>NC_140727.1:25000-1437500 GCF_050655825.1 Lonchura striata | reverse complement strand
GAGCTGTCACCATGACCCCCCGATCCAGGGCACCCCACACCCCGGACCCCCTCCTCCACACTGTTCCCACCCACCAGGGCACCCCACACCCCGGGACCCTCTCCCCCAACTCTTGCCTTTCCCATGCAGAACCCACTGAAAATCCCAGTGGGGCACCTCATACCAGGTGAGGATTTTACAAAGGGTTGTGCTGGTGGAGAAAAGCCAGGGAGGAAAGTGCTGCTCCTTCAGGAGATGGTCAAAGCTGGGTCAGCCATGTCAGTCTGACACAGACACCCAGCAAAGCCTCCTCACACCCTCTCCTCCCCCTTCCAGCTCTAATTTTGGGTGCCTTGTGGTTTCGGCTGTCCCCACCCCAGCAGCACACACAGAGGTGGCTGTGCTGGGGCTGAACTGCTGCCAGATCCCCGGCACACCCCACCCAACATCCTGGCACTGGCTTCCCTGCTCCACAGCATCCTCCACCCGCTCTGCTCTGCTCTGGGAGCTCCTGACACTCACTGGTGACACTGGCCGCCCCTGCAGCCCCCAGCAGGGCTTGAGCTGGAGCCTCCCCAGACCAGAGCTGGGAATGGGCAGGTCTGACAGCCCAGCACGGGAAAGGGCACGTAACTCTGGCCAGGGGGCAGCTCAGCACAACTGCACAGCCCGAGACCCAGGCAGTGCCCCCCCAACTAACAGCGAGTCCTGAGAGGAACAAGTGGCAGCGCTCCGGGCTGGGAGTTTGCTCAGGGCACCCCTGCACCACCCACCAATGATCACCTCTGCAGCACCACAGAATCACTGAGTTATTTAGGCTGGAAAGGCTCTCCAACACCACCCAATCGCTCCCCCAGCACTGCCAAGGCCACCACTAACCCATGTCCCCAAGTGTCACAGTCACATGTCCGTTAAGCCCCTCCAGGCATGGTGACACCACCACTGCCCCAGGCAGGCTGTTCCAAAGCCTGAACACCTTTTCCACACAGAAATTTTCCCTAATATCCCACCTAAAGCTCCCCTGGCACAACCTGGGGCCGTTTCTTCTTGTCCTGCCCTTTTGTTCCCTGGGAGCAGAGCCCAACTCCCCCTGGCTGTCCCCTCCTCTCAGGGAGTTGTGGAGTGACAAAGCCCCCCCCGAGCCTCCTTTTCTCCAGGCTGAGCCACCTCAGCTCCTTGTGCTCCAGACCCTTCACAAATCAAGACAATTCCTATCCAATTAACAGGGCAGCTCTGGCAGAACTGCCAGGTTCAGAGTTTGCACCCTACAGCGGTGCCCCTGAGGCTCAGCCCCACAGCAAACACCTGGGCAGGAACACCCATGGTCAGCTGTGAGGAAAAATAACTACAGAGAGCTGAAATTCAGGCCCCTCTGCTCTGAGCAGAGGCACAGGGCTCAATTAAAACCTATTTTGGGGAGTCTGGCTGTGCCCAGCCTGGCTGGCAAACCGCATGGTCACGCAGGGAGAGGAGCCTCATCACGCACAACCGGCAGCTTTGGGACTACACCTACTAATTAGGAGAGGGAGTATCCAACGTGCCAGTTCTGGGTTCTTCCAGACAAGCAGCTTTTTTACATTTTTGCAAACTTTTCTCTGAGCCAGAACAAGTTACACAGGCAACCAGCAAGCCCTCAAAGTCTTGGTGGAGGTCTGACAGGTGGGAGATGAACAACCCTTCTGCTTGGGCGAGTGCACTGTCACTATTGCCTCAGGCTGATTTCAATCCACCAGCCCAAATCAGATGTGTCTATGAGCAGGTTGGTTTGCATTCTTCCCAAACTTTTGGAGGGGCCTACGCTTGTTGTCATTATTACAACACCCCCTGAGCTCTGAGAGCCCGGGGATGGGTGCAGCTGTAATTAGCATCCACTTGCACGGTGCAAAGGGCTACACCAGCCCTCACGGCCCTCCTGGCTATGACAATGAGCTCTCACCACTTCCATAATGAGGCTCCCCCTGATTTTAGTCCTGTGGAACTCTTGCACTCAACCACATCTTGCAGTGGAGAGTTCCCCGAGCACCACTGCAGCTACTCAGGAGCACCGGGCACGTGCCTGCAGCAGCACGTTTCCCTCTGGTGACAACTGAGCCAGCTGAGAGCCCTGCCCTGCCCTGGCCATGTCCCACCTGTGTCACTGCCCTGGCCATGTCCCACGTGTGTCCCTGCCCTGCCCTGGCCATGTCCCACCTGTGTCACTGCCCTGGCCATGTCCCACGTGTGTCCCCGCCCTGCCCTGGCCATGTCTTACCTGTGTTGTACGCTGTGGGCATGGCCGAGAAGGGCAGCCCCTGTGTCAGCAAACTCGGAGTAGCCACGGAAACAACTGGTGTGGTCAGAGAGTGAGTTGCTTGAGAGACACCCAGCCGCTGTGTGTTTTGCTGTGGGAGCAAACAGGGAGGGAGTTAAAGCCCAGACTGATGAACTCAGTCGTTTCTGTGGGAGGTGGCTCCCCCCAGACCCCCTGGGCATGCACTGGAGCTGAGCATGGAGACGTGGGACAGGCAGGATTGATCCTCTGGCCATTCCACACTGCAGATGAGCAAAGTACAAACCACACCAGCTCCTGACACCCTGGACCTTGTGACACTCATCTGCAGGTCACAGCCTTGAGTCCCCCTCCTGCCCAGGGCTGGGCTGCAGCCACCAGCACCAGCCATGCCCCTGTGTGCACGAGGCCTCAGACAATTCCTCACTGCTTCCCAGAGGTTGCACGTGAGCCTTGCTGAGCTTCCAAGGAGTGACAAAGAGACCAAAGCAACCTAAGACTGGCCGAGGCAGCACAGAGCCTGCATCTCCTCCATGCAGCTCTGGTGGCCAAGAACAAGCCCGTGCCTCAAGGGAAGCTGAGGGTGCTAAGCACTGGCCTCAGGATTTGAAAGGCACTCTGGAATCCCTAAACTCGAAGTTCAGTGCCCAGCAGCCTGCTGGCTTGGTGTCCTCACAAGTTTTGGTGACTCAGGTATTAGCAGGTCCACTGGGGAAAAATTCTGCCCTTGGACAGGGGCACAGCAACCTCCCCCCATGGGTTTCCAGGCAGTTATGTGGGCAGATCTACAGGTCAGGTTCAGCCCTGTTTACAAGGCAGATAATCTGGGCTGTCTCTGCTGATCTGATTTAAATCAGACTCAAGAGGCTTGACTCTAATCCGAAGCACCCCAGCACACGTCACCCTGTGAAGACTGGGGCAGTGCCCAGCTTAAATCACGCCTGGCACGAGGCTGGCAGGGGCACAGTGAGCAGCCTTCCTGTGGGACTGAGGGCTCCCGGGGCCTTGCAGGGCTGGGCACAGACTCTGCAATGCTTCCCCACGGCCAGGGAGACTCTCCTGGGACAAGGCTGGAGGCTAAAACCCTGCCCTGGCCACCTGCAGAGGGTAACAGCACCTGGCTGTGCAGGATTTGCTCACCCTGCGCCCACACAGTGCCCAGCCCCAGGTGCCTCCTGTGGCCTGGAGAAGGAGATTAGCAGGGCTCTGATTGCCAAAGCTGTGGGGGGCTGCAGGGGTGGGTTTTCCTGGCACACATCCTGCTGGCAGCCACCCTTGGCCGTGCCCGGGGTTAGGGACATGGCAAGGAATGTGCTCACGAAGGCACAGCCCCGTCCCTGCCTGCCTGCACGAGACCCTGAGCCAGCCCAGTGGGATGCAGCCCCACAGCCCCATCCCTTCTGCCCCTCTCTCCAGGGCTCTGTGGCTTCCCTGGGAGGGCACAGGACGAGCGTGGCCGTGCCACAGGGCTGGGCTGGTGGGACACCAGCTGGGCACGGTGTGCCACCCCCAGGAACCTCCTTGGTGCCACAAGGTGAGTGTGGGGAGGTCAGCCCCAGCTGTGCTGGGGAAAGCAGCCCGATTTTCACCACAATCCATGCAGGGAGGAGGTGTGCAAGCTGCCCCCCACATTGTGCCACTCACATCGTGCCCACAGACAACACTGCCATTCCAGCTGGAAACACACCATGCAGCATGCTCCCTGGGAAGGGATGCAGTGAATGGACCCTGCTGCCCCTGGAGTGTCAGCAGGGTGATGGGGGGACATCTCCCTGAACCCTCAGAGGGAGGAGAGAACGCTCAGAGCTGCAGGAGCAGCGCCGAGGTGGCAGGGCTGGGGCTGCGGGCACTGGGGACGCAGCAGAGGGATTCTGACTCATCTCACAGCTGCCTGGAAAGAGGTGGGAGCTGCCATTTGGAGAGAGGATCTGGTGTGTAGGTTGAGCAATATGGAGGGAGCAAATCTGGGGAGAAGGTTAGCAGAGCAGGGGGATCTGCACCAGGCAGGAGGGATCCGCAGGGACAGCACTCCGCAGTGCCCTTCCTGATCCAGCAGTGCCAAGGTCCCTGTCCCACCCTGCCCACATTCCACCACCCTCCACCCCACTGCTGCCACTTTGGCTGGGGTGAGGACGTTTTTCACTTCAGGTAAAAACCCACCAGGTTAATTCAGACCAGCAATTAAAACTGCAAATGCCACCCCAGTGGATTTTCATCTAATGCTCCTTCAGTGTGTATCCAGGGAATGCCCCGGGCAGAGGGATCAGGAAAGAGGAGATGGGGAGGTGGGGAGTGACTGCTCCCCCTCCACACATGGGGAAACTGAGGCACACAGATGCTGGAAGGGGGCCACTAAGCAAGAAGGGCTTGGGGACACGAAGAGCAGCAGAATTAATGTCTGCCAAAGCTCTGGCCCATCCTTGCCCTGGCCAAGAGTGTCTTGGTGCAGGCTGCCAGAGGGTTTGGCCTTCTCCTGTGTTTTTGGAGAGCTTCTCCCTGGCTGCGTGACCCGCATCCCGCAGCAGCTCTTGTCCTTCCCTTGCTGAGCTGACCTGTCGCCCATCTGCCTGCACCAGAATAGCAGCAGAGCGGAGTGAATCCTTGCCACAAACAAGGTGGCATTCACTTTGCTGGCAGGGAGAGGGAAAAAAGCCATAAAAATAACACAGCAAACTGCCCTGTGCACAAGGGGCGTTTAGGGAGGGTACTAGCCAGCCAGTGGATTTACACAGGCTTTAAATAATATCTTTAATATGGGAAGAGCCTGATTTACTCCCTGTCTCTCATGTGCTGGCAGTGGGCCAGGTCTCCCTGTGCTGTAGCTGTGGTGGCTCCAGCGAAGCCCCACGGGCAGGTTCAGGGCAGTGGCAGTGCCCAGCTCAGCTCCACAGTCCCCAAAGGGACCCTGGCTGACCTCCCCAGGGGGACCGACACAGCAATTTTGGCCTTGGTGGAGAAACAGGCACTTTGCAGCTCATGCCAGCTCCTCCTTTTCCACAGGGGAGCTCGGTTTTCCTAAAACCGTGTTTTTCTCGGGATTTATTTTCTGCAGCAGGATGGGACGTAACGCTGGTGCCCACATCCCGCTGCATGCCCAACACAGGGAGCCGGTGCCCACCCCTCTGCGTGCCCCACGCCTCGCCACGCCAGGGCAGGACCAGCCCACGTCCCAGCACACGCCATGCACACTCAGAGGGGAACTCACCAGAGCCAAGTGGTCCTCGGTCTGTCCGGGGAGTACAGGGAGAGAACCGAGAGGCACCGTTAACACCAGCACCCCAACCCCACCCGACTGCGCCCGCTGGCACCATGCCCTCGCTCCCACGGGGCACAAACAGAGAAGAGTGGTGCCCAAAACAGGGTTTGCACCAGCCATGGGGCACAAACAGAGAAGAGTGGTGCCCAAAACAGGGTTTGCACCAGCCATGGGGCACAAACAGAGAAGAGTGGTGCCCAAAACAGGGTTTGCACCAGCCATGGGGTACAAAAAGCCTCCTACAGTGTTTGCACCATGCATGGGGCACAAACAGGTCAGAGTGGTGCCTAAAACAGGGTTTGCCTTGTCCATGAGGCACAAACAGGTCCGAATGGTGCCTGACACAGGGTTTGCCCTGTCCATGGGGCACAACCAGGCCAGAGTGGTGCTTCCCACAGGGTTTGCACCATCCATGGGGCACAAACAGTCTCCTACAGCATTTGCACCGCCGAGGATGCTGCAGGCAGGAACCCAAGCCTTCCTCCTCGGATCTCCCCTCCAGGCCAGCTCCCACCACCACAGAGCGAGCTCCCCTGCGGCCTGCCCGCTGGCACAGGAGCCCTCCCGCCCGGCTGGCGCCCGGCAGGGCTGTGGCACTCACCAGGTGGTGCATCAGCCCCTTGCCGCTCTGCGAGGTGATGACACGCAGGTCCGGCTTGCGGCTGTTGGCGGCCAGCTGCGCGCCGTGCGCGGGCGGCGGCGGCGACTTGGCCGGGATGATCTTGCCCAGGCTGCTGCCGTTGGACACGGGAAGGAGACCCGGGGAGGCTCGGGCGCTGACGTAGCCGTTGCCTGCAGGAACACGGGTGGCAGAGAGGAAGGAGGTGAAGGCACGGCGAGGGTGGTGAACGCGCGGTGATGGCGAACACGGGGCAATGGTGATGAACACACTGCAGTGGTGAATGCACAGCTGTGGTAAACGTATGCACAGTGAGTGGTGCTGCACTGGGGCTCCCCGAGTGCTCCTTTGTGTGGGAGAGCAGCACTGCGTCCCCCCAGGCTCCCCAAAACCCCAGTGCACCCCGGCAGGTTCCTCCTGCGGGGTGAAGCCAGGACAGGCAGTAGCCCCGAGCCCACAGTGTTTAGGGCAGCTCCTCAACCTGCAGGGACTCCCCCTTGTTCCTGCAGTAACACCCAGCAGATCTCAGAGCCTGATGTGCAGCCAGGCTCGCTCCCCGCTTTGGCTGGGCACCGCAGCCCTGCCAAGATGGGTCATTACTGGCACATTCACTTTTAAGGTCTCTTCATGGTACTGGGGCAGTGAAAAGGGGCTGTGGCCGAGTGAAGACTCAGTTCACTGCTCCCACTGCCCCTTTGAAGATCTAAGGTTCCCTCCTTCTCCTCCTCCTGCTGCCCCACTTAAGGATTTTATGTGCAAAGAGAGGGAAAAAAAAAAAGAAGAAAGGAAAGGAAGAAAAAAAATTAAAAGGAAAAGATTTGATGAACATCAGGAAAGGAATAAATTGGATCAGATTACTGTTCTGATGAGGGCTGGTTTTTTTTTTCATGAATAGGCCCCAAAGATAGAAAGGCGTTCAGCAATCACCAGGATTCAGCCCTCATATTCATTGCACGTTAGACCGGGAAAAATAGGTCGCTGATTGCATTATTAATCACATCTACCATTGCGCTGCATCTGCATTTCAGCAGGCGGCTGGTGGCAGCGACGCCGCAGCCGCAGCGTGTGGGGGCTGAGCGCCAGCCCTGCCCCTCCGGAGCTGTCCCGGGCTGGACACAGCGGGCACGGGCTGGAACGGGCACAGGGGGTGTGACACTGCCCAGAGCCACAGCTCTGGTCCAGGGATGGCACCAGGGACGGGCTGGAACGGGCACAGGGGGTGGTGATGGTGCCCAGAGTTGCAGCTCTGGTCCAGGGATGGCACCAGGGACGGGCTGGAACGGGCACAGGGGGTGGTGACACTGCCCAGAGCCACAGCTCTGGTCCCAGAGATGGCACCAGGGACATGCTGGAACAGGCACAGGAGGTGGTGCTGCTGCCCAGAGCCACAGCTCTGGTCCAGAGATGGCACCAGGGATGGGCTGGAACAGGCACAGGAGGTGGTGCTGCTGCCCAGAGCCACAGCTCTGGTCCAGGGATGGCACCAGGGACGGGCTGGACCGGGCACAGGGGGTGGTGACACTGCCCAGAGCCACAGCTCTGGTCCAGAGATGGCACCAGGGGCAGGAGGTGTTGCCCCAGTGGGTGCCTGGGAGCTGCCATCAGTGACACCCACGGTGGCCGGGCTGCTGCAGGCTGGCAACTGTGGCATCCGTGTCCCTGATGGAGGGAGAGGAGCGGCCTTCCTGTCCCCAGTGAGGTGTCCTCCCAGTCCCAAATCACCGTGAGCAGCCATGCATAAGGCATGTGCCTGGTGCATCAGGCCCTGGCACCTCTGTGCACTGTGAACTGCTGGAATCCTGCTCACAGGGGCACTTTTAGATTTATTAACAAAGAAGGTGCAGAAATTCCTCAGGTGACCATGGCTACCTGCAGTGCTGGTGGCCATGGAAAAGCCAAAAGAAACGTTAAACCCCTTGATATTCTCCTTCCCAAGGCACCACCGGCATGGATGCACATGGGGCTCCCATGGTGACTCCCTGACTGAGGCACACCACGTTATCTCTGTGTCACCTGGGGTGTGGGTTGGGGTGGCTCCCTGTGCTGGAGAGGAGCTGGTTTGGGTTCCAGTGCTGCCACTCACCCCCAAAGATGGGTGGCCTTGGGCTGTCACTGCTGCTGTCATTGCCATGTCCACCCAGCATGGATCCGGCCAGCCCTGTGAGCCAGAGAGAGAAGGGCTACACTCCCACCAGGACTTCCCAACCAAGGGCCCCCACCACAAAAGGAGTCTAAAAGAGGAGCACTCTGGCCTGCCTTTGCACCACCCTAGTGTGAGTCTGAGCGGGGGCAGTCAGGGCTCAGCATCCCCCCACGGGCCAGGCGGGGCGGACGGGGTGCTGCATCCCGAGGGTGGCACATGCCACGGAGCGTGGGCAGGGTGCAGGGATACAGCGCCGTCACTGCAGGATCCGGCCAGAGGCACCCGCAGCTGATGACTCAGAGGCAGCAGGTGATCACTCAGTGCTGCAGAGACTGCAAGGGAGGAGAAGGAGGAGGAGGAGGAGGAGGAAGAACGTAGCAGGTATTTGAAAACTGCAAGCGCAGCGCCAGAGCCGAAGCCAGAGCCACAGTCCCCTCCCAGAGGCACGAGGGGAGCCCCGGGGAGGGCGGGGGTCTGGGGGCAGCAGGGGTCCGGGGCTGGCCACAGCCGGGCTGCCCCTGCTCCTCACACCCATTTCCTGCAGTGGCAGCAGGAACGCAGGGAATGCTTCGGTGACGTCAATGCTGACATTCACGGGCCCTGCCAAGCTCTGCGCCCGCCGTGGCTGCTCCCAACAGCTGACATGGGGGCGGCTGCGGGGGACGGGGCCGTGCAGCTCCCGGGGGCCGTGGCCCCTTCCCTCTGCCCTCGAGGATCAGCAAAGCTCTGTGCTGGGGGCTGTGAGAACCCCGGGAGACACCGGCCCACAAACCACCCTGGCAGGGTTTGCTCTGCCAAGAAATCCTGCCCAGCACAGGGACATGGCCATTCCTGGCAGTAGCCACAGTGTAGGGGATGGAGTTGGGTGACCACGGCGCTGCAGAACCACAACTGGACCAACCCCACCCAAAAACCAGTGGGACCTGGCTCCAGTTTGGTTTTAACTGGGGCAATGTGGAATTCCACATTCCTCCTCCGTGCTGTCGGCTGGACACCTCCTGCAAAAAGGCCCAGAAGGGGTGAGGAGCCAGGCTCAGGAGCAAGGCTGCCTTTGCCCTGGGATGGATGGCATCTATCCTGCCAAGCCTGGGACCACTGCCAAGCCCAGTGCCAACAGCAGCAGCTGCTTCCCAGCAGTACCCAGGGCCGTTGCTGGTTTTTGGGCTGTGCCTACACCAGCAGTGGCCCAACATCTTCAGCCTGCAGATGGCAGAGGCAGACGTGGGGATGGAGATACTGTCAGTGCATTTTGCAGCTAAGGAGCTGAGCCATGAGGCCTGAGCCTCATTAGCACTGAGGCTCTCACAGTGGAAAAGGCTCTTAATGAGCTTTTTTTCCTTGCAGTAAAGTTTCTTTATAGGGCCCAAGCACGAGGAGGAACTGGGTGTTAACTGATCACCCGAGGGAGGTGGAGAATTGGCTGCAGCACCAGGAGCTGAAACCAGAGCTACCCAAATCCCAGTCTCCGGGAGTCACCTCCCTGCTCTCCAGCTCTCCCCAGAATCCTGGGTAGATGGAGAGTCCTTGGTCACTGGGGTCTCCACTGAAAGTAGCTCCCACAGCAAAGGCACTGGCCTGGAGCTCCACATGCCAGCTCCTCCCACTGCCAAGAGCAGCAAAATCCTCCCCAGGGCTTCCCTATGGACCAGCAGGGCCCAACAGCAAAGCAAAACCCCATGGGACATGTGGGGAAACTGAGGGCAGGAGTGTCACATGGAGCCAGGGGCACTGGGCTGAAAGGCTCCTTACTCACCCACGGGGCTGGGGCAGGCTCCGTTCGTGTTGTTCAGGTCTCCCCCAAGCATCGCCCCTGGAAAGCAAGAGCAGAGCTGGGATCAGCATCAGAGCAGGAACTGGGTGAACATCCTGCTTTTTGGGGAGCAGGGGGCACGGTGGAAGAAGGCAGAGGAAAAAAAAGCGGGACTGCCTTCCTGGGAAGAAAGTCCTGGGCAAAATGAGCAACATTCCTGGTGATCAGGTTGGGAAACGTTATCCAGGCAGATCCGTTTCCTTTGGGAAGGAGCCAGGTGCACAGGAGCCTGTTCCAAAGGAGGCAGCTTGGAAAACACTGCAGCTATTTTATTCCAAGCCCCCCTTTGGGGGACACGGAGCTGGTGCTGCTGGGGGAGAGAGAGCCCCAGCAGCATGACAGGAAACAAAATCCCCCCTGTAATGCTCACACCGAGTGGAAACCATCCCACACTGCCAGGATGCCACAGCGATCCCGACTCCCGTGGTCCCCACACTCCAGCAAAGCGCTGATGCTCCCCACCAGGCTGGGAGAAACTAGACCTTTTTATTCCCAAAAACCAGAACGTTTTGCCTCGCCTGGAAGAAGACTTGATCTTTCTTCTGCCTTGTTATGAAGTTATTTCTGAAAGCCACCTATTCCCCAGCCGGGGCTGCCTGACCACGCCGCGGGCGGCGACTGCAGCCAAGAGCCGGCGCGGAGGCTCCGGAGCTGCGACCGCAGTCAACCCGGAGCCCTGGCTGGCCAACAAGGGGCTCTCGGTGCCAAACCCCACCTCTAAGCCCTGCCCAGCCCTTCTCAACCCAGATGGGGAAACCTGAGACACGAATCTTTATCCAGTGGCTCTTGGCTTTGGGCTTGCAGCGAGCCCCTGAAGGCTGGAGGAGGGTGGGAGGGCTGAGCCGTGCAGGGAAGCACAGTTGCTCCCCATATGGGAGCAGGATTGGTCCCAAAAAATGGTACAGTCTGAGAAAGGGTGAAATGACTCACTAGATGTGACGAATGTGACACTGCAGCACCCTGCTCAAGGGATGGGGATGCAAAGCCAGAGGTCTCTGTGCCTCCGAAGCCCCAGAGAAGGGACTCCACCAGGGTTTTGTGGCTGTGCCCTGCTGTGGGACTCCACGTGCACCACAATGCTGCCGAAGAGGGCCCACCTCCTTGGGTGAGTGATGCCAACCCCACCCCAGCCCCTACACCCCCCTTGGCTGCCCTTCTCCCACACCATCCCCGAGCCAGCAGCACCAGGCACCGTCAAGGTACCCACCCAGCGCACGCTGTGCATTTGCTTTGGAAACAACACAACCAGCTCTGGTGCAATGCTAAAAAAAAATTTAGGGAAAAAAAAAAAGAGTTTTTTTAACATGCAAGGCCCTGGCTCCTATAAACAGGGTTTCTTCCGTGTCCCAGGCAGCGAGCGAATGAGACACAGATGGCTGGACTTGGAACACCTCTGCGCTCACAACCGCAAAATGATCCCCCTCAAACGAGCGGGAGTGAGCTGGAAGCAGCGAGCCCCCAGAGGGGTCTGCTTTACCAGGAAGCCTCTTCTGCGCTCAGCTGAGGGGCCTGCGAGAGGGCAGGAGATCCCTGCAGCTGCAGCGATGGCTGCCTGTGCCCGAGGAGGGCTCTGCCATCCTGCCTGCAGTGAGATGCTGCTCCCTGGGACCAGTCTAGGGCAGAATGACCCCTCTCCTGCAGGTCTGGGGCCTCATCCCAATACTCTGAGGCACCTTGGTGAGAGCAGTAAGCAAGCAAGCTGTGTCTGAACCACAGCTCCTGCTGCATCCCAGCCAGGCCATTCCTCCTGCTCACACAACCTGCTTCCGGAAGCACCTCCCAAATCCATCCAAATCTCTCCAAATCTGGAGCAATCTCTCCAAATCCATCCTCTTTGCAAAGCTCCCTGGAGCTCTCAAAGCCCCAGGGGCCACAGCTGAGGACCCAGACGTCCGGGTGGTGACTGGCACCAGCTCTGCCATTTGCAGCCCGGGTGACTTTTACAGACCATCTGTGCCATCCAAAATAGCAGAAATATTATTATTTATGATCATACTATGGGAGAGCCGGGCCGTGGTCACACGTCATCCCTGTCCCCCCTGCCACTGCAGGGGACGTGGGTGACAAGTCCTCTCCCCCACCCTGTCCTGTGCCACCCATCGCCGGTCCCTGCTGGAAATGGCTGCTCCTCAGATCTGTCAGCAGAGCCACATGAGTAATCGCCCACAGCCAAGTGCAACCAGCATGGCCCGACTGAGAACAGCCCTTTTTAGGCAGCCAGACCCATGTCACCGCAGTGCCACCGGCGAGCAGGATGCCAGCACCACCCCCGAGCCCGGGAGAGGCGCCAGGTGACTCATCCTGCACTGCCCAACCCAAAACAGATCCCTGCAGGGATCCAGCTCTCAAAGAGACCCAGGTAAGGTGCGGAGGCAGCCCTCAGCTTGGGGTCACGGCACAAACAGGGCATCAACGGCTGGCAGGAGCACACAGAGGGGCAACAACCCTTCCAGGCTGCTTCTGCCACCCACACTGCTAGAATGTGGACTCCTCCTGGACAGGGGATGGAAGCAGCAGGGCTGTCCCCTCCTGCGGGGATGCCCCACGCTCGGTGCTGCAAGCCCAGCCAGGCAGGAGGGGTGAGGTGAGGGTGCGAGTGAGGCTCACCTGCACTGGCTGGCCGCTGTGGCAGCCCTGGGGACACCGTGTTCCTCTGCAGGGCCGGCTGCTGCGGCGACAGGAGCCGGGGGTCTGTCAGCGAGGAGGTCACCAGGGACTGGGTCACCAGCGAGCTGCCCGGGTTGCTGAACTGCAGCGTGTTCTGGTTGGTCACCGGCACCGTCACGGGCATGGCGAAGTTCGGAGCGGGCACTGTGGACTGAACAGAGGGCAGGGGTAAAGGGGAGCCGAGTTCCTGCAGCACAGCACAGCTGCTGACCAAGGGGAGACAGTCAGGCTCCTCAAACCTCCACTGCTGACCTGCAGTGCTGTGCTCAAACCCACACTGGCACCTTGCAGGGGATGCACCAGAGCCCAGTTCCCCACCAGGGAACACCAGGAAGAGCAATGGGCCATCCTCTCGGACACACCCGAGCTCTGCAAACAACTGTTTTGGCCTCCTTTTCAGGCTGTATTTATTTACCCCCTTTGCTTTCAGGGCAGGCATGAAGGAGAGCCTGGGAGCAGCCCTCAGCATGAAGGTGGGCACCAGCCTGGTGGTCTGCCCCCACCAGCACCGACAGCAGCCAAGCTTGGCACTGCCCTTCACCCCAGGCAGGATTCCATGAGGTCGTTCTTCAGCCAGCAGGAATCCAGCAGTGGATCCCCATTCTGGGCTGGCACTGGGAAAGACTAGTTTTGCTCCACAGAGCCCCTGGGTGACTCTGGGATCCATCCTGTCTCCTCTGGGAGCTGCTGGGAAGGACGAGCTGACCCCAGGGATGCAGGAGCATCACTGAAGCCCTATCCTTGGCTGCAGGTTGAGGACCAGCTTCACCTACCAGCGTCCCGTGGGAGCCAGACCCGCTGCGATTATCCCAGCCGTTTATGTCACTGATTTGCTCTTCGTTAACAGGAGCTGGCACCTGCTTAGAGGCTTTAGCACGGGCTTTGCTTAAGTCCCACTTTAATTTGCTCTGGGATGGAGAGGGAGAGTTGCCCAGCTCTGAATGGGACCATCACGGGGCCAGAGGTGGGACCCCACAAGCTGCACCAGCGAGGGAAGAGGGAGCCGAGGTCTCCCCACTGCAGCTGGTGCATGTCCCCGCTGCCCTGCAGCCCTCTCTCCTCCAAAAATCTGCTCCTGTATAGGTCCTGCTCCTTAGGTGAGAGGGGGATGGCAGGGAGGAGTAGGACAGTGCTCACCCACGCCTCACTGCCAGGAGCTCTCCCCACCTGCCTCCCAAGGGCATCCTGTCCTCCAGAGCTGTCCCACGGCCGCAGCCAGGCCGCGAGGCCGTGGCACCGCTCCTGGGGCTGCCACTCGCAGGGACGGCCGCAGCAGCTCCTACAGCGCCAGGGAGAGCTGGAACACAGAGCCCTGCCTCTGCTCAGCCCGGGAGCTCATCCTGCACGGCAGCAGAATCACAGGAGGAGGAGGAGGAGGAGGAGGAGGAGGAGGAGGAGGAAGGTTTCTTGGGCGTTGCACGAACGCCGGAGCAGCGTTGTGTAATACATCACTGCCAACGCGCCCATGTGCGCGCGGCGTTCCCAGGGAGGGAGAGAAGAGCTGAAGCTCCTCCACGCCATGGCACGAGCAGCGCCGTGGCAGAGCTGTGAGCTGGATACACCAGCCCAGCAGCCGATGTTTGCCTCAATCCAGCTGCACCCCCTGCCCCTGCAGGCAGGCAGCAGGCAGGCTGCCACCACCCCGGCACACCCGGGACACCCAGCCCCAGAGAGGGCACGATGGCGCTCTGCACATCGCTCCAAAGTCTGGGGGAGAAGATGCACACATCAGCCAAAATCCACGATTTCTGCTCTTGTTAGAAGTGAGGGCAAACACCAGAGGCAGCAGCCCCACCGAGGTCCCTCGTTAGCAGACGCGGCTGTCGTTAAGCTGCCCCGGCCACGCCGCTGGGTTAGTTCTTGTCACACACAAAACCAACCCAGCGTTAAAATGGAAAAGCGTCTTCTTCAACCACACACGCTCCACCTGCACTGCTCGGCCCCTCGCTGCCAGGGAGGTTTAGTGGGGGAGCCAGATGCTGTGCCCTGATGAGGAGCCACCCGGCACTTGAATGTCACCTGCTGAAAGGACTTCTGGGCACAGACTGTCCCTTTGGGCTGGCATGTCTGGATGATGGGGGCCTACTCGGGGCCCTCCCTTCGCAGCAGACACATTCTGATGCTGAGCGGTCCCTGCTCACGAGGATGTTCTGCTCTAAGGACAAAGCTCAGGTGGCTTTTCAGCCTATTTTCCATCAGTGGCAGGGCTTGTGCCAGGTGGTGGTGGGGGTGCATGTCCTGCTGGGGCTCTACTCCCACCTCACACACCCTGGTAGGGTGGGAACCTGCACCCCCCTAGTGAAGCCAGGGAGGCTGAGGTAGATCCATGTCCTGACAGAGCTAATCCTGCCCTGAACCCCCCTCATGGGGCTGAGCTCATCGTCACAGCACAGCTACGAGAGATCATCACCACCTGCACCTCACTTTTCTCCACCTCCTCAGCCCTCCCAGGTCTCAGGGCAGCCTCTCCACCCACTCCACCCTGAGATCTAGGGGATCAAAACGCAGATTTTGGGATCCTTGCGAGGCTCGTGGAGCAACATAGCGCTGAGTCAGCAAAACAAAACCTGGGGATTTCACAAGGCCCAGTTCTCGACAAAAGCCAGAATTTTAACTTGTGGGGGCTTGCAAGGCACAGAAGGGCAGATTATTTTGGGTGGGGCTGTGTGTGTCATTTTTGCTGTGCTGCATCCACCCCTGGACAGGAGCCTCCCCCTGCTCCCGCAGCATTAATTATCACAGCAGCAACTCGGGGCTAATCCCCTGAAGAGCCCTTGCCTGCATCAATAGTCTCTGCTCCCTTGAACTAACAACTAATTTGAAATGTGTCCCCCTCCTCCTCCCGTCTCCTGACACAAATCCCTTTCAGCACTGTCCTGATGCCACCCCAGTGCCAGTGACAGCTCTGGGATCACAGGCTAAAACCTCCCTGGATTTCTGCCACAGCCACCAGCTGCCCTGAGGGCTCGGTGGATTTGGGGGGAATTAATGTGGAATAGCCCAAACCAAGCTGAGCTTTGCAAGGATGTGAGAGGTCGGCACCCGCCACCAGCTCACATGAACACTGGGATCTTAACCCAGACAAAAATCTCGTTTTTTGAGGAAAAGAGGGTGAAAAAGGAGTCCCTAATCCAGTACTTGCAGTAGAGGAGACAAGCAATACCTTCCTGCACTGCCTGGCCAGAGCCAAGGAGGGTCAGGAATAGTAGGAATGATCTTTCCAAGGATGGGCAACAGGAAGGGTGCTCAAGAGCCAGGTGCATTCAGGGCTGCAGGGGCTGCTGGCATCGGCTCCCAAGGCATGGCACGGCTCCAAAGCAAAGCCATGCAAAAATCCACCCCCCCATCACCTGGAGGCACCGGGGAGGGGACCAGGGGGGCTGCAGGCCACCAGCTACTCACTGCGAGCCGGTAACTCTGCATCATTTTATCAAACTCCTCATCAATCTTTTTATATTTCTCTTCCGTCTGCGGGGTCAGCGCAAACACTTCGTCCCCTTCCGGGCTCTCGCACTCCCTGTGCTTCTTGTTCAGCGCCTGTTACGTGTGGGGGGACACGGGGGTGTCGGGGAGGGGGCGGGGGACGAGGTTGAGGGGAAGTCGAACAGAAGAGAAACAAAACAGAAAAGAACATATAATGAAGGTTTTCCAGGCACGGGCAGGTACTTACACCGTATCGCTTGAACAGGATATCCAGATCCTCGCTGCCTTTGCGGTATTTATCCTCCATCAAGGGGCTCTGGTCTATGGAGTCGTCGCCGTCGGGCTCTGGGCTGTCACAGCCGTTAAAACCTTTCTTTCTTAACGTCTGCAAACACAACCGGAACAGTCTGAGATGGGGCACTGGAGGTGGGGAGCACGGGCAGGTCCCCCCAAAACATCCCCTGGCCTGCACAGGCCAGGACGTGCCCCTGTACAGATCAGCAGCATCGCCCCGAGATGATAACCCCACGTCGCTGGCCTCAATGGGCTTAAAAAGTCAGGATACAGCCCCCGGGTTTGACGCCAGGGTGTCTCTAATTTAGGAATTACAGCATGGGGAGCAATAGAGAGAAACTTCCTTGTTTTCAAAGGTTCTGTTTACACCAGGACTGAATTTGGCCCTGCGTGAACTCGGCATCTTCATCACTTTCAGGTGCCACAACATCAGGAAGGGGAAAAAAACCTTCATGCTCTTTGCTGTCCTGCAAAAAACAGGGAAAACCCGCTTACAAATAGCCAAATAGGAAAATAAACCCCAAAATTACAGGCAAATTGTCAAACTTGTCAGAATTTCCTAACAAAACCAGCCAAGTGGCATTTGCCAAATGCGAAGGTGCCACGGGAAGAGCATCACACGGCAGGGAAGGTGGCACAGCGACTGCTGCAGGCCCTGCTGGGGGTGACACCGGGGGTGACGGTGCCAACACCGGGCAGCAAACCCCACACCAAGACCAGGCTCACAAGCAGGAAAGGTCCTGCACTGGTATGTCAAGGTGATGAGGTGAGACAGCCACTCCTCAACAGGAGGGGCCCGGTGACCGCAGGGCACAGTGACACCCCAAAGTCCCTCTGTCATATTCAGCAGCCCAGTGAGATCCACTTTGAATCCCTCTATTTTCAACATACCAAAAGCAATTAGGCTTTATGACAGAACCAGCACTTGCCAGGTCTTTTTTTTTTTTTTTTTTTTAGGAGTCAAAGATACAGAATTTCCTGGAAGTCTTGATCCCTTTTCATGCCAAATTCAGCAGGAGAGGGAAAAAAAAAAAAATTCTTGACAATTCTCTGCCTTCCTAAACAGCAACAAACATCCCCGTTCTGAGGCCGAAGTGTATTTGGGAGTGGCTCTTCGACTACCTGCGAGCTCCAGGAAGCACAGAGCCTCTGGGGGAAATGCTGCTGGAGTGAATAAAACCCAGGATGGCTCCAGAGGGGTTGGGAACACTGCTGGCAGGGTTTGCTCAGCACCACAGGTTGGGCTCAATGGATCCTTTTGCCAGGTAGCCACGGCCAAGCAAAGGGCACCACACCCGCCCCAGCTTGTTCTCCATCCAGCTGAAGCTTTTCACAATATTTTCCATTAAATTTACTCCTTCCTGGGCCTTCCCAGGCGCCACTTTCACCCTGGTTACTGGATTCTGTTGCAGAGGGGAAATGTCCTTGTTCACACTCCAACTCACTCCTGACCATGGTGGCATCTGGTGGTGTCACCAGTAATTCCTGATACCTAACAACTATTAACTAATTATCCAATAATAATTACGAATAATTCTTATACCTAATATTTACCTAATATTAATATTATACCTACTAATACTTAGTAATTCCTGGTGCTGCTGATTCCTGTGTTGAGTGTCTACAGAGCAGGGCACTGGGAATCAGTCACTGCCACAAACGGGAGATTCCCAGGCCTTTTTCTGCAGTTTCCCGAGGACTTTTCCCTATTATTTTTCTATTTTTGTACATGTCCTCGTTTGTTCTCAGAATGGCCCAAAAGAGGAAGAGGTGCTGCTGGTGGGGAAGGAACAGCTTTGCCTTTTTTTTTTTTTTTTTTTTTTGAAACTGCTTTTTGTGGACTTTTAAAACCTTTTGTTTCGCCGACGCAGCCGAAAGACGGAAAGTTGAGCTTTTCTCTAAAAAAAAAAAAAAAAAAAGTTTTTTTTCCTTTTTCTCCTTCAGAGGCAAAATGGAAAAAGTTGTTCCATGAGCAGTGAAGCAATGAAGCCGGGTTTCCTTCGGGCACTGGAGAGACTCTCTGGTGTCTAATATGGGCTGTGCCCACCTCGACACGATTCCCCTGGCAGGGACAGGAGCTGGACCTCTCATCTCTGCCCTCCCATCCCTGCCTGGGGATCAGCAAGGTAAATCCCTGGAAACTCCTCCTCTCCTCAAGCAACAGCTGTTGGCAGGGTCAGAGGCTGTGGGGATGGACAAGCCACTGCCATCCCCCAGGACCCTCAAAGGAGGGAACCTCACAACGGGATTTTTCAAGAGGTTTCAGCCAAGAAACAACATCCTTTCTAAAGCCTGCAGCCACGCTGCCACCAGGGAGGTTTTTAGGCAGCTCCCAGAGCCCTCAGCTTTGCCCATATTTGAAACCTGAACCAAGCACAGGGACGAGCAAGGGGCTGTCACCACCAGGTTCAGCATTTTGCCATCTCTAAGTCCACCCAAAATCATCCTGGGGGTTGTTCCCTCAAGAAGCCTGTCAAGGAAAGCAGTGCAATGGGCTGGATGTGGCTCTGCTCACCCATACCCTGGACCAGCTCACAGCATCACCCCTTCATCTTCGCCCAGGTCTTTCTCTCTGGGCCTCACACATCTGGTGTCCCAGCTTCGCCTTGGTCTCTTTGCTCTCCCCAGCCACCAACTTTGTAAAATCAGTCATAACTGCACTGTCTGAGACCCACAGCTCCTTGCAAGGTGGGTGCTCAGCAGCTGAGCTGTGAGGGACAGCTGTGGTGTCACCATCCCATCCCTGCTCCTGCAGGAGACCCACCAGCAGCCCCAGGAAAAAATTCCTTCCCACAGGCAGCAGCGTAGCTGGGACTGTGACCCTGTGAGCTGGGACAGCAAACCTGTGAGCTGGGACAGCAAACCTGACCTGGGACTGCAAACCTGTGAGCTGGGACAGCAAACCTGACCTGGGACAGCAAAACCTGACCTGGGACAGCAAACCTGTGAGCTGGGACTGTGACCCTGACCTGGGACAGTGACCCTGACCCGGGACTGTGACCTGGGGCTGCACAGAGGCTGTGACACCCTGAGGAGCTGCAGGGAAGGGGATGGGGACGAGCTGCAGGGCTGGCAGGGCTGAGCACGGGGCTGATCCCAGCTCAGGGGACGGGAAGCACGGCGGCGGAGGGGCAGCAGGACACGAGCCAAGGCAGCGTGGCTTGCAGCAATCTGCTGCTCAACGAGAGCTCTGGGACAACAAAATGCCATTTCCAGCCATACGGGCGTTGGCTGCTGGTTCTTTCGGGTTTTTTAACCAAAAAAAATGTGTATCCCACATTTTTAGCTTTTTGTCAAGATGATGTAAAAGGAAAACAATTCTGCTGGAGCGGGAATCAAACCCAAAGATTCCTGTTTTCGGGATCTCTGCAAGGTCTTTTAGAAAAGAACTTTCCTTCTTATTTCTCCTCTTTCTTTTTGCCAGGCATAAAACAGAAGATGCAAAGAGGTTTTCAGGAAACCTTTCTGTCACTGGGCTGCAGCCAGCAGAACACAACCATTTTTCATATGGAACAGATTTAAAAGCAATTCCTTTACAGCAGAAAATTTAAAACCAGGGTGAGAACTTCCCATAGCAAAGCCCACTTCAGTCATCACCTGCCCCTCTCCCTGCCACGCTCAGGTCCCCCCACTCTATCAGGACCCACTGCACATCCTGCTTTTCCAGGCAATATTCTGACTGCCACAACTGCAGCTCACAGGGGAGCAGATTTCCAACCCGAAGAGGGTAAGAGAGCAGCAGGAAATGCAGAACATGTGAGAGGAAACGATGCTCAACCAGGATGCAGTTGACTTCCCTTAGAGGAGGGAGACTCAGCCACTCTGGGCTTTGGGGAAGTCTGGACGAGGATAAGGATGAGAATGAGGATGAAGACATTGACACTGGCAGCTGCCTCTGCATTTTGCCACCTCCCCAGCATCCTGCAGAACATCTGATTTAACACACCCTGGGGAATGACAACCCCGGGAAGGCGAGTTAGGGGAAAATCAGCCCCTCCAGGCCATTCAGCCAAGGGAAGGGCAGAAAGGGCTGTGTGCCTTTAACTGGCTGTGGAGCATCCTAGTGCCCAGCGAGCTCTGCCCTGTCCAGGTCCCTGATCAGGAGCTGGCACGTCAGCGGGGCTGGGAGGAAACGAGAAGCGACAGCGAGGAGCAAAGCCGGCGCGATCCCCGGCCGGGCGCACGTGGCGCCCAGCGTGCCCGGCTGGGGGCTCAGCTGGCCCCCGCCTGATTAAGGAAACCCCCCTCTCTGCATCAGAGAGATTTGCTCAGACTTAAAAGCCTGCAATCACCAGGACTTTGCCAGGCACGGAGAAGCTGCGGGGGTTGTGTGGCTGAATCCCGCTCCTGAGAGCCACTGCTGAAACACAGGGGGGGTCCTTCCAGGGAATGGTCCCCAAAAAGCAGCTGGGGTGTGGAACCCCTCCTGAGCTAGGGCTGTGTATGCTCAGCATGGAGCAGCTCTGCTCTCACTAAATATGCAGGGGATAAACCCCTCAGGGACATTCCCGTGCAGCATGGAATGTGGGGTGCCCTCAGTCCCACGCTCAGGTCCACCTCTCCAGGACCAAAAACCAGGAGATCTCATGTTTGCTGTCATTTTAAACAGAGCAACTCATCCTGCCTTGAGCTGTGGTACCAGTGCTGTTTGGCCCAGGAGCCCCGAGCCTGGCAGTGCTTGGCTTAGCCCTCCAGAGCCGCTGCTTGCTCCCCTTCCACCACAAAAACAAAATCCAGAGACTTCTGCCTCAATTCCTCCAGGTCCTGGCTGCTCCTCATCCTTCCTGAGGTGCTGCCAGAGCCACTCAGAGCCGAAGCCCTCAGCAGGAAAGGCAGGCAGACATCACAGTGAAGGTGGCTTGATGCAGCTGCCCCTTGAAATCCACTTAAAATCACATTTGGTGGCAAACTCCCAGCCTGGGTTTTCGCAGTCCCTAAATGCTCAATGTGGGGAAGCTTCCAGAATGAGAAGACACTTTTTGTGAGTCAAGTTCAACTGGGAGCCACCAAGAAACAGGAGATAAATTGGATTTGTGTGCAGTGGGGACACGGTTGGGCTGTTGGAACCTGACCTGGGCGAGGGGAAACAGAAATCAGCACAAGAGCAGGAATGGTGTCCTGGGGGCATGGATTCAGGAAACAGTAAAAATCCTAGAGCAGCCCCAACCCTGCTCCCAGACTAGACAAGGATGAGGAGGGAAGCTTGAGCAGCCTCCAAACCTGCCTGCACCCCAGCAGGTTTTGCTCCATGACAGCTCTGCCAGCAAGCCCTGCTGAGCCCGGCGTGTTTGGGCTCTTTTTCTTGCCATCCACCAATATCCTTCCGCTCCCGATGTTCCTCTCCTCGGCTTTGGATGCGGATCCAGCTTTTCATGTGGTGCAAACACAGCGTTTCTTTGGGTGCCAAGGACTGTGTGTAACTTGTCGGCTTGGGAGTGTTTGCATCTTGGACCATAAGGGAACAGAGAACGCTGCCCAAAATGTTTATGGTATTTTTAGGCCAAGACAAATCTGTTCGATGCTGCGAGCGCAGGCTGAGCATCCCGGAGAGGCTGCGGCAGGGAGCCGCCGGCATCTGCACAGCAAAGGGGCATGACCTGGCTCCAACTGGCCAAAAAAGACATTTTGGAACCATTTTCAAGGCCCCCTACACAACTGTGCTGTGGCAGAAGAGCCTCCAAAGCCCAGCAAAGGAAGGCGGATGCTGGGAGATGCTTGGCTTAGCCGTGGGGTGAAAACCTCATGTCCAAGTCTCTCAAAAAGACACATTTTACAGAGCATAAAAAAGGAAAAAGAAAGCAAGATTTTGGAGGGCAGGGGCAGCCTGAGTTTTTTTCCTTCTTCATGAAATCAAAGCCTGAGCAGACTGGCCAAGGGGCACCAAAGGAATTCAAAGGCTGAAGCAGAAGCCCAATTCCTCCAGCAGTGCAGGCCGTGCTGCTCCACTCTGCCACCAGTGGCTCTGAGGGCATTAATTGATGCCCACAATGCCACTAATGACAAAGCCAAGCCCTTCATTTGCCTGTCTGTGCAGGTTTAATGGCAGCTGCCCCCATGCTGAGGACCCTGCAGCTCCATCTGCATAGCCACTGCCGAGAGGATGTGACCAATGACCAAGGCACTGCTGGCACTGTCCTGAGAGCCAAATGTGCCCCGTGCTCCAGCCCAGCAATGCTCAGCCAGCACCAGGGACAAGGACAAAGCTGTGCAGAGGGCCAGTGTGGCGGCAGCACCAGCACAAGGCAGCTGAGCACCTCCTGCAATGCCAGCAGGCTGGAGGAGAGCAGCTTTGAAGTGAGCACAGTTTGGGCATGGTGCTGGGGATGGGTCAGACTGAGTGTGGCTGGGCCATCCCTGGAGACCCACAAAACACAGCCAGACAAGCCTTGAGCAAACCCACCAACCCATGAGCTTGGCCATGCTTTGAGCAGGCACTGGACCATCCCACCTGGTCCATCTCACCTGAATTCCCCTGCAATTTGGGCACTGGAGCCTTCCCACAACTCTGCTGTGCCTGTCTGAATATCAGGTGGGGGCAATGTGACCAGCTGTACTCCAGAACAATGCCACCAGCTGCACCAGGCACTCCAGCAGGAGCTGCCTCCAAATCCACCTTGTGTTTTGCCTGGATTCCACAGCAGGGTCCCACAGAGCAAACCTGCACCTCAAGTTTCAAAGCAGCAGGTCAACACACAACTGGAGACAGCTTCAACTCTACTACCCAGAACGGAGCATTTCTGTAGGCTGAACCAAAACCACACAAAATCCATCTGGCACTGAGTGTGGGAGATCTGCTTGCTCCATCCCCACCCTGCAACAACCTCCTGCACCCAGTGTGGCACCAGACTCGGGCCTGGCTCTGCCACCGTGGCGAAGCTGGGGAGCCTCACCTCGATGATGTCTGCGTTGGTCCGGCTCTCGTGGGGCTCGTTGTACTCGGTGTACTTGAGCAGCACCTTGTCCATGTCGGTGCTGGCGTACTGGAACAGCTTGTTGGAGTGGTTGAAGATGATGAGGGCGATCTCGCAGTCGCACAGGACGCTCAGCTCGTAGGCTTTCTTCATCAAGCCAAACTTGCGCTTGGTGAAGGTCACCTGAAAGCAAGGACAGCCACGGTGAGAAGCCGTGCTGCCACACACCCAACAGCTCCCAGAGGAAAATGGAATGACCACTGGAGGAAGAGCAAAAGGAAGGGGAGTGCAGAAGGAATATTCTGTCTCAGTTTCCCCAACTGGACCCAACCCTGAGCTCTCCTCTCTCGCCTCCCTCTTCCGAACGGTTCATGTTGCTGCCTATTTTGGGATCCTCCAAAGGCAGACACTTCACAAGCACAAAGATGATTATCAGCGTTGGAAATCACATATTGCCAAATCAAGAGAAAATAAATTTCAGCAAAATCCCCAGCAGAGCTGCCATCTGTCCGGGGGCTGCGGGTTTTTAAGTGGAATATTCAAGCGATCAGGATCTTGTCCTCGCTTGCTGCAGCTGCGCTGCGAGTGCCCAACCCTGGGGGCCACAGAGCTGGGGCTCAGCACCCCAAAACCGCCCAGGGGTGCCCACCCCACCCCTGATTCACCAGCCCCCACTTATCCCACCAGGCTATACTTCCCCATGGGCACCATGAGCCCCCCTGTGCCACTTTCATCTTGCTGTCCCTTTGTGGAACCTCCCTGGGGTTCTTTTCTTCCTTGCCCGCCCAACTGGGGTCCCCTGCGTCCCCGAGCCGCCCTGCCTTGAGCTGCAGCAGGAGGAGGCAGCTCCTGCAGGACTGATCCTGCAGCTGGCTGGGGCTGGGGCCAGCCCTGGGGCTGGGTGCTGGCTCCAACAGCAGCCCCAGCTGCCGGGCAGACGCTGGGCTGCGATCCCCAGCCCACGCTGCTAACAGGAGCCAGCTGCTGGAGAGAGAGCTGCTTTGGGGCTCCCTGTCCCGGCTGCAGCGCAGACAGCTGCTGAGGGTCCCCCACCCCCAGAACACGCGGCACGCTGACGGGCAAGGCGCGACGCTTGGCCAGAGCCCTCTCAGCAAATAAAAAGCAGAAAAGGAAAATAACAGGCGGGAGGTCACGGCTTTGTGCTGAGCACTGCTCTGGGGGCAAAGCAGCCTCCAGGGGAAGGGCTGGAGATGAGCTGAGATGCCCCTGGGTGCCAAGAGCTGCTCCCTCTCCACGTGGGAAGGCTGAACACCACTCTAGGCCTCCACCACAGCATCAGTTTTGCAACAAACAGCTTTAATTCACAGAGCAGAGCTCGGAGAGTGAATGAGGCTGCTGCCTTTGCTCAGCCTGTCAGTGGTCTGGAGAGCTCAACGTGGAGCTACCAGCAGCACCCAGAACGCACCCTCAGGGTCCTGCACCCTCGAGACAAAACCGTGCCCCACGTGCGGCGGGAGGGCAGAGCAGGGGCAGCTCTGGGCACGCTTGGCAAGGGGAGCTGCTGCCCCTCCCCGCCATCTCCCAGAGATAATTAAGCAGTAATGAGATTGAGCTCTAATCGCCTCATCCCCTGGAAAGGGCAGGGCTGGTGCCCTGCGCTGCGGCCGCCACGTGCGCCTGCTTTGGCCACGCACGCTGGCAGCGCCGCCCGGCCCCGGCGCTCTCTGCTGCAAATTAAATCACTTCAGGGCCAGTCCCGTGCCACCAACAGCTCCCCTCCCCAGCAGCATTCTGGACTTCTCAGCCACCCAAAACCTCTGCTGGTGAGCAGCTCCCAAGCCCAGCAGTGCCACGGCCCAGCCGTGGCCACAGTGACTCCAGGTGGGACCCAGCTGCAGTTTGCTCCTGCAGCCGTGGCAGGACAGGCTCTAAAACCAAAACCTGTCCCTCTGCCCCCTTCCCCAGCAGGACCTGGCTCGCTGTCCCTGCCAGGGTGGCCTCCAGGCTCTCCCTGGCCCTCGGGAGGAAACAAACAGCCCAGGGCTGCTCCTGCAGCCACCAGTGCCAGGGACACTTGGCCAAAACACACCTTGCCAGGCACCACGATGGGCTCAGCCACCAAGGCTGGAGGAAACGTGGTGAGGTCGAGATGTGGGGTCCAAAAAATGGGGCAGCTCTCGGCCTTGAAGGCCAGTGACAAGCATGGTTTGGGTTCTGCCCTTGAGTAGTGAAGAGTGTGGGTCATCCTCCCCAAATCAACCAGCAGCCTGGCAGAGCTCAGCAGAACACTAAACACCAAATTATCCCTCTAGAGATGAGGGGATATTCCCTCTGCAGACAGGGCCCAAGAGCATCCCTCTCTATTGGCATCCCTGCACCTTGCAGAGAAAAGCAAGGATCTGCCATTTAGCCACCACATCACTCAAAAGCATCACCTAACAGGGCTTTGTGCATCCACCCATGACCTGGGACACAAACCTCAAACCTTCCCTGACGCCGTGCATGAGCTTCATCTAGAAGAATTAACCTTGTAAGTCTAAGAGGGTAATCAAATCTCATGCTTCAGGGCATAAGCCGATCACCAAAGGGGTCAGGAAGGAATTACTGCCCCACACTAGCAGGGGATTTTTTGCCTTTCCCCTGATGTAAAGCATATTGGCAGTTGCCAGAGTCAGCGGCCTGGCCCTGAAGGACTGATGGCCTGATCTGTTGTGGCAAATCCTCTCCAGTAATTCCTCTAATGACATTAGTGACTCTTACTTGCTCTCCTCCCCTGGTTTTGGCTGCTGCTGTAATTCACAGAATCACACACTGGTTTGGGTTGGAAGGGATCTAAAAGCTCATCTTGTCCCACCTCCACTATCCCAGACTGCTGCAAGCCCTGTCCAACCTGGCCTTGGACACTTCCAGGAATGGGGCAGCCACAGCTGCTCTGGGCAACTTGTGCCAGGGCCTCTCCACCCTCACAGGGAAGAATTTTCTCCTAATATCCAATCTAAATCTCCCTCTTTTCAGTTTAAAACCATTCTCCCTTTTTCCTGTCACTCCAGGTCCAGGTCCCAGAGCTCCTTTAGATCTCCATGGAGCCTTCTCCAGGCTGAACACCCAGAGCAGAGGGGCTCCAGCCCTCAGAGCATCTCCGTGGCCTCCTCTGGACCCACTCCAGCAGCTTCACACCCTGCTGGAACCTCATGTGGGCTCGTGGCTCATGCTCCCACGCAAGGAAAAACCTGGGACAGGAGCAGGGCCAGATGATGCTGCAGGCTCAGTGTGAGATGCAGGGAAGAGCTCCACCTCGCACCAAAGGCTCTGGAAGAGCCCCTGCTGAGCCCCAGCAGCCCCTGCTCAAGATGAATCTCTCCTTCTCCAGGGCACCCAGGGCATCAGCCCCGCATTCCAGCAGCTCAGGAGAGCTGACCTGCCCCCAGCCCCCAGCTGGAGCAGGGACAGGGCTGCTCTGGGGGCAGGGGTGGGCTGAGGATGCTCCCAGGCTGGGCTTAAGCCAGTTCAGCTGGCAGCCTGCAGCCACAGCAGGCAGGCACGCATCAGCTCCTCATCACTGAGCCCCAGCAACAGCAGGAGAGGCAGGGAAGGAGAGGGAGAAGCCAGAGGTGGCTCTGGGGAGACCTCACTGCAGCCTCCCAGCACTTAAAGGGGCTTATCAAACAGACACAGAGGGACTTTTTACATGGGCAGACAGTGATGGGACAAGGGGCAGAGTTTCAAACTGAAAAAGGGGAGATTTAGATGGGATATTAGAAGGGAATTTTTCCTGTGAGGATGCTGAAGCCCTGGCACAGTTTGCCCAGAGAAGCTGTGGCTGTCCCATTCCTGGAAGTGTCCAAAGCCAGGTTGGACAGGGCTTGGAGCAGCCTGGGATAGTGGAAGGTGTCCCTGCCCATGGCAGGGAGGTGGGACAAGATGGACTTTTAAGATCCCTTCCAACCCAAATCATTCCATGCTTCTATGAGAAAAAACAACATGGGACACTTCTGACTGTGGGGAGGGGATGCTGGCATTGCACATGTACAGCAGGAGAGGGGAGCAAGAGAATTCTCACCCTCCTTACAGCTCCTACCACAGTGGATAGAGCAGATCCCACCACCTGGAGCAGTCCTTTTTCATGAAATGTCCCATCTTCCTGGTATGTCCTTTATTCCCAAAGAAAGGGAGCAGTGAAAATTGATTGCAAAGCTGTGCTGGTGACCAATTAAACAGCTGCTGCTTTGCTGACACCCAGTTTGATCAGGCTGGTTTCTGGAAGCAAAGCAAGATGTGCTGCACTGGGTTGGAGAGCGATGCTCCTGTGCTGGGTTTTGGAAGAACCAGCCCAGCCAGGAAAAAACCAGTGTCCCCCAGCCCAGGGAACTGGGTTTTGGGGACACCTGACATTAGAGATGCACCAAAGCCATGACACCCAGCCATGCAAAGCAACTCCTGCTGCCAAATCCCACCCAACGCTGTGAGACCTCAGCAAGGGTCTTGACCTCCAGCCAGGGCTGAGGGTCAGCTCATCCCTCAGGAGCGGTCCCACCCCTCAGCTGCTGCCTCTGCAGAGAAGTGCCTCCTTCCTCTCCTGAAGGTCTATCCAGCCATTCCCCTCCAGCAGTACCCATTATTTTCCATTTGTCTGAATTTCCAGCAAGGCTCCAGTCACTGCAGATCCCTCACTCCCCTCTGCACCACTGCCCCATAAAATACACTCCAGATCCTTCAACAGCCCCTAAGGCCCTGCTTCCTCCTCATGATGGACATACACAGCCCCAGGAGCGACTGGGACATCAGCAGAAACTACTTCATTCCTGCCCCAGCCCCCACCACCAAGTGAAGCTATAATGAGGAAAATCTGCCATTTCCTATTGTTTTGCTGTGGAGCATAAAGTGGTTCATCCAGTTCTGTTCTTTGACACTCATTAAGGATTAGGAATATATCCACATGCTTTTTAACTGGTTTTTCTGTTTTTCTGGAGTGAAAGTGGCAGGAAAGAAGTGTGGCAGGGTGCAGTAGTGGCTGGACTAAAGGCAGAGACTTGGATCTGCTGAGCCAAACTCCAGGAGCACAGAAAGCAAAGGGACCAGCCTGGAAGTCTTGTGGTAATGGGAAATACATCGAGAGTCATCCCAGAGCAAACCTGGGCTGGCAACGTGCTGCTGCTCCACCACTCCAGTTTAAGGAACATGGAAATTTGGGAAAAATCTGTTGGTTTTTGTTTTTCCTCTGAGATACATGAACGCATTCCTACACACATGCACATGCGTGTCTTGGGCTTGGCTTCAAGAGAGCCCAAGGAAAAAAGCCCTGGAGTCATTTAAGTCTACAATTGAAGGGGGAAAATAAAGGAATAATTTGAGTTGTTTGCGTTCAGCAAAATGGATACTTGTTGTGGCTGTTTTTTATTGGAAAAACCACATGGAAAATGTCAACTGAAATATATTTTCTGCAAGACAAAAATAAAAAAAAAAAGGGGGGTGGGGGAACTAAGTGGAGAAGATACTTTCTTCTGGAAAAGCACTTAGATGGAAAGAGCTCAAGGAGCTCCAAGGCGAGGAGCAACGTTTGCCTGGTCCTGGATCCGCCTGGATCCGGCCTAAGCCTCTGCTTCTTTTATGGACTGGGAAAAACACAGCACCGGTGGCCCAAAATGGGATGGAAACGGGTCACTCTGAAACATGGCACAAAAATCCCCAGGGGAAGAAGGGTGAGGGAGCGGGGACACAGCACTGACCTGCCGGTTGCGCTCGTCCGTGATCCGCTGGATCTGGATCTTTTTTCTCCCCATCTTCTCCGGAAATCCTCACCGCACCCGGCACGACTTCGGCTCACGGGAGGGGAGAAGTGGCCCCGCTTTAAAATGCTTTCATTAAAGAGCGTGGGGGGCTTTTTTTTCTCGGACAGAAAACAAACCCAAAAGAAGCCAAAACAACAACAAAAAAAAAAACCAAAAAAAAAAAAAAAAAAAAAAAAAGTGTTCTGCGTGGCTCCGTGCTCAGTTCATGGTACCGTCATGTGTGGCCAGATCCAGCGGGGCTGAGATGGCAGCAGCTGCTCAGAAACCTGCACAGTGAGAGAGACAGGAGTGAGCCTCTGTTCCCAAAGCCCTTCCAGGACCCAGCACCCCAGCAGCAATCCCACCCCCGAGGCCAGGGTGGGCTCTGGCTCTTTCTCCCACCCAGCCCTGGGGCCAGGAGAGCTGCAGAGGGGTTTATCCAAACTGGCCTCAAAGCAGCCCAAGGATGGAGGGCAGGGACACCCGTGCCACGGGACACGTGTGGGCCGGGCACTGCCACGCTGGGCGAGGAGGAGGAGATGGCAGCAGTGAGCTCGTGAATCACTATTCCTCTGTGACACTCCAGACTTTTTTTTTTTTTCTCTTAATAAAGTCATAAGCAGTCGAGTGGCTGGTGATTAGCTCGGGCAATTTAAATCCGTCTCCAGTTTCTGCACTAATCTCCAGTTTGGAATTTTAAAATGTCTTTATTTGATTACTTGAAAGAAACCTTATAACCAGGCACAGAAACCTAATTCTTATGGGGAAGGAGGACGCTGAAAGCAGCTGAGACAGCCTGGCCTTCCACTGGGCTCAGCCACAGCTGAACACGCATCTAGGGGTTATCTTGTGCCCAAAACTCTCCCCAAAGGGACGAGTGCTGCTCCTTCTTGCAGCCTCCCCACGGGAATCTGCATGCCCCAGCACCAGAAGCTGCACCCAGATGTTCCAGGGCACCTCCTGGCACAGCCCCCAGCCCATCTCAGCCGTTTCCCAGCAGGAGCTGCACTGCAGCGAGGGGACAAACAGGGAACTTCAGCCAGTTCATTTTCCACAGGTATGTCATTCTCCTGCTCTCTCTGTGAGCAGCTGGGTAACAGCAGTGATTACACTGCATTTAAGGCAAGGTGCCCTGTGCCAAGACCCAGGCAAAGGGAAAAGCCAGTCCCTAAATAGCTTCCTATCTGCCTCAACTTGGCAGTCCCCAGCCCTCGCTCTTGTCACGAAAAGCATTTAAAAAACCCAAAAGCTTTTTCTCCCAAATTCAAAGCAGCAGCCACAGCCAACCTGACCAAGCTCCTCCTGCTCCACTGCCACCCCAGAGCACCCCCAGACCCCGCTTAAGACCACGGCCCCATCCTTCACCTCCTCATCAGACCATGCTCCAACAAACAAGCCCTAAAGGTCTCACTCCCACACTCATTTTTGGGGTTCACTGAGTCATGTGAGTCACTTAAATCTTTTTCTCTGCTTTTTTCAGGGGTAAAGTTATTCATCGTGCATCATGTTCTGTGGTTTCAGTGCAAGTTGAAGGAGCCCCGAGGAGAATGGGCAATCTTTTCCCCATCATGACATCCACAATTTGCCCTCCAGGGAGGATGAGGTATGGGGAGGACAGGAAGAAGACCAGAGAGACAAAGGGCAGCAAAACCTGGGTTTTTTTACACATAAATAAATACCACCAGTAAGAGTCTTTGCAAGGACAGATCATACAGGGATGGCATTTAATTCTTGAGACATTAGCTACCAAAATAGGTGCATGTTTCCTTCCCAGCAGCAAATAGGAGCAACCATCCAGCTGTGAGGAGCACTGTCATCATGGGGAACACTGAGGCAGTGCCACAGGCATATCCTTTGGCTGCTGCTCCCCATCCCACCGTGGGAAGCCCCAAAAAGAAAGGTCCCAGAGCATCACCAGTTTCAGAGCATCAGTGCTCCAGCCTGCACTGTGTGAGTATCCCTCGAAGGCTGGGGATACAGGAAAAGCCAAAAGGAAAATAAAGATTTTTATTTCATCCACCTGCAGTGTCCTCTTGGTATTTCCCTCACTGTGAGCCCACCAGGAGAGAACCCACAGCCCAAAGGCTTGGAACCGAAGCTTGGATTTTGCACACACAGAGAAACTTTGGAAGAGGAGGAACTTTTTGTTGGGTTTGCTTTGCCGCTTTTCCCTTCAGAGTTGCCACTTCTCTAAACTGGCTGAAAAATATTCACCTTCAGCATCTTCAAAACCACCAGCAGCAGCACAAAGTAGCAACAGCTCCTCAACCAGACACAGGGCAAGATGCTAATTCTTTCCGTGTGCTGCAGCTCTTGGACAGAGAAACCCTCTGAAAGACAGCGGATTTACTGTCCAAACCAGAGAGGAACTCTCCAGAAGCAACAATAAACACTGGAGAACAACGGGCAGTAAATTTAAACTGAGTGAAAGGAAACATATTTTAACACAATTTTGTTGCGGGACTTGTTCACAGGATGCTATGTCAGCCAAAAGCTGCACAGTGCTCCAAGAGATGGGATGTTTGTAGGGATGAGGAAAAAACCCCAGTGCTGCTCATCCCTGCCCTCAGCTCCACACGAGCTGGTGTTTCTTGCATGGGAGCAATGGGATTCAAACCACATTTCTCTCCCCAGGCCACAAATACACCCCAAGTGTTTCAAACCAAATCCCCTTTTTCAACCACCAAACCAGGTTCCTCCTGCTGCTCTGAATCCCAACTCCGCATCCTCAGCACCTTGGTTGGATGGGGACCATGGTCTCAGCCCAGGGTTTGCCCATGCTGCTGGATAAAGTTTTCCACAGGAAAAAGGTGACTTAACAGGTTTTTGCTCATCATCATGGGGAGAAAAGGAGCTGCCATGTGGTGCTCCTGACCCCTCTACCCTGCATGAGAAAGAAAACTTGGATGGGGTGAAGAAGAGGGACAGAGAAGAGCACAGCATGTTTGCTGCCCTCCAAATGCACCTGACAGGGCATTTCAAACCCCTCCCTTTTTTCTTCATGGAATTGGGGGTTCGGGGTGAGTTTATTTGTTTTTAGGTTGGGTTTTTTCCCCACCATATTTTTAAACCCAGGTATTTTCACGTTTCCTGCCCAGGTGGCTGTTTCACAAAGTCCCAGCACTGGCTCGAGTTTCTGAACAGCAGCTGTAAGAGCAAGAAACCTGGAGAGCCGCCCTCATCTCTCGTGTCCCTCCTGCTGTCCCTGCTGCTGTGGCCCAGCCCCAGCCCAGGAGGATCCCCTCTGTCCCTGCAGCTCCCTCTCGTTCACCACCAAGCTGCTCTGGCTCCCTGATTGCCCAGCCTGAGGCACCAACATCACCCATGACCCTCCTCCGTGCTCAGGTGGAATTTAAGTACCTGAACCTTGCACAGCCAAGCACCCGGAGCACAGGATTGCTACAAGGAGCCGAGTTCTTAAATAACTTCTAACTTTCGGGGTCTCAAATGATTTTATATACAATAACCCCAGTCATGAAAGCATCTCCTCCTCCTTCTCAGACAGCAGCTTCTTTCCTTCTCCAGAGCCTTGCTTTCCAAGGAGCATCCCGGCTACTACACCCTGCCAAGGAGGGTCCAAGGGCATGGAAATCCATGCAAATCTGCTGGTGGAGCAGTGAAAAAAGCCAGCCCTGACCCTCTTCCACTCCCAGGAATCTCATCCAGGATCGGGGAATTCAGAGGAGCTCTGGGATGGAGGCAGCCGCCAGCGCCCGCTTCCCCCTCCCCGCGCTGCTCGCACAAGTGTGACTATCACGGCAATTAGCACACATGCCAATTAACTCCGAGCAGGTGCTGGTTAACTCTGTGCTGAGTAATTCATCCCCGGCTCCCAGTAAATTGCTCCAAATTGGAGAGACAGGCGAGAGAGCAGAGTTAGCATTTTGCAAATGGGGGAAGAAAGAAAAAGCGCAGAGGAATCTCAGCTGGGAGATGTTTTTACAAAACAAAGAATCTGGGGGGCTGAATCCCCAGCTCCGAGAGCTGAGGACACAGAGGAGCTGATACCTCTTTCAAGTCTTTATTCCTGGATTTTTTTCATCTACTGTACAAACTTCGGATCTATTTCACCTACTTCTAAGTGGTTTCACCTTTGCTTTGCACGAGCAGCGGGGTGCTCTGCACTGCTCCACAACTTGTCACTTTTCCATTCCTCCAGAACGGCCCCGCGTTTCTCCCGGCACAAGCAGGGACACCGGGAGTCTCACATCCACTTTCTACAGCCATTTGCTATTTTTAATATACTTTTATTGCATCCCTTTTTAGTCGCTCCTTACTAAAGTTAGCTCGACACGCCGCCCCTCTCCGGAGCAAAGGAATTCAGCTGCCCTTCCTTAACACCCCCCTTGCAACGCCCTGTGCTCCCAGCACAATGTCAGCTGAAAGAAACCAAACCTTGGCCACGCAGCTGAAGAGGGAAGATCAAAAAGATTCATCTGAAAGCTTTAGGAAGATAAATAAAGGCAAATAAAAGCATCCTTTCCAAAAGTGCATTTTCCTTTGCTTATCCCAGCATGTGGCACCGTGCTTCCCAATCCTCCCGTGCCTGTGCAGAGCCAGCGGCACGAGTGAGGGCAAAACTGGGATGGGCTTCACCAGGCACCAGTTCAAGGGACGTTTTCCTCATCTCCAACCCCAAAACAGGTCCAGTGCAATGGGGACATCCTTGCCTGCAAGGAAATCTCCCAAAGGAGCTTCAGAGGACATCTGGAGGCTGGGAAAAGAAGAGAATCACCCTGCGAAGGTACAGCTCGTCTTATGGAGGCACAGAAAGTCCCAATTTGAAGGGAGAAATGCAGGTGACAGACATGGCAGACCACAGCCCAACCCAGCAAGTGCTCCCATCAGGCACCAAATGCTCTTGTTGTGGGACCAACCCATCTTTTACCCAAAATTTGCAGAATGTGCACGTCCCCAAGATACGTTTTTCTTTAACAGGCTCCATCAAGTCAAGGGTCTGGCTGAGAGTAAAGGGAGGGTCCTCCCTGCCACTATCCACCCCCAAGAACAGAGCTGGGGGTGAATTCAGCCACAACTGAATTCATGGACCAAGCCCCAACACATTTTAGGGGGTGTCACGTTTATGCACATACAGAAATGACAGCAATAATATGTCCCGGTCTTGCAGCTTCTCTGTGAGAAAAAGGTCATTGCAAGGGAGCTTCAGCACACAACCAGTGGGCATGTGGGGTACAAAGTGTTACAGAACTGTAGAATGATCTGCACAGATTCTTAAAGCTCATCTCATCCCTCCTCTCTGTCACTCACTCACAAGGAAAAACTTCTTCTCGGTGCCCCATCTGACCCTGCCCTCTGGCAGTGGGAAGCCTTGCTCCATCACTCCAGACCCTTGTCCAAAGTCCCTCTCCAGCTCTTCTGGAGCCCCTTTACACACTGGAAGGAGCTCCAAGGTCTCCCCAGACTCCCCTACAGGCAGAACAGCCCCAGCTCTCCCAGCCTGTCTCCAGAGCAGAGGGGATCCAGCCCTCGGAGCATCTCCATGTCTCCCCTGGGCTCACTCCAGATTTGTGCTCTTCCTACTCTGGGAAGCCCAGAGCTGGAGGCATCACCGCAGGGGTGTCTCACCAGAGTGGGGCCGAGGGGCACAATCCTGGCCCCTCACATGCTGCCCGTGCCGTGGCATCAGCTGGGCACAGCACTGCCTCTCCAGGCTGCCAGCACGGAGGGCTGGGGCATGTCCATCCCCTTGTCCACCAACAACTCCTCCTGTCTGTCCACTCAGGACAGAGAGCCCTGGTGAGGAAATGCTGCTGTGCAGCCCCTGAGCTCGGCCTGCAGAGGGGAATGCACAACACCCACCACACCACACCGAGCCCTCCGCTGCCAAGGGAGGGAGGAAGCAATGGTGCTTTTGAGGTGGCAGTGATGCCTCGGAGGTGGCAAGAGCAGCCCCTCGCTCTGCTGCATCGCTCCTGCCACAAGGCTGCACCTTTTACCACGAGAAGCAGCTGTGTGGAGAGGTGAGGTGGCCACACTGCCCCAGCGGCCCCCAGCCCAGCTGTGACCCTCCAGCTGCTGCAAGCAGCTACAAAAGCAACTGCAAAGAAAGAGCAGCTGCAGCCGAGGTCTCACCTCGAGGATCCCGAGTCCTGCACTGACAAAGAACAAGTCGCTTCCCCACCCATGACCAGGCCTGGATCCCATCCCTTAAGGACATGGATTTAGCTCGAGTCACCTCTTGAACCCGCCTGTCTAACTGCAGTCCTTGCCTTCCTGTTTCCTTTCTTGCTGCCTCTTGTGAGTTAATTGTTGTTTTTTAACATATCCTCCATGCTGACACCAAGGACTTTTAGTTTCCTTCTGTGTGGTTTCTGGATCAGCAGGACTGACTTCCTTCTCTTTTGCAAAGCCCCCTTCCCTAAAACACACAGCCAGTATTCATGTTAACGCTGCTCTTCCTCTCTGGCACAGCCACTGGCACGGTGCTGGCTGCCAGCCCTGCTTTGCTGTGGGATGGGGGCAGTGCTGGCAGGGGAATGTGGCACCCAGGAGGGGTGCAGCACCCAGGGGACATCCCTGGCAGGACAACGGGCAGCAAGGGCAGGTGCCAGCGAGTCCCCAGCCCCACTGCACGCACCACGAGGGACCGAGGGACTCCAACTTGCCAGCCTAGCATTGTTTAGCACCTCTTTATCTCCAAACCGAGATAAAAACCGCACAAACATGCTCGAGTCTCCTCCAAAGCTTCTATTCTGGTTTCAGGATGATGCTATCTGGGTTCCTGTGTTGAACCTCCAGATGCAGGCAGGGGGAGGGGAGAGGAAGGTGGCCGAAACACGGCTCCAGAGCAAACCTCCTGCTCAGAAACGCAGCTGCTGGACCCTGCCCGGGGCCAAACCCCACTTGCCAGGCAGGTGCCAACCCAGATCTGAGCTGCACCCCTCACACCCATGCCAGGGCCCCGATTTCCCTGGGATGGGCAGCCAAGCCAGCGCTCAGCTCCTCCTGCCTGCAGGAGGGAATCAATCCCGCCAGCTGCAGGTAGCTCAGGGGAGCAGCAGCGAGGCTGGATTCAGTCAGGCCCCCAAGGAATTTGAAAGAGACACATATATTCCTGACCCAGATTCAGGCACTCTCTGAAGAAAAGCAGATGCCAACCGTGCAACCAGCTCTGCTGAGCTGTAACAAAACCTCACATCGTGCCAAGGCCGGCAGAGGCTGAGGGAAAGCGCAGCCCTGACAACGCTGGAGAACTGGAGTTTGCTCAGCAAGGGCGGGCGAAAGAAAGAATTTAGGGGAAATTATTAAACTGGGGCTGATCTTCTCTTCCCCCATATTTTGTGTGCCAGTGTGGAGTCAGACAACACCCTCAAGAAAGGATGACAGTCCCAACATCAGCACAAGAACTGGAGGCAGCACCCAAAACAGGAACCCTGGTCCCCTACACCCCAGATCACGGTTCCATCCCACGCCACACGCAGCCAGGGATGCCAGCACACCCAGCACCACTGAACATCCAGCACATCCCAGACTGGGGACGTGCTCTGCAGAGGCAGGGTGACAGCAGGTACAGCCAGTGACCTTCTCTGCACCGCCAGCACGGCCAAGGACAGCAGAGGCTGGAGGGGACACGGGGAAAGGAGGCTGGGCAGGAGCTCCAGGCAGCCACTGGCAAACCCACAGCTTGGTGGTGTCCAAAAGCCAACCAGAGAACCTCACCCAAGGTAAGGATAGAGTTTCAGAAGGAAAAGCCTGTGGGACCAGGACAAGCAGGGACTTGCAGCCCCTCACCCATGTGGCTTCCCAGAGAGGCAGCTGGTCCTGTCTCCTGGAGATGCTACAGGGAGGGATGGGCAGGGACGAGACAGGGCTCAAATGGGAGAGCTTGGAGAGTCCCCTGCTGAAGTGACCTTCAGAGCACCCTGAGAACAGCAACCAAAGGCTGATGCAGCTGCCAGATTAAGCCTCATGACCTTGAGCAGTGACCTTGGTGCTGACATCCTTGCAGCAGAGGTCATCCAGCACCCTGAAACTGTGGTTTCCCAGGTGGCTCAGCAGCTTCCTCAGATGTGCCTATCCAGGCTGGGAACCCTGCATGCCCCCGGGGCTCCCCAGTGTGCACACAGCATCCCCTTCCCCAGAGCTTGCACAGGGCAGCCCTGCGCCATCTCCACTCCCATCCATCCTCCAGCCCCATCTGTCCTCACTCTCAGGCACCCTCACCTCCTTCCACCTTTCATCCCCACCCACCCTTCATCCCCATTGACCCTCCATCCCCAACCACTCTCATCCCAACCCACCCTCCGTGCCCAGGGAGGAGCAGCCAGACCCCCAAAGCTGCTCCCCTTCCCCCATGTTCTCTATCTATCACCAGCTCCAGAGTCAGAGACTGGGGGTAATTTTTCCCTCTGCACTAAGTAGGGTTTTCTAAATGATGGGAAGCAAGAGCCCATTATCCAGCTCCGCTGCCCACCCCCACGGCTCCCTGCAGGGCATGAAATAACCACCTGCCAGCTCCCCGGAGCCCCGCGCCGTGGCAATGAGATCTCAGCTTCCCCTGTCACTATTGTCAGAGCAAAATTTAGATACCTGGTAATGAGGAGGTTTAATATGACAGATGAGAGGTTGACTCATTAAAAAAAAGAGCGAGAAGGAGAGGGAGCTGAATTCGGGGTCGGATCCTGCACTCGGCAAATCAGGAGGCTGTCACAGCCGACCCCGCACTGCTGGGGAGCAGGAGCAGCTCTCCACCCCAAACCAGCCCCACACTGGGGACTTTCGCTGCTGCTGAGCCACAGGGAGCAAAGGGGAGGCATGGAGGGGGTGAACATGGCTGCAGTTTTTGGGGCCATCCAGTTCTGCTCCCCACGGAGCCGCCCCCTGCTCTGGGCTGGGGGATCTGAGCCCAGCAGAAGCCCCAGGGCCCAACAGCCAATGTTTCACTCTGAGGGCTTTTCTCTCTCAATGGGGTACAGCAGCACCCCAACATTGCCTCCACTCTCCTTGGCATCTCCATCCTGAGGGTGCACCCATCCCCCAGCACCATCAACACCATGGTCACCAAGGACATTGATGGTTTGTGTGCCCCAAAACACAACACCCCAAGGGGACAACCACTGCCTTCGGTGCCCCAAAACACAACACCCCAAGGGGACAACCACTACTGCCTTCAGTGCCCCAAAACACAACACCCCAAGGGGACAATCTCTGACACCCCAAGGGGACAATCTCTGCCTTCAGTGTCCCAAAACACAACACCCCAAGGGGACAATCTCTGCCTTCAGTGCCCCAAAACACAACACCCCAAGGGGACAATCTCTGACACCCCAAGGGGACAACCACTGCCTTCAGTGCCCCAAAACACAACACCCCAAGGGGACAACCACTGCCTTCAGTGTCCCAAAACACAACACCCCAAGAGGACAACCTCTGCCTTCAGTGCCCCAAAACACAACAACCCAAGAGGACAATCACTGCTTTCAGCTCCAGCACAGGGGGCAGGATCTCAGCACGGGATCCAGTGGGGCTCCCAGGGGCAGCTCAGCAGCACCAGGGCAAAGCCCTCCCTCTGGGAATTTAGGGGCTCTCCATGAAGGGGACGGGATTTCCTCCAGTAGCAGAGGGGACAACTCTCTCTCCTCCTGGTGGGTTTTACCCAGGGGAAATTCCATCAGACCCATCTGCTGCTCCAGGCCATCTGGGAGAGCAGTGAAAACCCACAGGACATGGCTGAGAGTGAAACTGTGCCAGGGGAAACTCTGCTCTTCCCTCCTGTGTCAGTGGGATGGGGATTGGGGTATGTCCTCATACTGGGTACCCCTCATACTGGGGGTGTGTCCTCAGCAGCCAGCCTGGGACATCCTACTACTCTGCCCAAGGGCACGGTGGCACAAATCATGAAATCCTAGAATGGTTTGGACTGGAAGGAAACTTAAAACTCGTTCCAACCTCTATCCCAGGCTGCTCCATCCAACCTGGCCTTGGACACTTCCAGGGATGGGGCAGCCTGTGCCAGGGCTCACCACCCTCACAGGGGAGGATTTACTCTCAATATCCCACCTAAACCTGCCTGCAGGCAGTGGGAAGCCATTCTCCCTTGTCCTGTCCTTCCAGGCCCTTGTCCCTCCCCATCCAGGTCCAAAGCCCCTCTCCAGCTCTCCTGAAGCCCCTTTAGGCACTAGAAGGGGCCCTAAGGTCTCCCTGGAGCCATCCCAACCGCCCCAGCTCTCCCAGCCTCATCTCCATCCCATCTCCATCCCATCTCCATCCCCAGACACAAGTTCAGCAGCTCTGTGCCCCATCCCACGCAGGAAGGGACACCCCAGAGCAGCTCTGCACACCCTCCAGCATCCAAAGCCCAGCGTGGGCTCAGCCTGGGAGCCAGGGCTGCCTAGAGGCCGGAGGTCCCAGTGGCACCCCAGAGCTCAGCCCTTGGGCACAATCCTCCCTCCCCATGCACAACCTCAGCAGTGCCACTCCCGAAGGCTCAGGCCTTTCCCAAGGGCCACCGAGATCTTTCAAACCCACCTCCCACAATCATTTCTTTGTTGGTTTTGCTGGTGAGTAACAGCCATGGTGCCCAAAGTCACAGGGCTGCTGAATTTGATTTGCATAAGCTGACTGCTGACTGCTGACTGCATCCATGCCCAAGGCAACCATCGCTTGGGTCCAAATCAGGCAAGGCAGAGGCAGACGCTGCTCCTGCATCGTCCCATGCCACACTCCCTATCAGGATTTACATGTCTTGAGCTCCTGGGAAGGAAGCAGAAGGTTCCCCAGGGTCTGCAGAGTCCAGCACTCATCTGGGTGCAGAGGAGCTGGTGAGATCAGGAGCCCCCATTGCTGGGAAGGTGATGGTGGTCACCAGCTGCACTTTAACAGTCAAAGGACAAGAAGCAAAAGATCTTAATTTGTCACTGATATGGCAATGCTAATTACTGTGAGGGTGATGCCATAGCAGAGCTCATTAGAAGGGTCCCTTGGAGACACAGATGGAAAAAATCTGGCCAACACCAACAGGACCAGGCAGGACCACGCTCCTGCCTCCATCCCAGTGCTCACACTCCACCACCACAGCTCCAACCCGCCCGAGGCACTTCCAGGCTGGAAACAAAGCCACAGAAATTGCCATCCTGGCCATCTGCCTTTCTCAGAGGTGGACATGCCCATCCATCTTTACACATTCCCCAAAACCCACTTTGGTCCATAGCCACAGGCTCAGAGCACACTGCCATACTGTAGATGGAAGCTCACCACCAGACACCATTATTTCATTTAATAAAGGAAACAAAGGCCCAAACCTAACACTGGGACTGCAAAAGCACCAAAAACAGAGATCACGGCCCTGGGCATGGGAACCTGTCCCTTGACCCCAGGATCTACAGCTGAGGGGGAGCCAGCAAAGCCCACCAGGAGGCACAGACCATGGTCTGGCTGCCACTGAACCCCAACCCAACTCACTCTAAGCAAACAGGAGGAACTGGGACATGGCACATGGCAAAGATGGGTTTAACTTCCTCTTCCCTTGTGCTGCCTTGAAAGCACGCTGTCTGCAACCCAGCACATGAATAACATCAGCCACCAGCAGCACTCCGCTATCCAGAGCCCAAGCAGGGCACCACTGGAGAACCCCAGCGTGCCCAGAGCCAAAGCCAGGCTGGGCACAGAGACACAAACCAGTTCAAAGTCCCTCATCCCCAGCACGACTCAGGGCTGCTGGGACCAGGGGATGCCCCCTGTGCCACAAAGGCTTTGCCATCGGCTGGGACCTGACCCCGCTCAGCCACAGCTTGTACCCACATGCATCCTGAGCCACATGCCAACGAGCCAGAGGGGTGAGAATCCGGCCCCAGCTCATCAGGCAGCTCAAATCCACCAGGACAGCTGGCTCTCAGCTCTTGCTGCTCACTCACAGGACACACATTCTTGTCCCAGGCACACAAATCCTGTCCTCCTGCTCCCCGGCACCGCTGTGAGGCCATGCCGCCTGCTGACCCCACGGCAGCCCCTGACAGGCCTGGATGATGGCTCCCACTGAGACAGATTCATCCAGAGCCCATCCCGGCACACATGCTCCAGGAGCAGCATCCTGCTGTAAAAAGGGATTTTTTCAGGCCAAACTCTGTGTTTCAGCAAGGGGGATTTAGGTGGTGGGGGAAGTCCCCAACCAGCTGAGCCCTTCTCTGTGGCTGCACCTAAAGCCACATGCCAGAGGGATGACGATGTTGGCCAGCCCTGGGGATGAGGATGTTGCCCACAAGGACATCCCAGCAAAGCACCGAGGTGACACTCAGGAGAGCAATGGGAAATGCCAACATTTGGCACTTTCCAGAAGCACTATCACATCCTGGGTCTGGCACGCTCCAAAATCCCGTGCTGGAGAATCACAAGCCCAGGCCAAGGGTTTGTCATGGCTCCCAGCCACGTTACCAGAGGGATGGCAGAAAAGCCACTGGGATGCTCCTGCAGCACAGAGATGGACCCTGAGGGCAGGTAAGAGCCATTGTGAGTGCAGGAATGTCACAGATAAACACAATCACAATTCCTCTTGGAAAGGGGAAAATATTGGGGAAGGAAATCAAATACCACCGTTTTTTGTCAATATTCCCTATGCAAAGGTGGGATGATAAAAAGTAAGGCATGAGTTTGTAGAAAGAAATGAAAATATTTCAATCATGATTTTTGCTGAAGGGTGTGGATGTAAAAATGGATCAATGAAGAGTTGCCCAAATGGGTTGTTTGCCCAAAAGAGGAGGAAGAAGAGGAAAGGGCTCTGCAGCTGTTGTTGCCTAGGGCAGTACTGAGGGCAGCCACTCAGTTCCAAAAGCAGAAACCTTGCGACCCTGTGGTGGTTCCTACAACAAAGGAGACCACCTTGTGACACGTCCCTCCAAGCCAAGCAAAGGGCAGAACCCACCTCACCCACCCCCAGCAATGATAAAGGACAGGGTTTGACCCAAAGCACACCCAAAATTTATCCTGCAGCCCGATCCATGAGCATCAGAGCTAGAGCAGCACATGCCTGAGAGGGGAAACACTTCTCCCTCCCTCCCTCCCTCTTGGGAGGGAAACACTAAAAGCACTTCTGAAAGATCCCCTTCCTATGGGCTCTGCACCTCCATTTTCACAGACATGGATATGAAAGATTATCAGCATTATTAACTGCTACCCCAAACCAGCAACAGCATAAAACCTCTGAAAAAATCAAATGGAAAAAGATTTTTCTAGGATGAGCCAAGCTCAGCACTGGTCCCAGCCCCACCACATCCATGCCCACCACATCCACCCGGCCAGGCTGGGCTCTAGAGCAAAACAAACATTTAGGAAACAGTCAAGGGAGGAGAAGGAACTGGACGGCGAGCCCCGGAGTGACACATGGCCTGACCCCATGCATGGCACCTGCCTCACCTCCGATGTGGCCGCAAGCTCCTGCCGGGCATCCAGGCCTGGCCAAAAGGACCCAGCACCAAGCAGGAAGGTGTTAAAAGTCCCCAGGAGTAACCTCTGAGGATCCACAATAAATAACCTCTGAGTAAACACAGCGGCTGCTCCCCATTCGCCTTCCTGTTTGCTTTCGCAGATCCGGGCTGGGACGGCCACTTCCAGCCGCTGGCCCCATCCCGTCCTGGCGCAGCACCGGGCTGGCACTGCCACCCTGCACCCGAATTCGGGGGCACCTCAGGCCCCGAATCGGCCCTGCCACAGGGCACCGTGGGCACCGGCTTCCCAAAGGGATCTATACCCCGGACAGGCACTGATCCTGCATCTGAGCCCGTTCCTGCTGCCTCTTCCTTCCTGCTCTATGTTTGTTTTGATTCCTGAAAGAGGAAATCCCAGCTCACCCACTCCCCAACAGGGAGCCATGCCCCGCTCTGTGCCTCAGTTTCCCCGTCTCTCCAGCATGGGAGCCCCACATCATTCAGACCCCCCTCTCTCTCCCTGCCCATACAGTCCTGGGAAAAGAAAAAAAAAAAAAAAAAAAAAAAAGCAACGGGTCCTGATTTAAGGGCACTTCTGTGCTTCACCACGAACACAAAGGAGAGGGGAAAACGACAACTCACAGCGAGGATCTGTGTCAGGAGCAACAAGGGGGTCCGGGGCAACCCCCCTGGCCGAGCAGCGCCGACCGAGGAGGCTGACAATAGATAAGGGTCTAAATTCGGCGCTGGGCTCCGGCCCCGGGCTCTGAAAGGCGATCGGGGTGGGGGAGTGCCGAGCTGTTTATTTGGCTCCAAACTCCGCACCGACACTGCAGCGTCACCCGTGTTTAAAATAGGAAGGAACGAAAAGAAGGGGAGAAAAAAAAAAAAAAGAAAGAAATAAAAAGGGAGAAAAGTGCATGCACGCGGCGAACAATAACAACAAAATAATAATTTAAAAAAAAATCAAGAGAAAAGGAGCCGGGGGAGGGGGGGGTAATAAAAGGAAACCCAGTTGGGCTGGCGAGGTTTAAAGCGACGCCTTGCCTTAAAAAAAGAAGTTGCTAATTTTAACTCTCCAGTGGAAAGAGTGAGAGGTACTTACAGGAGACAGGGTGGCTGCGTCCTTCTCCGCGGCTGCAGCTCCGGGAGGAAACGCAGGACGGAGCCGCCATCCCCGAGCCCGAGCCCGAGCCCGAGCCCCGAGTCCCGAGCCCGAGCCCCGAGCCCGAGCCCCGAGCCCCGAGCCCCGAGCCCCGAGCCCCGAGCCCCGAGCCCCGAGCCCCGAGCCCCGAGCCCGAGTCCCGAGTCCCGAGCCCCGAGCCCGAGCCGAGCGGGGTGCGGGCGCGGCTGAAGGGCACAGGCAGATGCGGAGGCAGATGCGGAGGCAGGAGGGGCTGGAGGAGCCCGGGGGAAGGCAGCGAACGGAGCTGGCCGGGCAGCGGCCGGGCTGGCCGGGCAGCGGGCAGCGGCCGGGCTGGCCGGGCAGAGGCCGGGCTGGCCGGGCAGAGGCCGGGCTGGCCGGGCAGCGGGCAGCGGCCGGGCTGGCCGGGCAGCGAACGGAGCTGGCCGGGCAGCGGGCAGCGGCCGGGCTGGCGTGCTCCGGCAGCCGGACCGGGGCCGCCCGCGGGGCGCGCACGCCGCAGGACCCCCGGGAGGCGGGAGCCAGCTGCCGGGTCAGATGACATTTCTGCGCGGACATTTCTGACCGAGCTGGCTTTTCCCCAAGGGAAAAGGGCTTTGAAGACGCGGATCCCCCCCCACCCCCTCCCCGCCAGTGGCAAAATAGCGGATGAGCTCAGAACCCAAAGCGCAGGGCAGTGCCATGACCAGAGAAGGCCACCCGGCTCCACGGGGACTGGAAAGGTGACCTCCAGCAGCTCAGCCACATTTCAGCTGCGGCAAACACAGCAGGAACCCACTGCTTTACCAAATTCAGTATTCCGTATCCGAAAGGGTCGAGAGCGGGGATTTGGTTTCAGTGCGCCCACTGGCTGGGTTTTACAAGCTCTCCCTGGAGATCAGGAGGATCTTGCCAGTTGCAAAGAGCCAGGTGCCAGGTGAGGTGGCACACTCACACCTCGAGGACAGTGGGAGCCTGCGAGTTGCAAACTCCAGTTGCTAATGAACCTTCAAGAGAACACAGGCAAGGCCTCAGACAGCAGAGGAACAGACCTGGTGACACAAGGGCTCTACCCAAGCAGCTGGAAATCAGCCTCAGGATGCAAAATCTCACTGGGAGAGGAGCAGGGTGGCACATCGCTGCATTCAGGGATGGACATATGATTTACCAGGCATGGCTGCAGCAAGACGATGCGACCGTCGTCAGGACACGAAAGAGTCCATCCGGTTAAGGTCACAGGCCCTAGGAGAGTCTTCTGTCACACAAGAAGGTTTGCCTGCTTCGCCTCAGATGGGGTTGGCCTCAGACAAAATGCCTATTGATCGCAGGCAGCGATGCTGCACGCCCAGGACGCGAGGACGTGGCTTCAGGGGGATGAAATCGCCCGGTGCCGGCCGTCACACGCTTCCGAGGCCGGGTCGATACTGCTCCTCTAATTGCTCAGCTCCTGTCACTTGCACTGCCAAGGGAACAAGTCTTAAAGCAGTCCCCAGAGATGCTTTTCCAAATCCTCCTCCCTGAGTGCACCACTTGCTGAGCTGCTCCTTGGAGCGAGCAGTTCTGCAGCTGCAGAAATCACTAAACTGCTCCTCCTCACTCAAACTCTGTGCTGGCACCAGTGGAGGTATGAGGGCTTTGCGGGAGGACACTGCCAACCCAAAACCCACGAATTTGTGTGAAACTAGAACACAAGGAGCTGTTGTCACCGGTCAGGACGGAGCTGGCGGCGTCGGGCACCGTGTCCAGCAGCAAGTAGGGATGTGGGGAGAACGCCGTGACCGAGAGATCTGCCAGCACCCACCAGCATCCGGGCTGGCACGGAATGGGCACGGTCCAGCGGGACCGCGGTGTTTGGGAGCCAGGGAGGGCCCTGCCCTCCTTGCACACCCCACAGCAGCCAGACCCACTGCCCCGTCACGCCAAGTACTCACTCACCACACCGAAACGTGCCCCATACTCATTTGTGCCCAGAGGAGTGGGTTAGAGCTGGTCCCACACCAGCCCCCCAAACACTCCTGGAGCACTCAGCTCAGCCACAGCGGGACAGACCCGGCCAAGCCCTCAAGCCCTTCTGTCCCCTGGGCACACCATGGCCCATGGCTGGCACACACCAAGCACCAGTGAGACACAGCAGGGCCCTTCTGCTGCACTCCCCCTGGCCCAGCCTGGGGAGCTGCTCTCGGTTTCTATCAGCAGATGAAGCTCTTGGTGTTGACCTTGCAGAGGACGCAGTGATGCTGCCCCCATCTCCCATCATCAGGCCTCCAAATAAATAACCTGCCCCATCTCCAGCACTAAAAGTCACCACAACCCCACAAAACTGCTCACTAAGCAGTTGTGACAAAGCCCCCTCCGTTCAGGAGCTAGGGGCATATTATTTTTAAAAATCTTTCCTTTTATTGATTTCACTCTCAGGTACAGCAGATGCATTTCATGAAACCATAGAGCCCTCATAAACCAGCCCGCAGTGGTGTCTGTACCACAACCTCACTGCAGACACAGGAGACACAAACATTTACTGGAAGAGCAATAAACGGGCCAAGAAGGTTGAAAAGGAAGAAAACTTAGACAGAAGGCCCTCTACTAGCAGCACCTTATTTCAGAGGAGTGCAAGGGACAAAATAACAGCAGGTTTGGCCACAATTTTGTCCACACTGGGAGAAAACAGGGCAGGAAAGCCCTCCTTTGCACTGATACACAGGGCTGTGTTGCAAAACACCCAGAGAGCCCCAAATCAGTGCTGTGGCTACGGCTGGGGGCCATCAGATGGGGAAGTGAAGGGGAAGATGGGCACTGGAGAACAGCAGCAGCACGCACTGCTGGGCACCACCTCCCTGCCCTGCTCGGGGGGCTCTGCTGGCCCACCCCACACCCCAGGACCCCCGTGTGCAGAGCAGGTGAGGGGTGCACAGTGCAGCAGGGTGCTCCCTGTGCCCTTCCTGCACCAGATCTCACTGGAGCAGGGCTGCAGCCTCTGGTCAGCACCACTGTGGGAGCCTGAGAGCCCTGAGCTGCATGCAGCTGCATCCTCTGTGGGAGCCTCTGCTTGCTGCCAGCCTGCAGCAGGGGAGACACACACGGCCAAGCAAACCCAAAGGGAAGGCAGGAACCCAGAGTTTGGGATTTCCCCCATACCTGCTACGCAGCCTCCTGCATCTTCTGCTCCTGCCAGGGATGAGCTGCAGCCACCGCTCCTCAATCCAACTGCAAAGACAAAGCAAGCAGTTGTGAGTCTGAGAGGACAGAGGCGGGGACAGAGGCAAGGACAGGACTCCCCACATGTCCCATCCATGCACAGCCAGATGGAGGAACAGCGAGGGCAGCCCAGTATCCCCCGCAGACCTGGCTGATGGGACAGGGGCTGCAGGTCCCCTCCTGCACTGCCCTGAGCCTTAGCATTGCTGCAAGGGCCATGCAGGCTGGGTAAGACCCGGCCAGGCCCCCGCAGGGATCCAGGGAACCAGGAGCCCTGGGACTATGCAATGTGGAAAGCATCTCGGTGAGACCAGAGGGAAAGAAATTAAGAAGAGTTCAGGAATCATAAACCAAAAGTTAACATTAACGAGGGATTCAGCCCAAGCCGACAGCGTGGCCAGCAGAGAGTTGCTCAAAGTTTAGTTGAACTTTGTGTTTTCTGGGAAGATTCTCATGCACATCCCACAAGAAAAAGCACTGACCCTCTTGCTCAGACACTGTCCCAGTGCTTGGCCCAAGGAGAATCTGCCATGGCCCAGAAGGAAACACAGCTCCTAAACTCATCCCACTCACCACTGCGAGATGGGAGGAGACCCTTGGGGCAAAGCCCAGTGGTTTCAGCTGGCCTTGTGCTGGTGGTCACAAGCATCTGGCACTTGTGCAGAGCCCATCACCACAGCACACTCCTGTGAGGCAGTTCCCTCACGAGGAACGTTCCCTGCGAGGAGAACGGCGCCAAACAAAAGGGAAACTGAGGCACAGAGGCCAGCACCCGCTCTTCAAACGCACCGCCAGCTCCCAAACTGCAGCCTCACCCCCAGCACCTGCAACAGAGCGAGGAATTGTGCTCAGCTTTCCGGCGTCCTCATCCTCCGCTCCAACCACAAAACCAGCCTTCCTCCCCCAGCTGCCTCCCCTCCCACAGCCAGCTCATTTCCTGACATTACAAAATTCACCCTGAACAAAGCTGGAGCGAGGAGCGCGTGGCTCCGGCCGGGGCTGCACCTTCCCCTCGCTCCGGAGCAGCCAGGCCGAGGGGACACCCCTAAAGAGACGAGCTGCAAGCGGCCTTCCAGCCTCAGACCTCACAGCACTTGGGCTGGAGTCCTGCAAATGGAGCACTCACAGGGATCCCCTCACCAGCACAGACAGATGAGCCTCTCTTCCACAGCGGGGGAGCGGTGGGCACAAGGATGGGGGGCTCCAGCTACTGCCACACTCGCACCCAATTAAGCCCAGACCAACCCGTCAGCCCCCAGGACCACTCCTTTATTTCCCTGAATAAAACAGTGTCCTGCAGGGTGACTGACCACCTGGGGACAGGGACACCCACACAAGAAGCACCACCTTGCTCGTGCCACGCTCCCAGCCAGGACGAGGGAAGTGGCCAAGGGTCTCTCGGGGGGTTCCTGAAGCTCCTCTCGGTGTCCGAGCAGCTCTCAGCGGTCTCACACTGCAGGGCTGGTGGCAGAGCCACGTGGGGACCGGGGACCACAGGCCAGGCTGACGGGAGGATGTGGCCGAGCTTTGTGCCCAGGCTGGCTTTGCTTTGGGGGTGTGAGGTCAGCTCTACAGCCCAGCAGGATGCAATGGGGGACGTGTGGCCAGGCAAGACCTCAGATGTCTGTACAGAGCTGTTTTCTCTCAGTGGGAGATGCCACTAGACACACCAGGAACGTCCAGGATGGTGCCATGGGACAGCCGGTACAGCCACACAGCCACCACTCACCACTCCTGCACTGACAGAACTGCCCATGGCTGGTGGTCAGCAGCAGCCACATCCCTGGCTCTCACAGCCCACCAGGACAATGACTTCTGGACAATAGCTGACCCCACGCAGCCCTTGGCCATGCCACAGTCCCCAGATGGTGACAACTAACAGCAGTGCCTTTGCCAGCCCAACCTGGCAGATGAGCTGCCCCTTGTAGGGCCAAGGTGGGGAACTCCAAGGGAAGCAGGATTGGTTTTGGGGTGTTCAGCCTGCAGGCAGTTCTGACATCACAGGGTTACAGCCCAGTGTCACCTGAGACAGGGATGAACAGCACATGTGGGGTGACAGTCCTGAGACCCTGACCCTCTCCAGCCCGACAGCTCCAGGGCTGCTTCACGCCCTGCCCAAGCTGCAGAAGCTGCTGCCCTTTGGACCTGGTGGTACTTCCAGCACCAGCAAACCCCAGTGAACCCCCGAGTCCCCATTTTGCAACATTTTGAGCTGGTACAAAGGAGCAAAGCCCCCACTCACTGGCACTGCCAGCTCCCGTGTCTGTCCAGGCACGTCCTTTGCCCCATCCAGCGGGTATCCTGGCACTGCTCCCAGAAACTCTGGAGGATTTCCAAAGGTGACCATTCGACCTGCACAGTGAGAGCAGGCCCTGCTGAGGGGCTGGGGCTGGGTCAGGCCACTGGCCACTCCCAGGGCTCCTGGGCAGCTCCCAGCTCTCACCCCACCACACACGTGCCTTCAAAACCTTCTTGTTTCAGACAGAGAAATGCTGCCCAGGGAAGGGGGAAAGCATCCTGTTTTCAAAGTTTTGTTATTTTATAGGCTGAGGGAAAAAACACATAGAGAGGGATGGAGGTGGCAAAGGCAAGTGAATTCCCCTTTCTGAGTGAAAAAAGAAGGAGAGAAAGGGCTAAAGACAAGACAATCTTTATGTTCAGCTTTGGGGCAGAAATATTGAGCAGGTGCTAACACTCTTCCTATTTGAAAACCACAGCTTTGGCTTCACCAAGTAACAAACCAAAATTCCTGAGGGCAGGAGAACTAGGGTTCCTCCTGGAATCCTCCTGGGATCCCCATTTTTAACTGAAGCAGTTAGGCTGGCATGAAAAGGCAGCAGGGAGCTGCTCCAACCTGCTCGTAAGGATCTTGGAGGATGTGCAGGAATGGTTTTTGGTGACTTTCCTGGATATCTGCTCCGCTGATGCTCAGCAGTCCCTGTGCCACAGCCAGTCTTTGCTTACACCCTCAAACACTTATATATTCCCACATATATAACTCCCCAAAATATATGCATATTATATGTGTATTCCCACACATATAATATATGTGTATTGCCATACACATAGCCCTCACAAAATACACATATTCCCATATATATAACCCACCAAATATATATATATATATATGTTCCCCCACATGTATAGATGTGGGGGAAATACATATTTATTCCCACGTATATAAACCCCAAATACACATAACCCCTGCCTACATCATATATACACATAATACCCCCAAATAAATAGTCTTCCAAGCACACAGCTGGAATGTCAAGGGGGGCTGGATGGGTAGAATCACCAGCTTTGGGGCTGGAGGGGCCAAGAGGGAGGCGCAGATTGCGGAGGGGAAGAGCTGTGACCGCAATCTCTCCTTCCTCTTTTTTCATGTTTCCTCTAGCAACGGGCTCAGGCTGCAAACATTTGGATGCCAAACCCAAACTTCCTCACCTCGGGCTCCCAACCCAGCCCGCCGCTCCTCTGCCAGGTGCTCACGGACTCCCACCCCAAGCTAGGGAGACCCTACACCCCACTTCCCAGAGCTGTGCCGTGTCAGTCTCAGGGAGTCCCAAAACACCAAGGAGCAGGCAAAATTTAAAAAAAAAAGAAAAAAAAAGGACTTTATCAATTTTGCTCCATTTCCCAAGTCCACAAAACTAAAGCATCCCAGCCATGGATGGGATGGTACAAGCTTTCAGTTTGTACCAGCCACGGAGAGTATCCCCAGAGTTTAACTAGACCTGTTGAGCCTTTTCCAGTTGGGTTTCCTCTGGCTTGACACCAAGAGGTGGGAAGGAACAAACTGGGAGAGATCTCACTCCGAGCAGGAGCATCAGGCAGGACGGGCTGGCAGTTAAACACAGTGAGGAGCCCCAGCTCCCAACCACCCAGTGGTGCCAGAGTCCAGCAGCACAGCAGGAGGAAATCCACCTCCAGTGGCACGGGAGGCTCGGCTGCCCGGCACGACAGTGCAGAGGTGAGCAGGGACCAAGAACAAGGCAGCTGTGCTGGGGCATCATGCAGAGCGTGACCAGCTCCACTGGAGCTCCTCCAAACCCCTAGAGGGACGGTGGGAAGGTACCCAGATCTAGGCAGGGTAGGAACTGTTGGGGTTCACAGCCCTGCTCCACCAGGTCACCCTGCAGAGGTGTTGCTTCACAGGGGTCCCAGCGTGGCACCAAATCCAGCCCCTGGATTTGGGCAGGGAGCTGGAAGCCACTCTCCAGGGAAGGTCAGAGCAGACGAGTGGCACAGCTGTCGCTGCAAGTGTTGCAACAGCGGCTGCTGGCCCTGCAAGGACCATGGGGACATGAGGGGGCGTTGGGGGGGTGGCACAAGCACAACCGTTGGAGCCACCGAGTTTCACTCTCGCTGGCTGAGTTCCCCTTGGGCAGCAGAGATGCAGAACTGAAACCTCCAGCTGTATGGACGTGGGGGCGGCCGGAGGCGCGGGAGGGCTGGGGAGCAGCACGGCTTTCGGAGCAAAGCCATGCACCACCACACACCCCGGTGACCAAAGGCTGCTGGGGCACCGGGGCAAGCTAAGAGCAGAGGCAGACAGGGCTTTCCTCTGGCTCACAGCACCCATCTTGCTCCTGCCCTCCCTGCACAGCTGGGCCACCCAGCTCTCGCAGCCGGCACATCTGGTGGGAGCAGAAATACCCCTGGGCATGCAGGTACCCACACCTGGGCAGGCTCCAGCTGGCAGGTCCCCACTCCAGCAGCCTGTCCAGGAATTGACACCCTAACCCATCCCAGCCCACTGGGCAAGTGCTGGTCAGCAGGACCACAACTGCCGGCATGGAGCGGTCCCAGCACCAGCAGCATCTCCTAATGCAGGGAAACTGAGGCACAGAGAGGGGACGTGAACCACAGAGCTGGACACAAACCCCAATTTCCTCCCCCTGAGCAAGCCATTCACCTGCTTATCCCAACCTGCTGACACAGCAGCTCAAGGAAGATTCCAAAACTGAGCCCAGAACCCCCAAGAACATCATGGAGGCTCCTACAAAAGCACAGGGACACCAAGATGTGGGTGCCCCGCATCCCAAGCACCCAGTGCTTGCCCTCACCCCGGTGACAGTGACAATACTTCAGGCCACATTGCCACCTGCTGGCACCAGCCCTGGGGGCCGAGAGCGCTGGCACCTTCCTTGATGGGGACAGCAAGTGGCTCTGTGCTGGGTATCAGGTCTGGGTCCAGTCCAGCTTCGGGTGCAATGGGCCACTCCTCAGTTCCCTGAACTGATTTTATCCAACTTCATGGCAACCTGGGACAGTGCAAGAAGCCACACCCATCCTGGAGGTGCCAAGAGGAGCTGTGGGTGCCCTCACCCTGCTCACACTCCCCTGCTCTCTGGAGCACCATGTGAAAGTGCTGCTCCAGGGGTGCAGGAGACTTCACAGCAGCAGTGAGAGCTGCTCCAGATCTGCAGTTCCAGCTCCTGCTGGCATTCCCAAGGCAGAGGTGAAGCAGAGATAGCACCACCAACTGTTTTGCCCTCCAGACTCCCCACAAACCTTCCTGATGCCCCAACAACCTCTCCTGTCTGATGCTGCCTCTCCCCAGAGGCCACAGATCCAATTCCCACCTCTCAGGCCATACTCTCCCTCCTGTCACATGGATCCTCTGCAGCCATCCATGCATCCAGCCATCCAAACCTCTCATCCACACAAACCCCACACGAGGCGTGGGGGAGTGGAAATCCCACCTGCACACACACTGACATACACCAGCAATTCATCCTCTGTGGCCACTGCCCAACACAGCCACCCATGGGTTACACAATCAGAGCTGGAGGAAAATCAACACAGAGTGTGGTTCCTCAGCACAGACATCGAGAGCCGCTGTCCCCAGAGGGCAGCAGGTCTGGGAGGCACAGCACAAGGAGCAGGTGGGTGATGCTGGAAGGGACCCCACCCACAGTCTCATCCAGCACACCAGCACCAGCAATGGCTTGGTCACAGGCAGGGCTCACACGTTTGCAGCGCTGCTCTGGACCCATGTGAGCAGCTCACGGAGGGCACCAGGAGCTGCTGTGTGCATGCCCAGCACGGGCAAAGCACACGGAGCCCTGGCAAGCAGGCACCAGCTCCTCTCAGCCCCGCTCTGGGAAGGATCCTGCAGTGGGCACGTCTCCAAGGACCCTCTGGGAGCTGCCCCAGGCAGACACAGCACGGCCTGGGTGTCTCCACCCCAGCTGTGGCTCTGCCAGACAGGTCCAAACTCCAGGGCCACCGGGTGAGGTGTGCCAAGCCAGCTGGGGGAGACAATCACCATCACTAAGAGCAAAGCCCAGGCCCCTCACGGCCTTGCTCTGCCATCACCTGAGTCAGGAACCACCAACCATGGGGACCTTCTTCATTGCCACAGCCTCGGCAGGTGGCTCAGGGCACCATCGGTCACTCGACCCGGCCCCTCCCCATGGAAACCAAACAAACACGATCACCTGTGTCCAAAACTTCCAGCCCATCCACCTCCCTGCTCTGACAGATGGCAGCAGGTCCTAAGACACCTCTCAGCTGCAACTGGGCGACGTGCTGGGCTGGCAGAGTGCTGCCAGATGATCCCCCCAAAATCCCTTCCAACAGCACTGCAAAGGCAGAAGGAGGAGGAGGGCACATGGGAGGCAGAGGGACCAGGCAAAGCTCCACCTGCCCCTTGCTGCTGTCCCCATCCAGGCCCAGCCCTGCAGCCCTTGCTGGAAGCTGAGAGGTTTTTTAAAACCTGTTTGTAAGGGCAACTTGCAAACCACTAAAGAGAGCTCCTTTAGTGGGGAGGAGGGGGCTGCTGTCAAACCAGCACTGGGATGCTCACACTGCGTTCTGGGTTGTGCCACAGCCCCTCTGGTGTGTCCAGAGTGGAGGCAGCCCTGGCCTCCAGCACCTTCCACAGCCCCTCCTGCCCTCTCCAGCAGCCAGCCCAGCCATGGACAGCAGCACCACCAGAGGAACCCCTGCACGCAGCTGGAAAATCACCTGGCACAGACCGACCTGAGCCAGAGCCAGGGCTGCTCGGCCTTGGGAAGCCAAAGGGTGTTCACCCCAGAGCCAGTGTGCAAAGCCTGACCCCGCACACACACTCGGAGTCCCGTGGCTGAGCACGGCTCCTCACTGCCTGCAAGGGCAGGCCTGCATCCAGAAAAGCAGGTGTCACATCCTGATGGAGCAGGGAAAAACCCCGAGCCAGAGACAAAACCATCCTTGGGGTTACCCAAATCTCCCAGTTCAAGCCCCAGCTCCTTTTACATCCTTGGCAAATCTCTGTGGGGAAGCTGTCTACTCCCCAAACTTCAGATCCACTATTTAAAAAAAAAAAAAAACAAACCCAAAAAAACCCAAAACCAACAAAAAAAAGATTAAAACATTTCTCCCCAGCGAGGTGCAGAGAAACACACATTCGGTGCCGTCATCAGCAACTCCTACACCACCCCCCACGTACACCATTGCAAGGGGGGAGCAGGAGGGGGTTCACAGGCACCTACAGAGAAAAAATAACATTTCTGTGTAATTTGGTTAATCAGCCAGCCAAAGAGCAGAGATCCATAGGAGACTGTCCTGTGCTCCCCAAACAACTCAGTCCCCCGTGGGGCAACAAAACCCCCGTGGCCAGTACAGGCATCACCTCCCTCTAACAGAACCACAGCAGCAATCCTTGGAAACTTCCAAATCCCAAATGCTGCTCCCAGTTTGAACATACTGGCAAGAGCAAATGCAAAAAAACCAAAAAAACCAAAAAAAAAAAAAAAAAAAAAAAGGAAAGAGGGTTTATCAAGTCTTAGAATCACCAGAAAAACTCGAGCAGAAGCCCATGGACCTCTGCATCCTCAGTGCTTCTTCCCCTAAAAACCCTTCAGTCACTAAAGTCACATTCAGAGGGAAGGGAAGGGAAGGGAAGGGAAGGGAAGGGAAGGGAAGGGAAGGGAAGGGAAGGGAAGGGAAGGGAAGGGAAGGGAAGGGAAGGGAAGGGAAGGGAAGGGAAGGGAAGGGAAGGGAAGGGAAGGGAAGGGAAGGGAAGGGAAGGGAAGGGAAGGGAAGGGAAGGGAAGGGAAGGGAAGGGAAGGGAAGGGAAGGGAAGGGAAGGGAAGGGAAGGGAAGGGAAGGGAAGGGAAGGGAAGGGAAGGGAAGGGAAGGGAAGGGAAGAAGCTCACTGGCCCAGAAGCCAATTACAACAAATGGAAAGTGTTTTGCTTTTTAAGCTCATGATTTTTTTAGCTAATCTCTCCTTTGGAAAGGGACATTGGCTCAGCAGCAGGATGCTGCCAGGGGGATACAGCACGTGTGGAGTCCCTGCTGGAACGGAAATTCATGTCCTTGCTCTCCAATCCTGTCCTTTTGGGGTGGATTTATCCTGTTTTTTTCCTCAGAACAACTGTATGGGGCAGAGAAACTTTGGGAAACCTCAAACAGGGGGTTTTGCTGCATTTCTATCTCTCTTTTCTGAAGAGGGGAGTTTTTCTCTTCTCAAAAATACTCTTTTCACTTTCGAGTTTTTCACCAGTTTGCACAGGAGGATTTGGAGGTGGGAAAACCCTCCCCAGGCACTGCAGACCCTGCTGCTTGTGTGGGCTTTGCCCTCCTTGGGAGAAAAGCCAAGTTCTGTTCCTCACCTGCCCAGACTTTGTGTAATCACAGAATTACAGAATCAGTTCAGTTGGAAAAGACCTTTAAGCTCAAGAAGATGATCCTTTTCCTGCTGCAAAGGGAAGTTCCATTCTGGGGAAGTTCATAAAAATGAGAAGTTTTAGAACTGGAAAGGACCACACACACCCAAAAATGCCTTTGTTTCCTTCTCCAGTCCTGGGCAAGACCTCAACAGGATCCAGCAGAAGGGGAAAACCAGACCCAGCAGCCCAGGAAAAGACAGGACCCTCCTCATGAGCCACCACCCGACAGCACAGGGGAGCTGGGAACCAGCTGGAAGCTCTTCACCCATCCAGACTCTCCCAAGCACGTGGAGAGCCAGAGGAGGGAGGAGGCCGTTGGATGCCATCCCCAGAGCCCATAAATTACAGCAGGGAACAGAGTTGCATTTGCCCTATTTCTTATCTGCTTGGAAATTGCGCTGCTTTCCCAGCTGCAAAGGCAGCTCTGTTCCCAAGAATTTCAGCAAAGCCATGACCTCTTTCCAGGATCGTACAGTATACGGTGGCGGGGAGCCAGGGCTAATTATAGGCACAGGAAAAGGGGAGAGAGGCATTTGGAAAAGCTCTACCTTCCCAGCCACAGGGAGCGGGGTAGCACGGCCACGGCCAAGCCCGACAGGAGCACCCCAAAGGGCTGCAAAACCCAGGGAAGGAGAGCAAATCCCAGGGATCCCTCCTGGGATTCACTATCCTCATTTTCTGGAAAGATGAGGAAAGATGGAAAGGTGATGGAAAGATGAAAGCCAGCATACACCTCATCTCACAATACTTCACAATTCCAAAGTGATGAGGGGAAGCCCCTTGGGGGCAGCGAGACCCCCACTGCCCCGGCACAGCTACAGCAGCACCCCAGCCCCAGCCAGAACCAGATCCAAATGTGAGCAGCTCCCCCTGCATCTCCTAAAGGTGAATGATGCCACCAGCCCCTCACTGTGCCCTTGTGCCCCAGCACTGCCCAAAAGCAGGACCTGCAGAGATGCTCCCCAGTCTGGAGGCAATAAACGTGCATTAATTTCAATGCCAGCCAAGGCTCTCGGGCAAAGCCACGTGCAGGCTTAGAGCCAAGTTCATTGCCACTTGCTGAGCAATGTCACAGGAGCCACCTCCCTCCCTCGACCCACTGCAGAAGTGGACAAGGACATGGTGACACATGTGCCCACAAGACCTTCCAGCAGGGAAGAGGCCAGGCAGGAAAATATAAAACAGGCAGCAACTCTTTTAACCACCAGGCTCCTCTTCAGAGCCCCATTTCCGCACAAAACAAAACTTGAGGAAGGTAAAAATCCCACCTAATGTTTTCTTTGAGGAAGGAAAAAGAAAAGCCAGGAACCTTCTCATTGCTTGCCGCAATGGTTTTCATTTTCCACCAAATTAACTCGAGTCTCGACTCTGGCTGCGGGCAGAGCCCCTCCCTGCCTGTGTGTACCTGCGCATGTGGGCATGTGTGGGTGGGTGGGTTTTGTTTTGCTCTCTGCACCGGCTCTGCAGGACCATCTCCTCTCTCACCCATCACAGCCTGCAAGGCTCAGCCCAGCTCCATCATCCTGCAGGGTGGACTTCCCACTTCTCCAGCCACGGCCTCCCGCGGGGCTGCTCTGCACCTCAAGAACTTCCAGAAACGTGGCTGGCAGGTACCCCAGCCCTCTGGGTGCTGCAGAGCTGTTGCCATTGCCAGTCACTCCGAGAAGGTCCCTGTGTGGAGGGGAGGGGGCCGAGGCTGGGTGCTGCGAAGTGCTGGCATGGCTGTGCCCCCCAGGACAGGGGCCTGGCAGCACCAAGCAGGGCACCAGCGCACCCTGCCAGCGGGAGAGCACCCCTCACTAAAGGAAGGAATCTGCCTGTGCATGCCGGGTCCAACTGATGCCCCTTTCTAATGGTCCTGTGGCAGCAGGAAGGGGGATCAGCACACACCGGGTTTGCCCTGCTCCAGCTGAGACCCTTGGGATCACCTCCTGGAGCTTCCTGGATAACAACCCCAGCTAAAACCCTGCCCTTGGTGCCCGGCCCCGGCGCTGCAGGCGCTCCCAGAAACACCCCAAAGACTGAACCAAGCCTTGGTACAAACCACAGCTGGCACTTTCTACGTGACACCCCCCCTCCCCAGCTCCAACATTCCCAATATTTCATTCATCAAGGAATTCATCAGCATTCATCAAGGAACGGATGGGAAGGCAAACAGAAACAATTTCCCCACAGCTCCCACCAAAGACCCCGGTACCAGCACCCCCCAGCACCCACCCCACCCCAGCAGCAGGACGGAGCACAGACACCGAACCCCGCAGCGCTGAGCCCACCTCGCTGGCACTGCTGGCACATCCTGGTGGGGCACGTGGCCTCGGCAGGGCCAACACAGCCCCTTCCCACCCAGCTCCGCGGGCGCCGCCACGCACGGCTCAGCCCTAACGGGATAACAAGCTCACAATGAGATCCTAATGAAGGATTAGCGAAATACAGTTTAAAGAGATTAAGGCTGGGTGCAGCACTGAAACTTTTTTTTTTTTTTTTTTTTTTCTCCTGAGAGCCCAGCAGAGGTGAGACACAGATTAGAGCCAACAGGGATGGAGCTGGCACTCGCCGCTGGCTCCAGCGCCTCGGGATGGTTTTCTCATTGCATTCGTGCAAAGAGGGGCCAGGGCTGTAAAAAGGATGGAGGAACACACAAAAAATGGCTCGTGGCGCCTGCAGGCCCTGCCCAAGGCGCTTCACAGCCAGCCAGAGGCTTCCTTCATCTCTCCCCTCCCACATCAGTCCCTTCCCATCTGCATCCCAGCTGTGCCCGATGCTCTCAGTCCCGTTCATAATGACTGTTGATGTTATCCGCCCAAGCCGGAGCCTTCCAAGGAGCCCCAGGGAAGCAGGTACTCAACTCTCATTCAGGGAAAGTTATTAATAGTAATTTCTTGGCTCTACACAAACAGAGCAAGAAGTCAGCCCTGGCCTGGGAGAGCTTGGCGTGACTGCCAGCCCCACGTGCTCCGAAAGGTCAGGAGTCTGGTTCGCCCCCAAATCAAACGAGGATGTTTAAAATAGAAGGCAACACATCTGGGGTTGCTTTTTGGCTTGTTTTGACCACTCGTATTTTTTTCTTCAACCACCAACACCACAAATTTTCTCCTCCTGAGAAAGGGCAACGTGACTGTCACCCCATGATGGGAACACAGGAGTGGGAATTTGCTAAAGCAGCCCCGAGATGCCAATGCCCAGGGAGAAACGGGCAAGCAAGGCTGGTGCTGGGGGAGGGCTTCGTCCCATGAGCAGTGGGGCGACTGCTCAAACCCACCCCTCGTTTCAGCCAAGTCCTCAAAAGCCACGCGACAAGAGGGAGGTGGGGAGCTGAGAAACATCCCTGTTGAGAGACTACAAAACAAATCAAATGAAGATGTTTGGAGCAGATCCAGATGTTTATTAGTGACGCACATGGAGGTATAAATAATTATCCGGTAGGAATTTTGTTCACAGGCAGCTCTCCCTTATCTAATCAGATCTCAGTGCAACATGGCCCCGGCCTCCCCCTGCTTAAAAAGTCTTGAGAAAACCAGATGCAAAATAAAAAAAACTCACTAGGGGCACCAATTTAATCCCATTAATCACTGGATACTGGGAGCAGAGCTGCCAGCACTCAGATCTCATCCAGGCACAGCTTAAGGGAGGATTTTTTCCTCCAGCAGGAGCACGGGCAGAGGGTCAGATCCTGCACGAGGGTGCAGAGAAGGGCCAGGAGCTGAATCCTCGCACCCTGCCCCATGTCCAGCACCAGGCACGGGTTAAGTGGCATCTGTGGGGACAGGAGCCACCGTGGCACTGGCTGGGCCCCACCACACCAGTGCAAGGAGCTGGACAAGCTCTCGCCTGTAAGAAACCAACTGCTTAAAATACACTGGCCAACAAACCCCTCCCTTGTCCGGCTGCGTGGTACCGACCGGCCTCTCCAGCACCCGGACACTGCAATTACCTAAAAATAAATGGACCACAAACCTCGAGAGGCCAAATGGCTGAGGGGGATGAGGACAGCAGGGAACGTGCCCCAGCAGCAGTGAGCCTGGCTGGAGGGACCAGCAGCCATGAGCGGCTGTCAGGCACCAGCACGAAGCCCAAGCCAAAAAACGGGTAGAAAAAAGGCTTTAATTGCTCAAAAAACACCACCTGAGCTGATTCTTCCTGGCCATCAGCATCACCTGGCCCATGGGAGGGGCTGGCCCACTGAGCTGCATCTCCACCCCCCACATCAGCAGCCCCTCACCCTGCCAACCCCCCCAGCATTGGAAATCCAGCATTTCCGATGGTTTTCCAAAAATTTAACCAACCCAACCCACCATAGGAGAGGCTGCAGAGGGTTTTGCAGTGGCCAGAGAGGAGCAGTGTTGGAAACTTACTGTAGGAAATTGGCCGCTCGGCTCCAGCTCCTTGTCCCTACTGGTGGGAAAGTCTATAAATCTCTAATAAAGAAAAAAAAATCCCCTCCCATTTTATTTCTTCTCTCTCCCCCCTTCCAAAGGATTGCGAAACTGAGAGGGCAGCCAGGGCTTGGATTCGCAGCATTTCTGAGTTCCTACAGAGTCTGGGCTCCCTGCCACCAGCAACAGCGGCTCTGGGGGTGTGGAAAAAGGGAGGAAAAAAAATAAAAAGAAGAAGAGGAGTAAAAAAATGTATTTAAAAAGTCCTGTTTATTTTGGGGGATGAGAGAGAAAGCTTGCACTGCACAAAGCGGGGTGGAGGGGGAGAGAGGCTCTGGCACTCCTGCAGGCACCACACGTTTGGGAATCCAAAAGCCTTGGTTAAAACACCTCAGTACTGGGTGGGAATACTGAGCTTGCAGAGGATGCTCTTTCCCAGAGTGTACAGGGGCAATAAGCAGTCTCTCAGAGAGGGAGGCAGCACCTCCCAGAGCAGCTGGACCCCCTCGAGGGCACCCATGGGTGCCAGCAGCAGCTCTGCCCTGCCCTGCCCTGACGCGGCCCCGGGTGCTGTAAGGGAATTACTGAAGACAGGCTGGAAGAAAAGCCTGCTCCAGCCGTGACCCAGATTCCCCTCCAGCCTGATCCCTCACTGAAGTCATAATCCTTGGAGGGCTTCTGGTCTTTTTTTTTTTTTTAAATACATCCCTGAGCGTTGCCATGGTGACGAGGGGGATGCTATAATTTCAGCATTATAGACTTCAGCGCGAGAACAGGAGGGAGAAGGTGGTGGAAATATGGATGAGCTGCACTGGTAATGCATTTTTAGGGGAAAAAAAGAATTAAAAAAAAAAAAAAAAGAAAGAACCAAGGCAGCACCTTTGCTGGTGCAGCAGAAGCTGGAGGAGCAGTGGCATGTCACAGCTGAAGGGATGCAGGGGATCATGGAATTGTGGAATGGTTTGGGTTGGAAAGGACCATAAAGATGGTCTCGTTCCATCCTCTGCCATGGTCAGGGACACCTTTCACTAGACTAGGTTGCTCCAAGCCCTGTCCAACCTGGCCTTTGGAACTTCCAGTGATGGGTCAACCTGGACAACCTCTGCCAGGGCCTTACCATCCTCAGAGGGAGGAACTTCTTCCCCATATCCCACCTAACCCTGCCTTCTGTTAGTGTGAAGCCGTTTCTCCCTCGTCCTGTCACTCCAGGCCCTTGTCCAAAGTCATCCCCAGCTCTCTTGGAGCCCTTTAGGCACTGGAAAGGGCTCTAAGGTTTACCTGGAGCCTTCTCTTCCCTGGAATGGGGACCTGCTCCTGTGCCTTGGCCAGAGTACCCACTTTGGGGCATCGCTGGTGCAGCAGCTTCCCTGGGCACGGGTACTCCAGACCCCGCAGGGCTTCAGGGGATGCAGGCTGCCACCCTGCCAGGACATAGCAACAAATCCTAAATCCATCCCCCAGAAAACCTTGTGGAACCCGAGGTGGCCCTGAGCAGGAATACCCTATTTTGGGGTGGCCTTAGCACAGCTCAGCACCCAGACGATGCCAAAACTTTACAAAGAAGCAGCTCCAAAAGAGCTGCCCTGCCCTTTTTACCTCTGTTTCCCACCACCTTTCCTTTCCACCTGCAGGCCCCCAAGGTATCCCATTGCGAGCAGGATGTGGAATAAAACCCACCACTGCCTGTGTTTTTGCAAGGGCATGAGAGACCTCTGGGTGTTCTTAACATCCCACCACCACCTTGGTTCAGCCCTAGCGAGCCCCTGGGCTGGTGTCTGTGAGTTTTCAGGCTGCAAGGTGACCTGTGACCCCACAGGTCAGGAGGGGCGAACCAGGAACCCGATGGCTTCAGCCCCCCGCAGACCCTAGGGAGCTCAAGCTCTCCTGTGGCACAGAAATAGCAAAACTGTACGAGCAGAAGCCAAACCAGTTTCAGCCACGTTTCCACCCTGCTCGCAGCCTTCCCGCCCCACTGCCGGGCACTGAACCGGCACCTGCGGTGACGAAAAATTTCCGAAAGACGCACAAATAAAAATAAGATGATACACAAACACCTCTGCCCAAGCCCAGCCCAACGGCCCATGACCCCATCACAAGAGAGACGGGCTGCCAGGGACTCAGGGGTCCCAGAGGAAGCCAGGCTGCCCCTGGGGACGCCACGTCCACAGCACGCGCAAGCGGGGAGGTGAGAAAAGCTCTGGTCTGGTGCATGGCACCACATCCTCCAGCCACACAGCCTGCACCCCTCAGCCTCTCTGAGGGCTGGGAGAGAGACCCTGAGCACAAAACCCAGGTGCCCAGTGACAGGGGCACTGAGACATCCCTGTCTCAGCCCTGCACTGGAGCCCCGGCGCCTGGGCACAGCTCAGTGGGGATCCTCAAGGGGCAGAGTGATGCTGGGACAAAAGGGTCTCCTGAGCTCTAAAAGCCTACCTAAAACCACAGCACATCACTGCAAAAGTGGGAACTCCAGCTGCAGGGTGGCAGCAGGTGCCAAGGACCCCCCACCAGCACTCAACGTGCTTGTTCCCCGCTGCCAAAAATCCTGTATAACCCCGGCGGAAAAAATACCATGACTGTTCTGTTTCTGTGCCCGAAGGGGAGCCAAACACCCAAACTACCACCTTCAGCATCTGACCTGTCAGCCTTGGGCCATCAGAGGCTTTCAGCAGAGCCCAAGCTCCAAATTTAGCCTCAAAGGTATTTATCTCTGAGAAGCTAAAACCAAAGCTTCATTTGCATAACAAAAAGACCCCGATGCTGGTGCAAGTGCTGCTGGCAGGGCAGAGGACATGCAAAGCAGCCTCTCTCTCCAAGCAAAGGCGCTGAAGGTCACCCAGGCAGATGCTGAGCTCTCCGTGGCTGGTCCTCTCCACTGGAAAGGACAAGGCAAGAACATGTTCCCATAAGGAAAGCATCTTCCCAACCTTCCCTCTTCCACCTCGTCCAGTTGGAGCAGCTCTCTCCAGCACAAAGGCAGGTGTGAAATCCTGCTGCTAAAGCACACACTCAGATCTGGCCCTAAACGGGACTTTTCCAAACTCTTCGATCCGTGCTGGGAGCTGGGCTCACCATTTTCCTCTCCTGGGTGCCAGCGGCTGCTGTGAGCACAGGTGGCTTTGTCCCCTCAGGAGCCCATGGGGAAGCAGGAGGAAAGGAACCTTGGCCTCTGCCCAGCAGCACCCCAGTGCGGCTCCCACGAGCCCGGGGCCCCCGGGAGGCACCAGGAGCTCAGCCCAGCGGGACCCCCGCCCCTCCCACGGGAGCAGAGACAGCAGCTCCGTGCTCAGCTGTCGGGCACCAGGGCAGCACCTGCTGCCGCGCCGAGCCGGCGTGCCCGCAGCTCAACCCAGCACCTGTCCCACTGTTCTGGGACAAAGTCCCTTCAGCAACCAGCGCCACCCGACCATCTCCTGATCTCACACCGACTGAACCCCCTCCTGCCCTGCCATCCTCACAGCTCACTCAAAGCTCAACGGTACCAAAGCCTCAGGGCGCCACACCGAACCCAATAAAGCATCGCTGTGGCCCAGGCTGCTCCAAGAGCCAGATGTTCACCTCTCCCCCCGTGCAAGGAAATGCCAGCTCTGGGGAGAGGATTGATGGAGGAGCAAGAAGCAGCCACCAGCTGCCGCGGGAAGAGGCCTTGGCTGCCTTCACCACCAGCATCTTGCTCCAACCATTTGTTCTGCTTCTATTTTCGAAAGCGCTGGGGCTCAGCACTCCGCAGATCCCAGCCTCCCTCCCAGCTCCCCACCGCCGAGCAAGGCGACAGATTTCTGCTAAGAGGCAGCGCAGGCTCCGCTCCCCATCTTGGCACGGCATCCATGCAGGACTGGGGATATTTTTGATCCAGCGAGCCGAGAGGTGCTAGTTTTCCCGGCGGCTCGCTGCCGGCGCGTGGGAAGGACGGCCACGCCGAGTCAGGGAAGGTTGAGGATGGATACGTGATTGATCCCTGTGCTTAAAACCCTGGAGATGGGGCGTCAAATCCTCCTCAGTCATGCAAAGCCAGGCGTCTGGTGGCACATGGAGCTCTCTGGGAGAGCATCACCCAAGGGATGAGGCTGGAGATAAGGCCTGACTTTGGCTGCATCCCAGCCCCCTGAGCCCTTCCCGGAGCCCCCACACTGGTGCATGCTCTCAGAGGAGAGCTGGCATGCACACGCTGTCCCAGTGATCCCAAGTGCTGCTCCTCACCAGAATACTCGATGGAAAACTGCCCCAAGCCCACATCCAGGTAAGCCCTACCTTCACCCAACCCTGTTCCAGTTATTGAATCAATTTGCTGCTACCGCAGGGTTTCCCTAGGGGCAGAGACATGTCTCCAGGGAGCATGTGGTTTATCCCCTGGGATAAACCCAAGGGTTGTAATGAGATGATTTTTAAGATCCCTTCCCGCCTGTACCATTCCACGAGTCTGTGATAACTGTGCCTAGAGACACCTCCTCACCTCCGTGACCTCCCCAGTGGTGCCAGCACCAGAGACGCTTGGTGACACACAAACCCCTTCCTTTCCCCCATGGTTCTTCCAGCAAGTTCTGAGCCAGTCCGAGTGCTGCATGTCAGGCTCAGTGTCCAACAGAGCCAAAGGCAGAGCTCGCTGCAGGAATTCCCAGCAGGAGGAGGCTGCCTGTGGCAGAGCCAGGCTGCAGCAACACTGGGATTTTCACAAACTGTGGGGTCTTCAGCCGCCCCAACCTGCCACCCACCACTGAGCCGAGCAGCACCAGGGTCCCCAGGCAGAGGAGGTGTCACGGGTGCACCCCAGGGATGGACACCATGCCCAGCCACTGGCACTGGGACAAAGTGGCTGCTCCTCCCAGGGCTGGCAGCTCGCTCAGATGCCAACAAGAAGCCTGCAGGTAGCAGCTCCACGGGGACGTTCATCATGATATTCAGACAAAGCACGACAGCGCAGCCTTCACCTATAGTTACACAAGCACACAGCCACTCTCTGCCTCTGTATGCCCAAAATGGGTGAAAAACACGCATTTCCTGGCAGTCCAAGCTTGCAGAAGGTCCTTCCCCGTGGATGCCACCATGGACCAAGAGCACCCACGCCTGGAGCCCAATCCCTGCCGCTCCCTGCCTCAGCCCCTCACCACAGTAGTTTATCTCCTGCTCCCAGCACTGAGCATAGCAGCTGCGGGCAGGAGTCTTGGTGACTGCCCGTGCAAAATAAAAAAAGGCTGGTCAGTCAAAATAATTTGTCCACATTCTTCATTGTAATTTTTTTCTTCCCTGCCAGTGGAAACTCCTGCTCCGGCACCATGTCTCAAGGTTACTGCTAGGAGTGGGGGAGGATTTCAGGTTTTACAACTGAAAAATTCCAGACAGAAACATGGAAATGTTGCCAGTCTTTTACTGAACAGAAGTTCTTTATCCAATTAATTTATTTAACTTTTTTTTTTACACTTGATGCAGCAGGTTTAAGCAAACTCCTGCCCCTCAGATTTTGTCTCCTTTGATAGAAAATTCTCACTGATGCCATGAACATTTCCAATTCTCAATTTCCTTTTTAAGGAAAACCAAACCAGATGAATCTGACCCCACATATTTTCCCCACCTGCACGACATGGGATGTGTTCCTGGGTATGGCGCCTAGCGATTTTTCCCTGAAGTCTTCCAAAAATTGGAAAGGAAAAAATTTAAGAGTAAAAAGAAAAATTTCATCTTCAAAATAAGAAGAGAAAAAAGATACTCTCGAAAAGGATGGCAGAAAGTAATTTTGTTCCAAAAGGCACTTCCATTTAAAAAAGAAGATGAAAACTTCCAAGCAGGGATATTTATAACCACTGTTTTTATCCATCAATAAAATCTTGCACATGAAACTCGACCACATCCTTTGGAGCAGGAACCCCCAGGCTCACAGCCCCAGCACCCTCAGGGCCGTGAGCTGCAGGATCCATCACACAGGAGGTGCTGATAATCCCCCTATGGCAAAAAGGAGAGAGGAGAAGGAGGAATGCCACTAGAAATCCTAAAATGATCCCTTGGCAGCCCTGGGTTGGGCTTGGGTCAAGGACCTGGCCCCACAGGCAGGTGCCGCTTCCCAAATCTCGTTACTACTTTTTGGGGATGGAAAAAAAGGGTAAAAAAATTATTCAGGAGCCATGGATTTCTCCTGCCTCCTTCCAAAAAAAAAGGCTGATGCAACAGCAGTGCTGCAGTGGGAGGTCACTGTTCCCCACAGCCCCCAGCTCCCCACCCATGCCCCAAGCACCCCAGCCAGGGGGGCTGCAGCCACCTCCTCCTGGAAGCGGTTTGGGGTTTGTGCCGGACGCTTGCAGAAAGCTGTTTGAAGCTCTGGAAAGAGAAACGATTCCTCCTCCTCCTCCTCTTCCTCCCTGCCCAGAAATAGGTCATTTAATTACCCCCTTTCCAACCCCAACCACCACTGAGTCAGGACAGGAGGTGGGAGCGCTTCCACCCCGCGCCAGCAGCAGCCCAAAGCCGCTGTGCATGGCTTTGACCTTGAGCCATTGTGCCAGCAGCACTGGGCTGACGGGGCACAGCCGGCACAGATGGCAGGGGCTCAGCTGCCCACCTCTGCATTCCAGCTCGTGCTGGTCACTCACAGCATGAGGCTCGGGCCATGGGTGCTGCCGACGCCCTCCACGTGCACCACAAGCAGGGCCATGTGCTGCCCCCAGGAAAAGCAAGGGCTGATTGCTATCTGGGAAATCCTACGAGTCCTGCTCAGCCCCGGCACGGTCCAGTCCGGCTGCCTCGGCTCAGGACACCACGGTGGCTCCTGACACATCCCAGCACAGGCACCACCCTGCCCTTCCAGCTCGTCCTCACCGCGGGCACCGGGACACTGGGCCGGCACCGCTCCGGCCGCTCGGGCTTTGGTGTGGCACCGCATGCCTGCTCTGCTGGGGACTGCAGCACGGAGCTATTCAAAGTCCCACTGGGCAGCATGGCAGCACCCAGCACTGGGAACAGGCCCCAGCAGCTGTTCCAGCATTCCAGAAGTCCACCACAACCAGGACATCTCGCCATGAGTGGAGCCCTCCGGGTGACAGGGATGGTGGCAGCAAGGACCCATCACCATTGCACACACCTCATCTCATTGTTCCCTCTTACATAGGGGAAGATGCTCACCTATAGCCTGGGAATCATGGAGCAGCTGCTGTGTCCCTCCAGCCTTGTCGTGACCCACACAAAAACAGGCCGAGTTTCCCCAAAAAACTGTTCCCATGCAGCTCAGAGGCCCAAGTCCCCCGCCTTTTGCGCCCCCATTTAAGAGAAAGCAAACCTAGACCCCACCCCCCCAAAACAAATCACTCTAAATTGAAGTATTTATCAAACCTTTGCTCTCCACATGGGCACTTTTTTTAGGATTTTTTAAAGGATGCAGGCTCTTGTCTGTTTTGCAAGCAGTGGGAAGCTACAGCAGGGAGACACCAAGAGTGAGGGGAAAGGAAAAATTAAAGAAGAACCACAAGCAAAGCAAAGTGGAGTGCAAGATGCAAACCGACAGATCCGGGGAGGCAGAGCTGCTGGCAGGCAGACGGCGAGATCCATCTTGAAAGCAAAAGCAAACTGCTGCTCACACAGGCAGAGGGAAAAACCTAGAGGTCTTCAGCACTGCCTGAGCTCTGATCAAACAAAGTGATTAACAAATCTCAGCTTTTTATTGAAAGCTTATCTAATTAGAGGAAAAAAGGAAAGGAAAAAATAAAACCAAACCCCTGAGAATCACATCGAGTGGTGAAGTCCCAGTGTTGGGGGGAGGTGATGCACCCCACAGTCCTGCTGGCACAAGGAGAGGGCAAGCACAGCCAAGGGCACCCAGTGCTCACCCCATGGCACCAACACAGCCACACGTTTCCATGCCTCCCCAGCCTTCCTCCTCCTCCCCTTCCTCCTCCTCACTTGCTCTCAGCAGCAGAGCCAAACCTTCCCGGGAGCAGGACTGTCATCTACAATAGAGTCACCTCTGAACCCGGGACAGCTCAGCCTCCAGGAACTGCCAAACTAGCGATAAAAATAAGAAAGAGCCCCTGGCCCGAGGAGTTCACCCTCCGAACAGATGGGATGGCGGCGGGCTGAGGCAGGGGGATATTTTTAGCTCTGGTTGCAGATGGGGAAGTCCAGCACAGCATCGACACGGCAGCCCCATCGCCACCCGTGCAGCTCACCGTGGCTTGGGTCACCTCCATGTGCACTCCCGGGTATTAACAGGATTTAATGGGATGCTGCCTGCTCACTTCCTGAGCCTCAGGCACCACCTTCCAGGGCAGCTCACACCATCACAGCTCCACATGGCATCTCAGCACCACTGCCGGGGGCACCCAGTGGGGCAGCGGTGGTCCGGGGGAGCGGAATCAATGCCAGCAACCCACAGCCCGCTCCCTCTTTCCCCTTCACTCCCAAAAAGGCCACGTCCCTGCAATCCGTCACAGAGGAGAGATGCCACGCAGCATCCCATGGCGGGTTCTTCCCAGCACGCTCCAGGCGATGCCAACCTGACCCTGGCAAGCACTCTGGCTTGGAAAAACAGAGGGAAAGGCAATTTCAGCCCCTCACCACAGACTTTTTTAGGTTCAAATGACTCGCCCAGGGTGTTAGACGCATAGCTTGTAGCTGAGCACTCCACACCTAGCTGAAGCCCTCCTGCTCCTTCAGGATGTGCCAAGCAGCATCTCCCCCCACCCTCACATCCATCCTGCCTCCGTGAGCCGGGGCCTGCACCAGCACTGACACCTCCCTGCCGGGCAGCTGCCGGCACCAGCGCCCGGCACGCGCCGGCACCGCGGCAGCCGGGTCCCGCTCCCGTACTTTTCGTCCGACACTTTCGGCTTTGTTCTCCCTCTCACAAAGCCGCCGTGAGCCTGCCCTGGCAGCACGAAGGGACCTTGAAGTGGATGCAGTTTATGACCATATTTAGGCTCCTTTATGTTGCCAGAGTCACAGTAAAGGGCTGCAGAATGAGACTCAGACCCCACTTGTTTCACTTGGCAGCCTGGGAAAAATCCACCCTGGGTGACTCCAGCACCGTCCATGCCTCCGCCCTGCCCGCTCGGGGACAGCACAAAATAGCAACAGCCCTTTCCAGCTCCGCAGTTGCACTTCCCAAGAGGGGCCAGGAGCCCCATACCAGTGAGGAGGGGGGAATTAAACACATTAACCACCTCTCCCATTCCGAGAACACCACCGAAGCGTGGGGAAGCAAAGGGACGTGCCCAAGGTCACCTATTGGCAAAGCCAGCACTTCTCAAGGTCCCAAGAGCCCCCCAGCAGGACTGAGCACACACACAGGGACGTGACCACTCAGCATGAGGAGCCCCCGAGCTGCTTTGTGTTGGGGGAGAGCCTGGGCAGGAATGGAAGCCCTGAGCCACCTGACATGGGAGCTGATGCCCCTTCAACACGAGCACGTCAAATAAATCCCTGCTGTGGCAGAGGCACCGGCGAAACCCGAGCAGTGGCCCCCACATCGGCCACCTGCTTGGAGCCCGCACAAGTGCAGATGCCTCAGCTCGGCAAAGCCGTGACAACTGCAGGGGCTGAAGGGCAAGGTGGTGGGAGTGCAAAGGAGAATCCATGAGGCCCATCCACAGGTCTGTGACCTTCAGGAGCCCATGGCGGTGATCCTGAGGGCAGGCAGAAAGAGCAGCTTGCTTTGGAGCTCCAAAGAGACAGGGGCAGCTCAGTGCTCCCACACCAGGGCCACCAGCACCAAATCAGCTCAGGGAAGGAAAGAACATAACAAGAATAAACCCTTACCTACCCCCAAATTCTGCACCCCTGGCCTGGTGAGCGTCCCCGTCTCACTGAGGCCAGCACAGCCCCTTCTTCCTCAGCAGCAAGATTCCAGGCTGGCTGTCCTGGGACAGTGGTTTGAGAACATCCACCTTGGAGAAGCAACGCCAGCCCAAAAATCCATACACGGCCACGCACTGCAGGAGAAGGGGCTCTAGAGGGCCAGGATCGGGCCTTCCCCGTTGGGGGCTCAGAGGCGCTGAGCTGAAGTGCCGGGGGAATTTGCAGCAGCACAGGTGTCCCTGTCCCTGCCCAGACCCCTGGCCACAGCAAGGGGGAGTCACTAGCCAAAACCGCGTGGCAGCTCCGACACTTGTGGAGGATTAGGAGGAGGGGACAGCCCGGCTGGTGGCCGTGCAGAGCTGGGGGCACCATGGGGCTCCACGGGTGCAGGGGCTTTAAGAGCTGCGTGTGTGCCCCAACTGACCGTGTGCTGCTCTTGTGCGTCAGGGGAGAAAAGGAAAATAAATAAAAGAATAAAAACCAACGACAAAGCCAAAGGGGCTCGGGAGCTGCAGGCAAGGGATAAGCTGCGGTCGAGCGGGCGTCACAGATGCCGAACAGCCGCAGATGCCGGACGCCGTGTCACCGCATCCCCGCTCAGCATCGCCGGTCCCTCCGGCCGAGGCAGCGCTCGGCAGCCCGGGGAGGCCGCGGCAGCCGTGACGCGGTCTGGCCCCAGCACGACACCCTGCTCCGGCCGCTGCCGGATGGAGCGAGGCGCTGAGCCCCCCCGGACAAACAATCCCAGCTGTCGGCTCCGGAGCCGGCGCACGGCCAAGCCACGGGCGCTCCTGCACTCGATTTACCGCCGGCTCTCCCAAAATCTGCTCCTGCCAATCAAACCGCAGCCCCCGCCGGCACCCGGAGCCTCGCCGGCGGGTCCCCCACGGTCCCCATGCCATCGCCCGATGTCATAGCAGGGAGGGCACCCCCGAAATCCACCGGGCCCTGCTTCTCCCCGCGTCCCGCCAGGCCGCAGCGGGTCCCGTTCGGGGTGGACGCAGTGTCGCGGGTGGGCTCGCGGTCTGTCCCCACGGGGGTCCCACGGGGACGCTGCCCACCGCCCCGGAGCGGGGTGGGCACCCCCAGTGCGGCCCCCACCCCACCGGCAGCACCCCGCGGGACCATCCCCGTGTGCCGCACCCGGCACCCGCATCCCCCCGCGCCCCGCACCCCCGGTGTCCCGCGTCTCTCCGCGTCCCGCGCCGCCCTCACCTGTCCCCGCAGCGCCCGGGCCGAGCCGCCACCTCTTCCCCTTCCTCCCGCTCCCTCCTTCACCTCTGCACCATTTTGGTGACGGTTTGTTTTGAAGCCGAGGGGGGAGGAGGGAGGAGGGGGGCGCGGGGGAAGGATGTGCCGCTGCCGCCGCCGCCGCCGCTGCTCCCGCCCCCGCCCATCCCCGCGCCTCGGGCGGCTCCGTGCGGCGCGGGGGTCGGGGGGGTCCCTGCGCTCCCCGCACCCCAAACACCGCCGGGCGGAGCGGGGCTCCGCGCCCCGCCGAGGCCTCCCGGGGAAGGAGAAGGGGGGGGGGGGTGTCGTTCTCGGAAGTAAGCGCCAGAATCGCGAAACGTTAAAAGAAATCAAAAATAATTACAAATAACAATTAGAAGGAGGGAAAAAAAAAAAAAAAAGCCGACGGCGAAGAAGCGCGAGAGCGGGAGGGACCCACCTGAGCGCGGCGCGGACCGGCCGCTGCCGGGGCTGCGGCGGAGCCGGCGGGGAGCGACCATGGCCGGGCCCGGCCCAGCGTCAGGGGCGGCGGCGGCGGCGCGGGCGGCCAATGGCCGCGGCGGGGGGGAGCGAGCGGGGCCGGGGGCCGGGGTGGGACCGGGGCCGGGGGGCCGAGCCCGGGGAACCGGGGCCGAGCGGGGCCGGGGGGCCGAGCCCGGGGAACCGGGCCCGGGGGGCCGAGCCCGGGGAACCGGGGCCGAGCGGGGCCGAGCCCGGGGAACCGGGCCCGAGCGGGGCCGGGGGGCCGAGCCCGGGGAACCGGGGCCGAGCGGGGCCGGGGGAGCTGAGCCTGGGGGAACTGAGGTCTGGTGGGGCCGGGGTATGACCGGGGACAGGGGGACTGAGCCTGGGGAACCGGGGCCGAGCGGGACCGGGGCCGGGGGGGCTGAACCTGCGGGAACCGAGGTCTAGCGGGGCCGAGCCGGGCCCGGCGGTGCGCTGAGCCGGGGAGGGGCAGCGGTGGCCGGCGGTGGGGAGTGCTGGGCCGGGAGCTGCCCTCTGCCACCCTCAGAGCCTGGCCTGGCCCCGCTCGTGTTCCCCAGCGTGGGCCGGAGTGTCTGGCCCGGCCCCGCGGGGCGATGGGGGCATGGTGGGTTCTGCCCCAGCTTCCATGGGGGGTCAGGCTCAGGACAGCGGGTCAGCAGGGGCCAGGTGTCCCTGAAGCCACACAGGTGACACCGGGGGGGTCTAGGTGTCCCTGAAGCCACACAGGTGACACCGGGGGGGTCCAGGTGTCCCTGAAGCCACACAGGTGACACCAGGGGGGTTCCAGGTGTCCCTGAAGCCACACAGGTGACACTGGGGGGGTCCAGGTGTCCCTGAAGCCACACAGGTGATACCGGGGGGGTCCAGGTGTCCCTGAAGCCACACAGGTGACACCGGCTGCCCGGGAAGGTGCCAGTTGTGCTGCTGGGATGCTGGATACAGCACTCGGACGCAGTGGAAGGTCCCAGTTGTGTGTCCAGCACCGGCACGGAGCTCTGGTGGGTACAAGGCTGGCCGGTGTGCCCGGACACAGCCAGGGGCTGCTCCTGCCTCACTGCACTGGGGCTCCCGGGGCTCCCAGCCCTCACCCACCGTGCCACATCCTCAGCCAAGCACATGGCACCGGCACTGGGCTCCCCGTGCTCCCCGGCAGCAGGGCCACAGCATCCAGACCCTGCGCCAAGCCCTCTACATTCCCAGCTCCTAAAGGTCACAGACCTCTGGATGGGCCTCATGGATTCTCCTTTCCACTCCCACCCCAAAGTAGCTGCAACCCAGATAAATCGCTCTGTGCTACCTGCAAGAAACCCAACAGGTCAAACAGAGACTCCCCTCTCTATGCCAGGACAGTTTGGGGCTGTGAATTTGGGCAGGAATCTGGCTTTTAGGGGGTTGGGTAACTAGTTCTGTTCCTGTCTCATCACCATGTCCAGTGCTGCTTATCCACAGCCTCAGAACAGTGTCGGTGGTGGGTGCAAGCATCCTTGGGGCTGGGGGGATGCAGACCACCCACCTACACCCCAGGTCTGCACTGGTGGGAGCTGCTGATCCCTCTGGATGAGCTCTCCTAGTGCTGGGAATGCTGGAGCAGTGCCATATGGCAGAGCTGGGGGTCAGCATGGGGCACAGGCTGTCCTTTCCCAGGGATGGATGTGGCATGGCAGGCCTGGGCAGGCTCCCACGTGCCACACAAAGCAGTAAAAATAAAAATCAGGCCGGTGTGGGACTGCTTCTGACAGAAAAAGACTGGAGCCAGGGGTCAGAGGCTCCACAGCAGATGTTTCATGGGCCCCCCTGACTGGCAGAATGCAGCCCACCTTCCATACTGGTGACACAGAGCCAGCACGAGGCTGGTGCAACTCCAGTGCTCCATAAAAATCCTCAGTGACGGCTCTGTCACATACAAAGCCACTGTCCCAGCTCAGGGGGGGCTGGGGGCAGTGACAGGGATGTTCGAGCCCTGTTGGTCACATTCAGGTGGAGCGCTGAGTATTTGAGTGCTCCCAGTGTCACTGGAACACGAAACCAGCCCAGGGGAGCTGCCAGGCATGGGGCAGAGTCGTCTTTTCACCCAGATGATGCCCATAGCCATCAATGCAGCAGCACCTGGTCCCCGTGCACTGGCCTCCACAACACAGGGCACTGCACAAGCCCAAAACGCCCAATTTCCTCCCCAAAGGCCTGGGGTGACCTGGGATGGGCTGGGGTGTGCTCCCATCACAGCTGTTTGTCATGGCCAGCTCTGCCCCGAGCCCCATCCCAGGCCAGGAGGGCAGGGAGAAGTTCCCCGATGCCAGTGACTCAGCTGAGGGGGTTGTTTTGCAACACGCTGGGCGTGGGAGGCTCCTGGTGTGTGGAAAGTAGGTGGCAAATTATCCAAATTATCCAAGGTGTGTGGTGAGCTCAGGGCCCGGGGAGGCTGGTAGGCACGGAGCAGCCCTGGGGGTGACGGACCTGCACCCCGAGCTGGGGTGAGGGATCCCACTCCAGGGCTTGCAGCGGGTGCTGGAGAACAGGATGGTGACTCTGGGATCAGCTTCCCCTGGGTCTGGTGCCCGTGGGCCTTCCTCACGCTGAGCTTGGACAAAGAAAGCAAAGGCACAAGGGCAAGCGAGAGGCAACGATGGTCTCGGCAGAGAGGCCGGATCTGACCAAGCATCACTGGTGGCATGGCCACCCCTCTGACTCAGTGACACAGTTTCCTGCTGGCTGCTTCCCCCGTCCCAGTATGTATTTCTAGTGGACTTTTCTGTGTGTTTGGCTTTTTGGGGCTGTTTGTTGTCAGTTAGTTATTTTATTATATTTATTGTTAGAAATAAGGCTATTTTTAGGACGCTGTTGGTTTAGATAGAGATGGGATTAGTCATCTCACCAAGAGCTGTTTGCAGTCTCTCCTCAAGGATTCTCTGGGGTTTGTTTTCCAATCAACTGAGCTCATGTATCCAAAGATATAAAAAATAAAAATAGTCAGAATAACATGCAACAGCCGTGCTCTGGTGCCGCTCTCTGAGTTACAGGATGAAAATGAGGGAAGGATCCATCCAACCCAGGATATTTATGAGACAAAGACGAGAACATTACTATGAACCTCAAAGTATTTTGGAAAGTCAGTTTGAGCTGCCTTTTTTTTTTTTTTTTTTTTTTTTTTTTTTTTTTTGTCTCTTGGGAACCAAATGCTGAGTAACTCCCTTCCCACACCAGGCTGCTGCTTTGTACAGCTGGTGCGCAGCCTCTTGACAGTGGAAACTGCTTTCCCTTGCCCTATGCCAGCAGGAAGGAGGCAGGACTCCTGGGTCCTCCAAGATATGCAGCCACCTACACCCTCAGGCTACTAAAAAAAAAAAAAGGCACCCAAAAACCTAAAGTGGGAAAGACATTTGTCCCTCTCTTGCACAGAGCTCAGGGAGGGGAGTGGGGTGAGGGCTGGGGGCAAAGCCAAGAGCCCGAGAGCAATCTCGTACTGCAGAGCAGCATCTCCAGCCTCCTTGCCACGACTTTTTGTCTCTCTGCCAGTGTTCCTCCTTCTGAACCGAGTGGGAGCAGAGCTCCATGCGAGTTTTGGGGAGACCAGTTTAGCTCCTAAAGACGGGTTGCATGCAGGGAGGAATCACAGTTCATGGCTTATCTCATCCCTCCCTGGCGTGGAAGTGCTGCTCCAGCTTGTCCCTGGCACTGCCGGTGCCCTTGGTATGCAGAGCTGAAAGCTCTGCAAGAGCCTTGAAAGCCCTGGAAGAGGGAGGGCATGGGGGTCCTGCCATGCCACATCGGCTGGACCTGGCCGGGGTGGGGGTGATGCCCTTGGCAGCGGCACCTCGGGACGGGGAGAGGAGCAGAGCCGCGCACGGAGAGGCGCTCACGGGGTCACTGCCAGCTCCCCGGCCGGGGGACAGCCCCGGTGACCCGCAGGGTCTGTGCCAGCCGCGTTCCTGGGCCACCCGTGACCCGCTGCCTCGCTGGGCACAGCGCGGCCGGCCGCGGGGACGGGAGCGGCACACGTGTGGTGACAATGCGGGGGGGCAGCGCCGCCTTCACGCGGCCCCTGGCCCCCGCCGCCCACCGGGATTCGGGCAGGGCAGGAGGATTATTTGCCCTGGCGGCTGGCCGAGGTCCCAGCACACGCCGGGGAGGGGGGCGATGTGGCACGGACGAGGCTGGCAGCGATGCTCCCGGGCGACCCTGCCGGGCTGCGTGCGGGGTCCCCCCTGCCCCGGCCGTGCACCCCCGGCGGCCCCCGCCCCTGCGAGCGCTGCCTTCCTCCCTGCCCCCCTTCCTCTCCAAGTCTAAATTCTCCCACAGCGTCCATTGACGTCCTGCCTGCGTCACCGTCTCCAGCACAACCAGACAGCACGTGGGAGAGGCAGGTTAAAGCGGCAGGGCCCTGGGAGGGCTCCAGCTGCGCCCCCCCGGCAGCGGGGCCGCTGCGGAGGGGCCGCCCCGAGCCCTCCGCCCGACGGGACCCGGCTCCCGGTGCCGCGGCCGGGACGTGCTTCCTGCCTCGCCGCACCGGGAATCAGCGCGGGCTGCGGGAAGATGAGGCTTTTTCTCGCCTGCCACAAGGCTTGCACGGGACCGTGAGCGTTTTGCTCCCAGGTCCATGCCTGCGTCCTCCAGTCCCATCCCAAATGGGGACCGGGAGCTCTGTTGGCCAGGGAAGAACTTTTGCATTCGCCCTGCAAGCTCCCCGAGCCCGCTCCCAAACCGGAGCCAGACTCGCATGTTTTTTCCCCCGGCTGCCGGGCCCCCAGCCAGTCCTTGTGCCTTCACATCTGGGCTTTGCCTCTGCCCGAATTACGGTGCAGCTCAGCTGGCTCCTGGGGGCTGGGAGCAGGGTTTGCACGCAGGGGAAGTGCCAGAGCTCTGCCAGGGCGTGGGATGCAGCGGGTTTTGCAAGGGCTCAGGTGCGGGGTGCAGTGACTTTTACAAGGGCTCGGGTACCTTCCCCGAAGCCCGCTCATGGTTTCTGCTCCGGGATATTGCCCGGCAGCCGCAGCACTGCAGGACATCCCCTCGGCCGTGAGTGTCGGAGTGGGTGGAGGACACCCCGGAGCACAGCCCTGCTTCCTCGCTGCGTCCACGCTGCAACACGGGGGGGGCTATTTTTGTCCCTTTCCTTCTATTTATTGTGCCAGAGCCGTGTGCAGTTGGGGAAGGCTGTGGTGTTTGCTTTGTGATCGCTTCCTTCCCGCCCATAACCTTTTGCCTTAAAACGGGATTCGCCCTGATCCTGGACCCAAGGCCGGGAAGCCTGGGCAGCATGCCATGGGCGCTGGCACCGCCAGGCTCTTGGGGGACAGAGATTCCTGGCTCTGACCCTGGGTTTGATGCAAAGCCGAGAGCAAACACGCTGCCCTTCAGCTGCCCGTGGAGCAGCCCTGAATCTCCTCCCCTGGAGCATCCCCAGCCCCCGCCCAGTGCCTCCAGCAGCGCCGGCACTGCCGCGCTCGCACCCGGGCTGCGGAATGCTCAGCTCAGATGGGTGAGTGGGACCCATCGTGGTGAGCCCTCAAGGAGCAGCCACCGCGAGAGAGGGGGGAAAATTCAAATAACTCATGTTGCAGAAAGCAGCCACCCTAAGTGGGGGTCACCCCTCGCAGGCAGCAGGCAGAGCATCCCCGGGGCCAGCAGCACACTCAGTGGGGACAGACCATCCTCATCCTCCCTGACACACCTGAGAGCACCGAGCCAAGGGGACAGTTATCACCCTGGGCTGGGCTACCACGGCTGCTAGGTTTGGAGAACACCTGATAAATTCAAGGGGGTGGGGGAGGACCCCGCTGCTGCTGCAAAGTGTCGGTGTTGCCTTGGCCTGGCCACTGGGCAGGACTGTTTGCCCACAAGCCCAGAACACTGCTGCCTTCACCTTGCTGCAGGGTGTGGGATCTGCTCACCAGGGCCGACACGCTGTGGGGTAACCACCAGGGCCAATGCTGTGGCAAATGTCCAAAAGAGAAGGACTTGGGGCTGCTGGTGAATAAGAAGCTCGATGTGACCTGGCAGTACAAACTGGCAGCCAATACAAGCAGTGCTGTCCCACATTTGCATGGGCAGCACCTTTAGGGGGGATTCTGCTCCTCTGCTGGGCTCTGGTGAGACCCCACTTGCAGTGCTGCCTCCAGTTCTGGGGCCTCCAGCACAGGAAGGACATGGAGCTGCTGGAGCGAGTCCAGGGGATGAGATATTAGAAGGAAATTCTTCTCTGTGGACGTTGATGAGGCCGTGGCATGGTTACCCAGAGAAGCTGTGGCTGCCCCATCCCTACAAGTGTTCAAGGTCAGCATGGACGGGGCTTGGAGCTACCTGGGATAGTGGAAGGTGTCCGTGCCCATGGCAGGGGGTGGAAAAAAGATGAGCTTTAAGGTGCCTTCCAACCCAAACAGGCCTGTGATTCTGTGATTCTGCAGGCAGCAAACCCAGCTGGGGTTTAGCTCGGCCCAAGCTGGTGGCAGCTTTGCTGGTCTGTGTTGGAGCTTTCCAGCTGGGACAGCAGCAGCTCCTGGGGCAGAAGAGGCACAGCAGAACCCCCATCTCTGCTGCTGGGGGTTTGTCAGCTAGGTAAGCCTCTGTTAGCACCCTGGAGGCTTAAACCCAGCGCTGTGTTTATCAGCTAATGGAGCCTGGGCACACTTTGGAGCACTCACAATTTTAAATTCACTTGATCTCTCCTTTTTCTCCCCAGCATAAAACTGCAGCCCCGTTCTGGTACAGGCAGGATAGAGCTGCAGAAGCTCCCCAAGCAAGTGGATCTCCTCCGTGTGTAGGAGTAGCTGCTGACTGGGAGCAGCCCAATTTCCAAGAACTCCCCAAAGTTACAAGCCTTCACGTCTTGCTGAATCAGTGCGAGATCCAGAGCAGCTCCACGCTCAGCAGCTCAGGGAAAGCAAAGATCCAGGTCTCTGCAGCTGTGAATCAGTGCTGAACGCGAGTTATCTCCATCCCCTCCTCCTCGAGATGCTCTCTGTGATTCCTGCACACCCTAAAGAAAGGCCCTGGCGCCTCCCCATCGCCCAGCCAGTTCAACCTGCACAAATGGAGCCCATCGCACACAAATCCTCTCCTGGCTGAGCTCCTTATCGTAGCCCGTGAGTCAAGGCAGCCTCACCACCGCGGCTCCGACCCATCCTTGGCACGAAGGGAGGTGCCCGGGGCTCCGCACAGGGAAGGGAGGCTGGAGCCCTCCTGGCACTGCCCTGGGGAGCCCTGGGGAGCCCTGGGGAGCCCTGGGGAGCCCTGGGGAGCCCTGGGGAGCTCAGGGGAGCCCTGGGGAGCCCTGGGGAGCCCTGGGGAGCCCTGGGGAGCTCAGGGGAGCCCTGGGGAGCTCAGGGGAGCCCTGGGGAGCCCTGGGGAGCCCTGGGGAGCTCAGGGGAGCCCTGGGGAGCCCTGGGGAGCTCAGGGGAGCCCTGGGGAGCCCAGGGGAGACCTGGGGAGACCTGGGGAGCTCAGGGGAGCCCTGGGGAGCCCTGGGGAGACCTGGGGAGCTCAGGGGAGCCCTGGGGAGCCCTGGGGAGCTCAGGGGAGCCCTGGGGAGCCCAGGGGAGCCCTGGGGAGACCTGGGGAGCTCAGGGGAGCCCTGGGGAGCCCTGGGGAGCCCTGGGGAGCCCAGGGGAGCCCAGGGGAGCCCTGCGGAGCCCTGGGGAGCCCAGGGGAGCCCTGCGGAGCCCTGGGGAGCTCAGGGGAGCCCTGGGGAGCCCTGGGGAGCCCTGCGGAGCCCTGCGGAGCCTGACCCTCGTCAGGCTGCGGCCAGCCTGGCCTCGCTGCCGCTCGCTTGATCCCCTCCCCGCCTAATCCGCGCTCCCCTCCCGGTATCCTCTGCTCCACTTTAATGCCGGAGTTGGCCGGCAGCCACTCGGCTCCGAGGACGAGGACGCCTTTTTTCCTGGTTATGCAACGCACGGCTGAGCTGTTTGCCTTTCTCCGCGAGGAGTTTGGGGAGGCTGGGCTGGCTACCCTGTCCGGGCAATGGGCAGGTCCTGGGATGCCCCAAATAGGGATCGCGAAGCTGCAGGCTTGTTCCTCACGCTCTCTCTGCCCCGGGGGCTGTTGCCGTTCCTAATGCATTCCCCTTCTCCTCTTCCCAGATATCCCCCGGGGTTCAGCCCCTTTCTACATAGCCTCTCCATGCTGCAAGGAGAGCTTTCTTCAAGCTCACAGTGTGCCCAGCACAGCATCCCAGTGAGCCCTGCCACCAAATCCCAGTGAGCCCTGCCACCAAATCCCAGTGAATCCTGCAGCAGCATCCCAGTGAATCCTGCCGCCAAATCCCAGTGAATCCTGAAGATGCATCCCAGTGAATCCTGCCACCAAATCCCAGTGAGCCCCGCCACCAAATCCCAGTGAACCCTGCCACCAAATCCCAGTGAATCCTGCAGCAGCATCCCAGTGAATCCTGCCACCAAATCCCAGTGAGCCCTGCCAGAGCATCCCAGTGAGCCCTGCCACCAAATCCCAGTGAACCCTGCCACCAAATCCCAGTGAATCCTGAAGCTGCATCCCAGTGAATCCTGCCGCCAAATCCCAGTGAATCCTGAAGATGCATCCCAGTGAATCCTGCCACCAAATCCCAGTGAGCCCCGCCACCAAATCCCAGTGAACCCTGCCACCAAATCCCAGTGAATCCTGAAGATGCATCCCAGTGAATCCTGCCACCAAATCCCAGTGAACCCTGCCACCAAATCCCAGTGAATCCTGCAGCTGCATCCTAAGTAACCCTGCCATGGCATCCTGGCTATCCCTGGCACACCATCCTGGCTAAGCCTGCCATCCCAGTTGCCCCTGCCAGCTCCCAGTTGGGATCATCACCCACCCTGAGTGTGGCAGTGCCATTTCACACTGTGGCAGTGCCATTTCACACTGTGGCAGTGCCATTTTGCCATTTCACACTGTGGCAGTGCTATTTCACACTGTGGCAGTGCCATTTTGCCATTTCACACTGTGGCAGTGCCATTTCACACTGTGGCAGTGCCATTTTGCCATTTCACACTGTGGCAGTGCCATTTCACACTGTGGCAGTGCCATTTCACACTGTGGCAGTGCCATTTCACACTGTGGTGCTGTGGTACTGCTGGCACCGAGTCTCACTTTGATTCTCCACGTGAGTCAGAGCACTGTGAGCTCCCTCCAAGCACCACAAGGCTCAGCCCCAAATTCCAGCCCACCCCAGGGCCACGTTCCCCCAGTCCAGGGCCTCCCCTCGCTGCCTTTGCCTCGAGCCAAGGCTCCAGCAGCCCCTCCAAGCCATGGCTTTATCTGCTCCAGCACAGCCCCACTTCAGTGCTGGGAGCTTTGCAGATAAGCAGGAGCTCAGGAGGTGCAGATTTAAGGCTCCAGCTGCCACTTCCTCGGCTGTCACTCACAGTGGCATTTGCGCCATGTGCTGGGCGGCCAGCTGTGCCACCAGCTTGTTTTGGGGTACCTCGGGTGCCTGCTGCCAGGGCCCAGGGTGGGCAAGATGCCCCAGCCATGGGTGCATGTCCCAGGCCGTCCTCACTGCAGCCACAGCTGAGGCTGCCGTGCCCTTCCAAAACTCACCATGGCATGAAAAGCTGCCAAAGAGCCTCTTCTGGGGAATGAAAGGTCCCCAAACCTGGCTGCTTTGGAAGAAGGCATCCCAGGCACCTGCCAGCACACCCTGACACCCAGCAGCCTCCCTGCCCTCGTCAGGAGCCCGCTGAGCGTGGGCTGGAAAGTTTGGGACACTGAGGACCCTTCCTGCCCTGCTCTCCCCATTCGATTATTCTGCCACATAGAATAGATATTGGTGCTATTTTTAGGCCTTGCTCATTGAATTATTGAGAAAGGTTTTGAAGGATCTGTTGAAGGCAAGGAAACAAGGCCCCGGAGCGCTCCCTGGATTTCCCTTCCTGAGGCAGGGGCAGAGGGCAGGGCTGGAGCTGCTGCCAGCTGCCCTTGGCACAGGAATCTGCTGCCAGCTCCAGCCTGGCCAGTGCTGGGTGCAGGGATGGAGGCAGGGATGGATGCAGGGATGGATGCAGGGATGGAGGCAGGGATGGATGCAGGGATGGATGCAGGGATGGAGGCAGGGATGGAGGCAGGGATGGATGCAGGGATGGAGGCAGGGATGGATGCAGGGATGCAGGCAGGGATGGCAGGGATGGATTCAGGGATGGATGCAGGGATGGAGGCAGGGATGGAGGCTGGGATGGATCAGGGATGGATGCAGGGATGGATGCAGGGATGGAAGCAGGGATGGAAGCAGGGATGGATGAAGGGATGGAGGCAGGGATGGAGGCAGGGAAGGAGGCAGGGATGGAAGCAGGGATGGATCAGGGAAGGAGGCAGGGATGGAAGCAGGGATGGAAGCAAGGATGGATGAAGGGATGGAGGCAGGGATGGAGGCAGGGAAGGAGGCAGGGATGGATCAGGGATGGAGGCAGGGATGGATGCAGGGATGGATCAGGGATGGAGGCAGGGATGGAGGCAGGGATGGATCAGGGATGGATCAGGGATGGAGGCAGGGAAGGAGGCAGGGATGGATCAGGGATGGAGGCAAGGATGGATGCAGGGAAGAAGGCAGGGATGGATCAGGGATGGAGGCAAGGATGGATGCAGGGAAGGAGGCAGGGATGGAGGCAGGGATGGATCAGGGATGGAGGCAGGGATGGATGCAGGGATGGCAGGGATGGAGGCAGGGATGGAAGCAGGGATGGATCAGGGATGGAGGCAGGGATGGAAGCAGGGATGGATCAGGGATGGAGGCAGGGATGGATCAGGGATGGATGAAGGGATGGATGAAGGGATGGAGGCTGGGATGGAGGCAGGGATGGAAGCAGGGATGGAGGCTGGGATGGAGGCTGGGATGGAGGCTGGGATGGAGGCAGGGATGGCAGGGATGGAGGCAGAGATGGATCAGGGATGGAAGCAGGGATGGAAGCAGGGATGGATTCAGGGATGGAGGCAGGGCTGGAGGCAGGGATGGATTCCAGGATGGATGCAGGGCTTTGGAACTGCTGGGTCACTGTGAGGAGAGTGGCTCTGGAGCTGAAACGAGGGACAAGCCCCATTCCCAAACCAACACTTGTCTGGCTCAAGGGCTGGGAAATGCTGGGTTCCAGCTAACAGAAACCAGTGCAATCCCAGCAACAGCTTCCATTAGGAACGAATGTGGCCCAGAACTCACCATTTTTATTTTTAACTGAACGGACACTTTTCTTGCTGAAAAATGACCTTATTCTCAGCTTGCCAAGCAGAATTGCAATGGCAGGATTTTTTTTAAAAACCGGTTCCTTTCGTGTTTCCACTTACAAAAAGCCAGAGAATGGCCTTTATTTGAGATTAAAGGGGTTTGGTCAACTTGAAATCCGCTGAGATTTCAGCAAAATGGTATATAATGAAGCAGGAGCCAAATCCTCAACTGGTGTCCTTTGCCCTGGCTTCAGCAGCTTCAGCTTTCCAATACCTCTTTGTACCTGTCAGCAACCTGGCCCAGGACTTCAAGGGAAACATTGATTTACCTCAGCTGCCAGGCTTAGCCAGCTGGGATTAACTTCCTCCAGCTGAGGATATCCAGGGTATCTGTGATCTGGCCAGGTTTCCTAAGGAATATATGTGTGTACAGTCATGTATTTGATCTGTTCATCCTCCCCCCCTCAATCCTATTAGGTACAAAGGTAAAGGTATTCATTTTAATAGTGCAGGTACGGAGGAGCTACGTGTTGCACGAAAATAATTATCCTCCAGGACAGAGCCTGTGCTGACCCTGGGCAAGGACAACGGGATAACTCTGACTCCATCCCTAACATCGGCCCCACCACAGCAGGAGTGGCCCAACAGAAGCATCAAACCCCCCAAAGCCACCTCTGCCACAGCCCCCACCTGCATCTGTCCCCTGGGGCGGTCCCCGAGTGATGCCACACTGCCAGGATGCTCCAAGGACTGCCCTGAAGGAATTCCTGCACCCAAAGGTGCTGGGACAAAGACAGGTCTGGGGCGAGGACCTCATGGCAGAGCCAGGCTGCTCTGGCAGCACAGGCAAGGGGGGCAAGTTGTCAGCCCCCTGCTCCTTAACACCCTGACAAGCTTATAACTATTTCATTTGTTACGCTGCGAACCTTTTTAAATTAATGAGCAGAAGGTTGTCACGGTTGCTGTGGCGACGACACGTTGCCGGGGCAACGGCAGCGCTGCGGAGCCTGCGGAGTGGAAGCCGGGGTCAGGCTGCCGATGGAGGCAGGATGCGTGGGGCTGCGGGAAGAGGCAGCCAGCCCCAGCCCCCGCAGCCCCAGCGCTGCCTCCAGCCCTCGGTGTGGCACGGCCGAGACGGGCTGTGCTCTGGGCCAGCTCCGGGACAGCTCCGAGAACCCGCCCCGGGAGCTCATCACCTCCCCTCTGCAACTTTCCCATCCCTCTGCTCCCTCAGCCCACCACAGCGTCCACCCAAAGCAAGGGAGGCTCAGGCAGAACAGAGCAAAACTGTGGGGCGAAAACTGCACCTCCTGCAGCAGCTCTGCCAAAGGGACACGAGGACATGTCCCAAAGGGACACGAGGACACCAAGGGTGCTTTTCAGGTGCTTTGAAATCAATGCCTTGCTCCTTCCAGCAAGGCAGGGGCTGGGGCCAGGGATGGAGGCAACTGCTGCCACTGCTGCAGCCCTACCCCATCTCCACCCTGGCAGCTCCTGGGCTCTGTGTAATCCAGAACTCTTCAAGAGCATTTATTCCTCCCAAATCAGCAACAAGTTAGAAAACGGAGGGAAGGGAGCAGGCAACAAACAGATCTGCAGGGAAACTCCCCAAAATTCACGCAGGAAAGTGACTTTGCAAGATCTCTGGGCACAGGGGCCTTGAGCTCCTCTTCCTAAGTCCAAGCAGAAGGATGAATAGAACAAGGGGGAGCATTTTTAAACTAAAAGGGGTTGGTTCAGGTTCGATATAAGGAAGAAATGTTTGACAATGAGCATGGTGAAGCCCTGGCAGAGGTGGCCAGAGCAGCTGCAGCTGCCCCATCCCTGGAAGTGTCCAAGGCCAGGTTGGACAGGGCTTGGAGCAGCCTGGGACAGTGGAATGAGATGAGCTTTAAGGGCCTTCCAAGTCAAGCTGTTCCATGATTCCATGAGTTCAAGGCCTCCAGTCCCTCTCACTCCCCCAGGAACGCTCAGGAGCCCCATACACCCAGTTCTGCAGACTTGCTCTGTGCATGGGGCATCCACATCTGTGGAAGAGGTTTTACAGCAACTCCTGTGAGCAGAGAGAAGTTTGAGAAGAAAATCCATGTTTACCCCTGAAAGAATTTTCTACCAAGGTTGTTGACATAGAAACCAAGAAAGAAAGAAGAATAAATAAAAGAAACCTGCAACTCCCTATTCCAATGAGCACTTTGTTTGTATCTCCTGGCCAATGAGTGAAGTGTAAATTTATGAGTTTTGTAAGAATGTAGAAAAAGCATTCTAGAATAAAACCAGCTTGAAGCCTTCTGAAAATGGAGTGTGCTGCTTTGTATTGTCTCTGTCCCAGCTAGGACACGCATCCAGGGAGCTCCCGGGGTGGGGTCCCTGCAGGGAGGGCGGGGGTCAGGGGCCAGCCTGGGCAGGCTCAGCCCCGCTGGGTGTGGAAGGAGGCTCTGCACCCCCTGGAATGAGGCAGAGCAATGGGCTGAAGCCTGCAGGGCTGGGACAAAGGGAGTGGGGAGCAGGATGGGGACTGTCACCTCCCCAGCAGCACGGGTGTGGTGCCCGCCCTCTGCTCAGGACATCAACACCTGAGGGTGTGAGCAGGAGAAAAATGGGGTGGGGAAGGCAGATTTCGGGGCTGGGGATTTCCCTGCCTCCTGAGAGGGAGGTCTGGGCTCATCCCAGAGCCACCTGCACAGAGGAGAGCAGCTCTGCCCCTCACTGACACGCCCAAGCTCCCCGCAGCATCCCTCACTCAGAGGGGCTCCGCTGGCCCTCTCAAGGTACCCCTGGCCCAGACACCCTCTGATGGGAGAGGGGGGCTGGTATGGACACAAACACAGCCCCCCTTTCCAGCCCTGACAGAGTCACAACATAACACAAAATACAGATTTTGACTGCTACTTATTTAACACAGAACTCCTACCGTAGTGAGGTTCAATATGCTATATAGTATGTTTTAATGTACTACATATATTTTTGTGCACACAAGATTTATATGCATATGTAGATAGATAGAGAGATACACACACACATATCAAAAACGTCCCCAAAACCAGCCCAAACCCTTCTCCTTATCCAGATTTTGAAGGCAGCTTGGTGCTGGCTGCTGGCAAGGGGAGTGACTTGTGGGGTGAGCACTGGCACTTCACCCTGTGGGTCTGGTGCTGCTGAGGGTGCTGCGTTCCCCAGGCTGATTTTTTGTGCTGAGCTTTCATCAGCACACGTGAACAGCGCTGTACCACAGCTCTTCCAGCTCTGCTGCCTGTCAGGGAAATGTCTAAATATTTCTATTTTCCCCAAATACATTTTTTCATCAGAATTGGAAAGGGGAAAAGGAAAATGTAAAAGCCATGAAAACACTGAAATCCACAATAGGGCTTGAACAAAAGCAGCGTCTGAGCCTGGGGGGGACACACCCAAGGCCCCAGGATGGGTCCCGGGGGCTCTGCTGGGCTCTGGTGCTGTAAATCCCCGTGCCCAGCCTGGGTGGGAGGTGAAGCATGTGCAGCCCCGGGGGGACACTGGCTGGGCTGTCTCCTGAGGATATCCACAGCAGCCGAGGAGCAGGGACCCAAGTGGAGCCTGGCTCTGCTGGTGTCCCAGATAACGCTGTCAGGCCACAGAAACCAGGCTCGTCCCAGCGAGCTCAGCAGAGGCCAAGGGGTGAAGGAGATATGTCAGAGCCACCCTCCTGCTGGGAAAAGCAGGGCTGTGATGCCCAGGGGGGACGAGTGTCCATGGGACCTTCCCCGGATGGCCCCGGCGCTGTTCTCTGTCACTCACCAGCAGCTGTGGTGAAAAGCACTGAACTAAAAATGAAAATAAATAATTAAATATATATATATAAAATGTAAAAATCCTCCGTGACCTTCACAGGTGCTTGTTTTAACCTGGGTTTGCTCCCCAGGAGCTGAGCATCGCCCTCGGTTGCTGCTGCTGAGGTCCCTCACTCCCTCTGCCACATTTCCCGGGGGGCTGCTGAGCCCCTGCCCAGCCTGGCAAGACACTGCTTCCCTTTCCAAGAGGGTCATTTCCAGAGGCCAAGCTGGGACCTGGCAGCCAAACCACAGCTTCCCCTTCCCACAGCACCGGAGTCAGCCTCATGTGCCTCAGTGGTGCTGCTCCCTCCCTCCCTCCTTTTCTGTGAGCAGGGATGGACGAGAGGAAAAGGGCCGAGAAGGAAAAAGGAGCCTGACCTCGCTGAACCCTGCGACTTCTCTGGCCAGCCCCAGAGAGGAAAGGACCAGCAAAATCTGCTCCAGCGGCCGTCAAGGCTAATTAAAGAGCAAAGGCAGCGTTCCCAGAGGATCCAGCACTGTCCAGCTGCAGCTGCTGCTGCTGTGGCACAATCTTGGTTGTCACCTCTCTCACGGTGGCTCAGCACCCCAAAATCTGGGGCTCAGCTCCCTGCCGTGGTGCCCCCAGGCTGCCCCCTCCCCTGGCTCAGTCAGGGGCTGCTGGATGCCCAGGGCACATCCCGGGGCTGCCAGCCCCACGCTTGTCCCGGGTCACGCTGCCACCCTGCAGCTCCCTCTGTCCTGCAGGCAAAGCCACTCGTGCAGAAAGACTCTGCTGGCTCTCAGCTGTGCTGGGCACGAGGGACTAATCCTGTTTTACAGATCAGGGATGGATCCTGCCACGTGCTGGGCTGGAAACGGTCCCCAACTCCCTTCCCTGCTCTAACCACGGCCATTCCAGCTGCCAGCACCCCTGTTTCAAGGTTTGTTAGCTCTGACCCCCAGATTTTGGTCTTCCTGCTCCTCGGGGGCAGGGCTCAGTTTCTCCTTGCCACCTCACTCCTTCTTCCCCAGCACCAGGGATCTGCTGCACACCCACCTCTGCTCCTTAATCCTCCTCATCCCCATTTCTGCCTCTGCCTCAGAAAGCCCTTATCGAGCTCCCTTATCCAAGTCAGGGGCAGAGAAAACTCACCATCTCCCACCCCAATCTCTCCCACAGTCTATTTTCTTCCTGCCCAGAGCTGATTTCCCTCACCTAATTGCCCAAAAAGCTCTTTTCCCTTCCTCTAATCAGTCTGGAGCAGACTTTCTCTAGATAATTGTGCTGAGACCTGATCACCCTTCTCATCTCCATCTCTCCAATACTCCCATTTCTTCACTAAACTCATCTGCTGGAGTTGCATTCCTTGGTCTAATTATTTCTAGGCTCCGTTGAGTTACTTAATTGCTCATTCGTCTGGCACCCGTATCTGGAAACTCCCAGAGCATCTGAGACAGGGTGCAGGGCTGAGTTATCCTGGTATCACTGCCTTCCCACTGGATAAAATTGCTCCAGGTGTGTGACAGTGTGGGCCCAGAGCGAAAGCTGCTCAAAAACAAAAAGTTTTTTTGGAATTCACTTGCTCAGGTTGCCCAGAGGAGCTGTGGCTGCCCCATCCCTGGATCAAGGCCAGGTTGGTTGGGCCTTGGAGCAGCCTGGGATAGTGGAAAGTGTCCCTGTCCCTGGCAGGGCCATTGGGGCAGATGAACCCTAAGGTCTCTTCCAAGCCAAACCACTCCATGATTCTGAGATGCTGTGAAATGCAGAACCTTCTGCTCGCTGGTGATGCTCCACTGCAGCCCACAAGAAGCTGTGTGAGGCTCACACCAGCCACAGCAAACTCCTCTTGAGGTCAGTGTGAATTCATCGTGCTAAGGCCAAACTGAACTAGCCCAGCAATCTCACCCCAGTGCCAAACTGAACTAGCCCAGCAATCTCACCCCAGTGCCAAACTGAGCTAGCCCAGCAATCTCATCCCAGTGCCAAACTGAGCTAGCCCAGCAATCTCACCCCAGTGCCAAACTGAACTAGCCCACCAATCTCATCCCAGTGCCAAACTGAGCTAGCCCAACAATCTCACCCCAGTGCCCCAGGTTCCCATAGCCCTCGGAGCTCCAGCTAGGACCATTTTCCCTCTTTCCACCCCTTTCCTGCAGCTCCAGCAGCACCACACTCAGAGCTGTTGGGGTTGTTTGGACTGGCCCCACTTCCCCATTCCCATTATCACCCCAGCTGCCTCCTTTTTCCCAGGCTAATTGATCCACTGTTTTGTTTTCTTATCAAATTGCTCTCAGCCTCTGATGCTCCTTTAATCAATGCCGGGCCCTATCAGTTCCAGGCACTGCTGGGAGACCTCCTCTTGCAGCCACCTCTGTGTCTAATCGCCTGGGGACTTCACCTAATTGGTGTAAAACCTGATTTCTTTCTCTAATCGCTCCCAGGCCCTGATTCACTTATCTAATTGCTCCAAAGCCCAGCCTTGCACACCTCTCGCATCCTTCTCCTTCACAGGTTTTTCCCTCCCCCGCAGGTGGCCCGGCTCTCCTGACTCCCTAATCCCCGGGCTGCTTGATCTCTCTAATCCAGCGAGACAGGGTGTGCTGCCTGCTCCCCTGACCCAGTGCCACCACGGTGCCCCCCGAGCCTTTCCCCATCTCCCACCCGCCCGCAGCGCACAGACCCCCGTGCTGGGCTCCTTTGCCTGCTCCACGCTCCCCTGGGCAGGGCGATGCGTGTCCCCAGCGCCCGGGGCGGGGTGGCACCCTGGTGACAAAGGCCCCCAAGGGTCACCCCCCTGCCAGAGGAATCTCCCCTCTCCGCCGGGACGGGGTGCGCCGGCTGGACCAGTTCCCCCTCTGCTGCACCCATGGGCTGGGCGCGGGAGGGACAGCGGGGGACAAGGGCAGTGTCAGCCCTGGTGGCGGGGGGCTCGGGGGGGATCGGGGGCTCGGGAGGCTCGGGGGGATCGGGGGATCGGGGATCGGGGGGCTCAGGGGATCGGGGAGCTCGGGGGATCGGGGGGCTCAGGGGCTTGGGAGGCTCGGGGGGATCGGGGGGGCTCAGGGGGATCGGGGGGCTCAGGGGGATCGGGGGACTCAGGGGATCAGGGGGATCGGGGGGCTCGGGGGGGATCGGGGGGCTCGGGGGGATCGGGGGATCGGGGATCGGGGTGCTCGGGGGATCGGGGAGCTAGGGGGATCGGGGGGCTCAGGGGCTTGGGAGGCTCAGGGGGATCGGGGGGCTCGGGGGATCGGGGTGCTCGGGGGGGATCGGGGGGCTCGGGGGATCGGAGGGCTCGGGGGATCGGAGGGCTCGGGGGATCGGGGTGCTCGGGGGGGATCGGGGGGCTCCGGGGGCTCGGGGGGCTCCGGGGGCTCAGGGGGCTCGGGTGCTGCTCCCCTGCGGGGACAGAGCTGCTCCCCAGCCCTCTCTCCTCCCCGCTGAGTCACGTCCGCTGATTCAAGCCCAGGAGCGGGACAGGGGAAAACATTCGCCAGCCTGGAAGGATCCCAGGGCTGAGGGCAGCGTGGCAGGAGCAGAGGGGAGATTTCCCTGGTTTTCCCTGAGTTTCGTGGAGCGTCAGCCCCATCCCCGGGTGCTCACAGACGCCGCTCGCCAAGCCCCGGGATTTTGGGAGCGCCCAAAACCTGCTCGCTGCTGCAGCAGAGAAGGGCAGACCCCAGACCCTCCCTGACACTGCTCTGGCCCTCCTCGGCCGGCGGTTTCAGCCCCAGAGCTCATTCTTTCCTCCGGAGCATCCGGCCTGAGCCAGAGCTTCCCTTTCCCGTGGCTCAGCCCACGCTGGCTCAGCAGCACAAGGTCGCTCCTGCCTTGGCAGCAGCTGCACGGGGTGACTCACGCCGGCTCCAGCTCCTGCTCAGCCCCGTGTGGAGAGGTTTTTGGGGGGGAAACGCTGCCCTCCCCTCACCCCCCATCCTGGGATGGGGATTCAAGTCCCAGCTCCAAGCTCTCGTTTCTTCAGTTTTCCTTTGCTCCCAACACTGGGGCTGAGGCTGCACCCAGAGATGCTGCAAGCAGAGAAATGGGAATTGGGTCTGGCCTGATGGCTACAGCAGGGATGAGACAGCTGGGGCCTGATCCTCACTCTTTCCTTTTCAGAGAGGGAACGGGGCAGCAAATGTCTGCACTTTGGGATTTTCCAGCCCCCCGTCAGTGTTAAAGTTGTGTTCCCCCCACCCCAGACAGCTCCAGGTGCCACCAAAGGCTCCCTGCTCCGAGGGGGGGAGGATGAGTGGGAGGCAGGCAGACACCCAGCCCCTTCCTGGGTCCCCGGGCTCCACCAGGGCCGGGAGCACGTTCCCAGAACCCAGCAGTGGGAATTTGGTTTATTTGCAATGCAACAATGACCCCAGGACCTGGAGGAGAATGAGTCAGCTTCCAGTTCAGGGCAGGACTCCTCATCAGGCCTACGAGTTAAAAAATCACCATTTGGAGGTGCAGCAATGAAACAATTAAATTAAACTGGCACTTCAGACCAGTGACAGGCTGAGACCTTTCCACGCTGTTTGTGCCAGGCAGGACGGGAAGCAGCAGAACCCCCAGACCATTGGAATCTCCCCCCAGACCCCGAGGTCTGCAGGCTCTGGGTGGCAGTGCCCACGTCCCCGAGGAGCCCCATCCTCCCTGCAGCCCCCGAAGAGTTAACTGGCATCTCTGGAGCTGCACGGATCGTTCCTGGCTCCCAGGGGCACAGCCTTCACCCAGCCCTGACTGCTGCGCCCGGGGGATGCCACGGGGCACGCGGGCTCCAGCTCTGACAGCTCGCACAGCTGTGGGCTGAGAGGGGCTCGGGGAGCTCCTCCTTCCTCCCCGAGCTGTCCCCCCTGTGCCCCGCTGTCCCCAGGGCCACGCTGCCCCTTGGCACCCTGCCTCCCTTCGGCACGGGGAGCAGCCCTTCTGCACGCACCGGCAGGGAGTGTGTGAGCCCAGCCCCAGAGGGGTGGCTCCTGCCCCCCTGGCACCCCCACAGCCCCCTGGCATCCCCACACCCCTCCTGACACCCCCAGAGCCCCCCTGGCACCCCCACAGCCCCCCTGGTACCCCCAGAGCCCCCCTGGCATCCCCACAGCCCCTCTGACACTCCCACATCCCCCCTGGCACCTCCACACCCCTCCTGACACCCCCAGAGACTCCTGGTACCCCCAGAGCCCCCCTGGCACCCCCACACCCCTCTTGGCACCCCCACAGCCCCCCTGGTACCCCCACAGCCCCTCTGCCCCTCCAGGACTCCAGAGTTTCGCTCATTCTCCTCCAGGTCCTGGGGTCATTGTTGCATTGCAAATAAACCAAATTCCCACTGCTGGGTTCTGGGAACGTGCTCCCGGCCCTGGTGGAGCCCGGGGACCCAGGAAGGGGCTGGGTGTCTGCCTGCCTCCCACTCATCCTCCCCACTTGGAGCAGGGAGCCTTTGGTGGCACCTGGAGCTGTCTGGGGTGGGGGGAACACAACTTCAACACTGACGGGGGGGCTGGAAAATCCCAAAGTGCAGACATTTGCTGTCCCGTTCCCTCCGAAAAGGAAAGAGCCGTGGGTGCTCCTGGGCTCCTGGGGGCAGCAGGGCTGGCTGCTGTCCCCCGGACCCTTCAGCCAGCCTCACTTCACTCCTCTCCAGGCCAGGCTCCTCTCAGAGAGCCTGTGGGTGCGAACCAAGCACCCAGCCCTGGCTCCAGGGAGAGCAGCAGCTGAGCTGGGCCATGCCGTGACCCCAGCAAGGCCCTGGGCAGCAGCTTGTCCCCCCGGCTGCTCACCACGCCGTGCTGGTACCCGCCGTGCTGCAGCCTGGCACGGCTTCCCAGGGTTGCCAGAGCAACCCCAGAAACACAACAAACAGCAACAACACGCAGCAGACAGTGGGCAAACATTCCCCTCTTATTTTCTCCCCCGTTCACTTTGTGCTTTTTCCCCCTCTCCCACAGGGAAGCTGCTGCCATCGCAAGGGAGCAGCAATACCATCCCTCGGTGCAGGCTGTGCCACCCCTGGCATTGCTGCTGCTCCGGGGGGAGCCTGGCACGGCTGAGCTGAGCCCCGACCCTGCCACGGGCACTTTGAGTGGCTCCCCTGCCTCCCGGTGCTGCGGGGCGAGCGGGGCTGTGCTGTTGGACAGGCAGGGGAATCCTCCCCCTGGGCAGGGCAGCGCGTCCAGAGCCCTGGGATGGAGCTGGAGGCACAGCCCAGCCTCCATCCAGCGTGTCTGAGGATGCCAGGACTCCAGAGCCCTGGGATGGAGCTGGAGGCACGGCCCAGGCTCCATCCAGCGTGTCTAGGGGTGCCAGGACTCCAGAGCCCTGGGATGGAGCTGGAGGCACGGCCCAGCCTCCACCCAGCGTCTTTGGGGGTGCCAGGACTCCAGAGCCCTGGGATGGAGCTGGAGGCACGGCCCAGGCTCCATCCAGCGTGTCTGGGGGTGCCCAGGACTCCAGAGCCCTGGGATGGAGCTGGAGGCACAGCCCAGGTTCCATCCACGTGTCTGAGGATGCTGGGACTCCAGAGCCCTGGGATGGAGCTGGAGGCACGGCCCAGGTTCCATCCAGCGTGTCTAGGGGTGCCAGGACTCCAGAGCCCTGGGATGGAGCTGGAGGCACGGCCCAGGCTCCATCCAGCGTGTCTGGGGGTGCCCAGGACTCCAGAGCCCTGGGATGGAGCTCCCAGCATCCAGACCCAGCACCCAGCACCAGCACCCAGCACCCAGCATCTAACATCCAGCACCCAGCACCCAGCACCCAGTGCCCAACACCCAGCACCCAGCACCAGCACCCAGCACCCAGCACCAGCACCCAGCACCCAGCATCTAACATCCAGCACCCAGCACCCAGCATCCAGCACCAGCACCCAGCACCCAGCACCCAGCACCCAGCACCCAGCTCCTCCACCAGGCCAGGCAGCTGCTGGGATCAGGGACGGCAGCAGCACCTTCCTGAGCCCAGTTTAACCATTTCTGTTCCTTTTGGGCGCAGGGATTCCCGCGAGCTCCCCGCTGTGAACCTCCCAAGGCTCCTTCACTCTCCCTCACTCTCCCTCACTCTCCCTCACCCTCCCTCACTCTCCCTCACCTCTCCCTCACCTCTCCCTCACTCTCCCTCACTCTCCCTCACTCTCCCTCACCCTCCCTCACTCTCCCTCACTCTCCCTCACTCTCCCTCACTCTCCCTCACCTCTCCCTCACCCTCCCTCACTCTCCCTCACTCTCCCTCACCTCTCCCTCACCTCTCCCTCACCTCTCCCTCACTCTCCTTCACTCTCCCTCACTCTCCCTCACTCTCCCTCACCTCTCCCTCATTCTCCCTCACCCTCCCTCACTCTCCCTCACCTCTCCCTCACTCTCCCTCACTCTCCCTCACTCTCCTTCACTCTCCCTCACTCTCCCTCACTCTCCCTCACTCTCCTTCACTCTCCCTCACTCTCCCTCACCTCTCCCTCACTCTCCTTCACTCTCCCTCACTCTCCCTCACTCTCCCTCATCTCTCCCTCACTCTCCTTCACTCTCCCTCACTCTCCCTCACCTCTCCCTCACTCTCCTTCACTCTCCCTCACCCTCCCTCACTCTCCCTCACTCTCCCTCACCTCTCCCTCCCACCGCCCGGGAGGTCCCAGCGCCCCTTTCCCACCCCACACCATGGCAGCAGCCCCAGTGGGGCACCTTTCTCCACGGCTTACGCTCTCCTCCTCGTGCTGAGTGCCACAGGCTGCAGGACTTAGGCCAAACTTAAGCCTGGTGAGATGTGAAAAGCTGAATGCCCATCCTGTACCCTGGTGCAGATCTCCTCTCATGCATGTATGTATACACATCGGTTTTTCAACCTTCCCTCGTTCCATTTTATTTTTGCTTTATTTTTTTTTCCAAAGTACACCCATCTGGCAGCTCCTTTGTGCTCCTGGAGGCAATTATGGGAGTAAGGAAGCAGGAGTGAGGGTCCCTTGTGTGGCTGAGGGACCCTATGGCACCTGGGGATGTGGCACCTCCAGCGCAGCCCCTGGCACAGCCGCTGCCCTGGGAATGCTGTGGCCCAGCTGGGCGTGGAGGGGGAGGTCAGTGAGGGGGCTCAATGCAGGCAGTGATCCCCTTTGCCATGCGGGCAATGCTGGCGGGCCAGGAAAGGTGTCTGGCTGCTGGACGGGCGTGCTGGAGCTGCTCAAGGTGAAATAATACCTCCCTCTACCTAAAGAGTGCCAGGACGTGGGGGAATGGCTTCCCCCTGCCAGAGGGCAGGGTTGGGTGGGATACTGGGAGGAAATTCCTCCCTGCCAGGGTGGTGAGGCCTGGCACAGGATGCCCAGAGAAGCTGTGGCACCCTTGGAAATGCCCAAGACCAGGTTGGATGGGGCTTGGAGCAGCCTGGGATAGTGGAAGGGGACCCTGCCCATGGCAGGGGTGGAACTGGTGATCTTTCAGGTCCCTTCCAACGAACCACTGTAGGATTCTCTGGTGTGAAACACAAGGCTCAGAGGGAGCCCAATCTTCTCCTTTTCTCCCCCTTCCCAAATAACACTTCTAAGGGCGGCGTTAGCTCGGGGTTTTCCGGGTTTTGCCCGGGGTCCCTTTCTCTGTGCCAGCCCGGGCCAGCAGCACAGAGCCCCGGGAGCTGCAGGAACAGCCACGGGGCTGGGGAGGCTGCGCTGGAGCCGCCGGGCTCCGCAAGCCCCGGCCCGGCTCCGTGCGCCCCGGGAGCGCCGCTGCGTGCCCGGGGCACGGAGGAGCCCGGGCTGGGCACGGAGGAGCCCGGGCTGGGCACGGAGGAGCCCGAGCCTTATCCCAGCTTGCAATGACATCTAGTGGAGCTGCGCCGGGAGGAGCTCAGCCAGCCGGGCCTCCTCCAGCGCTCCCGGGGCTTCATCTTCCCCTCCCACCTCCTCTCCCGAGCCGGAGGGCAGGAGGCAAGAGGTGGCACCCCGGCTCTGAGTCATGGCTGGCCACAGCACAGCTTCCAAAAAATAAATCACCTTTTCCACAGCAACATGAGTCCCCTCTGTGCTGCAGCATTGCTTAGTGAACAGTTGGGACTGTTATTATTAGGTGGAGTTCTTTACCTCAGGCTTCCCCTCCATCCCCAAAGCACCCCAAAAAAAAAGTGTTTTCAGCGTGCCAAATGCTGCTGGTGCAAAGCCAATGGCTGCTTGGCTGCTGGCAGCAACAAACCACACTGAGCCACAGCCAGAGACATGCTGGATCCTCCTCTAAAGGCAAGGAAGGAAAAAAATAAACAAATATGGCAACCAGAAGATGAAAACCCATGTGGTAATGGGTAATGTGCAGCAGCAACTTCCCAGGATCCTGTCCCTGCAGATGGTGCAGCACCCAACAGGTTAATGGCAGCCTGGTCCTATTTTAAACACAGAAAAGTGCTGCAGCTTGATCCCACTTCATTCCTGTAGAGATATAATCATAGTCTTTAGGAGATGTAATCATAGTATTTATTTAAGAATTAAGTGTGTCTGCAAGTGGCCTAAGTTCCCTGTGCAAGAGCCGAGTTGTGCCTCAGCACCTGACTGCCCTGGTGCTCCCTGGGGCCCTGGCCAGAGCTGAGGGGACACCTTGTCTGGGAACGGGGGCTGCAGGGATGTCACCAGCCCCAAACACCCTGCCAAACAAAGGGAGAGGCAGGCGAGGAGCACAGGGAAATGATCATCCAGAGAAATTCTGCATTTTCTGATACATCTTTATTTAGAGTAAACAAGCAGAGGCAGCACAGCAGGAATCCAGCATGGATGGGGATAGAATAAGCATAGTTTGAGGCATTTATATGAGAGGAGGGAAAGAAAATCACCTAAAAACCTCACAAACAAACATCACTTTCCAAAGACAAGACAGAGCTTGAGATGCCAATAGGTCAGGTACCCCCTGAGCTGCCTCAAGGTCCCACAGCAGTTACCAGGCAGAGAGGGAGATTCCTGTTCCAATCCTCAAAAAAACTTCCTTTGCAGAGCAGGTTTGGGACCTGCTGCTCCTGCACCTGAAGGAGATGGGGTGGGAGGGGGTTAGGACTGGCAGCAGCTCCCTTCCCATCCCAGGGAAGGGGCTGCAGGAGGAGCTCACATGGAGAGAAAGTGCTTTAAATGCAGCCATGGCCAAAAACAGTCATTGTCCCACACTTGAAAACTGATTAAGCACCAGATGAAATCAAGAGGGGACAGAGACACCGCCGTCCCTGCTGAGATGGTGCTGTGGGGTTGTTCTACAGCAGATACTGTGGTCCAGACGTGGTCCCTGCTCAGTCCCTCAAAACATCCATGGGACAGCAGCCTGGCTGAACAGCAGTGAAATTCATCTTTAAAATCAAAATTCTTCTATTGCACCTCAATGTACTAGAGAGGAGCTCACAGCTGCCTTCACAAGCAGTTATTGCCTCTCTGTTCTGGCCTCTCCCTACCCCTCCATATAAAATTTCCCATGCCTTAATATAAGGAAGAAATATATACATACATATAGATATAGATAGATATATAGATAAATTAGATACCTTTATTTTATCAGTAAAACCTGTGTAGTGTCCAAAAATACAGAGTGGGCAGCTGGCTGTTGGCAACACAGGAATTAAACAGCCAAAATAAAATAGATTTTAAAAGCAACACATGCTGCAAAAGCTTTGGCAGGTGCATCCTCCTGCAGGGAGGTCGGGCACTGGTTCAGTACCAAGCTTGGGGTGCCCAGGGCTGGGGCTGGGCCCCGTGCCCCCACTCAGGCACTGCTGGCTGCAGATGCTCAAGCATCCATGCAGGAACGCTCCATGGCCAGCAGCAGCTTCCCTGCCCTGGGACCAGCAGCCTTGAGGTCTCTTTGGCAGGTTTACATTGCCCCCCTGACCCTGTTACTTCTTGAAGAACTTCTTGTTGAGCAGGAAAATGAGCAGGTTGACATTGACCTTGGCCTTATCGAACATCTTCATGACTGCTACTCCCTCGTACTGCAGCTGCAGCAGGTCCTGTGGGAGGGGACTGTCACTGCCCTGAGCCCAGCCAGGCTGGCCCAGCAGCTCCAGGCAGGGCTCCACACAGTCCCCAACAAGAGCTGCAGGTGTGGGGGCACCACCCAGCCCACACGCCCCAGCTGCCCTCATCTCTCTGACCCCCAGCAGTGCAGCCTCCCCACCTGGTAGTGCAGCTGGAAGTGCTCCATGTCGATCCCCATGAATTTGGCTTTCACCTGGAACCTGCCCGATTCCTCACAGGGGATGATGTCGAAAACCACGTTCCTGAGCCTGGGAAGACAGAGACACTCACTACCCAAGGGGCTTCACAGCTTTAACACAGCCAAGGACCAGGTCACCCTCCCAGTGCACCCCCAGCACAGCAGCCAGACCCACAGCCCAAACCCCACTGCAAATCCCAGCTTTCCTGCATTCTCCTACACAAAACAACTTGCCCCATATGGCAGGACAACAGCGGCCCCATTGTGCATCCTCCTCCTCAGTCACTTTCCTCTTCCTGCCTAAGTTTTCATAGAATCATGGAATATCCTGAACCAGAAGGGACCCACAAGGATCAGAGTGCATGAACTCCTGGCCCTGCACTGAATAAGGCCAAGCAGGAATTCCTGCCCTGGAGCAGGGTACGCACTGGCTGGGTGGCAGGTCCTGGATCTCCAGCAGCACCCCCTTCTCCCACAGCTGGGCTGCTGTGTAGTGCAGAGATGGCAGCTTCTTGCTCTTCCCAGTGCCCCTGGAAGAGAAGGGAGCACATTCTGAGAGCTCATCTCCAGCCATCCGTGACCCTTTGGATTCCCAGCATCTCCAGGATTCACAACAACCAGAGAGCAATGAAAACAAATGGCGTTTTTCTTAAAAACTACTGATTTTTGGCAAGGAACCGCACTTGTTGCCGGCTGCCAGGTTGTCAAGGCAGGTCTTGATGTACTGGTTGTAATAATCAATTTGCTCCTCATAAAACAGAGTTTTGGCATCGAGGCCCTCCAGGGTCTGCCTCAGCTTCAGGAGCTCCCTGCGGCGCTGCTGCCGGTGTCGCCGCTGGTTCCGGATGTCCTGGAGGAAACAGCGGTGCCAGAAATCCAAAAAGTGCCATTGTGAGCTTTACCAGGGCAGGAGCTCCGGGGCCTTAGGGGTGACCCCAGCTCAGCAGCCCCCAGCACACCTTGGCCAGCTCGTCGATGAGCGCCTGGTACTGGTTGGCAGGGTCCAGCAGCCCCAGGCTCTCCAAGCGCCGCAGGTTGCGGGTGACCTTGCGCTTCTTCTCCTCCATGGAGAGCCGGGCGTTGGCAGCCAGGGACGGGTGGCGCCTCAGCTGGGCAGAGGGCTGGGCATCCCGCAGCGCCCGCTGGCACACCAGCTGCTCGTGGGCAGCTTCCTAGGGAGAAGGGAACACAGCTGGAATGGGATGCAGAGGGGGAACAATCAAACTCCTTCACCCACGCTTTGATGTGGGTCTCTCCTGGCCCAGAACCTGTGATTCTTCTGAAATCCAGGGTCCAGGCACCGCTGGATCACAAGAGCAGTAGCCAAACCTCTGAGAGGAGTGGAGCAGCTTTTTGCTGAGAACTTTTTAGCCCTTTGCCCACAATCAGTTCATCCCTAGCAGCAGCCTCACACATCCCACCTCATGCTGTGAGGCTGGTGTCCACAGGATTTCTGGGAGGGAATCTCCTGCTTGGCACTGGATCAAATCCACCAGCATCTGCTTGGTGCTAGAGACCAGAGGGAGATGTCAGGCATCCGCTCCAGACCACCACCCTCCACACAATATTCAGTTGCCTCCCAAGGGTTTCTTGCCCACCTTGAGCATCCCAGCCCCCAGTACCCTTCCAACACGCCCAGAGCCCATCCTCACCTCAGCAGCAGGCTCCTGGTGTCACTCTCCTCGCTGCTGGCCACTGGCACCAGCTTGTTGGTGAGGGTGAGGGAGATCTCTGTTCTGCTGAGCTGGGAGATCACCTGCTCAGCACTGCTGTCTCCCAGGCTGGCAACGCTCTCCCCTGCGAGGGCACAGAGCCCTGCTAGCTGTGCTGGGCTCTACAGGGCTGGCTTCCCGTGCCCAGAGCAATCCAGCTCAAACTTTGTGCAAAGAAAGTGTGCCCACATCCACCCTCCTCCCACCAGGGAGGGTGGTGGGTCCCAGATTCCAACCTACCAACCAGGGACTGGACTGTAGGAAGCTCATCAAGATCCGCCAGGAGCTCGTGCAGGGGGTCACTGTGGTGTGATGTGATGGAGTCCTGGTGCTCGAGCAGGAGCTGGACAGTGCAAGGGATGAATCAGTGGCAAAGGGGGATGCAAATGGAGACTGAGGGAGGGTCACCCTTCACACGCAAGAGGGGATGGAGAAAATATGAGGTTTGCAAAAGGACAAGCCTGCAGAATCCAGGTTATTTCCCTGCTTAGAAGGGAAAAACGGGTCAGGCAGAAGGAAGCTGTGCCAGGGGTGGGATACAGAAGAATGGGAGGAAACACAGCAGAAAGCCCAGGGGATGGGAGCAGAGGGAGCAGAGCTTGCCATGAGCTTTATGCCCTGACCTTGTGCGTGTTGATGAGCTCCCCCACAGTGATGTAGATGACTGGTTTGGCCACTGCCACCATCTCTGAGTACTCATCCATGTCGAACCTCTCCTCGGGCTCAGGGACACAGCAGGCAGCAGAGATGAACCTCCTGCAGGGAGGGACCCCTTTGGTCAGCCCCAAGCCCTGTCACGGGCTCCTGGCCGCCCTCCCGCCCCATCACCATCCTGGGGCGCACCTGAACTTGCTGTGGGTGTGCTCCAGGTACCGGTTGAGCCCGCAGAGGTGGGCACTGTCCCCCTGGAAGGGCCTGTGGGCGGCGGCGTGCTGCAGCACCTTGGCGATGGAGCCCAGGCTGCGGCGCTGGTCCGGGCGCAGCGCCGCCCCGGCCGACACCTCCACGACGTCAAAGCCATCGGGGGCCACCACGGCCGGGTTCATGAAGCGGTAGTAGAGCAGGTTCCCCACGACCTAGGACGAGAGGCAGGCCGGGGGGCAGATGGCTTAGGGCCCAAGGAGGCGACACCTCAGCAGGGAAGGATGTTTCATCCTTGCTCTGCATCTCCTGGAAGAGATGGCAGTGCAGGGCCAAAGGCCGCTCTCGGCATTTCCTTAGTGGCTCAAGGAAATGTCCACTTGGAGGGGTCTTTAAGTCGAGAGGACCTGACCTTTTGTGGCCCTCGTGTACAGACACAGCTGAACCCCACCAAACTGTACAGCTGCCCCAGCCCCGTGGTACCTTATCAACCTCCTCTGCTGGGGCCTTGGGGAATTTCTCAGCCAAGGACATCCTCAAGATTTTGGCCATGTAGCGCATCCCATAGCTGAGGAGAGGTAGGGAGAGGACCATCAGCATGTGAGTCCACCCTGATGACCCAGTCCTACTACCCATCCTCCAAGAAGCAGCAAGCCCCCAGCCCGGGGTGATGGAGAAGCCCACAGGTAGGATTGGCAGCTACAGCACCCCTCAGCTCCCTCCCTGACCCTGCTGCCAACCCAGGCATTTCTGGAGGAGGCCTTCATCCTCTGAGATGACCACAAAGCTCAGATTCTTCCTGGCAGACATCTCAATGTCAGCAGTAAACTGCCCAGAAACGGAGCAGAAAAACAAAGCAGCCCATGAGGCACTGCTGATATTTGGGGTTCCCCTTGCCGACAGTGCAGTAACTCAGTCCTGCAGCAGCAAAGCCCCCCCATAATCCAACCTCCTTTCTAAGGCCCTGCTGGAGACACCTCAGAGCCAACAGCACTCCTGGGGTGTGCACAGAAACCGTCGGGACACTCACGGGATCTTGTCCACAGAAGACGTGATGGCAGAGACAAACTTGTCTGTTACTGCCAGGAGGTTGCGGATGGAAATGTCCAGCCTCCTTTGGACCTCGGGGTGGCTGAGAGCCTGCTCAGGGCTGACCTCATACGGGAGCTCGCTGTGAAGGGAGGACAGGACCCCGTCACCATCGCATGCCCACCACCCTGCGGCCGAGCCAAGCCTTCTTACCCAGGGTCTGACCTTCTGTGCCCGCTCTGCGACTCAGTCTGGTTGATCCATGCCTTGTAGATGTCCACAGGGTCCGTGTGGATGCTGAGGGCCTTGTCCTGCAGGACCTCCTGCACCGGGCCGGCCAGGATGTGCCGCAGGGCGTTCTGCCCACGCACGCTGCGGTAGAAGCTGACCACCAGCCGGATCACCGTGGCATTGCCCGTCAGGATGTCATGAACGTGGTCCACCTTGGACCTGGGCACAGAATGGGGCAGACGGCACCCGGGGGTGGACGGGTGTTGGTGTGCTCTCCAAGCAGGAGGCAGCAGACAGATAACAGCATCCGAGCTGTTGGAACTCAAAATGTCCCTCAGACATTTTTAGAGGTTCCAGGCCTTGGTCAGAAGCATTTTAGACCCTGGCAGGCAGCTGGAAACAGCTGTGATTTTGAGTTTGAGCCATGGAATGAGTTACCAACTTTGGAGGTGGAACAAGCAGTCACAAAGGGTTAGATAGTATAGTAAAAGTAGTTACAAAACAGAGGGGAATTTTTTTTTAGTATTGTACAGGGGGGTTTTAGCATCTGTCCAGGAGGATTTTTACTTTGTACATGGGGGTCAGAAGTTCTAAGATGGAGGAAAGTGGGCTGATCCTGTTCTTTCTCCTTCTTCTTCCTTGCCTCCATGTTCTTGGTGATGTTGGCACTCACAGATTGGTTTAGAGTAGAAAAGCACTTTGTAATATAGGTAGTAGGTATTGGGGGAAAACTATAAACATGTAATACGTAATATATCATAGAAAAGATAGCAGCAGCCCTGGGTGGGGGGAGAGGAGAAGAAGACAGCAGACAGAGAGGATGTCAGTGTGTGTGTGTGTCTCTGTCTGGGCCGCTGACCAAACAGCCACAGCCCGAGAAGACAATCTTTTAGATAACCAACAATAAACTGCCTTGAGACCGAACAACAAGTAGCTGCAGAGTTTTTCTTTGGAAGCTCGGGTTGGAGGAAAGACTTTTCCACCACACGAGACCCCAGACCAAGCCCGGGGTTCTCACACCAAGCTGCTGCAGCTCAGCCTTTCCCTGGGCCTGCTCCCACACCAGGACACCCACCTGATCTCCTCCTGCAGTGCCACTTTGAAGAGCTGCAGCAGCAGATAAGCCTCCCGTGGGTTGGAAGCGTAGTTGTAAAGTGTAAAGATCACCGACTCCATGAATTTGGTGGACTTGTTCTGGGGCATCTGGAAGATCAGCCTGGCCAAGTACACTGGCTGTGTCTGCAGGGAGGAGGGACACCGAGCTAGCCCAGGTGTGGTGGGGTAGCTGGGGTCCAGGTCCCTGCACTGGCCCCCCGGCTGTGGGGGACACAGCAGAAACCCCCAGCCCCACCTGCAGCAGGTAGAAGAGGTGCTGATAGGCCTCCAGCTTCTGCCTCTTCTCCTTGCTGAGCGTCTTGAGCCCCTTCTGCTTGTCCATGGACATCATCTCTGAGAGCTGCTCCTTGTTCTTCTTGGTCAGCTTCTTGCAGTGGGACACCACCTCCTGTGGCCACACAGGCAAGGAGAGAAGCACTGGGGTCTGCCTCAGGCTCTGGCATTCTGACCAGTTTTGGGGAGAGCCAGAGGCAGCCCAGTGCTCCCCAGCCCCTCCAAGTGCTTAAGAAGAGAAGCAGAGATGAGTCCAAGCTGCGATGCCGTGGAGGGCAGGACCGCATGAGGCAGCCAAGTCCTCCCCTCTCTCTACCTGCAGCGTGATCCTGTTCTTGACCAGCAGCCCAATCTTGATGTCCATGAGGTCCAGGTCACTCTCCAGCTGCCTGCTGGCACGGATCCTCTTCACCACCTCCTCCTGCAGCCGCAGCACCTCTGACTCCTCCCAGAAGTCGTGCTGGCTCTGCTCCAGCAGGTGGATGAAGCGCCGGACGATGCCCAGGGGTGGACTCTTGCTGTGGACTGCAGCAATGCAGAGCAAGGCCATGAATAATCTGCGGGTGCATGGAGTGGCCACCCCCACTGCATTCACCCACACCCCATCCTCCTCCCCAAAAAGCACCAGGACATGGGACAGCACACAGCCACACTGTGCAACAGCCTCCAGGAAGCTTTTGGGGGCAGAGGCAGCCCCAGGGCTGATGACCAAGGACCACCTTGGTCACTCCTGTCCTTGCCAAGGGGCCACCAGTGGCCTGCCCATAACTGCTTCCCCACTGTGCAGGGCCAGCAAGGGAAGAGGCAGAGTGCCCTTCCCAATTAGCCATCACACTTCAGAGCAGCAATGAGCAGGCACTTCCTTACCCAGCATCCTGTAATCCCCACGGGCCTTGTTGGCTCGCACAAAAGCCTGGATTTTAATTACAGCTTTAATCTGCCAAGACAAACAAGGAGGTGGGAGATGTTTTTCCATAGTGTCCTAACACATATGGGGAGTGAAGGAGAGCTGGACAAACACATCACTGCCTGGTGCCACTGCCAGGAATGTATTAAGGCCTGGAATGAGGGTCTCTACAACACAGGAGAGATTTTGGGCTTCTACCCTTCACAGTGGTCATTCCCCTCCACTCACTGTATATCGGAAGCTGCAGCAACTCCGTGGGTGCAACTTCACTTCCCACAGCTGACAACCCCCCTTTTCTCCCCAAAATTTCCTTCCCCTCTTAATGGGCATCTTGAAGTCATTGTTGGTTTTTTTTACGGAACTGGAGTGGTTTTGCTCTCCTCACACTTTACAAAACCTGAGAGCTTGGTTTGCAGACCCAGCAGGTACCTATTCCTTCCCATCTGTCCCCCTGCCAGGATGAATCAGTTCTTCCAGCTGCACTGAGAGCATTCAGGGACAGGGATCCAACTACGTGCTCCAGATCATCCCCCTACATCCCCACCAACACAGCCCCAGGAGTGGTTTGACTCCCATCCCATCACTCACATTCTGCCTGAAGTAGCGCAGCCTCTCCTGGTACTTCCTCCGTGCCTGCCACATCCTCACAGCTGCCTGGATCTGGGAGAGGTGTTCAAACATTCGGATTCTGGAAGGACTTGCTTGGCCAAAGGGAATGGGTGGAGGGGAAAAATCATGAGGATTTCTAGGGGAGGTATAGGTTGGATATTAAGGAAAATTTCTTCATAGAAGGGGTGGTCAGGCATTGGCACAGGCTGCCCAGCAAAGTGGTGGGTTCACCATCCTGGGAGGGATTTAACACCCATAGGGATGTGGCACCTGGGGACATGGTTAGTGGTGGCCTTGGCAGTGCTGGAATGGACTCGGTGATCTTCAAGGGCTTCTCCAGCCTCAGTGAGCCCTTGGTAACAATTCTAGTCTATGATTTTTTAACTCCCCTGTCCACTCACACACTGCCCTGGCCCAGCTGCCACAAACCCCCCTGGCTCCTCTGCACCCTCACAAGCTGAACAAGCTGGTGACAATGCCCAACATGGGAACAAAGGCTGAAGAAAGAATCTTCCAAACCTTGATTGCAGCCTCTGTGTTGGATTTCAGGTAGTGCAGCCTGTCCAGGTAAGCTCTGCGCTGCCTGTATCCCCTCCAACAAGCCTGGGCACAAGGAGACACCAGGTAGAGAGACCTGAGTGAGGTCACTGTGACTCCATTGGTTTCTCAGGGAGCACATGAGGAAAGAGAGTAACACAGCGTGGAGAAAGAGGAAACCAGCACCCAAAGCAGCACTGTGAGAGAAGCAAGCCCCTCAGTACTCCGTGCAGCACCTCAGAGGTCCTGGCAGTAAAACTACAGCGCAGCAAGCGCTGGCCCTGCCCGAGCCTGCCAGGAGGCGCCGTGAGCAGCTGCCCTTGCTCTGTGTGTGCTGTGTTCAGAGGAGGACAGCCCTGGCTGTGTCACCTGGATCCTGGTGGCAGCTGGCCCCTGCTCCCGCAGGACGCGCCGCCGTGCCGCGAGCCGCCGGCGAGCGAGGAATCCCCGGAACCGCGCCTGCAGCCGCACCACCAGCGCCACGCTGGACGCCCACAGGAGCTCCCGCTCGTGGGCCAGCGTCACTCGGGCGACGACCGACTGCAAGGACACGAGGCACAGCCAGCTCAGCCCCAGCGGCGCCGGCCGTGCCCTCCCAGCCCCGTCCTGCCCGTACCTGGATCTCCTCCCGGCTCAGGTGTGCGGTGTTGAAGCTGCCGCTGCGTGGGCGCTGCCAGCTGCCCTCCAAGGTCTGCAGGTTCAGGTAGAACTCGGCACCGTCCAGCAGCCTGTGCCTGGTCCAGGACAGCTCCGTGCTCCCTGCGTGCCGGGATGGATGGGAGCTGCTGGAGGGTGCTGCTCCCCCTGAACACCCTGGCCAGGGGTGCACCCCAGGCTCCCGGGGTGGGGGAGGTTTTGCAGCCCCAGGGTTTTACCCGCTGGTCCCTTGGTGGCCATCAGAGCCGCCAGCTGCTCCTGGTAGCCGTCAGCACAGGTGCTCACCACCTCACGCAGAGCCACATCAGGATTGCACAGCACCCTCAGTGTCTGTGATGCCTTCCCTTCCTTGATGGCCTGGTTGATGGCAGCTATGCCCAGAGCCACTGCGGGAGCAGAGGGGCCCACATCAGCCCCTTCTTGTCCCCTGACCTCCAGCAGCACCTGCATGGGGAGAGCACTCACTTCTCCTGGCTGCCACTGTGTCCTGGTTGGCCTGGCAGACCCCTTCCTGGACTTCTTCCCAGCTAAGAACAGCTCCATTGTCCTCTGTGGCCTGTGATACAGGGGAGATGGGCTCCAGTGAGCTGGGCAGCCCCTGTGAGCACCTCCTGCTTCGCGGGTGCTGCATTGCTGGGGTGGGGGGGTACTTCACACTCCTGTGAGCAGGGCGGTGCCCTGCACCCAGGGGGGATGCCAGGCTGCCATGGAGCTCCTCCCTGAGCCCCACCCCACCTGGGCTTTCTGCCTCCGTGCCCGGGCCAGGAGGGCGTGGTAGCGGGGGGCGGTTGGCAGGGCGAGGCCGGGCAGGGCGGGCGCCAGCAGCAGCAGCGCCGCCAGCGTCTCCTCGGGGTCTGCCCGCAGCAGCGCCTCGTGGAGCAGCCCCAGCCCACGGGCTCCTGCGTGGGAGGGAGGGACATGCCTTGGACACGCCTTTCAACCCCTCCGAACTCCAGGCACCCAAGGGACCCGCAGCCCAGGGTGCTGAGAGTCTCCGGTGCCTTATCGGGGCTGGAATCCCAGTGCACCCTCCCTCCCAGGACATCTGCGACCCCCTCTGCTGGAACTCAAAGTGTCCCTCAGACATTTTTAGAGGTTCCAAGCCCTAGTCAGAAACATTTAAAGCCCTGACAGGCAGCTGAAAACAGCTGTAATTTTAAGTTTAAGCCATAAAATAATTTATCAACTTTACAAGTAGAACAAGAAGTCACAAAAATTTAAATATTATAGTAGAAGTAGTTACAAAATAAAGAGAAAAAAAATTAGTATTATACAAAAGTTTTAACACCTATACAGGAGGATTTTTACTTTATACATAGAAGTCAGAAGTTTTAAGATAGAAGAATATAAGCCAGTCCTATTCCTCCTCTTTCTTCTTCCTTACCTCCACGTTCTTAATAATACTAACACTCATAAATTAGTTTAAAATAAAAAACACCATTTAATATAAATAATAAATATTTTTTTAAAACTATAAACATGTATCACATAATATACCATATAAAAGATAGCAACAACCCACGGGCAGGGGGAGGAAAAAAAAAACAACAGTCAGAGAAAGCATCAAAAGTATGTGTGCCTCTACCTAAACTACTAACCAAACCACAATAACCAAAGAAAACAATCTTTTAAATAGCTTACAACAAACTGCCTTAAAACCAAACAACAAAAAACTATTAAATTTTCTTTAAAAACACAAATTAGAAGAAAAACTTTGCCTCCACACAAAACCCCTAAACCAAGCCAAAACTCCAACACCCCTGCATGCCCAAACCTCGTGTGGGCAGGACTCACGGTCGTTTTCCTCCTGCACTGATGAATTGGTGCTGGTAATGCTGTCCTGAATGTCATTCCAGCTCAGGAACTCAGCTCCTGCTTTCCTCAATTGGCCTTTCAGCTGCAACAGATTATCAAAGTACCTGCAGGAGGGACACAAGGCAACAACTTGAAGTATTCCAAGCAGGGCTCAGTGCATGCCGGGGAGGGCTTGGTGCATTCTGAGCAAGACGGCAGCTCTTGCCTCAGATCTTCAGAGGGGAGAGGCAAGGCACAGGACAGGGAGGCTGCTGGAACAAGCCCACAAAAAGCCCAAGCCCCCTGACCAGCCCTTTCCACAAGATTTATTCACACCAGCCCTAAGAGAGCCCAACTCACCGCTGTGCATTTGCATCCTCAGCTCCTGAGAGGCCCAGGGCAGGGCTGACCAGGCTGCTCCAGAGCCTGTTGGGGTTCCTGGCATCCAGGGCTTGGTTAACCAGTGCCACAGCCGAGAGCATCTCCACAGCCACAAACAACTCCTCCTGTGCCAACTCGCCCTGCACAGGGCAGGCAGAGGCACTGAGCCCCCAAAACCTCCTCCTCCAGCCTCAGCTTCCCCAGGGAAGCAGCAACAAAGGAAGGACCCCAGACCTAGCAGAGGGACCAACCCACCCCCTGTCAAGGCCCATCCCTGGGGTGTCTCACCCGTGGGTGCTGGCCCTGCAGCAGGGCCAGCTGGTGCTGGTACAGGGAGGCAGCAGGGGCATGCACATCAGGCAGCTGGGCTGCAGGGTCCATCAGAGCTTCCAAGGTTTCTGCTGGCACCCCTTGGCGGACAGCAGCGTTGATCCGGCCGACAGCTGCCAGCACTGAGGGACAGACGGGGGCTGGCACAGGGTGGCTGCAGGAGGTGGCCGTGCCCTGTCTCAGGGCCAGGCTGCCAGCAGGCCCACAGCTCCTGGGGTGCACTGGGCAGCAGAGCCTGCAGTAAGAGTTTGCCCAGGCACTCACTGGCTCGCTCCTTCTCGTCCCTCCGGTTCGCTGTCAGGATCCCTGCCTGCAGCTCCTCCTGCTCCAGCAGCTCCAGGTAGCCCAGCTCCTGCAACAGGCAGAGAGGGTGTCAGGGCTCACGGCTCCCACACTGGTGCTGCCAGAGCAGCCGTGCTCAGACCCCTGGCAGAAAGCTGCCAACTCCTCAGCCCACAGAACCTCCCTCTTCCTGGGGCACGGGCTGCCCCCCAGCACCCCCAGCACCCCAGACTCCTGCCAGCCCCTACCAGTGCCTTCTCCTCCCGGTCCGAGCTGAGCTGCTCCAAGTAGAGCTCGAGGTTGTCACGCTGGACGCAGCGCAGGGCCAGGATGGGGTCCTGCAGTGCACAGTGCAGTGCCAGCACATCCTGTCTCTCCAGGGCATTGTCCACCTCTTCCAGAGCCCCACGCACTACAAGAGGCCAGTTCACCCCAGAGGTGAGCAGGTAAATCATCCCACAGCTCCAGGGAGCAAAGGCAGCTATGGCTAAAGCCTGCATACCCATCACTTTAATTTCTCCTTGGAAATGCACACCCAGCCCTTCTTCCCTCTAGGTCTGAGCAGACTTATTTCTGCTAGGCCCACCACTCTCCCCATGCCCAGGGCTACCATGGTCCCACCATGAGCCCTGGAGAACCCCCAGAGGGAAGGCCCAGCTTTGCTCACCATTCACTTTGTTGATGTTCCCTTGGATTTCAGCCTGGGTCAGACACCAGTCGTAGACGTCCTCTCCTTCGGGGATCACCTGTGGGTACTGGACAGGGACTCCCCAGCCTGAGCTTTCTGCCCAAGCACACCCTACCATGCACAGTGGGGTCCCCTGTAGATGCCTGGGCTCATTTCCCACCCCCTGGGTGAACTAGCCCCCAGAGAGGAACCATCTCCCCCATCTTCTGCTCAGCACAAGGGCTCCCAGGCCATGTTTCAGCCAGCAAGCCCCCTATGGCCTCTGGCCAAGGTACCCCTCCAGCTGAAAGCACCCACCTGCCCATCAGCAAAGGGGCTGCTCCTCTCCCAGGCACCCCAGAGCCCCCTGTGCCCTCCTCACCCTGTTTCTAGCATTGCTGCCCTTCTCCAGCTTGGCCTGGTGCAGCACCTCCTGGTAGGCAGCTGCCAGCTCCTGGCGCAGCCCCAGCAGCCTGGCGTGGGGGTTGTGCAGGGCCTCCATCGTCTGGGCCACCACGCCCCGACCCACCGCCTCGTTGATGGCCAACACCGCGGCGTGGACTGGAGGGGGAAGAGGAGGAGTGAGTTGGGACACGGAGGGGCACAATGGACCATCTGCTTTACCCCTGCCTGCAGTGGGACCCGCCGTGCCACGGCGATGGGAGCCCACCCTGTTCACAAGGCCAGCTGCAGTCCCCAGCAGCAGGGAAGTCTGTGTCTCACAGCAAGCCCAGGGAATGCACAACCCCAGCTGCTGCTGCCTAGCGAGGGCTGTGCCAGCACCTGCAGCCTTGTGCAGGCTGAAAGAGAACTACCAGATGCCTCCCACTTCATCCCAGTGCACCATCACCTCCCGGGGCACCCTCTCCCAGTTTGCTGGCCCCAGATTTGGCATTCAGTGGCTGGGCCAAGATCCTGCTACAGACTGACACTCAGCCCCACGTTCCCCACCAGGCACCCATCACCTGCTGCTTCATCCACTGAGAGCTCGTTGGCCAAAATGCCTCCAATCTTGCTGAAGGCAGGCAGCTGCAGCCCGTACTTCTCCAGCTCCCGCTTCATGTTGTTGATCTCCTCCTCTGGAGCAGAGCAGAGGCAGCACTGCTCAGCACCAGCCCCATAGCCCAGCAGTGGAGCAGGGGCAGCCAGCAGAGCCCCCACTGCCCTGCCAGACCAAGAGGGGTGCAGAAAACCCCCACACTGGGGTGAGCATCCCTGAGGCAGATTTGGCAAGACGCATCCAAGACTCTCACTCTGCACATCCCTCCTGCCACGGGACCCCGGAGCATCGGTGCCAAACCCCCCTCAGCAAGTCCCAGCCCAGGTCTCCCTGCACAGTGCCATACCTGTGAAGTTCACCTTCCCATACAAGTCCTGGATCGGAGGAGCCAGCCCCAGCTTGAAGAGGTAAAAGCTAAAATACAAACCCACGTGGTGACATCACCTGCTTCTCCCTCCTGACGCTTCTGTGTCACCTGAGGCTGACGGGTGACACCACCAAAGGGCTCATGAGCATGAACATGTTCCATGAGAACCAGGCCAGGGCACCCACCTGAGTGCATGGATGCAGTAGACCACGCGGGGCATGTTCTTCTTGTCATAGATGTCAGTGGTCTCTGGGTGGAAGATCTGCCATCAAGACCAGAGACACGTCAGGGGCAATGGCATTGAGAGTCCCCTGGTGTTAAAGAGTGGGGGGCAAAGACAAAGCACCCCCCCAGGACTGGCACAAGGCAAAGGCCAGCGTGTCCCTTGGCCTTTGGGAGGGGAGATGTTACCGAGGGAAGCCCCACGTGGCTCATGGCATCACGCCAGTAGTTGATGTTATCCGTGTGCCGAAAGTGAAGCCCAGCTGTCTGGAAGAGAGGAGCTGAGGTCAGGCTGAACCCCACTTTCTCCCATGCCTGGGGTCCCCCTTGCCCCCAGACCAACCCAGCCGAGGCAGGAGGTTAAAGACAGAGGGGCACAGAGCTCAGGGACCCCATTGCAGCCACCTGCTACAGAACAGTCCCTCAGGGCCTGCTGCCAGCGAGTCCCTCCTCACTCTGCACTCACCAGCAAGGGAAAGGTTTGGGGCTACACCCCAAGGGGTACTACACCTTCCCTCTGGTGCCACAGCCTTACCTTGTACCGTGTCTGCTCAGGGTCATAGATCTTCTTCAGTGGGACAATGGCAGGGGCAAAGCAGTGGCCCAGTTTGGCCAGGAGGACCCCGTTGCGTAGAGTCTCCTCCAGCTCCGTGGGTGGGGGCAGCCCCTCGCCCAGACACGCCTCCATCCAGCTGGCAGGGCAGGGACAGGGCACGTCACTGACCCCCAGCACCCCACCCAGCAGAAAAGCACCCAAAGGACATCCCCCCCCAAACCCCATTCCAATAAATCCTCCCTGGCAGGGGAGCTCAGCCCTCAGGATTTTGCTGCTGGGTGGTTTTCAGTTTGGGTGTTGGGCTGAGTGTCCTCCCACAAAAAACACAACCCCCCAGCCAACTTTCAGGAGCCATAAAACTGCAGGACCCAAGCAGCATTTTGAAGCCACTCCCCACCCATTCTCCCTGTCCCTCCCCTTAACACCCCTTTTCCCCCCAAATCCAAGCTCGAGGATCTCCCCAAGTGCAGCCCCACCGTTTGGCTTCCTCCAGGTGACACAGGTACTGGTAGGCAACGTTCTGCCTCCTCTGCTCGTCCATCTCATCGGCAGTCAGGCGCTCACCTGGGCAGAAGGGGGATATCCCATCAGAGCCCCCTGCTCTGCGGTTTTTTGAAGCTCCCATGGCCACTGAAACTAAGATTTGGGAAAGGGAGGCAGGCTTTGGGTGCAGTAGCCTCCCACAGCCCTCGTGGGAGTGGCACCAACGTCACCAGCCAGGCCCTTCTGGCAGTGGGAGGAAAGTTTCCAATTTCCCTTTTTCCCAAATAACGGCCATGGGAGCTGGCACTGGAGTGGGGGAGGGCACGGATCGAGCATCCCGGGAGGAGGTGGGGAACACAGCTACAGGTTTAGGGTCCTTTTACACTGCTGCTCGTGCTGGAGGCACTCATGACTTCTGGGGGGCACCCAGCTGCCTCCCAACAAACCATTCCTCAAAAGATGTCCCCCCCAGTTTGTCCCCGTGGGCCTGGCACCTTGCCACTGCAGTCCCTCTACCCACATGCAGACCTGCCTGTTCCCCCTCAACCCCCTGCACCAAATCCGACCGCTCCCCCAGCCCTCTGCACACCCAGAGTCCCTGTCCCCCCGTGCACCCCACCTGTCCCCACAGCCCCCCAGGCTTAGCTGTGCCCTCACACCGCCCCACACCCGTCTGTTCCCCAATCCCTCCACCCCAGACCCGTCTGTTCCCCAATCCCCACACCCCAGACCCGTCTGTTCCCCAATCCCCCCACCCCAGACCCGTCTGTTCCCCAATCCCCACACCCCAGACCCGTCTGTTCCCCAATCCCGGTACCCCAGACCCGTCTGTTCCCATCCCCGCACCCCAGACCCGTCTGTTCCCCATCCCCGCACCCCAGACCCGTCTGTTCCCCAATCCCGGTACCCCAGACCCGTCTGTTCCCCATCCCCGCACCCCAGACCCGTCTGTTCCCCAATCCCGGTACCCCAGACCCGTCTGTTCCCCAATCCCGGCACCCCAGACCCGTCTGTTCCCCAATCCCCGCACCCCAGACCCGTCTGTTCCCCAATCCCGGTACCCCAGACCCGTCTGTTCCCCAATCCCGGTACCCCAGACCCGTCTGTTCCCCAATCCCGGTACCCCAGACCCGTCTGTTCCCCAATCCCGGCACCCCAAACCCGTCTGTCCCCATCCCCGCACCCCCGGACTTACCTGTCCTCCCCCCGCTCGCTGCACCCCAGACTTGTCCCCCTCCCGTCCCCCCGGGCGTGCCCGCTGCCTTCCTCCTCCTGCCCCCCAGCCGTGCCCGCAGCCGCCCCCGCAGCCCCGGTGCCGGTGCCGGTGCCGGTGCCGGTGCCGGTCACTCACAGCGCCCCGGCCCCGCTCCCTCCATGGCCGCGGCGGCTCTGCCGGCTCCGCCCGCGGTTTGAATCTCCCGCTGCACACGTGGCTCCGCGCGGGGGCTGCCGGGCGGGACCCGGGACAGCGGGACCGGGACAGCGGGAGCGGGACAGCGGGACCGAGGGACAGAGGGACAGAGGGACCGAGGGACAGCGGGACCGAGGGACACCGGGACAGAGGGACAGTGGGACCGAGGAACCGAGGGACACCGGGACAGAGGGACTGGGACACCGGGACAGCGGGACAGAGTGACACCGGGACAGAGGGACAGAAGGACCAAGGGACAGCGGGACCGAGGGACAGCAGGACACCGGGACAGCGGGACAGAGGGACCGAGGGACAGCGGGACAGAGGGACCGGGACAGAGGAACAGCGGGACACCGGGACAGCGGGACCGAGGGACAGAGTGACCGGGACAGAGGGACCGAGGGACAGCGGGACAGAGGGACCGAGGGACAGAAGGACCAAGGAACAGCGGGACAGAGGGACTGGAACCCGGGACTGCGGGACAGCGGGACACTGGGACACCGGGGAGCGGCGGCACCGGGACAGAGGGACACCAGGACCCCAAGACCCCCGGACACCGGGACACCGGGGAGCGGTGGCACTGGGATCCCGGGAAACTAGGACACCGAGGAGTAGCAGCACTGGGATCCCGGGGCACCGGGACCCCGGGACAGTGGAGAGCGGCCGCACTGGGACGCCTGGGGGGAAGAGCATGGGACACACTGGGGATCCCCGGGAGTACCGGGGGTGCGGGGAGGTGACTCCGAGAGAGCGAGGGGAGCCTCGGGTTGCAGGAGGAACCTTGGGGTGCAGGGGCTGGGCACACACCGGGGTGCAGGGCCAAGCGACGGCTGCTGGGGACTCCACGGGCTGTGCCAAGGGGTCAGCGCTGTGCCAGACCAAGGACGTGCCACCCGGCCCCGGGGTGCCCTGTACCCTCCCTGCTCTGAGCCCATCCATCAACCTGCTCCAAAGCATGAACCTGCCCCCGCATGGAACAAGCCCCCAGCACCTGCCATGAATTGTGACAGCAAGGAGCCGGTTGTGCCATCCATTACATGGCTGTCCTGTCCACCACACAGCTTTCCCATCCATCCATCCATCCATCCATCCATCCATCCATCCATCCATCCATCCATCCCAGGGCTCACGCTGGCACTGCTGCACCGAGTTGCCATGGCACTGCACACCAGCCTGGTGACAGGGCTGAAACTGGAGCCCGCGGGGCCATTGTGGGATGTGCTTTCCCAGGAGCAGGCCTGGCTTTGTCCCAGCCTGTGCCACCACCTGCCACGCTCCTGTCTCAGAACCTGGCCGTCTGTCAGCAGGGGCTGTGACCCGCTCCAGGCACCTTTCCAGGCAGCCCAAGCACGGAGGCACCTCAGACATCCTCCAGCCCCGCAGCAGAGCCGGGGCTCGTGGCAGCAGCGCGGCCGCAGCGGCGGGGATGCCTCGTCTCTCTGCTCCCCGCTCTCGGCACCCTTTGCACCTGAAGAGCAAACAGTAAGTGTGTGCAACCCATTATTCTGCCTCCCAAAAAGGCACCCCAGCCACTCCCACTCCGTGCTGTCCCTCCTCCTCCCTCAGTGACCTCCTTCCTCTGTCGTGGCCACCAAGGCTTGTGGGGTCCACTTTTTCCTTCCTGAAACTTAACAGCAAACAGCCTACAAGACATCCCTAATTTTTTCATAAATTATATGAAATATGCTGCTCATTTGAAGTGCTCACTGGCTGGACTGTGCTGGCTTGGCTGCCTGAGCACGTCTGTCTCTTCCAGGCAGGCTGCTGCCCCTGCCCATGGATTCGGAAGAGACTGCTGACCTGGGAGCGCAGCCCACCGCCCCCACAGGATCCACAGGATCCACATACCCCATTTCCTACACAGCCCCCACACATCCCACTGCCCTCTCTGCCCCCTCTGTCCCCACACATCCCACTGTCCCCACTGCCCCCTCTGTCCCCACACATCCCACTGCCCCCACTGTCCCCACTGCCCCCTCTGTCCCCACACACCCCACAGCCCCCACACATCCCACTGTCCCCTCTGCCCCCTCTGCCCCCACACATCCCACTGTCCCCACTGCCCCCTCTGTCCCCACACACCCCACTGCCCCCTCTGCCCCCTCTGTCCCCACACATCCCACTGCCCTCTCTGCCCCCTCTGCCCCCACACATCCCACTGTCCCCACTGCCCCCTCTGTCCCCACACATCCCACTGCCCCCACTGTCCCCACTGCCCCCTCTGTCCCCACACACCCCACAGCCCCCACACATCCCACTGTCCCCTCTGCCCCCTCTGCCCCCACACACCCCACTGCCCCCACTGTCCCCACTGCCCTCTCTGCCCCCTCTGCCCCCACACATCCCACTGTCCCCACTGCCCCCTCTGCCCCCACACATCCCACTGTCCCCACTGCCCCCTCTGTCCCCACACATCCCACTGCCCCCAAACATCCCACTGCCCCCTCTGTCCCCTCTGTCCCCTCTTCCCCCACAGCCCCCCCACACCCCACTGCCCCCTCTGCCCCCACCAGCTGCAAGAAGAGCCGTAAGAAGAAGCAGGCTGAGGCCAGGGCAGCCGCTCAGGAGGGAGGGGATGAGGCGGCAGGGCGGATGGATGCGATCGAGGGCCTGACACGAGCCGGCCATCAGGCGCTGGCCCTGGGCGCCGGGCGGGAGGCAGTGGGGTGCTTCAGGAGGGCCCTGCTCCTCTCCAGGCACACAGAGAGCCCCCAGCTCCACAGGGCTTGTGCCTTCAACCTGGGGGCCGCCTACGTGGAAACTGGGAAGCCCAAAAAGGGCTTTGAGTTCCTCCTCCAGTCCCAGCCCTCGGAGGAGGAGAGCGGGGACCACTCGGGGAGCCTTTATTTCAGCATTGGGGCGGCGCACGAAGGGCTCCAGGATTTTCCAAAGGCTCTGGAGTGTTCTGAGAAAGTCTCCGGGCAGGCCGGTGCCGCGGAGGCCGGCAGCCGAGCGGGGACCGCCGTGCAGCTGGGCTGCTGCTACCTGGGCATGCGGGAGCCGGCGCGGGCCGCGCGGTGCTTCCTGGACGCGGCGCGGGCCTACGCGGCGGCCGAGAGCCCCGGGGCCGCGGCCGTGGCTCTGAGCAGGGCCGGCGGCTCCATGCTGCAGAGCCAGCGGTTCCGGGCGCCGGAGATCGCCGGGGTCCTCGCCCGGTGCCGCTCGCTCTGCGAGACCATCCCCGACCCGGCCCTGCGAGGTAACGCCGCGCCCTTCGCCCTCAGCGCCCTGGCGAGCAGCTCCCACGCTGCTTTTCCTCTCTGTCCCCAGGGAAACTCTACAACGACATCGGCCTCGGCTACTCGCAGCTCCACATCTTCTCGCTGGCCGCCGAGAGCTTCGAGCGGGCCCTGGCGCTGTGCGGCGCGGAACCGCAGCGGGCCTGGCACCGCGAGGCCGCGGTGCTGCAGAACCTGGGCGCTGCCCACAACGCCCTGCGCAGCTTCGGCTCCGCGCTGCGCTGGCACCGGCACGCGGCCGCGCTGCACGGTAGCTCGCACCGCCGTCTCGGCCTCTCGGCTTTGCCGCGTGTGCCGGCTCGGCACGGAGCCCTGTGCTCCCAATTCCAGGTGCTCTGGGGAACCGCAGGGCTCAGGCGCAGAGCTTTGGGAACCTGGCGTACGCCTGCAGCCAGCTCGGGAACCACGGCGCTGCCGCGGAGAGCTACCTGCACGCCCTGCAAGCCTTCCGGGACTCGGGTGAGGGCAGGCACGGCAGCCCTGCAGCACCTCGGAGCCAGGCGGACTCGGGCTGGGTCAGGCTGCCTGCCGGGATCTCGGCTGAGCAGTGCAGGGACCGATGCAGCCCTTTGCCTCCCAGGGGACCTGCAGGGACAGTGGCAAGCTTGCGAGGGGCTGGGTGAAGCGTGCTTCCACCTGGGAGACCCCCAGAGAGCCATCAGACACTATCAGGAGGCTCTGATTTTGCTTTCCCGCTGTCAGGTAAGGCATGATGGGCACCCCCAGGGCCGGACCCTCCCCTGAATCATGGGCCACTGGCCTCAGCCCTGGGGCGAACCCACTTAGCCCATCACACATATAGGTTCTCTCCACCACAGGACGCCCCCAGAGCTGCCCACAAACGGGTCGTGCACAAGCTAACAGATGCCATCCAGCACCGACTCCGCCTCAGCCACCTCTCCTACCAGGGGGGCTGGGCACCCAGCCCAGCCCTGGTGAGCATCACCCGGGGCATGGCACACTCTGGAGGGATGGGAACTGGGACCCCAGTAGGGCTTGGGGCAAGAGGTGCCCGAGTTTGCTCAGGGAAACACATGTTTGATTAACACATGTTTGATTAACACATGTTAATCCCATCAGGAGCCCAGCCAGCTGCAGTTTTGCTCCACACTGCCCCATGCCTGTAGGACACAGCTGCAGGGGAGGGAGGTGTGAGTAGGAAAGCTGCCATCCTCTCTCTCCTTCCCTGGAATGAGTTTCCAGATGAAACAGGAGACAAGCCTTCCTTCACTCCATGTCCTTCAGGGGGAAAGCCCAGGCTGAGGACGAGCTGTATTGGCATATGCCAGGAGCACATCGCGGGTATTCAGGTGAGAGGGTGCAAACTAAACGTGGGATTGAGCCATCAGACAATTCCTGATGGAGCTGAGCCCTTGGCACATCTGATACTGTGCTCTTGCCTGTTTGTCCTTCCTTCCTGGAGGCACAAGAGTGGCTCTGACTGCTGGTCTCACACTGGAGCCTTGCAACACAAGTGGCCTCCTGGGCACCTCTGAGGAGGATGACGATGGTCCCAGCTCAGCTCCAGGGTACCACAGTGAGCCCCAGGCTAACAGGTGGGTGGGCACCTCAGTACAGCCCCTGGCACCCAAATACCTCTGCAGCACAAGGGACTTCTCCTGTTTAATGGTGAAAATCCAGAGATTTTTAACGATATGTAATTCTGGGAGTATGTTTGGGGTCATTCCAGCTGGATCCTAGGGGGTTTCAGTCACAGTGTGACAGGGGAGTTTGTCAGGGACGCTGTCCAGAACCCCCACATGAGGTTCACTTGTCTCTCAGCACGAGGATCACCAGCCCCCTGCCCCTGGCCAAGCCACCCCATGCAGGCCTCCAGCTCCACAAGTACCCCAGACAACCAGAACATCACTTCTCCAGTGAGCCCAGGCCTGAGGGTCTCACACTGCATTCCACAGGGCATCGAAACCACCAAACCCTCCCTCTGAAGCCTCCAGAGAGGTAGGTGATGCCTTGGGGGAGTAGGCAAGGGAGGTTTGGGCTCCAGAGTGTCCTCTGAGGGGAGGGTTCATGAGTGAAGACCCCAGCAGAGCTGTGTTTTGGCATGGACACGACCCCAGGCCAACAGCACAGGGGCTGGGGATTTTGGCACTTCGTAGCCAACACCAAAACTGTGTCTATGGATGGGGCAGCAGATCTAAGGGTGGTTTCCAGGATCCTGGTATGAACCTCCTGCCCACTCCTGCCTTCCACTGCTTAAAGGGGCTCCAACAGAGCTAGAGAGGGACTTTGGACAAGAGCCTGAAGTACGGGACAAGGGGAATGGCTTCCCACTGCCAGAGGGCAGGGATCAGTGGGATTTTGGGAAGGGATTCTTCCCTGTGAGGGTGGGGAGGCCCTGGCACAGGTACCCAGAGAAGCTGTGGCTGCCCCATCCCTGGAAGAGTTCAAGGCCAGGTTAGACAGAGCTTGGAGCAACCTGGGATAGTGGAAGGGGTTGGGATGAGATGGGCTTTAAGATCCCTTCCCACCAAAACCAGTCTGTGACTCGGTGATTTGATTATTCCATTTTGCATCCTGCTGGACCTGCCGTGGCCTTGCAGCCTTGCCCGTGACCCCAGTGCCACTGCTGCTGGCTGCTGGCCCCGCCGGGGACCTGGCACGGGGACCAGGACTCTGTCCCTCGTCTGCAGCCTCGTGTGACCAGGAGGACACCGGGGAAACACCATTTCTTGGGGGGCCTGTGCAGGTCCAAACCGGAGGCTGGGGGAGGTGGGTCATTGGGCCAACACGATTTTGACCCTGCTCCATTTCCACCGTCCTGCGTGTGAAAAACACCAATCACTTGGTTCTTAAAATTTTAGAAGTTTAATAATAATAAAATGGTTATAAAATTAACAATATCATTAAAATAGTAAAGTTTAGAGTTAGGACAATTACAAGACAATAAAAAGCAAAGAATTACACATCCGGATGCTCTTGGAAAAACATACCTTGTGGACAAAGGAATAACCTTAAAAACAACAGCCTGTTGCATATCCATATATCCTTCATGGTTATGCATACATTCTATTTAAAACAAGAACTCTGTTGTATGTCAGCTGTTTTCTTTAATCCCCAAGGCGTCTTTGAGTTGAACAAGTCCTGAAGAAATTAACTTTTTCTGATAAGAAAACTATCAATTCCTCTTCTCTTGGAAGATTTAGGTGTTCCTCGGAGTATCTCATTCAAAACAACAACAAAAAAAAAAAAAAAAAAAAAAAAAAAACCACCAAAAAAACAAAAACCCAACAAAAACTCCCCCACATACATAGTCTCTATTTTAACATTATGTTGGAACCTAAAACTATATTTAACACACTACTCAAGAGAATTAATACAGCATAACTTTCTAACATTACACATATCATATTCATTGTAATATTTAAGAAAATCTGCATGTTCCCCACTGCGTATGTGGGGCTCCGGGGGAGGAGATGAAGGGCCGGAGGGCCGCGGAGTCCGGCGGCGCCCGCAGGGCTCGCCGGGCGGTGCAGGGCGCTCCGCCCCGGGGCGGCCCCGCGCCTGCTCCGTGCAGCTCCGGGCCGTGCCGGGGTGGTACCGGGGTGGTACCGGGGTTGTACCGGGCCGTGCCGAGCCGTGCCGGGCCGTGCCCGCCGCATGCCGGGCCCGCGGGCGCTGCTGGGCTTGGGGCTGCTGGCGGCGGCGGCGGCGGCGCGGGCGGGCGGGCGGTGCCCGGAGCGCGGCTGGAGCTGGGGCCGGGGCTGGAACCGGAGCTGGGGCCGGGAGCGCGGCTGGAACCGGAGCCGGGGCTGGGAGCGCGGCCGGTGCCTTCCCCGCCGCGCCATGCACGGCCCCAGCGCGGGGCCCGGCCCGGCGGGGCTCCGCTTCCTGGGGTAGGCGGCGGGACGGAGGGAGACGGGCGGGCAGGGCGTGCGGGTGTAACCGGGGCTCAGCTCTGTGCGTGCCCCGCGCCCGCTCTGAGCCTCCGGGCTGGGCCTGGCGGGTTTTGGGGCACCCAGCCGTGCCATCTCCCACCCTAGGCAGGAGGAGGCCCAGGCTATCGACCAGGAGCTCTTCACTGAGTACAAGTTCAGCGTGGACCAGCTGATGGAGCTGGCGGGGCTGAGCTGTGCCACCGCCATTGCCAAGGTGGGGTCCTGGGGGGCAGAAGGGGGTCCCGACATGGTGGGCTGAGCTGCACCAGTGCCAGCAGCAAGCTGGGGGTCCTGGCACTGTGGGCTGAGCTGCACCAGTGCCAGCAGCAACCTGGGGGTCCCGACATCGTGGGCTGAGCTGCACCAGTGCCAGCAGCAAGCTGGGGGTCCTGGCACTGGGGGCTGAGCTGCACCAGTGCTAGCAGCAAGCTGGGGGTCCCGACATCGTGGGCTGAGCTGCACCAGTGCCAGCAGCAAGGTGGGGGTCCCGACATCGTGGGCTGAGCTGCACCAGTGCCAGCAGCAACCTGGGGGTCCTGGCACTGTGGGCTGAGCTGCACCAGTGCTAGCAGCAAGCTGGGGGTCCTGGCACTGGGGGCTGAGCTGCACCAGTGCTAGCAGCAAGCTGGGGGTCCTGGCACTGGGGGCTGAGCTGCACCAGTGCTAGCAGCAAGCTGGGGGTCCTGGCACTGGGGGCTGAGCTGCACCAGTGCTAGCAGCAAGCTGGGGGTCCTGGCACTGTGGGCTGAGCTGCACCAGTGCCAGCAGCAAGCTGGGGGTCCTGGCACTGTGGGCTGAGCTGCTCCAGGGGGGTCCCAACATGGTGGGCTGAGCTGTGCCACTGCCAGGGCGGGTGCCAGGAGGTGGGTGGAGGTTCTGGGGGAGAGTGCCAGCACTACAGGCTGAGTCCTATCCCCACTATCCCCACCCTGCAGGCCCTGGGGGGCAAGGGAGGGTCCTGGGGGTCCTGGCATTGTGTACCAAACTGTGCTGCCACCAAGGTGGGCACCAGGGAGGCAGATGGTGGTCCTGGGAATCATCCCAATCCCATGGGCGTGCCAGTCCCAAATCGGGGGTCTTGCGAATCCCAGCCCACTTCCCCATCATAACGCTGCGCCTCTTGCCCCCCATCAGGCCTACCCACCCAGCTCCTTCACCACGAGCCAGCCCGCTGTGCTGGTGGTCTGCGGGCCAGGGAACAACGGCGGCGATGGGCTGGTCTGCGCCCGGCACCTGAAGATGTTTGTGAGTCTTGCGCAGGAGCCACAGGGTCCCCGTGAGGGTGCTGGTACCTGTGCACCCCTGTGGGCTCCAGGGTCCCACTCCTCTGGCTGCTGCTGGTGCCAGGGTGGGATTAGTTCAGGTGCCTTCTGCTCTTGCAGGGCTACCAGCCAACCGTGTATTACCCCAAGCGCTCCAGCAAGCCACTCTTTGAAGGTTTGACCACCCAGTGCAAGAAGATGGATATTCCCTTCCTCCCCGAGTTCCCAACTGAGGTGAGGAGCAGCCCCCAGCCTGGCAGCACCTGCCCCTGCTGCTGTGGCCAGGACTGCCCTTCACCCGCTGCCACCCCTGCCGCAGGCCGCGTTCATCGACGAGCTCTATGGCCTGGTGGTGGATGCCATTTTCGGCTTCAGCTTCACGGGAGCAGTGCGGGAGCCCTTTGGCAGCATCCTCAGCACTCTGGAGCGCGTCACGGTGCCCATCGCCAGCATCGACATCCCCTCAGGTGAGTTGTGGCTGCACCTGCCAGAGGAAGGTGCCCGGCCAGGGTGGTCCCAGCTCCAGCCTGGCCACGGGGCTCGTTGCAGGCTGGGATGTGGAGAAGGGGAAGGCAGACGGCCTCCAGCCCGACATGCTCATCTCCCTGACGGCGCCCAAGAAGGCAGCGATGCATTTCACCGGCCGGTACCACTTCCTTGGGGGCAGGTTTGTGCCCCCCGCGCTGCAGGAGAAATATGCTCTGAACCTGCCAGCGTACCCCGGCACAGACTGCGTCCTGCAGCTGACCTAGAGCTGGGGCCAGAGGGGCTGGGGGGCCAGGCTCGGCTTCAGCACTGCACACCAGGGCCAAATTCTGCCCAAGCCTCTGCTGGGAGGGTGCTCAACACCTCACTGGGCTTCGGTGTGAGCCAGCAGGATGGAAGGGTGTAGATGTGGGAGTGGTGAGGGGCTGCAGGGAGAGCTCTCTTTGGGGCTGCTGCCGGTGTAAAGGTGACCTGGGGTTCTGCCACTCACAGCGCCACTCACACTTTGGGATAATCTGATTACAATAAAGATTTATTCATGCCCTTGAAAAAATATTTCAGTACTCTGCAGCGTGTGTCCTTGTGTCCTTCTGTGGCAGGCCCATGGCAAATGGGTCCCTTCCCCAGGGCCTGGGGGAAACCAGGGTCATTCTTGAAAATTGAGGTGGTGAAGTAAAGCTTGATCCAGCTCCAGACCAGCTTTTCTTAGCCCAGCATCCCCAGGCAGCTGGGCCACAGTGCTGGGCTCCATCTGGAACAAGCTCAGAGAAGCCCATGGCACCCACCAGCACCGGGATCAGGACCCTTACAGCCAGGTGGGACTGGCAGCTGCACAGCATGGCAGCCAAGTCACTTCTCACTCTGGCTCCCTCTTCCTCTTCTTCTTCTTTCTCTTCTTTGTAGGGCTGTGTCCCAGGTTTGGTTCATCCATCTCTTGCAGAGGTACATCTGTTTCAGCTGGCTCCTCTTTGTCCTCCTCTTCCTGGTCCTCCTCTTCCTGCTTCTTCTTCTTTTTCTTCTTTCTCCTCTTTGCAGCCTTCCCCTCCTCTTCTACCACCTTCTCTTCTGTGCTTAGTTCTGGCTTCTTCCTCCTCTTCATGACCTTCCCCTCCTCTCCTGATACCTCTTCTCCACATGGCTCCATGATCACCTTCTCCTTCTTCTTCTTCTTCCTCATGACTTCTTCCTCTCCTGTCAGCTCCTCTTCTCTGCTTGGCCCCTGCTTCTTTTTCTTCCTCCTCACAACCTTTTCTTCTCCCAACACCTCCTCCTGTTCTCTGTTTGGTTCCTGGCTCTGTAGCACCTCGGGGTTGTCTCCGTCCCTGGACTGTTTTCTTTTCTTCTTTTTGCCCTGGCTGCTCTCCGGGGGCTCCTGCTGCTGCTCCCGTTGCCGGTACGTGGCCAGGAAGGCTCGTTCCTGCTCCTCCAGGCGCGCCAGCTTGGCACTCATGGTCAGGCCGTGACGGGCACCCCTGCAACACCACGGGCAGCAAGGACTGGCACCTCCCCAGCAGGGAAGGTGTGCCCCAGCCCAGCCTGCTCAGCAGCCCCTGCAAGGAGGGGCAGCCCGGCCAGCTGAGCCCCAGCCACTCACTTGTGTGCCGTGCGGCCCCCGCACGCCTGCACCAGCTCCTCGTCCGTCAGCCTGCGGGACACAGACACGACCCGTCAGCCCAGCACTGCGCGGGGAGCACGGCCTGGGGCAGGGAACCTGTCAGCCCTCGTCCCTCCCTGCCAAGGGATGGGCCCAGCCTCACCTCCTGACCGAAGAGAGGTCCAGCTTCTCCTCCTCCTCGCTGCTCTCAGAGGTGCCGGGCGCTGTCACAGACTCCTCCCCACAGGCTGTGAGCGTGGCTGACTGCAGCACAGAGACACAGGGACTGTGACCAAGGGGGACAAAGAAAACGGGGCTCTGGGGGCCGCAGCAGCAACGAGCTGGGGGCCGTGCACCGCCAGGCTCCGGGGGCCAGTCACCTTCACGAAGCGGCCGTACAGCAGGCTCCCGCTGCCGCCAGCCTTGCGCGGCTTCTTATTGCTGATGCTGCCTCCCTGCTCCGAAAGCGCCTTCACAGAGATGCCATCCTGGCGAGAAAAGGCAAAGGGCTTGGAAATGACCCGTCCAAGCAGCGCCTCTCCACCACCACAGCCCCTCGGCAAGGTGCTGCTTCCTCACAGGGGATACGGTGGCAGTACAGGAGTCACCGAAGGAACCCAGACCCTCTCCCCTGCCTTCAACCCCATCCCCGTCCCACCCCCAGCGCTCCAACCTGCCCGGCCTCCACGGCGATGTTGGCAGCCGCCTGGTTGAAGACGTGGTCCCACCAGTGGAAGGTGAAGGGCTCCGCCGCGTCGTGTCCCACCTGCGGGGTGCAGAGGAGTCCGGGATGCCGCGCGGGGCAGCGGGCAGCGCGCCGGGGCCGGGCGGGGACCGGGACTCACCCCCGCCGTGTCGCACTTCACCTTCACCCGGATGGCCTCGGCGATGCCGTCCTCCCGCCTGCCCAGCCCCTGCCCTGCACACAGCGCACCCGTCACCCTGCGCGCCCGGGGCACCGGGGCACCGGGGCTGCAGCACCCCGAGGGCGCGGGGAGAGCTCCAGCGGGGAGCGGGGGGCGGCCCCGGGGCACCACCGGGGTCTGGGGTGGGGACCGGGGGCTGCCGGGGGCCGCAGGGTCCCGGGGCTGGGCAGGATGGGGCTTGGGGGCTCGGGGCTCGGAGTCTGGGGGCAGCCGGGGGTTGGGGGCACCGGGGGCGCTCAGGGTGGGACGGGACAGGCCGGGGACCCCCGCCCGCCCCACCTCGGCGCCAGCCGTGCCGCCTCAGCTGCGTCTCGGCGAACAGCATCCCGCGGCCCGGCGGCTCCGCGGCGCTCATGGCCCGGCGGCGCCGGGGGTCCCGGACGGTCGCGGGGAGTCCCGGTGTGTCCTGGTGTGCCCCGGTGTGTCCCGGAGGGAGTCCCGGTGTGTCCTGGTGTGCCCCCGTGTGTCCCGGAGGGAGTCCCGGTGTGTCCTGGTGTGCCCCCGTGTGTCCCGGAGGGAGTCCCGGTGTGTCCCGGTATATCCCGGTGTGTCCCGGGACTAGTCCCGGTATATCCCGGGATATCCCGGTGTGTCCCGGGACTAGTCCCGGTATATCCCGGGATATCCCGGTGTGTCCCGGGACTAGCCCCGGTATATCCCGGTGTGTCCCGGTATATCCCGGTATATCCCGGTGTGTCCCGGCACCGCCGCACGCGGCCGGGGCGGGGTCACGGCCGGGCTGCCGGGAACGGGCTCTGCGCATGCGCGAGGGGCGGGGCCGAGAATGCGCCGATGGCGGGGCCGGACACGGGGACGGGGGAGGGACAGACGGACACGGGGACAGGGGAGGGACAGACGGACACGGGGACAGGGGGAGGGACACGGGGACGGGGGAGGGACAGACGGACACGGGGACAGAGGAGGGACAGACGGACACGGGGACGGGGGAGGGACAGACGGACACGGGGACGGGGGAGGGACAGACGGACACGGGGACAGGGGGAGGGACACGGGGACGGGGGAGGGACAGACGGACACGGGGACAGGGGAGGGACAGACGGACACGGGGACGGGGGAGGGACAGACGGACATCGGGACAGGGGGAGGGACACGGGGACAGGGGAGGGACATCGGGACAGGGATAGGGATATGGGGACAGGAGGACACACAGGAGGACATGGGGACAGGTATGGGGACAGGGGGATACGGGGACAGCGATATGGGGGCACACAGACATGGGGACAGGGGTAAGGACACGGGGACAGGGATAGGGACATGGGGACAGGGGTAGGGATATGGGGTGGCGGGATACATGGACACAGGGACAGGGAGAGGAACATGGGGACGTGGATGGGACATGGCGACGGGGATGGGGAATACACAGACACGGGGTCATGGTGACATGGGACATGAACATGGAGGCATGGGATTCACGGCACGGGGATAGGCAGGATGGGGACACACGGGCGTGCACACGAACAAAACCACGCATGCACATGTGCACACGTACCCGTACCCACATCTGCAGCCGTGCTCACACGCGTGCACACGTACCCGTACCCACATCTGCAGCCATGTTCACACGCGTGCACACGTACCTGTACCCACATCTACAGCCGTGCTCACACGTAGGCACACATGTATGTGCTCACGCATGCACATGTGTACGTGCTCACACACATGAGCCTGTGTGCTCACACTCACGCACACAGACCCATGCACGTGCACACACAAGCGCACACACGGACACACTCATGTGTGTGTGAACATGACACACACCTACACCCAGCCCTCCTCACCTGCTGAGTGATGCACACACCCCTGCTGGGTGTGCCACAGGCACACACGGAGCTGACCTGGATACACGGACAGACAGATAGACACACACAGAGGTGACCTGTACACACACACACACACACACACACACACACACACACACATATTTTCCAAGCTGTCCTAATCCATGACCTTCTCTTGAGTCACTTTGAATTTGGCCCTTCATAGCCAGGGCTGCAGCCACAGGAAACTGCCCATGCCATGGAACTTGGTAACCAAAAAAATGGTTTATGGAAAGGAATGTAGATGTTGGTTTCCTGCCATCTTTCCTACACATTTTTGAGGTTTGATTTCAAAGTTGGAAGTGTTACAGTGGGATATTGGGGGGAAAAGGCTGCAGATCCCCTCCAGGGAAAGGGGGTGAAACGAAGTATAAATATATCCTTAACAGTAGAAATCTCTCCCAATAAATCAGCTGTATTTGCCACTACCTGCTGCAGAAATTGCTTCGTTCATTATGTTTTAAAATAATTAATTCTATTCACCAGAGGAAAATGAGAGGAAACAGTCAGTGAGAACACCTTTGGGCAATTCCTTGGGGAAGGAGAGATTGGGAGTGAGAAAGTGCAGTCATTCCTTTGGAAGTGGGTCTTTGAAGAGCACATTACCAGGGATTAGGGAAAGCTCTGGAGGGGATTAAGATTTCACTCAAAGGCTCCTTCTCACCAGCCTTCAAAGCTCCTTTTCCTCCAGAGCCTGGGAAGGCCGGACCTGCACCCCGTGGGTAGCAAAGAGCAGAAGCTGCACCCACGCCCAGCCCTCTCCCAGTGACCCCAGCCTGGCTGTCCCAGAGCTGAGGAACTGCAGGCCCGACCTCCCAGCGCTCCTTCCAGTACCTGAGCAGCACAGGGAGCTCGTGGGCAGCTCTGCCAGGCTGCTGCCGAGGCTGCAGGGCCGGGAGGTGGCATCGGATGGGCACGAGAGGCTGCAGGCTGCCCTGTGCTCTATTTCAGCATCTGGGCTGGTGGGCTGGCAGCAGGGGAGCAATGACCCCAAAGTGGCACAGGAGCAGATGCTACAGCGTGGAGACAGGAGAAATTTGTTTCCCCACTTAAACAAGCAAGAGACACCAAGGACTGGACAGCATGTGAGGGCTCATTGTGGCCTATCAGGAGTTAAAGAGAACTTGTTAAACTGATGGACAAAGTCTTTTTATATGGTTTGAAACCAAAAGAGCGAAGACTCACACTGGATATTGAGAAATTCTTCCCTGTGAGGGTGCTGAAGCCCTGGCATAGAGAGAAGCTGTGGTTGCCCCATCCCTGAACGTGTCCAAGGCCAGGTTGGATGGGGCTTAGAGCAACCTGGGATAGTGGAAGATGTCCCTGCCCACGGCAGGGGTGTGGAATGACATGAGCTATGAGGGCTCTTCCCACCCAAACCTTTCCAGGATTCTCAAACTCCTGTGGACTCTCCTCAGTGCTTCACAGCCACCTGCACACACGGCAGCAGGATTCCTCCACCACGCAGGGATTTATTTCCAGCCAGCTTTAGAGTCACCACTGTTCCATCCCTCCAAGTTCCTGTTCCAACACACGCACAGAATCCTTGCACTGTGGTGACTGACATCACCACATCACACCTTGCTGACACAGAGGGGCTGGAAGGATGATTCCTGCCTGGCCAAAACCACTGGTGGGACTAATTTTGCTCCTCAGGGATTTAAACTCACCATGGGGCTATATCCCCACTCCCTGTGACGCTGTGCACCTCCCTTCCCTCCTTGCACCATCCATCCATCCTCCCACAAGCACATTCCTCACAAGAGCTGGCTTGTGCAGACTTTAAATGTCGTCAGGGGACACCGAAGAGATCCCAAGGCTCACACAGGCATTTTCAGGAGCCTGTTCTGAGCTGCAAAGGGGCCAATCAGTAACATCTGGGACGAGCTCTGACCCCACCAGCGCCAACCGGGACCTCCAGTCCCATCCCTACACAGCTCTGTGCAAACCTCCCACGTCTGAGGTTGCACAAAGCACTGCACTCGTTTGTGCAGAGCCTTCAGAAGAGGTTAAAGCTGCTTTCTAAACCTCCTCCAAGGGATTGCAGCCTCATTAGGATGCACACACAGAGGCAGGAGTGTTCCCAGCCCCGTGTTTTCTCCACCACCACCACCACCTACACTCTCAGCAACACCAACACCCATCCAGCCCAGTTCCAGCTCCGGAGCCGGCTGGGTGCAGCAGGTTTTACAGGTATGCAGCAAACCTCCTGTTCCCTCTCTGCCCCATCCTCCCACACGGAAAGAAAACTCAAAACTACCAAGTAACACCGACTCGCAGCTCTCAACAGTTCCAACAGCTGCTAATTGCCAATTCGAATTCAAAGGAAGCTTCCAAACCGGCGCTTTAGGGCCAGTGTTTGGGAAGCTGCAGCAGCATTCCTGGAGTGTCAGAGGTTTCCTGGCTGTGAGGGAAGGCAGCCGGGCCAGGTGGGAGGGACAGTGACACCCCCGTGCCTGCGCTGAGCACGGGAACAGGACAGCACGGATTAGTCCCAAGTGACTGGGAACTGGCAGGCAAGGATGAGACAGGGATGCAGGGAGACAGATGGTTGTGCGCATTTATTTTCCTTTGATAAAAATGGTCTATGCAAATTACACAGCCATGGAGGCTCCTGGGAAATACCACCCTGCTGGTGGAGACTCTTGGACAGTCTGAACATTCAAACACACCAGAATGGAAAGGTGGGGGGAGGATGGATCTAAACTGGGAAGAACATGAACTTCAACATTTTGCAGTGAAGCGAGAAGACCGTTAGCTTATTTTTCCATTTCCTTTTTAGTTTTTACACTTGTACAAATGAGCCCAACTGAGCACAGGAGTCAATGCCCCTGGACACCTCTGACCTGGGCAGAAACACACCTTGCAAACACCTTCCTCTGCACAGCACCTTTAACTCAAGCTCAAGAACAGCACACCTGGTCACTGCACACCCCTGGGTTCCATTATACCACCCCAGAGTGTAAAGAGACCACACTTCAAATGCACGTTTCTCACCCACCCAGGAGACTGGAGGCACCTTGAGCGAGGGACACGGGCTCGGCTCATCCCAGGAAACATTAAGACAAATGACATCAGAAATTCTCAGGTAATTTCAATTTTTCTTTTGATCCATTCCCAATAAGACGCTGAGAGAAATAACCAATCCCCAAACTTGGCTCAATTTTTTAAATATTTGCCTGAAAGAAGGGCTAGGGAAAGGAATCATGTACAGTTAAAATCAAGCTACTCAAAACACAATCATTCAGGTAAGTAACTAGAAGTATCGCCTCTACCATCTAGAGAGAGAGAGAAGAGTGTCTGAGACAGGGCATATTTAGGAAAAAATACACATCTGAAGTCTCTGTGGCCACGATGAGAACTGGAATCCACATACAAGCCAGTTAAAAAGCATTTCAACATGAAATCTTAACTTAGTAGGAAGGTCAGGGGTTAAGCTGTATCTTTTTGTTTTAAATACATGGACAGCTGTCAGATATGAAAATGATGGCGGGCTTTCCGGAAAGATCCCCTGTGCATGTGTATGGATGCGTGTGCTGACGCCTGTGGGGCAGCAGGACAGAGTTTAGGAAGGCTGGGAGCCCAGCAGTCTCTCGATAGCTGCGTTGATGTCCCCACCGGTGGCGATGAGCGCCTGGAGATTGGCCTCACGGTTGATGAAGCCCATGGCATTCAGCTGCTCCAGCTGCTGTTGGAATCGCACTTCGGGACTCTGCGCCTGCGAGGGAAAGGACAGAGACCCTGGAGACAAAGCACACGCAGCATGCCAACGTGGGCAGTGCCAGCAGCCACGGCTCTGCAGGAACCCCGAGCTCAGCTTCAGGGTCCTGTGGGGACAGCCTCCACGTGCCCCTGGGACGTGGCACAGCAGCCACACCAGAGTCAGTCCTGGACCGGTGCTGACGGTGGCAGCAGTGCAGGGAGAAGGATCCTCAGCACCCTGAGCTTAAACCTCTTAGAGGGTTCAACACTCCAAAGGGTCAGGCAGACCCCAACACCAAACCCAGCCCAGAGTACCACAACCGAAAGAGAATGCTGGAGACCACATCCCCGAGTGAGGCGAGGTGGGGACTCCCCTGGAGACCTCCCTGCCCATGCCAGCACCCGCTGGGCTTTACGTACTTGAGAGCTTCCTCCGGCCAGCAGCTGGATCATCTGCTGCATGAGCTGCTGTTGAGGGTTACCACCCCCAGCTGGAGAGGCACTGGCCGGCGTCGAAGCAGAGGGAACGGGGTTCTCCGGGATTGTGCTTCCTCCTGTGGAGGACGGGGGCATCCGGGGCATGCCGAAGGAGCCAAGGCTGCAGAGGAAGGCAGGGCATGCTCAGGGTGACACTGGCATTGGGCACCCACCAGAGTGGGGCAGCAGGGCAGCCAGCAGGCACGACCAGGCTGGCCCTCACTGAAGGCACTGCTACAGGGCAGCTCTGAAAACGGAACCAGCTGCATCCGTGTTCTGGTCACACACGGCACTGGGAGTGAGCAGAGCTAAGAGAAGCCTGCAGAGAACTGCTGTGATGGAGTGTGACCCGTGGTGACAGTAAGCACAGAGCTGAGGGCTGAGTACATCAGCCTGCCCCAGCACACCCACCCAGCCTCGTGCCTGTGTCTGTCCATCTCGTACTGTTCTCCAGAGATAAAGTTCTTGAGTTCAGTCCACACTAAATGCAGCAAACAAAGGATGGGGGAAGGACCAAGTGCACTTCAAACCTTTTCTCCAAAAAGGGTCAAGGACTTCCTGGTGAAGCACAAGCAAGCAGCAAGTGCTAATTAGCTTGCTCAGAGGGGCCTGCAGGCACACACCAGCACAAGTCCCCATGACAGAGTGCCCCAGGCAGATCTCCTGGATGAATCCAGAGCCAGTTCTGCCTGCTGGTGCTGGGCACAGCAGCTCTGCCTGCATGGCCCCGCTCTGGAGTGTTCCATACCTTGGCACTAGTCCGGGGGCCTCCGTCTGCAGCGTCTGGAGCCCCTGCTGGATCTGGAGCAGGGCCTGCATGGCGCGGGGGTTGGTAAGGATGGACAGGGAGTCCGGGTTCTGCATCTGGGGACAAGGCAGAGAGACACCACGGTACCAACCAGGGAGAGCTCAGGCAGCCAGAGCTCCACCACTGCCACACCTGAGCCAGCGCCAAGCTGAGCCTCTTGCCTGTGGCCAGCGCTGGCCTTCGTGTCTGGATCCTCCTCCGAGGCTCCAGACTGCAGGGCTCACCTGCAGGGACACTCACAGAGCTCACATCAGGCTTCCTAAATGAACTGGGTCAATCAGATTAGAACTGGGGACACTTGCCTTTGGATTCCGATTTACCTGAGAACCAGCTGCTCTAGCACAATTAACGGTGCAATTTTTGCAAACTCAACACAGTGAGAGCCTGTCTACACACGGGTTCCAAGTAGCTTCACAAGCCTAATCTGGAGTCTACCTTTCAGTAATTCAGGCAAGTTAATTCCGACTACCTTGTTCTTCCTCATTGTCTCCCCTGTGCAACCCCCTTCCTTCCTCAGCCCGGCCCCCCAAGCCCACATGCTCCCTAGTGCACTCCACCAAGCAGCTGAGATCCTGCCTGGGCCACAGTGGGGGAGAAGCTCTGGAGCCAGGGGCTGAGGGCAGCACAGGGCCAGCCAGAGGCCTTTACCTGCTGCAAGAAGACAGGGAGCTGAAGGCGGAGCTGTTCTTGAAGCTGTGGATTCCCAGCAAAGAGGGGGACATTTACCATGATCTAGCAAGAGACAGCACATGTAGGTAGGGTCAGAGGGTTGCTGCCACTTGCTGTCAAACCCTATGCAACTAAGCCATGAAAAACATGTCAGTCATGGGGCCCCTGACTCCCTCCCTGGGCTTTCAACATGCTGCCCTGCTACGGGGGATCAAAACAGGACAGCTCAGTTCCTGACAGCGGTGTTGAACAGGGGCCACCTGGCCACAAGCAAAGAGAAGGGCCATTCCCATGTCCCTCTGAGAGCCACCTGTTGTGTTAGAGGCTCTGCAAAACACGCAGAACTCAGAGCTGGGGCTGCCTTCAGGCTGTCGAGAAACACAACCAAATGGTGTATTCACTCTGCTCCGGTGTCTGCAGGAGGAACCAGTCTGACCCCAGCAGCAGACTGACACCTCACACTGAGCTCATGGCCTGCCTGGCAACAGCTGACAACTGCAACACTTTTACCTGTGCTGCAAAGTCCGGGTTCTGGGCAAGAGTTTGCATCATGCTCCGCATGTAGGGGGCAGAGATCATATTCTGCATCAACTGAGGGTTTTCAGAAATCTGCTGCAGGAGTCCTTGCATCTCTGGGCTGTTGAACATGCCTGCAAGGGGAGGGGAAGACAAAGAAAAACCCCTGATGAGCCTGAGCACCGCTGCATTGCCTGAAATACAATGTGACAGGTGACAGCACTGCCTGTACTCCACCCCCCCACCAGCAGCAAACATGGCTGTGGACAGCCATGGCAGTGCTCTGCTGGCCACTCTCCTGCTCCTGAGGGCTTTAGGGACAGCAGAGTTCCCAAAGGAACCGTTCGACAAGCGCATCAGAATAATTCATTTGTGTCTGCAAGTAGGCTAGACCCACTCCTCTGGGTATCAGCCACAGACAGGGCTCAAACGCCAGAGGAACCAGCCCTCCAAGGAAGCTGGGTGACCTGCTCAGCCAGCAGCACCCTCCGGCTCCTCCCTTACGTACCAGCGCCGATGCTGGCAGCATTCAGCCCAAAGGGGTTGGATACAGTTGGGGTGCCCTGGGTGGTTGCCGAGCCCGTGCTCCCTTCACTGCTGGGTGCCTGACTCTGGGAAGCAGGGGGTGTGGGGCTCCAGGGGTTTGGCAATGGCTCTCTGTTCTCCGTCCGCAAAGGCTGAGAGCTTGAGCTGTCAGAATTCCCCGTCAAGGAAGAGAAAGGATTGCTGCCAAACTAGGGAGAAAAAAAAAAAATAAAACAGATGGAATCAGTTAGTCCCAGCAGACCAACCCCAGCACTGAGCCAGAGAACAGCCGATCATATTCAGCCAAGTCCAGAATTTATTAAATATGTGCCATGATCCGCCTCCTGAGAAATCTGCAATCCACAACACACCTCACTCAGAAAAAGACGAGGCTCAGGAGTGGCCACAGCCCCAGATTCAGCTCCCAAATGCAGGGCTTCAAAACGCCCTTGTGAAACCAGCACCCGGACATAGCAGTAGGTAATCTGGACTGGAGTATGTCTGCACAGCCCTCTGCAGCCAGACTTGTGCTCCCTCCTCCTGCACTACCAGCCAGCTGGATCTGAGCCAGCTCCGTACTGAAGGCGTCAGGCTCCAGCTAATCCAGGGAGCAGAGGGCTGGGCTAGCAGCGACAGGGCCTGCCTATCGGTCAGGGCTGGCATCCAGCCTGCTGGGGGACTGCAGGAGCCAGAGCAGGTCTCTCCTCTGACACCTCAACCCATGTCACGAGAGGCACTGCACCACGTTCTCCAGCCAGTGCCTGCACTGGAGTGATGAAGAGCCAGGCTGTAGGAAAACGCCCCATCAGCACAGGGGACAGGGAAAGACCCCCTTCCCACACTACACCCCAGTGACAATCAGCCATACCTGCTCCCTGGCTGCACTAAACATGGGCTCCTGGATGTCCGTGTACATCCGGCGCAGGGCATTGTATCCTCCTGGAATGCTCTCAAGGTTACTCAAAGCACGGTCCTGGTTCCGCATCATCTCCTGCATCATGGCAGGGTTACGAGCCAATTCCATCGTCTGCGAGAAGGAAAAGGTGGAAAGCTCAAGCTCCTCTTCCAGGAGAGAGACAATAATTTAACACAGTTCACAGGCAGAGAGCAGAGACATCATTTATCCAAGCAAAGAGAGCCCAGGGATCCAGGCTCCTCCCCAGCCTTGCTCAGCTCTCTTCCTTCTCAGCCTCAGTTCAGCTGGATGACACTGCTCTGTTCCTAAGCAGTATCAGGACATCCAGACATCCAACATCAAATGTTCCCACTCAGTCTGGATGGACTACCTACAGAAACTGGGAAGGTGGATCCTCCCACCCTCTCCAGACTTTTGACAGGCCTCCCTTGCACAATAAATATCCAGGTCTCATTTGAGGAACTGCTGAAGTACAGATTATTCAAAATTTAGCGCTGCAGCTCTGGAATTTCATGTATGGCCAACACAGCTGAAAGCAGAATGAGTGAGCAGCAGATGGAAATGAGGCCCATTGAGCACAACCCTCTTGACAAGCCTTCCCAGGAAACAGCAGAGTCCTGTTAATGGCTATTGACACCCAGATTCCCACTGATCCCTGAGGATTCTCTTCTGATGAACCTCTGGTCTTCCAGACAGCCAGTCCTCTTGGACACAGGTCCTCTCTGCTCTGGGAAAAATGAGAGCCCTCTGGAATACCAGCCTACACTACTGCTCCCCACTGATACAGGTAGTGGAACACTGTACAGCTCTGGAGTCTCTACATAATCTGTCAAGAGAACTAGAGAGAAACAAAGAGCTTTTGCAGTAGCTTCACTTCTCCAGCACTGTTTTTACTCCCATTCCTGAATCACAATACAGTAGCCTTGTAGTCAGCATGCTAGAAAAATCCCAGCATCCCTTTTTTTCCACAATACACCATGGATTCAATAGCTCTGAAAGGGAAATAAGAGTTGAAAGGACATGGGTTGAGTATTTAGTATTCACATAACTCAAGACCACCATCTGTTTGTGGGGAGCTCACAGCAGGAAGGAAGAGATCTCCAAAACCACTGTTCTGGCATTCCCACTCCTCCTCTGCAGTGCAGACACTGATGTTGGTCCACAAAGACTCTCCTCAACCCTGTTTACTGAGCCCTGGTGTGACTCACCTGCCTCATGAGCTCTGGGTTATTAAGCATGTGGCTTATCTCTGGATTTCGCTCCATGAGCTGCTGCATCTGGGGATTGGCCATGATCATCTGCCTCATGAGGTCAGGGTTGGACATCATGTTCTGCACCAAGGGATTCTCCATGATCTGAGAAAGCATCTCAGGGTTGGACATGAGCTGCCGCTGCATCTGCTGCTGGAGCTCCATGAAGTTGGCAGAGCCCATCCCAAGGTTGCCCAGCCCAGCGATGCCACCGAAGCCAGCTGGAGAGGGAACAGCACAGGGGAAGAGAGGTATGAGTCAGTAACTGGCAGCAACTGCAAAAGAGGGCAGGCACAGCAGCTGAACTGCATCCCCACAAACCCAGAGTTATCCTGTGTCCAGCAGCCAGCTCTGAGTAAGGACATCCCTACACACACACACACTTCACCAAGTGCCATTACCTTGAGCAGGGACACAGAGGTGTGCCACAGGAGTGACTCATGCAAAGCCCATGGCAGGCAGAGACAACAACAGGGGTCAAGAACCCCAACTCCTTGGTCTAATCCCAGAAAATTCCTCCTTCCCACAGCGCCCACTTACACAGGATGGATGCAGCACTGTTGGGGCCTCCATCTCCAGGACCTCCCACGCTCCCCGACCCGCTGCTCCGTCTGCTGCCACTCCCTGTGTCCGGGCCAGCACTGCTGGATGTAGAGGGCTGAGATGGGGCAGCAGGAGAAGAAGGGGTTGCAGTGGGGGCAGAAGCAGCATTGGGGGCAGAAGCAGCAGATGTTGAATCTTGGACCCTGCAAAGGATAAAAGGTATTAAACTCCTCGGGGAAGGGCAAGGGGAGTCCTCTGTGGGGACACAGGACGTGCACCCCACAATGACAGGGCTCCCAGCACAGCAGCCAGCCCCAGCTTCCACCCCATCTCTGCCTGCACTGATCCACAGCTGTGCTCCCAGATGTGCTTCCATCTGCTGGAATCTGCCTCCCATCCTGAAGCACTGCACCCCTGACAGGCTGTTGTGGCCCACACAGAGTGGCTGGATGGGTCTTAACCTGAGCTGTATCCAGCTCTTCCTTGAATCCCACTGAATTAATTACTGCAGCCATATCTTTGAGCAATGAGTGTGCTTCAAACAGCAAAATCCTTCTGCTGCTCCCGCAGAAACCCCAGGAGTTACAAAAGGGCGAGTGCATGGGGTAAACAACAATGTTCACTTCTGAGTATTCCTATCAGTGCTTCTGGGGCAAAAAGAAGCATCAGCACTACTGTACAAAAAGGGAAACTGAGGCACGAGGCAGCCAGCACCTGTCTCACAAAGCCATGGAACATTTGACTTCAAATTCCTGCTCTGCCACTGGCTGTACCTTGATGCAAGGCTCCTGCTCCACCACAACTTGTCTGGAGCTTCTTTTAACCCACCCAAAGAGACACTGTGCTGTAAGCCACCACGCAGCAGGTACTGGACATCAGCTTTGCTGAATACACCAACCCATGTTAGTACCTTCTTACCAGTTACTCGTCAAGAGTGTTACAGGAATTTGGAAGAGAACAGTTAAAGATTTTCTGAAGCCTCTGCAGTCACAACAGCAAGCTCTGGACTCATGTTGAAGAGCTTTCATTAAATTAGACCACAAAATTCACTTTATTCACCTCAATAATGCTATTATACCTATGACAGTGAGAACAATGATTCCTTGATTTTTTTTCCAAAACCAAGAATTATTCCTTTTCTCTCCCTTTCCTTTTTCACTCTTCTAGAACTTGAAAAATCAACCCTGAAGGCCCCTATCCACTGTCCAGACAGACCTGACTGCTGCTGAAAACCAGTGGCCACTGAGAGAGGCAAAGAGTGGGGAAAGCAAATGGAAAGCTGAATAAGAAAGGAAGAAGGAAGCCAGAGAAAGGGCACTTGGTTTCTCTCAACCTCCTCCCACAGGAAGAGCCTGTAATGTCTTCAGTAAGCACTTTTCTAGGACTATTATCAGGAGAAAAATGAGCAGCCCAGGACAGCTGTGATTCCCCTTTTGAAACAGTCACCAATACCACATTTATAGTGGAGACAGCAGAAACAGCATCAGGCTACCTGGAGAGGCAGAATCCAAGGAGGCTGCAGAACCTGACAGCACACTTCCTTGTGTTTGTAGAAGAACAGGTGGAATAAAAAGAAGGGGGGGAAAGCCTATTTTGATTAGTGCAGCTCCCCCAGGGGACAGCAGAACTGCACAGAGACATAGCCCTGGAGCTCCCCGGGAGCTGGGGCACGCTGTGACCAGAGCCTGAGGCACGGCTGTGAAGGGCCTTGAAATGTGGCTGCAACTAAAGCACAGAAGCTGTTCCCAAAATCCTTCCATGCCCACCACCTCTCTGGAAAGTGCTGGGAAGAGCCAAACCCGCAGGAGCCTGAGGTCAGCCCCATGTCCTGCTCCCAGTCTGAGGTCTGTGGTGCACCTGAGCCAGATCCCCACAGGGAACTGCCCGGGTGCACCACAGCACAGGGTGACCCCACACTGCCCCATGTCCGTGGCTGCACAGCATCCACTGCCTGCACCAGCCTGTGCAGCCGTGCCTGCAGGGCCCACCAGGGCATGTGTGCCTCCTGTGGCACCCCGGGGAGCCTGAGCACAGCCTCAGAGCTGAGTATGTAGCAGGAGGTGACAGAAAACCCAGGTATTGGCTTCTACAGCAACACAAACTCACTGGGAAAGTAATTTCTTTTACCAGCAACTTTTCCTAGAACTTTTGCTGGTTTGCTAGAACCAGTATACATTTCTGATGGGCTCTTCCAAGACACACACATGAGTAATGTTAAAGGACAGCCCCTCCAGGTACCTGCCACACACCATCACAGCTGTGTCATCCACGGACAGGTTAGTGACAAACCCCCACGGCTGGGGCAGGGAAAGCTCACCAGGATCATCACAATCAGTTATTCCCAGCCCCCATTTGACACCAGCCCCTCCAAGACTAAGCTCTTACTTCTGCGGAGTCTTAATGACCAAATGAACAGTGAGCCCATCTTTGATCCCATGTTGATTCAACGTGTCTCCATCCTTCAGGATCTTCCCAGCAAAGATCAGAACCAGCTGATCCTGTTTGGCTTTAAACCGTCTAGAAATCTCTTCTTTGAACTGAAAAACAAACAGCATTTTTCAGGCAAAGGACTGGTACCAGTAACATAAATCCATTCTGGGAACAGCCCAAGGAACTGACAATCCTCACAGCCCATGAAGGTATCACACAGTCACCAGCTGCTGATGATGCCTGAAGTGCTAATGAAAACCAAACCAAAGACAAGTTCTGAAATTACAAACTATGGAGTAAATGTCAGAAAAAAACAGAGCCATTCCCTCAGAAGAGCTGAAGGCTTCCCAAGCCAGACCAATTGTGCTTCAGGCCTAACCCAAACACACCATTTATGCTGAACGACTGAACTGGTTTCATCTGTTCATTTGATTTTTTTTTCCTAAGGAAAGCCAAACTCCGATTTAATACAGGACAGTGCTCTATGGAAAAGGGAATAATCCTTTATCAGCCAATGGAAATAAACTAGGTCTTCTCCAATTCCTATTTCTGCAACTGAATTCCCTGTGAGCATGCCACGGAGCATAGACACCTATTCCTTACTGTGTGCTGTGCTGGGATTTACACCTGCAAGCAAGACTCTCACTGCTGGCCCTGCCGGGGCATCCCCAGATTGATTTGGAGGAAATAAAGCCTTGCACTTGGGAAACACAAACTAAAGGGAATTCAAAGGGGAAGGCCAGCATGGAGAGTGAAACACATGGTGGTTTCAGAGCTCTCAGCCTGGAGAGAGCTTCAGTTTACCCGAACTCTAAAATCAAGGCTGGGCACAGCTCAGCCCTGGCCCCAGATCACCCTGTCTGTGTCTCTCCCCACACAGCTCCGTGGCCCCCCTGCACAAAGCCCTCACTCCACACCTCCTGTCCGAGGGGCTCCCCCCAGGGAAAGGATCAGGAGGGCCACACGTGCATGCCCACGCCATGAACTGCTGCCCAGAGATCCCTGCCAGGCCCTTCACACGCTGACCTCGTGCCCTACGCCCGACCAAAGCACACAGCCAGCCCAACGCAGCGCCCATGACACCTTGTCCCAGTGGGCATCGCCACTTCCTCGATGCCAGGACCAGCCCTAGAGCGCGTCCCTGCCAATCCCAGCCTTCGCTAAGCGCAGCTCTTGGCAATCCCAGCCCTCTCCCGCTCCCTAGCAGGTGCAGAGCCCCCCCAGCCCACCCGTGGAAGGGCCGATGTTTCCTTCCCTCCACCTCATCCAAAGCTGGCCCCAAACATCTGCCCAGTTCCTCTCCCCTGGCCAGGGGCATCTGCCTCCAGAGAAATCCCGAGGTACGCCAGGACCCCCAGGTGTCCCCCTGGCAGCCCCCCGCGCACCCCTGCGGCTCTGCCCACAGTCCCACCACCTTCCCCACACCTCCGCTCAGGAAACTCTCCCACGCAGCCCGGCCCACGGGCCGAGCCCCCAGACCCCACCCCGGTCCTTCACACCCCTCCCACTGCCACCACCCCCAAAGCCGCCCTCCGAGCCCCCAACTCCTGTGTTTCCGACACCTACGACCCCTGCCACAGGTGAGCCCCCCCGACACCTGCCGCCCTCGGGGCTGTTTCCCCTCCAAAGGCCTCCAGCACCTGTCCTCCCTCCGATCTGAGGCCCAAAGGCCCGGGGTGCCGCGGAAAGCCCGGCTTGCCCCCGAGCCCAGCCCCAGCCCAGATCCGGGTCTCCAAGAGCCCCCCAGCCCCTCTGAGCGCCCCCCAGCCCCGAGCACCTTCCCCCGCTCCTCACGCGCGCCCCAAATTCCTGCCGGGCCCCAAAACTCGGCTCCCTTCCCAAAAGCCCTTCGCCGCACTCCTGGGTCCCCCAGCCCCCCAGAGCGGCCGCCCCCGCCCGTCAGCCCCCGCCCCGGCCCCCCGGGCCTCCCGGCCTGACCCGCCCCCACCTCGCGCACGGAGGCGCCGTCCGCGATGACGATCTCCTCCTTGTCCTTGGGGGTCTTCACGGTCACGCGGATGAGCGCCCCGCCGGGCCCTGGCTGGCCGTCCCCGCCCGGCCCGGGCCCGGGGCCGCCGCCGCCGCCGCCACTCGGCTCCGCCATCTTCGCCGCCCGCCGCCAGCCCGGGCCGCCGCCACCACAGAGAGCCGGGAGCGGCGCCGCAGCGCCGCCTCGGCCGGGACGGCGCCTCCCGGCGGCGCGGAGGAACGGCGGCAGCGCGGGCCGGGCGGCCGGAGCGGGGCGCGGGCTGAAAGCGGGGCTGAGCCTGCGGAGGGGGAGCTGCCCGCAGGGCCCCGCCGCTGCCCCCTTCCACCGGCTCCATCCCCGATCCCCACGGGCACCGAGGGCCACGCCCGCCCCGTGCTCCCTCCTGCTGCCGCGGCCCCTCTGGAGCCCCGGCGCCTACGGGGACACGGCAGGCCCGGGCGGGACTACAGCTCCCGGCGTGCCGCGCGCGGCGCGGCCCGTGACGGCCCCGCCCGGCGCGGCCCCACCCGCGGCCCGCGGTGCCGGCGGCGGCCATGCTGCGGCCCAAGGCCCTGACGCAGGTGCTGAGCCAGGCCAACACCGGCGGCGTCCAGAGCACGCTGTGAGTGCGGGGGGCCGGGCGGGGGGCGGCTCTCCCCGAGTGGGCCCGGCGGGCACCGGGGTGACGGCGCTGCGGGGACGTGCTTTCCCCGCCCGGAATGCTTCCCTCGTACCCAGCCCGGCAGGTGCTGCCGCTGTCCGTGCCCCCGGGGATGCTGCCCCTGCCCGGAGGTGCTGCCTGCCCCTGTCCCTGCAGCGGGGGATGCTCCCTGCTCCTGCCCTGGGAATGCTGCTCCAGCCCAAGGATGCTGCCTGCCTTTCCCCAGCCCCTGCTCTTATCCCTGCTCCTGCCCCTGCCCAGGGATGCTCCTTGCCTTTGCCCCTGCCTGGGGATGCTCCTTGCCCCTGCTCCTGCCTCTGCTCAGGGATGCTTCTTGCCTTTGCCCCTGCCTGAGGATGCTCCTTGCCCCAGCCCAGGGATGCTCCTTGCCCTTGTCCCTGCCCGGGGATGCTCCTTGCCTTTGCCCCTGCCTGGGGATGCTCCTTGCCCTTGCCCCTGCCTGGGGATGCTCCTTGCCCCTGCTCTTGTCCCTGCCCAGGGATGCTCCTTGCCCTTGCTGCTGCCTGAGGATGCTCCTTGCCCCTGCTCCTGCCTCTGCTCAGGGATGCTTCTTGCCTTTGCCCCTGCCTGAGGATGCTCCTTGCCCCTGCCCAGGGATGCTCCTTGCCCCTGCCCCTGCCCAGGGATGCTCCTTGCCTTTGCCCCTGCCTGGGGATGCTCCTTGCCCTTGTCCCTGCCCGGGGATGCTCCTTGCCTTTGCCCCTGCCTGGGGATGTTCCCTGTCCCTGCCTGGGGAAGGCAAAGGGGCCGAGCCCTTCCAGGGGCACACGTGGGATTGAAACCACACACCCTGCACGGTGCTGGGCTCCATATGGTGCTGGCACTGTGCACAGTGTGTGGGGCTGGGGCCTTGCACCGTTCCTGATGTCTGGTGCTGGGATGCCTCATGCACAGTGCAAGGGCTGGGGCTGTGCAGTGTTTGTCCTCCTCATGCCCAGCCTGTGGCAGGTCCTGCTGCTTCAACAGGCAGATACACCACAGCCCTGCACTGGCCTGCTCGGGCCTGGGGCCACTGCAGAGCTTTCTGGCTTTGAAGCCCCCCACTCCCTGCCAAACCCCTGCAGAGTGGGAGCATTGTGGGAGCAGTTCTTGGGACTGGGTGGGGGGGGTTTGCTCTACCCCTGGTATTGAGAGGGTCTGGTTTGCCCTACCGTGTCCTTCCCAGGCTGCTGAACAACGAGGGGTCCTTGCTTGCCTACTCGGGCTATGGGGACACTGATGCCAGGGTCACCGCAGCCATCGCCAGCAACATCTGGGTGGCCTACGACAAGAATGGGCACCAGGCGTTCAATGAGGACAACCTCAAATTCATCCTCATGGACTGCATGGTATGTGGGGCTGGAGCCTGCCTGCCCTCCCTGGGGACGTGGCTGTGGTGCCAGGATCGTGCTGGGGGTCCAGGCCAAGCTGGGGTGCCACAGGTGCTGTTTCTCCCTGGGCAGGAGGGGCGAGTGGCCATCACACGGGTGGCAAACCTGCTGCTCTGCATGTACGCCAAGGAGACGGTCGGATTTGGGATGCTGAAAGCCAAGGTAATGGCTGGGGTGTAGGCAGGGCTGCATCCCTGCTTGGTGTGGGAAAGAGCTGTTGAAGAGGATTGGGATGGAAGGGCTCAGGAAGCTGCTGTGTCTGGGACTCTCTTTGGACCTTGCAGAGACTCCTCTGTCCCCTGTGCCTGCCCAGGCACTCTATCACACCTTTTTAAGGTCCTAAACTGAAATACAAATTACAATAAGCAAGTGGGCAGTGGGCACACGTGTTGCAAAACCCACCTGAGCGTGGCTCATGCCATTCTCTGCTTGCAGGCACAGGCACTGGTGCAGTACCTGGAGGAGCCGCTCACGCAGGTGGCTGCATCGTGAGCAGGCAGTGGAGGGCTCTGAGGTGCCACGGGGCTCCAGCACCGTCACCGTCACCGCCGTGGGTTGGGCGTGAGTGGCCCCATGGGCATCCTGGAGCTCTGGTGGGGTCTTAAGAATGCAGTGGCAGGAATCCAGAAGCTGGCGGGAATAAAAGTGTGTTTGATGCTTGTGTCCATTGTGTCTGTTGTTGGGGGAGCTGAGGGGTAACACAACCGGACTGGGCTGGAGGTGCCTGGGCAGTGTTTGGGAGGTGCCATTGCCCTGGGGAAAAACAACAAGTTGCAAGGGGCTGTTGTCAAAGGAGAGGGGTTACGAGAGAGCCGAGCCCCTACCCAGCCCTGCTGTTACACTGGGATAGCTGGGGGTGCTGGGGGCTCCTTCCCATCCCTATTTCCCTGGCTTTCACACGATGGCAGCAGAGGCGAGGGAACATCGACAGCCGCGGGAGCCGGGCTGAGCGGGGGTTTGCTCCTGGCACGGCTGCCCTCGCTGCCGTCCCACCCCGCGGTGCCCTCGGTGCCCTGGCACCCTCCCTGCCCGCGCTGCCCATCCTGCTGGTGCTGCTCTCGCTGCCCCAGCCTGCCCCGCACTCCGATCAGCCCTGGCTCCTCCTCCGGCCGCCCCGTGACGGTCCCAGGGGTGCCGCTACCTGCCCAACCTGCGCTGCGACACCCGGTCCCACCCCTTGGGCGCCGCGCTGTCGCCTGCTCGGCCTCTCGCCGCTGTCCCGGACCCTCCGCTCCCCGGAGCCGCTCGGCCCCGCTCGCTCCCCGGCACAGAGGAGCCTCGGTGGCTCCGTCTCCTCCCTCGGCGCCCCGGGAGCCCGGCCCGCCCCGCGGGCTGCTCGGGCTCGGCAGCGGCACGGAGGAAACCCGGGGCCCTGCGAGGGCAGGCGGCGGCCGGGGCGACATGGGCAGCGCCGAGGAGGACTACAACTTCGTCTTCAAGGGTGAGTCCTGCGCTCCGTGCCAGCCCTCCCCTTCCCCAAAAGGAGTGGAGCAGAAATCCAGGGGCTGCGGGGAGGCAACGAGGGTGCCCGTTCCCCAGGGTGGCTGTGTCCTGAGCTGGCACGTTTTTGGTTGTCCCCGCAGCTGTGATGGGCACCGGGAGCTACGGAAGGTGAGGGGACTGGGGGCCAGGCACGGTCCGCTGACAGCAGTGAGGCCAGCCAGGGCTGGTGAGCAGCAGCAAGGTCCACAGAGACCCGGGGAGACCCTCACTCACCCCAAGGCTGAAGGCGTGCAGTGCCAGGCGAATTGCTGTTACGGGATAGTGGGGCTGTGAAAGCTGGGGCTGAGTGTGTGAGACAAATGCCACGACATCCTGTGACCCCCGAGAGCAGTGGGCATTGAAAAGTCACTTGCTGCGGTGACCTGGGCAGTGGCACAGCAGAGGACCTGGGGGTCAAAGCTGAGCTGGAGAAATGGGGGCGCAGCCTCACGCCTCCCATGCTGAGCTCCTTGGGCCCGCCTGGTCTTTGCCAGGTACTATTGGCTGGACTCTGCTGGAGCTCAGTGCTCCCTTTGGGCAAGTGGAGACAGACAGGCTCTGGTGTGCCACCTGTCCTGGGTGCCCACTGCAGCAGGGTGACCCAGGGCTCACCGACTTCCTTGCCCTGCTCCTGCTGCCCAGAGGCCGGTAGCCCTGAGCCCCCTGACCAGCTCTGGGGTTACACCAGCACTAGGGAGCACAGCTGGGCTGAAGGAGTGCCCACACCAGGGGTTAAACCCACACAGCTGCCCAGCCTCTGCAGCCAGTCTGGGGTCACCGGACAGCAGCGAGCGATGCCAATGCAACCAGTGCTGGTAGCTGGGGCAGTCCAGTGGGATTTCTCCTTCCTTCCACAGTTGTCCTGATCGGGGAGTCTGGGGTGGGAAAAACAAACCTGCTCTCTCGTTTTACCCGCAACGAGTTCAACCACGACAGCCGCACCACCATCGGCGTGGAGTTCTCCACGCGCACAATCCTGGTGGGAGACGCCGTGGTGAAGGCTCAGATCTGGGACACGGCCGGGCTGGAGCGCTACCGCGCCATCACCTCCGCGTAAGGATGGGAGGCCTCAAATCCCTGCCTCTCCTGGGGCTTGGGTTCAGCCCCATGGGTGAGGGTGCTGGGGGGAGCTGGAGCATGGAATAATAGTAGGGTTCTGTCACAGGTATTACCGGGGGGCTGTGGGTGCCCTGGTGGTGTTTGATATCACCAAGCACCAGACATACGATGTGGTGGACCGCTGGCTGAAGGAGCTCTATGACCATGCCGAGGCCAGCATCGTTGTCATGCTGGTGGGGAACAAGACTGACCTTGCACAGGCTCGAGAGGTGCCCATGGAAGAGGCAAAAATGTTTGCAGGTACAGGCTGGCACCCCGCCACAGGGCTGGGGGCTTAATAACCTCTCCAACAACATGGACCTGCACCAGTGCAGGTACTTGAACATCTCTAAAGGTGCTCCAGAGTGGAGGCATGTCCTCATCTCAGGGATCTCCTCTCCTTGCAGACAACAACGGGTTGCTGTTTGTCGAGACCTCGGCGCTGGACTCCACCAACGTTGAGGAAGCATTTGAGACCATCCTGAAGGGTACAGGCACTGGAGCTGTAATTCAGCAGCTCCAGGGCATTGCAGGGTCCCTTTCCCAGGGATGCAGGGCTGGGCAGATGATGTGCAGCACTTCTCTCCCTGCTCCACTTGAGCTATTTGGGGCTAGTTTCATGAGGTCTTTTGGTGTTGTCTTTCTGGCTGCTTTGGTTTTCAGCCTTTGGTGCTGGGCGTTTCACTTCCCACACCCGAAGCTTTGTTCTCACGGCCCCTGGGCATCCCTGAAGCCCCGGGGGCTGCTTCTGCCCCGTAATCTCCAGTCTCCTTCCTGTTGTCTTGGGCTCATGACTTGGTGTCTCCAGCATCCTGCCAAACCAGCTGTGGGGGCCTGGGGGGCCAGGGACGGAGTCCAAGAGCAGCTCTCCAGGAATGGCAGCCAGCAGTGTCCGGGCAGCGAGGTGTGCCATGCTGTGCTGAGCCATGCCAAGCCATGCGGTGCTGTTCCGTGCCATGCTGTGCAGTGCTGCGCTGACCCAGCCTGGCCCAGTGAGCTGCCAGCCCCAGCACAGGGTGAAGCACTAATCCCAGGTTGGGCAAGAGGAAATGGGCCAAGCACAGGGTGTTCCCCAAGCGCCGCAGGGATGCACGCCTTGTCCCTTGTCAGCCCTCGAGTCACCCCTGTGCTGCGTAGAGCAAAGGAGAGCCACCAGCACTGAGCAGTGGGGGCTGCAGGCTTGAAGCTGTCCCTGCATCCTCGGGGGGCCTTGGCTGACACATGGAATCCCTGGCACTTCTTTTGCAGAAATCTTCTACAAAGTGCAGAAGCAGAAGCAGAGGAGCAGCCAAAGCAACACGGTGTCACTTGCAAGTGAGAGCCCTGCGAGCACAGCCCCAGCACAGGCAGAGAGGCGCCCGTGCTGCGTGCCCCTCTGAACCTGCTGGGCACCCCGGGAAGTCCCCAGGGGACCCCACAATGCCAGGACACACCAGTGGCCACCAGCACAGGCTGGTGTCACCCCGCCTGCAGTGCCACCCCTGTCCTGGTGCGGTGGGGACCAGCAGCCTGGACAGGGGCCAAATTCTGCCATAAACAGTGAGAAGCACCAGTTCCAGGAGCTCTTCTCTCTCTTGTTTCATTTTTGCTGGGCCCTGATTAGCATCACCACTGTCACGACAGCACCCTAACAGCCCTCTGGACCTGCAGGGCAAAATGACCAGGACACCCCTGAAGCACCTCTGGGGAGGAAGCCAGTAGGTTCTGGGCAGGATCATGCCAGCAACAGGAGCCTCTCTGATTCCCTCTGGCCCTGGGGTGCTGCTGTAGGGCCACCCTGTGCCTGCACTGAGGATGAGGCTGACCAACAGGTGTCTGTCCCACCAGGGACTGCTCTGGGGTGTGAAGTGGCAGCACTCAGCCCTTGGCTGTCCCAGCAGGGCCCGGTGCCATGGGGCCGGGAGCAGCTCTGTGTCCAGCACGGGCGTGACACAATCATTAAAGGACTTGTGAAATGCAGGTTTACTGAGCTGGAATTCCTGCGTGTTTGTGGTCAACGCCCTGGGTCCCCACCTTCATAATGTGCTGAGAATCACGGCCTCCGAAGCAGCCCAGCTGGATGCCACGGCTCCCCTGTGCCCCCTCCTACCCCGGTGCCAAGGCCCCCCTGCACTCCCTCCCACCCTGGAGCCAGGCTCGTCCTGTGCCCCCTCCCACCCTAAAGCCGTGCTCGCCCTGTGCCCCCTCCCCATGCAGCCTTCCCCAGTTTAGTTCCCCTGCTTGAACTTTATCACTTCCAGCGATGACGCGGCCTCTGCCGGCTCTGAAACCCCTGGAAGCGGGGTGATCCCGCTGGATTCTCCGCGTCTGCGCTCGCTTTCCCTGTGCCCCACGCCGGACGTGCCAGCCCAGCTCCGTGTCACGCCCACGGCTCTGTGTGGGACGCGCTGTCCCCATCCGGGGCACCCTCGGGTGGCGGCCCGTCCCTGCCCCCCTTACCTGGCCCAGGTGAGCGCACCTGGGTGTGACGGGCAGCCCCGGGCGCCAATGGGTGCGGAGCAGGAAGGGCCGTGGCACCAATGGGTGCCGGGGGACAGGGACAGCCCCTGCCCGGGCTGGGCAGGGCCCGGAAATCCCAGCTGGATTTCCCAGTGGGAGCGGGGCTGCGGTGCCGGGCGAGATGCGGGGCAAGGACGATGAGTACGATTATCTCTTCAAAGGTGGGTCTGCTGCCCGGTGCCAGCCTGGCAGCGCTGGCTCCGGCAGCACCCCCGGCGTGGCACTGGCATCTGGGGCTCGTACTGGGATGGAGCACGCAATTCCCAGTTCGCGGGACGGGAGCGGGGCTTGCTGTGCTGGAAGGGGCGCTGGGGCTGCTCTGATGGTTTGTGGTCCCCGTTCTCGTTACAGCCGCTCTAGACTCTGCGGGAAGGAGCGCAGCGCCCTGCAGGGTGGCTGTGCCCACGGCAGGGTGCTGGGGAAGGCTGGTCCGTGGGACTCTGTGCGTGCCGTGTTGGGCCCTGAGCACCCGTGGGTGCTCTGCTCTGCGGCACTGGGTGAAGGGAGCCCGTCTGAGAGCTGAGTAACCTCCCCCAGGAGAGAAAGCCATGCTGCTGCCCAGCTGCAGTGGAGGGAGAGCATCCAGGGATCCAGGCTGGTCCTTGCTGCTGCTGGTCATGCTCTGACCTCACTGCTGGGCCCGGTGCGGGACAGGGACGGGCTCTTGGAGACTCAGCGTTGGCATTTCTGGAGCCCAGCATCCCCATGAAGCAGCCCCATCCCTGTGCGTGCCAGGCTTCCCTGCAGGCTGGCCAAAGCAGGTGCTGGGGAAGCAAAGGGGCATCTTGGCAATGCCACAGCCTCCTGAGCCATAAAATCCAGGGTGTGAGCTCACCGGTGGGTGGCTGTGAGTCAGCCTACCCACACGGGCCTGCCCGCAAGGCCCCGAGTAATTCTAGCCACCGACACGACGTAATTCCAGCCAGCCATGTGCTGGTGGCCCCTGGCTCCTTGCACACCTCCCCTGGCTGCTGCCCAGGAAAATCCTCCTCCCTGGAGTTCCTCTGGTGTGGGGGAAACTCTGATGATGCTGAGTGGTGCCTTGAGTAGGATGCCCAGGCAGGAGCTCTCCCAGCTGCCTTGTTCTGCACTTCCCACCCGGTGCTGTGCCAGCTGCGTGGCTCTGAGGGGGCTTCAGCTCATAGTCCTCCTGTGTCTGACCATCCCCTGTCATTCTACAGGAGCCAGGGCTGGGAGCAGTTCAGCACAGGATTTCATTCCCCTCCTGGGTCTCACGGTGGTCTCTGGAGTGTTTAAAAAATAGAACTCAGTTTTCAATGCAAGGGCAGCTGATGCCTCCAAAGCAGGAGCAAAGTCGAAGGGGAATGCAGGTCAGGGGCATGGAGCTGCTCCCAGGGTGCAGCAGCTGTGAGCCCAGCCTCCCCCGTGAGGAAAGGGAGATTGTCACAGCAGGAAGCAGCATTATCCGAGTTCCACTGAAGTGGGAGCACCAGTTGTGGCAGAGCACAATGCACGTTCCAGCTGTGCAAGGCCCCTGGGCTGGAGGGGCTCAGGATGGCTGAGGAGCAGCTCTGGGCATGGCTGCTCCTCAGACCCTTCCTTGGAGCCCTGTGTGGGGCTCCAGGCTGTTTCCTACACTGAGATGTGGTGTGCTGAGGATGTTTGGAGGCAGTGAGGACAAAACGTGTCAAGTGCTTTTGTGCCTGGGGTGGGGGGTGCTGCTCCAGCTCCTGGAGCCACTCAAGCTCAGGGACAGGAGGCTCATCACCCCCACAGGCTGCAGCACCCTCCCTGCATCCCTGGCGTGGTGCAAAGCCCTTGGAGCCTGCCGTGGAACATGGCACTGCCAGGGTGAGGATGGTGGCAGTTGAGCTGGGGAAGCAGCAATTTCCTGTTGGTAAAAAACCGAGCTCACATCAAAACTTCGGAGCTGGGGAAGTGATCACGAACCCGGCCTGCATTTCCTACTGCCTTGTCCAGGGTAGTCCAGGCTGCTGTGGTCCTCTCAGAGCTCCCTGCAGTGGGCAGCAGCTGAGGAGTCTCCCCAGCAGCTGGGCAAAGGGGGGATTCTGCCCCTCTTTGGTGAGACCCCCCCTGCAGAGCTGCCTCCAGCTCAGGGACCCCCAGCACAGGAAAGGTGTGCAGCTCCTCAAAGAAATCAAGGAGGCCACGGAGATGCTCCAAGGGCTGGAGCCAGGCTGGGAGAGCTGGGGATGCTCAGGCTGCAGAAGAAAAGGCTCTGGGGAAACCTCAGAGCCCCTTCCAGTGCCTAAAGGGCTCCAAGGGAGTGAAGAGGGACTTTGGAAAAGGGGGAATGGCTTCTCCCTGTCAGAGGGCAGGGTTAGATGGGATATTGGGAAGGAATTGCTCCCTGTGAGGGTGGGGAGGCCCTAGCACAGGTACCCAGAGAAGCTGTGGCTGCCCCTGGATCCCTGGAAGAGTTCAAGGCCAGGTGGGACAAGGCTTGGAGCAACCTGGGACAGTGGAAGGGGGTTGGGGTGAGATGGGCTTTACGGTCCCATCCACCCAGACCATTGTGTGAAGCTGTGGAGGAGCTGCCCTTCTCTCAGCTGCTGGCTGTGCTGACACAGTGATTGCTCCCCGTGCTCTGGAGCCTTCCAGCTTCCCTCAGTGATCCCAGAGATCTGTCCCATCCCTGCTGGGCCTCCTGGCGCCAGGCTGCTTGGTGGCTGCCCTGCTCTGAGGGTTTTGTAGCAGGGTGGCTGCACTGTCGGAGGCTTTGCACCATGCAGGGGAGCCATGTCTACGAGCTGGAGCTGGTGGGAAGGAGTTATCCAGGACGTGGAGCAACATCCTTGCAGGGTGGTGGCTGCTGAGCCTCGGCTGAGTGTGGCAGTGTCTTGCTGAGGCTCCTGCAGCGTGTGGCATCCCAGTGGCCCCTTGCTGGTGCTGCTGTTCCTGTGTCCTGCCCACCGTGGTCACTGGTGGTGTTGTCCAAACCTGGTGGGGACACATGTCCCACGGGTGGGTGAAGTGTCCGAGTACAGCCGGGGAATGAATAGGATTGGCAGTGAAGGAATTAAAAATAACTTAAAAAATAAAACCAAAAACCTGTTGAGTCATAAACTCAACAAACTTGACTGGGGAGGTGTGTGATAAAGCTCCCCAGAGCTTGTTTCACCAGGTTTTACAGGAACCATCCAGATCTGGGACAGGCACAAAATGCATTTAACCCACACCCAGGGACTTCCCTGCTCATGGGCTGGACCAGCAGCCGCAGAGGAGGATGCTTCCTTTCAAACCATGTCCTCCAGTGTGCCCACAGGGCTGGAGGGCACACAGGGTTGTCAAGAGGTGCCCCAGCTCTGCCTGGCCTCTGGCCTGGCTCTCCCTGCATGGGTCCTGACCCTGGTTTTCTGCCCATTTTGGGTATATCAATGCATGTGGTGCTTTCCCATCCCCAGGGATAAAGACTTCTGCTAACTTCCTGGTGATGGCAGGGATTTTCTCAAGGGGTATTCACGGTCAGTGATGCTGCTGGGAGGAGGGGAGGCAGCTGGCCCTGCTCTGCTTCACCCCTCACCTGCCAGCTCCTCCTGGATGAGACAGAGGTGGGGTCTGGGCAGGTGGGGAGGCTCCCATCCCTGCCAGGCTGTGGGGTGGGTGCCTTTCCTGGTGGCTGGGGGAGCTGACGCTGTGTTTGTGCCCACCAGTCGTGCTCATTGGGGACTCAGGGGTGGGCAAGAGCAACCTGCTCTCACGCTTCACCCGCAACGAGTTCAACCTGGAGAGCAAGAGTACCATCGGCGTGGAGTTCGCCACGAGGAGCATCCAGGTGGACAACAAGACGGTGAAGGCTCAGATCTGGGACACGGCCGGGCAGGAGCGGTACCGCGCCATCACCTCCGCGTGAGTTCCCTTGCTGCCAAGGCCTGCCTTGCCCGGGGCCCTGCTGTGACCCTGTCCCCTCCTGTCCCCCAGCTACTACCGAGGGGCAGTGGGAGCTCTGCTGGTCTATGACATCGCCAAGTACCTGACGTACGAGAACGCAGAGCGCTGGCTGAAGGAGCTGCAGGACCACGCTGATGCCAACATTGTCATCATGCTGGTGGGCAACAAGAGTGACCTGCGGCACCTGCGGGCTGTGCCCACCGACGAGGCCAGGAGCTTCGCAGGTATCTCCCCCATCCTGGCCAGGCCCTCCCCATCTGCCTGGAGCTCATGGCGCCCACCTGAGCTCACTCTGTTCTTGTAGAGAAGAATGGGCTGTCCTTCCTTGAGACGTCTGCCCTGGATTCCACCAATGTGGAGACAGCCTTCCACAACATCCTCTCGGGTAAGGGGCAGCCAGGAAAGGGAGGGACAGGAGGAGAGATGGCTTTGGACACTGTGTCCCCTCAGGACACCCCTGGGGGCCTGGCTGTCCTGGGTGGGATCTGGGTTGGAATCCTGCTCCCCTGGATGGGGAGAGGTGAGCATTTGCCCCGCTGGAGCCGTGTGTTTGTGGAGGGAGCAGATCCCCCACTGAAACACTTACCTAAAGAACGTTTTCACTTCCCCTCTCTCTGCTGGCAGAGATCTACCGCATCGTGTCCCAGAGGCAGATCACGGGCCAGGCGGAGTCGGAGTTTGGCCCCGCCACCACCATTGAACCCATCCAGGTGCTGCCCACGCAGCAGGAGGGCCGGCAGGCACCCTGCTGCCAGAACATCTGAGCCCCTGGGGTGCCCCCAGCGTGACCCCCCAGCTGCCAGCACATGGTGGCACCCTGTGTCCCCCCAGCCTGCACCTCTGCCCGCCGCAGCTCTCCGAGCAGTGCAGCGAGCTCTGGCTGCTCTTGCGTGTGCCAGCATCCTGCCCGTGTGCTGCTCTGCCTGTCTTTATGTAGGACAACAAAACCGGGGGAGGCAGAGCATCAGGGGGCCTCCCCTCTCCCCCCGAGGCTGGGGGCTTGCCATCCCCCGTGTCCCTGCTCCCTTTGGCCCTGCAGGCACAGTTGCTGGGTGACTGGGTGGCACTGAACGAGCCCGAACGTGGCGAGTCCCTGTTGGGTGACGCCCTGTGTGCAGCCCTGTGGCATGGGTGTGAGGGGGACACTGGGTGCCTCCTTCTCCCACCCGGTGAAACCAGCAGGGATGTGGCTGGTGGTGCCCAGCCCTGTCCCTGCAGCACCTCTGGGTGCCGCTGGGGCCATCCAGGGAGGGGTGTGGGGGTGACACTGGTTTTGTGTTGTGACCCCCTCCCTGTGGCATGACCCCAGCAAAGGGCAAAGCTGTGACTCTGCCATGGAAAGAGATGGGAGCAGGGGCTGGGCCTTTGGGAAGCCCTGAGGAGGGGACAAGGGGGCAGCAGGGATTTGGGGGCTGAGGGCAGGGATGAGGTGCTGAGGGCAGACACATGGTCCCTCTGCACAGCTCCCTGTGCGGGAGCCGGTGGCAGCACTGGGGACCCCCTCCAGGTCCCCCTGGCGTAGCTCAGCCCTTCCCTGCTCGAGTGTTTGGCCACTGTGGCTGGTGGCCCAGCCTGGGACATGCCACCACTGGATGGAGTGCCTGCTGCAGCAGCAGGGTGACAGTGGCCTTGTCCCCTGCCTGGGGGACAGCAGCCACCTCCCAAGGTGGGCATCACCCAGGGTACCAGGACAGACTGTGCTGAGCCCGTGCTGCTGTCGGGGTGATTGGCAGCCATCAGTCAAGAGGGGTGCAGGTGGGAAGGCTTGAATTGACCCAGTACTGGGAGTGTGGCCTCTGTTGTGTGGGGTTTTGGGGGATCTCTCTCTCCACAGCTGCCCCCAGACTCTGCATCTCACTTGGTTGTCCCAGTAGGACCTGGGCCATGGTTCCCCTTGGGGCATGATTTGTTGATAGAACAGAAATTGAGGCAAAATCCCCAAATAAAGCTGCTGTTGAAGCCTTTCCTCTCTCTGCCAGATCTCTCCTTGAGGCAAGAGCAGTGCCAGTCCCACATGGGGCAGCTGGGAAGCATCCACAGGCAATGAAGGGTGAGGAGGAGGAGGAGGGCTGTAACCTGGGCAAGGGGGTGTCCTGCTGGGAGGCCAGAGGGGAAAGCTTGAAATTCAGGATTAGAACAGATGGGATCCTGCTGCTGGCCCGGGGCAGGGCAGGGATGCACAAATGGGGTGCAGAAGCAGCCACACCATATGGGTGCCCCTTTTTATCCACCCACTGCAGCCACCCCAGCCCTGCAGCACCTCAACCTTGGCTCCAGCCCCTTGGCACTGTGTCCTACACCGAGGCAGCCCCATCCCTGAGCTGGCCAGACCCATTCTCTGTAATGCCCTGGGTCTGACTGCAGCTGGGTCTGTCCCCAGGTGAATGGTGGCCCCTGCCCCACAGGCTGCACTTCACCCCCTGCCCACCTCAGCTGGAAAAGCCCTGGAAACGTGCAGGAGCTGCCAAGCACCACCTCCTCCCACACCATCTGCCCACAGCAAAACACGGTGCCAAGAGGTGATGTCAGCCCCACCGGCTGGGGAGGTGGGCACAGGGGGATGGATGCTGCTCCACAAAGGGCCAGGGCTGAGCCAAGTGTCCCTCGGGCCTCACTGCCATTGGATATGCCATCACCAGTTCATTCAGACTCATGGAGGCGCTTTGGGGCTCGGCAACTCAGCTTTGTTCCAGGCTTTCCAGTTTGTGGATGTTTTCTGCTGGGATGAAGAAGTGGGAAGGGTGAAATGTGGCACAGGGTGGCTCACACCCGTGGGACCCGCTGGCCCCAGCTCCGGGAGAAGCAGCTGCCTCAGGAGGCTCATCAGCCCACAGGTGCTTTAATGAGCCCCAGAAGTGCTGCCAAAAGCAGGTGAGCAGTGGGAGACGCAGGAGGGGTGGCAGAGGGAGGTCCAGCCCCACTGCCCTGGAACTCAGCCCAGCAGGGCCTTGTTCTCAACCACTGCTCCTGCCCCTTCCTAAAGTATGAAGAGACACAAATCAAGAGCAGAAACCAAGTTTCTTAAGTAATAATACTTTAATAAAATTAAGTTCTTAATGTAATTTAGCACATTTAATACATTAACCCTTTCCCTTCTTTGTTTTCTACAAGTTGTGCAACATCATTATTTTAATTTTATTTTATTTTAATTTTTTTTTTCCTTCTCCCATTATACTATATGCCTCAAAACTCAGACAACAAGCCTAACTCTACTTCTATGTTCGGTTATATCTCTCTCTCAGGCCTTTATTTTTGTGTAACGCCAGAGAGATGAAAATACCTGGATGGAACATGTGATCGGTTTCCAATAGTAACAATCCCGACTACAGGTTTCCTATGATGTTAAAAGAGGAAAAAAAAAAAAAAAAAACGAACACAAATAATAGGAAATGGACTTTCAATGGAAGGGCCACAGAGTCGGGCGACTCCGTGGCAGCTGGCTCAGCACGAGGTGGGAGAAGCGCGGGCAGGACAGCGCCCGGAGCGAGGGAGGGCGGATCACACCAACCTGGCATCACTCAGCAGGAGGAAGCCAGGGTGATGCTGTGCCAGCAAAGCCACCACGGGCTGGGCTGGGGAGGGCCGTGCTGCCCTGCCCACCAGCCAGGGTGATGCTGTGCCAGCAAAGCCACCGCGGGCTGGGCTGGGGAGGGCCGTGCTGCCCTGCCCACCAGCCAGGGTGATGCTGTGCCAGCAAAGCCACCGCGGGCTGGGCTGGGGAGGGCTGCTGCTGCAGGGAGCCCAGCCTGGGGCTCGTTTCAGCAGCTCTCAGGTGGGAAATGCCACTGAGCTGCTCTGCCACAGTCCCAGCCGGAGCCTGGGTGTCTGATACCAGGGCAGAGCCAGAGGAAGTCCTCTGCAGCAGCAGAGGGCTGCTCTGGGCATCCCTGGGGATTTCCTTGGCTTGCCGGGGGCTGAGATCGGAGCCGGCTCTGCAGCGCTGCCAGCCCTCGTGCCCACTGCCTTTCATGTTTGCTTAACACTGCTTTCTAACCCGGGAGCAAATCCCATACTGCAGAACAGGATCCAGCCCCTGGTCTTTTCCCCCCCCTTTTTTTTTATGATTATCTTGAACAGAATTCATAAAGAAAAAGGAAAAAAGAATGCTGATGGTTTCACAGATAAGCAAAACAGCCTGTGACCACGTCTTGTGTCCCAGCTGCTGGGAGCCAAGAGCAGATCTCAAAGGCCACACCACACTGCTGCATCTCACCGCTCCGTTTCTCTGCAAGTTGTTTCAAAAGCATCATCATCAGCCCAGAAAGCACATCCTGCTGTCAGTAACCCGGTGCCACCATTGGAGGGGGACTTCATTTTCGCACAGACAGTAGTGGAACTACTCCAGATTTTACATTAGTGTCACTTTACTGGGGGTGACTTTCAATTTGCTCCATTAGCAGCCCTGAAGCGATGCTGGAGCAGATCCAGCAGGGAGGGATGCTGCAGCCTGCCAGGGCTGCAGTGACTCCAGATTCCAGCAGGGTAACCCACTGGAACAGGGGAGCCACAGGGGAGGGAGGCGGGAGCTGCCCAACCTCTGCTGTCTCCTGCTGGCACGGCACAGGCAAACCGAAGTCTGCCTAGCACAATTCCAGCTGCATTTTTCACTGGGTTCTGACAGCAGAACATGACTTCAAGTTCCTACAGGATGTGAAAACCCCACACTAAAACACAGAGATTGCTCCCTAACATCCTAGACAGGGTTTTGGAAGAACCAGCCCACGCTGGCTCTGCTGCCACCAAGGACACCTTGCTGGGGCTCGGATGGGTACACAGGTGACGATAAAGTGCATCCACCTCCAGTCCAGGGCACCACTGTACAATGTCCACCACTGACGCTTCTTCAAGTATCAAATAAACAAAATGAGGTAAAACAAAACTGAAAGAGCAAACAGGCCGCCTCGCCGCCCCGGCAGGGGAGGACCAGGCTTGATTCACCGAGCATGAACCCCCCTGGAAGGGCAGGAGACATCGTGCCCTGCTTCCCGAAACGCCCCAGCACGCCAGGAGGGTCCCGGGGAGGGATCTCAGATTCACAGTGCTATTTATATGCAGAAACCGAATGAGAACTGTCTTCATTCCTGTCCTGACCTATTGCATGGCTTTGCTGAGTGATGAATGCTGGTAGAGGCTGCCCCAGCCCCCCGAGGCAGGCAGGGAGCAAGGGGCGGCCCCCGTGCTTCTGGAAGGCATCGGTGTGGATGCTCCCAAGCTGCAGGAGATCCGTGGGTTTGCTACAGCTGAGCCACAACTCAGAGGAGAGGAGCAAAGGCTAAACCCAGAGGGAAGCAACTTCCAAGGGTGTTTTCTTTGCGGCACTCGGCTTTGCTAATGACAACGTTGCCTCTTGGGTGTTTCCTTCTGAGTTCTCTCCTTTAAGCAGAGATTTTGGTGCAGTGAAAAGCATCACCAGAACTCTGGAGAAAAGTGCTGGCCTCTCTCTGGAACGAGTGGAGCAGCTGGCAGGGGCATGGGCCATGCCCTGCCCCAGTGCTGGTGCCAGGGCTGTGCCGCCCTGCCCTGCAGCGCTCAGAGTGGCTCTGCCATCGCGGCACCCCTGCCTGCTGCCAGCTCCAGGAGGCCTCGCTCGTGCTCTCGGCGCTGCAGGGACTCAGGATCCATCCACAGCCACCATGCTGTGCTGGCTAAGAACAGCCTTCGGCCTCCCCCGTGCTTCTGCAGCCCAAACCCGGGGGCGTGCCACGCGTGTCACTGTCCCGCGAGCAGGACAGCGCCAGGGCAGCTGCCAGGAAGCAAAGCTGTGGGATCAGGGATGCCCTCTGGGGCCAGCAGAGGCTTTTCCAGACATCTCACCCGCAGCTCCACTGCTCAAAGCTGATGTTTGGAGGCCGAACAAAGAAACACCCAACAAACCAAATCTCCTGGAAGATGCCACGCGCTAAACAAGCGAGCTCACCTGGAGGTGCACAGCACGTCCCGGTGCAACGCCACCGGGGTGAGAGAGAACCAAGGAAAAGAAAGAAAACAAAGAGGGAACAAACCAACCCTAATGCCCTGGCACTGCCCAGTGCAAGGGCAGAGCCTCCGCCTGGCACCTCGCTGCCCTCGAGCTCTGTCTGTCACCTTACAGAGGGGAGATCACCCAATCTTCCTTTCCTTCTCCTGCCCACCTGGGATGGTCCCACCTGCCCATCCCAGGATCTTCCCACACCTTTGGTGCTTGGAGAAGTTCAAAAACCAAGAACAGCCCAAGGAAAGTAACAGCAACTTGGAACATTTTTCTGCAATTTCCTGCTCCAAGCCCAAGGCTAGAAGTCAGAATAAGGCAAAAAATTAATGGCCTAAAACTTCCTTATTTTGTTCCATGACTAGCCAAATCTGTCTATTTTTATTAAAAAAGCAACATAAACCCCCAAACGTATCTTTTTAAAAAAATACATATTATTAGATCCCTTTTTTTTTTGTCTTTTTTTTTCCCCTCTATAAAAATAACTTCAGGACTTTGATTGACAGAAGGTACCAGCTGGTGGTTGTTATTTTGTTAGGCTTTCGGTCATTTATTTGTTTGCTTCAGAAAAATAGTACCAAAAAAAGATAGAATTCCTGGGGAAGTTAACAATGATCGTGTTCACAAGTTTATTTTACATTCTGCTCTGTCTGGGATCACTTGGATCTACTATAGATTAAACAATATGGATAGCATCTACTATTTGAACTAGTTAATTTTTTTTAATCTTTACTCTAGGATTATATGAAATAAATTTGAGTGTTTATTATTATTAACATTTTTTTAATACCCATCAACGCAAACTTTTTTTTTTTTTCTCATTTTTGGTTAAAAACAAACAAACAGAAAACAAATTATTTAAAAATGTTTCTTTGAAAGGCAACAGAGCAGAAACATCACCCCGTCATCCTGCTGCTTTGGGAGGGGGAGCAGGGCAGGGGCTGGATTCGGGGTGTGAGGGGGACAGACGTCCCCCACTCCCCAGCCCACGGGGAGGTCGTGGCTGCTCAGCAAATCCCTCGAGCAGCCCTGGGACAGGATCCTGTGAAACACCTCAGGATGTGCTGGAGCCATGCTGAAGTGCTTTCCCGGATCCACAGAAGCTCAGAACCCAGCCAGGGGCACTCTGCCGTGGGTGCCCAGCAGGAGCTGTGCCCACAGGGCCTTGGGGAGCAGCTGGGGTGACCTGTTCCCACCTAGCACGGGCTGGAGCTGGCTGGGAGCTCTGTGTAAGCTCAGCCCCCGCCTGGCCAAAGCACCATGGCAAGGGCACGGCCCTGGTGTGGCACAAAGGAATGACCATGGATGTTCTCAAGATCCTGGCCTGAAAACTGGCACCAAACCCTGCTGTCCCTGCAACCCGCCCAGCACAGGAAGAGACGGAGCCAAAGCCTAAAGGAGGCACCAGGGACCACCCAGAGCCCCCAGGAGCGCGGCCGGTCTGTGCCAGCAGCGAGCATCAGTCCTGCCCGGCCAGGCTGTGGAAAGCACCATGGATCCTGCAAGCAGATCAAGGCCAAAGCTCCTCTGGCTCCCCGGGATGGGATCAGCCTGGCAGTGCTGCCAACAAGGAGGAGGAGGAGGGCAGGGAGCGGGGCAGTGCCAGCTCTGCCCTGCGAGCCCGCGGCTCTCGGGCAGCCCCTGTCCCAGGGAGCCACAGCAGGAGGAGAATCTGGTCCCCAGGCGAGTCGGGTCGGGTCAGGGATGCCCAGGGATGCTCAGGTGCCCAGGGATGCCCAGGAAGGGCTGTGCCACAGCTCCCTCTGTGCCACAGCAGGGCCGGGGCTCGCCAGGGCCAGCGCGGGGTGATGCTGCCCAAAGACTGCCCCAGAGCCAGCCCCGAGCCAAAATCCACCCAGACCTCGACCCTTTCCAAGGGGATTCCCAGATGGAGCAGCCACAGCATGGGGGCACAGTCTTGGGTTTATAGTGGTTTTTCTCTTCTACTTCTCTGTTTTTAATTACCTTTTTTTATCTTTTTTTTTTGTTTAAATACATCCAACTGTGTTAATTTCTTATTTGCGGAAAGGGCTATCTGCACCATAACTATCACCTTTACATACACACACGCACACACGAAAAATGAAACATATATTAAAAACACTTTTTAAGCAATACTCTGGATACAAATGTATTTTTTAACCTACATATATTCTAAACCTTCTAAACTTTTAAGGATCACTTTATCATAAAATAAAATATCCTTTTTTCTTATAATAAATTACCTAATAAAAAGTATTTTTATTAGCCCAGTTCCTTGCTACATTTACATGTAATAAATGCATTTATTAAAATAGAATATTAAATTATAAAGAAATGTTCTAATTTTAAAATCTTAATCTTTTTTTCCCTCCTCTCTCTCTCTTTAAAAAACACCAGGAAATGCATCAAAATAAACCCTTCAAACACCAAACAAAACAGGTTGGAGTATTTTGATTTCAGAGGTTAACAATATTAACAGTCTGAGCCTTTGTATGTATGAAGATTATTATTTTTTTAAGAAAGAAAGAAAAGAGAAAAAAATAATAGATATCCCTCCAGCTGAAAAATACTTTTGCAAATGGGAGCTAGGACAAGATATTTTTATAGTATCTCCTCATTAACTATAAATCCAATTTTGGTTCTTTTTTCTTTCTTTTGTTATGCATTATAATACACACTATTCTCTATATAATTTATGTCGATGAGGATGACATCACAGCATGATATTACTTTATCCCTCCGTTTCCCTTGGTTACGTTTTGTCACCCGCTCCCCAGCACCGTCCCCTGTCCAGCAGTCGCTGTCCCCGCCGTGGCAGCTCACAAACGCTGCCCACAAACGCAGTTCTGGGGGGCCTGGCTCCCACAGCTCTGTCACAGCTTGGTCCCACCCAGGAGGTCTCGTCCACAAGGAAAACTCACAGGATGAGTCCCAAATCCAGCACAGCCCGACGCCCTCGCTCCTCCTTTGCATCCAGCGCCGAAGTTGGCGGCGGTTTGGCAAAGCACGAGTGGAAATCCCAGTGCTGAACTGGGTGGGCACCCCGTTACAGCCCCTCTGTCCCCCCACAGGCTGAGCCTGCCCGGACCTGGACACGTCCTTGGACCTGGACATGTCCTGCATGGACCTGGACATGTCCTGCATGGACCTGGACACATCCTGAATGGACCTGGACATGTCCTGCATGGACCTGGACACATCCTGCATGGACCTGGACATGTCCTGCCCGGACCCAGACATGTTCTGCCCAGACCTGGACACGTCCTGCCTGGACCTGGGCACAATTTGCCTGGACCTGGATGTGTCCTGCATGGACTTGGACACATCCTGCCCACACCTGGACACATCCCCCCTGGACCTGGACACATCCTGCCCAGACCTGGACATGTCCTGCCTATAGCTGGACACATCCTGCACAGACCCAGACACGTCCTGCCCAGACCTGGACACATCCTGCACAGACCCAGACACGTCCTGCCCAGACCTGGACACGTCTTGCCCAGATCTTGACATGTCCTGCACAGACGTGGACACGTCCTGCCCAGACCTGGACACATCCTGCCATCAGCTCAGCACTTTCCAGCGCAGCTCTGCCCTCTCTGCTCCCAGCCCCAGGTTTTGGGCACCTGCCCTCGGTGCCACTGCTTGTACCCTCGTGTTGCTGCCTCGCAAAGACACCACCAGTATTCACACAGCACGGCACGGCACGGCACGGGTCACCTCGGTCCCCAGCCCGGCTCCAGCGGCCCCAGGGGCTGATGCAAACCCCGGGGATCTCCCCATTGCCCAGCCAGGCCGAGGGGAAGCCAGCGGCACCCGCTGGCACTGCCGCCCTGGGAGTGCCCGTGTCCTGTCACCGCTCCCAAAACCCGACCCTGCTTTGGTGGGGTGTGATTTTGCAGCACAGAGGTCTCACAGACCAGGCTTCCCACAAGGGTCTGCTGCTCCTAATGCAGAGGGAGGAACCCAGTTTGGCGCCTCGGGTCCCAGTTCCACCCGCCTCCCTCCAGCCCAGGCACAAGTGGGGTGTCCCCGTCGCTTCAGCACCCCGAGGGGGTTACCCCAAAAGCCTGGGAAGGATCGTGGGGGCAGCTGAAGGCAGCGAGGGTCAGTCCAGTTGGTTCACACTGCAAGAAGGGGTCACCAAGGGCATCCTCGAGTGGGAGGGAAGGGGAGAAGTGCAAGGACCCGGCTTGGTGGGCGCTGCAGAAAAGGGATGGGTGCAGGAGGAGGGGGCCGTATTTAGTTATCGTTATTGCTGGTGAATTAGACCAACAAGCCATTTTTAGTCACCTATCAAGGAAGATACAAGTCAGAGCAAATAGTTAAGGTCATGGGCATTTTTCTTGTTTTTTGTTTTTATTTTTTTTTTTTAAAGATTTTTATATATATACATATATTTAAAAAGAGGAAAAAAAATTACGCAAATTTGTTGTTTAAGCCCCGCAACCGGGCTCCCCATGGATGCCAACAGGCAGGGCCCGGGCTGCCCCTCTCTGGGTGCCCCATGGGGCCAGGGAGAGGCCCGAGCCCCCCGAGTTCCCTGCAGCCCCCACTCGAGGCAGAGGTAGCTCTCGGTGCATTTACAGCGCCTGTTTTTTCTTTCTTCCAAAGTTGCTACATCAAAATATGGAGTCGGTGGGGGGTACAGCGGGAAGCAGGGGACAGGGAAAAATCAAAATAAAACAGGGGCCGAAATACTTCTATTCATTTTAAACTAGAACTGCTACATCAAGCTTTTTTTTAATATATATGTATATGTATATATATATGTGTATATATATATATATATATAAAGGTTATTGGAACTGAAGATTTTATTAAAGGCCAACTTGGAGACTTGAGTAGGAACCTCAACTGCAGAGAGGGGCAGCCCATCGAGGACAGCCCCACTCTGGTTCCCAACAGCAAGCATTGGACGTTTGTTTGGGTCATGATTTAATTTTTTTTCCCTTCTTTTTTTTTTTTTTTTTTTTTTTAAAGAAAGGGGTTTTGTTTTTTTCTCTAACATTTTTTCAGCATGCAGGAGGCTTTTACATCGTTTTCGCTTGTTAAGGTGAGGGAGGAGGTACAAGGAGCAGAGCGAGCCCCCTGTACCCTCCCCATTCCTCACCCCCTACGGTCAGTGCTAGAACAGGTCCCCCCACCCCAGGTCCCCACCACAGGGGTCTCCTTCCCCCCTCCCCACTCCCACCCACCTCTTCACAACCTGGCATCAAATAAAGACATTGATCAAGAACTTGCTCACATTACCACGAACAGACTCCACTCAGCCAAGAACGACTACTCACTCACTAACACAGCGGCGCGGGGCTGCGGCCACCACCGCCTCCAGCTCAGCCCCTCCAGCACCAACACCAACATTTCTGAGCGCCCCTCGGAGGGGTGGCTGATCCCCCTGCCCACCCCCGACCCCCGCCCCCCGCCCCCCAGCTCGTGCTTCAACCACTCTCTCTACCTCAGCGGGAGAATTTTGCGCAATGAACGGATAAAGTACAACCCTGGGGTGGGGAGGGCAGCGCGTGATGGAGAAGGTGGCACCGGGGAGGGGAGAGGTTCCCAGAGAACAGCCATGTCCCCCTCTCCCTTCCCTTCACTGGGACCAAACTGAGGCCAGATTTTGGATGAGAATGGGTCAGTTGTAGGAAGGATGTGGCCAGTGCTGGCCGGGGCTCCAAAGCCTTTGCTGAAGCCGCGCTGCCATGGGGAGGGACGGCTGTGCCGCAGGACAATTCGGGCCGTGGGGGCTCTGGGGGTTCATCCAGAGCACCCCACCCTCCATCACCCTCCAGGCTCCACACCAGAGGGTGCAAAACACGGCGCCCTCCCCCAGGAAATGCTCACATCCATGTGAAGGGCTGTGCCGCACGCCCAGGGGCTTCTCAGAGCTCTGGGGAGGAGGGGAGTACCGATCCTGCCTGACGGTGTCCCGCTAGCACGGCATTGCTACTTTTGTCTTTACTTTTTCCAAAACATCAGCATCTGCTACAGCCTGGGACCATTGTCCACCCCTCCAATCTGCCCCTTCGGAATCTATTACTGTTGATGCAAAACAGTGGAGGCATCCCATCATCCCGCCATCGTTTCAAACCCTCCAACTGGTATCTGAAGATCAGAAGTGGATCTTTATCAGCACAGAGCACCAGCACCACCTGCCCCAGCACAGTGAGCTCAGCCCCTTCAGCGGCTGCAGCCACAGCTGGCCTGAGCCCACCGTGCCGGGGCACAGGCAGCAAACCAAGCAGAAGGGAGGATGTTCCCAGGAACATTATCACGATGAAAATAAAGTCTCCTGTAACTGAAGGGAATAAAAAAATCTCAGGCGATTTTTTTTGCTTGTTTTTTTGTTTTCTTTTGATGTTAGAACTGTCTGTGCCAAGTTGTGAAACTTGTTGGTTCAGTTCTAAATCAGGGTCCAGGATCTGTGAGCAGAAGTTGAGGGGTAGGAAATGGGGAAGTGGTGGTAGTGGGAGAAAAATTATATATATGGGTTTATATACACACATATATATATATATAGGTGCTTGATTAATTAAGTGCCTATATATATATATACACACATATATTTATAGCTGGGTGTACTGGTACTCAATAGGTCAATCCAACACATTTTTAACATCACAGCATTTTGGCATCCACAGACCAGCTGAACAAACCTGATGGAGCGAAGGTGCTGGCCTGCACCTTGCATGCGTTGGCACGGGAGCCAGATCTGAAGCCCATCCTTTCCCACTTCCCAATGGTTTCAAAGTATTTCATTTAACAAAACCAGGAGTCTTGAAATGATTAAAGGATGTTCAACAAGGCAATTTTTTTTCTGTTTTGTTTCGTTCTGAAAAAAATATAATATATAAAAGTGGCCAACCTCAGGAAGATCCAGGAAAAGGACAGCTGAAGAGGTTTTGGTCCATAAAGAAATACTTTTTCTTCTTTTTTGTTTTTTTTTTTTTCCCCTACTTGGTTTGGGTAACAAAAGTTTTGGTCCAGTTTAAAAACGACGACAACAAAATTATCTCTATAAACTCGGGGGTTTTTTTTGCTCTCTGTTGGGATGCATGTTGGTTTCATATGGGCTCATTGCCTGTATTGCATGATCGTCTCTCTTAGGTTTTGGTGCAATAGGTATGTTTTTTAAGAAAAGAAAAGCACAATGTTCTCTGTGTGTGTGTGTGGTGTGTGTAGCTGCAGCTGGCATCACTTGGAGGAAAGAATGAAGAGTGACCTACGGAAACGTGGAAGTCGATGCACTCCCCCCATGGACGGGAACTCGGGAATGCTTTGGAAATACCCTGTTAGTGACTCCTGATTGGACTGATGAACAAATCCCTGCTTGGATAAGGAAAAAAGAACAAAGTTCCAGACTCCACGGTGGCTCAGAATAACAAAATAAATGCTCGTCGCCTGGTGTGATCCCAATAGGTTCTTCCAAACCTTCTTCAGTTTCACTGGCGTCGTTTTTATTTCTTCACCTTCTTTTTTTGATTTTCTTTTTTTTGTGTTTTTTGTTTGGGTTTTTTTTAGAAAAAAAGGAAAACAATAAAAGTTCTTTAGCTGTGATTTTTTTTTTTTGTTTAAATCTTTGAGGTAATACAGTTGTGCCCTCGTTCTAACAGGTTCCCAGAGGTTGATGGTTTCTTTCTTGTTCTTCTAAATCCCTGTCATCCGTTTTCCTTTCTTTCTGTTGTTTCTTTCTGAGCTCCCAGTTGGGCCGACAACCCTGGGGGGAGGAGAGTGGGGGCTTCAGGCCAAGACAAAGGTTGAAGGTGGCTGGAGAAAGGCTGGCAGGGCCCTCCCTGCATCCCTGCTCCCTCCCCAGTCGATCCAGGTGGCCTGGCTTGGTCATCACCAAGAAGTCCCAATCTCACCACCAAAAAAAACTGAACTAAACTGCTTTGCTTGCGAGATCCGAGTGTGCGTTCTGAGTACTTGGTTTACAAAAGACATTGCAGGCTGGAGCATTGTTCGCCCTTCAAAATTTCTGGCTTTGCTATTCACTTTAATTTTATTATTCACTTATTTTTTTTAAAAAATAACATACATTGCTTGTAAAATAATTTCTTTTCTTCTTTTTCTTCTTCTTCTTCTTTAAATTAATTTATTCTTTCATTCATTTTTTTTGTTCTTCAGATGTCATCATCATTATTATTATCATTATTATTATTATTATCATTATTATTATTATTATCATCATCATTTTTCTCTCATGGACCCCCCCCACTCTCCCTTCCTACCCCCACCCCCCCAACGCCCTGCTCTGTCTCTTTAGGAAAATATTCTAATGGCCTGAGTGGCTGCGGCGTGGCAGACGGGGCACTCGGGATCAGTCCTCTCGCAGATCCTCACGGCACACTCCATGCAGAAGAGGTTGTGGCCGCAGGGCACCAGCGCGGCCGTGACCTCGCTCTCGAAGCACACCATGCACTCGCGGCTGCTGGCCACCGACGTCCGGGCAGCGGCGGGCGTGCCCAGCTTGGAAAAGCCCTGCAGCGGCTCCCCCTGCGACCGCCGCGGCAGCCCCGAGAGGCCGGGCTCCGGGATGGAGGAGGACGGCGAGCGGTGCGAGTTGGGGTGGATGGCGCCGGTGCTGCTGGAGCGCTGCTGCTTCGAGAAGAGCACCGAGACGGGGTTGGTGTTCTCCTGCCCGGCCCACATCGGGGCCCCTGACTCCGGCACGCCGTAGTACAAATCCTGCTTGTTCACGCCGTAGTTGGGGAAGAGGTAACCGTAATTGAAGTCGTTTTGGTCGTTCAGCCGGGGGGTCTCGTAGACGGGGTCAACAGAGCAGTCGCCGATGCAGCCCAGGCTGTTCTGGCGGAAGGTGGAGAGGGGCTTGCAGCCCGGCGCTGGCGTGTGGACCCGCCAAGCCTCTGAGTAGCGGTTCTCCATGCCGGAGTCAGGGCTGCTGGAGAGGAAGTCGTTCTCGTTGTTGTACTCCAGAATCTTGCCCGTCCTCACGGCGATGTGAGTCTCGATCTCCTCCCGGGCGCGCTCCACGTTGCCCGGCGCGCCGGTGATCTCGAAGACGGGGTCCCGGTCTCGGCTGGGCGTGATGATGTAGGTGTTGGTCTGCTGCTGGATCCGCTTGATGGTGGCTCCCTTGGGGCCCACCACCAGCCCCACCACGCGGTAGGGCACGCGCACCCGGATGGTGACCTGCCCCGGCAGGGTGGGCGCGCTGCCGAAGGTGGTGCCCGCCTTGTTGCGGGAGGCCCTGATCATGGAGAAGTGCTCGGCCGCCGAGATGATCTCCCGCCGGGCCATGGCCACGTCCTCCCGCCGCCCCGTCACCATGAAGACCGGCTCCTCCCCCCGCACCGGGGTCTTGATGTAGGTGTTGGTCTTTGCCCGCAGGGCTTTGATCTTGCAGCCTTGGGAAGAGAGAGAAGAAGGCACAGCAGTTAACGGGGATGTCCCGCCGCTCGCCCTGCTCTGCAGGACACTGGGCTGAGCAGCCACAATCTCCTGTGCCACCTGGCAGCCACTGCGCGGGACGTGGAACAAGGGAAAGGCCCTACCCCCCCTAACCCAGAGGGAGGTCCCCCCTCACCATGCCCAGAGACTCCCTCCCTCAGGAGTGCCGTGCTCCCTTATCCCCCACAATGGGGATCACCATTTCGTGTGCTGCACCTCACCACACCATGCCCCCGACTGCCTTCCCTCAGCAGTCATCCCTAAGATCTCCCTTCCACACACCCCAACACCGCGGAGAAACGGGGGACCCACCCCGGGTGTCAGTGCTTTCTGTGACAGAGGCTGTCCCCAGAGCCCCGGGGTGGCCCCCCAGAGACAATGGTCATCCTTGGGCTCTGGGGACAGGGGCAATGCATGGAGCAGCCTGGGGGTCACAGGAGAACAGAGGGATGCCAGTCCCACAGCCTGGATGGCCAATGTGGAGCCCCTTGGCCACCCTGTGCCAGCTCCCAGGGGGAGTCGCCCTCCAGAGAGCCAGAGGATTTTGGTACTACTGAGGAGGTTTTAGGGTGAATGCTGTGAACTTCAGGGGGACAAGCCTGGAGGGGAGTTGCAGAGATGCAGCAGTTTGGGCCTCCCCACTGCAGATATGGCAGGAGTGCAAATGCCAGCAGAGCTAGATGGCCGGGGGCAGCAGGAGGCAGGATTTGCTTTGGGGCTGAAACAGGAAGAAATGGGGCAGGGCTGCCCTCCCGTGAGCCCCAGATCAGGCTGTGCAAAGGCTCCTGCTCCAGGTGCTCAGCCCTCTCTCGAGATCACCGCCAAGCAGTGCTTTTGGTACCAGTATCCACATCCCAGAGCCCATTGAACGCATTCCCCAAACCCTAGAACCGACCAAGCCCATTCCCCCAGCTCCTCATAGCTCAGAAAACAGCCTTCTGCTTTCCCAAAAAGGGCAAAAGACTTTCCAGTGTGTTTTGTCTTCCAAAATGATGTTTTGGAGGGTCTTGATGCAGCTGATTGGCTTCAGGTTTCCAGATGACACCAGGATGCCATCAAGCAACTAAGAGTTTTTACAGATGTGGCACAATTCTCTAAACTACTCCTGGACCCCCTCCTTGCTGCTGTCCTGCCCCTCAAACCCCTCTCCCAAAAAGCCTCACTTGGTGCCCTGAGGCATTTCTGAAGCCTGGCACCAAGCTCCAGTGCAGGCTGGGGGTTCCTCTGCAGGAGGTGTGCTCTGAGCTCAGATCTCAAAGAAAAGTTAAAACCTGTGGTTCTCCCATGCAGATGAAGTGAGGTGAGCACTTTGCTGCGGTTTCCCGAGGATCTGGGTGTCTGATGCAGGGCTCACAGCACCAGAGGATGAGGACACAGCACTGGGATTTCTGTGAGATCCCCCAGCACCTCCTACCCCACCTTCTCTGCCCAGAAAAGACCATCTCCTGTACTCCTCTACCTAGCACCAGCAGGTTTTCCTCCACACACTCCACTGACACCACGTTTCAACGCACAATGACCTGCAAACGATGCCTCTGCAACCACCAAATGCAGATTCCTCAGCTCCTGGGCTGGAACATTATTATTTATAGAGATCCTGATAAATAACAGCATCTCTCAGGCTGGGAGCTCAGCGCTGCCACAGCTCCCCGTGTGAGACACAGGCTGGTGACATCAGGGTGCTCCCTGGAGAGCAGCGATCCCAGCACCCCGTATCATCGGCAGGAACCGAAGCCCCCACCTGTGGTGATGGAAACGGCCTGGTGCCACCAGAGCTGGCAGCTGGGACTCCCTGGGCTCACAGGTGCATCCAGCAGTGCCCAGCGTGGAGCCCGCTCAGCCCGGCCAGCGCTGGCACCGGGCATGGCACGGGCACAGCACTGCACAGGCACGGCACAGCATGGGCACTGCACAGGCACTGCACAGGCATGGCATGGCATGGGCACTGCACAGGCACTGCACAGGCATGGCATGGGCACTGGACATGGCACGGGCACGGCACGGGCACTGCACAGGCACTGGGCATGGCACGGGCACTGGGCACGGCATGGGCACAGCACTGCACAGGTACGGCATGGGCACTGGGCATGGCACGGGCACTGCACAGGCACTGGGCACTGCATGGGCACTGCACGGGCAATTGGCACAGCAGTGCACAGGCACTGGGCATGGCACGGACACTGCACAGGCACTGGGCACAGCAGTGCACAGGCACTGGGCATGGCACCTCACAGGCACTGAGCACAGCACTGCACGGACACCAGGCACCACACAGGCACCGGGCATGGCACAGCACAGGACACATGCTGGTAAATCAGAACTTCACTGTCAACTCCCACTGTGATTTTTAACTCCTCAGAGCCACCTCAGGTCCCAGCGCCTCATTTCCCATTTCTGGAGCAGGAATAACTGTCTCCTGCCTTGTGCTCCTGCAAAGTTTCCTCTTAGCTCCACATCATAGCACTGCTGCAATAAACCCATCTCTGAAACAGGAATTCCATGTTCCTGGGGAACGGATATGCCAGATCTGGCACAAAGAAAGATCTGGGAAAATCCCCAAATCCAAACCAAATCTACCCCCTGCCAAATCCAGTGTAGCTCATGGATTACTCCCCAGAGTTTGCACCATGAGGTACATTTGTGATGCTTTGTTTAGCAAAGTTTCAAACAGCCCATGTGGACCAGCGGTCACCCAGTGGTGTGCTATTAATTCTCCGGAAACTCAAAGGACAGGACCTCATGGAGCCAGGCACAGCTCAACTATAGGATAAACCCAGGCAGGCAAAATCCATAATAAAGGTTCATCCCAAGGAGAGCTGGATAAAACCCTGAGAGGTCGCCCATGCCCTCTGGCACCCACGGCAGGGTGGGCTGTCCCTGACCCACCGCTGGCAGACATTTCCCTGCCCCCTCCTGTGCTGCTCACTCCCTCTCCAAAGAGGGAGATTCCATCTTAGGAAGATTAACCGAGATGCCACCATTTCCCCAGGGATATCACCAGAGCATCACATGGAGAGACAGGGGTGCTCACAGCAAGCATCAAGCTGCAAAAGCCTCCCCATGCATCACCCCAGGCTGCGGGAGCGCCGTGGAATTCCGCAGTGACCCGCGCTCTGCCTCTGGAGCGCCGGGCTCGCTCTCCTGTGCAGAAAGGACCCCGGGCAGGCGTGAGGCACGGCTGGGATTGGGCTCCACGCTGCTCTGAGCCGAGTGGGGGAGAGGGATCTGAGCCCGGCAGGACAGGAAACAATCGCCGAGCCGACAGGGAGGGTCAGGCAGGCAGAGCGGTGACAAAGGACGGGGGCTCCATGCTGGGGACAGATGGAAGGGAGCAGTGGCAAGGAATACACATGAATGAGGGCAAATGTAAGCGCGTTACGGGAGCTGGAGCAGTGGAAGGGAGTTAGGGATGGAGCAAAGGTGGTGGAAATTGAGGGAGGGGCACACCCCGATTCCTCCAAGAGAGGAGAATGAGGTGTGTGGGAGCAAAGCCAAGACACCCCAAAACGGCAAAAGGAAGGTGGGCAAGGAGAGAGCATGGCAAGAGGGAGGGGAAGGAGGATCTGGAGCGGACAAAAGGACGCGTGGTGCAGTCGGTGGTGTGAGAAGGGGGGGAGGAGGAGGGAGGATCTCTGTGCAGGCCTGCAGACGGGAAAGCCAGCTTTGTGGAGACAGACAGATGGAGATCCTGTGCTTAAAAACGGGAGAAAATCACCTCCTAGGAAATTAGACCAACTCCAGCAAGCCCAGCGGGCTCAGTGGCCCCGGCCTCCAGCAGCTCTGAACTGGCACAGACAATGGCCAAACCATCAGCAGCCCAAATCCAGAGAGCTCCACAACTTCCAGGGGCGCTGCTCTGGTTTACATCAGCTAAAACCAGGCTGGGCTTAAATGTGATTTACTCACTTAGTGCCAAGGCTCCGGGCCCATCTCAGCCCCATGCCTGACCGCTCTGCACACTAAAAAGGGGCTGAGCCTGCTTTGAGATCACCTTTTTCTGATGGAGCACATCTGGATCAGGACGTGGCCCATGACATCCCAGCCAGATGGGCAGCACACCCCGATGTGCTTATTCCAAACAAAATTTGTCCTGCATGGGGTGTTTTTTTGACACTTTCCCTTCCTGCATAACTGAAATTTGAAAACACCATGTAACAAAGCATTTCACTCAGGGGACTGTTCAAAGGGGAGGGAGGTGGAAGGGAAGGAATTGCCTAGCAGGTGGTGTCAAAATGAAGCTAAGGGAAGAAAGAGACCCATGAAAGCAGCACCAATATATAACTTGGTGTATGTTCTCCTCGTTATGACAGAGCACAGACATCAGCGTGTCGATCCCTGACGGATCCCTGCCACTTAGATTTTTATATTAAACAGAGAATTAAGCCCTTTCTCATTGTGTTTCCACAGCCTACCTTCTATTATCCTGGGTTTTGTCAATAATGCAGATCCCAAAGCATTTCATGAAGGAGGCTATAAGCTCAGTTCCTCCCCTTACCCTTTTTTCTCTTTAATTTCACTGATTACCAATTGACTCAAAGTAAACGTGTTTGCAAATTACCAGAATACATCACAAACATTCCCACACAGGACCAAACCCTGGAGGAGTGGAGAGCCTCTGGTGCCCAGACCAGTCAGCTAACTGGAATTAATCCGCAGAGCAGCCATCTCTGGCTGAAAACATATAAATAAATTGAGTCTAGACATTGCCAAGATGGGTGGTGGAGGTCAGGGGGAGATCTGGATGCACAGCCACCTTCTCCTCTCTGCTTTCCCCTGCATCATGGCAAGGAATCCATCAAAATTAACAGAGAAAGCTCTAGGAGCTTGGTTCACCTCTCCAGCAAAGACAGCTGCTCACAAGGGACACGAGGGTGCTGGATGCATCTGATCTAGCTGTCGTTTCCTTGGCACGAACCCATCCCAAATGTTCTCCTCCGAGCAGCCCCAAACCAGCGTGTTTGCACGGGACCTCAGCAGGGTTTGCCCCGAGGCTCCCAGGCGCTGCTCCATCAGCGGGCAGAGGATGATCAGAGCAGGAAGGGATGTGCCCAGCACAGCACCAGGGTGACAATGCCACCAGGACAGTGCCATCACACACAGCTGTGCGTGCCGAGCAGATCCCTCACATAATTTCACTCTGGTGGAAATTCAGAGTTAGACCTGCTGATGACCTTCTCATTGGTGCTGCCACAAGGCCAGATCCTGCACAGGTATATTCTGCTACTGATGCAGTCTAGAGGCTCCCACCGGGCACCAACTGGCACCTCCAGCCCAGGAGCACGACCCTGACCCTGGAAGCACCAGAGGAGCTGTACCAGCCACAGCAAACAGCTCCGGAGCCAACCCTGAGCTGGATCTTTTTGTTTGATTGACTGTGTTGTGGTTTTATTTTGGAAAACACACCCCACAAATCATTCCAGGTCCTGATATTTCTTGTTTTCATCAGATACAAAGTAATCGCTACAGACAAAAGCTTTTTATCCCTCTTCTCATTTATGGCAAGGCACCGCTACACTGCACAGATACAAATTACAATTACACCTGCAAATACCCCACGCAGACCCTTCTGGCACTGCTAGTGGGGTGCAAGAGGGTCTAAGGGCAAATTAGAACTTGGTCTTTTTTTCTATTGTAGTCATAAAATTGAAGAGGATCATAAAATAAACAACCCTCAGCTACCTCGGGTAAGGTGGGGCATTCTTTTCCCCGTTAACATGAAAGCCTTGTTAAAAGACAAGCACACAAAGAACTTCACAAATAAACCCTCCTGACGGCCTGTGGGGTAAGGTTTTGCTGCATTGAAGACCTGATGAAAGTGGTGTCAAAAAACACAAACGCACACAAAAGGACCACAACCAACCAACTAAATCTCTTGGCACGGAGGGTTTATTGTCCTGATGATGCAAGTTGTGTTTACAAGAAGGGGAAAAACACCACCCAACACACCATGCCAGGAAAACCAGCAACTGCCTTGTTCCAGCGCGGCGATTTTACGCTTTTTCACATTGCGATGAAAGTTGTTTATGGAAAAAAAAAAAAAACACCACAACAAAGGAAAAAAAAAAAAAAAGCCCACCAAAACACCCAAAAGCGCCGCAGACAATCACCGCCTGGAAAGTTGGGAAGGGGAAGCCCCAGCCCCGGCAGCGATGCCTGGCGTGGAGTGGGTGTGCCCGCACGGCACGATCCCGCGCGGCCGCGCCGGAGCCGAGCGGAGCCGAGCGGAGCCGGGCAGGGCACGGCGAGCGGCGGGGGCGCGGGGAGGGGGCTGCCAGACAAAGGCGGGGCCCCCACCCAATGGCAGCAGATTCCCACTGCCCTAGATTCCGGGCGGCTGCGCTGCGGTTCACTCGGTCAGCGCGGCACCCAGCCCGCTGGGATGCGCGGGGGAGCGTGCGTGTCTCCCTAGAAAATTCCCTTTGTCTCTCTCCCAGACCCGTTTTCTCCTCCCACCTCCACCACAAACGGCACAAAGTCGATCCCGCTCCGCACTTTTCCCTGGTGTAAATTCCGACCGATTCTCATTAACACTTTGTAACAACCCGACACCGACTGCAATCTCTCTCCCTTTAAGGCCCATCCCGAGCTGCCAGAGCAGCGTGCGGAGGTTGTCCTCAGACCCCACCAGATCGGGCGGCTTTCGAGCCAAGATTTCGGCGAAGCAAGGAGACGAGAAGATCTGCTCCCCTCGCTGCTCCTCGGATGCTGTACATACATCCACCTCCACAGGGTGGGTGGGGGAGCTGCCATCATCAGACTTCCTCAATGGAAAAGGCTTTCCTCGGACTATTTTTAAATGCTGAAAGCATTGGAGCATGTTTGGAGCTACACAAAGAACCCAATCACCTGGGTTTAGTGGAGCCTCTTGTTATTTGACTTCGCCTTGCTAAGAAAGAGCAATTTATGTTAAGATCCTCTCTGGCATAATCTCATTCCTGGTGACAACAGGCTGGTTGGAGCAGGCTGGGAGGTGCTGCATCAAAGGGTTTCTGTGAGTACAGGTGACAATGGATGCTATTACTGTGATGAGACCAAGAACCCTTAGAAGGGCCAAAAATCCTTAGAGAGTCCAAAAACCCTTACGGGGAAAGTCTTATCTGGCAGTGGGCGCAGCATGAAGCCAAAGCAACCCCACACCTTCTCCCGACACCTGCACACACCAGACACACAAAGAACCAGCACCATGTCTCCCTAACCACAACATCTGGCCCTAAATGTGCCCTTCAGCCTCTCCCCTGGCTCCACTGACAGAAGCCCAGCCTGTCTGTGGGAGCGGGCAGAAAAGTTGGATACAAATCTTGATTCTGCTAATCCACACCCACCTCGGGTCACTTCTAGGGAAGAACGGCAACGACTGACGATTTCTGCCCCTTCCTAATTTCACTGTCTGCACAACCAAAACATAATGCCCTTCAGACACTCTCCATTCCTCCCAGCACCCACACCCCTTCTCAACCCACATCCCTTGATGTCCCACCATCTCCTAAAAAACCTCCTGCAAACCCCTCCGGTGCTTTGTCTTCACAATTTAATCGGCATGGCCGTGAGAGCCAGCACAGGCAGGACACCCACAACACGAGCTGGGAGGAGAAATACAAGAGTCACCAAGCACCCTGGTGTGCCACACAGGCCTGGCCTGGCTCCAGAACCAGGGAGCACACGCAGGAGGTTCAGCTGCCCAAACTCAGCACAGCTGGAGTTCCCACAGATGCCAGGGGAAGGCAGAGACTCACCCCTGCCCCTCACTGCAACAGCAGGACAGGGGTGGAGGTCATGGCTCCACCTCCAACCATGCCCAAGGGTCCTAGGCACCAGTCAAAGGGATTCTTGTGACTCCATCCCCTCATTCTTCCTTTTCCAGTTTCCTGCCCTCCGGTTTGCAAAGCAGCCCTTGGCACATCCCACCAGCCACCCAACTCTTTGCCACTGACCCTGGGGCACGGTGTGGAGGAGCCTGCCTGGACAATTCCCACCAACCCCCCTTTCCACAGCCCACCACCTCATCCCAGCCAGTCCCCCAGGCTGGCGGGCTCGTGGCCGTGCTGCTCAAATTCAGCGCACAAAGCAGCCCCAGCGCAAACTGGAGCAAGGTTTCCAGCAGGCGATTGGCTCCTCCAGGGCACGTTCACAGCTCCTGGGGAAAGCAGGAGCTGCCAAGCTCAGGTTGAGTTCCTGCAGCATCTCTGGCTCGCAGTGAAGCCACCCCCTCTGCCACGATTGCACCTCTTCACAAGCCAGCCTTACAGACATTCCAATAAAAATATATCGGGATTGAGCCTTATTTACACTTAAGTGCCTTTTCACTCCTTTGGCAAAGTGAGGGGTGGCCTGATAGCAGGTGGAATTCCCATGGTCAAGTGTGTGCACCAGGGCCGCCGTGCCCAGATCCAGGCCTCTCATATCCATGCCTGTCTGTGAGGAACACTTTCATAGATGGTTGACATTATTATAAAATAATCTGAAGGGATAGTATGTTTCTTCAGAAAATAAATGAGTTGAAGAAAAAGCTAAACCCTGTTACCAAGTAAAGCTGTGAAATAATCTTTATTTCATGATTACTTTTTTCCCCCTCTCCCTCTTTCAAGATGTTTATTACCCTGTTCACAGGTACCCATAAAACAATTATATTCCTAGAAAACCATCCGCCACAGGAGCGGTACTACCAAGGGATGACAATCTGGGATTCTGGGATTCCTGGTCAGGCATCCATGAGAGCCCAGGAATCAATGCCCTGGGAGCCCCACACCCAGATCCAGACCCTCTTAATCCGGCCTTCTACACAAAAACAAGGCACAGGAAACAGTGGAGACATTCCTACAGGCCTTCAGAAACAAGTGTGGGCCACGATCTCTGCTGGAGTGAAGAGCCGTAGCTACAGGGACTGTGCTGAAGGAATCCCCAGCACAGGATCTGTCCCCCCACCCCCATGATGGGGCACAGGCTGCACCATCTGCCCCACCAGCCAAAGGAGCACAGGCACAGCTGCATCCCCCCAGCTCCAGCACACTGACATTTCAGTTTCCCAGATGCGGGAAAAGCCTCACACACACAAAAAATGGTGGAAAAAATCCAGGTCTCCACGTTCCTCTCCATCGCTCTGGACACAACAGGCACGTGCTGCGTTCTGAACGCATCGAAACACACCCCCTTCTCAGGAGTCTGGGGCAGCAGTGAGATCCTGGAAGAAAACAGCCCTGGCACATTTCCCCTTGGTTCCGCCTGCCGAATCCTCTTTCCCAACTTTATTAAACAAAGGGGGCCTGATTCTCCATGCCCTCACACACAGCAGCGCAGAGTTGGTGCTGAGCCCCGCCGTGTCTGCCCGTGCTCCACTCCCGGCAGCGAGGGCAGCACAGGGAGGATCGGGATCAGGGCCAGTGGCATCTCCTGGGCCAGACCTTCACCCCTTCCTGCCCATCTCCCCAGTGAGGGGCCCCCATCCCAGTGCGAACGCCAGAGCAAGAGCGCTTCCCTCGGCTGCAGACGCCCCAAGTTTTGGGGAGGTCAGCCCCCCCCGGACTCCTGCCCACTCTCCATCCCGGAGAAGCGGGGCCGGTCCGTGGGAACGGGACCCTTGCTCCAGGGCTGGGAGCAAGCAGAGCCTCCGCAGGCCCCATTGTTCCAACCGCACGCCCTAGCGTCAGAGATGTCCAGCAAGGAGCCATTTGTGCCCCTCTCCCCGTGGCTTCCCCTTGCCCACCTCAGCCCTTCTCGGGGCACTGGGGGTCATCACCCCCCGGATCCCACCACAAACCCTCTGCTCAGGCCCTTCCATCCCAACCCACAGGGGAGCATCTGCCCATGGAGCCGCAGGCTCTGCCCATCGCACTTCCAGAGCGTCAAGTTACTTGTTCAGAGAAAGAAAGAAAGAAAAAAAAAAAAGCCCAACACTTAGCCGCACTATTATTATTTTTTTTTCTCTGTAGCGACACAAAACTTCTCTCACCAGCGCCGTGCCCCGACTCCCGCAGTGCCCACGGGAGGCGCGGGGCCCCGCACCGCACACCCGGGAGTGGTGGGGGTGGGCGAGGGGTGACTTAAGAGTGGGTGTGGTATGGAGATATATATATATATATATAGATATATATATATGTAATTTTTTTTAAAGCCCTCCTCCATTCCACCTCGCTCCGAACGGAGCCGTGAGAACAAAAGCATCACTGTGGCGGCGCGCGGGCAGCGGCTGCGGGGGGCCCACGCGGGACGGCGGGTCCCGCTCCGGGGTCCCCCCGCTCCGGGGTCCCCCCGCTCCCGGGGCGGCGGGAGGAGCTCGGCTCCCAGCCGCTCACCGGCCGCTCGGACCGAGCCCGGCACCACCACACCCCCTCCGCCCGGCCAACAAAGGGGCACTCCGAGCGCGGGGCCGGGCTCAGCCCGCACCCCCGCCCTTCCCCCGCCTTATTCCCAGTTTTTTTCTTAAGGAGAGCGCGGTCGAGATCTGCTCTTTGGCAGAACCGGCGAGCGGCGCGCGGGGCTCCGGTGCCGGCGGCCGGACAAGCCCCCGCAGCGTTCCCGCAGATCCCCCCATCCCACCCTGCCCAAAAACCTCCGTGCCGGCAGCGCGGCCACCCGCCCACGGCCCGGGAGCCCCGGGCTTTGTCCCCGGCGGGGCCGAGCGGCCCCGGCCCCGAACAATGGGCGGGAGGGAGCGGCGGGGGCGGCGGCGGGGCCCCCCGGCCGCGGGGGAGTGTCCCGGGGCCGGCGAGCGGCGACACCGGGGGAGATCGGGGGTACCGGGGGCCCGGCGCTCACCTTGCCGTCCCACGATCTCGGCCACGTGCTCGGAGCTGGGCACCGGGACGCACTCGGTGGTGTTGGAGCTGCTCTTGAGCCGCAGCTCGGCCTCCTTGTAGAGCGCGCACAACTTGGGCTCCGCCGCCCCGGCGCTGGGCGCCGCCGAGCCCTTCGGGGCCGCCGGGGGCGGCGGCGGCGGCGGCGGCGGCGGCTGCTGCGGCGGCGGCGGCGGCGGCGGGGGCTGCTGCGGCGGCGGCGGCGGCGGGTTATTGTTGTTGTTGTTGCTGTCCTCCACCAGCACCACGGCCGAGGAGGAGGAGGAGGAGGAAGGCTCGCCTAGCCCCAGCAGGCAGAGCTGGTCCAGGGCGAGCTGCAGCGCCCGGTCATCCTCAAGCAGCGCTCTGTCTTTGCCGCTCCCACCGAAACAGCCTAAATCGCCGAAACCCCCGTTCCTTTCCATTATCCCTGGGACTACCAGGCTAGGCATGGCTAACAAAGGCTTGGGAGGGGGCTGGGGGCTGGGGGGGGGGGGGCGAGAGGAGGGGAGGGGGGGGACACAAAGAGCTCGGGAGGGAGAAGGGAAAAAAAAAGGCAGAGAGAGAGAACGAGAGAGAGAAAAGGACCCTCCGCCCCCCGCCCCCCGCCTGGCCAAGCCCCTTTCCCGTGTAACCCGAGCCCCGCGCCCGCCGCCTCCACCGCGGTCCCCCCGCCGACGCCCCCGCCCCCGGCCGCCGCCGCCGGGGGGTGCGGGGGGTGCGGGGGGCGCGGAGCGGAGCGCGGCCCCGCGGGGGGAAACTCTTTTGTTTGAAGGCGGCTGGGCGCTGCGGGAGCGGCCCGGCCCGCGGGCTGATGGGGGATGTAGTCCGGCGGCGGCACACCCCCGCCCGCGGCGGCGGGCACCGGGGCGGCGGGACCGGGGCGGCGGCGAGCGGAGCCGGCGGGAGCGGGCGGGATGGGACACCGGGAGGGGGATGTGGGGACCCACGGTGACACGACTGGATGCGAGATGTGGGGGGACACGGTGAGGGGGCTCCAGGGGACCCACGGTGACACGAGTGGAGAGGCTGCACGGCACCCACGGTGACACGGGTGGAGTGTGCTGCGGGGGACCGCCCGGGACACGGAGGGGGCGTCGCTGTGGGGAGACACATTGTGCGGAGGGGCTGTAGGGGCACGCACTGTGTCACGGGTGTAGGGGCTGCAGGGGGACCACGCGGTGCCACCAGCGGAGGGGAATGCAGGAGGATCCACCATGTCACCGGTGGAGGGGCTGCAGAGGGACATGCCGTGACGTGGGGTGGGGGTACACGCTGTGACACGGGTGACAGAGGTGTGAGGGGACCAGCCGTGCAGTGAACGGGTGGAGGGGACTGCGTGGGAAGGTGCTGTGCCACGGCTGGAGGATGATGGAAGGAGATCAGCCGTGCCATGGGTGGAAGGGACTGTGGTGGGACCACTGTGCCATGGGTGGAGCAGGCTGCAGTGGGATTCCCTGTGTCACACGAGGAGGAGGCTCCCTGGGGACCCACCATGCAGCGGGTGGGTGTAGGGGCTGCATGGGGACCCACGGAGACACGGGTGTTGGGGCTCCATGGGGTCCCACTCTGGGTTCCATGAGTGACTCACTGTGCACACCCCTGGCAGAGAGGGATCGCAGGAATGAAGGGTCTGTGAGAGGACCCAGGGTGCACCCAGCATGGAAGGTCATGAGTGGAAGGGGCCTGTGTGTGGGCCCACCATGTGCCCCCCACTGTGGAGGGGTCAATGGCAAAGGAGGCTTTGCGTGGGGACCTGTTGCTACCCACTCGTGAGGGGTGCTGCAGAGGTGTCCAGGGCTGGGATCCATCCAGAGACCCACAGGCACAGCAGGGCTCACTGGGAGGAGAGGTGGCTCAGCAGGGACACCTTGGGTACAGCTAGCAGGGCACCAGGGGCAGCGGGGTGAATGGTGGCACAATGGGGCAGGACCCCCCCCCCACAATGGACAAGGAGCTCACTGCTTCGTCCTTGTGAAGGAGGGCATGGCCTTCCAAAAGGGTTCCCCACAAACATGAGCACTTCGGTCTTGCAGTGGGAAGACCCCTGACACAGCCACAAGCATTTGAGGGACAATATTGCATGTCCACCAGGTCTGGGAATTATGGAGAACAAGCAGGGGGAGCCCCCCAGCCCCCCAAGGCCTTGTAGTGGTTCCAGGCACGGCGAGGCTTGGTGAGGCTGCTGGGGCTCAGCTCCCCACCCTTGGCTCCGTGCCCCAGCAAAGCCCCCTCCTGCGGACGGGGAATGCTGGGGGGGCCGTGGGACAGCCCTGCTCCCTGGGCTGGCCTTTCTCATTGAAATGAGGATTCCGCGCGGAGGGAAGCGCTGACAATCGCTCCCCAGCTCCCAGCCAGCCGGGCTGGGCGGTGAGCGTGTGAGCGCGCGGTTCTCCCCTCGCCCCTTTCTTCTCTTTGAATCAAACCAGATGTCTCCCATGAAATGAGATTGCCGGAGCTCGCACTGGAGGGGGACAATGCAGAGGGATGCGAGGCTCCCGCCGAGCCACATCGCGCTGCGGCTCCGGCGATGGCAGCGGCTGCGGCGAGGGCTGGGGGGTGGTGGCACCGCTGCCTCGTCACCGGGGCTGGACCTTTCTACCCCCACTGTATCCTGTAGCATTTGCTCTCTCTGCGATCCTTACAGGAAGGTTTTTTCTTTCCCCCCACCTCCCCTTTCTGGGTCTACCAGCAGAAGGTCTCAGCTGCGGCTAAACTCGGCAGATGGGGCACCCAGCACAAGGAGATGGCTCATCCACTGACTCAGCCGGTAAGGTGCTGCTGGAGCTCTCCCTGCGAGTTTGCCCAGGCACTTTGGGAAGGGAAATTTTTGCTCGCAGTTTGATTTTGGCATCCAGGTTTCCTGATGTGTGGTACAAACTCAGGGAGATGCTGGGACACTAGCCAGAGGGGCAGATCCCCTCTCGCTGCTGTGGGTTAGAGCTTGTGGTGGTTGTGCTGCAGGTGTGCACAAAAAGGAGGGAAAAAAGTAAAGCTAAGGGTGGGAGAACCCACCCACTGCTGTGTTTCATGCAGCTCATTTTGGCCATGGCTGTAGAAGAGTGTCCTGAATTAGGTTTTATTTCCTTTTTCACCGTTGTGTAGTAATGGGATTCCTGAGAGTGGCAGTTTGGGATGTTTCCTTTCATGGCAGTTTGGGATATTCCTTCTTCTAAGAGTTGTCTCTTTGTATTGGGATGTGATGGATGGTGGCTCCATAGGGTGCACACACACATCCCATGGCAAGTTTTACCACAGATACTTGGCTGGGTGTGCCCCATTAAATGGCCAAAAAATGTGCATTTAATGCACGTGGAGGTTCACACACACGCTGCTGGTTCCCTTGCACACGCCCGCTGGCTGTGGCTCACTCCACGCTTTACAACCAGGTGAAACTCGTGTGTGTGTCTGTGTAAGTGTGTGTTACAGGTGCAAACACACAGGATTATGTACACTGAAACATGCCCACAAACCACACGTGTTTGTGCCCGAGGCATTTGTGTGCACACACGTCTCCATGCAGGGGTGCTCCCGGTGCGGGTGAGGATTGTGTGCACGCCCACGTGCTGGTGGTGGGAACTGTGGTCTTCTGCCCTGTAAATTATGGACTTTTCACTCGTCCAGGTTGGAGCCCATGCGTGAAGCTGGTAGCAATGCCTGCTCTGGAGGCAGCACGTCATTTTAGGGACATGGTTTTGCTTCCACCTCCATTTTAAGTTCTGTCACGGAGGTCTCAGGAGAAGAAAGTTCCCCTGGAAATCAGAAAGCGAAAGGAAAAAAAGGGGGAAACTGTGGACATCCAGCTCTGAGCATTCCAGCAGCATGAGCCAGGCCCTGAAATCACCAAACTGACTAAAAAGTTTGTGTGACTCAAAGGAAAAAAAAAAAAAATTGAAAATTGAGTTCCTTTTCATTTGCCTTCTCCCGGGGCTGTCAGATTTCACTCTGGTTACATCACCTTGCTATTCTGCACAGCCACAAGGTCTAGAAACTTACTTTAAAAAAACAAAAAATTCATACTCGCACAGATTCACATGACTCACAGAGCTGGGAATTTAAGGCAACCAGAAACGCTCCTAGAAAAATCACAGGAATTGGCAACATAGGCAGTGACTAATCCTGATGGGTCCCTGATAGCAGCATCTCTCAGTTCATACAATATTTTGGGGGCGTAGCTGGGCTACAACCAAGACTTTGATCCTCTTCCCAGTGATAGCAGCTGCTTGGGAATGATCTTACCTCCCGTCTGGCATCGCTGCCTCTGGGGAAGCTGGATTTCAGGAGTAATTCAGGTTAAAGTTAGCTCTGCCAGGTGGCCTGAGCCAGCTCCATGAGCTGGAGTAGGTCAGAGGGGCTCACATCACGGAGCTGTTGAGGGCTGGATCATTCCCAACTCCCTGGATAGAGAGGTAAAAGGTTATTTTTGGGGGGCAGGTAGTGCTGGATTGCAAGTGAGGATTTCACCATGGGTGTAGTCTCTGCACAGTTATATCCACTCAGCGAGCACCCTTGCCGAGGTTTTGGCAGAAACGCAGTGTTTCTAGTTAAAAAGCGGGTATTTACAAATGTTTTAAAGTCCACATTGCTGAATTACTGTCAGGGGGAAAAAAGAGTATTAATTAGAGCCAGGGACGGTGGTGGAGCCCTCAAAGCAGAGAGGTTGGGATCAGGCAGCGGCATCACGTGCCCCTTCCCGAGGCAGAAGGCTGCAGAACAATCAAAGAAAAGGGAAAAACTGCAAACTGCAGCTACTGCCGGTGCCAGAGCCATCGGGGAGGGGTGGCCGGGCACCAGGGCTGGTGACAGAAAGTTCTGTGGGAGGCAGGAATAAAGCTGACATTGACTGAGGAGGTGCCAGCAGCCTGTCCTTAGGCAAAACAGCGACTTAGAGTCACCATCAAGAGCTAACGCAGAGAGAAACTTTCTGGATGAATTTGTGTCATCAGTGTTAAGCCGAATTTGGCACTTCCCAGTGCTGCATCCCTTTGCCACCGACATGACCCAAGTCTGGAGGAAAGGTGGCAGCTGCTAGGAAAGGTTTAATGCTGTGGAAGCATCCCACATCCCATAGACTGAGGGGATGAGCTGGTGGTGGGGAGGACAGGGGGAGCAAACACCTGCTTGGAACCAGGACACCTTTTTTAGGCTTTTCTTCATTTTCTTCTTGCATAGAATCATAGACTATCCTGAGGTAGAAAGCTCAAGCTGGGATACCATCGCCACGAGTGCTTTGAGACATCCTCTCCCTGTCCCTGCACAAATCTTTTCAAGAACAGCTCAGCTGCACATGAAATAGAAGCATCCCAAATGCTGGGAAGCTGTAAGGGCTCCCTTCCACTCTGAGCCCACGTGCTGGCCATTCCCTGTAGGACACGGTTCAGGGGGGACTCCATGGTGGCTGATCCACCCGGGATGTCCCTCCATCCCCATCTGTGTCTGTACAATTCATCTGCTGCCTGTTGACTTTAAACCTCTTTGCTTTGTCAGTGGGACTGGCAGCAAGAGGAGTCTCACTGTCCGTGGAAGGATCCTGAAGTGCTTTGCAAACATTTGTTAATTAAGCTGTTCTATGAGATAAGTAAATTAGCGCAAAGCCTGATCCAAAGCTCCTTGAAGTCCATTGGTTTTGGTGAGCCCAGGTCCATGGGATCAGGCCCAGAAGACCAGGCTTTAAAACCCCTCAATTTTGTTAAGAGCTCAGCATATTGGCTGCAGATGGGTGCTAAGCTACAGGAACAATCTGGCGCTGGGATCGCGGGTGCTGCACCCTTGGCAGACTTGGTTGTGTTCATAACGTGGAGGGTTTGGACTTCTAGTCATGAGGGGTTTGTTTTTAAAAACTGAACTAAGATTGCTGTAGAAACTTCTACTGAAATCTGGATAATTTTAGGTCTGGGATCAAAAGGGGGTGTTCAATTTCAAGGTCACGCTCTCCCCTCATTCCTGCTGCTTATACATTCTGCTCATTTTCCAAGGAACACGTTTTCCTCCCGTTGGAATCCCATCCTCTGCAAGCAGATAATTCCCGATTTCAATTTATAGAACATCAGAATCACCACGTGTTTCCTTGGGTACGTCCTCTTTTGAATTTTGTCCAGGGGCACATTGAGGTTTTGGCACTTACCTGTGTCTGAATCTCCAGAAATCAGCCCAGGAATGCCGGCAGGGCCGCGGATCAGCTCTGTGAGCATCGCGCCCACCTCCACCGCGGTGCCAGTGGGGCTGGGTCCCTGCGTGTGCTCCCTCTGCCCGCCCGGTGCGTCCACCATCAGTCAGATGCTTCCTGGACATGTCAAGCCCGAGGCCCATGTGTTGGCCAGATGGTCCATGTGTGCCCAGCAAATCCAACACGTCCAGGATGTGTTGGATTCGCTGCACGTTCCTTGTCAAGCTGTGCAGCGCATGTGCACATATTTCTGTCCAGGAGATCTGGAAGGGAAGCAGTTCTTCATCCAAGGGACTTGCCTCTCTCCTGTTATCCTGACAAATGAACCCCTCTGTAAGGGGCCACCTGAGAGAGAGGGATGGGCCATGTTCCGAGGACAAAGGGAAATTTCAAACCAAAAAGAGGGGAGGTTTACATTAGGTATTAAGAGGAAATTCTTCCCTGTGAGGGAGGTGAAACACTGGCACAGGGTGCCCAGAGCAGCTGTGGCTGCCCCATCCCTGGAAGTGCTCAAGGCCAGGTTGGACAGGGCTTGGAGCAACCTGGGATAGCAGGAGGTGTCCCTGCCATGGAACTTGATGAGCTTTAAGGCTGTGTCCAACACTAATCATCCCATGATTCTATGATTCTATGATTTCAGCTTCAAGACAGGAATGTGAGTCATGGAGTCAAACCAGCTTGTACTAGGTGCAACAAGAGTGGCACTGGCATTTCTGTGAGCTACACACGAGCTCCCTCAGCACAGTCGCATCTTCCCACTTGGAGGCTCAGTGCACCCACTTTTAATGCTCTTTCTAGTTATGAGTTATTTTAAATGAAAACAGAGCAAGTTTATAGGAGGGGTGATGCCCAATGACATCCCATTCTTTCAGGAACATGGATGTGGGTGGTGTTGGCTATTTTTAGCCGAAGAAGGCCAACAAAGAGTTTTGAAGCATGGATTTGGTGCTGGAGAAGAGTGACACTGATTATTCACACAACATATACAGTTAAATACATGTGAAAGAGATTCTTTTACATTTTCTCTGGGTGTTTTCTTGCTGTTTATAAATCTCGGGTGGAGTCGGCATGCACGATCCTTAAGTCTTTTGTGTCTTTCTAAGCAATTTGATTGAAGTCATGCAGCAGGTCCAGGGCGTAGTCCAGAGAGCCAGCATCCTGTTTTTTCTTCTCTGGACAAGTGCTATCACTCCAATTTTGTGCAGAAGCACCTTCCCCTATCTCACTGCCTCACTTTTCCCCATCATATTCCACAAGGGCTGTTGCACATTTTGACAGAGATGAGGAAAGTCATTACGTTGCAGGTGATGCCTCCTTTCCAGGGAGGCTCTAATCATCCTGTCGTGCTCCAGAGCTCTTCCTGTCGGTGCTAATTTTAGGCTCATGGTGGAAGTTGCTGCCGGGTGCTCGGGCTGGGATGGAGCCTGAGCCACGCAGGTGCTGCAATCCTAATGCTGCTCCTGCATCCTGCACGGCCCAGCAGCCTGGGCGTCACACCTTGCTGGGAAAAGCCTAAGGAGCACATCTCGGCCCTTTTTTAGCTGTTTTGCACTTGCTTATGCCAGCCCAGGGGTGGCTGATGCCTCTCCAGAAGCACAGCAGGGACAGTGGGGACCTGCTTTTCCAAAGAGTTCAGTCTCAGGCCAGCAGCCAAAGCGAGGGCCAGGTTTTCCCAGGTGTTCACATCCCAGCTCTGCCTGTCTGGGCAGGCTCCTGCGGGAATGCTGAGCGATTCTGAGAGAGCAGGTCCTTGCTCTGCCGTGCACAGAAGACCTTGTCAGCACAGGGACTTTGGGCACAAACAAGCAGGTGATGCTGTCAGGTCTTTGCATTGATTTTCTCTCTGCAGTTCCAGATCCTTTTGGAAGCATCTCACAGCTTGAAAAGAGGGTGTTTCATCATGGCTCTGGGCTCAGCCTTGCACTGCTCTGCTCTGGACACTGCTTTTGGTGGTGTAGGGATGAGTGAGACACAAGGACCCGATGTGTGAGACACAGAGCAGAGGGAGCCAGAGAAGCTGTGGCTGCCCCATCCCCTTGGCTGCAACCAAGTGCTAAGGGAACTTAAAGCTCATCTTGTCCCAGCCCCTGCCATGGGCAGGGACTATCCCAGGTTGTTCCAAGCCTTGTCCAACCTGGCCTTCAACACCTCCAGGGATCCAGGGGCAGCCACAGCTTCTCTGGGCATCCTGTGCCAGGGTTTCACCTCCCTCACAGGGAACAATTTCCTCCCAATGTCCCATCTAACCCTGCCCTCTGGCAGTGGGAAGCCATTCCCCCTCGTCTTGTCCCTTCAGACCCTTGTCCAAAGCCCCTCTCCAGCTCTGTTGGAGCTCCTTTAGGCACTGGAAGCAGCTCTAAGGTCTCCCTGGAGCCTTCTCTTATTCAGGCTGAATTCGAGCACATTAAAAGTTTCTCAGAGTTCTTTTCACCTCTGCCTCCCAGGGGTTAACAGTCCTGGAAGTACTCTGATTTTTCAGTTAACAACTGGGAGGAACAAGGTCTTTTCTAGCCTGGTGTAGACTCCTGGTCTCAACCCACTTCAGTTTTGCCCAGGCACCACCACCACCACGTGCTGCTGTGCCAAGCACACGGCAAGGCAGAATAAGGCCCTGAGCCAATTTACCCCTTCTTCTTATCAGTCTAGACATCCTCATTATCCAGATAAAAGTCTGATCCTTCCCTGAATCCCACTAAGCTCCTGCCTGTACAGTACTGAAGGCAGAGGGCACTCGCCCTCACCCAGGACTCCCCTGCGGGTGGGAGATGCTGCCCCCAGCTCCAGTTCCGAGCTGGGAGCAGGTCACAGGGTGAGTGTATATTATTCCAAGTACTTTACCAATTACAAGTCATTACTAATGCTTTTATTACCATTATTTAATAGATCGTGTTAATTATTATTATTAATTTGCTTTAAAAGCAGTGTTTCCATAGCAACAGGGAGATGTGTGCTGCTTTTCAGGCACATCAAGTGGACATTTTCCCATCTCTTCCCCAACGGGCTGGCAGCCTACCACAGGGCTGGGTGATGAAGGGGGCTGTGCTTTGGTCCCCGAGGAGATGGCACCAGCAGAGCCATCCAGGAAAGATGAGAGCACCATCCCTGCCACTGGGGAGTCCCTTGTGCATTACAAAGTTCCTGCGGGATGCAGGCTTCGTGCCTAAATGCTGCAGATGCCCCAGGGGAGCAGAGCAGGTGTGGTAATGTTTGTAGCTCGGTGTGACCCAGGAGTGAAGCTGTCAATTCCCACACTGCTGATTGCCCGGACTCCAGTGCTCCCTCAGAAAGTGCCTTGTCTCCTTTTATGTTTTCCAGTCAGCTGCAGAAGGAGCAGTTCTTGGAAGCCAGGCTGAAGTCCAGCAGAGCTGGCTGCAGGATGTCTGCAGTGAGTTGGGGGCTGCTGCTGGAGTGCAGGGAAGCTCTGAGCCTTGTCAGGTGCTGCAGTGATTCCAGGGGCGATGGAAGGACCATCCAGGATGCTCAGGTGCCACTTCCCAGTCCAGGCTGTCTGCAGGCTCTGCTCCAGGTATCCCTGTGGTGAGAGGGAAATGCAGGGGGTGATGCTGTTGCTCCTGGGGTGTGGTGAAGGTTTGCCAAGGCTGGGAAGGTGCATGCTGCTTTGCAGATTGACACACTAAAGGGGTTTAAACACTGAACCCAGGTTTAAAGTTGGCCTCTGACCCATCACATCCCTCTGACACTGCCCTGCTGGCCTTCACCCCACACTGCCACTGTCACTTCTCCCATACACAGCTCCTGGGGGTGTCATTTGCTGGGGACCGTGTACCCTGTCCGTGGTGGAGGTGCCTGCGTGTTGGGCTGTGTCCTTGCAAGAGGAGTTTGCAGCAGAGGAGGTGCAAGAGGCCAAGGCCAAGCTCAGCCAGGAGCGGTCTCTCAGGGCAGGTTCTGAGCCCAGCACTGCTCAGGGAGAGCCCCTACCCAGTGATCACTCCAAAACAAGCTGGAACACTAATTGCTGCCAGCCACAACACAAGGCCCAGCACTGGAGAGCCCATGGGGACCACGGCTCCATCTGCCCAACCTAAAGGAGTCCCTGGAGGGCTGGAGCCAGACATGCTGTCACCTTATCCTTGCTGGTCCAGGTGGCCCCAGGGGTTGCACCAGGAGCAGACACACATCCCCACGCTGGCTGGGTGCCCTGCCTCTGCCTCCTGCTGGCAGGTCATCACCAATTAATTTGCCTACTGCTTTCTGTGTTGTCAGAGCAGTGGAAATCCATCATCTTCATGAAGGTTCCAAAAGCCAAATCATCAATCCAGCAGCTCCTCAATGGGGGTTTGGGAGCTGCAGCCTTAAGGAACACCAGCAGTGACACCCGGGCAAGCAGCAGCACTCGAGGCACTTGCTGTAAAGCTAAAAGCATTTGCTCCACAGTAGCACATCCCTCACCATTCCAGTTCACCCTGCCCTCCTGGGGCAGTGGGTTCTGTGGGGCTGGGAGAGGGGATTACCCTGCTCAGCCCTGCACGGCCCCGGGGAGAGCAGCTCCCAGCAGCTCTCGGCTGCTTGGGGTCAAAAATGGGGGTGGCAGGTGGCTGGGACAAAGCCTGGAGTCACTGTCACCCCCGTGCCAGATGTGGCATTGCCGGGGTTCGGGGGGTTCTGGCTGCCCTGGTGTGGGTGGGGGGTGCAGGTATGTCCTGACGGGACCCACCGGGAGCGCGGTGGCACCGCGGTCCTGCGGGGACACCCCTGCAGCCAGCGCTGCACAAAAGCTGTCCTCGCCTCCCCCTGCTCCTCCAGAAGTGAAGAAACACAAAAGAGAGAGGCAGGAGGGCTGGGAGCGGTGGGAGAGAGGGAGGGAGGGAGAATCCCCCATGCCCGGAGCTAATCCCAGCTCCTCTAGGAGAGGGATCTCGAATAACAACCGTCCGTGGTCGAGGCCAGATGGATTTGATTTAATAACGAAGCAGGGGGGCTTGGGATCATTTCGGAGCCTGCCCCAAGGGCCGGATCCTCGGCAGGCAGCAAAGGGCCATGCCGGGGGTGTAAATCCGAGCGTGAGCTGCAGGCTGCTTGCACACTTCCCAAAATGCCGGGATGCCTCGGCTGTGGGGACATCTTCTGCTTCCCGGCAGCTGCCCAAGTCCCGGCCACGCGTGGGGCACAGGGGCCCTGGGTTTGTCATGTTCCCTCAGCCAGCAGGGAAAGGAGAAGGGGATTGGGAGGCAATTCCTGAGGCTTCCACAGCCCCAGCCGTGGTGTCTCACCACTCAGGGCTGCCGTGGGCTCAGACCCCCTTATGGAGCACAGAGCAGCTGGTGGTCCTGCTTTGGCAAATCCAGGAGACCCCCACTGCACCCTACAGTGGCTGAAGCCTCCCACTCCTTAGTTTCAGCGTCGCGGGGCAGGGAGGTGGCTCAGGACAGTGTCACCCTGTCCCTGTGCCATGCCAAAGGAGGAGGCTGTGGGTTAGGAGAGGGGATAGCACCCAGGGCAGCAATGCTGATCCCAGGTGTTACCCTGCTCCTGCCTCAAATTCCACCCTGGGTTTGCCTCGGAGAGGGTGGGTGAGTGCAGGCAGGAGTTCCCTGCACATGGCAAGAATTCAGCATTTGGGCAAAGACCCCCCCCAGCTGTCTGAGGCCCATCCCGCCCTTCCAGGAACATGGGGCCCTGTTCCTGACCCCACTGCCAGGAGATGCAGGGAGCACCTTGGGCCGTGCCTGGCCTGTTCCCTTCCCTGAGCAGCCACAGAGCCAGTACCAGCAGGCACGTGCAGGGCACCATCTGGCTGAAGCCACACCCAAATCCCAGTATTCATTCCTGTCTCCCCATGTCCTTTGGGATGCTCCAAAGGTGATAGTCCTGTGACTGGCAGCACTGTGGTGCAGCAGAGCAGCAGCACCTCGCTGCCAGGCCGTCCCCACCACCCTGCTCGCCACGTCTGCCAGTTGGTGCTCGAGCCAGCAGCCTCCCTGGAGATCTTGTTTCTGGAAACCGGAGCAGCCCCGGCACTGCCCCGCGGCTCCCCAGGCAGGGAGGTGCTGCCATCAGCCCAAGGCCTGAGCTCAGCCTGCCCCTGCTCCCCTCCAGACCTCCTGGCACTCTGCCGTGCCAGCAACGAGCTCCCGGCGCCAGCAAGTGCCAGCAGGGGCAAGAGAGGCGTTTTCTGCTCGGGGAGGATGGCAGGGCTGTGCCATGGGCTGGGAGGGCACCGGGAGGAGGAAGAACTGTGGGTCCATCCCAGAAGCAGGGAGCCAGGAGCCTGGCTGTGTGTCCAGGGCATTCTGTGCAGAGAGGCCGGGATGCACGAGCTGCTGCTTGCATCCATCCCATGTCTCCCATGGCCTGTGTGTCCTGCTCAGGGACACTGTCCCCATGTCCCATGGCCTGTGTGTCCTGCTCAGGGCACTGTGTCATGTCCCATGGCCTGTGTGTCCTGCTCAGGGACATTGTCCCATGGCCTGTGTGTCCTGCTCAGGGCACTGTGTCATGGCCTGTGTGTCCTGCTCAGGGACACTGTCCCCATGTCCTATGGCCTGTGTGTCCTGCTCAGGGCACTGTGTCCTGTCCCATGGCCTGTGTGTCCTGCTCAGGGACACTGTCCCCATGTCCCATGGCCTGTGTGTCCTGCTCAGGGACATTGTCCCATGGCCTGTGTGTCCTGCTCAGGGACACTGTCCCCATGTCCCATGGCCTGTGTGTCCTCTCAGTGCTCTCTGGCTCGGGGTGCTGTGCTCATCTCCATGCCCGTCCCCTGGCTCTGTGCTGGCACCCCCAGCTGGTTTCTGACTCCCATTCCCCCGGGGATGCTGGTGGCAGCACGGTGCCTCCTGCCTGGTCCCCCAGCAGGTTTCTGACTCCCGGGGATGCTGGTGGCAGCACGGTGGCTCCTGCCCAGTCCCCCAGTGGGTTTTTGACTCCCGCTCTCCCGGGGATGCTGGTGGCAGCACGGTGGCTCCTGCCCGGCTCCCCCAGTGGGTTTTTGACTCCCGAGGATGCTGGTGGCAGCACGGTGGCTCCTGCCCAGTCCTCCAGTGGGTTTTTGACTCCCGAGGATGCTGGTGGCAGCACGGTGCCTCCTGCCCGGCTCTCCCAGCTGGTTTTTGACTCCCGTTCCCCCGGGGATGCTGGTGGCAGCACGGTGCCTCCTGCCCAGTCCCCCAGTGGGTTTTTGACTCCCGTTCTCCCGGGGATGCTGGTGGCAGCACGGTGTCTCCTGCCCAGCTCTCCAGGCCTCTCTGCTGGCCGGGAAGCTTTTCCCCCTCTCTGCTGTTGGCAGAGAGCCTGGAGGGAGAGCCGGGCAGCGCGGGGTGCCTGAGGGAGGCACGGGCTGGGTGCCCCTGCTGGGTCAAGGCGTGGTTGTTCTCCCCTGGGTCCCCCGGTGCCCGTGCCAGGGGACAAGCCCTGGTGGCAGTGACCCGGCCAGGGATGGCTTCTGTCCTGCCCCCCTTGGGAGGAGGCAGCCATGAATGGGAGCTCGGGAGCTCGGGAGCATTGGCTCTGCCTCCCTGAGGAGCAGCAGTCACTCAGGACTGGCGCCGTGCCTGTAAAAATCCATCCAGGCTTGTGCCTTCGGTGCCAGGCTCTGAGGCCAGGCCAGGGACCCGTGCTGAGGGGTGGCACGGGACAGGAAGGGATGGCACGGGACAGGGAGGGATGGCACGGGACAGTGAGGGGTGACATGGGACAGTGAGGGGTGACACAGGACAGTGAGGGGTGGCACGGGACAGGGAGGGATGGCACGGGACAGCGAGGGGTGGCACGGGACAGTGAGGGGTGACATGGGATAGTGAGGGGGTGACATGGGACAGGGAGGGGTTGCACGGGACAGTGAGGGATGGCACGGGATAGCAAGGGGTGGCACGGGACAGTGAGGGATGGCACGGGACAGCGAGGGGTGGCACGGGACAGTGAGGGGTGACATGGGATAGTGAGGGGATGACATGAGACAGTGAGGGATGGCACGGGACAGTGAAGGGTGACACGGGACAGTGAGGGGTGACATGGGATAGTGAGGGGGTGACATGGGACAGTGAGGGATGGCACAGGACAGTGAGGGGTGGCACGGGACAGTGAGGGGTGGCACGGGACAGCAGGGGATGGCACGGGACAGTGAGGGATGGCACGGGACAGTGAGGGGTGACACAGGACAGTGAGGGGTGGCATGGGACAGCGAGGGGTGAAACGGGACAGCGAGGGGTGACACGGGACAGTGAGGGGTGACATGGGATAGTGAGGGGGTGACATGGGACAGTGAGGGATGGCACGGGACAGCGGGGGATGGCACGGGACAGCGGGGGAAGGGGGGATGGCATGCCCCCGGGCTGCTGGAGCCGGCGGGCTCTGCACGGCAGCCGGGCGATCCCCGCGGCGCTCCGAGTCTCGGGCCGGGCTCGGCAGCGCCGGGCGCCGCTCTGCCCGAGCCCCGGGGCGCGGCGGGCCCGCGGCGGCCGGGCTCCGCTCTGTGCTGCGGCCGGCCGACACGAGATGGAGCTGCCGGTCCCTCCTGCGCCCGCCGGGCCGGGCGGGGCTCGCCGAGCCCTGGCCCGGCCGGCAGCGACCCTGGCATCACCTCCGGGGGCTGCGGCTGCCCTCGCCGCGTCTGGGGGGCGATCCGCGACGAGGGAGGGCTCGCTGCTGGCTCCGGTGCCTGCGCTGGTCCTCACGCCCAGGGAGGGGAACCGGGCTGGGCAAAACAGCAAAACCACAGGACCGGTCAGACCCTGGGGGTTGCAGAATCACTGAGGGGTTTGGGTTGGAAGGGACTTTGGATTCCATCTCCGTGCACCACGCTGCCGTGGGCAGGGACACCTTCCACTATCCCAGGTTATTCACAGCCCCATCCAGCCTGGCTTTGAGCAATTCCAGGGATGGGGCAGCCACAGCTTCTCTGGGACCTCTCCACCCTCTTCCTTTTATCCTTTGACAGAGCAGAGGCTTGTGCAGAGCCTGCAGTGTGGATGATGCTGAATTATCATTAATAATTAATTGCTTTATTTGCATTATGGTAATTTCCAACATCCTCATAGGAGAGAGGGTCTTGGCTTTGCAAGGGGCCATGTATGGAGGTCCTACAGAGAGGATAGATGGATCTGTCTCTGGGACCTGCTGATCACCAGCACGAGTCAGCTCGTCAGCAGCATCAGGACTGCAGGCAGCCTGGGCTGCAGCGACCATGCACCAGTGCAGCTCACAGCCCCGGGGATGTGGGACAGGCAAAGATTCAAGGTAGGACCAGACCTTGAATTGTAGGAAAGCAAACTGCAAATTGTTCAGTGGGAGCCCTAAGAAACTGCCCTGAGGGACAAGGGGCAGAGCTAGCAGGTCCTTAAGGACTCTTTCCATAGAGTGCAAGAATTCTCAATCCACATGGAAAAGAAATCAGGAAAGGAAGACAAGAGACTGGCATGGCTGGGGGGAAACCTGCTGGAAGGGCAAGAAGGAAATGGACTGAGCAGGGATCATGGAACGAGGACAAATGGCAACAGATTTAAACTTTAAAAGAGTAAGTTTAGTTTAGATATTAGGAAGAAATTCTTCCCTGTGAGAGTGGTGAGGCAGCAGTACAGGCTGCCCAGAGAAGCTGTGGCTGTCCCATCCCTGGGAGTACTCAGGGCTTGGAGCAGCCTGGTCCAGTGGAAGGTGCTGCTGACCATAGCATGAGGGTGGAAGGAGATGGGCTTCAAGGTTCCTTCCACCCCAGTCAGCATGTGACTCTGAGATTCTAGGTGCTTGAAGAGACCGTCTCTATGCAGACAAAGCCCCAGGTGTTAAGTCATGGAAGAATGGAAAAATGGCAGAATACGCTGAACTCAGACTGGCAAATGGAGGCATGGACTTCTGCATCATCGACAGATGAGCTCTGAAGACCCCATACCTCACTGGAGGGTGGGAGAGATGCTTTAGCACTTGGGCTGAGCACTGCAGACCAGGCAGAGCTGAGCATGCAGTGAGTGCAGCCAGGCTTTGCACAGAGAAGGGCAGAAGGCAGAAGTGGAGGAAGTGGAAACTCACCTCCAGCATGGAACAGGAGGGCAGTTTGGTGTTCTCTGCCTTTGTCATCGGAGCCAAGGGTGTTTTCTGATTGTCCGTGAGTCATTCCCAGTGGGATCTGTCCTCCAGCCGTCCTTGTACTGTGGTTCTTACAGCACCCTCTGCTTCTGCTGCCACTGGCCCCCCAGCCTCCATCCTACTGCTCTCGGCAGCATCTGGGGTCTCCAGCCAGCACAGTCCCCTCTCCTGGTACCACAAGCTCCATCCTGCCCAGTCCAACCCCACCCTGTGGTCTCAGCTCTGCCCTCAAATCACAGCAGAGATCCCCCAGCTTCCCCATCCCAAACCCTCGTGAAAGAGTGGCTGAACCACAGGGCTCACGGATCCAAGCCCAGCCACGGGGCCCCTGGCAACAGGCAAACAAACAGAACAAACAGCCCGTTGCTGGCTTCCTCACCAGCGTGATTCATGGGAGCCTGTTTGGCCACTGGGCCTCTCCTGCCTGGGACAAAGCGGGATGAAGCACTTTTTTATCATCTTTTTCCTTTGATGTTGATCTGCTCGCCTCCAGCCTCTGCTGCCTTTTACGTCCCAAGCCCATTAAGGAAACTCGCTCTGCCCCTCCGCCCGCCGGCCTGGGGATGCTGCAGGAGCAGCTCCAAGGGGCAGCACAGGTGACCTCGGCCCCAGAGCTGCTCTGGCTTTGTCCCGTGCTGGAGCCCCGGATTCCCCCTGCAAACCACAGCTCGGGGCCTCCCTGGGCCATTCTGGGCTCCAGGCCCTTCCCCGGAGCTTCTGCACGGGGCAGATTTGTTCACCTGCTTTGGGAAAAGCCTTCTAGCTCCCAGCTTGGATGGCAGAAGCCTCAGGGCTGTTCTACCTGTGCAGGAGTGAGAGTGAGTCCCACACCCCTGTCTGCACCATGCTCTGACTCCAGCTTTGTGCAGCTAACTTCCAACATCTGCTCTGACTTCTACAGCTGAACCCAGTTTCGTTTTCTCCTTTAATCTGAGGGACTCTCCCAGCACTTTGGTTTAGTACTATTTTGAGTACAATTTTTTTTTTTTTTTAATGTGGCTTTTTGGATCACTAAATGTGGTAAAGCCAAGCAGCCACATCATGCTGCCCTCCACCCCAGTGGCAGCACTGAGCAGGCCAGGAGGGAGAAGTGCAGTGAGCAGCAGAAAACAGCCCTGCTGCAGCAAGCACTGGCGATGGAAAGGAATGGAAATGGCTGTGGGCACATCTGGCAGGGTTTGCCCCGTGCAGCTTTTCCTGCTGATGGAATATGGGCAGCAGTGGCTCATCTCCAGGAAACACAGAGTGTGAAGAGGGGGGAAGGTGCTCAGCAGCCCACAGCCCATGCCCTGTGTCCATCAGGGCCCTGGGCTGGTGTCCATCAGGGCCTGGCAGTGCAGGGTCCCTCTGCAGAGGCTGCAGCCCCAGCACTGAGCTCTGCCTGCTCTGAGCAGCTCTGCTGAGAAGCAGCCAGGGGATGCTCAGCACGCTGAGTGCATGAAGGAGCAGGAGCCTTGGGACAGGGAGAGAATTCCCCGAGGGAGCGGCTGGAGCTGTGCCAGGGGAGGGTCAGGCTGGATATCAGGAAAAGGTTCTTCCCCCGAGGGTGATCAGGCACTACCCAGGCTCCCCAGGGAATGGGCACAGCTCCAAAGCTGCCAGAGCTGAAGGAGCAATGCTCCCAGGCACAGCGTGGGATTGTTGGGGTGTCTGTGCAGGGCCAGGAGTCGGACTCATGATCCTTGTGGGTCCCTTCCAACTCAGGAAATTCCATAATTCTACAGTTTCTACTGTTTCCCCCATGGAATCCTGCTCTCTGAGCTTGTCAGTATTGCTCAGAGTTGCATCTGCAGCAGCAAAGGTGGCAGATTTGAAAGGGAAAAATGGAAGAGTGGAGACTTCTATGTCCCTGTCATTCTGAGCTGAAATGAGCTAACACCATCTTTAATATGAGCAAATGTCTGGGATGTTTCTGGCAGCATGTGCTGACACTGAGGTGTTTGTTGCTGTTGGACCCAGGGTGGTCAAAGGACAAACAGGGATAAGATGCTGGGTTTGGAGGAGCAGTGAGTTTATAAAACATCTCTGGCATAAGAAGACCTCAAGATGCCGATAGATGGATTTTCTGGGGCTTGATTTCCTTCTGCCAGCGTGGAATTTCCACGTGCCCTGCTGCCAGCTGGTCATGGACATCTGCAGCCACGGCCCCTTCCCTGAGGAGCTGCGAGGACAGAGGAGGTGGCACCAGCTGAGGAGCTGGAACAGGATGGAGGCTGCAGGGGAGGGGGGATGCTGCTGCTTGGAAACCAGGAGAGTGTCTGCCCTGTCCCCTCTGCACCAAGGATCCCAGGAGGGCTATGCCAAGGCCTCTCCCGTTTCTGCCTTTTAAAGGCCGTGGAAAGGGATCTGACTAGCTGCACAGGCAATGTGGGGCTCCAGGTGTCTCACGTGCCTTGTCCCTGTCCCCATCCCTTCCCCAGGGCAGCAGGGATGAGGGAGCCAGGCCTGGGGGCTGCTCTCCCCACAGCCCCCAGCTGAAGGTGAGCTTTAATCCCTGCAGCTGGAGCAGAGGGGCCCAGCTGGACATGGTGCACATGGGCAAGGTGTAGAAGAGGAAAAGGTCACTCTAGAGGTGGGAATAGCTCATCCTGAAGCTGTTCCTGGAGACTTTTTCTTGTGGGATCCTTAGAGCCCCAAGCAGTGGAGACCCTTGAGCAGAGGATGTTTTAGTGCAGGAGCAGCAGCAGCCCTGGGCTGTTTCTTACACCAGAAGATGCCCATCCTGGGGCTTCCCTGGGAGAGAGTGAAGGTGCCAGGAGCCCTGCCAAGCCAGGGTCTTGGGCCTCAGGCCAGCTTTGGGGCTCGGCTGGCATCCTGGAGGATGCTGGGCAAGTTCAGCAGGGCTCTGGTGAGCCCTGGAGGCAGGATGGCTTTTATCCACCTTCAGTGTGGCACTGGGGCGGGCCTGGATCCTCTCCTGCTCCATTCTGCACAAACATCCCCTGGGCACCTCCACTGCCCTGCAAGGAAAGGGGTGAGCTGCAGCCCTGCTGTGCCAGGGGTTCCTCTGGCCTGGGGTGAGGCCAGGCACATCCACACCCTGTCCATGGCACTGCCAGCCCTGCTGGGGCTCAGACTGGCACAGACTGCGGGAGGAAACCCCCACAAATCACATCCCGCTCCTGGCACCCCGGCCGTGCCCCAGGCTGGAGAGGCAATGCCACGGGACTGCCTGGGGGGCTCCAGGGGGTTCCCAGCCCTGCATTGACCAGCTCATCCCAACCTGGGAGCATCCCAAAGGACATCCCATCCCTGATCCCTGCCTGGCCATCTCCTGAGGGACATCCCGACCTGGGAGCATCCCAGGGGACAGCCCATCCCTGCCTGGCCATCTCCTGAGGGACATCCCATCCCTGCCTGGCCATCTCCCGAGGGCCATCCCAACCTGGGAGCATCCCAGGGGACATCCCATCCCTGCCTGGCCATCTCCTGAGGGACATCCCGACCTGGGAGCATTCCTAGGGACATCCCATCCCTGATCCCTGCCTGGCCATCTCCTGAGGGACATCCCAACCTGGGAGCATCCCAGGGGACATCCCATCCCTGATCCCTGCCTGGCCATCTCCCGAGGGCCATCCCTGCTGTAGAGCTTTTCCTGCACAAGCTGTGGGAGTGGGCAGGAACCACTGCAGGCAGCTCTGCTGGGTTATGTGGAAGCCCCCGGTGCCCCAAGGCCCTGTGTGCCCACAGAGCACCAGCTGCTGCAGATCCCCGGCTCTCTCCAAGGCTGAGATGACTCTGCTGCTGCACTGGCGGAAGCAAAGATTAATTTCCAGCTGTGCTGAGGGTTCTCTAATTTGCCCCAGGTGTCTGGGCAAAGCACAAAGGGATTTTTTAACTCCTTTGAGTCCCCCCTCAGGATTGATGGGGGTGAGCCAGGGTCCCGCCAGTCACCGCAGCTTTGGGGGCTGTTCCAAAGTGGCATTTAACAGGGCACATCCCAGGCTGGTGTCTGCGTGTGTGAGCCTCCATCCCTCTGCCCCAGGCTGGCCTGCTCTCATGCCAGCCCATTGTCTTTTGGCTTTTCCTGCAGGCACCAGGCTCACTGCTTTGGGAACAGTGGACACAGGAACGTGAGCGTGACCCCAACCCCGCAGGGCTGGGGGCTGTGGGGAGCAGGAAACTGGCTTGTTTGGGACCTTATACTCAGAAACACTTTCAGTGAAACGGGATCTTTTGAGCACATTTGTGTGGTCTCCTGACTTTATGGAAAATAGGCTGATCCTGCTCGCTAGAAGGATCAGCAAAGCTGGAAGGGGGCTAGGAGGGCTCAGCACCTCATCCCTGTCCCCCCGTGCTTAAGCCATGAACTGAATCAGGAAGCCACAACACAGCAGAGAGCAGCTTTCCCTTTAAAGCCTCCCCAGGGAGGGCTCATGGAAGCCATGAGATGCATTTTCCATTGGGTCACCACTTGCCACTTGGCAGTGTGGCCGCAGCACCCGTGCTCGGGCTTTGGGAGGGTCTGGGAGAGCTTGGAGCAAGCTGCACAGCCCAGAGTGCACTCCCCTCTGCCTGGCAGTGTGGGTGGGCTTCCATCCTTGCACCCGTGGGTCCCTGCTACCTTCTAAAGAGCGATTCAGACTATCCTGGACTATGGGAATGGCTTTCTCCTGAAAGTGAAGCATGGGGATGAGGGGGGACACAGGTGTCTCCACAGCCATTGCTGTGGGCAGGCATCTGCCCCAGCACACACAGACAGAGCTGTTCCCACCTCAGGATCTCCAGCAGAGCAGAGGTGACTTGTTCCAGTGTCCCCAAGGGACATGGCAGGGACACTGAGCCTGAGGCTGCACCTAGGGAGCCCCATGCTCCCTTCTGGCCTGTCTGTCCATCTCTCTTGCTGGTGGCTCTCAGATTGTCCTGGGTGGAGGGGCAGGATCCATGCCAGACAGGCTTGGTGGCTGCTCTCCTTCCCACTGCTGGGTATCAGAGCAGAACCACCAGTGCTGCCCTGGCTGCTGCACGCTGCCAGCCGCAGCTCCTCAATAAATACAACTGGTAAATCTATTAATTTTACAGCTCTAATTGATGTATTGCTGTAATTACCTTTTATAACAAGGCAATTAAACCCTATTAAAGATTATTAGCTAATTAAAACTCCTCTGTGCACACACCCCAACCCCCTTATGTGCACAGATTGTTGGATGGGGGGAATGGAAGCCCATTGCAGCTGGGTCTCGAGGTCAGCGTGATGCACGGCGTGATGTGATGGGTCAGGATGCTGGATGGGGAGATCATGGAACCACAGGCTTCTTTGGATTCAAAGGGACCTTAAAGCTCATCTCATCCCACCCCCTGCCATGGGCAGGGACACCTCCCACTGTCCCAGGCTGCTCCAAGCCCCATCCAGCCTGGCCTTGGACACTTCCAGAGGTCCAGGGGCAGCCCCAGCTGCTCTGGGCACCCTGTGCTGATGCCTCACCATACTCGCAGGGAACAATTTCTTCCCAACATCTCTAAACTTCCTCTTTTTCAGTTTAAAGGCATTCACCCTTCTCCATATCCCATTCCTGCCTGTTCCACCATCTGTCTCTTCATACTTGGGCGTGTCACTTAGCCAGGGCTGTAAGGGATCAGGATTGCTGTGTGCATCCAGCCCAGAAATTTTCTGCTTTCTGGGATCAGATGGGAAAAAATGTTGAGGCTGGGATCTTCTCCTCCTGGTAGAGAGGTGGATGGGGGTGTAGGGCTAAGGATGGGCCTTTGGGCAGAAGAATGGGTTTAAAGGGGAAAAGCCCCACTTGGAGATGGGGTTTGTCTGCCCTGGAAAGGAGAAATAGCCCTGTGCCAGGAGCAGGATTGAGGTACTACCTTGACTGGGGAGAGAACCTGGAAGGTGTCTGGAGACAGGGGTGGCTCAGCCCTGGGTTGCTGTGCACCTGCAAAAGCTGTGCAGTCCAGGAAGTGAAGCCCAGGGTCCTGGAAAGCCACCAGCAAAGCAGCCCACAGGGGTGCCCCAGGAGCACTGCCTGGCCCCGGGGCTCGTCCCTTCCTGCGCCCCTCCAGAGCAGCAGCCAGGGAGCAGGAGAGGGGGGCCCCTGGCACTCCAGCTCCCCTCGTCACTCCCAAACCCAGCTTCATCACTGCCCACACGTTGTTTGTATCACGAAATTGTATCAATTACAGGCCCCAAAACTGGGCTGGTTTTGGAGGCTGAAGAGCCGGAAGTGCGTTGAAATTCCAGGGATGTGGCTGCTTTTTGCCTTCTGAGACATGTGAGTCAGATGCAGCCTCTGCTGAGAGCCTCTCCCCAAGGCCCAGCCTCTGTGCCTTGTCCCTCACTGCCCATTACTCTGCTGCAGCGTTCTGCACCCCGAGTTCCCTTGGTGTCACAGAACACAGAGAAATCCACGGTAGTGGATCCTGGAGGAATCCACGTTACTGGATCCTGGTGGAATCCACATTAGTGGCTGAAGCGCAGCGCCGTGCCTGTGCCAGAGCCAGGGAGCACAGCCAGTCCTCTGGCTCATCTGGTTTGAGTTAAGCCCTCCTGCCTTGCTCAGGTGCCAAGCACTGCTTTGCCAGACCCAGTGACCGGCTCAGGGCTGTGCTAGCTCCCCGTCCCATCCCGTGTGGGGCTGGGATACCCCCGGGGGGGTGGTGGGGAAGGGTCCCTGCCCCCGGGGATGGTGGGGAAGGGTCCCTGCCCCCGGGGGTTGGTGGGGAAGGGCCCCTGCCCCTGGGGGTGGTGGGGAAGGGTCCCTGCCCCTGGGGGTGGTGGGGAAGGACCCCTGCCCCTGGGGGTGGTGGGGAAGGGCCCCTGCCCCTGGGGGTGGTGGGGAAGGACCCCTGCCCCTGGGGGTGGTGGGGAAGGGTCCCTGTCCCCGGGGATGGTGGGGAAGGACCCCTGCCCCTGGGGGTGGTGGGGAAGGACCCCTGCCCCTGGGGGTGGTGGGGAAGGGCAGCAGCAGGGGGCTGTCTGTGTCCAGGAGAAGGGCTTTGCAGAGGAGCAGCGTGGGGACAGCACTGTCCACCCCGTCCCGGGGGAGCTGCGAGTGCAGCAACTGCTGCAAAGGAGCTGAAGTCTGACCCTCCCTGGGGGCTTTTCACTCCGGCTGCCAACAACCCCTGCGGGGTCCAGAGCAAGCAGGCTCCCCCAGGTCCCCCCTCGATGCCCAGCCTGGGGGAGCCCTCAGGTTTGGTCCCCCGGGCAGTGAAGGGTGGGATTCTGAGCCGGGCTCCCGTTCACAGCAGGAGCTTTGGGGGCAGCACGAGGAGCCAGGAGTGCCAGATCAGCAGCGACAGGCTGTGCCAGTGACCCTTAGCTGTGATTTCCAGCTGTTGCCCAAGCCTGTCCCTCCCTGCCTTTACCCTGGATGCCATTTCCCACATTAAGGCAAGTCAGCTTTAGCCCTGCCGTTCGTGACGCTCCAAGGAAAACGCTCCAAGGTCAGTGCCCCCGCGGATGCCCCGGACGCAGGCAGGCACCTCCTGCTTGGAGAGCACCCTCGGGCGAAACGGCCTTTGGCTTTCCCTCCCAGCCAGGGCTCGGGGTTTGAAAGAAAACAGCGCGGAGCCGCGCAGGGCGGGCGCTCCGCGCGTCCCGGAGCGCGCCGGGCCCGCCCTCCGCCCTGCCCGCCGCCCTCGGGGCCGTGCCCGCCGTTCCTCGGGGCCGTGCCCGCCGTCCCCGGCTGCTGCCAGCCCCGTGGCCCGGCCACAGCGCCTTCCTGCCCGCTCTCGCCTGCCCTGGGCGTGACACGCTGGGTGCCCCCAGGGCTGCGGGGTCCCCCCACCAGGGAACGGGCAATGCGCGTGGGAGGAGGGAGGAAAGGTGTTGGGACAGGCGAGGAGGCAGGGAAGGAGGAATTTGTGTGGCACTGAACAAAGGAATGGCGTGAAGGAGCGCAGACCCCCCTGGAGACGCAGGGAGACCAGTGCTGAGTGAGTGGTGGCACAGAAATGCCTACAGCAGTCAGGGGGCTTCTCCAAGCAGAGAGAGTTTCCCTGCGAGCCACGGTGGGGAAGGAGGGGGAATCTCACCCCCAACCCCTCCCTGTGGCAGTGCCAGGATGGCTGTGCCCAGCTGACACCCCCCATTTCCCCCCTTTCCCCTCCCATCTTTGACGTGGTGCCGGGGCAATTCCCGGCTTTGAGCTGTTGCCTTTTGAAAGTGCCCCCGGATTGTGGCCGGGTCCTTTCCCCGGCAGCGCGGCTGCGGGCGGGTTAATCACTGCCGGAGAGCGCACACGCGTGTCCTGTGTGTGCTCTGCGTGTTTGCGTGTGTTGCTCCGTTGCTGTGTGAGTCATCCTCAGCCCCGAGCGGAGCAGCAAAGCGAGCTTGGATTGCAGCGCGGACAGGAGGAGCCGGGCGGCCGCGGCTCCGGAGGCGGCTCGGCGTGGCTGTGCCCTTGACCTTGGACCCCTCTGCTCGCAGGGAATGCCTGGGGGAGGTTGTGCTTTGGGGTGCTCCGGCTCTCGCCAGCGTCCCCAGCTTCGAGGTGCAGCTGCCTTCCCGTCTTTCCTTTCTGCAGAGCCCGACTTTCCAAGGAGGAGCTCACACGGAGGAAGGTGGATCTCCCCCCAGGACCCCCGCCTCCCCCTCATTTCTAGGGTGTAAAAGCGTTGCTTTTCCACTCCCATTGTCATTTTATTCCCATTTCTCACACACGGGAGGGTTTGGCTCCAGAGCACAATGCAGGGAGGGGGAATGAAGTCCAAGGAGGGGACATCCCCCCTCTGGTAGCGCTGGGAGTGCCTGGAAGCATTTGGCAGATCTGGAAATCATGAGCTGTCTGTGTCTCGGTAGCGTTTTGAGGGAGACAGAGCACCCCGCACCTGCTGGGAGGACTGGGAATCCCCCCTGCTGGGAGCTGGCCATACTGGAAGGGTGGTTGAGTGGGACTGGAGGGGGCTGGGAGGCAGGAGAACAGGAAACAGTCAGGGAATTGGGACGTGAGCTCAACTGGTGCTCAGAATTTGGGGAGCTACAAACTGGCACAGCTGGCACTGAGGAGAGCTGGGAAATGGGGAATACCAGTGCTGAGAGAACTGGGCAAAAGCAGTGCAGGGAAGTGGGTAGGTGGGTGGTGGCATTCTTTAGTGCCTCAGTGCTCTTTGTGTGTGATGCCTCAGGATTCAGGGGAACCCAGACCAGGGTGTTTCAGGACTGCATTTGGGTCCTTGGATCCCAGAGTTTCAGGTACCTCGGGGTCCTGTGCAGCCTGTGGCTCCTGCATTCAGGGTGTGCCAGGACCCCCCATGCCCTGCCCTGTCCTATGGGACAGCAATGTCCTGGAAGTGCTCCGCCCAAGGGTCCTGGGGGTGCCTGGCTGCTCCTCCTCCCTGCAGCCCCCTCCTTTTCCCTGTCACTCCCAGTCTGCGATGCAGCCTTTGTCGAGGGAATCGCCCCAGAAAAGCCTGCAAAGGGGTTTCCCCGGACTGTGTCCCCAGAGACGCCCTCCCAAGGCCCCTCTACCCAGAGATATTTTCCCAGCCTTTCCTAAGGAAGGGCTGGGACTGATGCGACTTGTCTCCACCCAGCTTTTGGATAACTCCACCCGCCGCCGCCTCTCAGCTCCTCCTCCCAGTGAACAGCCCAGCTGGGATATAAGCAAGTCACTCAGACGCCGGGAGCTGCCGCGACAGCTGGGCGGGTGGCGTGGGACATCGCGCCGTGACCTGAGCCGTGCCCCTCGCCTCGACGCCGGACCCCATGGCGACGCCTTCGCAGAAGAGGAGCACCCGCAGCGGGGCTTCGGGGACCCCCTTGTCCCCCACACGCATCACCCGGCTGCAGGAGAAGGAGGACCTGCAGGAGCTCAATGACCGCTTGGCCGTGTACATCGACAAGGTGCGCTCGCTGGAGCTGGAGAACGCCGGGCTGCGGCTCCGCATCACCGAGTCCGAGGAGGTGGTGAGCCGCGAGGTCTCGGGCATCAAGGCTGCCTACGAGTCGGAGCTGGCGGATGCCCGCAAGACCTTGGATTCGGTGGCCAAGGAGAGAGCTCGGCTGCAGCTGGAGCTCAGTAAAGTGCGGGAGGAGCACAAGGAGCTGAAAGCCCGGTGAGTGCCCTGGGGATGGCGGGGACTGCGGCGGGACGGGTGCTGTCGTCATGCTTGGCAGGGAGCCGGGAGGGAGGAAGGAGCGACCTGGAGGAGCCAGGGAGAGAGAGGAAAAATCCGTGGCCTGGCCGGGGCTGGAGTGTCTGTGGTAGGGACCAAAAGAGGAGAGAAGCTCTCTCGTCATTCCTGCTCTCCTTCCAAGCGCCATCTTTGGCCGGGATGCCCTTGGAGCGGGGATTTGGGAGCGGAGCTGGGCACGCCTGGGGCAGGGGCTGAGCAGACATGCCCTGGGCCCCCGGCAGGGTCGGTGCTATGCGGGCCGGGAGCGCCGGGCTGGCGGCCCCTCTGCCTTCGTCATGCTGGAGCTATTCCTAAACACGCTCCGGCACAGCCCGGGAAGCCGTGCCAGCCAGCTGGCTCTGTCCTGCCTACGGATTTCGCCTGCTCGTCCTATTTTCCTTTGCTGTCTTTGGCACCGGTTAAAGAACCTGCTCCAGGTTTTGTTTGCTTTAACCCTCCCTGTGCCAAGCTGCTCCCACTCTGTGGGGTCCCTGGCTTTGGGGGAAGAAGTGTGCGGGTAGCACTCGTGTCCCCCTCCCACCAGCTGTCACTGGGTGATGTGCTCCCATTGAGGCACGAATTCCTCCAGCCGCTGCCCATCGGGCTCGTTTCTTTCCCTCCCTGCCTTCGTGGACCCTTCCCTGCTGCCTCTGGGTTCCTCTGCCCTCCTCAGGGCTGTCACCGGTTACCAGCCCAGGTCCCCTGAGGACACGGGGCTCCCTGGCCGGTGGCACTGCTGGCCAAGCAGGGGCTGGCCCTGGGCTTCCCCTGGGCTCTGCCAGCCCGTGCAGCGTCGGGACGTGTCCCTGCGGCGCTCAGTTCCCGAAGGCTGCTCCAAGGAAGGAGCGAGCCGATCCCTTTCCGTCATCAGCTTTGGCTCGCAGCCGTGTTCGGGCTGGGCAGCGGCGGGAACAGCCCCCTCTTGTTCCGTTTGATCTCTTGCCTCTTATTCTGGACTCCTCGTTTTGAGCCTGTACCAAATGAGGCTAAAATTAACTTCCTTAGCAGATGCCATAAATATTCTACCTGGGAGGGAGGGACTGTGCTGCCTGTTAGAGCCGTATCCGAAAGCCGTGTGGGGTTATATTTAGCTTTCTATTTCCCGTGCGCTGCGGCAGTTTCGTTCTCCGATAAGGCGGTTTGCTGCTCGCCAGATCCCCGCTCCCGGATCCCGGGGATCGGGATGCTGGTGAGAGGAGGAGCTGAGCTGTCTAAAGGCTTTTTTTCTACCTTGTGCAAACCCAGAACTATCTTGGCCACGATCTTTCGAGGGCTGGAAAAAATGCGCGGCCCGCAGCCGTGGCAGGAGGGGAGCTGGCTGCGCTGTGGAGCCAGCCGTGGGGAAAACGGATGTGGAATTTTTCCCTGCGACCGGCCGCGCTCCGGGAGCTGCTGCGCTTGTTCCCGGGCGCTGACAAATGCCCTGAAAGAGTGCTGGGACTCGCGGGGGTTCCCGGAGAGCAGCTTGTGCCCGAGAGAAGGGTTTTGGAGAGCAGTAGGTGCTCGGGGGGACAGGGGTGTTTCCGTGTTGAGTCATCTGTGAGTCACGGGCGCTGCGATGGAAGAGCGGAGATGCGGGGGAAGCCGCTGCTGTTCATTCCTGCCTCTGGTTTGTCTCCTCTTCCTAGGGCGCGGCATGAGGGCTGCTCCCCAACCCCTAAACCCTTGCAAGGAGGCTGCAGCTCATCTTGTGTCCCCGGGGACCTGCTCGTTGTGCCAGGGCTGCTCAGAGAGCAGCACAGTCGGCTGCTGAGCTGCGATGCTGCTCCTTGGGCTCACTTTGACTGGGGTGTCCGAGTCTTTAGGGCATGAGGGAATGGGGCAGCCACGAGCCCAACCCTGCGGAGGGGTCAGAGGTGCTGGCGGGACCAGGAGGGCCCCGTTGTGACACTGCTCTGCTCCCTGCCATCCCCTTGGGCAGGGATGTGCCCGCGCTGCCGGCTCTCCCCGCCCACCCTGAGCCCTTGGGCCAGCCCTGGGGCCGCTTCACTGTCCTTGACACGGTGAGACTTTGGCTAATGAGTAACCGCAGCCCTCTGCGCCTCTCGCTGTGCCCGTCGGCCCCGAGAAGCGCCGGGTATCTCCCGCAGGGCAGGCGCCCGGGGCCGCGTTATCAGCGCCCACAGCATCGCCGCTGCCCGGTGCAGGGGTTGTCTCGGCAGCACAGAGGGAGGGTGGGGGGCCGGGGTGCCAGGGCATGATGTGACACGGCCCCGGGCGCTGGGTGCTCTGTCTGGGGTGGGGAAAGAGCTGCTGGCTGCAGGGGGACAAGCTGTGCAAACAGGAGACCAGTCTAACCAGTACCAGTGCATGAGTGCGAGAGCTGCACGGGTGGAGGAGGGTCTGAGAAGAGCTGGGCTGCCTGCCCTCTGCCCCCTGCCACCCCTCTGCTCCTGGCCAACTGCTCTTGTCTTGGGAAAGTTTCCAGAGGGATTTTCCCACTGCCTGTTTGGCTGATCCGGGAGGGGTTTCCCAAAGCACCCACCTGGCTCTTGGCACGGGGACCCTCAGCCCTGTGCAGCCTGATACTGGTTGTGCCCCAGGACAAGGGAGTCCTCTGGGCAATCCTGCCTGCCCTGGTGCCACACGTGTCCCCAGCTCTGGCTCTGCTGTAGCCACGCTTCAGACGAAGCAGAGGGTGTGGGGAGGGTGCCTGGTGACTCAGGGGTGCTGGCAGCAGCGGCATCATCAGACCACGGGTAGAGATAGGACTAGTCTGAATTGCCCCTGTCCCTGGTGTCCTCAAGCTTCTGTCCCCTTTCCTCAGAGGACACCTGGATTCCAGCATGGCACCTCCATGGAGGTTGGAGAGATGCTCTGTGCTTGGTCCTGCCCATTGCCCCTTCTCCTTAAGCTGGCTCCTGACTCACAGGGTGAACAGAGCCACAGCCCTTGCCTTGCTCCATGAGAGTTCACCCCATCTCACAAGTGGGAGACACCCCACAGTGCAAGGGGATGCCAGGGGTTCTAGAACACAGCCCTTGGGCACCTTCAGTCCCAGGAGACACCTGAGGGATTCAGTGCCCATTCCACGGGCAGGGAGTGGCCATGTGGTGGCCACACAGTGACCAGCTCCCCTCTCCAAGGCAGGAACCAGCCCTCGTTAGTACCACGCTGATGAGCAATGCCTTCCTGACTTGCAGCCCCTAACCTGATTAAGGCAGTGCCTGGGCAGGGCCTCTTCCTCCTGGGGCCCAGATCTCATCCCTGGCCCTAATGAGGACAAATCTCCTGTTTCCCAAACATTGTTGTGGAGGGAAGCTCATGCAGGGGCAGAGCAAGGGAGGCAGCAGTGGGGTGCCAGGAGATGAACTCCACAAGCCTTCCCCAGCCCAAAGGGTTTTGCCCCATGCTTTGTTCAGTGATGCCCATCGAGGCTGGAACAGGTAAACAAAACCTGTTTAGTTGAAAAAAGGGAAGAAAAAGAATTAAAGCTCAGGGCTGCTGGTGGAGGGGAGCGGGGGGGGGCCCATGCACTTCCTTCAGCAGCAATGAGCTTGTGCTGGAACATTTTGCGTGGGGTGAAACCTCAGGCTCCTGGGCTTCTCCCCCGTCTGCCTCATGGAATCCCTGCCAGGGAGGGAATGCTTTGGCTGGGAGGAGGCTTTGCCCTTTCGGAGCAAACAAAGAGCAGCTTGTGCAGCTGGGGATACTTTAGGGGGAGTCATCAACACAGAGCTGGGCTGGTCCAGACCTCCGTGGCCCTCTGGGACCCTCTTAAACACACCAGCCACCCTGGACCTCCAGCCATGGGGACACATGGGTTGTCTCCTGACATCTGCAGCCAGCAGCTCAGATTGGCCAGGCATGCCAGCCCCCCTGGCACGCTGCAGGGCTGGAGGGCTCCGTGGCAAAACGTTTCTTCCAGGCAAAGGTTTTCATTAACTGTTCCCAGTGAGAGGAATTCTCGCCTGTGCAAACATCCAGCCCCTCTTTTTCCAAGAAAAATTGTGGCAGAGAAACGTGCCTCCAGCACTTTTGGTTTGTGATCTCGCTCCCACTGCTGTGTTTGCCAGTGTCTTCCAGCCATGGCTCATCCCCTCACTTTTCCCAGAGATGAGGGGAGTCAGAGGAAATCCTGTTGCCTTATATATATTTAGGATTATAGGATCCTCTCTGGTAAATAAGGACTTTATCTTTGGAGCTGGGGATTAAAGAGAAGAAATTGCAAAGAGAGTCAGGGCTGAGTTGGTGTGGGAATGGATCCTGGATCCCTGACAGCCTGCCCCAGTCTCACATGCTGCCACAAGTGTTTTCCAGCCTTGCACGTGTCACTTCACTTGAGTCCCATCAACACTCAAACTCTGGGGCCCAGAGAACAGGGAGTTCCTCCGTGTAGTGCTCAGGGATGCAGACAGAGAAGGTGACATAGCCAGGGTGGGACATGTGGGGCGGCTGCCAGCTCCATATTCTGCTGAATTCATGCCCTTTGGGAGGGGTAGTTTCCTTTTGTGCTGCTGGCAACCAGGAAAGGAGGAAGTCACCAGAGTCCCTCTGATCCTGGCCAAAATTAGAGCTGTCATGGAGGATTCCCCAAGAAGTGTGAGCCCAGTGGGTTCAGGGTGAGCTGGGAATCACCTCCCACTGTCCCACCATTGGCCGCATTACCTGTTTCACCATCCTGCTCTTTGTGAGGTTGTTTGCTGAGCCTGTTCCTTTGTGACCAGCTCAGCACGTTCCCGAGCAGCTGAGGCAGGTGCCACGTAAAACCTGTCTCTGCTGACAGCTGCCACCAGCCAGCACGGTGTCAGGGCTGCATGCCCACCTGCCTCTGCTCCCTTCCCCTCCCTGCCCAGGGCTGAATATCCCCAGTGTGAAGCTGAACAACTGTGGGGGCTGGCTTGGGCCCCCAGCCCCACCAGGTGCAGTGGCAGCTGCAGCCCTGACTGCAGAGACATCTGTGTGACAGCCAGACACTGCTACCCAGGAGAACCCAATCCTTCCAGGGATGGGGCAGCCACAGCTTCTCTGAGCAATGCCAGGGCCTCACCACCCTCACAGGGAAGAGTTTCTTCCTAATGCCTCATCTAAGTCTGCCCTCTCACTTTAAAGCCATTCTGCTTTGCCCAGTCACTCCATGTCCTTGATAAAAGTATAATAAAATCCCCACATTTTTCCTTGTTGCTGTACCTGAAGGATGTTGCAGCATGTCCATGAGCCATGGCGTGATCCAGGGCTTGTGGGTGTTGGGGAAAACCGAAGGGTGTGGAAGTTGGTTAATGAGGTGCATTGAACTCAGCCCACAGAGATACCACAAAACACTTCTGCTCCTGGCGAGGCTGAGTCAACGTTTCACGTCCTCTGTCATATACCAGTCACCTTTTTCCAGTGAAGGTGAAAGTGCCCTTGGCTTGGGGTGTCCCCCAAGCTGCAGTCAATGCTCTATTTCTGCCTTCCGTGGTTATCAGAGCTAGGAATTGCAGCAGCAGCAGGGACAAAGTTCCCCAGCACGCAGGGTGGGTGCTTCCCTGCCTGTACTGTACCTTCCTTAATGATGGGGTTGCACCTTGCAGGCACTGGGGCCGTGTCCCTGCGGAGAGGCGGCAGAGCCAGGCTAGAAACAAACACGGCTCTCCTGAAGCTGTTGGATTTTTGCCGGGGCTGCGAGTGGCTCAGAAGCACCTCTGTAGGAGCAAGGTTCTGAGAGCAGAGCTCTCTCCTCCCTCTTGCATCATGTGCCACTTGCTCTGGCTGCTGCTTTGCACACACGCGTCCTGCTGCCATCCAGCCCAGTGCCACCATCCCGGTCAGGCAGAGCTTGCTGTCGCCAGGCTGCAGCGCTCAACTGGAGCTAAGAACTTGCAGTTCGTTGGGGTTATTTATTAACAGTTTAAGGACACAGTTTCTCCCTAAAACCCCCTCCGAGTAACGTGAGCCCAAACCAGCCTCCGAGCTGCCGGTGTGGCTGCGTAATGTGCTGGGCTGGGAGCCCAAAGGGGCTCCGGTGCCCAAAGGAACTCTGGTGCCCACCGGCACTGAGGGTGCCAGCTGCCCCCGGGCTCCCGGTGCCCATCAGCACTGAGGGTGCCAGCTGTCCCCGAGCTCCCCGGGGCCGTGCTTGGAGTTCCCCGGGGCTGTGCTTTGGGGCTCCCCGGGGCCGTGCTTTGGGGCTCCCCGGGGCCGTGCTTTGGGGTTCCCCGGGGCCGTGCTTGGAGCTCCCCGGGGCTGTGCTTTGGGGCTCCCCGGGGCCATTCTTTGGGGCTCCCCGGGGCCGTGCTTTGGGGCTCCCCGGGGCTGTGTTTGGGGCTCCCCGGGGCTGTGTTTGGGGCTCCCCGGGGCCGTGCTTGGAGCTCCCCGGGGCCGTGCTTTGGAGCTCCCCGGGGCCGTGCTTTGGGGTTCCCCGGGGCCGTGCTTTGGGGTTCCCCGGGGCCATTCTTTGGGGCTCCTCGGGGCCGTGTTTGGGGCTCCCCGGGGCCGTGCTTTGGGGTTCCCCGGGGCCGTGCTTGGAGCTCCCCGGGGCCGTGCTTTGGGGCTCCCCGGGGCCGTGCTTTGGGGTTCCCCAGGGCCATTCTTTGGGGCTCCTCGGGGCCGTGTTTGGGGCTCCCCGGGGCCGTGCTTTGGGGTTCCCCGGGGCCGTGCTTTGGGGCTCCCCGGGGCTGTGCTTGGAGCTCCCCGGGGCTGTGCTTTGGGGCTCCCCGGGGCCGTGCTTTGGGGCTCCCCGGGGCCATTCTTTGGGGCTCCCCGGGGCCATTCTTTGGGGCTCCCAGCCCAGTCCCGCTCTGCTCTGCCCCTTCCTTCCTGGCACCGTGGCAGAGAGCCCAGCAGCAGCCGCGGGGCGCGAGGTGCTCCCCGCGGGATGCAGGCTGTGCTGCGAGACACCGGGGCAGTTTTCGTGGGCTTTAGGGAGGAAGGGGAGCACTCAGGAGAGCAGCCTCAGCCCTGGGCATCCTGCTTTGCTGGTTCTGGCTGGCTACCAGGCCCTGCTTTCAGGGCAGAGATGCTGCTTTGTGAATCCAGCCTCAGCTCTGCAGTTCCAGGGCAGAAAGCCACCAGCTGGGGCTTGCCTGTGGCGAGGCTGGGCAGGAGGGAGGTGGTGGGAAGGCTGGAGCATCTCACGGTGGCTCTGTTCACAGGCAGTGCTGTGCAAGCAGCAATTGGGGCTAAATTGTGCTTTCTAGGGATGCCACATCTGCAGTCCCCGCTCTGGGGAAGTGCTGATTTCCTGCCCACGTGCCACGCGGGCTGGCAGGGAAAGCGGGCAGAGGTGTGCTGGCAGCTCTGCACATGGCACAGTGAAGCAAACCACAGCCAGGCACCTTGGTCGCTGCTCATCTCTGTGCTGAGCTGCATTTTCCTGCTGGAATCCCGTCCATATCCATCCCCACAGCCTCTCCAGCTGGAGCCCTCAGTGACTCAACACTGCAGCCTGCCCCAGCCCCGCTGCCACCGCCACATGCAAACAGACCTTGTGGCAATGTAAACACCTTGTCTGCCTTTATCTGCTGCTGGAGCCGGGATAGCAAACCCTTTTGTTCCTGGGAGTATGTGTGGCATCTGGACCCAACAATCCCCTGCTTTGTTTCTTAAGCAAATGTTGCTGGCAAGATGCTTTGCGTACCCAATTTATGAAAAATGGGGCGAGCTGCTGGTTCTGAAGAGAAACAGGGGGCCTTGAACTCATCCCCTGTTTTGCCTCTCTTGGCTCCTTTCTGCCTTGTCCCACCTTGCACAGGGCCCTGGTTTCCACTGTGGATCAGGATGCAGCCGGTACAGAGCGACCTCCGCATCCCTTCCCACCCCCTCTGGGCTCAGGAGCTGCACGTGTGAGCAGAGGAGAGGGAGTTGCAGCCACATCTGCACAGTGGCAGCATGCTTCCTTTCTCCTGGGGCTGGGATTGCATCCCTGCTCCACATCCTGGCTGAGCTGCCAGTTCCTAGCTAAACACGAGCTTACGGCTGTTTTCCCCCAGTGCTCCCCTCCCGAAGACATGACTAACACAAGTGACTCAGCTCCTGGGTTTTAACTTCCTTTGTAAGGCTCCCACCATGCCCAATCTCCCAGGGAAACACCGGGAATCTCTGCTTTGTCTTCCTCCTTTGAGGTGGTGCTTTATGGGCTCAGCGTTTCTCCTTCATCCGAAGGATGTGTTGAAGTGAACGGAATGTTCTGGGGCTTCCATGGAGGGGCAGGACTCAGAGCTGTTCTAGGTGGAAAAAAACCCCAAACAAACCCATTAAGTTTCCCATTAACCCACAACTTTCCCATTAAGTTTTAGCCCAATTATCCAAAAGTTGGCTTTTGTTGTGTTGGAGTAAGATAGTCAAGGCTGGGCAGAACTTCAATTTCATGCAGTCCAAAGCTTAATTGTTAATTTGTCATGACTTTACATGTAATTTAACTATATTAATTGTACAAATCTGACTTGTTAAAATGGTGAGTGTTCAGAGTAGTGGCATGAAGACTTGGAATTTCCTTCTTCCCTCCTCTTCCCAAAGGCTTTGGCTGTAGTCAGCAATAGACAGCACTGTAAACTGTTGGCAAATTCTGGATTGGGAAAAACAAGCTGACAACGCCCTCAAGCACATGGTGGGATTTTTGGGGCTGTCCTGTGCACGAGTTGAAATCGCTGATCCTTGTGTGTCCCTTCCAATTCAGGATATTCTGTGATCTCAGAGCTTTTTTCTCGTGTCTCTTCTACAGAAATCTTGCCCTCAGAAAGTGGAATTGAGCAGTGTGGAAGGTGGTGTATTGACATATTCGAGTTGTGTCTAAAAAAATTCTTTTTCCAGCTCAATTCCAAGCTTTTGTTAGCAAGTTTCCTTTTCTTGATAAAGGCAATTTTTCTTAAATCTATATCTAGGATGATTCAATTCCAGGCCATCAAGTGTCTTTTAGATAATTCAAGATTTCATGGGAAGCTAGGAAAAGGCAGGCTGGCATGTTTGGAATGGATGGGTTTGGACTGTGCTGAGCCTGGGCTGTGAGTGAGGTTGACCAATGTCTGGTGTTCTGAGAAGTTGAGATGTTCAGGTTTATAAAGAGATAGAATCACATAACAGTTTAGGTTGCAAAAGCCCTCCAAGATCATCGAGTTCCCCCAGCCCTGCCAAGGCCACCACTAAGCTGTGTCCCCAAATGCCACATCTACCTGTCTGTTCAATCTCTCCAGGAAGGGGCAACTCCACCGCTGCCCTGGGCAGCCTGTTCAAGCACTGGTGACTTTTTCAGAGGAAAATGCAGTTTTTTCAAGCGAGGAGCTGGCCTCCCTCTAGAAACCCCAGGCTCAGCCCATCCCCTCAGGACCTGCACAGACACTGGCCAGGTTTTCCCAGTGCCATGTAATTCCCAAGTTCTGGTAACAGACCTGTCAGAATCTGTGGTATTGATGATTCACAGATTGTAGAAAGTCTCTGTCTTTCTGCCCCATTTCCAAAGAAGAAGCCATAATTGGTCTGTGCTGTTTTCAAGGTTGTTTATTCTGTTTATCTCTCACATGTTCTGCTGCCCTGCCCAGCTCTGTCCTGCAGGGCAGCGTGTGGGGCTCTGCCCTCAGTGGGATGTGACAAACATTAAATACCAGAAACTCCCTGGGCTGGATTTACAATAATGTGCCAATATCTGTCACCTACGTTGGACAGTGTGTCCCCAGCCTGAACCAACAGAAAAATGCCAACACCACAGTGAGACATGGAGGGCATGAAGAAGGAGAAAAAGGACAAGGCACACCCAATTTCCTCCATCTTGTCCCCTTTGGACCCCTCATCTAGAATCCTAAAATTTTACTTTTGCATCCGTTCCACACTTAGTTATTACTTCTATCAAACACTGAGAGCTTGTAATTCATCCTGTAAGATTGAAAACTCTTTTCCATGGACAGAGATCACAGCCAGTGTCTCTGGGGGCTCTGTCCAGGGGGTTCCTGACCCCTGCCAGGGTCCCAGGGCAGCCAGAGGGAAGCTCTGGATTCCCACACAGACCTGGGGCTGGGCCAGGTTTGTTAAATCAAGTTTCTGCTGGTGGCTCTTTGCGTGTCACCCCAGGCTGGAGGCTCGTTCCAGGTAAGCCAGGGCTGGGTGCAGACATTCCCCACAGGGAAATCCTGCCCTCATTTTGCTGGGCTCCCTGTGCTCCCTGACTGGAGACTCCAGTGCCTGATCCTCCTTGCACTTTGCATCCTCTTTGCATCTCTTTGCATCATCCTCTTTGCAGCTGGGCAAAGGAGTTCCGTGGGTACCAGGGGGTCCTACAGGCAGCAGATGGGGTCCCACAGGTGGCAGGGGGTCTCCCAGGCAGCCAGGCACTGGCAGACACCACCCTGGGGTGTTGTGATGCATACTCCAAGCTGGGACACTTGGAGGGTAAGTCCTGCCCTTTGTCTGATTTATTCCTAACACAAACCTCCCCCAAAAACACAACGTGGGCTGTGGAAAATCAAATCCTTCCCATTTCCCCATGACTCCCACATGGCAAAAGGGTAAAACCCCCTTTTCTAGCTCTGAAACCCCTCTGGTAAAGCCGCCCACCCTCCAAAACCACGGACTGGCCTGTTACTATGGGGGATCAGCCCAAACAGCAGCGTCAGGCAGTGACTTGGGATTTCCATTCCGAGCTCTGGTGGAGGCTGGGGTGAATCACCAGCTGGCGTGACAGCCTGGACAGGGAGGGAGCCACTCTGGGGCTCCCCAGCCAGCACTGAGCTGCAGCATTGTTAATTCTGAACAATTAATGCACTATCTGCTCCCAGAAATGTGCTTTGAGCTCTTAAGCAGCACGTGGCTGCTGAAGCTGAAGAGTTTCTCCTGTGGCGAGAGGGGAGGCTGAAGGGTGGCAGGTCTTTGGTGCATCCAGGAGGAGAAAAGCTTTTCAAACCTTCAGGGGGATGTGTGTGGCTGATTCCTGGCGGTATCAGTATCCAGGTTCCATCACTTCAGTGTGTGTGCACCCACAGCTCCCAGCAGTGTTCCTGGTGCTGGGAGCTGTGGAGAGACAGGAACATCTTGGATTTGGGGAATCCTAGACAGGGTGGTCTGTTTGCCTCCCCCTAAAAGGCTTTTTCCTGTTTCCCAACGAAGCAGCAGTTTTGGTTCATTTTAAGGAGAGGCCAGATCCCAATTCCAGGAGGGGAAGCTCACCTCCTGGGAGATGCCAGTGAGCTGGTTTTGCACCTCTGGGGCCTCGTGGAGATGGACGAGTCCCTCAGCCCCATGGCTGAGCATGTCACGAGTGTATCAGGAGCGTGTGGCAGGGCTAGCACTGACCCTGGCACCAGGAAGGCTCTTTGGCACCGCTGATGCCAGATGCAGAAGCTGTTTCCATGCACGTGTGCATGTGCTGGCATCCCGAGCTGCCTCTGGTGCCCCACAGGATGCTGGCTCTGTGCAGACATCATGCTGGCTATTTCCAGCTCCCCTGCTAGGAGACCAGCCCGTGTTTATCCTGGTGATTTGGCAGAGGTGCTGCGGCACAGATGAGTCAGAAGCTGGGAGAAGCTGCTTTGCCACATTCCCATTGCCCCACTGCAGAGGTTTTCCAGGTCCGCCTCTCCTCGTGCTGTCCCTGCTGCCTGTCCTGTGGGGCCCTGGTCCCTGGGGGAACGATCCTTGATGGAGAAACAACCCCTGGGACTGGGGAACCATCCCTGGACTGGGGGGTGATCCCTGGGATGGGGGGTGGTCCCTGGGGTATGTGTGGTGGCCTGGGACAGATCCCTGGCACTGGAGGCAGCGTGGACAGCAGCCTGCCTGCCCAAGGTGGAGCAAAGCAGATTTCCTGGGTCCTCCCAGCAATCTGAGACTTCCATGGGCACACACTTCCACTCCTGCCTCGGGTTCCCAAGCTGGAAATGTGTCCAAGCCTTTTCTAGGGTAGCCAGGAGCAGGCAGCTGTGGCCCCTGGCAGCCAGGTGGGACCGAGACCTGCAGTGTGGGGGGATTTGCAGACATCCAAAAAGATTTAGGGATGGGGCAGGAGCCAGCGAGTTCCCTGAGCTGGCACCTTTTCCAGGGTGGGGCAGCTGCAATTTGGAGGCAGGGAAGGAGGGGAACGCCTGCACCTCTGAGTTCCATCCCACTCATTGGTCCTCTTCCAGCGTACAAAGCCCAGTGCTGCCCATGCTTCAGGAACACTTGTGGGGATTAATAGAGGGGAGGGAAACCAAAGAGTGTTTCTTAAAAACGCATTGAGTGGGCTCTGGCATCTCGGAGAGGGTTGGCATCTTTCCAGCAGCCTGGTGGGCTCATGCCTGGAGCTGTTCCAACAAGCTCTGACGACTCTGTCCTGTCTTGACTTTTCCAGAGGGAGTGCCCAGACCTGCCAGGTTTCCTGGCTGGGATTTTGGGGCAGAGAGGGGGGAGCAGTAGCAGATGCTGCTCTGCAGGGCTGTTCCTGAGCCCTCTCTAAATCCATCACGTCGACTTCGCATCCTCACGTCTGTCTGTGCTGAGCACAGCCAGAGCAGATCCAACTTTCCATTAACATTTGAATTTTCTGGCAGCTCAGCTGCAATTTTCAATCCTTTTTTTTTTCCCTTCTTCCTGCTTTTAAAAGCTAAAAATAAAATGTCTTGAGGCCCCTTTTCCCTCCATCTTTTCTCTTGAGATATTTGTTTCTTGAGGATTTGATGCCTGTGTTGTTTTTTCTCCTCTTGGATTGTTTTCACCCGTGGTTCTCACAGCACAGGGGATCAGATCCTGTGGGATTTGGAGGCACCCAGCCCTCCAGAATGAGTCTCTGCTTCTCTTTTCACTGGGGAATTTGGGATCTTGTAGGCTCTAGCAGGCAGGATGGGGAAGCCAGTGAAACCCTCTGGGGAGAAGGAGGAAGGTCTGTCTTCGTCCTCCTGTCCGGGGAAGTGGGAGTGACACAGCTGCCATGGAAATTTTTATTTTTAGCCCAGTGCCAGCTGGAGCCTGTGAGGCTTCCCGGGAATAAAAGCAGGACCTGAGGGCAGAGAAGGGAAAACTCAAACCTTGGCTGGGCTGGAGCAGGGATCATCAGGGCCAGTGTGAAGCAGCGGGCTGGGGGTCCCCAGGGCCAGAGGGGACTCCCCTGTGTGCTGATACCTTATCCAGACACTGCTGCCACGTCCAGGGTCAGGGTGTGTCTGGAAGGAACATGGGGGAAATGCTCAGGGCCCAGGGAGCCAAATTCTGCCAACCACTGGACCCGCCAGAGCAGAGGACAGGAGAGGATTTGTCTCACCCCTCTCCCTCTGGCTCAGTCCTGTGGCTGGTGAGCTCCATGCTTCTGGCTCTTCTCACAGTGGGGTCCAGAGCTGAGCACAGGAGGCTTCTAAGGAAAAGGGATTTGTGCTTGAGTCGTTTGGGATTTACTGTGGGGCTTTCCAGGTGTTGATGCCCAGAACCCTGGATACTTCTGGTCCCAGGAGAGGGCAGATCTGCTGCAGGCACAAGTGTAACCCTCAGCATTTTTCCCTCCATTGTCACCGGTCAATGGAGCTGCTGTCCCCTGAAAGAATTATATCATCCAGGTCGTGCTGGAGCCCCATCCCAACGAGCCAGTGTCCTCCAGCTATGCCCAGACCTCCACAGCTGCCACGGCAAGCAAAGGGCAGCAGCAAAGCCCAGGGCACTTCACTCGGTCAGGAAGGACAGGGCTGCACCCGCCGGCACTGCTGGGGTGGCCACGCTGGCCACGGGGCTGAGCCAGGGCCAGATGGGAAAACTCAGCGAGCCCCGGAGCCTCGGACCCGCTCCCAGTTGGCATTCTTGTCCTGTGAGTCACTGGCACGAAAGGAGTGGGTTGAACAGGAAAGACCCAGCACAGAGCTCCAGCAGCAGCTCGGGCAGGCAAGACTGTGGTTCCCTGGGAAATGGGGACCAGCAGCATTTCTTGGTCAGTTATTCCACTGTGGGCTAAATTCCAAATTCTCTAGACTGCTTAAATGCTATTTAGACATAAAAGAGGCTGTTTTATGGAATTTATGGACTATGAAATCATACTCTGTGCATATCATTGAGACCCTCTTACCTGAGAGCCCTAAACATTAAAATATGAAAATCCAACCACAGATACATTCTAAAATTCATTACAGATCCAACACGTTACACTGAGCCCTTTACACCACAATAAAGAGTGTTCTGGGCTGGGAAAGGAGCTTTCAGAAACTGAAAGAAAGGCAGAAGACAGATCTTCACTCACTTCCAAGAAAAAGTCTGCAATCTGCTCCTGGATTCCCAGAGGCTCTTGGGCTCTGCATTTCCTGACAGCAGCACTTTAAGTGATTCTGAATTTTGTTACTGTACGTGTAGGAATTGTTGCTTTTTTTTAAACTGTCCTTAAGTGGAATTCCTACTCTTTTAACATGGAATATCCTGGGATTTGAAGGGAGGTTTGCACTTAGAAACAGTAGCCTGGGATTTTGAAACCTTTGCTTTAATCTCCAAAATAACAGAATAACTTCTCCATGCTGGTCGGGTCAGGAAACAAAAAGAAATGCGGGGAAAATCTGCTGCTGGCCAATCCAGGAGCTTCCAATTCCCGCATCTGCGAGTGTGGAAACGCCGTCCGTGCCGCTACCGGTCCCGCTCCTCGCTCGGGATGTCCTCGGGCCCCCCGCCAGCCCCGCACCCCGCTGGGACGGAGCTGGGGTGGCAGTCCCACCGCGGCCTTGGCGGCTGCTGGGGGGCCGCTGGGTCTTTTCTTTTTATAGGACCTACCAAAATAGCTGCAGGCCGTGTTTTGGTGGTGCAGTCAGATCGGATTCCCCGCTCAGAGGAGCGGCTTTGACCTGCTGGCAGAGGGCTGGAAAAGAGAGGGGGGCAGGATGGTGGATGGTGATGCCAGAGGCGGGACCGGGGGGCTGAGGCACCCCAGCTCTGCATCCACCGAGCACCAGCGGAGCTCACGGCGAGGCACAGCCCCAGCAGGGCAGTGCCCAGCCCCTGGTGCTCCCTGGCATGGAACTCTTGGCACTGCCGGGGTGCCACCGACTGCTCTGCCTGGCCACTCACGCGGGCAGCACTGGCTATGGGGCAGTTTCAGCTCCTCCCCAGCTCCACCATCGATGCCACGCCGTGCTGAGCCACGCTAGCACATCTGACTGTCCCATGCCACGGTGGCCTCTGCCACCCCTCACAGCGCAGATCCATGCCATGCTGTACGGCTGTGCCGCAGCGCAGCATGCTGCAGTGTCCCACCATCCTGCATCCCAGCACGCCCGGCCTGCTCTCCTGCCGTGCCTGGCGTGCAGATTGCACCACCCTGAGACTCCTGCCCTGCCAGTCATTCCCTTCCTGCTCGCTGGGATCCCAGCTGGGGCTGGGTGTGCCGGGTGGATGCCATGTGCTGGTCCCCGGGTGGATGCCATGTGCTGGTCCCCGTGGTGGGTGGCTGTTGGGGACGGCTGTGCAGCACTTTTGGGAGTGATCAGAGGGGGGCAGGAGTGACGCTGTTTGTGCTCCGTGTACAGTGCACAGACTTTTCTGAGAACAGCCCTGAGGAGATAAACTTGGAGGTTTTGGTGGGTGAGAAGCTTGACAAGACCTTAGAGTCAGTACTTAGAGTGACTAGAAAATTTTGAGAGGTACTTCAGACAAGGATCTGGAGTGGCAGGACAAGGGGGAATGTCTTCCCCCTGCCAGAGGGCAGGGTTGGATGGGATATTGGGAAGAAATTCTTCTCTGTGAGGGTGGTGAGGCCCTGGCACAGGTTGCCCAGAGAAGCTGTGGATCCCTGGAGGTGTTCAAGGCCAGGTTGGGTGGAGCTTGGAGCAACCTGGTCTAGTGGAAGCTGTCCCTGCCCATGGCAGGGCGTGGGGCTAGATGAGCTTTAAGGTCCCTTTGAACCAAAACAATTCCATTATTTCCTGATGACTGATTATTCCTGCTGTGCCACTCACCTGTGCCACCCTTTGCCCTGCAGGAATGCCAAGAAGGAAGGGGACCTGCTGACCGCCCAGGCACGCCTTAAGGATGTGGAGGCTTTGCTAAACTCCAAGGAGGCTGCACTCTCCACGGCCCTGGGTGAGAAGAGGAATCTGGAAAATGAAGTGCGGGACCTGAGGGGACAGGTGGCCAAGGTGAGCAGTGGCAGCTCTGTCTCCAGCTGACCCAGGGATCCCTTTTTACTCCCTGCCTGGGGCTGCCAGGGCCCTGCTGTGCCAGGGGCTGTGGGGCAGATGCAGTTGGGTGGTGGGTCCCCAGCCATGCCAGGTGCAGTGCCCAGAGCCCACTGTGATGGTCCTTCTCGATTCCCTGCCAGCTGGAAAGTGCCTTGGGCGAAGCCAAGAAGCAGCTGCAGGATGAGATGCTGCGCCGTGTGGACGCTGAGAACCGGCTGCAGACCCTGAAGGAAGAGCTGGAATTCCAGAAGAACATCTACAGCGAGGTGAGCTGCGGTGTGCTGCCATGGGTCTGGGATCACCCCCTCTAGGTGTGTCATGTCCCCTCCCTGACCGTGTCCCCTGCTGTCCCCAGGAGCTGCGGGAGACCAAGCGGCGCCACGAAACCCGGCTGGTGGAGATCGACAACGGGCGGCAGCGGGAGTTTGAGAGCAAACTCTCCGAGGCCCTGCAGGAGCTGCGGAGCCAGCACGAGGCCCAGATCAGGCTGTACAAGGAGGAACTGGAGAAAACCTACGGGGCAAAGGTGAGCAGCTTCCCCACGGCACTCTCCTCTCCCTTCAGCCCCAAAGAGCACGGGTGGGCTGTGGGTGCTGAGATGCCGATTCCCCTGTCCTGTCCCCCAGCTGGAGAATGCCAAGCAGTCAGCTGAGAGGAACAGCAACATGGTGGGTGCTGCCCACGAGGAGCTGCAGCAGACCCGTATCCGCATTGACAACCTCTCCTCAGAGGTCAGCCAGCTGCAGAAGCAGGTGAGCTGACACCAAAGGGTGCCCTGGGGACGGTCACCTCCTGGGGATGGTCCCAGGTGGAGTGGCCCACGCTCACCTGCCCTCCCCACAGCTGGCTGCCAAGGAGGCGAAGCTGCACGATCTGGAGGATATTCTGGCCAGGGAACGCGAGAGCAACCGGCGCCTGCTGTCCGACAAGGAGCGGGAGATGGCCGAGATGCGGGCACGCATGCAGCAGCAGCTGGATGAGTACCAGGAGCTGCTGGACATCAAGCTGGCTCTGGATATGGAGATCAACGCCTACCGCAAGCTGCTGGAGGGCGAGGAGGAGCGGTGAGCACAGGGCGCTGTGCCCAGCTCTGGGCTGCACGGGTCCCAGCCCTCGTGTCCTCACTGGCTTCATCTCCTCTTCTCCCCCCCGCCAGGCTGAGGCTGTCCCCCAGCCCTTCATCCCACAAAGGTGCATCCCGAAGCCACCTGTCCACCCCAGGCTCCTCCAAGAAGCGGAAGCTGGAGGACAGTGAGAGCCGGACCAGCTTCTCCCACCATGCCCGGACCAGTGGCCGTGTTGGCGTGGAGGAGGTGGACTTGGAGGGCAAGTTCGTCCGTCTCAGGAACAAGTCCAACGAGGTGAGTTTGCCTTCAGGGAGATCCCTAGAGTCCCTGGGGTGAGGTTCAGCCCTGCTTCACCCTACGGGCAGGAGGTGAATGGGACAAGTTGGAGAGGAACCGGGGTTCTGAGGTCGCTGCTCTCTCTCACAGGACCAGGCGATGGGCAACTGGCAGATCAAGCGGCAAAATGGGGACGATCCCCCCCTTACCTACCGCTTCCCCCCGAAGTACACCCTGAAGGCTGGCCAGGTGGTCACGGTGAGTCACTGCCTGGCAGAGGATCCAGGCAATATCCAAACCCTGCCAGGCCGCTTACGTGGTTGGTGTGTGGCTTTTTGTGGTGATAGACTCCCATTCCCGAGCTGTGGAGTCTGCAGACCAGCGAAGTCACTTTTCTCCTGCTTTTTTCCCTAGATCTGGGCCTCAGGAGCTGGAGCAACCCACAGCCCCCCCAGTAATTTGGTGTGGAAGACCCAGAGCAGCTGGGGCTCCGGGGACAGCCTGCGCACCGCCCTCATCAACTCCAACGGGGAGGTGAGAGCCGATGGCAGCTCTGGCACGGGGAGGGGGCGGCTGGCACTGACCCTCCCAACTCACCCCCTGTCCCCTGCAGGAGGTGGCCATGCGGAAACTGGTCCGCACTGTGATCATCAACGATGATGAGGATGAGGACGATGAGGAAATGAGCATCCACCACCGCCACCACCATGTGAGTAGAAGGTTGGGGATGCCGCTGGTTCCGAGGGGTCCGGGGGGTGCAGCTTCAGGCAGGGTGGGAAGGAGCTCAGCATCAAACAGGATCAGGCATACAGGAGAAAGCAGTGGGGAGGCTGCTGTGGAAATAACTCCATGAGAGAAGCCAGCAGACCTTTGGCATCTGGAGGAGATTGCTGCTCACTAAAAAAGCTCTGAAGACCTTACTGGAAGTTGTCTCCAAGCCTAAGGAACCCTGACATGTCATGAAAAGGGCCAGAAGAGTCGGAGGGAGGCTGAGCATTGCTTGGAGGATAGGATGGTGGGAAGTTGATGGATGACACTTCTTGTCAGCAGCTGCTCTGTTCTCTCTGCTTCATGAGGGTGCTGGAACAGATCCAGAGGTGGCTTTGTCCTTCCTCTCAGTCCATCTTTCCCCACACGGAGATGAAATATGCACCAGGAGGAGCAGCAGGCAGTGGGCAGAGAGCAGGCAGCGTGCCAGGAGCAGAGCTGCAGCCACTTCTCTGAGAGAAACATCCCTGGCTGCAGCCCAGCACCCCCCAGCAACCCAGGCTGCAGGGGCTCTGTGTCCTGCACACGAAATGCCCACAGGAATCACATGCAGAGAGGTTCCATCGTGGCCAAGCCATGCCTCAGCAAGGGTGGAAGATCTTCTGGATGTCACTTGCAGAGCTCTGCAGGAGCAAAATGGAACATCCATCATCAACTGCCCTTTGAGTTCTCTGGATCTGAAGAGCTGTGCTGAGATTGATACCAGCACGTTGAGCTGGTGGATTGTCCTCCTCTCCTCTGCCCTTGTGAGACCCACCTGCAGTGCAGGGTCCAGTTCTTGGGCCCCCAGCACAAGAAGGACACAGAATTGCTGGAGCAAGTCCAGAAGTAGCCATGACGATGCTCTGAGGGCTGGAGTCTCTCTGCTCTGGAGGCAGGCAGGAGGAACTGGGGCCAGCCTGGAGAAAAGAAAACTTCAGGGAGATGTTAGAACTCCTTCCAAGGCCTAAAGGGACTCCAAGACAGCTGAAGAGGAACTTTGGACAAGGCCATGGAGTGACAGGACACAGGAGAATGGCTTCCCACTGACAGTTAGAGGGCAGAGTTAGACAGGATACTGGAAGAAAATTGTTCCCTGTGAGGGTGCTGAGGCCCTGGCACAGGTTACACAGGAAAGTTGTGGCTGCCCCATCCCTAAAGTGTTCAAGGCCGAGTTGTACAGAGCTTAGAGCAACCTGGGATAGTGGAAGCTGTCCTGCCCATGGCAGGAAGCTGGAATGAGATGAGCTTTCAAGTCCATTCCAGCCCAAACCATTCCATGATTCTGTGATTTTCTTCTATATTGGCTTACCCCTGGACAGAGGAGCCAAGCTCCTGCAGCCACTGCTGCCCATTCCTCTGGAGGCTGAATCCTTTCCAAGACCAAACTTCCCATCGGAAAGCTGCCAGCTCACAGTGGTGAGGAAGAGGATGTTTTCAGGAACGCAGTTCAGGTGTCTCCCATGTGCGGAGAGCTCAGGGTGCAAGCTCAGGGCAGCAGGGCAGGTCACCCACTGGCAGCGTGCTGGCCCCACTCTCTTGGGATTAGAAACGCAATAATAAGGGTTCTGTTTTATTATTTTTAAACCACGTGGTGGAGAGGACAGGTGAGGCAGATTCTCTTCGAGGCCTAATGTGAAGAGCTGTCCTGGGTGACGCCGCTGCCGCCGCCATCCTCAGGGTGCAGAGGATGCTCTGGCAGGGGCTTGAGGCCGTTTTGTGTGTCCCCCCGTGTGCAGGGCTGCAGTGGCTCTGGGGACCCCGGTGAATACAACCTGCGCTCCCGCACGGTGGTCTGTGGCACGTGTGGCCAGCCGGCCGACAAGTCGGGCACGCAGAACGCCGGCATCAGCACCATGTCCTCGGGCTCATCCACCTCCAGCGTGACCGTCACCCGCAGCTACCGCAGCATGGGCGACTCCGGCATCGGCCTGGGGGACAGCCTGGTGTCCAGGAACTACCTCCTGGGGAGCTCCAGCCCCCGCAGGCAGGTCAGTGCCCAGCGTGCCAGGCCGCTGTCCGGTCCCCGGCACCGCACTGCCCGCTGCTGCTGGGTGCCCACCCCGTGCTGGCACCGTCCTTTCCCTGCAGCGCTGCAAGGCTCCTGTCCCCTCCCACCTCTCCTTCTCGCTGCTCTTCCTCTTCCTCTTTGGGCTCGCACAAACCCAAAGCTCTTTGTAAGGGGTGGGGGGTTCTGAGAGGGGTTGGAAAGGGATGTGGCCAGAGCAGCTTCCCACCCCATTCTGTCTTACACTCAGCCCCCTGGGCACCCCAGAGCATTCCCCATCCTCCCCATCACTCATTCCACTGCAGTTAAGTGTTCATGCTGGCAATGTGAATATTTCAGCACTTGAATATACATTTTATATCTATATATTAGATTAATATACAATATATTCTATATTGATACTCTTAGTCGATATTATAATCCTCATAAACCACCTACCAATAATTCTCAAATTCTGGAACTATGAACATCCCAGCTTGGGAGGACTTATTTATCACACCCCAAGGGCCAGGATGGAGGAGAACCTGGGGGCACTGTGGGCATCCAAAGGATCCCACTGGACACTTTGCAGTCAGAGCAAATGGATGATGACACTAGGGTCTTCTTAACTCTCTTTTTCTTTCTCTCTCCCAGGCTCAGGCTGTGCAGAACTGCAGCATCATGTAATTCCGTGGCGCATTCCTGTGGTTCCTGCCCGTCTCCAGCTAGGTTTGTTTTTTTTTCCCAAAGCAACAGAATTTTTTTCCCTTAAAAAAAAAAAGATATCAAAAACCAAGGTTATTTTTTTTTTGTTTTCTATAGCAGGAATTTTATATATATATATATATTAAAAGTGCTAAAAGATGCTTTGATTTTTTTTTGTAAAGAAAAAAATCTATTTCTATATAAAAAAAACCAAACCAAAAAATAGCTTTTCAGCTTCAAATATTTTTTAGAACTTCAGCCAAAGACAGCAAAGAACTGTGTTTACAAAGCAGCCATGCAGAAGGAGTTTGTAGTTGAAATGCTCCTTATGCTCCTTAGATTGTACCTTTTTTGCCAAAGCTTTTTACATAGGACAGGGAAAAGCGCAGCCATACCCACTGGAGCTGCGTGCCACAGGGGCTGCTGTCCTGTCTCAAATGGAGCACAGTGCCTTTACAACCCTTTTCCTTGGGATCTGAAGCCAAAATTCCCCTTTTCCTGTGTTTTTTTGCTAGTGATTCCTGGCGGTGCTGGCGCGGGGGCTCCTGGCAGCTCGCGGGTGATGCCCACGTCTCTCTGTGGCCATTGCCCCCTCCCCAGCCCCCTGCCCGCTGCACTCCCGTGCTCTGTGTACTGTATTCCCCAAGTTCCCCGTCCCAGGCACCTCTTGCCCTTTTCCTTAATCAGCCGAGTTGTGCCTTAGCTGAGGTGGGGGCCGGGCTGGAGCCCCACTGGAGCCCAGCTGAGTGGAGATGGAGTAGGGGAGGTGAAAGCACCGGAGCTGCCTTTTGGGACCAGGTGGATTTGACAGCTGGGGTGACGGACCTTGGTCCCACAAGCTCAGCCCTAGTGGGGCCCCCCAGGCCCCGTCTTCGAGAGCCACTGCATGCAGAGGGGTTCACCCCACCTTTCCTCGGCTGCGGTTATTCGGGCTCGTCTCTGGCGGCCAGAGCTCAGCAGCTGTTTCAGGGATTAAGAGAAAGATGCTCAGTCCAGGTCAGAGTTGGTTTGTCAGGAAAGTATCTAGGAAGGCTTTTTGTTCGAGTGAGGTGGATTTTGGGGTCTGATAGGTGCAGCTTTCCCCTTGGCAAGAGTCCATACAGCCATTGGCAGATCTCTTGCCTTTTTGCCTTGACTGGGAAACGCCTGCAGCCCCTCCCGACCTCAAGTGCAGCAGAGGGGTGGGCTGGAGAAGGTGCCAGGACAAGCCCCCCACTCCAGTCGGTTTTGGGGAGATCGTGTATGTATCTATGCTTGCAAAGCTTCTGTATTACTGCCTGTATTTTCTTCCAGAGTCAAAATACAGCTGAACCCTTCCCATGCTGTGTGCTGTCATCATTGCTGCCCAGGGGGATTTGGGGGTGCTGTGCTGCCCCCAACAACAAAGGGACCCCCAGGGATCTCTTTCCAGCCTGGGCTGGGGCTCACACCCACTGTGGATGGGGGAACCGGGGTGGCCCCCTACACCCTGGCTCACCCGAGGGTGGCTTGCTAAGAACTGGGCCAGCTGGGCAAAGAGCCCTCCAGAGAGGGACAGGGGTGGAGTTTGAGGTGAGGACTCAGAGATTCCTCTGAGTTTGGGGGACCAACCGCTCCCCAGGATGGGATGGGCTGGGGGTGCAGAACCTGAGTGAAGGATTGCTCCTACCACAGGGATGACCCGCACGCTCTGCCAAGGGGACCCTGTGCCCCCGGGCCGTGCCAGGCACTGCAGCCGGGCAGGAGGGGACGCTGGGGAGGAGGAGAGCTGCAAAGCCGGTGCATAATCGGCTTTACCAGGCACAGCGCCGCGGAGCCGCGATGTGAGGGGACGCAGCACAGGGCGGCCGGGGCGCAGGCACTGCCAGGTAGGTGCCCGGGGTGCCCAGTCTGGGGGTACCCCTGCCCCAGAGCTTGGATGCCTGGGCCCCCCATGCTGTGTGGGGATGCATCACCCCAGGTTTGGGTGTAGCAGGGCTGAGGCTCGGGGGGCAGGGGGTGCCAGGGGGTCCAGGGTATTGCTGCCACCTCCCAGCTTCAAGTGAGGCTGCGGAGAAGCAGCAAGGTGCCATCTCCCCTCCCAGGAGAGGGGCCAGGGAGGTGTCAGAGGCGGGTGCCCACAGCATGAGAGGGGACACACTGACCCCTTCTCTGTGCCGTTTGCCTCCCAATTCGGCCAGCTCAGGGATACCCACGCTGCAACGCTGGGGCAGCGACCCCTACAATGCTGCAGCCTGTCCCCCTGCATGGGCATTCAACCCTACTGCAGGCCTGGCACCGCCAGCCCCCAAAAGTCATGAGGTTGTGCCCGAAATAGCGTGTTCTGGAGTGATGAGGGGAAGCCAGCCATGCTGCTGGTATCTTGTGCTGCTGCCTGGACGTGTTCCTGGGAGGAGATGGGCCAGGAGACACGGGAACTGCCGTGGGGAACTGCCATGGGGAAATGCAGCAGGGAACCAACACCCTGGATCCTCCCCATGTGCCCCACGAGGCCCCAGCTCAGCTGGGTCACACTGGGGAAAGGCTGAGCTGGAGCCCCGTGGGGTCCCTGCACAGCCCCCAGGGACATTGCAGAGCCCTGCAAGGACAGCACAGACACAATGGGTTCCTCACAGAGCCCTTGGGTCCTCACAGAGCCCATGGGGTCCCTGCAGAGCCCTGCAAGGACAGCACAGACACAATGGGTTCCTCACAGAGCCCTTGGGTCCTTGCAGAGCCCCTTTGGGTCCCTGCAGAGCCCTGCAAGGACAGCACAGACACGATGGGTTCCTCACAGAGCCCATGGGTCCTTGCAGAGCCCCTTGGGGTCCCTGCAGAGCCCTGCAAGGACAGCACAGACACGATGGGTTCCTCACAGAGCCCCATGGGGCCCATGCACACCCCACAGGGACCCCGCTGTGGACCTTGCACAGCCCCATAGGGACCCTGTGGAGCCATGTGCAGCCCGTGGGGACCTTGCACAGCCCCATAGGGACCTTTCACATCCCTGTGGAGCCATGTGCAGCCCGTGGGGACCTTGCACAGCCCAGGGGGAGCCACGGTCCACAGGGGCCTCACACACCCCTATGGGGACTTCGGAAAGAGCCTGTGGAAGAGCTCCAGTCCTAGTCCAGCCAAAGCACTGTCTCAAGGTCAGGTTTGTCCTGTTCCTCCTGTTGTCCCACAGATCTGAGCCCTGCTTTGGGTCCTCCAGAGTGTGGCGGGGGGAGATGGTGTCCCGGAGCAGGGGCCATGGCCTGGCCTCGCTCACTTGTGTGCTGAGTGTTGGGGTCTCTTTAGAGGCACCCTGGGTAGGCCAGAGCACCGGGGTTTGGGCATATGTTAGCACCACCAGCTTTTTGGGGAAAATCTAGCACAGGAAGCCTTGGAGCAGTCACTGGGATGGGGTAGAGCTGGGACTGACTCCGGTGTCTGGCAAGCCAGCAGGGTTTACCAGGCAGGGCATGGCCCAGTGGGTGCTGGGGGCCCTGGCAGCCCCACGCCAGCCCCTCCAGGCCCCTGCATGCCCAGGGAGATTAAGGTCAAGCCACCCCGCTAATCCCGGGGGGGGTGAGACGTGAGCTTGTGCCCACTGCTACCCCCGAAGCTGCACCCCAATGTGCTGCAGGCTGTAGGACCCCCACAGGGCACCCAGGGGTGTCCAGGCAGGGCTGAGGGGCTGCAGCTCAGCCCTGAGGAGTGTCCACAGCGGGCTCCAGCTGAGCTTCCAGTGCCGCTGGGCACGAGGCACAAGCTCTTTACAGATCCCTGCGCAAGGCTCCAACCTCCCAAGCCCCGGGAGCTGCAGGGCACTTGGCTCTGCTCTCCAGCCCTGCAGAGCCAGTACCCCAGCAAAGGGCCTGCTTTTGGGGGTGCTGATGCTGCACCCCAGCTGGCACAGTGCTGGCACCTCTCCAGCAAGGCTGAGGCCATGCAGGGAAGGTGGTTGCAGAGTGGGGAGGAAGTAGCGGCTGCAGATCCTGTTTTGGGGCTCATGGGGTTCTCACACAGTTGGGAAGAGGAAGGGAGCAAGTTCCACAGGAGAAGTGAGGTCTGCAGTCACCAGCTAGGCCAGACTTTCTGTCAAGGGAAACTCCAAGGAGGAAATGCCATAAACCAAAATTCTGAAAGCTGCACTTGGGAGAGGGACACACATACAGCCTGCTACCACGGCTGCACCCTAAGCCTCCTCCTGAGACCCCCCCAAATCCACATAGCATAGGAAACCAGAGCCAGGAGCACTCATCTGGGATGGTCAACTGGGAGGGCTGAGACAGGAATGGGGACACAGGGATGGGGTGTGGGATGGGATGCAGGGATAGGGTCTGGATCTGTAGGTGTTGAGATGGAGGTGCAGGGAGTTGTTGCCAAAAGCTGAGAGCACAAGTGGGGTGAAGGTGAAGGGCCCCAGTGTAGCTATGGGGGCACAGAACGTGTCAGGAGAGGGGCTGGATGCAACACACGTGGGGCAGAGGGGTGTCCCTGCTCCTCCCGGGGGTGGGGGTCCGTGGTGCGTGGGGTGGGGGAGGCAGCGCCCGCTCGTGTTCCGGTGCGGGGGTCTCGGGGTGCGCAGCCCCGTGCCCGTCCGCCAGGGTCTGCGGTGCGGGGGGGGGGCCGAGATGCAGCCGTAGCCATGGCGACGTGAGCCGGATGCGGGGCCGGGGGATGCTGCTCCCGCCCGCCCGCCGCAGGTCGGTACCGCCGCTCCGCGACCGGGGCCGGGGGCGGCCGGGGGGCCCGAGGGGGTCGGGGGAGGCTCCGAGGGGGCGGCAGGTCGAGCGGGAAGGGGGACGTCGCCATAGTGGGGTTGGGCTTGGGGGACCCCCAGCGCTGATGCTGCCAGCCAGCAACAAAGAGGCTGAGGTGCCGGCCCTGGGGAGACCCCCGGGACCCCCCGGTACCCCCCGCACTCCCTGCCTTCACATTCCTCCCTTTCCCCTATCTCCTGGGCACCCCTCCACACCTCCTGCACCCCTCAGCTCCCTCCTGTGCATCCTCCTCTCTCTTACCTGCACCCCCCCCCGGCTCTCCCCACCCTTCCTATCGAACAACCCCATCGACACAATCGTCTCCCATTTCCTCTTGCGTACACCCCCCAGTTCCTCCCCTTCATCCTCCCATGCCTTCAGTGCAACCCCCCTCCTCCCTTGCCTCCCGTCTCCCACACACACACCCTGCTCTGGATCTCGGGGCTTCCCCCAGCCCCCCTTGGGTGCTGGGAGCATTCCTGCACCCCCCACACCACAGGGCTGCTCCTGGATGTGACGTGGGCAGGGGACTGGAGTCCAGCTGCAGAGAAGGACCAAACTCTTCTCTGCGGTGGGAAATTGAGGCACGGGGAATGTCTGAGCAGCTGGCAGATCAGTGCCACCAGCTCCACACTCCCCTGCTCACCTTGCAAGGGCTGGGCCTGGCTCCATCCTGTGGCAGGTGATGTGCTCTTTGCAGGGAGTGTGCGTGTTCATTGACAGCACAATATTCCCTGGCTTAGAGGGAATCCTCCAGGAGGAGACCCAAGCAGGAGCAACACCCATGAAGCCACAGCTGTGGTCAACCTGAAAGCACCAGGGAAACCTGACCCACCGCAGTGTTGAGACCCTCGGTGGGACTCCCTCCCATGTTCCAAATCTTATATAGGGAGGCTGTAAATTACATTCCCCCCACCATGTCCCCAGAGCACTGTGACCAGGGGACCCAAAAAAGAGGAGAGACCAGGCTGAGAAGGGATTCTGCCTTCCCACGCTGTCAGAGCAGCCGTGAGGCTGCTGTCACCTCACATCCTGTGTCAGCCCTGGCTCACGCTGGCGGTTTTCCTCAGCCCCACCACAGCCCCAGTCAAGCCTTCAGCCTCACCGAGGAGCCTCTGCTCCCGTTTCTATCCCGCCTCCCCCTCCGCGGCCTCGGTGGCTATGGCCCAGGGCAGAACAATGCGGCCGGTCCAAGGCTCCGTGCGGCCCCGTCCCCCAGGCAGCCCTTTGCCAAGTGGGAAATCCGGGGCAGAGTAACCTACTTTCTGTGCTCACAAGGAGCTTCTGTCCCAGCCAAGCAAGGTGGTGAGCACAGCGCTGCCCTCCCGGGGCTCCATGTCCCGCTGGGCTGCTCTGGGGATGGGAGAGGCAGGTAAGGAGGCCCCAGCAGGGTGGGATGCTCCTCAGCCTTGTCCAGAGGGATATTGGGGTACCTCAGGTATGGCTCTCATGTTGAGGAACTCCAGGGCTTTGGCTTTGGGGGGGTTTCTTGCCTACAGCCATCCCAGAGCAGCCTGGGGTTAAGGATGGACTCTCCAGGTAAATGGGTTCCTGGAACAGCTGCAGGAGCTTTGTGGGGGTGCCCCGTGGGGCTGTTTGTGGGGAGCCATGCTCTGCCCTGGGGGGCTGGTTTTTTGGGTGATGCCTGCCCCCCTGGGGCTGGTTTTGGGGATGATACTCAGGCCTGCCGTTGGCCCATAGAATCCACAGGAAAAATGCCATTGTGTCCCTCACCCCAAAGATTTCCCCAGCAAGCAAAGCCAGGCATCTGGGCACACCTTTGTCCCCCACGTCGCCCCTTGGAGGAGCAGAGCTCCCTGGTTCCCATGCCAGCTGCCTCCGCCAGGCTTCGCTGCTGTCCCTGCGGGGGTGCGAGGCAGGGGAGGCGGGCGCAGGCACCCACTGCCCCAACCTGCCGGGGCTCGTCCTCTTCCAGCAGGACTTTCAGGTTCCCGCAGTCCCGGCGGAGCCAGGCAGGGCTGGGCTGGGCCGGGCTGCAGCGAGCCCCGCACGAGCCGGGCTGGGAGCTCGGCAGCCCGGCCGCGGCTGCCGATCGGGACATGGGCCCACGGGAGACGCGTGGCCGCAGCCCCCGCGGCTCGGGCGCCTGCCTGGTGCCCGTGCTCCAGCGGGGGAGGTGAGCGGCCCGGTCCTCGCCCGCCAGAGAGGTAATGCCGCCCGCTGGGGACACGGTGGCCAGCAGCAAAGGGGCCTGGGGACCGTGAGGTTCTGCAGACGGGGCTCTTCCCCCAGGGCTGCTGGCATCAGCTGCAGAAAGAGCTGCAGGAAGGGGCTTCCCGTGCGTGTTCCCCCCATTTTGTGGACGCTCTGATAACTGGTGGAGCGAACAGAGGAATCCCTGGTGGGGATGGGCTCTGAGGCTCTTGGGCCAAAGCCTCTGCACACTGTGCCGAGGTCCCGTGCAGGAGCCCAGAGGGTGAGGGTGAAACAAGGGGAAACCTCTGACTGTGCCAGAGACTGTGGGCAGGAGCCCCGCAGGGCGAGGGGACATCTCTGAGTGCCGATGCAGCAGTGGGAAGTTCGTGCCCAAACTGGGGGGGTCAGTGGGGCTCGAGGTGCTGAGGGCCCCCCATCCCCCACCTCCTTGCCGGGTGCTGCTTCCCCGTCTCGTTTCCGCCGGGTGCAGTGACACGCAGCCCGGCAGCGTGTGCCCTCACCCTCGGCCTCTCCGCAGGGATGGTGGTGGGACCCTCCTGGGGCGCATCCCTGCCGCCCCCCGCCATGCCCGCCGCCCTCCGCCTGCTCTGCGGGGTGGTGGTGCCGGCTGCCCTGCTCTGCGCAGAGCCCCTGCCCCGCGTCACCTTCCCCAGCGGTGAGTACGGCCCCGGGAAGGGCTGGGACAGCGCGGGAGGGGGGTACACAGCCTCTGCTGGGAGGGCGGCCATCCCCAGGGCTGAGCATCCGGCAGCAGGAACCTTGGCGTGCTCCCCATCATATCCCCAGCCCGCCCCATCACTGACCCTCCCGTGGGGCTGGAGACAGCGCCAGTGCCCGCGGGGGATGTGATGGGGGACGAGAGTAGATGAGGCTGCTTGGCACCCCAGCACCCAATGGGCCAGATCCTACAGTGATTTTGTCACCCTGCTGGCACCCAGGGTCTGCTCACGGTCACCCTGGGGGGACGAAAAGCTGCCTCTGGAAGGGACAGGGCACGGCATGTCCAGCTGGAAGGCAAAGCAGGAGATTGGAGGGGCTGTGATGTGGCAATCAGGCTGCAAGAGGGTCTGTGTGCCATGGCAGGGTCAAGCCTTTCCAGCCCTGACTGCACTGTCACTTCCTTTTCCCCACGCAGCTGTGCCCAAAATTGCAAAAACCCTCTGGTTTTGGTGTTTGCTGGGGATGAATGAGAACCTGCAGTCCCTGGCTGTGCCTGAGGGCACCCTGGGGGCTGGTGATGCCCCCCAGCCTGGCACCCTGGGGCTTGAAATCCCTCCAAGGTGGCACCCTGGGGCAGTGCATCCCCCAAACAGAGCACTACCCTTGGCCATGGTACCAAAGCATCACAGGCACAGCTTGGGGGGGAAATGTCCCCCATTTCTGGAGGTCTGCAGCTTGGGGATGCTCAGCTCTTGCAGTAGGAGCTGGAGGGGACAGTGGGAGGGGGGAACCTGGAGGGTGAAGGGGTGATGGTGATGTGGGTGCTGAAGGGGAAGAACTGCACCCCATTTCCTGTGTGGGATGAGCCTCAATGGCAGCTGCTGCCACATCCGCACGCCAATGATGGTGGTGGGGTGTGTGTGACCCCCGGCCTCCCTCACCCCTCTGCTCCTGCCAGGGGACCCCCGGCGGACCCTCACCCACTTCAGCCAGGACAACATCTCCCATTACGACATCTTCCTCCTGGATGAGAGTGAGGAGGAGCTGTACGTGGGGGCACGAGACTGGGTGCTGGCCCTCACTGTTGGCACCCCTGGCAGCATCCGTGCCAAAGCCTCGGTGAGCAGCCACCACTTCTGGGGAGGTGGGAGAGGGAGGTGCCTCTGCTGTGTTTCAGTTTCCCTGTGGGACTGGACTCAACAGCCCAGGGACATCTTCATTTCCTTTGCAGATAATGTGGGGAGCCACAGATGAGAAAACCTCTGAATGTGCTTTTAAGAAGAAGAGCCAAGAGGTGAGATGGCCCTGTGGGGGCTCAGGGATCCCACAAAGCTACTGGGGTGCTCATCACCCAGTTCTGCTCTTTGCCCCTCAGACTGAGTGCTTCAACTTCATCCGAGTCCTGGTGGCCCTGAACCAGACCCACCTCTACGTCTGTGGGACCTACGCCTTCAGCCCCGCGTGCACCTACATTGTGAGTGTCCTCCCCAGGGCAGGCCACTGGGGTCACTGGGCAGGCTGTAGTGTTGTTGTGAGGACCCAAAAATACGGGCCCAGAAGTGAGTTGCATCATGGGGGTCCCCAGGATGTGGGTGCTGGGTGTCCCCCCCAAGGAGCCCTTGGTGATTCTCACTCAGCTGCCAGCAACTCTTCCTCTGGCAGGGAAACCCCAGTTTTGGGTCCCCTCAGGTGGCTCCAGGCTCTCTGTCCCTGCCTCAGTTTCCTCCATGCTGAGCACGTGGTGGGGACTGCCACTCCCCAGAATGAAAATGAGGAAAGGTGAGAGGAGCTGGGTACCCACAGCATCCTCTGCCATCAGCCCCTGTCATCATCCCCGCACCCACCTTGAAGACATGGGACACTCTATGTCTGCAAGGTATTCCACAGTCATTCCCTACAGATTTGGCATTGTTTCCAGTCCTTTGGCTGATTTTTCTCCCGTTTTCTACAGCACCTGGAAAACTTCACACTGGTGCCCAGTGGCAGAGGACAGCCCTTCCTGGATGGGAAGGGCCAGTGCCCCTTCGATCCCCAGCACACTTACACGGCCCTGCTGGTGGGTGAGTATGGTGCCAGTGGCTTTGCAGGTGGGCTCCCATCCCTGGGATGGAGTGGAGGGCGAGGGTGGGGGGTCCTCACCGCGGCTCAGCCCCCACTGTGTCCCTGGGCAGATGGGGAGCTCTATGCTGGCACCATGAACAACTTCCAGGGCAACGAGCCCATCATCTCCCGCTCGCTGGGCACCCGCACCCTGCTCAAGACCGACGCCTTCCTCCGCTGGCTCTCGGGTGAGCAGAGGGAAGCTCCTGGGCAGGACTCCTGGGGAGGTGCCTGCAGCCCCCCACGGCTCCAGCTTCTCACCCACCTGTGCCTGTAGCCGACGCCGCCTTCGTGGCCTCCTTCAGCATACCTGAGGACGACAAGGTCTACTTCTTCTTCGAGGAGACAGCGGACGAGTTCGACTTCTTTGAGAAGCTCCTGGTGCCACGGGTGGCCCGTGTCTGCAAGGTGTGACAGCAGGGAATGATGGTGGGCTTCAGTGGGGGTACAGCGATGGAGGATGATGATGATGATGATGGAGACAATGGGACGGGGACAATGATGGGAGACAATAATGGGTATGATAGTTGTACTGTGATCAGCAACAATGGAAGGGGATGTCCCCTCCTTTATGGCAGGGGACAAAGAGGTCTTGTCACCTTGGTGATGAGCACCCTCTGACTCCCACAGAGCGATGTAGGGGGGGAAAAGTTGCTGCAGAAGAAGTGGACAACTTTCCTGAAGGCACAGCTGGTGTGCTCCCAGACCGGCCACTTCCCCTTCAACGTCATCCACCACGCCTTTGCCCTGCTCCGCCACGACGGCCGTGCCGACTTCTACGCAGTGTTCACCTCGCAGTGGTGAGTGCCCAGGGGTGTGGAGGAGGTCCAGGGGCCTGTCCCCTGCCTCTGCCCACCTGGCTGTCCCTCCCTATAGGCAGGCGGGCAGGGCGGGCAGCGCCGTCTGTGCCTACAGACAGGAGGATCTGGAGAAGGTCTTCGAGGGCAAGTACAAGGAGCTGAACAAGGAGAGCTCTCGCTGGACCGTCTACAGTGGCCCTGACATGAGTCCCCGGCCTGGCAGTGTGAGTGTGCCCACTCAGGGGGACTGGACTTTCCAGGGGACAACGCTGGTCCCCAAGAGATGGGGTCTGTCTATCCCCGTTTGCCCCGCGTGCTCGCACTGCAGGCGGCCTGAGAAAGGAGAAGGGTCGCTCTGCACCCCACTGATGCTGGCCAGGGCAGCATGGTGATGCAGCACATCCTCCCCTCCCATGCCTCAGTTTCCCACACCAGCACAGACCCCTCTCTCCCCACACAGTGCTCCATGGGTGCCTCCTCGGACAAAGCCCTCTCCTTCATGAAGGACCATTTCCTGATGGACGGGAAGGTGTCCCCCATGCGGGGGCAGCCTCTCCTGGTGAAGTCGGATGTCACCTACACGCGCATCACGGTGCACGAGACCCGCGGCGTGTCGGGGACCACGTATCGTGTCATGTTCCTGGCCACAGGTGGGGTGATGGGGGGGCACACAGGATCACCCATCTGACCCTCCCCGTGGCTCCAAAGCCTCAGCGGTGTCCCCTGTGCCCCACAGCCGACGGTCTCCTGCACAAGGCAGTGGAGCTGTCTGGGGGTGCCCACATCGTGGAGAGCATCCAGCTCTTTGCAAGGCCAGAGCCGGTGAAGAACCTGCTGCTGGCGCCAGGGAAGGTAGGGCAGGTGTGACCACCAGACACCCAGCAGCCATCCAGTGCCAGCGCCGGGGCCGAGGGGAGGCTCAGCCCTGCACCGCTCCCTCCCCAGGGCATCCTCTATGTGGGCTACTCCAGAGGCGTCCTGCAGGTCCCGCTGGCCAACTGCAGCCTGCACCGGAGCTGCGCCGAGTGCGTGCTGGCACGGGACCCCTACTGCGCCTGGCACAGCCCCGAGGGCTCCTGCCGGCCCGCCCACCTTGCCTCCGAGAGCAAGTGAGCAGCAGCTGAGAGCGGGAGGGGGTGTGGAGGTCACTGGGATGCTGACCCCGCTCTCCCGGCCGCAGGAGCGCGTGGCTGCAGGACGTTGAGACAGGGAACCCGGGCACCGTGTGCCACCGTGGGAGGAGCGCAGCCATGCCCCGATCCTGGGGGGCACCGGAGGACCCCGCTGTACAGGGTTGAGTATGGGAGCACAGCGGGATGGGGTACACGGGGTGGGACGGGGCACATGGGGTGCACCACATCACCCTGTGCTCCACACCCACAGGGCTCAGCCCCCGGCTGAACGCCGTGGTCCCCCTGCCGTGCCCCCGCCACTCTGCACTGGCCACCTACAGCTGGCAGCAGCCCAGCGGTGCCCAGGGCCACACGGTGCTGCAGCCCGACCACACGCTGGTGGTCATCATGCAGCAGGGAATGGCCGGCACCTACAAGTGCCAGGCCACAGAGAACGGCTACACCTGGACTGTGGCGCAGTACCAGCTCCGGGACTCGGGCGGGGACGGGCCGGACGGGGGCACCCCCCGGTCGTACTGGCTGGAGTTCGTCACGGTGACGGTGCTGCTGGCCGTGACGCTGACCGCGGCCGCCTGCCTGGCCCTCCTCACCTACCGCGACCAGCTCAGGGCCCGCAGCAAGGTGCGGGGCTGCAGCACGCCCCACAGCCCCCCGGCCCGCCCCCGGGAGAAGGTGCCCCTCAACGGGGGCACCAGGGAGCCCCCAGCACCGGGAGCTGCCACGGAGGAAGAGGAGGAGGATGAAGGCTCGCAGGCTTGCTGCCTTCAGCTTGATGGGGACATCGACGTCGACAACAACCGGCTCCACGTGCCAGCAGGGGACAGAGCGTGACGCTGCCAGCGGGTCAGGGAGACCCTGGGGAGGGGGGTGCGGGGAGGGGTGTGAATGTGAAAGGGTTTTTGGTTTTGTTTTATTTAATACACCTGTTTTAACCTAAGGCTCCCATTCTGGGGCTGAGGGTGGAATGGGCCCCGGGAGCAGCGGGCGTGGGGTGGGAGAAGAAGATGGGAGGGGGCAATGGAGTGGCACGGGGAGAGAGTGGAGGGTGAAGGAAGGTCACAGGGACAGGCCAAGGATGTGGCACAGAGGAGAAATGTCCCCGTGGGGTGGGGACGGCTGGAAATGGTGGATGCTGACACCAGTGTTACCCCAGGGAACAAACCAGGTGCCATAAAAACCTCACCGTGGGGCAGTGGGCTCCGTCAGCCAGGCCCGTGGGCACCCACCCAGCACTGCCACTGCCCCTCGGTGCTGCGCGCCCCCGATCCCGGGGTCCCCTGAGTGGCAGAGCCCCCCTGGTCCCTGGCTGTCCCCCCCGCCCACGTCCCACGCCTTGGAGCTGCCTCTGGAAGCCAAAGCAGCTGTACATTTCCCTGCTCCCTGCTTTTTTATTAAAAAAGGAAAAATCAATGCCTCGCACTGCTGGGACTCTGGCGAGGCCCAGGACAGGGGAACACGTGTGCACACGTGGGCGTGCAGGGACATGGGTGGGTGTGCAGGAACACACGTGGGCCTGCAGGGACACACGTGGGCATGCAGGGACACACATGGATGTGCAAGGACACGAGTGGGTGTGCAAGGACACGGGTGGGTGTGCAGGGACATACGTGGGTGTGCAGGGACACACGTGGGTGTGCAGGGACACACGTGGGTGTGCAAGAACACGGGTAGGTGTGCAGGGACATGTGTGAGTGTGCAGGGACACACGTGAGCGTGCAGGGACACACGTGGGTGTGCAGGGACATGGGTGGGCATGAAGGGACACGTGTGAGTGTGCAAGGACATGGGTGGGTGTGCAGGGACATGGGTGGGTGTGCAGGGACACGGGTGAGTGTGCAGGGACACACATGGGTGTGCAGGGACACGGGTGAGTGTGCAAGGACACACATGGGCGTGCAGGGACACACGTGGGCGTGCAGGGACACATGTGGGCCTGCCAGGACACACTTGGGTGTGCAAGGACACGGGTGGGTGTGCAGGGACACACGTGGGTGTGCAGGGACACGTGTGAGTGTGCAGGGACACACGTGGGCCTGCAGGGACACGCATTCCTGTGCAGGGTGTATGCGCAGCGAGGGGCACAGAGTGCCGGGAGTGTGACAGCTCTCTCACACCCGCCCATCACTCCCTCCCGTGGGTCCATCCGTGCTGTTTTCTGGCCTCGCCCCGGCCCCTCCAGCGCGCAGAACCCGCACGCAGCGCTGAGGGCCACTGGCCCTTTAAGAGCCGTAATTCGGCGCGGTCCCTTTAAGGCGCGCGCGCGCCCCCAGCCACCCTCTTTACTGCAGGCCGGAAGTGAGCGGGCACTTCCGGTGCGACCTCTGCCCGGTGCCAAGATGGCGGCGGCGCCCGGGCGCTGACGCCGCCGGTCACTTCCGGCGGGGAGCGGCCATGGCGCGGCGGGGCCGGCCCGGCCGGCGGCTCTCGGGGCTCCCTCCCGCCGCCGTGAGGTGAGGGGCTGCCGGGGCCGGGGCCGGGGACAGGCCTGGCCTGGGCCCGCAGCGGTGCGGCACGGCCCGACGGTGGCGGCCCGGCGCCGGTGCGGGCGGCGGCGGCGGCTGAGCGGGGCCCGGGCAGGTGTGGAGCTGCGCGGCTGGACGGGAGGGCGGCAGGGGGGGAGAGGGGGCGGCTGGCGAGGGGCGCGCGTGAGGCGGGATCGGGTACGGGGTTGGTGTGAGACCCCTCGAAGGACCCGGGAGGACGGGCCGGAGGGCCCGGGGCACAGGGGAAGGGCCCGGAGCCGCTCGGCGAGGGGCAGGCGGGACAGGGCTTGAGCCCCGCGGGGAAAGGAGCTGCAGGGTCCGGGGACCCTCCTCGGGGCAGAGCCCGGAGGCTGCCCGGGTGGCTGGGGAGCCAGAGCCCCCCGGGGGTACCGCTGGCCTGGGGACAGCGAGGACAGCCCCGGCACACGGAGCCGCGGGGCTGGGGACGCGCCTGGCCCGGCAGTGACCTTGAGCGGACCGAGCCGTGCCGCCGTTCGGTGCCCCCGAGCGCGGCCGAGCTGCTGCGGCCGGCGGTGGGAGCGGGGGGCTCTGCCCGCGGGGCGAGCACGGTGCTGCCATCGGAGAGGCGCTGCCACGGCGGAACACGGCTGTCCCCGGGGCTGCCACGGCGGAGCACGGCTGTCCCCGGGGCTGCCAGGGGCTGGGTTAGAGCTGCACTCCCTCCTGTGCCGGGTTCGGGTTCTGTCCCTCCGCGGGTTGGGTTTGAGGAGCGAAGTGTGCGTTAGCTCAGCTCGGTGTGAGTGAGCTGGATGTGGCGTTAGCTGAGCTCGGTGGGATGGATGTGGAGCTCGGTGGGATGGATGTGGTGTTAGCTGAGCTCGGTGGGATGGATTGGAGCTCCGTGGGACGGATGTGGAGCTCAGTGGGATGATGTGGTGTTAGCTGAGCTCGGTGAGGTGGATGTGGAGCTCGGTGAGGTGGATGTGGTGTTAGCTGAGCTCGGTGAGGTGAATGTGGAGCTCGGTGGGATGGCTGTGGTGCTAGCTCACCTCAGTGAGGTGGATGTGGTGTTAGCTGAGCTCGGTGAGGTGGGTGTGGTGTTAGCTCACCTCAGTGAGGTGGAGGTGGCGTTAGCTGAGCTCGGTGACCTGCTCGCGGTGCCTTTAACACCAAGGTCAAGGTTCCATCCCGGATGGGCCATTCACATTCACTCCAGAGCTGGCCCCTGCTGGGCCCTGTCCAGCTCAGGCTGTTGTGTGATTCTGTGCTGGAGGAGGTGCCAAGCAGCCTGGGGCTGACTGCAGATGGTTCCCAGGCCGGTGCTCAGGCATTAGCATGCTGGGCAGGGCACGTCCCTGCCCGGGGCACACAAAGGCCCTGTCTGTGTTTGCCAGAGAATCATCTTTAGCTCCAGCTGCAGCAGCGAGTGGTTTGGGGACCAGACGGACAGGGTGGCATTAAAGGGCATGAACTGGGGGGTTTATACCGAGTTCTGTGTGTAGGAGACTGAGGCTGTGCCCAGATGAGAGAGCAGGAGCAGGGACGCCCTGCTCGGTACCGCCTGCTTGGATTTCCAGGCAGAAGTTCAAGAAATGCTGTTTTGTGCATGGTGGGAATGAACCACTGAGGGGTGCTTTTGGCAGGAAGCTGCTCCAGAGTTTAAGGATGTGTGAGCTGTGGTGTGCTTGTACCTTGTTTTGGAGGGCAGGTCAATTCTTAGGAGATGTAGATGGATTACTTTTATATCAGTCTCCCTAAAATTCCTTGGAAGATCATCAAAGAGTTGCTTAATAAGTGTGATGGGATCCCTGCCCTAAGCAAGGCCATGATCTAAATTTCTGGAAGATTAAATGCTCTGAGCAAAACTCTTTGTGTTGGCAGCGTAAGAATTGCAGCCATGCTGGAGCTGCAGCATCCCTTCCTTCTTCCACACAGGAGGGACTTGGAGTGCCTCAGAGCCATGGGGTCAAAGTGGCTTTGTCCAATGATCCTGAATGAGAGGAGTTATTGGTGAGAGTCCAGAGGAAGTATAGTTGTTTCCTCAAGAAGTTGTGGCTGAAATTCTAAACCCAAAGCACTAGAGCACATAAAACTAAATAAAGATCAAGGAATTATTATTGTTGTTGTTGTTTTGTTTTCCATTGCAGTAATAAGAATGTTTTTTGCAGGCAGCCCTTCCCTTTCCTTTGTGGGGAGCTCAATTCCATCTCTGGGTGGCAGAGGAATTTGGAGTATGGACTAAACCCTCAGGCTTCACCAGGGAATCATATTGGCTAGACTCTATTTTAATTTTTAAATGAAATATTAAGCTAGTGGGACTCTTAGCAAGAACTGAGCTGTGTTTTCATAGATGCTATGCACAGATAACTCCTGTGCAGGAAGCTTTGTGTGTCAAATCATGTCAATATTAGCAAACCCAGTAAGGCTGTAATTGTAACGAAAGCAATCCAGGCTTTCCTTAGCCAGGCTGGGGTGTTTGTTGTGCCTTAACTGCTAAGGCAATTGGCTGGCAGGGTGAAGTGTAGCTCTCTTTACAATGGTAAAAAGGTGGTTTTTGGGGGTGTTTTTAATTCCCCTGTCCATCTGCAGGAGCTGTGGTAGCCTGAAATGCCATTTGCCCCTGTTCAGCAAATATTTTGTTGGCCAACTGGCATTGAAATGGTCACTTAAGAGGACACCCACCCTGATCTGCCTTCATTTCATAACTGTAACTTCTTCTCTGTGCCAGAGGTAAACAACTTCCAGTTGTTACTGTGTTTCTAACAGAATGTCTCTGGCCTGTGTGAGTTCTTCATGAATTCTGAAGTGTTGAGACATTTCCCTAAGAGTCCCAGGCTGGTTTGGGTTGGAAGGGACCTTGAAGCCCATCTCATCCCACCCCTGCCGTGGCAGAGACACCTTCGACTGTCCCAGGCTGCTCCAAGCCCCATCCAGCCTGACCTTGGACACTTCCAGGGATCCAGGGGCAGCCACTGCTGCTCTGGGCACCCTGTGCCAGGGCCTGCCCACCCTGACAAGGAACAATTCCTTCCCAATATCCCATCTAACCCTGCTCTTAGTCAGTGGGAAGCCATTCCATCTGTCCTGTCACTCCAGGCTCTTGTCCCAAGTGCCTCTCCCTTGGAGCTCCTTTAGGCACTGATGTTATGGCTTGGTAATGTAAAGTGCCCCCAAATCAGTGTGTGGTGGTGACTGCCCATCCCTTTGAGTTCTCACCTGGTGAATCTGTTTTCAGATCAAGGTTTTTGGCTCCCTTGTTCCTGTTCCTGCTTCTTGCTCTAGCTCTGCTCTCCAGCAATTCAACTCGTGCCTTGGCACACACTTCCAGTGCCTGGAATACAAGTTATGATCCAGCTGCAGTCAAGCCTTTCCCAAAAGTTCAGCCACCCAAACACCCCAGTTTTTTTTTTTTTTAATTTGATGTGAAAGTAAGTCCTTACCAGCAGTGAACTGGTCCATGTTGTTTTGGGTGATTATCTGAGCTGTGCTTCTCCTGCTGCCTGGCCTTGTGTGTAGGTTCCCTTAGCCCAAGCTTGGCTAATCACTCAGAAAGTTAATTTACTAATTACAGCAGCTGAAAGTACCAGGAGCCTGGTTGTGGAGAAGCAGGTAGTGCCTGCTGGGACCTGGTGATGAGCTGCAGCACCTGGGGCTGGAGGAGGCTGAACCACCCCTCCCTCCTCCTCTTCCCCATTCCTGGTGCTCTGAGCACAGCCAGCAGTGGAAGGAAGGTTATCAGATCAGGAGTGTTGGAAGGGAGGGTGAACTTTGCTCATGTAGCTGACAAGCAGCTCAACAGAGACATCCCAGGCTGTCATTTAACCCCTTCTTTTCAGGATCTTGGTTATCAGTGTGGAGACTCTACGTGGCTGTCTTGCCTTGTTTTCCCATTGTTGTTCTTTTCACCTTCTCATCACCCTCCAGCTTTAGGAAGATAAGAATGGAAGTGCCCAAAGAAATGGGTCTAATTCACGCAGGGAATCTAGGAACACAAAAGGATTTGTCACTTTCTTCTTTGTACAGATCCTGGAATTGAAAAGTGACGTCCTGACACCTGGGAGCATCACGGGCTTGGAATGACTGGGGAGAAGCTGCTTTGGTTGGCCATCCCTGATCTTGCGTGTCCTTTAAAAGGTGTGTGTGCTGCTGGAGTGGTGCTCATCTGCTTCCGAAGGCATGGGAGCTTTGCTTTTCCACAGAGCAGTCTGGGCTGTGGTGAGAGCTGCTGCTGGAGCTCAGAAAACAGCCTCAGTAACATCAGAAGGTGTCACCATCAGCCACACGGTAGGGCCCTGCCTCTGGAGGTTACAGTCCCTCTGCTGGGCTGGCACGATGCTGTGCAAGGGCTTGCTGTGTGCCCCAGGAGAGTCAGCCGAGCTGGAGGTGATGTGGGCGGTTGTAGCGAGCGGGGCTTTGTCCTCTACCCAAGGGGTCTCTCATTTCAGGTGCCAGCACTTGCAGTCTGCTTGGTCAAGGCTGGAAGGCTGGGCCTGGATCTGCTCTGTACCTTTGAGGGAGATCTGGACCCCTCCTGCCTGAGCCCAGGGAGCCATGGAGGACAAACGGAACATCCCCATCATCGAGTGGGAGCACTTGGACAAAAGGAAATTCTACGTGTTTGGGATTTGCATGACTATGATGATCCGGGTGAGCGTTTACCCCTTCACGCTCATCCGCACGCGGCTGCAGGTTCAGAAGGGCAAGAGCCTCTACAACGGGACTTTTGATGCCTTTGTGAAAATCCTGCGGACAGAAGGGGCGGCCGGGCTCTACCGTGGCTTCTTGGTCAACACCTTCACCCTGATCTCAGGGCAGTGCTACGTGACCACATACGAGCTCACTCGGAAGTACGTGTCGCGGTACAACAACAACAACGCTGTCAAGTCCCTGGTGGCCGGTGGCTCGGCCTCCCTGGTGGCCCAGAGCATCACGGTGCCCATCGATGTCATCTCCCAGCACCTCATGATGCAGAGGAAGGGGGAAAGCATGGGCAGGTTCAAGGTGCAGAACCAGGATGGGAAGCGTCTGCTGGTCTTTGGCCAAACCAAGGACATCATTGTACAGATTTTCAAGGCTGACGGTTTTAGAGGCTTCTACAGGGGTTATGTGGCCTCGCTGCTCACTTATATTCCCAACAGTGCGGTCTGGTGGCCCTTCTACCACTTCTATGCTGGTAAGTGAAAGGAGGCTTGAAATGTCTCTTATCCCAGGAGAGCCAGAAGCCCCTCGGATGGACTCTTGACACTGTGGATTCAGCGTGATTTGCTTTCTCTCTGGGGGTGGGAGCAGAATCCGTCCTGAACTAAGCAGCTACATCTGGTTGTGTGGGAATTCTGCAGATGCTGGGTGGAAGTTTAACAGACAGCAGTGTTTCAATGCAGAACAAGGGGTCCAAGTGCTGTAGGACTTCAAACTGGATGGCTCCAGGCAAGTGGGCCTTCAAGCATCTGCTTTAACTTTCTCTTCCGCTAATCCCAAATAGTGCCTTCTCCACGGGAGTGAGGAAGGCAGAGTTTTGGAGCCACCATGTAAGTATAGTTCATCTTTCAGTTCATGTGAACTCAGGCATCTCATATATGGCAAAGGGACTTTTAGAGCCACAAATCTCATGGCAAAACCAACAGGCAGAGACAAGGGCCAGATCTTCCCTGGATTTCTGTCAGGTGTTGCTTCAGTTTTGGTAACTTTAAAATTGGCGCTGAGTCTTGTGATGGAAAACTGCACTCAGTAGAAAGTTCTTTCTCCCTAGCTCAGTTCTCACACTCCTTGGGGTGTTCCAAAGGCTAAAGGTGTTGGCCAGCTAAGGTTTACTTCCACCTCTGATGATCCTTTAGATTTCTGCTGTGCAGCTTTGCACATGGTTTTTAGGCATCTAGTTACCTAATTTCTGCTAAAAGGTGGTGGTAATGAGCAGTTTGGGTTTTGCTGTACTGGGCCTAAAGTACATCTTGGAGATCAAGATGCACCTGTTCTTCAAAATCCAGATGTCTCAAAGGTCCTGTGTACCTTCCAGAGTTCTGGGAGCTAGAGGAAGCATTGGTGCTGCATTTAAATGGCAGTGGCAGCTTGGCATGTTGGTCTGTACTTTGTGGGGGTGCTCCCATCAGTCTCCATGTCAACAGTTTATAAGACCAAAACCCGGTGTACAAACTGTAAGATTTTCATACCAAAAGGGCTCAAAGGAGGGCATGTAAGAAAAGGCAGTTGATATGGAAAGACCAGAGCTCTCAGCTTTCAGGTGTTTGCTCTTTCCCTGTCTTCTCAGTGGACATTGAAATGATGGGAAACAAGCCCCAGCTGTCAATGAATCTCCTTTGGCTGCATTTCCCAGTCCTCTGATCCTGGAGCAGCAGCAGCGTCACTGAACCCTCCTTGGGTTCAAAGGACACTGCTGGCCCTGATTCCAGACAGTGTTCAAGGTCTCAAACAGAGCTTCTTCCTTCCCTCCTGCCAGACAGGCTTCCTCATCATCCAAAACATGGGGCTTTGAACACTCTTCTCTCCAACTTTAACCAATAAAAGTTTGGGAGATTCAAATCCTATTGGCCAGGCAGCAGGAGCAGAGTGAGGAGATCTGGGATGAGCACTACATGGTGCTTTTCTCCTTAGGGATCCACAGTGGGATACCAGGGTATCTCCTAGACAGTGCCCAGTAGTGAGTGACAGCTTTCTGTACAGATCTCTGCAGACACCTTCCAACGAAGCCTTGTCTTAAGGCTTCCTCCACCTTCTAAAGAGGGTGGGTATTTTCGTGCTCTGTTTTGGGGATGTGGAAGCTTATTCTGTCCAATTTGCCCCACTGGCCTGGGAGCCAGAGTGGCAGCTGATGGGAGGCTGTGGGACAAGGCATGGGGAGTGTCCTGGAGCCACCAGTGTGATGAGTCCTGCTCCCTGTGCTGTGCCAGCTCCTGGTTGGTGTGGGAAGCACCACTTTGAGATTCTGTGGGAGGAGCTGGCAGGCTGTAAATCAGGGATTCTGCCCACTGCAAATCAGCTGGAGTTAGGGGGTGGAGTTACGGAAATGATAAGCATCCCCTGAAAGTTTCTTCTCTCTCCTGTTCCCAGAACAGCTTTCGAGTTTGACTCCTAAAGACTGTCCCCACCTCCTTCTGCAAGCGATATCAGGGCCACTTGCGGCTGCCACAGCTTCCACCCTCACCAACCCCATGGATGTGGTGAGGGCTCGGGTCCAGGTAAGAGCTCAGCTGCTGGCCACAGTGCAGGGCGGGGTTCAGCCTGGGCTCTCATCTCTGGTTTCAGGTGAGCTGCTTCCTTGCTCTCCCTGGCTAATGCTTAATTTGCTCTCAGCATTAGCAAGAGGAGCCCAGGGAGCAAGGCTGGCAGTGCCAGCCTGGCCTGCTCACACAGGCTTTCCCTTCAGAAAGGGAGAGCTGCTGCTTCCTGCTGCCTCCTTAGGACTTGGTGCTTTTTTTGCTGCCCTCCTCAGGGAGTTCTGGAGACCAGATCAAGGCTGTTGGACTGGCTGATCTGTTGTCTCCAGTGTTCAGCTGCAGCAGAGCCGCAGAGCAGCTCAGTATGGAGTCTGGCAGCTCTTTCAATGTTTGTTCTGGCATTGCAGGTGGAAGGCAAGAGCTCCATCATTCTCACCTTCAAGCAGCTCATTGCAGAGGAAGGTCCCTGGGGGCTGACCAAAGGCCTCTCTGCCCGCATCATTTCGGCCACTCCTTCCACCATCGTCATCGTGGTGGGGTACGAAACGCTGAAGAAGCTGAGCCTGCGCCCAGAGCTGGTGGACTCGAGGCACTGGTAGAGGCAGCTGGTGGAGGAGAACCTTCCTGTGAATCTGAGTTTGCAGGGGAGAGCCTGGGGTGCGACGCAGCTGCCGTGCCTTCGTCTCTGGCTGGTTTCACAGCACAAGGCGGATGCAAAAGCAACTGCACTTCACCTCTTTAGATTTGAGTGTCATGCAACGGTCTGCTGCTGGTTTTGCTTAAACTGTGACCTTTGGCAGTGCACTTTGCCTGGAACAGTCCATTCCAGGTGTGTGAATGCATCCTGGCAAGTTATTAATTCCTTTTTATTTAAATTAAAGATTTACTGGCTTAAGCAAAAAGCCAATTTATTCTCTTTAAATTATTTTCATCTTTGCCAAACTTCCAAGGAGACTCACAGCCTGCAGCAGGACCCTCTGCTGGGATGTCTCTAGTGGCAGTTGTGCTGTGGGAAGCTGGAAGCAGAAAATAGACAAGTGACGTTCTCCAATTACCTGCTTTTATTTCTAGAAGATGTGAGACAAGAGTAACCTGGAACCACTTCAGACCTGATTTCCTGCGTTTTGAGTAGATCTACATACTTGTTTTGTATATTCTTGGAAAATGTTCCCCATCTCTCATCCTCCAAACAGCAAGTGGCTGATAGCAAGTCGGGAGTTGAGCTGACTGTTTGGAATTAGCTGATGGCGGTTTTGACACCTAACTTGTGTTTTTAATCTGTTGTAATTTAATTTTTTTTTATTTTAGGGAAGCTTATTCTGATTTCTGGAGAACTGAATGGTTGTCCTGTGGCCTTGTTCAGTGTGTCAATCCTGCATGTTCAGAGTGGCTGCGGCCACTTCCCACCTTAGGTAGTTTAAGCCCAGAAATGCAGTTTAGAAGTGTTTGATCATGGTGCTGCCAGCAGCTGGATGAGGACTGAAAGGGCTTTGAGCTATAATTACATGGGATGTGGGGAAGGAAAAGCTTTTTGCTGGCTTTTGATCCGGTTCAAACCTGACAGGCATGTTTATATTGAATAAGAAGTGATGGTTCACTTCATGAGTTTAAATTCTGCTCATCCAGTTTGGGAAGGGCAAGGATAATGTTTTGCACAATTGCTGGATCAGAAGCCTGAGCTATGCTCTGTGTATTTTACCAGGTGAAAACTTCAGGGGGATGAAACCAGAGGCTGCTTTTTGGGGAGGGGAGGGGAGGGAGGGGATTGTTTGACTGCACTCTGCTGCTCTTGGTGGTTGAGATTTGCCTTTCATGCTGCCTTGCCCACACGTGGTGCTCATCTGGGTCTGCCACGTCCAGGGAGGTTTGGGGTGCACCTCCACACAACAGAGTGCACCACCCCCATTCCCCTTCTGCCATAACCAGGAATTTTGGTTGAGGTGTTGATCCTGCTGACCTGTGGCTGTTGCTGGGCTCCACTTGGCTGTCTCTTCCCAGGGGGACTCACCAAGTGTGGCTCTGCCCTTCGTCCCTGCCCAGCAGGCACTGGACATGCCACCGTGCCTGCTGGAGATGGAGAGTGCTGAAGCTGCTGCTGAGGAGGGAGAGGCTTCTCTGCTAAGGGCAGAGCTTGATTCTAAGGGGCAGTGCTGTGATGGGGCTGTGGGTGAGTCGTCAGAGCCCTCTTCATCCCGTTTTTGTTTCTTGCAGTGCTCAGAAAGGCACTGGATGCTGGAGCCACTGGTGGAGTTGTTGGAGCAGCACCTTCTGCACCTGCTCTGGCCACGTGTTTGTTGATTAAAAGTTGACACCAGTCAGCTCTTGCTCTAATAATAGATTCTGCTCTGAAAAGCAGAACAACAGAACCCCAAATCACAAGGCAGCAGGATGTTAACACTGATATCAACAGGAACAATAAGGATCAACCTCTGCCAGGTGCAGCAGGGCCAGTCCCAGTGTGCAGAACAGAGGGGCAGCAGCACCAGCGTGGGGAGACACTGTCAAACTTCATGTTCCTCTCGTAACCAGCAACGTTTCTTGACAACTAATAAACGTGAGAGACCTTCAGTTTGGTGCCTGCATTTAAAAGCACATGACCCTCCACCCCAGGGGAGGCTGCTGCTTTTTGTCGTGTCACAGAAAGGGTTTCACCCTTAGCCTTTAGACGAGGGCTAGGAGAGGGGCGGCTGCTCGGAGCGAGTTAAGGAGAACCGGAGCACGGGGAATGCCTGGAAGCAGCTGTGACCCAGAGCCACCCCCAGGGCGCGGCCCGGCTCCTGGTTGCCTCTTACATGGGAAAAGTCGCTTTTTCAATCTCTAACCGAGCTGAACTTTGCTGCTTCTTTTCTTCCTGAATTCTTCAGGCTCGATCGTTTTGTTTCACTAAAAGCCGCTGGGGGGCAGGGCGGGCATTTCTAGGAGCACTGGGGAGGGAAGGACGCTTTGTCACTGTGAAAAACGTTAATTATTTGATTTTTTTAAAATTTTAAAAGTTTAATAATAATAAAATTATTATAAAAATAGTAATATAATTAGAGTAATAAAATTTAGAGTTAGGATAGTTATAAGATAATAAAAAGTGAAGAATTATGGACGTCTGGATGCTCTCGGACTAAGTCACAAAAAGCATATTTTGTGAACAAAGGAATAACCTTAAAAGCAATAGCTTGTTGTATATTCGTATATCCTTCATGGTTATGCATACATTCTGTTTAAAACAAGAACTGTTTCTTGTATGTCAACTGTTTCCTTTAATCCCCTGGCGTCTTTGAGTCTGAGCAAGGCCTGAAGAAATTAGCTTCTTCTGATAAGAAAACTGTAAATTCCTGTTTTCTGGAAGATTTAGGTATTCCTCGAAGCAATTATCTCATTTCTTAAAAAAAACTTCATAGCAGAGTTTCTATTTTAACATTCTGTTGGAACCTAAAACTGTGTTTAACACATTATTTAAGAGAATTAATGCAGCATAACTTTCCACCATCACACATATCATATTCATTGTAACATTTGCGCAAAGCCAGTCATAAAATCTGCATTTTTCACAGTCGCGCTGCTTCGCTTCGGGGCCGGGCGCAGCCCCGCGCTGGAAGGCGGGACTTTCACCGCGGCGGTTTTTGTCACGGTTCGGTTCGGTTCGGACCGGGAGCGCCGGGCGGGGCGGCCCCGCCGAGCGGTACAAACGCTTCCCGCGCTCCTTTCCCGCGCTCCCTTCCCGCGCTCCCTTCCCGCGCTCCTTTCCCGCGCTCCCTTCCCGCGCTCCCTTCCCGCGCTCCCTTCCCGCGCCGGCGGCCGCCGGGGGCGGGGCCCCGAGCCGGTCTGGGGCGGCGGCGGCGCGCGCGGGGCCATGGCGGCGGCGGGCGGCGGCGCGGGCGGGGCGGAGCGCGGCGGGGCCGATGGCGGGGCCGATGGCGGGGCCGGCCCGGCGCCGGCGGCGGCCCCGGGGCGCGCCCAGGTGTTCAGCACCGTGGTGGACACGTTCCTCGAGAAGCTGGTGGCCGCCGCGAGGTGAGGCGGGGAGGGACCCCTGAGCCCGGTCCCAACCGTGCCGTGACCCTGCGGCCACCGGATCCCCGGGAACAGCCCCGCGGCCGCACCGTGAGCCCGTCCCGATCCTGCCCTCCTTGCAGCTACCAGAGATTTGTCAGCTGCTACCGCTGCGTCTACAAGCTGCAGCCGCCGCTGACCCGGAGCATCTACGATCAGTTCATCTCCCAGCTGCAGGCGTGCGTAAAGGTGAACGGGGGAGCGACCTGGGGGCTGCGGAGGGTTTGGGGTGTCCAAAAGGGGGTTCAAAGGCACGGGGAAAAGTGCTGAACAGGCTGACATTAAGGGCAGCAAATACATTTCCTAAATGGCAAAAGCAGAAAGCTGAGGCTGCTCTCCAGAGTTTTGTCTTTCCCAGAAAGTGCTGTAGGATCGTTCAGGTTGCAAAACACCACTGGGACTATCGAGTCCCAGCATTTCCCCAGCACTGCCAAGGCCACCACTAGACCATGTCCCTAAGTGCCACATCCACACATCTGTTAAACACCCCCAGGAACGGTGATTCCCAGGGTGAGGGCTCTTCTTCCAGGACAAAGTGGAAGGAATTTGGATAAGGGATGGACTGACAAGGGGGAATGGCTTCCCCCTGCCAGAGGGCAGGGTTAGATGGTATATTGGGAAGGGATTGCTCCCTGTGATGGTGCTGAGGCCCTGACACAGGTGCCCAGAGAAGCTGTGGCTGCCCCTGGATCCCTGAAAGAATTTAAATCCAAGTTGGACAGGGCTTGGAGCAACGTGGTCTAGTGAAAGGCCAAGGAACAAGATGTGCTTTAAGGTCCCTTTGAACCCAAACAATTCCCTGATTCCATGACCAGCAAAGACTCACAAGCAGAGTGGTGCCTGTGTTCACCTTGTGTCCTTCCTTCACAGGAGGAGATCCAGGAGGTGAAAAATGAAGGGAATCTGGAGGAGCTCTTCAGTTCCCTGGATAAGATCGTGGAGGAGGCAAAGGACCGGGAAAAGCCAGCATGGTATGGATGACCAGGGGTGGGGGTCATGTTCCTACAAGGGCAACAGGCAGTTCCTGGGTGATGTTGGGTGTCCTGTTGGCCTCATGCTGCAAGGGAGGGTCTGAAAGCTGCTGTGTCTTTACAGCAATGTCACGGGGCCTAAAACACACAGAAATCAGTTTAATCTGTGCTTCTCTGGGTGCAGGATCAATTTCCATTCACTTCCTTAGTGCAGGGAGGTCAGTGCCACTGAGATGGGGGGACAATCCAAAGGGCTGATGGGGTGTTTTGGGCACAGCACCTGTCCAGCAGCAGAGTCCCCCTGCGTGCTCTGTGTCCCTGCCTCGGGGCCTCAGCAGACACTGCAGGCTGAGCCAGCTGGGAGGCAGACTGGCGACTGTGACCAGAAGCAGAGGATTCTGTGTTCTGGGCTGGGGGGTGAATGACATCCTGCCTGTTCCAGGCACCCACGGAGGGTCAGGCTCGGGAGGAGCTCCCTGCTCCCTCCAGCAGGGCTTTGCCCTGGGTCCCCGCTCTGGCTGTGCCCAGTTCCCCGTGCCAGAGGAAGCTGGGGGAGCCCCAGAGGCGATCCCAGCTGGCTCAGCTCAGCGGGGTGGGCCCGTGCCGGGTGGGGTCTCTGAGCTCTGCTCTCTGCTCCCTGCTCTGGTGCTGACGCGTGCCGCGTGCGCAGGCGGCCCAGCGGGCTCCCGGAGCAGGACGTGCGCAGCGCGCTGCTGCCCTACCTGCTGCAGCACCGCGCCCACCTGCGCAGGGCGCTGCGCGACAGGGAGCAGCGCGGCGGCGCGGCGGCCGAGGCCGTGCTGGCGGGCAGGAACAGGATTGCAGAGCTGCAGCAGCTGATCCAGGCTCGCCAACAGGCCTGGCAGGTAAAAACAGACCGGAACAAACCAGCCCAAACCAGCCCAGCCCGAACCAAACCAACCCAAACCGACCCAAACAAAATCCTCCCAATCCAAACCGAACCATCCCAAACCGAACTGACCCAAACCAAACCATCCCAAACCGAACCGACCCAAACCAGCCCAGCCCGAACCAAACCAACCCAAACCGACCCAAACAAAATCCTCCCAATCCAAACCGACCCATCCCAAACCGAACCGACCCAAACCAAACCAGCCCAAACTGAACAGACCCAAACCAGCCCAGCCCAAACCAACCCAAACCAAACCATCCCAACCCAAACCAAACCATGCAAACACAAATCAAACCAACCCAGCCCAAACCAAACCATCCCAAACCGAACCCACCCAACCCAAATCATCCCAACCCAAACCGAACCAAACCAGCCCAGCCCATCCCAACCCAAACCAAACCATCCAAACCCAAATCAAACCAACCAAGCCCAAACCAAACCATCCCAAACCGAACCCACCCAACCCAAATCATCCCAACCCAAACCGAACCAACCCAGCCCAACCCAAACCAACCTCCTCACGGCACCTGCTGGAGCGGGGCTCAGTGGGGCCTGGAATGATTTCCAAACCCTCCACTTCTCCAGCACCTCCCCAGCAGCCAAGTCCTGCTGAAACTTTGGGTGTGGACATTGTCTCTGGAGGTCTCAGGTGCTTTTCCCTGTGCAGTGGGTGGGATGTGGAATGGTCCCAGGGGACAGCAGTGTGTGACATGCTCAGCTCACATTCAGCCCCGAGTGTGGCAGAGTGGGAGAAGCTTCGTGCTGAGGTCTGTGGGTTGTGTTCCTTCCAGGCAAGCAGTAAGGAGCAACGAGAACTCATCATGACATTCCAGGAGCCCCAGTGAGGCCACAGGATGTCCCACAGGCTCTGCTGAGACAGTTCATTGTCCCAAAGCACTGATGGGACAAGGTGTGTGCAGAACCCAAACTGACAATTACCCCATCAGGCCACCGGAGATGCAGAGGGACTGAAACAGCTGCTGGACTGGCACAGTTTGATCAGATTTGGTGCAGAAACAAAAAACCTTTGAGATCTTTGGAAATGGATGGCAATTCCATATTTCCTACTCAGCTAGACAGAGGAATGTCACAAAGTGTGTCTGTGCTCTCATCTGCTCCACTCAGTGCTGTGACAGGCTTGATTTCAGTTCCCAAAGCCACATTTGGTGTTTTGTAGCTGTTTTAGCTGTGCTTTAGCCAAAATTCAGTGCCTTAAGCCAGGCTGTGCCCAGGTCTGAGGAGCCCACGAGGAGCACGAGTGGGTCACTGTGCCTGCAGGTTCATTCAGTCTCCCTGTGTTCAGACCCTGCCTGTTGCAGATGTGGCAGCAGCTGCTGCACCAAGTTCCTCGTTCCCATTAATTCTGTTCTCCAAGTTACTTTCTAGCCCTGGTCCCCTCCCAGCAGCCTGAGGTATCTGGGGATCTGTGCAGAGGCTGGAACAGCCCTGCCTCTGCTTTGTGGGTTTGTAGCACAGGGTTTTCATGTTTTTCTGTGGAACCTTCTAGAGCCAGACTGGTTTTCCCCACCCAGAGTTGTCTGCTGCTGCCTCGTCTGTTTGCGGGCTGGGGAAGCGAAGGCTCCCAGGATCTCCCTGGCTGAGCCCCAGCAGTGACGGGTGCCTGCAGCACGGACAGGCTGTTCCTGGGGCTGGGCAGGGAGTGAGGAGAGGCCCCGGGCTGAGTCCCTGGTCTCTGCCCGAAGGAGAGGCCCTGCCCTGGGACACGCTGGGAGGGGCAGCGGCCGCTTTCCCCACGCCCCAGCCTCTGTAAGCAATTAGAGTTGCCTGGCGTTTCCCCTCTGCCTCCCCTCGCTCTGCTGGAATCTCAATAAATTGGGGCTGTTGTTCCCAGTCTGGCTCCCGCTGTGTTCTTGGCTCACATACTCTGTATTTATGGCTTTGTCTGACAAAGGCTCTGCTTCAGCAGTTCTGTCCACCCTCTGCCCCAAAGCCTCCAGTTCCGCTTTTTGAGACAGGGCTGGGATTTACAGCATCAAAAGGTGGTCGGGCTCTGAAAGAAGAATGTTACTCAGGGGCTCGACTGCCCTGGCCACGCAGCATCTGCCCGTGGCAGGGAGGAGCTGCGGGGACCAAGGCACAGGCACCTGCTCACCGACCCCAGGGACGCTGTGACTGCCCAAAAGAAGCACCTGCTGGTCCCCCAGAAGTGGGCCAGCGAGTTCCCTCTGGCCCTGCGCATGGAGGAAAACCCCACGGGTTTTGGCAGGAAAGTCTCCCTGTGTCACAGATGATTCTGGGATCAGCAGTGGGAGCTGGGTCAGGGCAGTGGGTGACTGGGGAGCGCACGAGGAGCCCCCAGTGCCCCATCACCCATTCCAGCAGGGACTGGGCGCTGCCAGGCTGGCAGGGCTGGGCCCACCAGCAAATCCCCCCTGGCCTGGGGCCACTTTCCCCTCCCTTTGTGGGCTCTGGCTGGGCACAGGGGGACCAAGTTCATCCCAAACCACAATTGCCACCTCTGCCAGCAGCTCCGGCCATGGCGGATGTGCTGGAAATAACCCTGGTGAGGCCGTGCTCGCCCTCTGCCAAGGCCACGGGACCCTATAAAGACACCCCGGAGCCAGGGCTGCACTCAGCTCAGCACAGGAAGGCACCATGAAGTCCCTCGTCCTGCTGACCCTCTTGGCCCTGCTCACCCTTGGCCTCTGCCGCAGAGGTACGGGGGAATGCAGGGCTGCTGGGGACACTGGGGGTGGTTCTGTGCCCCGGGAAGAGCTCTGCAGGGAGCAAAGGGACTGGGAAAACTGCTGAGCTTTGGGCTGAGGGGCTGCAATGGGGACATAGGGACCAGAACTGGGGGATGTCAGTGAGGATGTGAGCTCCAAAAGGAGCGGGGTGAGAGCAGAGCCGTTCTGAGCCCACCCTCCCCTCCGTGTCACTCGCAGCCGCCGATGGCTCTGCCAGCACCCAGGACTCGCCCAGCTCTGAAGGTGAGTGATGTGGCTGGGGACAGGGGACACGGCTCTGACACACCGCCCTGGGAACAGGGGACACGGCCCTGGGGACGGCGGACACGGCCCTGAGCCACTGCCCTGGGGACAGGGGACATGGCCCTGGGGACAGGGGACACAGCCCTGACACACCGCCCTGGGGACGGGGGACACGGCCCTGAGCCACTGCCCTGGGGACAGGGGACACAGCCCTGGGGACAGGGGACACGGCCCTGAGCCACTGCCCTGGGGACAGGGGACACAGCCCTGGGGACGGGGGACACGGCCCTGACACACCGCCCTGGGGACGGGGGACACGGCCCTGGGGACAGGGGACACGGCCCTGGGGACGGGGGACACAGCCCTGAGCCACTGCCCTGGGGATAGGGGACACGGCCCTGAGCCACTGCCCTGGGGACAGGGGACACAGCCCTGGGGACAGGGGACAGGCCCTGGGGATAGGGGACACAGCCCCCTGCCCCACTGCCCTGGGGACAGGGGACATTGCCCTGGGGACAGGGGACACAGCCCTGGGGACAGGGGACAGGCCCTGGGGACAAGGGACAGGCCCTGCCACACCGCCCTGTCCCTGCAGCCTTCGTGTCCAGACGCGCCAGCGCCGAGGTGGTGCAGAGACAGAAGCGCAACTCCGGCTATGGCAGGTGAGGGATCTCTGGTGAGGAGCACGGCCCCACATGGCTCCCCCTTGCTGGCTCAGCCCAGGAGCCCCCGGCTCCCGTGGGACCCCCCGGACCCCTGGGTGCCCCGTTTGTCCCCAGCAGCGTCTCTGGAGCCCCGTGGGACCCCCTCGAGGCCAAGCGCGAGGTGTGCGAGCTCAACCCCGACTGTGACGAGCTGGCCGACCAGATCGGGCTGCAGGAAGCCTATCGGCGCTACTACGGCCTCGTGTAGCCCAGCCCTGCTCGGGGGCAGGGGCTGAGCTCCCCCAACCCGCCTCGGGCCCCCCTGTCCACCCTCTCAGCCTTTCTGTCAGCCCTGGAAAGAAATAAATGCAGATGGTCGAGCCAGTTCCTTCCCAAGCTTGGGTGGGTGGGTGGGAGGCTTCAGGGGATGTGCCCCATGTCAACCCACACAGCTGAGGACTCCTGCTTTCCCTCCCTGTGCCCTCCAAGGAGGAGAGCTGCACCCCCAGATCCTGCTCCCAGCAGTGAGGAGCCCAGAGCTGCACCATCATTATTCCACTTTAATTTAAAGCTCTTTCTCTCGAGCCTGCTGTTACTGGGGAGCAGCAGAGCTGCTCCATGCACCCCGGACCCCTGTGGCCTGCCTGGGAATTTCATCAAAAACCACCTTAATTACTCATTAACCTTGACACACACATGCAGGCTTACACTGCCGGGTCCCCACAGAGGATGGCACGTCATGCCTGCCCCAGATCCATGGAATCACGCTGGCTTGCCCTGGGAGAACTGAGGCACAGACTGGGCGCAGAGGGAGCTGGGAGAGGGACACTGCAAGACATCCAACAGCACCACAGAGAGGCTGCCAGGATGCTGGGTCCTGCCAGGCTCTGCAGCCCAGCCCCTCGCACGCTGTCACAGGTCCAGCCCATGGGAAGGCCTGGGGAGCTGCCAGAGCCACGGGTCTGGGCCAAGGCCACAGTCAAGGCGCTGGTGATGGCAGCGCTGCCCACAAGGGCCAGCCTGGCCGGGCAGAAGGTGCTGGGGATCTTGGTGGGGCTCAGGCGGCCCCACGGCCAAGCCTGGCACGGGCACACATCCCAGAGGATGCCCTCGAGCTGCAAGGGGGTGCCCAGCACAGAACAGATGTGGAAAAGCTGCTGGCTGTGGCTGCTGGGGCTCCTTGGACAGCTCCTGCTGCGAGGGGCTGCTCTGGGGGCAGGGAACAGAGCGCTGGCACTGGGGGCACTGGGGACTGCTGCTCATGATGCAGCCGGAGCAGCACCAGGGGATGTGAAGAGGAAGCTGGTGAGCAGCACAGAGGGGAGGTGGTGGCAGTAGCGACCTCAGCTGCACTCGAGGCACAGTCACAGCAGCAGAGGAGCTGGGGGAGGAGGGTGAGAACCAGAGGAAGCCCTCTGGAGCACCCCAGGACCCCCAGGTGGGGACACCTGGCCTTGCCCTGGGTCACCCTGACTCACCGGGCAGAAGAGCAGGATGTTGTTGTAGAGGAAGGGGCACATAAAGTCTGCAGCATCCTGCTCAGCTGGGGATGCTCCAGCTTGGGGGAGTTGTGAAGGGGGAACGGGTGGGGGGGCACAGACCCCTGTCAGCTCCCACAGCAAGGACCCCACAAAAACCTTGGCTTTTGGCCTGAGCAGGGAGAATCACCAACAGGAACAAAAAGCTGAGAAGGAGAAAGCTTCCACCACCAGTTCCCTTATCCCAAACATCCTGGGAATAGCAAGAGAGGCCAGTGCAGATGAAGGAGTTCAAAATAGCCACAGGGCCAAAGCAGCGGTGCCAGACGTGGCTGACCCAGGAGTCTGGCATCAAACACGCAGCCTTGTGGCAGACACGGTGCCAGGGGCCTGCAGCTCCCTGGGCCAGCCCACCCCTGCCAGCCCACCTCTGCCGAGCCCCTCGGTCCCAGATGCAGCAGATGTGGAGGGCAGGCACCGGGCATGAAGAGGTGGGCACAGCTGGGGGCAGAGGGCAGGGGCAGCCAAGCAGCAGGCACATGAGCAGTGCTGGGGCCAGCAAATCCCCAGGGAGGATCAGAGCACCAGGCAGCACCACATGAATTCCTGCTGGCACAGCATGTTCTGAAGGTGAGCTCTGTCCCTGTCCCCATCCCCATCCTTGTCTCCTTCCCCTCCTTACCCCTGTCCCTGTCTCTGTCCCAGGCCCTGTCCCTAATCCCATCCCTATTCCCATTGCCAGCCTTTCTTTGTCCCCATCTCCATCCTCTTCTCTTCCCCATCCCTACCCCCATTCCCATCACCATTCCTATTCCCATTCTCATCTCCATCCTTGTCCCCATCCCCACCTGGTCAGTAGGAATTGTCCAGGACTGTCTCTTTCATCATCTGGAAGGAGCTGAGGACACAGCCAAGGCTGAGCTCTTGGGGTCGCAGTACCCCAACATGATCCCATCAACCCAGAAGATCTGTGGGGACAGCAGGGGACATCCCCAGAGGGAGCAGGACAGCCCAAGAGCTGCTTTGGGATTGTGGTGGGTGGGGAAACTGAGGCAGGGTGGGCTGGGAGTATCTCCCAGCTGAAACAAGGTTTCATGGGGAGTCCAGGTGATTTCCCACCTCGGATGAGAGAATTGGGAGAAGAAACGTGGGGGCAGAGCCTCCCCCTAGCCCAGCCAGAAGAACCCAGGCCCTTGGTGGACCCTGAAGACCTGAGCAGCACGGTGGGGCCTTGCACTCAGGCTGAGAGAGGGGTTGGGTCTTCAGCACCAAGCCCACTGAGGGATGGGGGTTGTGGCTGCAGGAGCCAGGGCAGACACACCCAGGAAGGCTCCAGCTTTTGCCCAGGTTGTGTGCAGCAAAGCCTGCTTTCTGTTTGGCTCTCCAGGGAGCCACAAACGGGACAGGATCGCGACCCCAGCCCAGAATGGGAAGGCACATTAGGGTCAGGGGTGGGGGCTGGCAGTGCAGGGCCCTGCAGGAGAGAATGAGATCCTGCTTCGTGTCCCCAGCAGGTTCAGGCTCAGGAGCAGCAGGGCAGAACAAGCCTGCAGAGGCACCCTGCAGCCCCTGCAAGCCCCAGCCCAGCCAGGCTGTTAGGCAGGGCTGGATGAAGGACACTGAGCTGGGCAGCTGGGCAAACTGGGGCAAGGGAGAGCAGCTCAGCAGCATGAGAGATGCTATACACATCCCACTCAGCCCAAAACCCACACAGTGGTCTAGAGGAAGGAAAACCCCAAACGATCTGAAAGTATCTGGACAAACCTCCTGCTGCTCTGCAGTGAGCAGGAGGCAGAGGAGTGCTGGCCCTGCAGAGCCCCCTCCTCAGCACTGCCTTGGGCCAGGGGTCCTGGTGCTGCCCCTGCCCTGGCTCCGTTCTGGGGCTCCCCCTCACCAGAGGGGCTCAAAGGCAGCTTTGTGCTGCACAATCACCGACCCTGGCACAGCCTGGCTTTGGCCGAGATCCCCCAAACTCCCACTGCAGACACGACCCCTTGCTGTGTATGGGGGCACACGGGAGCCTGCAGCTGCAGGGGCCACTGCAGGGCAGTTCTGGGCACCAGGCTTTAAATGCCACCACGCTGGGAGAGCCAGGGGAGGTGACAAAGGCAGGTCCACACAAACACCCACTGGGTCACACTGTGGGGTCCCACCAGAGGAGCTCTGGGAGGGAAGAGGTGGAGAAATCAAGGTTGGGGAAACCAAACAGACCTGCAAGAGGGTTGGCAGTGACTCTGGCTTAGCCCATGGGTCCATGCTGCAGCTGGATGGAGCTCGGGGAACTGAGGACTGAGCTGGGAACAGGAAGGATGCTTTCCAAAACCCTGATCTTTGGGGATTTATTGATCCCCAGAGGAATCGTGTTGAGTGTTGGGTACAGCACGAGCAGCTCAAAAACCCCATATGCCTGTCCCAAAGAGCCTGATGTGCACGCTGCTCCTCACCAGGGCTCTGTTGCCTCCCAGCCAAGGGAAGTCGCTTGTCCCCAGGGGAGCAGGCAGGAGGCCAGAGGCAGGTTTGGGGTCTCCACACTGGGATGCAGACCCTGGTGCTGAGCAGTCTCTCCAAGACACCCCACAAGGCACAGCAAAGCCAGGCAGGGAGATGTTCAAGGCAGGGGAATGACATGTCTGTACCAGAAGTGGGAAGCAGAGGCACAGAAAAAGAGGGGAACAGGCACTGAGAAACAGGCTGGAGAGACAGCAGCTCCTGGGGTCCTGGAGGATTCAGCTCTACAACGAGCAGGACCAGGAGCTGACCAGAGTTGTGGCCTTTTCCTGCTTGTTTCACCTCAGCCTGTTCCCATGCAAGGACTGTGGGACAAACCCCGACCCGTGGACCCCCCACAGCAACACCGTCCTGCACGGAGCAGTGATGGAGGCTCAGGGTTTGTTACGGGGTTGGCAGCCTCTTGGCACGGCCCTTTCAAGCAGGAAAAAGCATTCCCAGCCCTGCTCAAGGGGATGGAGTCAGCAGTGATAGTCCCTTTCTGCCAGCTCAGCCTTGGACAGGGCAGTCTCACCCCCAGCCCGTTTCCCTTCTGGGGACTGAAGCTGGATTCACCTTTTATCTCCCCCTCTGCCCATCCCGCTGGTGCAGCCTCCAAAGAACCCAAGAGGGAGAGAGAATTCATGGCAGTGCCCAGCTTGGGGCTCCCACCAGGGCAAGCAGATCAGGGTGCTCTGATAGCAATGAATTCAGGGCAGGATTACTGATCTATTTTTCTCTCCCTGCCCCTCAGCTACCCATGGCACCAGGGCATGGTGGGACCCTCACACAGCCCAATTTCCAGCCTGAAGCCCCCAGCCCACTCTCTCCCAGCACCTTGAAGGGACACTGGAAAATCACACATTTTAAAAATTTACACTTCCCTGTCTCCTGCTTCTGTCTTCTGCTTCTTCACCCCCTTTCCCCCATTAAAAGTGAGCTGCAAAGGCCCCAGTGAGCTGAGCCAGGTCCTCGTGCAGGGTCAGGGGTGCTCCTGTGGCAGCAGAGTCCTACCAAGAGGATGAAGTCATCCCAAATCACAAAGGCAGAAAGGGAAATGCTACTCCCATCACAGGGAGGAAGGACCCACCTGCACTTCTTTACTGGAAAGTCTGGTCAGCAAAGCATATGGGGTGGATTTACAGATGGAAAATGCACTCGGCCCCCAGGCTGCACAGGAAAGGTGGGATGGGCTGGGAATGACCACAGGACACAAAGTACAAACATCTGGTATTTTATTAAGCCAGTTGCTGTGCTCAGACCATGGTCAGACATATGCTGGGAGCCCCAGCCCCTGCTCACCCAGCTGGGCCCCATGTCCCCTCGATCCTCCCTGGCTCTGCAAGCCCGTGTGCCACACGAGAGCTGAGGAGAGGTTGATTGTCCCTCGCCTCGAACCTACATCCCCTCACTGCGAGCGGCAAGGCCAGCAGCACGGCCCCTGTGCCAGCCCTCCCTGCCCACGCCCTGGCCAGCCCTGCTGCACACCAAGAAGGAAAAGAGCCCTAAATTGAAGATGCGAGACAAAATCCGAGGCATTGCGGGTGGCCTCAAGCCAAGCAAGGATGGGAGCAGAGGATGTTCCTGCTTGGAACAGCCCATGAAACCATGGAGCAGAAGCCCAACAAGCACCAGCGACTGTGTCCACCACGGTTTGGGGACAGCCCAGCCAGCCTCAGCCACCACAGACCTGTGTCCTCCCAGCATGGGGTCACCCCAAAAACCCCGAGCCACTCAACAGGGTGGTAAGGAAGAGAAAAAACAAACCCAAGAAACACACCAGAACACATGAAAACTCTTGTTTTCAGCCCACAAGATGGTTTTTCTGTTTGCTCTCCTTCCCAGCACAGCAGGCACTACTTGACTGGCTCACAGCTGCTCCAGGGCAAGCCTGTGGCTGGTGCAGGAGCAGCACTGCAGGAAGAGCCACGGCTGGAGCCTGCCCTCTCCATCCTGCCCGATGCTCTCCTGACGAGGCAGCTCACGGTTCTGGCTTGGACAAGGGTGGGGGGCTCTCAGGGAGCCCCCACTGCAGCACCACAGCAGCCACAGGCTGCACAGAGCCTTCCACAGAGCCTTCCCTTTGCTTCCACCCCAAGACCCATTCCATGTCAGCAAGCCACCATGCCAGGGGAGAGATGCAGTGACCCTTGGACAGAGCAGTTCTGTTCAAGGAGGAAACTCCAGCTCATCCTGAGTGTTGGGATGGGGGCAGAGAAGTGACTTCCTTCACCCCAGTCCAGGGGATGATATGTTGAGCCCCCTCAGAAGGCCAGGCTTGCTGGAGGACACTGCATGCCATCTCCCCAAGGCTGCCCTGCAGCCACACTGCTCTCACACTGTGAAGCCTCCCAGTTTTTCAGCTCTTGGCATCTCTGACTGGGGATGCAAATCCAAAAACCATTCACCAGGTCCTCAAGCACAGTGCTCTGGATAGGAAAAGGGTAGCACAGGGACCCTTCAGGTGGCCTTTTTAAAGGTCACAATCCCTCCCCATCCAGCCCAGAGTGGAAGGTGTCATGAGGATAATCCGGATTCCCCATTGCATGCTGAGGGCTTCTTTCTCACATATGCAAAATTTTGGAATATTAAACCAACCCCTCAGGGGACCAGAGCAGTGACTGAGGGGTAGCTGTGAGCAGCCCCTGCTGTTGCCATGTGAACCCATGTGGGTTCACAGCAGCTCCACTGCCCCTGGTTATAGAAAATTAATTTCTTTACTTTTGCTCTTAAACTGGATCCCTTGCCCACACAAGGCCTCAGTGACTCAGAACACAGCTCCTCCTCAGCCTGCCCAACTGTGCAGCACTTGGCTCCCAGCTGCACCCTGCAGGGCTGTGGGAGCTGCAAGAACTGAAAACATCTGCCATCAACTGAAACACTTGCCACCAGTGAGACAGGAATTCCCCCCGGCCTGCTGCTTTACCTGTACTGCTCTTCTCTCCCCTCAAGATCCAGCCAGGACCTAAGGAATGCTCGACCCGGGGTGAAGCTGAAGACTGCTCCCAGCTCCTCACTGCTTTGACCATAGCCCAGCAATGCTTCTCTTCACCAACCCCAAGTGCAGCCATAAGGGTGACACTGAGGCTCTCAGGACAAACACACCGAGCTCAGCCTCAGTGACCTCCAGACTCCTCTGCTTGCTTGGCAGACAGGACTGGGGGGGTTTCTTCAGCAGCAGGAAAAAGCAGAGCACATCAACTCTCTGTGCCCCCCACCAGACAAGGAGGATTTCACCTCAAGAACAGTCCCACAAGGAGATTCCCTTCTCTTTTTCCACCCCATCAGACAGAAGTAATGAGCTACACAAACAAATTATTTCAAATAAAACCACTGGAGGAAAGAGTGACTGGGAGCTTCACAACCCATCTCAGATCTCCAAGAATCCCCAAGGTGTGCCAGAGTCTCTGACCTGCTGTCCTGCAAATGACCTTCTCTTGGCTTAGCCAAGCAGAGTACTGTGAGTTTCAGGAGAAGCTGTAAAAGGGAAGATCCTGCAGGGAAGCCCCCGTCCCTCACAGCCAGCCTGTCAGCCTCCAGGATGGACCAGCTGTACCATGGAGGTTGGCATTTCCCTCTGCTGTGCTGTAAAGGAGCTGGAACTGGAAGAGAAAGGAATCCTCTGGTACTTGTGCTGGTATTTTTAGTTTTTACCTGAAAACAAGGAACATCCTGCAGTACAACACACCATGCTCAGAGCCTGCACAGAGTGGAGTATGTGACTCAGCTTCTCATGTTATGCTCTCTTGGCTGTAGCAGTTTCTGGCTGGCCCATGTGAGAACACAGAAGACTCCAGTGGTTTGTACTTGCATAGCTGCTGCTGGTTCATGTGGATGGAGACATCTGTTCCGTGGGCACAAAGAGGCAAGAGGGAGCATGAAGAGACTGCCCAGCCCCTCTCCTGCTGCCCTGCGAGCAACCTGCAGCTTCCTGTCCGAGCAGCGGCCAAGTGACGGCGTGTCAGACGCAGGCTGCCTGAGATGCTGCCAGGATGGAGCTCTGCAGGATCCCTCCCAGCTCACCTGGGCAACCAGCTCTTCCAGCACCTGCCCAGGTAGCACCAGCCCTCCTGTCTGGGATGCCAAAAGCACGGAACAGTCCGTGAGCTCGGAGCTCCTGGACAGCCTCTGCCAGCCCAGGACGCGAGAATGGGGGACACAAACGCTCCAGCTCTGTAACCATCTCTAGCACAGCATTGCAGCAGTGGTGCACTGAACAACCAGCAGAAGATAATGGCTTTGAGATTCTCCTTCCTCCTCCACACCCTATTGAAAGATTTAGTGGGGAAAAAAAGGGAAAAAAAGAAAAGATGAAAAAGAGGCTTTGGGTCCTTTGGAGACATCTGCTCCATCCCAGTGTTGCAGTGCTCAAGCCAAGCATCTGAGCCTTAATGGTGTAGAAATCCCACCCGGCTCTTCTCTCTCATTCAGCAGTTCTGCCAGATTCCTCCTTTTCTCCAAGGTCTAATGCATAGTGGGAGAAACTGGGGATGGAGGCAGAGTCCTGTGGCATCCCTGGAGCAGCATGGTGGAGCGTGCAGCTCCCAGGGAGAGTGGAGTGCAACACAAGGCTGCTCCCTCCTCACAGGCCAACATCCCTTTGCACTGAGCCCGCTCCATGGGGGCCTGGGAAAGGAAATAAATATGCTTGTTCTACAACAAAAAAAATTATATTAAGAGCTTTCCCCCCCCTTTTAAATAGAGTGTTTCCTTTTCTTTCTGATGTTGGAAGAGCATCCAAAACCCCAAAGGAACTCCTATTTTTTCTTTTTTTTTAATATTATTTATATATATAAAAACTAAAAATTAAAAAGAAAAAAACCCTTGAAAAATAATTAATTCAAAAGGGGGGCGGGGGGGAAGAAATACTATCCACTTTCCTGTCCCCAGATTGCCAAACAAGAGCAAAACACTCTTTGGATCTTCTTTCCCAAGCCGGAGGGTTCCGTTTCTGCTGCACTGGTTTGGTTTTGCTGAAGTGAAGTCCACGCTTTGAACCACCAGCCTGCTTCTGCTGGCCAAGCAAGCTTTGGGAGGAAGGAGGGGGATGAAGGACTGCCTGTCTCTTGCCCATCTCTGCCGACTGGGAGAAGGGCAGAGCTCTGCCCCGGCCATACCGAGGGGCCTCTCTCAGAGCAGTTGGCGCCATCAGAGCTGTACAGCCGTCTGGTCAGGATGCAGGTGGAGGGTGTCAGTGTGCGTGCCCACTTTGGATTTTTTTTTTTAATTTGTTTGGGTAGGTATTTTTGATGCTGTTGCTGCTGCTGCTGCTGCTTCTTCGTGTCGTAAGTGTCGCCCAGATTGTTGTTTCCTTCGTTCAGACGCTGCACGTTGCGAGAGGGGGAGAGAAAGGTTCACCAACCCGATGCCTTTCTGACCATCAGCCCATCTCTTTCCACTGCTTGTAGAACTCCAGAACATTTTTTATCTCTATGCTGGCATTGGCGGCTGCCTGGATGGCAGACTGCAAGCAAACACAGACAAAACAGATGGTTAAATTTTAACTTGCCCTGTCAAGACAGCTGCCATTCCCAGCCTGGGGACTCTCCAGCAGCCTGGCACAGCTGGAAGGCCAAATCCTCCCAATTTTCATTGCTCTGGTACAAGAGGCTTGCACAGACACGAAATTAAATTCTCTCATCTGCCCCACAATACTCTGTATCACAAAATAACGAAGCCTTGAGGGAATAAGGAATCTCAACAAATAAAGTAACTTTGGGGAAATCAGGCCAGTTATTAGCCAAAGCAAAAAGACATTTTAAAAAAATCTCTTGCCAATTGATCATGTTATATCCTTGCTAGGAGGCAGAATGGCTCAGCTCAGCCAGACAAGAGCTACTGACCTGCATGGGCACTGAGAAGGAGCTCGGGTCCTCCAGCTGGAAGCCCGTGATGATGGTGACCATTCCTGTGGTGTCGTCCTCTCCGCTGCCCTGGGACACTGTCAGTTGTTTGCAGCTGTCCAGTATTTTATAGAGATTCCTGACAGAACAGAGAAACAGAGGGGAAGGTCAGCACAAAGACCACATCTGCTCAGGACAATAAATGGGAAGCAGGGCTGCTTTCATATTCCCATTAAGGACTTTTCTGAGACCTTTCTGAGCACAGAGTGCTTTGTGTAACATGCACAGGTGTGTGTCCTTATCTCCAAGGAATGTCATCATTACTCACACATAGAACAAGCTCTGCAATGGATCCCAGTGCTAACACCTCTCCCCAAAGCCACCTGCCTGCTGCGAACCAGGCTCAGACACCTTCAGATGTTGAATCTTACCAGGCATCTAAATCTTGTCTCTTCAACTTATGCCTCTCAAAGCTCTTCCCAACATCCTTCTGGCAACGAATGTACCTAAGGAGAAAGCAGAGTCTCTGAGCTCATATGGAGACCATCACACAGGCTAAAGTCAGTGCTCCACAGCAGCTCCTCTGGCTGCTGCAGGGCTTCCACCAACCCAAACCTAACACCCAAAGGTCCATGCAAGGAATCCTCTGTGAATCGCTTTGATCACCTCCCTGCCTCACCACCATTCCCACATGGTGCTCTCAGCACCACGTCTCAAGCCCACCAGCCCTGACACTGACCCCAGAGATGCAGTTTGTCCTTTCAGCTGTGTTTCTGCAGAGCACCCGGGCACAATCCAGCTCTTCCAGCACTCTCAGTGCAGTAGCAAAGGTCACTGCTCCAGTTTATACAGCAACAGAGATGCAACTCCACCATTGCTCAGAAGCAGCTGTACTTCGCAGCTGAGCAGCAACTACCAGCACATCTGAAGAACCAGCTGCTGAATCTGCTCCTTCACTGCCTTCCCATTCCTGAAGTCTGGCTTTTCCTTGGCCCACTCCTCCTTCTGCTTCAAGGGATCCACAGCCTGCTCCCACCCAAAGCCCACCCCTTCCAAAAACAAGGGGAAACCCACCCCTCTCCTGCTCTCACCTGTTTCCCTTTTTAAATTCTGCCTCCAGATACCGAATGCTGTCCCTAGCACCGGCGTTCTCCTTTTTCAGGAAGTCTAGGCCATCGATAACTAACAGGAGGAAAAAAACCAAAGAACAAAAACCATCTTGTTTACAGTTCTACTTCTGCAAACCAATCCAGAGGCATCAAGCACTCCCCATTCCACAGAACACTGCCCAATGCACAGCTGCCACCGGAGAGGCACGGAGGGAACAGAACCTCTCTCCTCTCAGCTCTTCTGACACACTGTCAAAATCTCAAGCATGGGCCACACACAGAACAGGCTCCAAAAGAACACATCAAAAGGGTGTTGCAACTGTTCCAGATGAAGTGAAGGATAAGAGCAGGAGGAGGGAAAGCCACCACCCAGGCGTCTGGGGCCTGCTCCTAGCACAGAAGGGACAGGGGCAGGCAGCCACTGCCAGTTACCTGCTGTGGAGTCCCCATACCTGTTCGAGGGATGATGATTATGAACCTCCCGCTGGTGGCCAGCTGCTTGACAAGAGCCAGGTGCTGGCAGAGGGCCTGGGTGTCCGGAACAAGGTAAGGAGACATGGCTGACTGTGCCTTGGGCTGCTGGAGACTTCCCTCCAGCTGAGACACCTCCAGCTGAAAACACACGTGCAAAGACACTCACTTCACATTTATTCTGAAACACACATCAAACAGGGCAAGACTTGCCCTGCAAAGCTCCACCAGGCCCTTCCAACCTCCAAGCACATAGAACTAGAGGGCTGCATGCAGCAGAGAGTCAGCAAGAGAAGAGGATCTCACTCTGCACTACCCAGTGCAGCCTCACCTCGAGTACTGTGAACAGTTTGGGCACCTTGATGTAAGAGGGGCATTGAAATATCAGACAGTGTCCAGAGGAGGATGACCAGGATGGAGAAAGGCCTCATGTGGCTGAGGTCAGTCAGTTTGCTCAGCTTGGGAAAGAGAAGGCTGAGGGTGACTGCCCCATCACAGCCTAAACCCTCCTTGAGAGGGTCAGCAAGCAGGAGATGCTGACTTCCTCTCTTTAGTGACTAGCAATGGGACATGAGGAAATGGTACATTTCATTTCTAGCTTCATTGCTGCATCAGGGCAACTTCAGGCTGAACATTAGGAAAAGGTTCTTCCCTCAGAGGGGGAAGAAGCTCCCCAGGAAAGTGGCTGTCACGCCAAGCCTGCCAGAGCTCAAGGAGTGGCTGAACACCCTTGGGCATTCAGTTTAAAGTAGCCCTGTGAGGAGCAGGGACTTGGACTCTGTGATTCTTATGGAATCCCTTCCAGCCTGAGATCCTCTACACTTCCATCTATGCAGGATGGACTTACTGCCTCTGTGTGGAACAGGAGCAGAGTTCCCCCTTCCCTTCCCAGGTTCTGACATTCCAGCCACTACCCTGCTGGTTTTCAGGCTGGAACTGGTGTCTCCTACCTGCAGACGAAGCTGAGCCATGTCTCTCATGAGCCTGTTCCGACGAGCTTCCTCTGCAGCCTAGTTGCAAAACCAAACTTCCATATCAGTTAGCAGGAAACACACCAGCTGACATAGCATACACTTCCAGAGTGAAAAGGGGACACTGGAATGGCTTTAAGGAGCAGAACTTTCATCTCCTCCCAGATATCTGTGATTATAATTACGACCTAATAGTAAGCAACAGGAAACAGAGAATACAGAGAATTCATTCACCTCTACGAACTCACCATGTGAAACTGAGCCTGGGCCTGGTGCAACAAGCTGTCTTGCTCTGACTGTGCTATGCTGATGAAGATCCCAAGCTCTGAGTTGAACTGCAGGATGCTGCCTTGCAAGTGGGTAATGAAGTGGCCGAAGCTCCGAATGCAGCAGATCCGCACGACAGACTGCAAGGAAGCAGCAGCAGTCACCAACCAGCCACCACAGCCACGGTGTGGCCTGAGGCAGCGCCCACCTGCAGCTCACACTTTTGGAAAAGGCAGGACCCAGTATTAAATGCCCAGTTCTGGTGGATGATTCTGATCTCTTCTGAAGTCAGAGACTGCAGGAAAGGCTGCAGCTGGCCAGAAGGTTCAAGGGTGCCAGCAGTCTGGGGCTTCCCCAACCCAAGGAAATCTTAGGAAACAGCAGCACGCTGCCACTCCTGCTCCAGAAACCTCTGCTCAAGCCTTCAGTGCTAGGAAAAGGAACCACATATCACAAGAATCCAAATCTGATTTTTTTCAGGATTTATCCCAACTCACCTCCTCAACTGCTGAGAAAATGGGCCGATCCTGCTCGAAGTTAAACCTCTTGTGTGCATTTTTCAGAGGGGGGAGATTGCGCAGGGCCACATCTTCCGGGAGCAGCAGGTTGGCCTTCAGGTCTGGGAGCTCAGCATCACTCAGGATGTCTTTGACTTCATCACACAGGGCCAGCCCTGGAGAGGAGGGACAAGAAGGAGAGCAAAACAACTGATGGTGGGGCTAAGAGGAGAACTGCTTTAAGGCACATGATCTATAATGATCACCGGCAGAGGTGTTAATGAAACATGTTCTGTGAGCACCAGCTTAAAGAGGAACCACAAGAACACTCACAATATAAAGAGCAACTCTCCCAAACAATCTGTCAGGGGATTCTGGGAAATCCCCTGTTTGGAGGGACAGCTTTCCCCACCTATTCCAACTAATGAGCAACTGTGTTTAAACTCCCCTTCTCATAAAACATTGGGAACTTCAGGCTCAGCCCTGAAGAGAGCACATTATGAGCAGTTTGAGCTCCAAAACTATTTTCCAGGATTACCATGGCAAAATCACAGCCTTACTCCTGCTATTTCACTCCTGTTGGCCACACATGGATTCTCACATGCTGGTGCCAGTGTTTCAGTATGCTGCCAGCAACATTAATGCATTTTTGTGTATGATTTTTGGGGTTGTCCTGTCAGGACCAGAGTTGAACTCAATCCTGGAGCAAGGTGAGGGGTTTCTTCCAACTCAGGATGTTCTATGATTACATGATTTGAAAGACTATGGGACAGTATTTAACTGGAATGGTGTTTAAACAAAAAAAAACAACACATGCACGTTTTACTTCCTATTGTGCTTATAAAAACTGCTACTTGGAAATCTCCCTCCCTAAGTTCTCACACACCCTGGGAATTACTGATGACTAGGCTTGGTGAAACATGACATTTCCACTTCTTTCTCCAGTACCTGATTCCTGCAGGTCTGCAGCTGAAGGCAGAAGGTTCAGGAGTACAGACAGCCTGTTCCACAGGCTCTGAGAGCTCTGCAGGAACAGAACACAAAAGGTCATAGAAAATGTCATGACAGATGCATACAACAACTAGGCAGCTTAGGCCTTCCAGTATCCCACAACACTCAGAATATTTTATGAAGAGTAAATATCACCATCCTTTTTAGGCTCAGATTAGCTTAATTCAGCTGCTGGGGGACATAACATCACCCTCTGCTCAGGATTGGGGCCGTGGCTGCAACCACCTCAGGGAAGCTGACACAACCTTGTAGAGAGCCCTGACACCATCCCCACCTGAGCACACATAATGATGAGGTCTGTGTTTGTCCTCAGCCAGTCCAGGAACACCTTGACAGTAAGCAGCAGCCCTTCATTGGTCACAATCTCCAACTTCTCCTGAAGGGATCGCTCATTTCTGCAGGATTTGTTACTTGAAATACTTTCTTCTGAGTCAGACACATCATCTGGAAAACAAAGGCAAGCACAAGATGGCAGCTGTTAAACCCCCTGAGATGCCAAGCCCTGCTGGTATCAGAACAGAACTGGGCTGGCAATAGCAGAGTTGAAATACTAGGTGCCTCCACACATCCTCACAAAAGCAGTCTCTAGAGTGTATCACCCCTGCATCTCCTTCTTCCTTGGGATAAGAGGGTTAAAATCTCCCTGTGAAGGTTTGACCAATGCCTAACCTCTGCAGCAGCCTCCATGCTGACAGAGTGGGGCAGCACATGCCAGCACGAGGACCAGAGCAGTTCCTGCAGGGAACTGAGCCCTGAGGCCAACATGCTCCCAGCTTCGAGCCAGGCAAGAGCAGGAAATGGCAGGGCTGTCCTGTGAGTCAGAGAATTTTAAATATTGAACATATCCTTTGCACTCTTCTATCTCTCCAGAGCTGAGGATCTCAAAGGCATTGCCAGTGGAATCTCGTGTGACACAAGTGACCTGAGGTCAGTGTGGGAATCACCCACACGTTTTACAGACCCTCATTTCCAGTGCTACCATTGTTTCCTATGAGCACAGCTATGGGCATTCCACAAACCCTCAGAATCACAAGGAGTGATTTATTCAGAGCCCACCACTGACAGTGTTACACCATGAAAAAGCAGTTTGGATACAGCACACATGAGGAGAGCCCAAAGCAAAAAAGTACACAGTGAACTCATTCCATCTCTCATTTTCTACACCCGTAAAGGTATTGTGGTCACACATTCCTGGAGCTGAAACAGCGACATAACCACTGAGGGAAAGGTTAAACAGACCAAAGCCCATTTGTTTCTTCCTTTAACACCCATCTCTTTCATGTGGCCATGGAGCAGTGTCACGAGCCAGTCAACACTAACATGATCTAATACTGTGCCTTAAAATGCTGGCCCAGGCAAAACCTGAATTTTGCCAGTACTGTAGCCAGCTGGATTTGGCAGCAGGATGTAGAATGTTTCCTTGCTCCAGGGAAGTTGGGAGGAATGAAAAACAAGACTGAACAGGCCCAAGTAGTTTTATGTGGAACACAAACAATTCCCTGTAGTCTATCAGATCTCCCTTTCCAGCTGTTTTTGCCCAGAACATCACTCAGCTGTGTAAGCTGAGTGGTGAAGGAGACACAGCAGCTCCACCTGCTGTGCAGCTCCCAGGAGTTCAGCATGCAACAGTCAGTGAGGCACATCTGGGGGGTCACAGAGAGGCCCTCAACACCTCTCACATGCACCTGAGTCACATCGCCCACACAAACTTCTACGTGAGCATTGGGCTGATAATCTGTCATCTCATGGAAAACTTCCTGTCCCTCATCTGCCTTGACACCAGAAGCAATAGTAAGTGTCTGATTAGATATTTCACAAAGGGAAAAGGGAAGATGCAATTTTTAATACCTGCTGGAATCATCCTCTGGAGCCAAAATGGCTTCACTATAGCAATTCATGCCTGAAAAATTCATTTACCTTCTACGATGGGGTTACAGCAGTGGAGGATGAGGGAAGAGCAACTGACCTCATCCACCTGGATTTATGCAGAGCATTTGACACTGTCCTGCACAACATTCTTGTTTCTTAACTGGACAGACATGGATTTGATGGATAAACCACTTAGTCGATGACAACTTGGCTGGATAGTCATGGTTAAAGAGCTGCAGCCAACAGCTCAATGTCCAAGTGGAGAGCAGTGACAAGGGGCATCCTCAGGGGTTGGGACCAGCACTTTTTAACACCTTTGCTGGTGTCAGACACTGAGATCAAGTACACCCTCAGCCAGCTTGCTGACAACACTGAGCTGTGTGGTGGGGTCACACACTGGAGGGAAGGGATGGCATCAGAGGAACCTGGACAGGCTGGAAAGCTGGGTCTGTGCCAACCCCAGAAGGAATGGCAAAGGCAAGGAGAAATGTTGCACCTGTATTGAGGCACCCCCAAGTACAAACGCAGGCTGGGAGAGAATGGATGGAGAGCAGCCCAGAGAAGGATTTGGGGGATGGGTTGACAAGAAGCTCAGCATGCCGTGGCAACGTGCACTGGGGGCCCAGAAAGCCAACACTGTCCTGGGCTCGTCCCCAACAGCGTGGGCAGCGTGTGAAGGGGAAATTCTGCCCCTCTGCTCTGCTGAGACCCTCCCCTGCAGAGCTGCCTCCAGCTCTGGGTCCCCAGCACAGGGAGGACAAGGAGCTGCTGGAGTGAGTCCAGGGGAGGCCACGGAGATGATCCAGGGGCTGCAACCCCTCTGCTCTGGAGACAGGCTGGGAGAGCTGGGGGTGTTCAGCTTCGAGAAGTAAAGGCTCCAGGGGGACCTCAGAGCCCCTTCCACTGCCTAAAGGGGCTCCAGAAGGGTGAGGGACTTTCACAAAGTCCTGAATGGGACAAAGGGGAATGGTTTTAAACTGAAGGAAGGCAAATTTAAATGTGATATTAGGAAGAAATTGCTCCCTGTGAGGGTGGTGAAGCTCTGGTACAGGTTGCCAAGAGAAGCTGTGGCTGCCCCATCCCTGAAGTGTTTAAGGTCAGGTTGGAGCAGCCTAGTGCAAGAGTGCATGAAATGACATGGAAGTTTGTTCCTTCCAAACAAACTAGCCTGTGAGCCCGTGATTATCACAGCTGCTCAGCATTTAGTCTGCAGAACAGTAGTTGTTCTGGTAACCCTGGTTGGCCACAGGTGTTTCCTTTGCCCAGTGCACATACTCCTGCATGCTGGGCAATGTAAAAGTAAAGCTCCTCCGTCAGGACATCTCCAACCCAAGGCCTGCCCACTACTTGGGCAACCTGCTCCTCCAAATCTAACCAAAGGAAAGCTTGCACCAAGGGAAATGGTGACTTTAGCAAACAGACTGCTATAATTTGCAGTTTTCTACACATAATTGCAATAACAAGGCCCTTACCTTGCTCTGCCAAGCTGGGCTTCTCCAGATCTCCATTGACACATGGCTTGCTCTCTATCCCACCCTTCAAGGCAGGTGGTTCACTGTTGGGTTTCAGGAGGATGTTGCTGAACGTGGGAGCCAAGCGAAAGCAGCGTTTGGTCTGGAACAGCTGGGTGGACATGGCCTGGAGATTACTGGCTATGCTTGCATCATTAGTGCTCAGGGAAGCTGGCCCATTGACTGCTGGATCTACAGCTTCAGTTTTGGAGATGCTTGGGCTCTTGGAGTCCCCCAGCCCACTGCTATCCACACAGTTTTTTAGGGCCTCTTTGGGCCCACTTTTGCCTTGGCTGCCTCCTTCCTCACCCGGTTCATCCTCCATGTCCTCCAAGTCAGACCGAGATTCTTGGCTGTTCATGTCAGAGTCTGTCTCCACATCAAAAGCAGCTTCTGCTTCCTCATCGCTCTTCTCTGAACCACTCTCTGAGCCATCACTGCCCTTGATGGAGCTCTGGCTGGAGTCAGAGTCAAAGCCCTCACTCAGGTCGCTCTCATCCACCTTCTGGGGGTGGCGGCGGCGGCGCAGGCAGGACAGACGAGAGTACTTTTTGCTTTTCTTGCAGTCGTTCTTCCGCTGCTCCTCGCTGGGCTGATGATTGGCCAACTCAGCTTCAGCTTCCTTCTCAATTGAGTTCACAGCCTCCCGTGGCTCCTGCTCATCTGCATTTACAGGGAGAATGCAAGTTAAAGTTACAGTGTGTTCCTCAGGCTGCTGCTGGCCAGCCCTGGATCCAGGAAACCAGAGCTGCAAACTTCAGCCATCACTTCCATCTGCGTCTTCCACCCCCAGAAGAAAGATTCACTTTCTCAAAGCACCTGGGAAGCCAGGATTTCTACTGCCCAAGCTGGGCTACTCTGCTACCAGGCAGCCTCAGTGCTCAAGGCTGAAAAACCAGAATAGAACACAGGTGAATTCTAATGCTCCTCCTCAGCTTTCTACAGTCAGAGCTGAGTGACCCACTGAGCAGAGCAGGGACATGGGCTCTGTAACTACACTGTCCTGACCCAATCTCTTTCTTGACCAACATGCATGGAACCTTTCTAGCAGCCCTGGATCACTATGACAGCTTCAAAACCTGCAGAGGAGGGGTCGTTCATTGCTGCTTTTACCAGAAACTCCCTCACCCTGCATTCAGTGAGGTATTGCCAATGGACTGTTTCTAGGGAAAAGGCTTAGTAGTTTTAGTTACTGCTCAAAAAAATCCCCCAGCAATTCAAGAGTCACCCTTGCCTGAGCAGAATTGAGGTATGCTGAGAGGGCCTGTTGCTGTCAGCCCCACTCTGCCCCTTCTGCCTCACTCAGCCCGGGTGTTTTACCTGAGATCATCTCCTCATGGAGGAGGAAAGCAGCCAGTAAACAACAGCAAACAGAGACAGAGAATAAAATCTCAGATTGGGATAAAGAGATGATGAATGAACTTCCAAGAGATACAGAAACCAATCACCTTATAAAGAAAACATGTCCATCCTGCAGTGATTCAGATACTCAGAAAGAGCATACAAGAAGAGACAACTCAGCACATCAACCATCTTGGGGATTCCAGACCAGACGTAAAAGATCAATAACACCTCTGCACTACAAAACCCATGCCCAGGGGAGAAAGGGCAGACAGGGGAAAGACAGCCCTGTAGGCAGGTGACCTGGGGGACCCAGGTGCTGCTGTCTCTGTTCTCTTACCTGTGCCATCACTCTGAAAGGCTGGGACAGGATTTTCCCCTTCTTCTAGCTCAGCCTGGAGGCGAATATTGACGTGATTTATCAGGTGAGAGAAGAGAGCCAGTGTGAAGGCAATGGCTGCACTGTACTGCTTGGAACCTGCAAGCAGACAGCACAGTGAGATGGAGGAGGTGAGCACTACACCAGTGCAGACAGCATCTCCAGCCTAACTGTGCTGCTGGGTGCTCACCACGAAATTTCCAAACAAAGCACTGGTTACCTGCCCTCTTGAGGCTGTGAACGCTCATAAGGCAGATGATCACCATGCGAAAGATCAGGAGATCAGGAAGGAAGGAATAGCCACTGTCATATTCTTCTTCATCTTCACTGGTTGAGCTCAGGTTAGGCGGAGAGGGCAGGTAGAACAAGCACAGGTTGAAATCCTCCAGCACAGACTGGCAGAGAGATGTCAGCTCAGAATCCAAAGAGCTTAAAAAGAGTGAAAAATAATTAAGAATTATTAACTCAACACTTATGCTCCTGGCATGTCTGCTCAGAAACTGAAACAAAACTGGCAGTCTGGCTGGCCTTTAGCACTAGGCAGGATGAAGCACCAGGGAATATACTGCAGGCAACAACAGCTATGGGAAGTAAGTGACATTAATCTGATTATGATTTCCTATTTAAAGCTGCTTAACTAAAACAATACTTAGAGATGGGTCACCAAAAACCAGATTAATTTTCCCCTGGGAGCTCAGCAGTGGCCATTAAGATACATGAGGCACTTAAATGCTAATGGGAGCAAAAGTTCTAGATGCACTGCTCAGTGAAAAGTATTACATTGTCACACACATGGGACTCAGATTTTCCTCCTCCTACGTCTCTCCTGCTGCCCAGAATATTCCAAAATCCTCCACAGCTGTTCAGTCCTTCAAAGGAAGCCATGAGATCAATTCAATGGGCTGCAGGAGCCTCCTAGTTACAAAACAGACTTATTTGTGAAATTTCCAGCAAAGCCTTTTCAGGGGAAACTGTGCTTGGGAAACTAAAGTAAATCCCAAACTTCTTATGTTCTAAATACATGTTGAGTGGATATTAGAGGAGCCTTGTAGTTCCACCTCAGTATAAGGCAGTATTGGAAAGCCAATCCCATACTGGGCTGCACAAACAAGGGCAGAGCCAGCAGGTTGAGAACTTGTTCTCCTCCTCCATGCACTCACAAGGTGGCATCTGGAGCACTGTATCTGGTCTTTGGGTCCACAGGACAAAAGAACCACCAAACAAAACACACTGACAAACTGGATTTAGTCCAGCAGAGGAGCAGAGAACATGATGTATGAGAAGAGGCAAAGAGAATCAAGTTTGTTCAGCCTGAAATACAGAAGGCATGTGGGGTTGTCTCCTGTTTCCAGATGCCAAATAGGTGATTACAGAGGACTGAATAAGACTCTCCTTAATGGTGCACCGCAAAAAGAAGAGAAATTATGGGTACACACTACAGAAAAGAAAAAAGAGATTAGATGCAAGGAGAAAAAAATTCTATGGTGAAGGTGGTCAAACACTGGAAAGGGGACCAGAAAGTGTGGGATCCAGTGTGGGATTTCTGTCCTTGGATCCAGTCAAAACTCAGTGTGATAAGACTCTGAGCAAGCTCATCCAACTTCACATCTGCATCTACTTTCACAGTGAACACTACTTTGGGGAAGTACCAGACTCCCAAAAGGCCCCTTCCAATCTAAACCATTCCACAATGAATTTAACTGCAGCTTGTATCTAAGCCCTTTAAAACACCTGTTCTGTTTCAAGCAGTAAGAGACTTATTTAAAATCACCTGAAAACCTCCCAGCAGAGACAGAGAAAACCCAATAAAAAAATCTAGAAGCCCAAAATCACACAGCTATACAAAGCTTCCCATTTATTCCAACACAATCAGGTTTTGGTGTTTTGTCGACCAAGGTGTTTGGTTACAGACCTCTAAGTGCAGAGAACAGCCCCACACATGTGTGGACAGCAACTCTTTGCTGTCCCATCAGCCCGAGTACAGGACTTGCCAGGAAAAAGCATCTGCTGATTGCATGGGGTAAGCAAACACCAAAGGCACAGCACAGACAGCTGCAAGGCCCAGGAGCTCAGCACGCACTCAGGCTGGCTTGATTTAGACAAGTCACCAAGTATTTAACTCTTTGGTATTTAAGCCTCCCCTGGAAACACAATCTTCATGCTCCATGCAAGGACAGTCCAAAGTCTTGGGCCTTTTGGCAAAAAGCCTCAGCACAGGCACTGTTGTCTTACAAGAAACCATCCCTTCTGAGTGCCTGCTACTGTCAATTGTCAATAGAAGATACAATCTACCATAACATTACCTGCTCTTTGGCTGCAAAAGACTCTGCAGGTACATGAAGCTCACCAGCAACCTCTTAATGTCTTTTCCTCTAAAAAAGATGGAGGAGAAAACACTGTAAAGCAGGTGCCCTATCACAGACATGGCACCTGACAGAGCTCTATTAGGTAAATCAGGTCTCAACTGAAAAGTCCATTCTGATGAAACTGGAGAGAAACAAGAAAGTTTATACACTGCCAACTTTCACCAATATGCCCCAACCCCAACTCCAGAGAAGAGTGAGAAAAATCTCTCAATGCAAACTCTACACCTGGCTAGCATTTAGCTTTTCTCCTGAAATTATTACCCAAGACAGCAAGATTGGGATCTAGAGTGGGGCTCTCAAAATTTGGCAACAGTCACCGTGCTGAAATGGCCCATCTACCAGCTCCACTTCCCACAAAGGCATTACTCTCAACCCAGAGGATACACTAGTGGCACTGCAAACTCTCAGCCTGCACCTCTCCTTTTCTTTCCCTTCTTACCGTTTCTTGCTTGGAGACAGCTTCCTGGTTTCACATTTCTTCAGCTGATGATACATCTTGGCTGCTTTGTCATACAGCCGCTTCAGGTTCCCATAGGCACCTTCGAAGGACACTTCAGACTGGATGCTAAAGCACCAAACAGGACACAGCCAAAGTTACTTCTCCACAAGGCTGCTCACACTTTAGGGCTTTAACTCACTAGCAAGTTATTCAGGAATCAAGGCATGAGGACAGGTACCCAGTGCTGCTGGTCTGAACATGCTGGGCACTAAACTCCCACCAATGGCTGGGAATTGCACCTCAGTTACCTCACAGCTTCCGCCTGCCCTGCTTAACACATATTCTCAAATCAGTGCCTTCAGGCCAGGAATTCCACCAGCCCACACCACAGGGTGCCTCCCTCAGCATCTCCAACCCACTTCCAGCCTGGCTCACACAAGGAGCTTGGGCAAAGGCCTCCAGGTACAGCCCTGCACAGGTAGCACAATGGTTTGGTTTGGTTTCATTTGGTTTGGTTTGGTTTGACCGAGGCTCACTCTTATTACTACCAGTCCTACTCAAGGGCAAACCAAACCCACCTCTTTCCCTTCTCCTAAAATTCATTTGCCAAAAACAGTGCCAAGTTCAGAGTAAGGAGAAGAGGATCTGGCACCCACAGCAGCAGTGCAAGGCTTCCCTGCTCAGGACATGCAGATCTGCAAGAACTCACCAGCGTAAGTAGCAGTAGGTCGCTTCCACATTGTAGTATTTGCTCCCTGCCAATGTCCCCAGTTGGTTGAAGGGCATTCCTGTCAGGAAGGAGAGGGGTAATGGAATTTACTTGGAATTCTCCAATGGCCCTGGCTAGAAAGGAGATCCTTTCCCTTTCACTACATTTCCACAGAGGAGGGAAGCCAGGAGACACAAAGAGTAGTACAGCTGTAGTACAAAGGTCTGGACTACTCAATTCTTCCACCATGCAGGGTCTGTTTTCCATTTTACAGAGCTTTTAGATCCTCCCCACCTTGTGCCAGTTATCTATGTAAGACAGAAGAGCAAACAACACCTCCTCCTTTGTATTAAGAGTGGTGTGGCCTTGACTCCATATTCCCTGACAGAGACATCATCTTATCAGCATCTGAGAGTTCTACTGCAGCTCCTGTAGTGCAGAAACTTCTGCCACTTTTATTTGGGACCAGCCTTTCAAATAGTGAGAACTCTGCAAATACAGCATGTATAGAACATTTGGCTGGAATCACACACTTTAAGGTATGACACGCCCTCTACTCCAGCACAAATGTGTTCCCAGAAGGAGGCACTTCTGAAGGAGGAAGCAGCACATGAGATTTTTTTTTTCATGGATAAAAGGGGAAGGTGACTGATAATGCTCTGCTCCTGGCAATGGAGAGCTGGATCTGTGCTTAGCCCAGAGGTACAGCATCACCACAGCCAGGGAAGTCTGAGCTTCTCAGAGGTTCTCAGATGAATACAGTGAGGTCACTGGTAAAGAGCACCCTGGCTTTAGCTCCTCTGTTTGGTTTGCCAGCAAAAGAAAAATCACCTGAAAACCTCCCAGCAGAGACAGAGAAAATCCAGTAAAAAAATCTAAAAGCCCAGCAAAAGAAGTTCTTGAAGGAAGCAACTTTAACCAGAGGATAAAAGCAGTCCTCTCTCAGCTGCAGGATATAAACCTAACCAGTGTAGCACTACATTGTTCTTATATCGCAGCAACATTATTTTAACAACTATAAATTCATGGTAAGTTACTCACCAACTTGTGGTGCAACAGAAAGGGCTTGATAGTAAAATCGCTCAGCCAGCAGCTCCGTGTCCACACCTGCCAGCTCATTCTGATAGCGAGCTGAAAGGAAACCACACACCATGCATCACAAACCCAAAGACAGCATCTGCTGCAGAGCAGCAGCTTCCCTATTAAAAATACCACAAAACTTGAAATACTGGCCAAGTCAACAAATCCACCAAAGAACTGCTCTTGGCAAACACTGAAACACACAGGGTTTGCCAGGCTTGTCTGAAACACTTCTTTCACCTGCTCACACCACACAGCACAACTCCTGCCCTTTCCAGCCAAGGGCAGAGCCTACCACACTTGCAACATCACATGAACAAAAGGAAAACGTTCTTCTGCTCCATGTGCTAAGTGCTGATTCATCTATTCCTGAAGTAGCTCAGAGTTGTGTTCCATTTTCCTGTACCTCAGACTATATTCTTGTACAGCAGGGTGTGAAATCAAGTCGGCTGACTTAATAAAATACCTGTGGCTAGACTGAACTTTATTCATTTATTTTCTCACTCGCCCTTTTTTTTTTTTTTGACAAATATAGGCATTTTGGAAACCTTAGGTGACAGCACTGTGAAAAGGTGAGCACATTTCTCTCCCACGACTCAGGTAAGTCATTCCTACTACCCCCTCAAGACATTTATTTGCAATGCCATTCTTAGGCTGATTCATATGCAACACTAATACCAAACAGCTTTCACCAGCTTGGAAGCTGCAGCATCAGACATGTGTACCTGCACCACACTTCCAAGAGCTGCTTTCCACACAGCTGTTTTCCCCCTGCCTTTACTCCCACATGCTCACAATCAAGAAGCTGACACAATTACCACACACTTCAGGAGGTCGTGACTGTGGGATAGTCATGCCTGCTATAGAAAGGATGTCACACAGCCAAGCACAATGACAATGTGGCTTTGCAGTGGCAAAACTCTGGACTGATGCAATATTGCCTAAATCTGATTTTCAGTCCCACTGGTGGTGATGGAAGTGGCTTTGTAAGTCACAACTAAGCAGTCTGAACTGAACTCTCTTTAATCCCTCGTACTCTCAAAACGATGTAAATGAAAGCAAAGGCTTCCACTCTCACAGCCATGGCCACAGCTGCTTAGCAGCAGCAAATTCCTCATCTACCTGACCAAATACAAAGTTCCTGCAACTTGTAGCAGTTCAGGCATGAGGATTTCAGCTTATTGCAGTCTGTGACAAAGGTATCAGAGGGAAACAGAACGTGCAAGTAACCTTGGCTGGTGACCAACAGCAACAGCCTCACATGGTGGGTCCAGGCAGCATCTTTTTGCCATTTTAAAGGCTGCCCTGAGTTGCAATGCTGTCCTTACCTAGATCTCCCAGATAAACCAGACATCGGTGACAGGCCATCTGTGCCCACTCCATCTCCTTCTCTGATGCAGACACGGGTTTCTTGCAGCCTACGAGCAAACACACAATCACTCAGAGCACTGGTAGAGGCTGCTGAGAGGACACCCAAGCCACCCATGTCTCTGCCCAAGACACGCAAATCAAATCCTCCATGGTCACACCTCACTGCCAGCTGCACCATCTTGTAGAGCACCACTGGGTCACTCTTGTCAAAATGTGGAAAATAAATGCAGAAAAGTGTGGAAAATTGCTCAAAATGTGGAAAATAAATGCAGAAAAATACTTCCAGACTCTGCTGTTCACCCACTCCCCACTGGATTCTCTTGTGATGGGGCAGTGTGTGTCACTGCACCATCACCAGTCACTGAAATAAATGACTGTCAACATGTCTGTAAGGTCTGCCACAAAGACCTGACTCCATCTGCTGTCCCGTGACAGGACAAAGGCCAATTCCTGTCTATATGATCCTGTGATCACATTAACACAGCACTGAACACAAGTAATACAGCTGATCTCATTAGCATGGCTAATGAGGCTTTTATGGGAGCAGGACCACACCCCTGGAAGCCAGAACAAACTCTGAGCACCGGCTCTGGACACCAACACACAATGGGGACAGACCCTCTCCAACACTGAACACAGAAACAAACTCAGTTATCTCAGGACCAAGATGGAGAATTAGGACTGACCAGCCAAAAAGGGAAGAAATCAAACAAGCAAAAACTAGGACAGAAATCTGTGCTGTAGGCAGGGCAGCCAGAGTCAGTTAGGGAGAACTGCCTCTGGACAACAATGCCTTTGCAGTGGGTTCAGAAGGGCAACCGAGCTGGTGACAGGGCTGAAGGCACAGCCTGGGAAGAGAGGCCACAGACTTCAGGCTTGTCCAAGCTGGAGAAGAGGAGGCTGGGGGGACACCTCACTACTCTCTGCAGCTTCCTAAGGAGGAGAAGGTGCCAGTCTCCTTGGCATCCAGGGATAGGACACATGGAAATGGTTCAAAGATGCATCAAAGGAGGTTTAGACTGGACATGAGGAAGCCTCTCCTTACCAGATGGTGGTCACATGGAATGGATTTCCTAGAGAGCTGGTCAATGCCTCAGACCCATCAGTGTTTAAGAGGCATTTGGACAATGTCCTTGACAATACGTTTTAACTTCTGGTCAGCCCTGAGTTGCTCAGGCAGTTGGACTGGACAATCAGAGGTCCCTTCCCACTGAAATAATCTTGTCTATTCTATACTAAACTTATAATAGAAGAGCAACAGGCAGTGAAAAGTGTCAAGAGCAACAGAGGAAGGCTGCAGCCAGCTGATCTGAACTAACTGAAGTCATCACATGTGACTCAGTTCCTGGGCAGAGCCCAACCAGGCCACAGCTCAGCCAGAGACCAGGAGGCAAAGGCTGCTGCAAGTCCCCTCCGGAGAGCACCCGCTGCTGCTGGGCCACCAGGCTGGCCTCAGTCCTCCTGCTGCCAAGGACTCACACCTGATGGAAGAGGAAGTTCCTTCAAGCAGGAATCCCAAAGAAGATTTTGAAGACTGACCCATTCTGCACTCCACTTCCCTCCAGACTGAGGCTAAAAGGGTGGACATGAAATCTGGAGGCTGCAATGAGCTATTCCCACTTACCAAGAGGCATTGTACAAGCCACACTGTACAAATACACAGCCTTCAATCTGTCACCACATACACTGTTGGACTCACTCCCCCTTTTTTTGCTCTGAATCCTCTTGCTCCCATTCATATAACCATAAAGCTGTGCTCACCTCCATCTGTGGTTCATACGAGATCCTTTCAGATCCATCTTTTCTGGATAGGAAAAGTTACTTCTCTGCTCTTCAGTGTGCTCACCTGCAGCATCTTTTTAAATGAAGAGCCCAAACACAGCAAGAAACCTGAACAAGGGGAGCCCTTCATATGCAATCACCCCTCAGGGTATAAACCCACCTGGAATGTGCGTATTGAGGATTTATTAATTCTGCAGTACTGAGATAGACTTCTAAAAGCAACACTTGCCAAAAATATCTGCCTTTTAAGCCAACATTTTGAAGGCAATAGTGATACCACCATTTCCCAGAACTAAGAGTAGGATCCCATCAAGTAAAACCTTCTTTTGCTGAAGACACACTAACTTCCCTTAGCCAAGTGCTGCTGCCCTGTCCCCTGCCACCTTTAAGCACACCAGTTAAACCTTTGCTAATACAGCTCACAAAAAAAAGCTCAATTTCTCACCTGGACTCCCTCCACAACAGAAACATGTACCCTGAGGGCACTGAGTACAACCCCAGGCAAAGGAGAGCAGACCATTACAAGACAATCTAGGATGTGAATGCACAGGCAGTCTTGAGCTGTTTCAGGACTATAAATACTCTTATTCTTCTTCCTCTAACAGGTACAATAGCTCAGACTTCCCTGCACCTAAGGCCATGCAGAGGTCACACAGGCCAGCTAACATGAACTATGGGGCCTTCCTGTGTTCTCATTCCAAGATTCAAAAGCCACACAGTAAAAAGAGCATAGACAGAAGAAACACCAAAAGGAGGAAGAGTCTAACATCTAGCGAACAGGATGTACTGACAGAAATCTGTTGATTTCAAAAACCTAAACCCCTGTTTGTCTGCTTTAACTAAGCTTTTAAAAACATTCTATACAGCCAACAGTACTCTTCAGTTTTTCATAAAAACCTGCCATTACTAGACACTTTTACTAAAGAATTTTCTCACATTGTTTCCTTTCTATTAGAAACCTTTCTTTCTTCCCTAATTTAGTATTATTTAAAAGAAAAAGTGCGACAAAAAAGAAAGCAGGACAGTCTGTTCTAAACAGAGACCTTGCTAATCAGGGAAAAAAAAAATTATCTTGAATGCTGTGAAGAGGAAGTCACCTGTGGGGATTCAGCCTTGCCCATGAACCAAAGACCTTGAGCACAAACCTATGAGAGGGTCTGTCACGTGTGTCCAGTCGATGCAGCACTGCAGCTCCAGCTGGTAATGGGACTGGATGTAGAGCAGGAGGTGCTGGTAGAAGCCGATGCCAGCCACCAGGTGAGTCCGGTACGCGCACTCCAGGGTGCTGCGGCTGTGGATGTGCTGGGAGAAGGAAAAGGAGCACGTTAATGCAGCTCGGGCACGCTTTAGGCTTAGCTCTACTGAGTGCGAAGCAAGACACTCAGCTCTGATTCGTTTTGTACAGCTCTGTACCTCCTCCTGCTCAACCGTGTTCCCCCTAGTAGTATTTACTAAGGGTCAACATCAAGGAGAAATAATTGTAAAAACAAATAAATAAAATCAAAGTATTTGTTTAGAGCACCTTAAATGCACTCAGACCCCTGGAAAGCCAGGAGAGCTTATAGCATCAAAGAGCACTGAGGATCTTCCAGTGATCAACTTTCTTAAAAACAATCAGCACTGATAAAGACTCTTAAAACAATCACTCTGCCTGGAGAGATCTGTCTTAGGAAAAGGGGAACAGAAAAAATAAGCAAATTCTGTTGAAATGCCCTCTGCAATGGCAGGTTAGTGCTTAACTGCTCACTGCCAGACAAAGCACAAGGCAGCTCCATAGGAATTTGAGAGTGCCCAGCTCCCCACTCTGGGCTCAGACCACACCTTCTCCAAGCAAATGAAGCTTTAAACTTTGCCTCATCCACTGCACAGCTAGAGACCTTCTCATGCCAGAGCCACAGATACCTGCCTTTTTATTTGTTTTAATGAGCTGGATAACTTCATAGTAAACCTTTCTCCAGAGCAGTTCTTCTGCTTTTCTTCCATAATCCACTGGATGCAGGAACATCAGCTTCACGCACAGCTCCCGCAGCCTGGGACAGAGAGTAGAGCATTCTCAGTGAGCCCCTGCAGCCTCAAACACAGCTGCCACTACAGAAGCACAGAAGAGGAAAATCTGAATCCATTACAATGGCTGAGCCAGGCCATCTGGTGATGGTACAGCCTGGATCACTACCACACAAGAGCACCAGGAAAAGCCACATACTTCAACCAGTGCCCTCTGGGCTCAGCTGGCCATCAGTGTGACTTCCTGAAGTGCAAGAATGACAAGAATTGGCTTGACAGCTTAAAAAATTAGTAAGAATAATCATCCTCGCTCAGCAACCCCTACCCCGATAAAAGATTTTTACACACATGTAAGAAATTTCTGCCCCCCAGTTTTTATTACTAGGAAACAATTGGCCAACACAAAGACAATTTATTTCTATCAATGACATCCAGGAAAGCCATGGACTGCACTGCTCAAATACAGGTCTGAAATCCAGTTTCTGCTTCCAAAACCTAGAAGGATCCCAGGTTAACAGGTGCACTACAAACCAAATAAACATTAAAACTGCAGATTCAACAGCTCCACGTGTTGCTTCTCCCAGATTTTCCCCAGCCAAACACAAAACACAAGCATGCTGCCCAACTTACTTGTTCCTCAAGCTGATGTTCTCTGGCTTGAACACATCCTGATAAGCTGCCTTATTGCCAAGGATGAGATCCAGCCGGTGCACAGCCTCAACCACTGCCCTGCATGAGAAGACAGAGTCAAGAGTTTCAGGAGAGAAGGTCACCTGGGATCACTGCACATTGGACGTGTCTGCAAAGAACCACACTGGCCTATTTAGTTCCACTGTCAGCACACTGCCCTGTATCACACCACAGTCACTGATCTTCTTTTTGCACTCTAGTTGAACAAAGTTATGGAACTCAATAAAAAGCAGAGTTGCACACCTTATAGGCATTTTTCTGCAGAACAGTGGTTTAGTCACCACTTACTGCTGCCTCTCTGATAAAATATCTCAATTATTTCTACAGTTGCAAAATCAGAAATGTCTCTGGACATGTTGGCAACCTCGGCAATTACATCTGCTATACCTACGCTCAGATTAATTTAAATGTCTTCAACTCTGTGATTTTAAAAAATTGATTGAATTCTAAAAACTACTATTTTGATAGGTTAAGTTTTAATAATGTAAGAATCAAATCTCAACCAATTCCTGTTTTCTTACCAATCTGCCTATGAAAGAAGGCAATGTAAGTTTCTCATTTGCCAAAACTTCCCCATCTTTGTTACAGGGACTCACTGGTTGAACCCCTAGTTTCCTCAGTGACAGGTAACAGATACTCAAACCCACCCTAAAAGAGGAAATTTGTTCCAAGGTTTTCTCCCCCAAAAGGCAGAGTGAGCAACCTCCAAACCTCTGAGCCATGCAAAAAAGTACTTTAGTGAATCACTGCCCAAGACCCTCCTCCTGGAGAAAGAATCCCACTGTGTCTAAATCTCAAGCACTCAGAAGTTCGTGGATGTGAACAAATCACGCCACAGTTCTGAACACTGCAATAAAACAAACCTAGGGACTTTCAGCACCATTAGTGCTAAACCTCACCAATAGCTCATGGTCAGCTCGATACAGCACGATAACTGTCAACCCTTCCTACACAAGAGGTCACCTCCAGCCTCTGCCTTTGCTCCACCTGTACCCAAGGGCACCAAACCCACTCCTGAAGTTAACTTTCCCCAGCTCTTTTTTAAGCAGTACATCTCCCAAGCCATCAGCTACCAAACCCCAGTGGTCCTTGTTCTCCCCCTCAGCTTCATATCCACCGCACCCATTGTCACTCCTCATTTGCTCCAATTCCTGTCCCACCAAGAGCTGTTGGAGCAAGGAGCTGAAGACAATTACAATGTACTGTGAACACAAAAGAAAGCAGGAGCAGAGCAAACTCCTGCCAAGCAGAGCAGAGAAGTGCTGCAGCCAGTCTGCTCCCCCTCCCGAAATCCCCATTACCTGCACATCAGGAACTCCCCCATCACACTCAGAGCACCATGCAGTGACAGCCTGCTGCTCCTGCACCGATGGTGGACAAACAGAGCACAGGGCACCCCCAAACCAATGCCTGCAGGCCCACGTTCTGGGAGGCTGAAACCACCACCACTTCCTTGAAAACTAAAGATGTTACTGCAAAGTAACCGACAGTTTCCTATGCCAGCACCTTCCCAGCAAAGCAAATCTCTCTTCACAAACTCACTACACCCAAAGGAACCTCCCTGAAACAAGCCCCAGGACATTCCAGAGCTCACAGAGAAAATGTCCCATCTCCTGGGACAGAAAGCCTCTCACTCAAGGTAAAGAAATCTCACTTGTTTCCAGTAACCACAGAAACCATCAGGAAAAGGGAAGCGTGGGGAATAGAAGTATCTCATGCAACGCCTAGGGAAAGAGGAACACCAGAGACTTGAACCAGTTTCTTACTGAATAATCATGAAGAAAGCCAAGGAGATAGTAAGAATCACACAAAAAATCTTGTTACATTCTTGACAACCAGCCCCTCCTGCTCACTGTCCTCTTTCTCATATGGCCTGAAAGGTGTTTGCAAACTCTGACAGCTTCATACCCTCATAGCAGGAAAGAAGCAAGTAAAATACATTTTGGTTTACAGGTAACAGGCACTGAGTGTGCAGCATCCATGCAAGCTCATATTTGGGTTAGGACAACCCAAAAAGCCCCCAGTTTAGCTTCCCCACAACAGAACCCTACAAAGCACAGGCAATGCACCTCTCCTTACTACAGCCTCAGACTGCTGTCCTAGCTGTGGCTCTCAAAGTCCCTTCCAGCACACCAGGAGCTGACTGGCTTCCTCTACAAAGGGTGACCAGGGGAAAGAGGAACTGCTGGTTCATTTGATTCCCAGAGAGAACTACAATAGTTGATTCCTGACATAAGCAGTAAAGCAGCTGTAAAATAACATTCTGTGGGCAACAAATCTCAGCTGTGTGCATCTGAAACAAGCACACGTGTCCATAACAGCCAATGTGGAAAATGATCCCAGTGGCCTGCCAAATGAGAAGTACAAAAAAGTTTCCTTCTGGGGACAGAAGGACATCACCTTCCCATCAAGGTGGCCCAGAGGGTATCTGCCATACAACCTAATTTTATACAACAACCCATGGATGGGCACATGCACACACTTGGTATTTCTGCTGTTCTTTCAGTGTTTGTAAAGAAACAGAGTTTGTGACCAGAGAGCAGCAAGGCTGACACTAGGATGTGTGTCATGAAGCGTCACACTTCATCAGCCCTAAGGGAGGCCTCAGCTGAAACACTGCCTTCTGCACATCCACACAGGCCCTGTGGTGCTGCTGGAAGAGAAGAAGGCAGGAGTAAAGCAGAATGTGACAGCTGGTGATTCCCTGCCAGGATCCCACATCTGTGGTGCTGGGGAAAGAGGACTCAGTGAGGACAAAAGGGACAGGAGCCAGCCTCACTCCAGAAATGCTGGGAAACACCAACACAGCTGCTATGGGCCATGCTCTGCTGGAAATGCACTTTAGCATCTGTGCCCTCAATTGTCCAAGACCACAGGTTGAACTTTCCCTAGCAGTTAAGAACGGAAATCCTGTCCCAGGACCCACTTTTCTACCTGCTGTGTTTAAACATTGCTTTCAGACAGTATATTAGAGCCACAAAGGAGGCACATCAGATGCCAGTCTATTAAAAGAAACAAATACAGCACATGGTGCCAAGCAGGGTGGAAACAGGCTAATGCCAAGTCTTCTCGAGCCATATAGACACTGATCAGCCCCTTTTCCTCCGTGCAATTAACACTCTGGGACGGAGCAGGACAGCAGGGAGAATTATTTGTCCCCTCTGTTTATTTAGGACATCACTAAGAGCCACAGTATCTGAGGAGTAAGACATTATTAAGAGAAAAGACCTGCAAGTCTTTTAGCTGTGCTCTGGCATGTGTCAGTACACTTTCTGGAACAGGTTCCACAAAACAACAGCAACACTGAGTCCATGAGCTAATGGTTACCCAGAAAGCTGTAAAATAAACCTGGTCACCTTACGCTACAACAAGCATTGTAAAAGTGCACCCATTATAATGCAGTTGCCACATTTCAAGGTGAAACCTGGGAACTCTCAATCTAGGAAGACTTGGAAAAGATCAAAGAGTACCCTATGAGAAGCAATGGGCACCTTCCTCTCTGAAAGGACACTCTTGACAGCCAACATGCTGCCAAGGACCTTGGAGACCTGAGCTCAGCTCCCACAAGCTGACAACACGCTGATCCCATGGGATCACAGTTTAGAGCTGGGACTATGGCATTCACGCATCTGTGACTCAAAGGTGCCACTTAGTGGGACAGTCATGAGCTCTCAGACCACAGCCACCACACAACAGGCAGGAAACTCCCACTTCAGGCTGGAACAGATGAGAACTGACAGGAGACTGTGAAGGTGGGAACCTGCTCAGAGAACTGTCAGCTACAAGGATAGAAATTTGTGGCCACTGCAGGTACTATAAATCCTGCACTAAAATCACAATGCTTCCTCCCTGCTAAAGAAGAGCTGTCCCTGCAGGAGGAGGGTGCTTCTTTTTCTGCTGTAAGAACTCTCTAGAGCAACTACACGCCTTATTCTGCTACAAAAATTCAAACAGAAAACAACCCCTCCCTTGCAGGGATGACAATTCCTCATCTGGCCACAGGCCGTTCTCTTGCTGGCTGCAGCAGAACGTGAGGTTCCACTTGACAGATGAGCTGAGCAGCACCAGGAAAACAAAGCAAAACAGGTCTTGAACAACAACGAGGAGGGTTTCAACAAAGGCAGAAGCACACACATCCTGCACATCCTCTCCAGCCCTGTCCCACACTCCTTGGGCAGGGACAGTGCTCTGCTGCTCTAGCTCAGCCTCCAGCAGATGTGGTGGAGATCACTGAAGGTGCAGCAGACACAGAGCCCCACAGCCCGGGGTGCTCTGGGCAGGACTGTGCAGCCTATACCTCCATCACAAGGTAAAACCCTGCCCTGCTGTAGAGGTAGGCAGTGAGGTCCCACAAGGTGCAAGGACACAGCCAATGTCATCAAGACAAAAAGAAATGGACCCTCATGTAAAATTCATCTCTTGTCTCCATCATTTTGCTCATCTTTGAGACCCAGAGCTGCTGCTGGAACTCCTGTGGATCTGAGCCAGAAAGGAACAATTTCTGGGCTGCCCTCACAAAACAGATCAGGAGCAGAGGGGGCCTGAGCTCACCAAGGCCAGCAGGAGTGCCCCAGTCCTGTTCTCTGATGCCATTTCCAATGCATGGTGTAGAAATGTGGGACCAGAGTCCCAGGGAGTGCTTAACTGGAAAGATCTGCAGCTGGAGCTGTCTTGCCCTCCACACAATAGCAAAGTGTCCCAGCTCACACTCCTGCTCATCACACCCACTCCAGCACTTCTCACATAATCCCTGCATAGTACCAAAGCCAGGGACACCCTCTCCAACCCCTCTCTCTCTGGATGACCCCACATCTCACCCTTATCCCACTGTATCCCAACAACTCCTTTCCACTCAGCCCCCACCATTCTCTCTGAATCCCACTGAATCCCTTTTTCCACCTCCCCATGTCCTTACTCATTATCCTGGGTGTCCCCTTACCCCCTTCCTGGTCTCCCACCTATCTCCTTCCCCTATCTCTCCATTCTCCCATCTTACCTGGATCTCCCACAGCTCCTTCCCCCAGTCCCTTGGTCTGACTAATCTGCCCTGAAGCCACCAGACTCCTTTTCCCCAGTGGAACCCCTCCATGTGTTGCTTATCCCCTCTGGATCTCATACAACTCCCTTCCACACATTGCCTTTCCCTGGTCTTCCCTAAACCTCCTCCCTCTCCTCTCCCTTTGCACTGCATCCTTTCCCTGGATTTCCCCACAACTTCACTTCAGTCTTCCCTAAATTCCATAATCTCCTTTCCCCATCTTCTCTGAATAGCCCTCCAATTCCCTTCGCCCTCGTTCTCCCAGTCTCCCCCGGATTCCCCTGGATTCAGGAGCCCCCTCCCCACCCCGCTCCATCAATCCCTGCTGTTACCTCGATTCCACCATCTCCTTCCCCCCGAATCCTTCCCTGACAACTCCCTCATCTCCTTTCCTTCCATCTTCCCTATATCCCGCCACCTCCTTCACCCTGCTCCTCGCCAGGCTCGCCCAAGCTCCCCCGCCCCAATCCCCTTCGCTGCCGTCACCCCCAGTCCCCGCCGGACGCTGCCCAGCCCCATTCTCCCTCTGCTCTCCTCGGGCACCCCCAGTTACCCCCCGTCCCCCTGAGTAACCCCCCGACCGTCTCCACGCCGGCCCTCCCCAGCCTCACCGGGAGCCGCCCCGGCCCCTTCCCGACACCGGCTGCCCCCGGTGTCCGCCAGCCCGCTCCCCTTCTCGGCCACCGCATCCCCTCCGGCCCCTCTGCTCACCGGTACAGCCGCTTGGTGTGCAGCACCTTGGCCTCCGGCTCGCCGCTCTCGCCGGCGGCCCCGCCACCCTGGCTCATGGCGCCCGCGGCAGGCCCGGCCCGGCCCCGCGGCCCCTCAGCACCGCCCGCGCCGCCGCCGCCGCCGCCCCCGGGCCCGCTCGGCCGCCATGGCTGCCCCCTGGCCCTCACTGCTCTCGCGAGATTTCCCGCGGCCGCGCCGCGCCGGGCGGGCAGGGCGGCGGCGGGGGCGACCTGGTCTCGCGAGAGCCAGCTCGCGCGAGAGGCCCGCACTTAGTGCTGGCAACATGGCGGCGGCCGCCTCAGGCGGGCGGGCCCGGTGCCGGGGCGGGCGCGGTGCCGGGGCGGGCCCGGTGCCGGGGCGGGCCCGGTGCCGCCCGGTGCCCGGGTCGAGCGCTGCACCAGAGCACCCCGCCTGGCTGTGGGGTCGGGAGCGGGGGCGACGGCGCAGGAATTCCTCCCCGCGCTCTGGGATCCCGAGGGACTGGCCAGGCATCCCGGCGGGTCCTGTGGGGCCGCGGCTCCCGCAGTGGTGTCTTCATGCTGAACCTTCTCACCTTCTGTAAACGTAACTGTGCCGTCACGTAACTTCTGTAAGAAAAGTTGCTCAAAATAAAACGACTTTGTATTTCAAGCATTGTGTTAGGTTACGATACATAAATGTTCTTTAGGTGGGCGGTGATGTGTATTAGACGGGTTAATGTAAATTTTACTGTATAGAAGGTGTAACTTCGTGTTACCCTTGGTGCGCTTGATTTGTGGAAAGCTCCACCTCGCACCCTCGCAGAATGAGCAAGGGCTGACTTGTCCGTCCCCTTTTTAAACTCTCTGTGTGTTTAGAGAGCTCTTTAACTTGGCACGCCCCGAGCGGCCCACAGGGAGCCGGGGGTCCCCCGCCTGCCACGGGGGACAGCGCCGGGCTCGCCCCGTCCCCTCCGCCGAGCCCCCGGGGCCACGCCGGGCTGGGACGGGCGGAGCGCCCGCCCCTCCGCCCGCCCCACCTGAGCCGGTTCGGCAGGTTCGCGGCGCGGAGGCGCCGGGAGAGCGCTGGAATCCCGCAGGGTCCCGCAGAGCTGCCCCCATGGCCCCCCGCCCGAGCCCGAGTGAGTGCTGCCGCGAGGGGAGGCGCTGCCCGGGGGAAGCGGGGCTGGGGGCTGCCAGAGGGGCTGGGCTCCGGGACCGGGCGCTGGAGGCACGGGAAACCTGGGAAGCTGTTTCAGCCCTAGTTCCGTGTGTGGGTCGCGGAGGAAGCCCCAAGCGGCTCCGTGCCTCAGTTTCCCCACACCTGTGGCCAGGCCAAGTTCCTGAGGGTGCAGGGATCAATGTGCTGAGAGGAGCGAAGGAGAAACGTTCATTGCAGGAGGCAGGCAGGACACTGAGGACGGGCCAAGAGACAAGGTTTCCCTAAGGGTAACAACATGGAGCTCTGCCCGTACCTCCTGCACCCATGGAAGGGCACCCAGCAGCCACTTTTGTCCACCCCACATCAGTCTCAGCTACAAGAGGCAGCAAACCTGGCCCGTGCCCGCTGTAGCCATGGTTCTGGGAAGCAGCTAGGTCACCTCTCCCCAGGGCTTGGCTGGTCCTGGCCCGGGAGAGAGCCACCAAGGAGCCAGTTGTATCTGCTGGGTTGTGCCCAGCTAGAACCCCCAGGATGTTGAAGTTATTCCTAGGCAGCCCTGTTTTGCAGCCAGACCTACACCTCCAGAGTTCACCCCTCCCAGGACAGTACCTGACCCTGCTGCCAGGGGCCAGAGCACAGGGACACCAGGCACTGCTTTCCCCTCCTAGTGCAAGGACAGCCGGGTAGTGGGGGCTCCAGGGCTGCCAGTTTGCTCCCACTTTGTAACTGGTGCTGTGCATGTGACCCCAAACCTCTCATTTCTGATGTAAATTTATCTGTCTCCTTTCTCCTGGTCCAGGGTGAAAGCAGAAAGGACAGGAACTTTATCCCCTCTGAACACCACAAGTGCAGGCAGCAGTGTTACCAACCCCCATCCCTGGCAGTGTGGAGCTGGACACTCTCATGGCTGCTGCAGACCCTGTCCAGCCCCCTGAGGAGGTGGCTCTGCTGGAGCTGGGGAAGGTGGCCCTGGCCAAGGTGCCACCAGCCCCAGGTGAGCACCAGGGGGACCCTGATTCCACCCTGCCATGGGACCAGAGTCAGCACAATGCCTGGGGCCAGCCGGAGCTCGTGGAGACAAAGAGGCGCTCGAGTCCTGAGGGTGGCCATGAAGACCCAGAGGAAGCTGCTCCCACCTGCCCCACAGTCGAGGCTGAAGATGAGGAAGTGCCCCGGCTGCCCGTGATGGCGGCCCACGTCTTTGTGCCCATCGACCCGCAGTGCATCGAGCAGAGTCCCATCAAGCAGAAGCAGCACCCAACCCCATGGCCCCGGGAGGAGAGCAGGGGGGATGTTCCCCCCAGCGTCCCCCCCAGTGACAGACCCAGCAGCCTCCACCACAAGCAGGTCTTCCTCCCCGTTGGCCCCTCGCGCTGCCGGAACCCACTGGGCTTTGAGGGGCACATGGCCAAGCCCCCGGCTGAGGGGTCACGGTGCCCGTGTGCCAGGGACTGTGGCACTGATAATCTCAAGGCTGTGGCATCAGTGGCAGGAGCCCTTCTCCTCTGCCCTTGCCTCATCTATGGTGCCTACATCTTCTTGCCCTTCGATGCCCCACTGCTGCCCACCGTCAGCGCCCGCCTGGTCTACACATTGCGCTGTGCCACCTTTGCCACCTTCCCCATCGTGCTGGGTGAGCCATGGGCTTGGGTATGAGTGCTTTACTCCTGCTCTGGGCTACGTGAGCCTGGGGCTGCAGGAGCAGAGTGGGGCTGAGCTCTTTGTGGCTCTGTTGCTCCCACCAGGAGCAGCAAATGGAGATTTTCTCCCCTCCTGCTTCTACCCAAACCCCACCGTGGCTCCACTGGGCATCCACTGAGCCTCTCTCTCTGTCCCTCAGGAATAATCGTCAGTGGCATCTCCCGCCTCTGCTCCTCCGCCCTGGAGCCCTTTGGAGAGCTCCACCAGGAGGTGGAGATCCACCGCACTTACGTCTCCCAGTCTGTCCATCTCTTCATCCTCTACTTCTTCAACATGGCTGTGCTGGCCACCTACCTCCCACAGGAGCTCCTCAAGCTCATCCCACTGCTCACAGGGCTCTTCGCCATCTCCCGGTAAGTGGCTCCTTCACCCCAGGCTGCTGGCTCTGTCAGTGCCAGCCAGCACCGTGCCTTGGAGCAAACTCCCACTGTGGCAGCACCTTACGCAGCTCCCCAAAGCCAGGAAGGGTTCCTCTTCCTACGGCAGCCATGCCTGGGAAATCCCCACTGGTCAGAACCAGTGAGTGCCAGCCCCACAGCATCACCCTGGCTGAGCCCGCACCCTCTGCCTTCTCCAGGCTGATTTTCTGGATGTCCTACGCCATCGGCCGCTCCTTCCGTGCCTTTGGCTTCAGCATGACCTTCCTGCCGCTCCTGGCCATGCTGCTCTGGAACCTGTATGGCATGTTCATCCTGGAGCCCGAGAACCTCCTGTCCTTGGCAACGCCAACGCCCGAGGGCCACTCCAAGGAGAGCCGAGCTAAACTCCGGCACTGGGGCTGAGGGAGGCCAGGAGATGGGGCGCCTGCACCCTACGAGTCTGAGCCCTCCTTCATGCACTGCCTCAAGAGCCCTGACAGCACAGGGGTGCTGGCACATCCAGCTGGGCCCCCGCTCCCTGCCTGGACACAGGGAGGTTTTGCTGGGCCCACCGAGCCAGGCTACAAACCCTCTGCACCACGAGACTCCTGCTGCAGCTGAAGAAGGGCCAGAGCAGGACAATGCAAGCGCTCTTCCCTGGGAATGGGGTGGGATTTGCTTCCTCTCCTGCTGGAGCCAACTTTGCCCAATAAAGCCCTTAACAAGCAGCTCTGTGGCTGGTTTGCAGAGGGTGAGTTAAATTCCCCAAAGAATGACTCAGAGCTTTGCCTACAGGATGTAATCATCCAGCCTCAAAATTATGTTTCCAAGAGGGAAAAAATGTTTCTCTCAGACTGTTCCTCTCCCAGCCCTGCATCCCACTCCTGGGTCCCTGCATAGCCAGTCTCACCTTGTTTGTCCCTCCTCTTCCTCCTGGTGGAGGTTCAGCACCCAGTTCACTCAGCAGTTGGTTGGACAGGAGGGAGGAAGCCCTCCCCAGGGAGAAGCCAGGTTGGGTGACACAGCACCAGGTTTGCCATGGCCCAGGGCTAGGGATGGCCAGTCCTCCCCAGGATGGGTGCTGGGCCCCTCCTTCTGCAGACATGAATGGACCCCTGGGAGTTCCTGTCTGATGGCCTCAGTTCCCAGTCATAATCCAAAGCAGTGAAAAACCCACTCAGTCAAGGAAAAGCCACTCCAGCTCCAGATCTGCCAGGTGTCTGGCTTGTCCCACCTCCCATACTGCAATGCTGTATCACAGGAACAGCCCAGCCAAACCAAGAATGGGAACCAGGGAGCTGAGGGACTGCAGTGAAGCTGTTTCAAGGGAGGTGTCTTGGTTTGAAAGCCAGGTGTCCACCAAGGAAGGCAGGAACCTCCCCTGCAGTGGAAAATGTGACCCCCTTCCCTCCAAATTATTTTAACTCTGAAATCAAAGGGCTTTCAGATATGGGAAGTGTGATATATATACACTTCTTTACTAGTATGTACATGTATAACCAGGCAAACAACAATGTGAAAAACACGTTCACTTTCCTGTGAAAATTTTAAAAGCTGAATAAAGGGCAATAGGAGACAAGGACCATAGAGCAAAGGTTGTTAGAGCCAGGTGTATCTTGGCACTCAGTCAAGAGTCCACTGTTATCTTCAGGGCCACCTCTTAAATACCTTTTCCCTTACATCAGCCTGTTGTATGGTCATAGACTCTTATGCAGAGTAAACTTTTTCCCCAAACTAGTTTACATGTTCCAAGAACTGTTTAGCATGGCTTCTCCTTGGATCTACCCTTTTAAAACATGTGTATTCCTTGATTGTGGCTTTAATCCTTTTTTATCATCATCTTCAGTTTTTGTCCCCGGTCCACACGGTCTTCAAACAGTGAGTGCTGCGATATTTGGCAGATCTGTAGCAGCTGTCTTCTTCATACGTTTATTGGATGTTATCCCATCCAAGCAGCATTTTAACACAAACATACTTATATCAGCTATTCCACTACTATATCTGAACTTAATTAACAGCAGAAATAAAACCTATATCTTTATAGCAAAGCTATTTAACACCACACATATGAAATCTATTTTAATATTTGCGAAAAACGGGTATTATTATATGTATCTATATCAGCAGCATCGGCAGCAGCACACACAAGCAGAAAGCGCAATTAAATCTGCTCCTTTCCCCGTCCCTGCAGTTCCGGGCGCGGCCAGCGGGGGCGCGGCGGCCGCGGGCGGCTGCGCTGCCGCCCCCGCAGCCGCAGGGGGCGCCGTGCGCGGGCCCCGCGCGGCAATGGCGGCTCGGCCGCGGGCAGCCCTGAGGGGACACAGACCGCCCCCGGCCCGCCGGCCGCGGAACAAAGGAGAATTAAGCGCGGCTGCAGAGGAGGAAAAGCGGAGTAGACAGCACCAAGGAGTGGCCGCGGCAACACGCTGCCGGCAGAGGGTCCGGCGGGAGCCGGTCCCGGTGGTTCGGCGCCACACGCGCTGGTTCTGCGCTCCCAGCGCTCAGGCCTGCCAGGAAAATTAACCCACAAACACCAGAGCTCTATGTCCGAAAAGGGGACGGAGGAATCCTCTAACTTTAGTCGGTTAAAGGGAAAGGTCGTGGGCATTTTCCATGGGGTCTCTCAAATTGCTGCAGAATGCAGCCTCCATTTTATCCTAATTTCCCGGCGGCATTTCCTTCTCTCTTTCCTCCTTGCCTGAGGTACTTGAGAGGCACAGACTTTCTGAAACGCCTGATACCTAAGACCCCTTTCTAATGTAAACCCCACCACCGCCTCTTTATATTTTCTTTACATCAATCAGTTGAATTCCTAGGGAATTTATAGTTCTTCCCATTGTTTCTTTAATCTCTCAGTATCCAGTTTTATTTATCAGCAGACCTACAGCTGGTTTGTAAAGACAAATCTCTCCCATTCACCAACCAGTGGAATCCTTCTATTGTTTCTTGTATCTCCCAGCGCTAGTTTTACCTACCAGCAGACCCACAGTTTGCTTGTAAGGACAAACGCCTCATTCCTTTCAGGCCGCAGGGAAAGAGGAAAACGGCTCCTTAGAAACACAGCCAAACCCAGCCAAACCTCCTTCACCTTTTTTTCTGGGCCATTCCAATGGAATGTTGCGACCTAGCTACATCTTTTGTTTCTTAATTACCCCATTTGTCTCTCGGCAACGCCGTTGTCCCCCATTGTCTTTCGATTTCTGGCCCATCCAGTTTTCAGTGATAATTACAGGGACCGAGGGCAGAGACCTTTTACGGTATCAGTGCCCAGAAAGGCTTCCACCTCCACATGGTTTTCTCTCTCAAATCGCTCTGCCCTACAAGGCTTTGTCTTCCCCTCTCACAGTTACTGGTCCCTTCTAGTTCCCAGGGTGCCAGCAGCTGGCAGGAAGAAAGGAAAATACAGCGAAGGTGTAGATTGGATGCATTAACCTCTGACAGTCAACACGAGGAAGGTGCTTTGCAGAGAAAGTCGAGTCTCTTCTTTATAAAAAGCTCTGAGTTTCTCAGGCCCAGGACAGGTGCTTGTGTCACCGTTTGGAAACTGAGAACAGCCTGCCCTGGCTGCAGCAAAGCCCGTGGAAGGGTGGGGTGGGAGAGACAAGCCCAGCCTATGGTTCAGTGATGTGGGTTTTTTTAGTTCTTTTATATTTTTTAAAGGCAGACACAGGTGTTCTGAGTGCAGCATTGCTAAAAGAATCATTAATGATGACGTTGATGTTATATTGGACTCTCATGACACTAATGAGATTCTGTAATTTTACATATTGGGTTTGGTTATGTGGAGGAACAGCTGATTCTACCCTGTTCCAGTCTACTCATTCCCATCTCCTCACTTTTCTTCCTGGGATGAAATACAGCAGTGTTCCTTAACCAGAGCTACCAGAGAGAGCAATGTGTCCCACACCGTGGTTCTATGGCCTCTCAAGGCTGGCTACTTTGAAACAGAGATTTTTGGAGTTCACTTAAGTTAACAAAATTATTTATTATTATTTACATTCTTTCCCAACTATTTCCTAGGCTTCTGCCTGGTTTCCGTTTTCTCTCTGACTGAACTGAGACTATCCACAGTTAACTAATAATTGATTGCTTGTCAACACAATGTTTAGTTTTTATAATGAAGAATATAGAAACTGACAAATAGCTTTTAGGAACATAAGACAATTCGGGCCTCCTCTGTTCTGAAACCAATTGAAGACAAGGAATGGGAGTTCTACCAAGAGTTCATTTGTCATATTTGCAGTGAAAAGGTAGAAAGGTCAGAACAACGAAGACTTCATTTACTTACTCATTTTGGGACCCATCCCATGAAAGGGACCACCGACCCATTTCAAGGAACAAACCACACATGATTAATAGCTTTTGAAATTATTAGCATACAAAGCAAGGAATGGGCTGTACCAAAATGATGAATATGTATTTGTATTTTGGGTAGTCAATACTTGTACGGATAAAAGGACTCTGTAATCACCTGGAGGCTGCAGTGTGTATTTGGGAGCTATCCCGCACGCTGCCCGGCGAATAAACACACACTTTCTAACTTTATACTGTCTGAGAGTTTTTGTCCGTCACAGTTGGATATTAGTACTAGATCAATATCCATATTTCTTTAATAATTCACCTAAGCCTACTGAGACTGACAGACAGTACTCAGATAAGCACCGAAAGACCAAAAGCACATGCACAGAAGAGTTCAAAAGTTCAACTATGAAGAAGACCACGATCTTCAGTCTCAAGAGACCACCAGGGACCCCCGCAGGACCACCACAGCAAGCCACGCGTGCCCAGAAGAGCGTGGGACTATTTAGCATGAGAGGCAAGGACAGGTTGGGCCAGGGGTTGAATATGCATAAAAAAGTTGTGCAATGTACTGCATACGGAACACCTTTGTGAATAAAGGTGTGGGTCAGACTGAGGCTCCGGGCACAAGTCTTGGAGAGCGAGCTCACTTGTGCTGAGCACTGACAATACATACCCACTTCATCACTTCATACCCACTTCATAAGTAATGGAGTCTATTTATTTATTCCACATATCGCTTCAACTTCAACTTCACCTCTGCCTCCATCACGTACCTGGCTCAGGAGGGTGCCCCAGTAGTGGTAAGTGGCTGATTTATGGGATCCCTGCAGATACACCTGGCGGCGCTCCTGGAGCTGCATGGCTGGGGATGATGCATGTCCGTGTGCTCTCCCCCTGCCCAGTTGTGGAGAGAGGAGGAGAGGTGGCAAAGCCTGTCTTTTCCCTGCCTTTTCCAGGCTGGCTTCACCAGTGCTCCCGGACAGGGAGGAATCCTGGCTCAGCGTGACTTCGACAGGAGGTTCTCCCCTCACTTTGTAAGTACTTTCAATTGGCAATGGAGAAGTGCACCACGGCAGCTGCAGCTCAGTGTGGTGGCTTCCTGCTCACCCAGGCCTGGCAGGCAGAACGAGTGAGTGGCCCAGGCACAGTGACATGCTCCCCTGTGTTCCGGGTTGAGAGCAAAACCAGTGAGAGACTCTAAGTCAGAAATACAATTTATTAGGAAAAGGGAAAAAAAGAAAACAAAACACATGCAATAATACAAAAGAAGAACTACTGACAGAATACAACCTGATACTCTGTTCATCAGGGTGTTGGTAGCAGTCCAAACTGGAACAGCTGCAGTCCTCCTGGAGTGGCAGATGTGGTTCTGTCGGAGGGAGAAGTGATCCTGTAGAAGGGTGTATTCTCCTTTGAAGATCTAGTGGAAAAACCCAGCTGTTCCTCTTGGGAATCCAGTGGAAAAGGCTGAGTCTGGTGTTCCAAAAACTCAGATTATATCCAGTTAGGAATGCTTGGCTCCTCCCTCAGGGCAGAGCATCTCACAATTCGATGCTGTAACTTTTATCAGTCACCAGTAACATTCAATAGGGCATTAACAGCAGATGTCTCTCCTGGGGGAGGATTGGTTTGTGGAAGAGATAAAGAAAACTGCCCAATTAACAGGAGATAATTACCACACCTCTAACAGATGGTAAATAGAATACACATTGCCTTGCAATCTAGGACACTCTGCCACGGTCCCTGTCCCAAGAATGGCAAAGGGGCAGCGTCCCTGGGTGTGGGGGGTCTGCAGGACCAGCCCCTGGAGCCAGGGGATGTCCTGGAGCAGTGCTGGCAGAGCCAAAGCCACGGCCAAGGGCTTCCATAGCTGCCCCTGAGGGGAGCCCAGCACTGTCCCCTATTTGGGCAGGATGCTCTGAGGGCCAAGAGGAACCAAGAGGTCGCAGACCGGGAATGGCGGCGGCGGGAGCTGGAGAAGGCACGGAAGAAGGCTGAGCTGGCGCAGCAGCTGAAGCAGGACTGGCTGGAGCAGGTGGCCCAGAAGGAGCAGTACCTGGCCATGCAGGTGGAGCAGGACCGCCAGGAATTCCAGAGGGTGCTCAGGTGAGGCACACAGGACTGAGGGATGGCTGAGGCAGTGGCCAGGCGGCTCCCAGTCCCAGCTAGTGGCTCTGGAGACTCCGGTGCCAGCCCAGGTGCTGTGCCAGGTGTGGGGGGCTGTGGCAGGGTCCCTGAGCCAGCTCGCTCTCCTGCAGGGCCCATCAGGAGCAGCTGGAGCAGGAGAAGCTGGAGCAGGAGCAGAGGGATGGCCTGCAGCGTGTCCCAGGCAGTGAGCTCCAGTGGCAGATCCAGGAGCTCTGGCAGCAGCAGGAACAGCCAGCTCAGCAGGCTTGAGGAGGGCCATGGTAGAAGCAGGGGGTCCGGCAACACAACCAGCACCTCACCCAGTTCAGGTAGCAGAAGCTGCTGGAGTTCAGGTCAGGGGCTGCCAGTGCTGCTTCCCTGGGCTCCACAGCATCCCATCCTGGGCCACCTCCCAGGTCCCCTTGTATCCTCAACAAATCTGCTGAGAGGCCCTGGACACAGAGCCATTAGGATCCTGATGGATTCTTTCCTCTGTCAAGCCACAGGAATTCCCAAGAAGTGCTGTGCCCAAGTGAAACACAGAGTGGAGGGCCTGGAGCTGAGCCAGCGCAGCCCCCAACCAGGATAGCCCCAAAAGGAACCAGTTCCAATTTCCCAGTAACTTGGCGGTTCAGTTTCATTGACTGATTTTTCCAATAACAGAGGTTTCTGGAGCAGACAGTGTTTTCCATTCTACCCTTGCCTTGGGGCTGTGAGGAAGGAGCCAGGAGGACAGGGCAGAGTTGGAGAATGTTATAGATGAGTACATGATTGGTTCTTACAATTAAGGGGTAAACATTATATGTATGTTAAAAGAAGGAAGAAGGCTGAGCTGGCGCAGCAGCTGAAACAGGACTGGCTGGAGCAGGTGGCCCAGAAGGAGCAGTACCTGGCCATGCAGGTGGAGCAGGACCGCCAGGAATTCCAGAGGGTGCTCAGGTGAGGCACACGGGATGTTATGTATAGTAATGTTACTGCAGTGTAGAGTTATGTTCTTGCAATGTGTTTCCCCCCCAGCATGGGTTATCATGGGATGGTCTTGGTAATCCTGGTATTTGGGAAGGTTGGCTTGTTACTATGGTAACGCCTGACCTCCAATTAGAATTTAAGAAAATGACCTCTTCCACTGGACAGCAAGGAAGGAGTAGACTGACAAGGATCTAGGACAGGCGAGAGATATAAAAGGCAAAGCATCCATTTTGAAGATGAGCCAGCCACATTGTAGGCAGCCATAAGTAAGGTTCCCAGGTCTGTTTTTCCTTATTTAATCCTTTTGTTGTATTTTTGTTAAGGTTTAATAAACCTTTAACATATTTTAAATGAGCAGTCATCTCTCACAAGAAGCACTGAGGCTACTTGTCCCACCTGCCCCACTCTGGGGACAGAGGTTGTCCCTTGCCCTAGCCCTTGTCTATCCCCAGTGGGATGGATTTCTTGTGGGAGGCTGTGTCCTTGCAGGGTGTCCCCAGCCCAGGGTAGGGTCCTGACCAGCCCTGCTCTTCCACAGCCCCACCTTGTTACTGCACTGTCACGTCTGGACCGTTCTCAAGGACCAGAGCATGATGCAAACACATCACATCCACAGTGGTGGTACTGGTGGCTTCAGAGGGCCTTGTGAGAGATGCTACTCACTTCGAAAAATTCAGAAAGGTTTATTAAACCTTATCAAAAATACAACAGAAGACTGAATAAAGAAAATATTACATCGCCAGGAGCCATAAAAAAAGGATCTTCCCCACCATGTGCTCACCCACACAATGGAGGTTTCGCCTTTTCACCCTTTAGCCCCTCCCAAAGTTCTGTCCATCGACTCCTTCTTCTCTGTCCTGTGGTGGAGTTTTACTTCTTTAAATCTTGATTGGAGGTCAGGTGCTGCCATAGTGACAAGCCAACCCTCCCAAATGTCCCAAACCCAGGCTACCCCCAATAACAACACAATGGGTAAAACATAACTATAAATCTATAAAACTTCTCCTAACATACATACATGATTCTGTCTGTGAATTGTGAGAGTCAGTCATTGCATTACTCATCTATCAGCCTAAAGCCATGGGGTCCCACAGAAGCACCTCAGATTAATTTTTATCCATGCACCACAATGTCACCCCTCATGTACACATTCAATTCTGCTTCTCCCTCTCTTCTCCCCCTCTGCTACACAAAAGCAGCACAGAAACACTTGGGTACACACTTCCATCCACAGGGATTGCACATAGAGCTGCCACATTAACAAACAGCATTTTTCACACCCAGATTGCCCAGGGACTTTCTAAAACTCAATACTTCACAGGTAAGGCTTGTACTGCCCACAACCTACAGCATCCCATGCCATTTAACCAAGTGCCTCTGTGATTTTTTTCATTAGGCTCATTCCCCATGGGAGAAACAATGCTCACTTTTAAAATTTCAAAGGTTTATTAAACCTTAACAAAACACAACAAAAGACTGAATAAGGAAAAATTACAGTGCTGGGAGCTTTTTATAGCCCTGGAGCTTCTGAAAATCTGTCAGTTAACTCCTTCTTTGTGCTACATTGGTGGAGATCACTTCCTTACATCTTGATTGGAAGTCAGATGTTGCCACAGTAACAAGCACACCCTCCCCGCAAATGTCCTGGTTACCAAGGCTGTCCAGTGACAACGTGATATTATTAAAGAAACATTATAAAGAAATCCTGCCAGTACTATGCAGACAGCAATGCATGTCCTTTCCTAAAGCATCTGCTTCACAAAATTGCCTGTGAAGGTATCAGGGCTTTTTGTTTGGTTTTTTGTTGTTGGGTTTGGTTTTTTAAGCAAAGTCCCCTGTAATTAACCATTGAGGTGGGGTTATTTTAACAAATTGCTGATTTGAAACAGCTGCTATTTTTCAAAGTAAAGAGTTTATTTAGAATATTTTTCAAAGTAAAGCAATTCTGAAGAAATTTGTCAACTAATTAATATTTTAAATAAAATTATTAGGGCAAGGAAATACAAATTAATTTTCATATTGACAGCTATGTTAAGAGTAATAGTGGGTAAAAGTGGAAACTTCACTGGAAAATTGTTCTAAATGATTGTCTTGATTTGAAAGATAGGTGTCTGACGAGGAAGGCAGGAATCTGCCTTGGAATGCAGAATATGACTCCCTTCCCTCCCCATTATTATAACTTTGAAATCAAAGGGCTTTCAGGCAAAGATATGGAAAGAGGAACAACAGTTCTTTACTGGTATGCATGTGAATAACAAGGCAAACAAACAACAGCAGTGTTATAGATAGGTAATGCGATGGCTGAGTTTCACAATTAAGATATTAATATTATGTGTATATTAAGAGAAGTTTTATTGATGTCTAGTGATAGTTTTCTCCTCGAGCCAGCTTATGAGCTCTCAGAGAGCCCATCACACCCCAGATAACCCAGCTACCTCGAATAGCATAAAATGGATGGCTTCTGAGGCAGTGTTGGAAACAGAAGTTTTAATGAAAGGCAAAAAAACTGAGCCAGGGGCAAGAAGTTCTTGCTCCTGCTAAAGCATCTCACAAAAGTGATTTTTTCCTTTGTTCTCTTCTTTTTCTAGTGAATTACCTATGCAGGACATTTTGGCCTCTGTCCAGTTGGGTAGTCCCAAGTTTGAGGTAAAGTCCCAAAGGTCCTATGAGGTGTCTTTTTACCAAATTGAGGAGGGAAACTTCTGGGCTTTTTTCCTTTTTAAGGTGACAAAGGATAATTTGGTCACTCTGTCAACAGGGGGCATATTCCTACAGTATAGTTATTGTGATATGTTCTTCCCATAGTCCTCTTTCCCCCTGCCCCTTGTATCCTTGTCGCTGGACTGCTTTGGTAGCAGGGGAAATTGGGGAGAGGGCAGGCTTGTTATTGTGGCAGCACCTGACCTCAAATCGAGATGTAAGGAAGTGATCTTCACCAATGGATGGCAAAGAGGAGCTGACTGACAGACTTTGGGAGGGACCAGGGTTACCTGATGCAACACCAAAGGTGTAAAAGGTAGAGCAGTTATTTTGTGAATGGGCACATGGCAGTTTAGTTTCATGCTTTTTTTCCTTATTCATTCCTTTGTTGTATTTTGTTAAGGTTTAATAAACCTTTGAAAATTTTAAAAGTGAGCTCTGTTTCTCACAGCAGCAACAACAAACAAAAAGGAAGACTGAAAGAGAAAACCCGATGAAGTCTCTGCCTGCTCTTGAAGCCATCTCCCCTGTGCTGCAGCTCCGGGCACAGCCAGCACGGACTCAGTGGCTCCGGGCGGGCAGGGTGGGTGCCTCAGGTTGGAAATGGGTGTGTGTTCTGTTCCTGTCTCTGGAGCAGTTATCTTCAGTTAACTGGGCAGATTTTTTACCTCTTTGTCCCAGATTGAGAAGCAGGATGTTTTCTATTGCCATCTGTGTAGCAGTTGTCCTCTGGGCAGTTTTCCTTATCTCCTGTTAATGGGCCCATCAATGTTTCTCCACGTGGCTCAGAGATAATTCCCTCCAGAGCCATTTCTGTTTAACAGGGGATCAAGGACCCACTGCATGGCTCAGGATGACATCAGCCCATGGTGAGATGCTCTGCTCAGGGGGAGGAGCTGAGCATTCCCACTTAGATATATCCTGGGATTTTTAGACAGAGGCGCAGCCTTCCCACAAGTTTCCAAGAGGACACAGCTGGGGTTTTCCACTGGACTGATTACACCTTTTCTACAGGGCCACTGTACAAACAGAAACCACATCTGCCACTCCAGGAGGACTGCAGCCACTCCGATTTGGACTGCTACCAACACGCTGGCCAGAGGGGTGTCAGGTTGTAGTCTGACTTTGTTGATCGTCTTCCTTTTGAATTATTGCATGTATTTTGTTTCTTTTCCCTTTTCCCAATAAATTGTATTTCTGACTTGGAGTCTCTCACTGGTTTTGCTTTCAAACCAGAGCACTTCCACAAACAATCCTCGCCCCGAGGAAATATCTTCTGTTCATGGGCATTGAGTCTCACTGAATGACTGATAAAATTATATCATCCCATTGGGAAAAGCTTTGCCCAGAGGGAGGAGCGAAGCATTCCTAACTAGTTATAATCAGAGATCTGGCAGACCACAGCAGCCTTTTCCCACTGGATTCCCAAAAGAGCAGCTGTCTTCTCTACTGGATTTCCAGAGGAAGATCAAGCCTGGATCATCATCACTGGACCTTCAGAGGAAAAGACGCTTCTACAGGATCACTGCTCCAACAGAACCACACCTGTCACTCCAGGAGGACTGCAGCCACCATTTAATGGGACTGCTGCCACCACCCTGACCCACAGTGTGTCAGATCATATTCTGCCTCAGTCAGTATTTTTTTTTCATTTGTACTATTACATTTGTATTTTTAGTTTTCCTAGTAAAGAACTGTTATTCCTATTCCTATGTTTCTGCCTGTGATCCTTTTAATTTCAAAATTATAACAATTTGGAGGTTGGGGGTTTACATTTTCCATTTCAGGGGATGTTCCTACCTTCCTTAAGCAGACACCTGTGTTTTTCAAACCAAGACAAGGTTATTTGAATTTCCGAGCTTGGATAGCCGATTGGTGGGATCTCTGCACCGCCCAACTCTCTGCCAGTGATGTGTCTGCATTTAGGATTGAATCAGGTTGGCTGAAGTCTCTGTTTGGGTTTGAATCTAACTTATCCCTGCCTTATCCAGGGACTTGTTTAACTTCTAGGCTGGTTGAGTTTGGGGGTCCAGTATGGCCGATTTATCTGGCAGCTGCAGACCAGCTGCAACCATGAGAGACAGCTCTGCTTGTCAACTCTGATTTCCTTTTATGACACAGTAACCCACCTAGCTAATCAAGAGAAGCCAGTTGTAATCTTTTGGGATTTCAGCAAAGCTTTGGATACCATCTCTCTTTCTGGACAAACTGTCCAGGACATGGCTGGAAAAACACTTCATGTGGTGGGTCAGCAGCTGGCTCACATGCCAGGTGTGAAGGGTGGCAGTGAATGGTGTGACATCGTACTGGCACCAGGCGCTAGTGGGGTTCCAGGACTCTGTCTTAAGCCCAGCACTCTTGAACATTTACGACTTGGATGTGGAAGGGACACTCAGTTTGCAGATGATACAAAATAGGGAGGAGCTGTCCACTCCTTGAAAAGCAGAGTGGCCTGGACAAATTAGAGGGCCGAGTAATCACCGACGGTATGAAATCTAATAAAGGCAAGTGCCAGATCCCACCCCTGGAACCGGGCAACCCTACTTGTGTGTATAGACTGGAGAATGAGAGGCTGAGAGCAGCTGCAGAAAGGGACCTGGGTTGGATCTGCAGGTTGTCCCTGGCAGGTTGGATCTGAGTCAGCGGTGCCCTGGCAGCCAGGAGGGCCAACCATGTCCAGAGGGGCACCAGGCTGGCTGGGCAAGGGAGGGGACTGTCCTGCTCTGCTCTGCACTGTGGCAGCCTCACCTCCAGTCCTAGGGCAGTTTTGGGCATCCCAGCATAAAAAAGGCATTGAGTTATTGGGCAGTGTCTGAAGGAGGGACATGAATATGGTGAAGAGCCTTGAGGGAAAGCATTATAAGGACCAGCTGAGGTCACTTCGTTTGTTCAGCCTGGAGAAAAGGAGACCAAGAGGAGACTCATTGGCATCTGCAGCTTCTTCCCAAGGGCAAGCAGTGGGGCAGTCCCCCAATCCCATTTCTTCTAATGCCCTTCCCCAATTCCTGTCGCCTCCCTGCCCCCCTCCCACTTTCCCCTTTTCCTTTCCATTGTCCTATTACCCCTTTTTTATGTTCCCAGAAATTTCTACCACCTTTTTCCCCTCTCCATGGCCTCCCTCCACTGGTCCCTTTCCCCAGAGTTCCTTCATAATACCTGAGGGAGTGTGATTGTGAGGGAAAGAAAGGAAAGTTTCCCTAAAGTAACCATCTTTTTCTTAAAAAGAAAGAAACAGAAGGGAACCCAGCAGTTTCCAGCAGGCACACCACCACCTATGCTATGCCATACAGAGTCTGTCACAACCAACAACACTGCCCCAGGTGGCAGAGAACCAGTCCCTGCAGAAGGAACCTCCTCCTGACTCAGTTTCCTAATAAACCGTACTAAGAAAACCCCGCATCCCTCCTGCCAGGTCTAAGAAAATCTTAAGGTATGAAGATGGGGTCTCCCTTACCCTGGCAGATGAAGTTTGGACATTGGGGATTCAGAATTGTTTACATTTTGAAAATTGTCTTATAGGCCCTTTTAATTGTTTTTGTCATTTTGTGTTGATTCAGTTTATCTTTCAGAGAAGCTTTCTTAATAATATTGAAAGGGGGACTTATAGAGACCTGGGGGGCATTTCCCCGGTTTAGGGACACCCCATTTGCTCCTTTCCCCATTCCTATGTCTGTTCCTATGTCCCTGAGCCACTCCCTCCCTATTCCCTGATTTGCCCTCCTCTTTGTCCTGCCCTGAGAGCAGGTTCACCCCCTGACCCCTCCGGAGGGGGCAGTCAGAGCTGACACTTGTGTGTGCTGGGGGAACTCTGAACATCTCACAGCATGGCTGAATTAAACATCTGTGGATATTATGCAAAGGCCCTTTCTGCTTCTTTACCCTGGACTTTACTAGCATTAGTCCAGGCTGCTGCACTCCCTGTCTGCAGGAGGTCCTGAGCCAGGCCCAGAGCATGGAGCAGTGCAAGGCTGAGCTGCAGGAACAGATGGGGCAGTGAAAGAAAGGGAGGAAGAACTTCAGTGAAAGAAAGGGAGGAAGAACTTTGGGAGTGGAAGCAGAAGCTGCTGCAGTGGCTGAGGATTATGAGGATGGAGCAGGCAAAAAGAGCTGAGGGAACTGAACGTGGCAAGGCCAGCGCTCCCTGCTGTCACCTGGCACCTGCCTGAGCCTCACTAATTCCTTGCTACTTTCAGGCTCTTCCTCTCCTTCCCTTCCCCTTTCTGCTCCCTGCATCCAGTCTGGCTTGGAGGCCAGAGAATCCTCTTGTCCCCACAGCTGCTCCTCAGTGCCAAAGGCTCCCTCTTCTCCATGGAGGCATCCAGCATTTCTCCTTTTCCAGCTCCACCAGCCCTGACCATGCCTGTATTTCTGCTCTCAGGAGCAGGGTGGAGACAGAGGGAGCCCTTTGGCTCTCGAATTCCCAGCGCCAGGCAGGAGGTCATAGACCAGGCAGAGCAGAAGGCTGTGGAGCAGACCCTGAGGGCTAAGGAGCAGTACCAGGAGGCCCAGAGGCAGATGGAGCACCTGGAGCAGCTGAAGATGGAATATAAGAAGGTGTAAGAAGTGAACAGGGTAGGTGGAGGAAGGTTTACGCCTGGTTGGAAAGGTGGGTCAGCCACATTTGGGGTGTGGAGACAGCAGCTGGCAGGATCAGAGTTCTGCTCCCTGGGAGGAAAATGCAGGGTGGTCTGCTCTCTTGAGGGAAGAAGGCAGAGGCCTCCCTGGTTCTGGCAGCTGAAAGTGGGGTTCTCTGAGATTTGGGATGATTGAGGAGCAGGTCTCTGCTGCCCTGGGGCATTCAGGCAGGGGTTTCCACTCAGCTGAGGCTGACGGTGTTGCATGGGATGATGCAGATGGGGTTTCCTTCTGTCCTGTGTCAGGAAAATTAATCCACAGTGTCAGAGGTTTGTGTCCAAAAATGAGACAGAAGAGTCCGGTAACTTTATTTGAACAAAGGGAGAGGCCATGGGGCATTTCTCTTGAACTGCTGGAGGACACAGCCTCCTTTTTATCCTCCTTCCTGGCTGCATTTCCCCTTATTTCCCCATTGGCTGAAACACTTGAGAGTCACAGACTTCTGAATTGGCCTTGGGTGAGCAACAGTCTATGTCAATTGGTGGAATTCCTCTGGAATTTATGGTTCCACCCATTGCTTCTTTCACCTACCTTTATCTGGTTTTATCTACCAGCAGGCCCACACATCCCACTCATTCCTTTCAGCTGATAGCACGGTCTGCCCAGTCTCGGACAAAGGAAGCTGGAACATGTGCTGTCCTGGGGGATGGAGACAGGGTCTCTGCTGCCCTGAGGAACAGAGGTGAAGGTCCCCCTGGTGCTGGCAGAGGGAGGTAGGGGTCTCTACAGTCTTGGGCAATTGAGGCGAGAGTCTTTGCTGTCCTGTAAGATGAAGTCTTTGCTGTCCATCTTGGTGGATAAAGGCAAAGGTCACAGCTTTTCTGAGGAATGAGGGTGTGAGAAATGCTACTCACTTTTAAAAAAATTAAGAGGTTTATTAAAACCTTATCAAAAATACAACAGAAGACTGAATAGAGAAAATATTACATCGCCAGGAGCCATAAAAAAAGGATCTTCCCCACCATGTGCTCACCCACACAATGGAGGTTTCGCCTTTTCACCCTTTAGCCCCTCCCAAAGTTCTGTCCATCGACTCCTTCCTCTCTGTCCTGTGGTGGAGTTTTACTTCTTTAAATCTTGATTGGAGGTCAGGTGCTGCCATAGTGACAAGCCAACCCTCCCAAATGTCCCAAACCCAGGCTACCCCCAATAACAACACAATGGGTAAAACATAACTATAAATCTATAAAACTTCTCCTAACATACACACATGATTCTGTCTGTTAATTGTGAGAGTCAGTCATTGCATTACTCATCTATCACAAGGGTGAGGCCTCCCGTGACACAGCAGATGAAGGTGGTGGTCTGTGCTTCACTGGGGGACACCCGTTTCAGGACTGGGAGCAGAAACAGGAATGACAAGGGCAGATGCAAACAAGGAGTGTTATAAATGAAAATTTGTCCAGCCAAATTAATATGAAAAAAAAAATATATTATTTTGCAATCAAATTCTATCTAGCCAGCCACAAGGAAAGAACAGAGCCGAGCCCGGGGTCGGCACCAGAAGTCAGCCTCAGCAGAGGTTTTCCCCTATGCCCACACCTCCATCCTGGCACCAGCGGTTTTTATAGGGAAAATTCCTCCTGAGGCCAAGATTGCGGCAGTCAGTCTTTTCTTCCATTCAGAGTCCATAGGTTAATAAGATTTTCTTTTTTGGTGATGAAGAAGAACAATTCAGTGTCAGGAGTTGGTGAATCCCTTGATGAAATTTATGGGAAGGCTGCAGTCAGATGTATCTGCCTGAGGATTTCCATGATTTTCATCTCGGGTCTTTCACCCGACTATGAGTGGCTGGGGTCCCCCGTATCTCTCCACACATCTCCCATCTCCTGGCCGAGCCGCATCTTTTTACGTGTAAATCAGGTTTCAACATACACCAGGTTTCACCTGCGAGGGTGGGGGAAGTCCTAATACAAATGTGTACACTCCAACAAATATTCAATATCACATATATCATATTAGAAATGGTGTGATTTATATCTACTACACATAACAGGGATTAAGCACAGCAAGGATGAGCAGCAGAAGTTTGAGGAGCAGGGCTGGCCCCAGCGGGGCCCGGGGGCTGCGGGGGGCGAGCGCCCGGCCACGAGGGAGCCCCGATGGTGGCCGGGCAGGAGCCCAGCCCTGCCCTTGCCCAGAGACTGCGGCGGCCGGGCCCGCAGCGCTCACCGAGGTCTGGCACCGGGCACGGGGCACAGACCCAGCCCAAAGCGTGAGGAAAACCCAGCAGCCCCTCATGGCACCGGCCTGTGCCCGCTCCAGTGAAACACCGACACATCCCAGTTAAGCTCGGCTGTGGAGACCCCGTTGTCATCCCCCAGGACACCAAAGAGTCCCTTCTTCAGCCCCCAGGACAGCATAGCCTCCTGCCACCTTTTGCCAGGACAAAGGAGACAGACCCTCATCGTCACCCCCACAGCAGCACAGACCTTCATCCCTCAGAGCAGCAGAGACCCCTGCCTTCATGTCCCAGGAGAGCAGAAAATCCATCATCAAGTGCCCAGGGCAGAGGAGAGCCCTTATCTTTATCCACCAGGACAGGCGATACCCTCACCTGCACCATCCCTTCACCCTCAGTTCAGTGGAGGCTCCCACCTCCATCCTCCAGGGTAGCAGAGACCCCCAACTTCATCTGCCAGGATAAGGGAGACCCCATCTTCATCCCTTAAGAGAGCGGCTCCCCCACCTCCTGCATTTTCCACCCAGAGCAGGAGGAAACCCCCTCCTCCATTCCCCAGAGGAGTGCAGAACATTCACCATCCTGTCCTCCAGAGACCCCCACCTCCAGCACTCTGTATCCTGGACACACTGCAGGTCCAGCAGAGACCACCCCACCACCTCCATTCTCCAGTGCAGTTGCTGCAGCAGAGACCCCTGAGCAGCTGCTGACAGTGATGCTTCCCTGGGGCCCCTGATGTCCCCAGGTCCTTCCTGGCATCCTACCCTAGGCCACCTGGCAGGTCCCTCTTCAGCCCCATCAAACCCTAAACCTAACTTGCTCCCAGAGCCTTATGGATTCTTTCCTCTGCAGAGCCTCTGAAACTCCTATGCCCAGAATTCCTGTGCCCAGAATTCCTGTGCCCAGGTGCAGTGGAGGGCCCAGGGCTGAGCCAGCGCAGCACCCAGCTGGGCTGATCCCCAACAGGAGCCGAGTTGCAATTCCCCACAATTTTGGGTTTCCATTTCCTTATGACTTTTAACAGAGACATCAGTGAGCAGTGTTTTCCATCCTCCCTCACCTCAGGGCTGTGAGACAGGAGCTAAGCCAGGGCTGGAGGAGCTCTGCGTCTCCTTGTCCCCCTCTGGGGCAGAGGTTGTCCCTTGCCATGTCCTCAGATGTGCTGGGACACAGCTGTGTCCTCGGGAGTTCCTCATGGGCTGGGCAGGCTCTTCCCCACCCACAGCCCCACCGGTGCCACCTTCCCCCCAGATGTCACCTCTGACACAGTGGCTGAACCTTCCTCAGGGGCAAAGCAAAGGGGTTCAGAGCATAAGGCAAACATGTCAAATCCATGGGGATGGGGACCAGCGGCTTCAGAGGGCCTGAAGTCACAGGATCCCTCCGAGTGGCTCTGATTGATCCCAGCAGCTGAAAAACAAAGAGAACTGGGAAGGGTGAGGCTGGCCATGGCAGGGGACAGTGCAGGGACACTGCTGGGAACCCGAGCTGCTTCAGAGGGGGGAGAGGGAGGACAACATGCTGTGGTCCCCTTACCCCTCTTCCCCTCTTAATGCCTCCTACTCCATCTCCTGAGTGACTCTGTGGTGTGAGAGAGCAGGCCCTGCAGGGCTGTGTCCCTCTGGGGGATGGATCTGCCACCTCAGAGCCAGAACTCGAGCAGCTTTTGGCCCCTTGGTGGGGTTTGGCTCAGGGGAGAGCAGCAGAGCCATCTGGGGCAGTCCTGGAACCTTCTGGAAGTGCTGCATGGTACTCTGGGGCAGAGCTGGGGCACGAAGCTGGCCATGGCCATCTCACCAGAGCAGGGACACAGCCTGGAGCAGGGGCACAGCACAGAGAGCGGGTCACAGCATGGGGTGGGGGGTGAGGGGGGTGTCACAGCCCACAGCGGGGGCTAAGCCCCTCCAGGGACACAGGCATGGACAATGTCCCTGGGTGAAGCTTCCCACAGGGCTGAGCCCTCCCAGCCCTGGCTGCCACATGTCCCTGTTCCAACTACTCCATCCACTGCCATGTCCTTGTCCCAGCTCCTCCAAATGCTGCCATGCCTCTGTCCCAGCCCCATCCCCTGCCAGTGTCCCTGTAGCAGCTCTTTCATCTGACAAGTGTCCCTCTCCCAACTCCTCCATTCCTTGCTGTGTCCCTGTCCCACCTGAGCCTGGCCCTGCTGCTGTCCCTGTGGCTGCCACATCACCGTGTCCCCATGCAGTGCCATGTGGGCTCGGTGGGTGCCATGGTCACGTAACAGCCTCCGTGTCCACATGCTTGCTGGCCAGAGGGGGCAGGTCCAGAGGGGGGATCTGCTTCATTTAAGCCCAACCACGCTTTTAAGCAGCTCTGCTCCAAGCCCAGAAGCTTTTCAGGATCTGTGTGACCAAGCTGACACCTCCAGGCAGCCCCAGTGCCCAGGTTACTCCTGCCCTGCTGGTCCAGGTGGCTTTTACCCACCTGACACAGCCAGGTGCTCACCCTGGGTTAGCTGCCAGCAGGTCCAAGGCTGACACCATCCCTGCTCAGGATGTTCTGGCGTGCCTGGTGCTCCCCTGTCCCACTGCCCACTGTGGTCCAGGTGGATGGGAGCCCAAGCCATAGTGATTAGGGGGTAGGAGTGCAGCAGGGGAGCAGGCAGAACATCCACACACAGCTAAGGCACATCCCAACAGATCTTCTGAGCTCCCCCACAGCCCCCAGGGTTCTGCCTGCCAGCGACTCCCTAAACTGCTTTATTTCACCCCATGGAGCAACCGGTTCCCTCCCCTGCCAGTATTGCCAGGACCAAAGTCTGGTTGAATTGTTTTTATTTGGGTGGGTGAGGTCGCGCCTCTGCACCCCTGTCCCAGGCGCTGGGAAGCCATGGGGTGCCCAGGGGGGCCCCGGGGGGCCATGGGGTCCCCCCAGCTCAACAGCCATGATGGAGGAGCACCCTCTGTGCCCTGATAAACAGAGCCTCTTCTTTCCAGGCCAGGATCCAGGCAGGGCTGGGGGCTCCTGCCAGTGTACAACGGAGTCTCCTGGAGCGAAAGGGTGGAGCAGACGGGGCTGTGGAGATCCAATTGCCTCACACGAAGCAGGGCAGCAGCAGCCAAGGAGAGGGTGGGCTGGAATGGAGGGGTGGGGAGGGGGTCACTGCTGGCCCTGGGGGAGGCTGTAGGGGGGGACACAGCTTGGGACATGTGTGTGCCACATGTGCACAGCAGTGTCCGGGGAGCCAGGCTGTGTGTCTGTGGTGGGCATGGCTGCTCTGCCTGGTGTGTGTTTCATCCCTGCCACCAAGAATAACAAAGAAAACCCCCAGCAACCCCAGCAGCAGCACTTCTGGGACTCTCACAGTTGAACATCTCAAATTACTTTTTAAAATTGTGTAATGCCTTGCAATGGGCTGTCAGAAATCAAATGAACTACATTCAGGCTTGTCTTAACAGCCTAAGGAAAAACAAATAAACTCCATTTTCCCAGCCTAGACACAGGAAGACCATTTACCCCAGGTGATCAAAGACCAAAGTCTGGGAAAGAACAGGGGGAAAATGCATCTCTCTTGGCTGCTCTTACACACCACTGTCAACAGATGAAAAATCCAGTGAACTTGACTGCTGCACAGCTGAGTGAACAGCAATCAATCTGGGAATACAGGGCTAGGACCAGAGAAAAATGCAACCAAAGGACATGAGAGAGGAAGAGGGAGAAAATGCATAGGCTAGGGGGAAGAACACTTGAGGACAGGAGCATTGCATCTCTGGAAAGAGGAAAAGGGTATGCGACTTTATCCCAAAAAAAAATGGGGTTTGCTGGAGGGAGGAGTGTGCAAGGACAGTAATTGCAAGACTAAAGGAGGAAATTGAGAATTGTTTGACCCAATCAGTGCTCAGGTTCCTCATTTATGCCTCAACTGGCTCAAAGTTTTTAACTAACCTCCCTTCTGGAAGAGGTTCTCACACCAAGAAGCCCTCTGTAATCTACTGCACCTGAAGTTTATATTGACACAAGACTTCCAAGGGATGGTGTGGAAATGCAGGGACATCAAGTGACAGAGTTGGGAAGAGATGGGAAGGTAAATCTTTACGTCCTGTTCACAGACGCCTGGCACAGGGAGCTGAACTGCAGACCCATTCTAAAGCTAGGGGAAAAGGGAGCAATCTTTACCACCAAAGGGAGAAAGCTCATGCTTTGAACTGTTAGCCAATGACAGGCAACAGAACTAGGCAAAAATAACTCTACCCCTGCTGAAACGTGGACAGCCTCACCAGAATTAGGCACTTGATATGAGCCCAAACAGGCCTGAAATACAGCAGAGAAGATTTCTATCAATTGCTTAGGACTTAAATAACCAAGCTTAAAAAACCATGTATCAAACCTCTGTTTCTCTTTTTGGTAATCAAACTGTCTCTCTGTCACGCTGCATTGCCTCCATAATGTCTTGCTTTGTACAAAATTAGAGACAGGAGTCTGTGAGTGCATTCGTAATTCCTGAACACATTTCATTTACATTGCCAGGTGCTGAGGCCACTTGGCACAGAACAGCTTGCTGAGCAGCTTCATCAGCTTCAGAAACTACATCTAATTCACTGCTGGGGAGTGGTCCCAGGACACCCTCACTTGAAAACTTTGTCAGGAAATCATTTGCAGGAGCACTGCTTGGCACAGAGCAAGAGCAGCAGGGACCTGCACCTGCTCAGGTAAGGAGAGGCCGTGTGCACATGGCTTGTGTGGGAGCTGCCACTGCTCCAGTGTCAGAGCAAAGCTCGAGTTGCTGCTGGAATGACATTTGCCTTGGCCTTCCTATCCAAGTGTCTGATTTCTTACGTTTCTGAGACCTCTCGGAGTCCGCTCACAGCTGCAGGAGCTGCAGAAGGAATTGTCCATGGAAAGCTTGTAGAGAAAGCCAGCACTGTCCTGGGCTGATCCCCCAGCAGGGCAGCAGGTAAAGGAGGGGATTCTGCCCCAGGTGAGACCCCACCTGCAGAGCTGCCTCCAGCTCTGGATCCCCAGCACGAGGACGAGGAGCTGCTGGAGAGAGTCCAGGGGAGGCCATGGGGATGTTCTGAGGGCTGGAGCCCCTCTGCCCTGGAGCCAGGCTGGGAGAGCTGGGGGTGTTCACCTGGAGAAGAGGGGGCTCTGGGGAGACCTTAGAGCCCCTTCCAGGGCCTACAGGGGCTCCAAAAATGCTGGAGAGGGACTTTGGACGAGTGCCTGGAGTGCCAGGACAAGGGGGAATGGCTTCCCAAGGCAGGGTTAGATGGGATATTGGGAAGGAGTTTTTCCCTGTGAGGGTGGTGAGGCCCTGGTACAGGTTGCCCAGAGAACTGTGACTACCCCATCCTTGAAGTGTTCAGGACTTGAAACAACCTGCTCTATTGGAAGGTGTCCCTGCCCATGGCAAGGAGGTGGAATGGGTTGATCTTTAAGCCCAAAGCAGTCTCTGAGTGTTTGAACTCTGGAATATGGCATAACCTGAAGCACAGAGCAGTTTGTTTCACACTGATGTGAACAGGAGTGTTATTATATGACCTGAGGGATTAGAGAAAAAAACTGAAGAAAATTACTACCACCTTTGCCTATTACCTGTGGAACAGAAAACAATTCTGTTTTACAGTGTTGAGTTATTCTCAGGTTCTGTGAATTAACAGAATCAGTGGACAGTGCATTTCCTTCCAAGGAAAATCCAGTGCACTTTCCAAAAATACTCCCAGAAGTTTTCATTTCTGTCGTGGTTTGTCACACAGAGGATTTTTGGTGAATATATGGGAATAGAATTGTATGTGAGGGAGAGACTGAGATAACATCACAGTGAGGGTTAAGTTCCTTCCTACTCTCTTATTTCCTTATTAGTGCTAAAATCTGTAGCACAATTACCCACAGCACTCCATTTGGCAGCTGCTCGTTGTTAAGTAAACACATATTCCCGTCAGATAAATACACTTTGGTGTCATAAACTTCCATAGGCACCACATACAGCTTCACTTTCAGCGTCCTCCTGTCTCCTGTGCAGATGGTGAAACCTGAAATAAAACACAAGGTTTGTTCTCAAGAGCCATCAACAACAGCTCGGTAACATGGCTTTCATTAAGAAATGCAACTCAGTTTTTAAAAATTATTAATCTGGGGATTAATAGGGTTAAATTGGTTTGGAAAGGTGAAAGTTGCATTAGGCTTTGTCCCAGAGCAATGAGAGTGGCAGCAATGCTGATTTCTGTAACATCTTCCTGTTGCCAGAGCCCAGACTGCAGTGAGAAACAGGCACAGGGCCGTGGCAGCAATGGTCACGGTGAAACTTTTCAGAGCAGGAAGCAGGGACTGAAGAGAAGTGTTCTCATTCTTCATCCTCTAAGTATCCAAATAATTTGACGACTAATTCCTGAATCCAAACACTCCCTGGTGAAAAAAGCAGCAAGCAGCAGGGAAGTCTCACAAAGGCAATCCTGACAGAGGCTTTCCCAGCTCTGGGGCCCACTGCTGATAGTCTGCAGTTGAATTAACTACTGTGATTTAGAGAGAAGCCCATCAAGGGGAGAAATGCCAACTTCAGTTTTCAAATCACTGCATTTGCAAGCTGCTTCTTCCTGAACACTGAGCTGTCCACTGCCAATGGGATGGGTGCTGTTACAAAGAAAGAGTATATTCCTGAAGAAAAATGAAACACCAGGGATTTTAAATTGTTCTTATAATTTACTTACTTTGCCTAAAAATCCAGCTTCTACAACACAGTGCAGTTAGGAAGAGCAAATGGGCTAACATGTGAACATCCTTGTTGGTGTGCAAGAATTCTTTCTTTATTTTCACTTTATCAAAAGAGAATTACAAATATCCCAGAGCACCCAAGTAACTACTCAGGGCAGTTGAAGCGTTTGGAGGGATTTGGAATCAGGCTCCAAAATATCCTGTTTGCCCTTACAGTCTCTTTTACTATAAATCAGATTGGTCATAGCTAGGAAAGAGGATGGAGACACACTGGGAGATCAGATCCAGGTGGAGCTCTGTGTTGAAGGGGACTCTGATGAGCAAAGAGAGGAGTTTGCTGTCCAGGCACCAGCTTGCACAGTGCCCATCCTCACCACCCAGTCCCTGGAGGAGCACAAGACCCTGGAGGCACCATAATACAGGCCAGCGATGTTCAAAGTCGTTGTGTTTAAGGGCAAGGTCTAATTCTGTAAAAGAACTTTGTTTTAAATTCTGACAGTCCCTCAGCTGATGGTTTTGGTGTTGACAGCAGTCAGCAGCAGGAGCTCAGCAAACAGCCCTGCTGTCCTGAGTGCACATCCCTGTGTCCCCTGCCCCACAGGCAGGACAAAGCCCTCAGCCCCACTCCTGTCAGGCTGGCAGCAGCCTCAGACTGCCAGGCCACTGAACCAGGTGAGAGCTTCATGCCTCACAGCCATGCCCCTTCCCCCATGGGCAGACCCTGAGCTCAAGATTTGGGTTTTTTTTCAAGATGGTTCCTTCTGCTCTCCCTAGTTTAGGAAAATGCAGCTTTCCAGTGCCTGAAGGAGTTCCAAGAAAGCTGGAGAGGAGCTTGGACAAGTGCCTGGAGTGCCAGAATGAAGGGGAATGGCTTCGCACTGCCAGGGGGCAGGGCTAGATGGGATTGTCATGGTTTGACACTGGCCCAACACCAGGCACCCAGGAGAGCTCCCACTCCCCTGCCACAGAGGAGAAAAAAAACATTAACATAGGGTTTCATGAATTGAGATAAGGACTGGGGGGAAACACTTAAAGGGCAAAACAGGCTCAGCTTAAGGGTGCAAAATGAATTTATTACTGACAGAATTAGAGGAGGACAATGAGAGATAAAATAAGCCCTTAAAACACCTTCTTCCCACCCCCAGCCCCTCCCTCTTCCCATTGGCAGTGCAGGAAAACAGGGCAAGGGGGTGTTTGGGTCAGTTCATCACCCAAGTTCTTCTGCTGCTCAGGGAGAGGAGTGCTTCTCCTGTGAGACCATGGGGTCCCTCCCACGGAGCTCATTCTCTGAGAACGCCTGTGGCACGAGCAGGAGCAGCAGCCCTGCTGCACTGCTGCCAGGTGAGTCCCCCCACAGCACACTGCCCTCCCCAAAATGCTGTGACCTGGGGCTCTCTTCCCTCGGGGTGCACTCCTCCAATGCCAGGCTGCTCCAGCCTGGAAGCAAGGACCCCCTCTCTGGGTCTCCACTGGAGCACAGCCTCCTCCAGGCATCCACCCGCTCCAGCATGGGCACGTCTGCCACGGGCTGTGGGTGGATCTCTGCATCCCCTGTGGATCCCCACGGGCTGTGGGTGGATCTCTGCATCCCCTGTGGATCCCCACGGGCTGTGGGTGGATCTCTGCATCCTCTGTGGATCCCCACGGGCTGTGGGTGGATCTCTGCATCCCCTGTGGATCCCCACGGGCTGTGGGTGGATCTCTGCATCCCCTGTGGATCCCCACGGGCTGTGGGTGGATCTCTGCATCCCCCATGGATCTCTGCATCCCCTGTGGATCCCCACAGGCTGTGGGTGGATCTCTGCATCCCTGTGGATCCTCACGGGCTGTGGGTGGATCTCTGCATCCCCCATGGATCTCTGCATCCTCTGTGGATCCCCATGGGCTGTGGGTGGATCTCTGCATCCCCTGTGGATCCCCACAGGCTGCAGGGGCACAGCTGCTTCACCATGGTGATCACCAGAACCTGCAGAGGAATCTCAGCTCCAGTGCCTGGAGCACCTCCTGCCCCTCCTCCACTGACCTTGATGTCACCATCTTGTTTCCCTCGCATGTTCTCAACTTCTCTGACTAGGAGAAAACTGTGTGACTTTGTTTTTATTTAATTCTTAAATATGTCATCTCAGAGGCATTACCAGCCTCTCTCATCGGCTCAGTTTTGGCCAGCAGCATGTCAATCTTCAGAGCCATCAGGGATTGACTCTGCTGGACATGGTGGAAGCTTCCAGCAGCTTCTCACAGGAGCCACATCTGTAGCCCCCCGCTACCAAAAACCAGGCTATGCAAAACCAACATAGAGATATTGGGAAGAAATTTTACCTTGTGAGAGTAGTGGGACCCTGGCACTGACTGCCCAGAGCAGCTGTGACTACCCCATCCCTGGAAGTGTTCAAGGCCAGGTTGGATGGGGCAGCCTGTGACAGGGCTGGACCCCTTCCTGTGAAGAAATTTTCTCTAATATCCAATATAAACCTCCCATGACACAACCTTGTTCCTCTTGTCCTGTCCCTTGCTCTCTGGGAGCAGAGCCTACCCCTCCTGGCTGCACCCTCCTGTCAGGGAGTTGTAGAAAGTTAGAAGGTCCTCCCTGAGCCTCCCGTTCTCCAGGCTGAGCCCCCCCAGCCCCTTCCCCAGCTCCGTTCTTTTCTCTAGATGCACTCCAGCCCCTCAAGATCTTTCTTGTTTAAGGGGCCCAAAACTGGCCCCAGGGTTTGTGGCTCCTCAGCAGTGTCCAGCACAGGGGACAGGCACTGCCTGGTCCCACTGCCACACCATGGCAGGTACCAGCCAGGTGCCCTTGGCCTCCTGCCCAGCTGGGCACACACCAGCTTATGTGCAGCTGCTGTCAACCAGCACTCCCAGGTTGTTTTCCAGCTGTCCAGCCACTTTTCCGTAAGCCTGGAACACTGCAGCAGGTTATGGTGACCCAAAGACAGTACCTGACACTTGGCCTTGTTGACTGTCACACTTACAGGATCTAGGCTTTACAGAACCCTCTGCAGAGCTCTCCAGCAGATTAACACTTCCACCCAACTCAGTGCTGTCTCCAAAGTGACTGAGGAACTCATCACCACAGTCCTGCTTGCTTTTGCACTCCTGCCCTGGGAAGTGCTATTTACCCTATGCCTGGTCCCACCCGTCTTCATCCCCACCCTCATCCCCCACAAGCCTGCACAGTAAAGTTCTGCAGCCAGCAGCCACGTGGAGGGATCAGTTTTTATTTCAAAAGACAGTAACACAATTTTTCAATTTAGTATCAAAACACTGGATATGGTTTTTGTCTCCAGATTGGCCCCAAAAACTGCTACAACCAGGCAGCATGCTCAAACCACAAGCTACACACTGCGAGCGTGACACTGCCACACTCACGCCTCACAACCACGACACACCAGCAATGCACAGCGACATGGCTTGTACTCAATTAAGACAATAAGAGCAGTCCTGGGCAGGAGGGAAGGCTTGGCTCCCTCCCTCCAGGTAGGCAAAAACACTTCTCCAAGGACACAAGGCTGTTGTACTTAAGTTGTTAAGTGTAACCCAGTGATGAGCAGTGAAGCTCGGTGCATCAGCACTTAGTGAAGGCAAAGTCAGCTCCAGGGTAGCGATGGGTTACAGGGACACTGGCTTCTCTAAGCCCTTCAGGTGTGGAGGGGAAGGGACACAATCCCTGTGAAGGTTCAATCAGTTCAATTGTTCAGATGACAGGCTTGGCTTAAGAAAAACAAAAACAACCCCCCAAAAAAACACACCTTTCACCCCAGATATTCCTTCCCAATACAGAGCTACCTTAAAGCTGAAAAACTGAACTGTGCTTTTGGCAAACAGCTCCTGGAAAAGGAAGTTTTCTCGACAGGCTGTCAGCCTAGCCTGGCTACTCTGACTCACGGCCAGAACCATCATATCCGTTTCCTGCCCTGCCAAAGCAGGGTGGCCCAGAGCCGATTAACAGAAGGTTAATACCAAATTTTAAAGCCAAGAGCTCTGAAGTATAGCTCACCAGCCTCACACGTTATTTGGAATGTTTATAATGGTTGCTACAAAAAAAGGTAGTTACAAAATGTGTACATCTCAAACATGCTCTCCAAACATTATTGCATTGTTTACTTCCCTTAATGATGCTGTTTGAAGCTCTGCCCAACCTGGTGGCCTTTAACCCTGGAACAAAGGAGATTTGTGTTTGGTCAAGTTGGCAACAGAAAGTAAACTCTGGCCCCAGGGTTAGAGGGCAGCAGCAGCTGGGCTGGCATGGCGTGGCAGAGGCAGTGGCAGGGATCCATTACATCTCATTCAGGTCTAGCAGGGTCTGGTCCAGCATTCTTTGCGTGCAGAGATGCTCCTCTTTGGTGGATTTCAGTTTATCTGGCAGGAACAAGAGTCGAGAGTTATGAATCAGCATCAAACAACAGAGAGTCCTTTGCCAAAGAAAGCTTGTGCCAGCCCCTTCCCCACACGCAGCTGCAGCGATCCTTGGGCCGGAGTGCCTGGCTGGGTACAGCTGGAAGCTTTGGGGTTACCTGGCTCGTGTGCAGCCCTCGCCTCTCCCACTGCTGCTGCTCCCACTCAGTATGGCCACGGTGCACCTTGAGCCAGAGCTCTGGTCAGTGTTTCACATGCAGGCGTCTCTGACTGCAGCCAGCTCTTCCCAGGGCTTCCACACCTCCACAGCTGACACACGTGGCCCAGCAAGGCACCCAAGAGCAACACACCCCTGGAACTACAGCTGGTTGTGCCCCCCTTCCCCTCAGCACAGGGCAGGGATGCCAAGCCCAGCAGCAGGGAGCAGACCACCAGCCCAAAGGGCAGCGGGGCAGGAGCTGGGGCAGTGACAGGCAGAGTGAGGAGTGAGGGAGCTGCACCTGCCCAACACTACAGGCAGCTGTGCAGTCAATTCTCACATGTTCCTTAAGCCAGGAGGAGAGCAGATCAGCAGCTAGTGCTCTAAGTAGGCTTCACTCCAAAGGTGAGCCCACCCATATCACTGGAGACATCCACACGCTGGGACACTGGACAGACAGGCTGTGGAAAAATGTCCTTTAGGTACAGGCAGATTCCCAAAGCCACTCCAACCTCCCCAGGTCTAGAAACTGCGCAGAGAGAGAACAGCCTTCCTCGAGCATGAGCAACAGCAGCATTTAAATACTCCCTGCAGGCACCCAGGTCACAGCTTCAGGCTGAGCATTTTGGCACTTGCTATCAAGATGTCTGTGAGCTTTCCCAACCCATTTCAGGGCTCTTTCAGCCACACTGGCATCAGGCCTGGGAAATTACTGCTGCCCCCAAACCTTCTCAGTTAGGACTCCCCTAAATAGGAATGTACTACAGTGTGCAGTGTCTCACAGACCACAAGGTCAGTCATTTATTGGTAGAAGCCATCATTCCATGCACCAGGAAATCCTACAGTCATTCAGCTAATAGTAAATAAGGTTGTAGCACTTGACAGGCAGCTTCAAGCAGACATAAGTCTAACTTCAGCCCACCCCTCATTTGGGGGGCTGCGGCTATTCTGGTTCCATGGAGGAGCCAGGCAGGACCCCCTGGACAAGCAAACAAGACTGGTCAAAACACAGCCAAGTCTGGGGGTGACTTCACCAGGAATAGAGGTTACCTTTATATATTAAAAAAAGTGCTTAAATAAATTACAGGATAAATCCAAGTGCCTCATTAAAAAGCAGCAATTGCATAAAATTCGCAAGTCTGCCAGTCTTAATGATCAGATTTCACTGTGGTCCACAGCACTGGTGGTCGCAATAAGCTGTTTAATGGGATTAGTGGGCCCCTTCTCAGTCACACAGATCATGCAGCATTAACTTCAGCTCATTAGAGAGCAGGCGGTTTTTCTCAAGCTGGCTGTACAGGCGCTCTGCAGCAGCGGCAGGATAAGGGAAACAAGAGGAAGAGAGAAAAAGAGAGAAAGGGAAGGTTAGTAGAGCACCAAGATGAGCACATCAAACAAGCTGTCTCCATAATGTGGGCTTCTGAGGACAGCCTGGGCTATTCCCAAGGGTTTGTCTTTCTCTAACTTGTGCTTCAGCTCAGGAAGATCACAGAGGAAGCCAAGTGTGGGCAGAAGTGAAAGTGCTGCCAAAGATGTACAAAGGCAAAGAAAGGAAGAAGAGACACCAGAAGAGGAGCCTGCAGGCAGGGCTGGGCTGGACCCCAGCAAGGACAGAGATCTGGGATGTGCTTTAAGCCTGTGGAGCACATTGCAGAAACGAGTCCTGCCACAGCTGTACCAAAAATAGCTTCCAGAGGGAGCCACACCACAGTGCAGTGAGACTGACAGGGTCTGAACAGCAGGACAGGCACATCAGAAGAGCTGAGAATGAAAACATCACACCCCTGACCTGGAGGACCCTCCTCTGAGAACACACCTGGTGCCACACTAACAACCTAGTTAGGACTGAAGGCAGCAACTGCTTCAGGTACAGCACAGAGGGACTTCTGGAGCACAGAGCCTTTTTTTATTTCTGCCCCAGAACAACTCTATGAGCAGAGCACAAGCTGCCACTGCCTTTGCAGCTGTGGCCTCTGCACCCTCTGTCCTTAGAGCCCCACCGAGGTCCAGCAGCCACATGCATCCTAAAGCACTCATGCTCATCAGTATGTTTGGTCCCTTTCCAGGATCTGTCACTTCTCAGGGCTGGGTGGCCAGTGTCCTGCCCCACAGCCTGTCAGCCACAACCAGCCACTACAGAGAACACATTCAGCATCTCTCCTGCGCATTTGCATGGGCAGAGTCCTCCCAGTCTGACAGCTCCAATTCCTGCACTTAGGGGAATTCCAGTGAAAAAACGTTATACATCATCTTCCAGCCTAACAGAAGTGACCGGCACCACCTGCAGTGCCACAGTGTGATGCCTCTGCTGGAGGAGTGAGCCCAGAGAACAGCCTTGGCCTTCCCCTCTAATCTTTGTACTGTGACGTCCTAAGACTCTCCAGGCATCCTCTGAAGGGAAGCTACACCATTCTTCATTGCTTTCAATCTCAGAATATTTTGCTCTTGAACAAGACCTAGCTGGGTAAAATTCCAGAAAGTGGAGTTTCCATGGAGCAGCCAAAGCTGTCGCCCTCCCCAGAGTCTCAGCTCAGCCCCTCCAGTGTAATATCTGCACACAGAGGGGGAAGCTCAACTTCAGCTTCACTCAGCTTCTCTCAGTCCTCAGGACCTGCTCTAACTGCACCTTGCTCTGCAGGGCAGTAATGCTGATTGATTGTCCCTTCTTTAAAGGCACCAAGAGACCAAGGCACAGGCAGAGAAGCCAATGATTTTTGACCTACCACAACTGGGAAGTTGAGGGAAGTTGTGGGTACATGGCATCCTGGCCCATGTCTTGCACAACAGCTGCTATTGCTGTGAGGGACTCGGGCTTCATGCTGGCTCTGAGCAGCCCCAGTGCCAGGCCCCAGACCCAAGTGATCCAGGCTGATCCTGGGTCTCCCCAGTGGCAGAGGATGAGAGTGAACTGTGCTCAGCAGGACTTGGTGCAACAGCTCACAGCTTTCAAGCAAACATTCCTGCTTGTGTACAGGGACCTGATGATTCACCCACACAAGGTAGCAGACTGGAGTGTTTAGCATGACTAAACTTCCCAGACTTCAGGAGCAGCTTCTCCACATGGAACACATGCCCAGGTCTGCAGCAGCTACGCCGTGTTTGGCCTGCTCCCTTCTCTGCCCAACCCCAGGGAAGCCTCACCAGCTATCCCTGCCACTCGGGGAGCCCCAGGACGTGGGGAGCCCCAGGAGCTGGCCCTCCTGGTCAGTTAACCTGTGTTTGCAGCACTCCCACATCACAGCACAGCTCACAGTAACCAGCCTGCACAGGCCCAGCAATCCAGTCAGACCAGATGTCTCCAAAACCTCCCAGGGTAACCATTGCATCACCCACCCACATACCCATCCACCACCCAGAGTGGATTCCTTCCAGATGAGTGGGGAAAGGGCCTGCCACAGCCCAGCCTTAGATAACATTCCTGGGAACGCCACGGAGCAGAGCAGAGCCACCAGCTCCCCACAGCAAGAGTTAGGATGCAACCAGACCACCCTGTGAGGAGAGGCACTTCCCGAGGGCAGGTTGCCACCTCCCACCCACTAACAATCACAGGAGGCGTGAGGTTGGAAGGGTGCACTGTTGGTTACGTGGTCCAACCCCCTTGCTCAAGCAGGGTTGCCCCAGAGCACTTTGCACAGGACTGTGTTCCAATTATTCTGGATTATCTCGAGTGAGGTAGACTTCACATGGTATCTGGGCAATCTGCTCAATGCTCAGTTACCAACACAGGGAAGAAATTCTTCCTCATGTTCAGGTGGAACTTCCAGGGCATCAGTTTCCATGTGCTGCCTGTCCTACTGCTGGGCATCACTGAGCAGAAGCTGGTCCATCCTCTGACACCCTCCCTTCAGATACTGACAGACAATGATGGCATCCCTGTTGTCTTAAGAGCTGACAATGGAACACTGGACTGGAAGCCTTCACATTTACAAAAGCCCTGCCCCTCCCACAGGATCCAGATCCTCAACTCAGCTGCAGCTGCATTTACTGCAGCTGAAGAGTTCTGCTCTGAAGAACTGAAGAGTTCTGGGTTCTTGCTTTGTGCTTACAGGGCACAGCCACTGCCCCACAACCCAGGAGACTCAGCCCACACTTGGAAATTTCTTGAGTGCTCCCCCACTTCCCCACCTGTCACCAAATACAGAGTGGGACGCTGGGGCAGGTGAGTGTGCCTAGATTATCCTGACTGCCAGTGCTGTCACGTGGAGACCAGAAGGGCACAAACCTGAGAAAGCCACGGGAAGTGTCCCATGTCATCAGAACTCTGCTCACGAAGGGCTCTTCGGGCACTGTGGCAGATGAACAGATCCAGAAAGGAAAAAGTATTTGACCAACCACCATGAGGCAGCACATACTGTTTTGAGAGGCTGACCAGTGTTTATCATACCACATCAACTAGCAACAGCACCAGCAGTGACACACACCAGGCATTCACAGCCCAGTGGCAGTGCTCAGTGGGAAGCTCTGTGCCACACTCCTAGAAGGATCCTGCAGCCCCCAGCCCGTGTGGGCAGGGGAGGGCTCTGCAGAAGATTCCCTGGCTCAGATGCTCACAGCCCTGCTGCATTCTCATTCCTGAAGCAAGAGGCCACACATCATTCCCCCTGGCACAGGCAGCAGCTCACACCCAACCAGTTCTGCCCCAGTGGAGACCAGCCAGAGCTCACACAGTATTTATTAGCTAACGACTATCAGGTGTGTGACCTCCCACTGCAAGCCAGCGTTTGGCAACCAGTGCTGGTGAACACTCCAGAGCAGGCAGGAATGAGGAGTGTCTTCAGTCAGGCACAGCTCCAACTTCCTCCTGCAACCCCCAGCCTCCAGTTTGACCCCACAGGCCCTGTCTGCAAAGCTGCCATCGCATCTGGGAGCCAGCAACACACCTCAAAGAAAAATCCAGCGTGCTAGTGAGGTCTGTGTTCCACTGAGAGTGACACCAGTTTGAAGGCAATGCTGAGACAGTTACTCTAAAGCAGCAAGTGGTCACTAGAAACCCATTTCTCAAAAGCATCAGCCATTTATACAGGAACTGTTTTCCTTTAAAAAGGTGACATCATGCTCGAGCAAGAGGCAAGAGAAATACAAAAAGAGCTTTATGGCTCCACACAAGATATGCAAATGAGAACAACATCCTCCCTGCTCCCCCAACACAGAAAGGGCAGCCCCTCAGAGCAGGCTGTGTCTGGCACATCAGGTCACACAGAGGGAGCTTTGTTTGGGAGCAAGTGCAGCAGAACTGGGGGGCTGCTGCTGCTGCTTCCGTGTCTTTACAGCACCCATTCCCAGGGATGCCCTGTGCACAGTAACTGGAAAAAGGTACTGGAATTCAGAGTGAGATGAAGAGAGCGTGAATGCCGGGTGCAGATGCAGAACAAGCCACCAAGCAGAGAGACAAATCCAAAGTGGAGTTTGGAACCACAAGACTTATCTGTGTGAGACAGAAGGAGACACTAATTTTAAGAAACGCCTCAGTGTTTGTGCACAGCAAACTCTGCTTAGGGAACTCTGGGACACTCGTGTTAAGGCTCTTCTCTGTGGGTGAGGACCTGGCCTCTCCTGGGTTAGTGCAAGGACCAGACAGAGCAGTTGTTAGCAGCACCCACTGCAGATCTGAACACAAAGCTGAGGAGTGAAGTTGCAGAAACACACAAGTTCAGCTACTTCCACAGATCAGTTCATGATCTGGCCCATCTCAAGCCTATTGTGGCAATTCCTAAGGAATCCACCTGAGCACTATCCACAGCCTCTTCCAGAAGGAATCCTGAGACCATGGCCCAGTGGCTCCAGCAGATGACAAAGCCACATTTCCTGAGAAAGCCTTTCCCAGTGGGAATCGGAATTGCACTCAAATTTAAGTCAGAACCCTTTCAGGCCAGCACAGCACTTGGTTACACATGCAGACCACAAGGACCTAGAGTTAGAGGACGGCATGCTGGGGCTCCTTGGGCAGATCTGTAGAAGTAACCTGGACGGCACAGCGCCATCGATTCTCCAACTACAGAAACCACAGCAAACCAAGCAAGCACTGGCGGTCCAGCCTGCTGAAGCGAGAGGCGAACGCCAGCCAGCTCATATTTACATGGAAGTCATGTCATTCAGGGCGTGGTCCAGTTCCTCACTAATTGCTTTGTACTTCAGTTTCTGGGCATAGAGCTCATCTAGAAGAGGTTTAGGAGGAGAACAAAAGGTAAACAATGAGGGAAGGCAAAGAGTTCTTCCAACACTGGGGCGGGACTAGCAGGATGGTACACACGAACAGAAGAAAATGAAGTTAGATGTGGAGCCATCACGACTCCGTGTTCATCCCCAACAATGAACAGAAGGGTTCCAGCAGCCTGAGGACCAACTGACCCACAAGTGCTTTCCAGGATTACAACTCAGCTCCAAGGGCAGCAGAGCCAAGCACTCAACCACATCACCTTGTAAAAACAAGCTGTCCAGCTAGGTCAGCAGGAACCAGTGTCAGGAGGAGCAGCAGGGAAAGGCAACTCCATTCACTTAGGGAGAAGCTTGTCACACCTAAGGAGAGCACTGATAATTGAGGTGCTTTGTTCTCACCTGTGTCTCAATGCAAAGACTGGCTTGGCAGAAGTCACTCATGTAATAGAGCTGGGCATTAGAGGAAATTCCAATCCTGCAGGATGCAGTGAGGTGGGGGAGCAGACTGGCCACACCAGTGTTCTCTATCAGATAATGGAGCAGACAGGCAGCTCTCTGCCTCTAGGGAGGGGTGGGCCTGGAACTGTCCTGACACACCCCTGAGCCTTGCAGAGCTGGCACAGACTCTGGCTGCCTGGGCTGTAGTACAGCTGGGCATGCTGTTAACAGCCTCGCAGAGCCTGGGGAACTTTGTCAGTTGTCATAAACTAGGTCACTTCAGCAGCAAGGCTGTAGACCAGAGCCAACTCTCAATCAACGGTTTCAAGGGGAGCATGCAGGAATTTGGAGGACTTTTTGGAGTTCCAAATAAAAGCTTGTCCTGGACCATGAGGTGGCTCAGATTGCTGCTTGGCTGCAGTTCTGGAACAGCTCAGCTGACACCGTTGCTATTTCTAGATAATAGTGACTCCAGACAGTAGGATAGTGCTTTGTATCTCCAAGATCTTGCACTAAAAGACCACAAAGGCACACCTGTGGTCAAGGTAGGAGACATGTAAGGGTTTTGGTTTACCAGCACCACCACTCCAGCCACAGCAATCCAGAAAGAATCTGGCCACAGTCCCAGACTTAAGGGAGGCAGCTGAAACCTTCTCCTTCTGTGGCTTGGGGCAAGGTTCTGTGATGGCTGGCTTCAGGAGTGCTCCTGAAGAACCATGTGAAGGAATGGGAGGAGGAAAGGAACCCACCCTCGGCACGGGCTGACTACTCCATGGACTGAACTGCTGGGGATTTAACCTTGATTCAGTTCTCATACTGGGGAGTCTGAATCTTCATGGGGGCTGTTTGAAGACTCACTGACTCCTGTGGTTGACTTGCAAGACCCCATTTGAAGTAGCCAGCACATGCATGATGTTCTGCACACAAGTATGTTATTGTGACCATTTCTTACAAGTACAGGTGTCTCTTTCCTGTGCCACTCCTAAATGAATTGGATTAAGCTGGAGCACAGGGGTCTAGTTACATTCCGGAGGACATCACTACCAAAATACAGAAGCTATCTAGATAAGGCCAGGTGTCTGGATCAAGAGCTTGAGACCTCCTGCAACACAGCTGGGGAACTGTTTTCAGAGCAGAGGCACAGGGCAGGACTCTTGCCAAGCCTCAGCTTGCAGGCCAAGTGGCGTTATGCTTCAAGTAATGAGAAGCACAGCAGCCTGTCCACTCTCCAGCTACCTGAGAGATAGCCCTCCTTAGCTTCTCACTCAACACACATTCCTTGGTTTCCTATCCCCAGAATGTACCTTCCAGATCATCAATGGTCTTCTCCAGCTTGGCTACAGAGCGTTCAGCAAATTCAGCACGGGTCTCCGCCTGCCAGACAGAAATAAGCCAGTTAGTGCCACAGCTCTACAGGAAAGGGCACCAGCCCAAGGACATGGAGTCTCCCACCCTCCACATCTCTTCCCAGTCAAGCTGAGGCCAGCTCACCCAGCTGAACCATCTTGACATGGTCACTCACCTCTTTGAGTTTATCAGTCAGAATCTTGATCTCTTCTTCATATTTATCCTCTTTTTGAGAGTACTGTGGAGAAGGAGTCAGCAGTCAGCAGCCCCAGATACCTCCCTCTCCAGAGAGCCCACATGTACAGAGGGCAGCATAAACTCCTCACTGCAGCACACATGCCAACAGAACCTTCCACGTGGGACTTGTTCACATCCTCACCCAAGTCCAACAGGACTGGGCCAGGTGGCAAGTCCCACATCATGCATGGAACACAAACTTGGATGCAGAAAAATTCTCATCTTAACATTTTAACAGCTTAAACATCCTGGCTGATTGAGTCTGCCCCAAGGCAGGGAAGGGCAGCCAGACTTCCTGCACCCCAGCTTCCATGAACCTCCAATGGAATACCTCAGCCCTCCCAGCAGAGCAAGCACAGCACTCCTGGCTTGCTTAAGACTGTAGCTGAATAATTTCCACTTCAGTGGGTGCTCTGCTATTTACCCTCCTAGCACGACAGCAAGGTTTCTGGCCCTGGGACAGGCAGCCCTACCTTCTCAGCCTGAGCCTCAAGAGACTTGAGATTGTTGGTGACATTCTTCAGCTCCTCCTCCAGCTCGGAACATTTACTGTGGGGTTTTGTAAGAAAAGGGGGGAAAAAAGGAAAAGAAGAAGTGGGAGGGAAAGACAGGAGACAAGAAGTGAATCCACGTGCAGGGAAGATCAGGAAGTTCTTTAGGAGACTGTCTGAGATCAGACTGGATAGGACCCTGCTTTGAGGCACCTGTGCAGAAAGCAAGTTCCCTTTTTGCCTCTGAGCTCATGTTTGAAATATTCTGCCAGCACATGCACGGGGCACAGCTGAGCAGCGAGATGTGGACACAGATTTCTGCCAGACTTGGAGTGTCCAAGTAGAAGCTTCACGTTTAGTGTGCTGTTTGGAGGGAAGCTGTTCTGATGGACAGAAGGACAGCCACCACCACGCAGAAATGGATATTTATGGGCAGAGAAGACAGAATGTTCCAGGAGAGAGCAAGAGAGAGACACAGCTAAGCTGAGGGGAGGAGCACAGTGAGGAGACCACATGAGTTTTGGTTTAATGGTTCAAGAAGGGAAAGGTTAGTACCTTTTCTTCGGCAACAGACAGACACTTCAAGTTCTGGTCCATCACTCTGATCTGCTCCTGCAGCTCCCGGCAATGACTGTTAGTGACGGTCACACAAGGGCACAAGCCAGGTGGGGACAAGGTCAAAAGGAGCACCAGAACCACACCACCACAGAGCAAAAAAGGGTGTGAGGGGGAAACACAAAAAAGTCATGGTCACAACATGCACATCTGGGCGGGAAGCACAGTGCTGCTGCTGCTGCTGCTGCATACACACCAACTGTGTTAGACAAGGCCCAGAGCACAGAAAGACCCTGACCAGCTCCTCAAGGATCAGCTGAAGCATCTGGATACATGAAAGGAGCCCAAACACCAGAATTTGTGTCTCTGCTCTGAGCAGAGGAAGCCCAGATTTCTGCTGAGCAGTGCAGAAGCCTATAGTGGTTACTGCAAATACTTGGAGAGGCCCAGAGACCAGCCTCAGCCACAGCTCTGCCCTCAGCCACCCCATATGCCACTCCAGTCCCTGGCCCAGGAGGCCTCTGCCACTTCAGTACAAGCACTGTGCTCTGCAGCAATGTGAACGACCTTGTGACTGCACACACAAAGCAGTGCTGCTGAATGCTGAGGAGAGGAAGGCTCTCCAGCCTCCACAACTAGGGAGTGAGTCCATGCAAAGGGGCAGAGTGTCTCCACCCAAGAAAAATCGCATTACAAACTCCGTGTCCTAAGTGGAGCTAATCCTGTTTCAAGAAGGGAAGTGCTTTCATTCCTTTCCTTCACAGACCTAAACCCACCCTGTGCTTCAGGCCTTGTGTAACAAGGTTAGCAATGCAGTGTTAGTTCCCATGCAGAGGCAGACCTGCCAGGTACATGCAAGCAGACTACTCACGACTCTGCAAGCTCAGCTCTCTCTTCAGTACGCTCCAGATCCCCTTCAATGATCACCAGTTTCCGAGCAACCTGGAAAGGACAATCAGAAGTCAAGAGGAAGGAGGAGAGTTTTGCATTTGTAGGCTCTGCAGAGCAGAGAATGGAAGGAATGCCTGCAGGAGCCACTGGAAGCTTTTGGCCAAGCAGTGGACTGATGTGGCTCTGCTGAGAGCCAGGCTCTGCCCCTAGCTTTGCTGTCAGCAGGAAGAGGACTCAAGTCTCCTGGCCCAGGTCAGTCATACTAGAGCACCCAAGTGTCTCACCTCCTCATACTTCCTGTCTGCCTCCTCTGCAATGTGCTTGGCTTCCTTGAGCTGGATCTCCTGCAGTTCCATCTTCTCCTCATCCTTCAGAGCTCTGTTTTCAATGACTTTCATGCCTCTGCCCAAAAGCAAGCACAGGGAGGGCAGATGTGTGAAACAATCTTGCACAAGCCAGCAGTGCAACAAGTTCCAGAGCATTAACAGCACTGCCCTGGAAGCACAGTGCTTCTTGATAAGCCACAATTCCTCTGAATGCAGAAGGTGGCACAGGAAGGCTGAGGCCACTGGGCTGATGTGAATGCAGCCACCTCAATTGCTTGGAATTAACTGTTCTTTGGAACATTCCTCCAGCAGATCACTGGGTTTCCAGGCCAAGGGGAGTGCAATGCTGCTGAGAACAAGCCCAGCTGTCTGAAGGACTCAGCACAGCCAAGTCAAGCACTTCCACATCTGGAATGAAGGAAGAGCCAAATCTGTCTCTATGGCAGGCCACCAGCTGGCTCAGGCTGCTCACGGTGTGTGCAGGAGGAAGCACATCAGACAGCTGGAAATGGACCACTCCCCTCTGAATCACAGACCAGGTCAGGGAACATCTGCCAGTTAGGGAGCATGCTGGCAGAGGCAGATGGAAGAGAGGCTGCCCCACCAGCAGGCACATTTACAAGGCAATGGTGCCCCTGAACCCATGTATTTCTCCTCTTTTGGATGCAGGGATGCATGGTGGCACACAGCACTTCCTAGCTAGCCTCAGGTTCCACGACAACCAAGGCCCACAGCAGCCTCAGGTTCATCAGCAATGTTTTAGCTGCTCTGCATAAGCAGGCACTGACTCCCACATGCAGTCTTGATGTGGGATCTCCTTCCCCACTCTGGGAAAGTTGATGGCACCTGACCCTCAGTGTTTGACAGCGTGCAAACAGGAGTCCTTGCTCACCTTTCGCTCTCATCTGCTGCCTTCTCTGCCTCTTCCAGCTTCTGCAGAGCTGTGGCAAGGCGCTCCTGAGCTCGGTCCAGCTCCTCCTCTACCAGCTGGATACGGCGATTCAAAGATGCCACTTCTGCCTCAGCCTGGAGGAGCAGAGGAGGGAACTCAGCCTGGGCAGGCTCAGCAGCTCAGCTAGGGCAGCTGAGATCTGCCACGGGGTCAGCAGCAGCACACGGGAGCCCAAAGCAAACCCAGGATGCTTTAGCCACTCTCGCAGAGGCAAGCAGCACGCTTAGCTCTGCAGCCTTCCTGCAGGCTTCTCACTGTCAGCCTGCACTGCTCTGAGTTTAAGCCATGAACACCAAGGAGATGACTTGCACCAAGGGCTGCCTCTGCAGCTGCCGGGATCCTGCCAGGCCATTCATTACGCCCTGCTTATCCACGGGGCCAGAGCGTGGTGACAGCTGCCACTTAGCAGAGTCAGTTTACTGCTGTGATCGGGACATGAGCATCGCCTGAGGCAAACCCTCTCACCAGCAAGGTGAGAAGGATTAACATGCTCAGGGATGTGCCAAGCTGTACTGGGTGCTGGCAAGCTGGGCTGGTCACAGGTGCTGGCCAGCCCCAGGGCTTGTTGCTGCAGAGCCCATAGCCCCAGCAGAGAGCCTGCAGTGCTTGAGGCTTCCTTCCTCCCAGCAACACACTAACAATCCAGAGAAGGAGCAAAAGCCTTCTCCAGTATTGAGACAGGGCGAGGAGGCTGTTCCCCAGCAATAGCTGCCTTGGTTCAGTTACACATATTGGGAGCTGGTGAAACTGCTGACAGCCTGCAGACATTTGCCAGAAATGTGACTGAGACTTTAAAGAACTGGCACAGAGGCCAATCCACCCCCCAACCACTGTAATCCATGTCTTAGTTAGCCTTCAAAGAGGCCACAAGGTACAAGCCAGCCCCCATGGCGCTGTGCTAGCAACAGAGATGGTGAGAAACACAGACCATGCAGCTTTGTGCTCAGTTCACCACTCGTGTGGCACAGCCACTTGTGCTCAGTAAGGCAATACTGCACTGCCATCACCCTGTGGCTTGCTCCAGCGTTGAGTCAGGACACATTCAGGGTAGATAGAGAGGACAGGAGCTGCCCTTCAGTGCTGCTGAAAACAAAGCACCTCAAGGCCAAAGATGAAAATCCCTTCAATGGCACTTCTCTTCTGGATGAGACCCAGATTAAACAGTCAACAGAGATTCGCTGCAATCTTTTTGGGACCCTGGGGGCATGACCTGATTGGCTGTGAGGCCCCTGCTTACAGCCACATCCACTCCAGCCAAAGCCCAGGGGAGCCCAGATGCTTCAGGGACTCTGACATCCCACTGGAGCCCCCGGGGGGAGTCCAGAATCCTGCTCGCCAACAGCACTGCAAAGGCAGGCAGCTGTGCAGCCATTCCAGGGCAGCACTGTGGTCTTCTGCAGAGACCCGGGCACAGGCATATGCCACACAAACATGAAATATCCCAGCTGCACATAAGAAAGCTCCCTTCCCCGCCACACCGTGCCCGAGGCGGGAGGAGCACAGTGATGAAAGGCGGCAGTGTTAGAGTGGGATCCAACACCGGTTGCATCCAGTTCCCAGAGGGGCTGTCCGAGCTCTTCTCCCCACTGGCACTGAGGCTCCCCTGGCAGGTCCCAAGACCAGGCTGGGAGAGCACAGAGGAGCTCCCACGCAGCTACACCCGGCTCTGGAGAAGCCTACACCCCTTTGGTGCCCCAGAGCCAACACCCACCCCGCTGAAAGGAGAAGTGGTCTGCCTGAAGAGGAACGCAACAATACCTTAAACAGAACCAGGAAGGAGAGTGCCCGACTGCATCTTTTCCCTGTTAAAGGGGCTACCAGCTGTTAAGGTGGAGGACCCCCTCCTTCCTTCTCCCAGGCAATGGAGACACACCAGTACAGTGGGCCTCCACTTTTTCTCAGAACTGCATCACTCAGCCCTGACTTCCTGCACGCAGTGTTCAACCCACCCAAAAACCACCCTTAATTTTGAGGAAGTGCCTCTCCCCTGCTGCAGAAGAGCTCTTACACCTCCTGTTCTGCTGCTTTTCTCTAGACATAGATGAAACTGTGAGGCTTCCCCAGAGCATGGGGTGACACTTCCAGGTGAACTCTTCCAGACACCCCTGCTACAAGTGGCACATTCCCATTATTCCATGATTCCTTCACAAAGGCAGCCCTGAACCGGGGAGCACCTGGAGCCCAGCAAATCAAGTGAGAAGCTCATCCAGGCCTTCGGAACTCACTATTGCTGCCCCAAGAGAGTCAAGAGGACTCCCCAGGACCTGGGCACCATACTGGGCGCACTGGTTCTCTCCCATGAAGGAGGTTCAGGGAGCTGAGAAAAATACGCCTGTACCCGTGACAATGCTGCTATTGCAAGGAGAATTCCTTATGTGGCTGCAAAGAAAGAGCCAGCTGAGGCCTGGGAGTGGCGGGAGCTTCTGCCATGGATCTGGGCAGCAGAGCCCGATTCATCCCTGGCAATGCCACAGCGCTGTCACGGGCACAGGCGCAAGCACTCGGGGGTAGCACTCAGCTTCACGCTTCAAATGCAGCAAAATCACTGCAAATCCAACGAGAGTCACGCTGAGATTCGAGCAAGGATCTGCCCCGTGTCAGCCCAATCCCTGTCCCCAAAACGCCACCATCCTGGCCTGTGTCCCAGGCCAAGGGAGGCGGCCACCTCGCGGTCCTGCCCGTGTCCCCTCATCCCTGTCCCCGGCCTTTCCTGCCCGGTGCTCCCGGCCCGGCGCTGAGCGACAGCGCTGCCAGCTCAGATCCTGTGTCGCTGCTCCCTCCTCCCTTTCAGGCACTCCCCCCAGCCCCTCTGCTCCCCCGCGGCTGCCGGTGCCAGGGGCAGCGGAGAGCGGCGCTCGCCGGGCTCTGGGCAGGATGCGGGGCTCGGGAAGCTCCGGAGGGCTCCTGCGCCGGCCGCATCCCGGGGGAGCCCGCTCGCTCCTTCCATCTTACCCGCGCAGCGCCGGGCTCGGGGCCGCACAAGATGGCCGGGGCCTCCCCCTCCCCCCGGCGGGTCCTCCTCCGCTGCTGTCCGGCCCGGGACACCGGCAACAGCGGAACGACGACAGGCCGACCCCCCCGGCCTCGGTGTCTGCTCAGCACCACGGGCGGGTCCCCGGGACCCAGAGGGAGCCACGGGCACAGAGCGAGAGCCCCGCTCCCAGCGGACACGCCGGCCCGGGTCGGCATCTCCCGCGGCTCGGGGCGACCCCCGGCCCCGGGCGCCGCCCGGCCGGCTCTGCCCCCGCGCGGCGGCCGCGGCTCGGTACCTGCTCGCGGTTGCGGCGCTCGGCTTCCACCTCCCGCTGCAGCCGCTCCGCCCGCTCCTCCGCATCGTCCGCCTGCTGCTGCAGCACCTGGATCTTGCGCTTCACCGCCTCGATCGTGGTGGCCCCGGCCATGCTCGGTCCCTCCGCTCCAGCCCCGCCACCCCCAGACACCGGGACCGCGCCCGGAACGGCCGGACGGAAGTGACGTCACTTCCGCCCCGCCCCGGTTACCGGGGAGATGAGGAGCGCCCGGGGCGTGGCGGGGGCGCCGGGACCGGCACCGGCGGGAGCGGGGGATGCACATCCGCACCTGGCGGGAACGGGGCACCGGCATCGGGCCGGGGGAGACACCGGGGTCTGCCCCACGGGCACCTGGGTCCACCGGGACCCGCTCCATGTGGGCCTGGGGGCACCGGGACCGGTCTCGTGTCACAGGGACCAGGCACAGCCCCACGGGGCCCACACGGGCTTCCCAGCCCTGCCCCACGCGACCCCCCTGACACCCGCCCGCTCCGTGGCCGGGCTCCCCTCAGCCCCGGGGGCAGCGCTCGGGCACGGCCCCGCCGCCGGTTCGGGCACCGGGTTCGGGCACGGCCCCGCCGCGGGCTCGGGCACCGGGCTCGGGCACTGCCCCGCCGCCGGTTCGGGTTCGGGCACTGCCCCGCCGCCGGTTCGGGCACCGGGTTCGGGCACGGCCCCGCCGCCGGTTCGGGTTCGGGCACTGCCCCGCCGCCGGTTCGGGTTCGGGCACTGCCCCGCCGCCGGTTCGGGCACCGGGTTCGGGCACGGCCCCGCCGCCGGTTCGGGTTCGGGCACGGCCCCGCCGCCGGCTCGGGTTCGGGCACTGCCACCCCCGCGGAGCCCCAGGCTCCGCCGGGCCAGGAGCCCACAGCCCTGCAGCAGATCCTGCTCCTCCCTTCCAGCCGGGGCAGGGCTGTGGCCGCCAGGCTCGCGCTCCACTTCCACGTGTGAAATCCCACCGGTGCAATCCCACCCGAGCCGAGGCGGGAACCCTCCCGTGCCAGGGCGGATAATGCCGCGGAGAGCAGCGTTCGTCACAGCTGGGAGCTGTGTTCCTCAGTGTCGTGCCGGTCATGGAGCCTGCTGAGAGCTCGATAACACACCACTGAGCCCCGTTATTGCTCCCATTCCCCACGAAGCCTGTTCGTCAATGCTTGGAGCGTGTGGGCAGGAGGGAAAGGCTCCGGGCTGCCTGCCTGAAGCCCTCGGCAGCCAGGCAGGTACATGCTGCAGGAGCCTCTGGCACGGCACGTGTGGCATGGGATGTTTCCAGGGATGAGCTGGGAACCGAAAGGGCTCTGTTGGGCTGGAAGCACCCGGGAGGCAGTTCTGCCTTTTCAATGCTCCAGGTTACAAAATCCCTCCACTTCCCAGAGCCGGGGAGAAACTGGGGGACCCCCGTGGGCCAGCCACCCTGGGGGCCAGCAGCCAGGAAAAGGCATTCCAGGTGCACAGAGAGAGATCCACGAGGAAGCAAGTGAGGATGTGGTGGCAGCAGGGAAAATGCCAACAAGGAGCAAAGCGAGGCAAGAGGGGTGTGAGGGAAAGAAAGAGCTCTGCAATGCTGCACTCGACACAAGCCAATTCCAGTGCGGGGATGGCCACAGGGACCTGCAAGCAAAGCTGCAGGGTGACAGATGTCCCGGCGCGCTGGAGCTCCCAGTGAGAGCAGCCGAGGTGCTGTGCAGGGGCTCAGGCACTTCCCCACGAGCACGGTGGGAGAGGATGGCTCCTGCCTTCTCTGCATCAGAGCTGGGCTGCATCGCTCTGACACTGGACCCTGAGACATCCCGGCCTCTCAAGGGCTGCCAGGTCCTGACAGGTGACGAACGGGGCCTCATGTCCCTTGATGGCAGCAGAGCGCCGCTGGGTGAAACCCTGCACCGCTCGCACCATTGTTTTCCTGGAAACAGCGGACAACAATAGCCGGGCTGTGCAATGCTCACGCTGCCCATGAACCCCCGCCCGCAGGGGGATGAGGGCTCTCCCCTCCTCCTCCTCCTTCTCGTAGCTCGGCTCCACCACCCCCAGCCGTGACTCAAAGCTTCCTGGGGACACGTGGACCCCATATCCCGCACTTGATGGGCTGCTCGCTGCCTGGCTCTGTCCTCTGGATTTGTCCTTCACAGGGCCATTCTCTGCTCCTAGACACCTACACAGTTTTACCGGGAGCACACTGAGCCGGACAGGGACTTTCCTGTGTCCCCAAGGCATAGGGAAAGGGCTGCAGTCCCACCAGGAAAGGGGGCAAGGCAACGCTCAGCTTCCCTTGCACCCCATACATACGTCTGCCGCCTTCTTCTCTGCCAGCTCAAGCTTCTCCTGGGCATCTTTCAGGGCCTCAGAGTATTTGTCCAGTTCATCCTCTGTCCCCTTCAGCTTCTTCTGCATGGCAGCTAGCTCATCCTCCAGCTGGAAGGACAGCGGTGTCACCACAGGTGGACACCACTCTGAACCCCTGCACCCCAAGAGAGCCCTGCCTGCCCCATCCCAGGTGCAGCTCTGCCCCATGGCATTCCTCCTGCCCCTTCCTTGGGACCAGCTCTGCCCCACAGTGTCCACCCCATTCCCACATCCCACCAGCTGGCAGGGACTGAGCCCTCGAGAGCCCTCAGAGTGCCCTTGAGCTGTGGGATAGCAGCAGCTGTCGCACCCTCATACCCCAGGCAGAGTCTCTGTTGGTTCTGGGCTCAGCAGAGGCACAGCACCAGGCAGAAGAACCCAGCAGAGGCAGAAGCAACACCCCCGGGCTGGGGGCTGTGGCTGTCTGCCCTACCTGCTTGCTCCGCTCCTCCGCCTGCTTCTGCTCAGCCTCCGCCTGCTCTGCCCGGTCCAGGGCATTCTCCTTGTCCAGCTTCAGCATCTGCATCTTCTTCTTGATGGCCTCCATCCTTGCTGGGACACAGGCAGCGGTGGGCAGTAGGTTGCAGACAGACAATGGGTGGGTAGAGCAGCTGTGTTGCCTGTGCCCCACTACCCGTTTATCAGCTCTGCCCAGCACAGTGGCTTTGCCTTTCTTGGGCTGACCCGCCTCCCCACCGTCCCAAAAAGTCTGTGCTCAGGACCCATTGTGTGTCCTGGGGGCTCCTGGTGGTCACAGCCTTATTTGGGCTCCCGAGGACAGCTGGGTCGTTATAAAAAGCAGCAGCAGGTCTGCGAGAGGGGGTCCTGCATTGTTCCAGGTGCCCCCTCCCCCCGTGCAACAGGACACCCTGGTTGGTGCCCCGAGTGCTTCCTCAGGATGTTGAACTGGGTCCGTCCGTGCAGCACTGGCATGAAGTCCTCACCCTCCATTTGCCTTCCTGGGGGGGCTTAGGATGTTTTGGTGGCCCTGGGCTGACATTTACCCCTGCCCGGGGGTGGCATAGAAAAGGGCAAGATCATCCTGGCGCTATTTTGGGAGCTGGGGCTTGGCCGAGAGTGTTTGGCTCTGCAGGGAGCAGCAGGGGAAACTGCACCCAGCACTGGGGGCAGAGCCCCCCGAGAGCCTGCTGATCCCCAAGCCCAGCTCCGGCTGTGGTGGTGATGGTGCTGAGGTGGAGGATGTTGTTGGCAGCTGGAGGAGCAGATTCCCCAGGCACAGGGAGGAATTCTTAGGGCAAGTGGTGGCACTTCATCTGCAGCCAAGGGATTTGCAGCCTCCTTGTGTTGGCTCAGAGGTCCCACTGGCCCCATAAACCAGGTTAGGGTTTCCCATGGAAGAGATCCACTGCTCCCACCCAGGGACAGATGTTGAGGGCTAAAGGGGTCAGCACCCAGGGACCCGGGGGACAGAGAGCTGGGGCAGCTCCAGATACCCTGGGCAGGGCACTGGGGGAGACAGTGCCCACCAAGGGCCCTGAGAAATGTCTGCACCTCCATAAATAACCCCCCACCATGCCAGGGCGGTGGAGGCAGTGCTGGGCACAGGGCCACGGGCCTTTGTATTGTCATCACCCCTGGCATGAGCGGGGGGACAGGTGGTAAGCGTTGACCCCACTGCCATCCCAAACCTCCACCAACCCCCAGAACAGCTCTGGGCTCCCCCTCTCAATCCTGTGGAGATGGGCAGACAGGTTTTATTGCAGGAGTGAGGACTAGCAGAGGGTGCAGGACAGGGTGCAGAGGGTCCCCCTGCCTGAGACACAGCACAGGCAGCATCTGGCCAAGTCGGTGCTGGGCGTCCCTGGCGCTGTAAGAATATGTTTGATATTTAGTTGGTTTTCCAATAAAACAACCTAATATCAAACATATCAGACAGAGACAGGGGCAGATGGAGGTGGGAGGACCTGGAGCTCAGCTACCTGTAAGAGAAAAAGAAGACACTGAGAGCTAGGGTGGGAGTGGTATCCAGGTATAACCCCCGAGGCACTGCAGAGACAGCACCCAGCCTCACCTCAGTGACTGGAGCCTGCTGGGCAACTGTGCTGGTGCTGAGCTGCTCGGGATGCAGTGCTGGAGCAGGAGGCGTCCTGTGGCTGGGATGAAGCTGAAGCAGGGCAGTGCAGGCTTGGTCTCCTGGCATGGCATGTCAGGGCACACTGTGACATGCACCGGCACGGAGTAGTATGCCATGGCAGGCAGTGCTGGGGCCAAAGGGACCCCACATCCATCACCATCTTACCTGGGCTGGCTCAGGGGACTGTGTGCTCTGGCTTGGGGGTCGCCTGGCCGCCGTTTATAACCGCGCTCGGCTGCACCGAGCAGAGGGACGTGGCCAGCGGCAGCCCTGGCCCTGCACACGTGGCCTCGTTCCCATTAATTACCACCCATTGACGTCCCCCTGCCCCCTCCACGGACCCCCGCGCCCTTGCCGCCCAGCACCGCCGGTCGATGCGGTCGATGGCCCCACGCCTGCTCCTGCCCCTGGTGACACTCCCTGTCATTAGCAGGGCTGTCAATACCGGGGGCCAGCCCTGGCCCGTGGGCCCTGTGCCACCAAGGGGCTGCACATGACCCTGCCCAAGGACAAGCCCCACTGACACAGGGGAGTTGTGCCTTACATCCCCTTGCTTTGGGGGAGCTGCTGGAACTCAGAAGACTATCTCTTCCAAGGAGCAGCTGGAGGGGCTGCCCGGCACCCTGCTGCATCCATGTTGAAGATGTAGCCCCACCCATGCCAGGTGACAGAGGCAGGACCTCGACCCACACTGAGGGAGCTGCTGGGACCAGGGTAGTGGTGTCCAACGACAAGGGCACACAGGATATCATGGAGTGCTGGAAACACAGCCTTCCCAACCACAGCAGTGCTTTGCTGCAGTGGGACACATTAGCCTTGGGAATGGCACTGGGGGCTTTGTGGGGGCTCAAGCTTTGGGGGACCAATGGGACAGGACATGGGGCCACCAGAATCCTGAGTGCCATGGGAAAAACAGGGACACAGCCTCACCTTGGGGGTCAGGGGCTTCAGCCCCCTGAGGTGGCCACATGATGATGTGGCAGTGGGGACAGCAGGGACACACGTGGCAGCAGCAGTGCCAGAGCCAGGGGCGTGCGTGTGGCAGTGGGTGATGTGATGCAGCCCGACAGCCGAGCTAATGAAGGGCTGTGGCGGGGGGTGCCGGCCCAGCAGCCGCCAGCCCTGTCAATAAGCAGAGCCAGAGCAGGCACTGATGGGCCCTGGGGCTGGGAGACACCAAGGTCAGGCACAGGCAGAAGGGATGGGAGGTGGGGGACAGGGACCTCCCAGCCGGGGAGCAGACAGGGATCCTGGGGTGCCTGGATGGGACAGGGAGCACTGCACCCAGCCCAGCCACGTTCCTCTCCGTGCTGCTGCAGGACTGTGCCACATGGCTAGGAGCACTGTGGCACACGGCATGGCGCAGCAGGACCTGCGCTGGGACAGAGCCCCAGTGTGGAGCACCCAGCCTGGTGAGACATGCTGGCCGTGCTGCCATCTCCTGGCACAGCCATGGGCAAGAAGAAGTGTGTAGAATCCAGGGCACCCAGGGTTGCAGGCAACATGTCTGGATCCCAGCCACAGGAATTGTGCTGGGCTGTGTCTTCCCGCAACTGCTGCCCTGGGCTGTCCCATGCCTCACATGCAGCAGACACAGCCTGTCTTGCTCAACATGTTTTATTCTCAGTCAGGAGCTGGGTGATGCCAGGCCAGTGCCACACACTGGGCTGAGCACTCAGAGCCGCTCCACATAGAAGGCTTTCCCCTGCTGGCGCAGCTCCTGCTGGTGCTGTAGGTGCTCATCCAGGACGAGCTGGCACAGGGCATCTCGGCGGATCTGCCAGGTACAGGGGCTGTGCTGAACCCCCACATCCCCCTAGCTCATCAGAGCTGAGAGAAATTGTTCCCCAGGACGTAGTGGAGCAGGGCAAGGGGGGCACCCACCCCTGGCAGCAGAGGGCCTGGGGGACCCCAGCTGTACCCAACCCACGCCCAGCCTCACCGCTGCCTGCTCCCTGCCTCCAAGGTGCAGCTCCAGGTCTACACGCTTCTTGAGCTGTGACTCCATGATCCACTGCAGCACCCCAAGGGATGATGCCCAGCACTTTGGGTGCTCCCTGGCCCCCTGCCCACAGCTAGAGAGACACAAGGTGGGCAGGTCAGGGAAGCAGAGATGTTCCCCCCAGTCTGCCCTGTGCTAGGGCTCCTCATTGCCCACAGATTCCCAGCAGTACAGGGGATTCAGCTCCCAAGGTGCTCTGCCAGCTCTACCTCATCAGAAGCCTTGCCCCAGCACTCCCATTTGCCTGGACCTGCAAACAAAGAGCAACATTCACGTGGCACTGGGCTTAGCCTGCGCCAGGGCACACTGCAGCCCACTGTCTCCACCTGCTCCCAGGACAGCTTCCATCTTCCCAGCCCTGCCCCATCTGACCTCCTCCCGCTGCAGTGAGGAGCTCTGGCTGTTTGGTGCTGCCATGGCCAGTGCCAGTGACCCTGCAACGGCCCCTGCAAGGGCCAGGGTGCTAATGGAACACGCGGGCAGTAACGGCATCCTGGTTACAGTAACAGCCTCCCGGTTACTGTTATGGTTACCATCACTGGATGCCACCTACTGTCTGGGGCATCTCAGTCACGACAGCAGTAACGGCAGCATGCTGGCCACCATTAATGGCATCCCGGTTACTTCGTAGCAGCTTCAGGAGGGATGCAGCCTGGGATTGGGTAGGGACAGGGCCCTGCAGTCAGAGGCCACTGGCACGCATCCTACTTGAACTAAACTGTCATTTTATTAAACAGTAATTAAAAAGTGCCGAGGTCTGTACCCTCCACCCTGTGTTGCCCACGCCGCAGTGACGGGTGAGATGCCAGCGCTGCCCTCAGCCTGACAGAACGCAGGCTCAAGGTGGGGCCACGAGCTCTCAGCCCCAGCAGCTCGGCAGACGCTGGCACGCGAGGCGCTGGTGAGAGTGGGAGCAAACACCCCCTTGGCAGAACAGATGGGACATTTAACACTGCTTTGTCCACTTGAGACGTCCCCAAATGCCCACTTGCAGGAGAATGAGTAGAAACCTCAGCCCAAAGCAGTAGCTAAGAACAGGCACCAGACTGTTTCTACCCCATCCAGGTGCACAGGCAGGCTGGGCACAGAGGGCTGAGAGCAGGAACAATGACATCATGGGGAAAAGTGTTCACCCTTCAGAAAAAAACAGACAAGTGGCTCCAGTGCCCAAGACCACCACAGGACGGACAAACATCAGTTCCCGCCAGCTGCCGCAGGGAAGGATGGGTGGAGGGGAGCACTGGCTGGGATCCATGTCTTTATAAATAAGCTCAAGCTCATGAGTTTATTCACAGGGTCCAAGACATTGCAGGACTCAAAGCCTGGAGTTTGATAAGCCTGTGGCAGAGAAGGCTATGGGGCTGATCCCCATGGGCTCAGCAGCTCCAGAATGGGCTCCTGGTGAGAGCCAAACTCCAGCAGCTGGAAGGGAGCCCCCGCCGAGTGATGACTTCCACAGTGGGGTGAGGAGGAGATCTGAGTGCAGCTGGTTCCTCTCAGTGCTGCAGCCCAGACCAGCCCAGCATACCCCCACTGCACCAGGCCCCTGCACACTCACAGGGTGCTCTCCAGTGTGTTGTAGTTGTCCTTGAAACTCTTCAGCTCCAGGAAGTGTTTGGCACGTTTGCTCTTCTGGCTGGAAGGAAGGTAGGTGACCTGGATGGTGGTGGGGTTGGAGACTTCAGGGGACAGCGTGAGGTCTTTGACTGCTGACTGGTGCTGCCGCTGGCTGCTGCCACCCCGGGCCTTGGTGCTGTGGGCAGAGAAGAGGCACCATCACTGCTGCTGCTGCCCCAGAGGAGCTGCTCAGCCTGTGTGTCTGTCTGACATGAAGCAAACCTGCTTTCATGGTGACAGCACTCCCTGAGGTCTCGACATCTAAAGCTACTGGTTCTGTGCAATTCCCTGACTCAGAGTGGTCAGGGACAAGGAGGAATGTCGACTGTGACCATGGAACAAACCCAAAACTGCAGTAACAGATGGGCTGCAAGGAAGGAGTGAACCCCGAGGGGCAGCCCGTCTTAGATGACACCTGTGCCCTAAACCCATCTCTGTTCACACCTTCCCACAGGCTGCTGGGGCCCAGGAACCCACCATCGCATCTGGGCAGCAGCACTTACATGTTTGCCAGTTCATTCAGAGCTTCCTCATACTTTAGATATTCCGTTTTCCCAAAGACCTGGATACAAACAGAAAGGAGCATGGAACACCAACTGGAGTTCTGGTGTGGCCTCAGTCCCTGCAGCAGGGCAGTGCACAGGAACGCCCCGTGGGCACGGCAGTGCCCCACCAGCACTCACCCCAGTGCCATAGCGGGCGCTCTCGTAGCCATCCAGCAAGGTGTCAATCAAGGCTTTGCGGATGCCTTTGAAGGAGGTGCTGGAATTCCGCAGTTCCAGCAAGTAGGCACAGAAGTTCTTCCCTATTAAAGACTTTGGGTACCGACCCTCGGCTTGGAATGGGATTTCTGGAAAAAGGCACAACAGCTGAAGTGGAGGTAAAAAATGCTTGTGCTCATCCCTATGGCCAGGAACCACTGGCTGGATAAATTTCCATCCATGCCCACTGGCCCAGCACATGGAACGAGCCAACCCTCAGGCCACCAGTAGGAGAAGTGACTGCTACTCCCCAGTGAGCACCTGGAGCCTCCCCAGGGGGCTTTTGGCACACTCATTCAGGGTCTCTCTGCACCCTTCTGCTCCCACTCTTGCCCTGGGCTCCCTTACCTGATGTCCTGATTGCATCCAGCGCCTTCATCCTGTACAGGTAGTTATAGCAGCCTGGTAAAGGGAAAGCACAAACTGACATCTCTGCAAACCTTGGAGGGAAGGGAGGACAGGGAAAACGGGAGAAGAGACATCTCACATGACAGGACAGCAACAGGAGCAGTCAGAGGTGTGACCTGGCCCCAGGGAACAGTGCAGGACAGTACCTCTGGCACGGTACCTGGTGTCTCCAGCTGCAGGAGCCGGCCGTCGTCCTCTGCCAGCAGCTGTGGCTCATACTTGATGTCCTGCACCCTCGAGAGTCGAATGTCAATCTCTTCCTTTAAATCCTGTACAGCAGGAAGAAAACATTTGCAGACCGCTCACTTTGTTTGTGGGCTCAAAAGGATAGGAACAGGCCTAGATAAACCCTCCCCACTGCCTATCACCACTCAGAGGCAGCAGCTCTGGCACTGGGGCAGCTCCTGCATGTCCCTTCAGGCACAGGTGGGCCCGTGGGTGTAGAGAAGGGAGAATACCCACCTTGGGTGCGTGCTGTCCCACGGGCACGTGTGGGCCACGGCGGGACTTCATGGCAAAGCGCATGATCTGGCGTTTCACGAAGATGAACAGCAGCACGAAGACCTGTGGGGCACAGCGGGGAGGGGGTCAGACATGCACCGGGGGGAGGTCTCACAGCCAGCCTGTGACCAGCCCCCTGCCATCTCCCACCTGCCAGCCCCTCCGAGCCCTGCTTAGCCCACTGTGAGCCCCACGGACACTCAGGTCAGCCCCACACCCTCCCGATGTCTCCAGAGGCTGCCACTCCCGTCCTCTCCCCACCCCACTGACCCCAGGAGCCCACGGGCGCTCCAGCCCCATGAGGGCCCCGAGCCCGACTCCGAGGGGTTCCGCACAGCCAGTCCGGGACACGTCTCACGGGAGCCTTATCGACTCCTCGGGCCCGCGCCCACAGGAGTTTCACGGACGCGCCAGCATCAGCCTCGCGGGGGCTGCACGGCCTCGCACGATCCGGCTCGCAGGACACGCCCGGACACGCCAGCCCGCCCCGCCCCGCCGGCCCTCACCAGGCTGCCGTAAGCCATGACCAGCACCACGTTGACCCCCGAGAGCCAGTTGCTGCCGGCCCCCGCCATGCCCGGCCCGGCCCGGGGCCGCACAACATGGCGGCCACAAAGCCGCCCTGCGCGCCACCACGTGACCGGAGGAGCCCGGGCCACGTGACCCGTGCGGGCCCGCCGCAGCGGCCCCGCGCGCGTCACGTGCTCGGCGCGGGCGGCCCCGCCCCGCGCGGTCACGTGCCGGGGGCGGGGCCGGGGGAGTTGTCAGTGCGGGCGGACCCAGGTAAAGTTGCGGCGGCGGCGGCGGCGGCTCCGGTACCGCGCGGCCCCCGAACCCGCCCCCGCCGCCTCCCGCCGCCGCCCCCTGCCTGCCCAGCCTCGCCGCCTGCCGCCCTCCCGGCCCGGCTGCGCCCGGTGCCCCGGGGGCGGCTCTGAGCCGCGCCGCCGCCGCCGCTGGGCCCCGCGCGGCCTAGTGGGCCGGGCCGTAGCCGGGGGCTGGCGTAGCGCGCGGCCGCCGCAGGTGAGGCGGGCGGGCGGGCCGGGCGCGGGTGGGGGGGGTGAAATGGCGGCCGCGGCCATGAGGGCGGAAGCGGCCCTCACTCGCCCGCCTCTCCGTTGCGGGCCCGGCCTGGCGCCGCCGTGGGGGCTCCCGCCCGGCCCCGCCGGCGCCCTCCGGTTCGGTCCGGTTCATCGCCTCATTGTGTGCCGCGGACCGGGCCGCGGGGTCGGGCGGCTCCGACCTTTCCGCGCTCTCGGGGCCCGCCCGTCCCCGCCGCTGCCGGCGGTAACAATGGGAGCCGTGCTCCCGCCCTGCCGGGCTCCGTGCGGGCCGCCAGGCCCCGCTGCTGCCGCCGCTCCTCGGGGGCGCCCCGTGCGCCCTGGCAGCGGTGGTTCCGCAGCCCACGTGAAATCCCCGGGCAGCAGCGGTTCGGGGGTCCTGGAGGAGCCCCGGCCCGCGAGTGCCGCCCTGCTCCACGGCCCTTCAGCCCGGTCTGGGAGCTCTGGTTGCGCCCTCCGGCCCGGAAGTCTCCCGAGCAAAGCGCTGCCGGTCGATGCCAAGTCGGGGTCTCTGATGGCATATCCGGGAGCATCTCCCCAAAAGCTCATGCTTTGCATACATGGAATGATTCGGTTTTCGACCACCATATCTGCTCTGAGGAAAACCTCTTGTATCGATAACCCTCTTTTGGGTACTCATTCTGCCCCATGTTGCAGGAAAGGCTTTGATTTCTCTGGCCCTTTCCTTTTGGGCTTTGGAGCTTTTCTGCGCATGTTAATTAAGCTTTGTCAGAAGGGGATGAAAATACCACTTTACTGTATTAATACGTCAGGGAAACTGAAACTGGGATGTGCCAGGGTGTGCAGCAGCCAGCAGGTCTGGCACCGCCATGGGACCTACAGATCCTGGTTTTGAAACTGTAACTTACCTAACGTTTCTAATAAAATGAACAGTTTGTTACATTTTTGTATCCCCTTGTTTTCTGGAGACTCCACACTTTCCTTGTGTAGTTGAGGCTCTCCTCTTTAGGCCTGGTGGGAAGGCAGGCCTGAGAAGGAAAGGGGGTAACAGCAAATGTCTCATCTGATGCAGTGTCTTTAAGCAGAGGGTGTTGTAACCTGTAACTGAAATTTCTTTGTTTTCCCTGAGCCCCGTGCAGAGCTGTTGGCCTCAGCTGTGAGCCCTGCTTCATTTAATGCTAAGGCTCCAGTGTTAGTGGCCACCACTCGCTTTGCTGGAGCTGCTCTTTCATCTCTTGGTGCATGTGTGCAGGTTTGCTCTTTCAAGAGAAGAGGTGAAATGCTTTTGCTGAGAGCAGCTTTGATCTGGGCAGCTTGCGTGCAGGCATGGGGGTGACGGCGTTCTGCGGGTCACTGCTGATCCCGAGTTCCCCCAGTGAGGAATGAGTTCCTAGTAGCCAAGTCCTCTTTCCCCAAGGCTGCTCTGGGGTCTGCATGGGGACACCTCCTCACCTGCCAGCCTCAACAGAGTCAAGCTCTGGCTGAGGTTTTTGCCATAGATGTTTTTGTTATGGGTTTTTAGTGTGTTAAATGACAAATGCTTGTGTTGCTGGTGGCAGTGATGCAGCTGGGCAGGAGCATGGCAGCTGCTGAGCAATGCCTGGGCTGCACAAGGTTGGGGCTCAGTCTGCTGGACCTGCAGCCCAGGGAAGCTGCAGGTTTGGTTTCTGTGGATGTGTGGAATTTCTTCCCTCTGGGCCTGTGGTTCTGCTGCCAGGTTGGTTTAATACAACAAATGGTGCATGAAACTTAAAACTGGAAGAAAGCAAAAATAAATATACACCAGGGAATGGAGCCTGCACAGAGGGGATGGCTGAGGATAGAAGCCTTTTCCTTCTCTGCCTTGGCAGAAGTAGAGGCTTGGTGCTCTTCCCCCGTACCTCTGGGGCTCCTGGTAGCTTGGATTATTTCCTGATAAGGGACCTTGGCACTGTATAGCTGTAGAACTGTGGTGTTAAGTTGCTATGAGGCATGGGGGGCTGTGAAGGGGGGAATTTGGAGGTTTTGTGGGGAGCTGCAGGAGCAATTGCACAGGAACTTGCCTACAGAGAAAGGCCAGGCACTGGGGGGAGCAGGTGTGGGGGGCGTAGAGGCAATGTTATGGCCTCCCTGCTCTCAGGAGGGATTTCTCACCCAGTCGAGTACTTGCAAACTTCAACAGGTGATCCCCCAGCTTTTCCTGCACTATTTGCTAATGCTGCTTCTGAGCTCCCTCCTTGGCACACCGTGTTTTCACCTGTGCTGCCCTGCTCATGGACAGCAGTGTTTCAGATCAGATCCTGCACTTGTCTTACCAGGTCCCTGCTTCTACACTCTGCCCGTGGTTCCTTCCCATGCCCCTCGTGTCTGCCTGGGGCACAGCAGCAGGTCCTGCTGCTTTGGGGGAAGGTTTTACAGTCTTAGTAATGAAATACAAAAATGTGAGTTCTGTGATTATTGAAATTTCAGGGGCTCAGAAGCTGTGAGTCCTGACAAGTGCTGTGGGATGTCTCTCGTGTCCTTTTTGCCTAAAAGGTGCTAGAGAGGGTAAAACTTCAGTGCTAATCCCTTTCCAGCATCCCCTGCCCTGAAACCCAGTGTGAGGTTGGAAAACTCTGCTTGCTTTGGACACTCAAACTTTTCTTGGGATTTTTTGCCTCAAGCAGTGTTGTCCAACAGTGTTACTGCATGTTATTCCTTGCAGACATCTTACGTTTTTAGTATGTTTGTGATCAAGAATACTAGGAAAAACATTATTTTTCCAGGTCAAGGGAATAATTTAAATAAGCAAAAATAGGCACTTCTGCAAGGGCAGGTTTGCCTTAAAAACAAAAATTCCACAGACCTGTAGCATCACTTATTGCTGGAGCATTTTTTTTTCCCCTGCCATGCTTTAAAGGCAAAAAAGGAGAAGGGGAAGTAGCTGATGTGTCTGAGGCTCTGAGATGCTCTGTCCTTCAAGTGATGTTTTTTTGAAGCTTTTTTCAAGTCTTCCTGCTCCATTTGATGGCCACAGCCTCAGCTTGGGTGCTTGGCAGATCTCTGCCTACTCACACGTGTTCCAACAAGAAATTGTTAAACTCTTTGCCTCAAGTCCACAGAATGGCTTCAAACTGAAGGAGGGTCAGTCTAGATTCCCTGAGAAAGGTTTTTTACAGTGAGGTTGGTGAGGCTCTGGCACAGCTTGCCCAGAGAAGCTGTGGCTGCCCCACCTCTGGAAGTGTTCAAGGCCAGGGTGAACAGGGCTTGGAACAACCTGGGCTGTTGGAAGGTGTCCCTGCCCATGGCAGGGCGATGGAACTGGATGAGCTTCAAGATCCCTTCCAACCCAAAGCAGTCTGTGAGTCTGATTTTCCTTTGGCTCCTGGTGCCTGATTGCTCCCACCTGGATGCAGGTGATATTCCATCTGGAACACTCTGCCATGGTATCCAGGTAGAAACCTCAAGAAGTACAAGTGGGCATTTTGTGTTGGGAGCACGAGGTTATGGCAGCCTGGCCCACTGTGGTTTTGGGGTGGGTGGGGATCTACAGCAGCCATTCTGGCTGTCTTACCCTTCTGTTTGCTCAGTGTTGGTGCTGCCTTCTGTTTTTGGTATCTAACAGTCCGTTCTCTCTTCTCCCCTGCCCCACCAGAGTTCGACCTTGTAAATACTGTTATTTGTATATACTGTAAATGATGACATCGGTGGGCACTACCCGAGCCCGGGGGAGCTGGGAGCAGACACAGACACAGAGCCAGACGCAGCACAAGCAGCGGCCGCAGGTAAGGGCAGTGGCCATGGCGACCGGGTGGTGTCTAGGTGGAGACCTGGCTGGTGCAGTGCTAACGGCTGGGCTGGCCAAACGAGCTCCCCATGTGTCACAAGGTGCTGCTGCCAGACTCAGGTTAATTGGGCAGCTGCTGACACTGGGGTTTGCATGTCTCTCCAAGTGGGAACTGCTGCTGAGATTTGGTTTTATTTCCATTTGTTCATTTCTCACATACTTTAGTGAATGTAACTGGCTGAGAAGGCACTTGCCGTGGGTCTTGGTGGTCTGGTGGTGGTAAGGTCTGCCCCAAAACAGATGTGGTTTGAGTGGCTGCTGCTTATCTGGTGCCATGAGGCCATTCAACAGTATATCCCTTTCTTCCAGACTCCTTGCTCCTTTTTCAACTCCCTTTCTCCCTGGAGTTTTCCTTCTCTGACCCTTGTTTGTGCCTTCTCTTTGCCGTAGTGATTCCTTTCCAGGGTTTCCAGAGAGCTTGGGGTAGCAGAATGGCCTTTGGAGGATGGTTTGGAAATGCATCACTCTGACAATGTGCTCTGTCTCTCCCTGATTTCTTTAGGCTACTGCAGAACAGATTCGACTTGCACAGATGATTTCGGACCACAACGATGCTGACTTTGAGGAGAAGGTGAAACAAGTGAGTGTGGAAAACAATGGTGAACTCTGACAGGAAGGCAAGATCAGTATTGGGAGTACTGTGAATGCTGGGAGGGTGGGAGGGACACACCTGGCTGCTCCCTGAATTTCCTTGGACTGGCTTCATACAGTTGTATCATGGCATGGTTTGGGTCAATAGGGACAATAAAGGGTCTTCAGTTCCACCCCTGTGCTATGGTGATATCTTCCACTATCTATCCCAAGTTGTTCCAACAGTGCCAGGGCCTCACCAGGAAGAATTTCTTCTCAATACCCTGTATAACTCTGCCCTCTGGCAGTGGAAAGCCATTTCCCTGTCCTGTCACTCCAGGCTCTTGTCCAAAATCCCTTTCTAGCTCTCTTGGAGCCTCTTTAGGCCCTGGAAGGGGCTCTGAAGTCTCCCTGGAGCCTTTACTTCTCTAAGCTGAACACCCCCAGCTCTCCCAACCTGTCTCCAGAGCAGAGGGGCTGCAGCCCCTGGATCATCTCCGTGACCTCCTCTGGACTCACTCCAGCAGCTCCTCGTCCTCCCTGTGCTGGGGACCCAGAGCTGGAGGCAGCTCTGCAGGGGAGGGTCTCAGCAGAGCAGAGGGGCAGAATCCCCTGATGTGGATGAGCCTAGGACAGCATTGGCTTCCTGGACTCCCAGTATACATGGCCAGGTCATGTTAACTCAAACCCCCAAGTCCTTCTCCTCAGGGTTGCTCTCCATCCGCTCTCCCCCAGCCTGTCTTTGTGTTTGGCATTGCCTTGATGCGGGTGCAGCAACTTCAGTCCTGTTGAATTTTTAGTTTGTTTCTGCAGGTAACAGTGTTATTCTGAGAAAAGGAGATTGTAGTGAAAGGAGGGTCATGGTGAAACAATGGTAACTCAAAAAACCCCAGCCTCAGTCACTTCTTGTTGAGGAACACAACATTAAGCTGAGAAGACTGGGGAGATTCCCTAGGCCTTCAGATTTTGTTGAAAGGTTTGGTTTGGGATTCAACTCACTTGCCTCCTGAGAGACCCATAGAGATTTTGGTGCCATCTTGGTTTGGAACATGCTGACCATGGTGTTGTCTTCTCTACAGCTGATCGACATCACAGGCAAGAACCAGGATGAGTGTGTGATTGCTCTGCATGACTGCAATGGGGATGTCAACAGAGCCATCAACGTGCTGCTGGAGGGCAATCCGGACACGGTAGGATTAGGTCCTGTAAATCTGGTGGGGCCTAGTTCAGTCTAACTGCCTATTTGCAGGTGAGGCATCCAGTAAGGTCAAGATAAGGAGAGCCACTATGACTGAGTAGTTCCACAGGAGCATGCACAGTGTGACTGTGACCTGGCTGCTGAATGCTGCTCCCAATGGGCTTGCACAGACTGTGAGCATAGCCCTAGGTTTGAAGAAATAGAGGAGAAAATGCCAGAAGTAATTTCCTTCCTATTACTTTTGAATCTAAGCAGTTCAGCAGTAGTATGCTGGCATCTGTATGTGCTTTGACACCAGTGAGTATGAAGGAACTTGCCTTTACCCATCAGGGCTGAGTAACCTGCATTCAAAGGCAGGTGTGTGTCAGCTGGGGTTCCTTTCTGTCAGAGCAACATGGTTTTTGTATCTCTGACCCTAAAGATTCATTTCTCAGTGATGCATTGACTGGTTTCTGTACTACTGCCTGTGCTATAGTTTTGAGGGCCTTTTTTCTGTTTTTTGTTGTGGAGTTGGGCTTGGCTGCTGTTTCTCATGCAGGTGCTTGTCTCAGGCAAGCTGAGGTCAGCCCCAAGAACAAGAGTGCTTGCTTAGGAGGAACCTTCCACCTGCATGCAGGGTGTCATTCCTTTTGTGACAAAGACAGCAGAGATACAACCCCAAGAAAAAGCCTAGGAATGTGAGATCCGTCCTCCCAAACCACTGCTGATATCACGTATCCTCCTGGCACCCTGGTTTGGTTGAGAGTCTAAATACCATTTTAGAATATTATGCTTTAGGTAATTTTTTTGCCTGTGATGGGCCCTGGGGGTTTGTGGATGAGCTGGACACGTCAGACTATATTTTGTGTATTGCATCTGCTCCCCAGTGTCTGGTTCTCTGCTTGCTTTGGCTTCAGGCAAGTTCTGTACAGCACATGTAGGTGTTCCTCCTTGTCTTTAGAAAGCCCTTTTCATTGACAGTTGAATAAAGTAGCTTTTGGAAATCCTTATAGAAAAGGGAGTGATAGGGATGTGCATTACTGAGGTACAGCTTTGCCACAGCTGTATTCTCCTCCACATCTTTTGTAATCAGTGACTTCTAGTCAGAGAACAAACCCCTGCTATCACAGCTGTTTAACTGCCTAGAGAAACACATTGCTCATGAGTAGCACCCAGGACAGTGTGCAGCACATAGAGCTGTGTAGCAGCTCCTCCTTTCTTGGATGAGCAGCAGGAGGCCCTGCAGGGCAGGGCCATGGAGAGGCAGGCAGGGAGCTGGCACAGGAAGTGCTGGGCTGCCACTGATCCAGCCCAGTGGCCTTGTGGTCACAGGCAGCCCCTGCAGTGCCATTGGTCAGGCACCTTGGAGCTGCTTCTGACCTGGGTCTAGTTTGTGCAGCCATCCCAGAAAGGGGATTTTTCTTACAAGAAACAGACTTGATTAAACAACAGTTCTTGGTTAGCTACTTGTTAGTTGCTTGGGTGCTCTGGTGCTGAAGACAGCTTACCTGCTGAGCTAGATACTGGTAATGTATTGTATTTCAAGTAGTAAAGGAGAAAGTATGATCTTAGCATTAGATTGGATTTGGTTAAAAAAAAAAAACTTACTTGAAAAATGTTTACTTGGAATACTGTAATTTTAAAGTTTATTTCTGAGACAGATATCTATGGAGAAAGACTTTGGAAGACTTGGGTTTGATGGCAGTTTGTGCCACTATGTTGTTGGGTTTTTTGCCATTGTCCCTGCATGCTGCCATTGAAACCCAGCTGTCTGCCAGTTGCGTTTTCAGGTGATTGTCAATGACTTAAGACTATTTTTAATTGTTCTAATAGTGTGCAGCATCAGTTTAAGAACATGACGCCAGTGCAACTGTCAGAAGATACATGGGTGCAGGCCTATGGCAATGAGCTGGAGGCAGGCTTAAGATTTTGCAGTTGAACTTGCCTGTTTGTTAACTTCTGTGATGCTTCTCTCCATCTAAGATGTTATTGAAGGGAGAGGTTTTGTTAATAACTTTGCAACTGCTGAAAGAGCTTAACCCAAATATTGACTGCAGATCACTATGAAACATTTACCTGGGTTATTCTGAGAGCTCCTGATGACCTGTGTGAAAAGGCAGGCTTTTTTTCCCCCCTAAAGCAAGGTAAATGTATCCATGCTTTAAATTCTAGAAGTATCATGACATCTCTGTTGAAGAATTTTAGTAGATTTTTGCAAAAATAGAGTAACTCCTCTCCTGTTACCTCGAATTGCATGCCAGTCAACAGAAAGAAAGCTTGGCTCAAAGGAAGATGATGTGCTGTATGTAGACTAATAGACTCCTTAAATAATTGATCTGGAAACCATTCCTGAGGAGAACTGAAACACTTACCCCCCGCAGCCCCCCAAAGTTACCAGACTAGCCCAGACCTGCGAGGCCTTGGAGGGAAGTATTTCAGGAGCTGGGCAAAGAATCCAAAAGAGGCTCCAACCCCTGATGTGGTCCCAGATGTTTATTCCATGGGAGGAAGAGGGAAAGAGAGCAAACAAAGAAGGGACAGAGCTTTAGCTAGCCTCAGTACAGGAAGGGCTACTTGGCTCCCAGCCAATTGGGTCAAGAAGGGAAGGAAGGGTTAAACTAACATGGTCACACTACAGGGTCTCTGGGGAGGGAAAAACCATTCCCCAGAGCAATACATTGAACCCTGTTATATTCTGTCGCATGTTTAAATCTTTGTGTATTTGCACCTTTCATTGATCTAAATGTAATTAATTTCTCTTCCCTCTGCAAACCTTCAGCATTCCTGGGAAATGGTTGGGAAGAAGAAAGGTGTCTCAGGACAGAAAGAGAGCGGACAGACGGAACCCAGTGAAGAAAGCAAAGAAAACCGGGATCGAGAGCGGGATTTCAGCAGACGACGTGGCGGGCTGCCGAGGCGAGGGCGAGGTGCCACCCGTGGAAGAGAGTGTATGGACCTTCCCTAAATTTAATAACTCCCAAAACCCTCACACTGAAGCACTGTGCTGTGTAACAGCTGTCAGTAGAGCTTTTTGGGCAGACACATGTCTGTGTATGGATATGTTCTGTGCTCCCCTGTCTGAGATGATTCTTTGCGTGATGCCCTCACTTAACATCAGTTTAAATCAAATTTTCAGGGAGCATGTGGTGATCTGCTCCCCCACACAGCCACTGTGTTTTGGGGTTTGAGATCTGGTCTGGCATCCTTGTTAAAGCAGGATGAGTGTTGAAATGTCTTTGCATTGTTCTGTTTCAGTTCGGGGCCAGGAGAACGGACTAGATGGTGCTAAGAGTGGAGGATCTTCTGGAAGAGGCACGGAAAGAGGGAGGCGGGGACGTGGCCGAGGCCGAGGTACACACGGGATGTGAAGTCCCCAGGGGGTGGGAGAAGATTTACATCATGTAGCTATCTCCCATGAGGTGCCAAAGCCACTTTTATGGGAGGAATTGCCAAACTGAAAATATACACTTGATTTTTCTGTTCTTGTGCTTACTTTTAGTGCGTACATATTGCTTTCCCATGTTAAAGATGCTACAAACAGCACCTAGTTCTTGCATCACATCCATGGAATTTAGGGAAAAAAGGTGCTTTATTACAGAGGTGGAAAGTTAAAAAACTCAAGGTTAACTATTTTAGCAGTGGCCAGTGGCTTGTTAGCAACAGAACCTGCATTCTCATTCTTGCACATGTATCTGAGCACCATCACTGGCTTGGACTTTAAATACTTGGAGCAGAAATTAGTTTTACCCCAGAATCTGCTGCTTAGGAATTGTTTTTGGTGGTCACATACTGCAGAAATCAGAATCTAGGGTCCAGTGCTTCTGGTTTGTGCCAGCTGAAAACCTCATGTGAGCCTGCATTGCTAATCATGCTGCCAGCCAGCTGAGGTCACTCCCATACATCAAAAGATGTTGCTGGCAATCCCATCAACCCAGGAAGATCCTCTCCACTTTCATATTCTGGTCATCAGAGCTCTGTGTTTGTTCAAGTGTTTATTTTCCCAGTGGTGTAGAGCCAAGGGACAGCTGTGCATGTGTGTGTGTTTACAGGTGGCTCTGGACGGCGAGGGGGAAGATTTTCTGCCCAAGGCATGGGGTAAGTTCCACTGACACAAACCACAACAAAAACAAAAGTCTGTGCATGAATGGTAGTGTTTGTATCGGTCATTTCTGTTCCCATTTTCTTTTAGATTGCTTTGTTTGGTTTGTTTTGTTTGGTTTTGTTTGTTGGTTTTTGTTAATAAGGCCCAAGTTGCATCATGGTAACTTAATTTTGGGATGGCTGCTGTAACTGAAGCATCTTGCTGCTGAGAGAAGTGCCTTGTGATATGTGTTATGGTCTGAATAAAATCAATTGCTTTCAAAATGCTTTAGCAGAGTGGTCATTTCCATCCTTGTATTTCTTACAGAACTTTCAACCCAGCTGACTATGCTGAGCCAGCCAGCACGGATGAGAACTATGGGAATAGCAACAACACCTGGAACAACACTGGGAGCTTTGAGCCGGACGATGGCACAAGTAAGAATCTTCACATGTGTGTGTGCTGGCTTGTATTGAGAGTGTGAGTGGGTTTTGCATCCATCCAGCTGCAGTGAGGACATTCTAGGCAGGTCTTAGGCTCAGGAATGGAAGAACAGGTGTTGGTTCAGAGATGGATTCGGTCACCCTGATACTTTGCACCCTTTGCACATTAGAAACGGGAGCTGGATGATTGCTCTGGGGTGAGCTTGTGGGTGCTGTTGCCTGGCAGAGGCACAGGAACACTTGCCTCTATTTTTTTTTCCTGTAGAAACCTTGTTAGTGCTTGGAAAGGTATTTTTTATAAACTGTAGTTTGATAAGCAGATCCAAGATCTCCAAGTGTTTGGTGCATCATTTTAAGAATTACACGGATGTATTGCTCTTCATCTTGATACCGAGAGCATTCTTTCTTTCATGGTGATCTTGCTCAACCATGGTGGGATAGGACTTTGTTACAGAAACGAGCTGAAAGCAATTCTGCTTCCTTCCTTGTTTGGAGCAAACATATTTGCTGGGTGATTCTGAGCACCCAGCTGCCTCTGCACATTCTCCTGCATTGGAGAACTGGTGCTCTGGGTTTTCTTTCATGTATGCACAATATTGAGACACAGGTGAACTGAGATTTTGCAGTGTGAGAATGGGACAGTCAAAGTTCTTGCTTGTAAATAGCCTTTTTTGAGGGATGGGGGAGGAGGGCAGGGCTCATCGGTGGTTTTGTCTTTTTTATGGAGCAATCTGGCACCACTGCAAAGTTAAACTATTTTTCCGCAATCACCAAGTATTTAAGTAAATACCATGTCTTGGGTGTAAGAAGCATCCACACCTGTGTTAATGGTGCTTTAGACCCCTTACATACTTCTTGGTTTTGCTGAAAAACTGATAGGTTTCGAAAGAGAGAATTAAAGTCCTGTTAACTGGGATACCTTTTACTGCATACTGTTGGTGTCAGGGAGAGGGTGGGGGTGGTTCATTTGTGTTTTCATAGGTTTTGTTAATTTTTTTTTTCTTCAGAAAAAAGCTGTTGTGAAAGGAGGGTGTTTTTGTGAAACATCAGCAGACAGAGTGATCATCTTTGCAACGGAGATGGGATTTTTAATACTAGAGGGATGGACACAGTTTTGTGTGCTGGAAGTGTGGCTGTCTAGTGGGAACAGGCTTCTGTTTGAATGGTTTTCATTTTCCCTGTGTTGGTTTTTTGTGGAATTGTGGAATGAAGTGGGATAGAGTGTGGTTAGGGGGAGAACTGAAGATATTTCTGATGAACAACTCAGATTTGGTCTAGTACTACAACACAGCTGTAAAGTTTATTGTGCAACACCACTGGTCACCTGTGTTGTGTGTGGTTGTTTTGTTTCCAGTTTAGTAGCCACAGGCATCTCTTTAAATTAATATCCACAGGTACAATGTGACTGGTGTACATGGGGGCAATGAAACTCACCTACACGTTCTAAAGTCAAAATTTCACTGGTTGTCTTTCTTTTCTTTTTTTTTTGTTTCAGGACTTGATTTCATTGGGGGTGAGGGGTCAAATTATCCCCGAAAATTTGACACTGCTCCTGGTACGATACATCCAGGTGCACTAACTGCCCCGGATACCTTTACTTTATAGCTTTTTTAAAAAAATCTGAAATATCTGTGGATATGTCATTCTTCTCTCTTAATTTGTTCATTTTAATTAATATTTGACATTTGTTCTGACTGTGCTTTTACTAACCTTGAGACCTTGAATGTAAATTGGGAGAAGCTAACACCAATTCCTATGGATTATGCAAATTTTAACTTCAGCCATTGCTTCTGGATGTCCAGAGCAGCTCTGTGTCCACAGCGCTGGTGGCAGAGTATGGCACCTGAGGCAGGAAGTGTGAGGCAGCTCAGTCATACTCCCTGTGCCTCACATCCCCAAAGCTGTCACTTGCTGTTGTCCCTGTGCCTCCTCTGACCTCCCTGCTGTTCCTGCTGAGGGTCACCACTGCTACCAGGGCAGCTGCTCTGGCTGAGCTCTCTCTGTGCTTTTCCTCTGCTTTTGGCTGCTGCTGGGTGAGCAGTGCTCAGTGGCTGCTCTGGCATGCTCAGCCTGCCTGGCTGCTCCTCTTCACCTCCCTGCAGTTGAAGATGATGGTGGATTTTGAGATGACAGGGATGCTTGATGGCAGAGCTGCTCTGTGCCTGGCCACTTTTATTTCCTGCTCATATACCATTATCCTTATGAGGCCAAGAGATGCCCATGAGGGGATGCAGTTTGCCTTACATCTACAGAATTCCATTGTGTCCACAATAAGGCAAACATCTGGTTTGTTTCCTCCATCTAACCTGAGATTTTGAAGTTGAGGCTAAGGTCCCAGAAGAACTTGCCACTTGACTCTTGGAGGTCAGGGCAGGAGGAGAAGTGTTGAGGCCAAGGAGTCTCTCATGCAAGGGCCTGAAAGCAGGCAGACATACATGTTGTGCTTCTGCTGTGTTGGAGCATTCCGGGTTAATCTTTAACTTCCACAGGCAGCACAAGGCCATCTGCTCCAGCACTGCCATTATGATTTTGCTGCCCTTTGGCTTTGTTTGGATTAACATTCCTTGTAGGTGCAGAGTGGGGGCCTTTGGGTGTGTTGCCTTCCTAGTGCAGGGTGACAAGCCTGCATCCAGTCCTTGCGTGGCAGCAGACTGCCTGCTGGGCTGTGGGAGGAGCAAGCTGGGTGGTTATCTCCCAGTTTAAAATGAAGAGAGAGTGTATTTGGTAAGGGATTTGAAAAACTTGGAGACACAATGCAATATTTTTCCTTCACCACATTCATATTTGCACATGTTCTTGGCTTAATTTTATTTTTCCTCTTTTTCTTGTTTTGAGGCACTTAAAGACCAGCAGCTTTTTGAAGGGCTTTCTGAAAGTAGAGGAAGGCTTGCTGTTCAGAAGACCACCCTTCTGAAATGGTGTTAGAATACTCAGGGTATTGCTTGTGTTGCAGCTCTCCCCTTTGGAAGAGCTTGATGGAGAGCGATGCTGTTGGTTTCTTTAAAACTTCCCATGCTGTGCTAGTTGGGAGTTTTCTGGAGTGTTCCTGGTGAATCCATCGCAGGTCTTTGATTCTCCATCTGCCCCTTTGTGTGTGGGGAGCTCGAGCCGTGCTGAGTCAGTGTCTGATATTTGAGGAGTAGACTTGCTGGGAAAGCCCTGTCAATGGCTGTTCTTCATCTGCAGGGTTTCCTTCTGCTTTTAGTGCTGCTTTTCTTTTCTTATTTTCTGCAAACAAGCAAGACTTAAGAGCCCCATGTTATGTTCTGCATGCACAAGCTCTTGGGGCAGCTCTCCTGTCTTCCTGCTCTCTGGGCCAGCTGCAGGTACATCCAGCTCCCACTTCACCTCTTGGGTCAGGCTTGGGCTAGAGTGATCTTTCTGATCCATGAAAATTTGGAAAGCAGCCTTCTCACTACTGCTGTGAGGGCACCAAAAATCTAAGGATTGTGGGAATTCAGGTTTCTAAACTGCAGATGTGTTTTGCATTGGATGTGTTGATGGTTCTGGCTGTGGAGGATGGGGTAGTGTGCCTTAAGACTTCTGGCACTCTGGCAAGTATTGTTGTATTAATATCTGTATTTCAGACTTGAATATATAAAAAGGTAAATCCTGGGGACTTCTTGAATTGGCTCAATTCATCAAGCAAGACAAAAAAGCAATGAAAAAAGACTAATTTATTGATACTTATTTCATGCACTAGATCCCCCAAGTCTAGACAAGTGGTTGTTTAAATACACAAGTGAAGTCTATATGGGGAGATCTGTGTCCTGCAGAAGAGCTCAGAATGTTCTCCTTCCCCACACACTTTATGATGTAAAAGGGCTGATACCAGCTTGTTCCATCCAGTAAGTGTCTTCAGGATTAACCGTGTTGGTGCTCTCCAGTTTTCTTGATCTGGTTTGTGTGGACTGAAAATAAGCTGCACAAAATGAGACTGGCTTTATGCTCTGAGGTTTATGGGGATGTGAAAGCTCCTGCTGTCTTCCCAAACCAAATTTTAGTTGGTAAATGGAATCTGAAACTGACACATAATATTCAAAGTACACAGAGTAAACTGTGATGGAAGCAAGGATTGGAACAAGTTGAAAATGCAGCCAGGCAAAACTCTTTTTCTGGTAAATTTTGCTCGCCTAAAATGTACTGTGTTGGATTGCAGCTGAGGTTTCCTGCTTTTCTCCCTGGTACTTCAAGCTGCACACTTTGAGCATATCTCTGAAACTGGTCACAGAAAATGCAGGAATCCCCTAAATTTTCTTTTCTGAATCCCATTTGCTTGAGCACAGGAGGTTCTGGAGCGCTGAGGTTTCAAGATTTTTCTTCTGATGGGGTGGAAGATGAACCATGGGAATGGCTCAGTTATCCTCAAGTTTTATAGAAACTTGAGATTTACCTGTATGGTGAGGTTCTGTGCCAGAGCTGGCAGGAAGCCCACAAGGGAGGAGCTGCTGGGGTAACACTGCTTGCAGGTGCACAAACCTACAGCTACTGCAGTATAAGGGAAAGACAGGAAAATGGCACAAGGAGGCTGGGGACAATGCTGGGGCTTCCTTGCAGAGCTCAGCTTCCCTTTTGGGTGTTGGGAAGATGTGCTGTCAGCCCAGCAGTTCCTCTTTTTCATCCCAGCCTTCACCAGCAAGGCAGAGGCAATCCCATCACAGCACCTTGACCATAAAAATCCTGAGTTGAGATTGACTGCTTTAATTGTCTGATTGGCAAATACAAATCCTCCTGGCTGCCTGCAAAGCTCCCCAGTGCTCCCCAGCTGTTGGACATAGAGCTTTGATGCATGCATAACTTCTGTACCTGTTGTTGTCCTTATAGGTGCATGGAGGGCAGCGACAGAAGAATGGGGCACGGAGGACTGGAATGAAGATGTAGGTATTTTCTGAACCCATCTCTCTGTGCATCTGCCAGCAGGCTGCTGTCCTGTCTGTACACACAGAGCTGCCAGGGGAGCTCAAAAGCCCATCCTCCACAAACCGTGGATGGAGCCCCAGGCAAGCTCCCAGCCCCAGGAGCTATGATGATGAATAAGTAATTGTTGCATCTTCTACAGGATATGTGTTATAGAGCTTGTCATAGGAGCCCAAGACAGGAAGAGCTCTCCTGGGGCATTGAGGCTGGTCCTCTCATTTCCTGTAACTGCAAAATGGAATTCTTCCAAAAACTGGCCTGACTCCACACAGGCTTTTTGCTCCACTCCTCTGGTGGTGTGGCAGTTGGGGAAGATTTGCCTTTGATCACACCAGCAGCAGTTTCATGTTTTCATGCACATCATGTGCCTCTGCTGGTCCTTGTGATTTGAATGGAAACAAAACTCTTGACTTTACTTTCTGACATGCTCTTTGGTGTGTCTCACCATCTTGTGTCACTCTTGTCTCCTTCAGGAGAGACTGGACATTGTTAGCACCTTCTGTTAATGCCTATCTATAAGTTTCTTCTGAAATGGGCTTCAGTCCCTCTCTGAATCAAGGAAGGACTTCTCGTCTTGCAGATGGGAGCAGAGTTGGACATTTTAGTGTGATTGTTAGTTTTGTGTGCTCATTTTGGCTCAGCTGACAGAATGGGCAAGCACAGCAAGCATTTGTTTGCCAGGCACCACCTGGGGGAAGCACTGCTGCTGTGTTCAGAGATATGAGCAGCTTTTCTTTGTTCAGTCAGGTCTCTGCTAGAAGGGAGTTTCTAAGAGCCTTTCTTACTCTCAGTATGTGTGAGATGCTCCCAGGAGTTCTGGATTTACACTTAAACTCTGGCAGTTCAGTTTGTAGCAGCTCCTCAGTCTGGAATAGAAGCTGTTGTGTTCAGATATGTTTCAGGCCATATTTCACAGGTCATCACTAACCTCCAGCAGATTTTGGGCAATATTATTTTCCCTTCCATAGTTGATCTGTTGGTCAGATCATCCAAGTGAGCCCAGATCATTGGAAGCTTAGCTATGGATCCAAAGTTTCTCTTTGACTTTGTTACCAGTGCTTGCACCTACTGAGCAGGGGCTTTTGCAGGTCTGTGCTGCATGCCATTGACTCAAAGCAGCACCCCAAAGTCCTAGGGCAGACCTAGGGAACTTACAGACTATGGGAAATTTGTAGAAGCATTTGAGAGTTTTTTTTTCCACTGGCATATGACTTGTGCGCTTGCCTGAGAAGAAACAAAAGAAATAGAAACTAATTCTGATGAAAGCCAAATGCTAGAGAAGTTTCAGTATAAGCACTTGAATTTTTTTAGTTTTTCTGTGGTTGTTTGACTCAAACATTCATGTGCTTTGTGTCATAGGCACTGTTATGAGGTGCTGCTCTCACTTTTGGATTCTTTTTTTCCTTTTTTATCTTTTAGCTGTCAGAGACAAAGATCTTCACAGCCTCCAATGTGTCTTCAGTGCCTCTGCCTGCTGAGAATGTGACAATCACAGCTGGACAAAGGTGAGAGCCCATGGTGATGCTGTTTTCCTGGAAAAGTGGCACATGAGTCTCAGAGCAATTTGCCATCTTCGACTAAACCTTACTAGCTAGTTAAAATGCAGCAGCTCTGAATGAGATGGTGTGGATTTAAATGGAAGAGTTGATTTAGGAGTTACTGGGTCCTAATCCTGGATTAGAATTTTCCTAGGCTCTGTTGCTGGTTCTTCAGCTTTGGGGGAATTTTGCTGGGTTAAATCAATGTAAAGTGTGATTTAAAAGCAAAGGCCGTGCAGGGTCTTGCTTGGTCAGTCTTTTTGAGACTGATACCAACAGTTCTGAGTTAGCATTCTGCAGGTTCCTTCAATTTGTGAAGTAAAAGCTGTGAGGCTCGAGGGGGAATACTGTTCTCATGGAAGTGGGAGCTTCTGGTAACCTCAGTGGGTCTTTGTCTACCCAGAATTGATCTCGCAGTCCTGCTAGGAAAGACACCCTCTTCTATGGAGAATGAGTCAACAAACCTGGAGTCATCCCAGACTCCTTCCCTGGCGCAGCCACTGGTGTTCAGCAATTCTAAACAGAGTGCTCTATCCCAGCCTGCCTCTGGAAACTCCTTCTCTCACCACAGCATGGTAAGGAAATGCTGGTCTCTGCCAGTGGGTGTTTGGCTGAGGTTGCTTTTATCTCCTGTTGTTGTATCTGTTTGGGTAATACAGGAAATACAGTCCTGATGCTCGTTGCTTGGGACTGGTAGAGTGAAATAATTTGCTAGTCTGCTTTAAAAGCAGTGGCCTGAAGTTCATTGCTCAATTTGAAATAATTGTGATAATTCCTCCCCTTCTGCCTTTGTCAGATTTGCAACACATGCTTCATTCCTGCTTAAAGGAAAGGAAAAGCTCTTTTGGTCCAGGGCTTGCAATTCCAACAGTTTGAGAAACAGAACTGGTTGGGAACTGGTGTGGGGTGGAATGCTGGCACCCACTGACAGGAGAAGGAAGGAGACATTGAGTCAGAGTCAGGGATGTGCATAGACTTGGGCAGATGCTGCTTTGTGTAACTTCAGCAAAAAGAAATAAAGTTTGTTTACTTAATGGTGAGATAGTTGAGGAAAAATTTTCAAAACCACATTAACTATAAAGCCAGGATCTCCTGGTGTTTTTCTTTTAGTGGAACTGAATGCATGAGAATAATTCAGTATGTTTTTTAAGATCCTGTCTGTTAACTCCCTTTGTAACCCCCTGTGACACTGTACCATGGCATGGGTTGGGCAAGAGATGAGCATACCTGTGTTCACACACGATGGAGGCTGGGAAAGGAACATGAGCCCTTCCTGCCAGCCGTGTGTGTGTGTTTGGAGCTCAAGAGTGTTGAGCTGAGGCACCCAGTGAGAAGAAGCAGGATACAGTGCATTTGGGTTGATGTTCAGAGATGTCCTCTGAGCCAAGTTCCAAGCCATGGGAGACATTGACTTTTATCTCCTTGCTGAAATTGCAGGTGAGCATGCTGGGGAAAGGGTTTGGAGATGTCGGGGAGGCCAAAGGCAGCAGTACCACAGGGTCGCAGTTCCTGGAGCAGTTCAAGACAGCCCAGGCACTGGCTCAGCTGGCAGCTCAGCACACCCAGCCTGCTGGGAGCACCACTGCTGCTTCCTGGGACATGGGATCCACCACACAGACCTCGTCTCTGGTGCAGTACGGTAAGAGGCAGCACAGCTCCCCAGAGGGGAGGGAACGTGTTTCCCCAGAACTGCAGGGGCACGCTGGGAGCAGGGTGGGAGGGATTCAGCAGAGGATCTGTTCACAAGTTCACAACCAATTTAGCTGAGCTGGAAAAATTAAGAGAGCTGTGAGTGAGACTAAAATGTAATATTCTGTGTGAATCTCTCCCTGTTCTTTTTATACTTGGAACGGTTGAATCTGTCATTCCAGACACTTTCGGGGCCAGGGATCTGGTGTTCTTGAGCTTCTCAGTGTGCAGAACTACTTCCCAGTGTAAAGCTGTGCCAGAAAAAGTTCTGAAAGGGCACCTCTGGAGAATAGCTCCCAAATACAAGTGCTTCTCCCTGCTGAACTCCTACTATCTTTTAAGGGAATTTTAGGGGGATTTGCTCTTAAATGCCAAGAAGTAATTCTATCACTAGGCTGGCATGAGGGAATAAACAGGAATTGAGAGGCTCTTTTCAGATGAGAAGCTGAGTTTTGGTGTGGTTGAGTGCTGGTGTCATTTCCTTCAGCTTGTGCTTTTTATAGGGAAATGGCTCTGGTTCAAATCTAAGCTGAAGAAAAATTGAGCTCTGTCCTAGTGACAGTCAGTGTTGCCAGCTTCTGATCTTCTCAGACAAGAAGCCTCAGAGGACAGTCACAGAGAATAGGAATTGATTTTGAACAAACTGTGGAAAGGCTTAGTCAGATGAGGAAGGTGGTGCAAAGACCTGAGGGTAGGCAGCCCGAAGTAGTGATGTTACTTGAAGATACCTAGTCCCTGCAGGAGAAGGGTGAGGCAGTGGAATGCAGGACTGATAACAGATGGGAAGGAAGTGGCCTGCAGGACTCTGACATGCAGTGTCTCCACATGAGGGACTCTGGAGCCCAGCTTTTCTTGGAGAATAGAGGACTTCTGCCATGCAAGCTGACTTTGTCCTCTAGGGACGGTGGAAGCAACTGAGGGAAGAAGGGCTTTAAAAGTCTTGGCATTGATGGTAGTGAGAATGTGAGGCTGGGAGCAGAGATGCTTAAGTTCTCTGCTCTCTGGCAAGCTTCAGGATGAAACATAAAAAGGGTTTCTTTTTCTTGGTAACCATCAGAATTTGATTTATTTTTAAGGAAACAAACCCTGCTGTCTTGTCCCATAGATCTCAAGAACCCAACAGACTCTTCTGTGCATAGTCCCTTCACCAAGCGTCAGGGCTTCACATCAACTTCAACCATGATAGAAGTGTTCATGCAGGAGAAGCAGCCTGTGGTGACAGCCTCCACAACCACGCCGGCACCTCCATCCTCACCACTGCCCAGCAAAACCAATCCAGTTCCCCAGATGTCACCAGGGTCCTCGGACAACCAGTCCTCAAGTCCCCAGCCAGCACAGCAGAAGCTCAAGCAGCAAAAGAAAAAAGCATCATTAACATCAAAGGTGCAGAGCAGTGGTGGGGAAGGAGACATTGGGTTTTGTTAGAGCTGCAGTAACAGCCATTTGGGCTGCTGAGGGAAGGTTTGGGCTTGGCCTCCCTGTTGCTAGCACTGAGCGTTTGTGGGGATGATGGAGTTGTGTGCCTGCCTGGGTTGAACAGTGTAATTCAGGGGCTGCAAGCCTGTAACTGCCATTGTGTGCAGGGAAATGAGGGTAATAAAGTCATTCTCTGGGCTAATCACAGGGAATGATTGACCTGTTCTGTTGTTCCTCCCTTGTAGATTCCTGCACTTGCGGTGGAAATGCCTGGCTCGTCAGATATCTCAGGGCTAAACCTGCAGTTTGGGGCGTTACAGTTTGGTTCAGAGCCTGTTCTTGCTGAGTATGAATCGACGCCCACAACCAGCGCCGCCGTTAGCCAGTCTCAGAGCAGCCTCTACACCAGCTCGGCCAGGTGGGGACCAGCAACCTGTTCATCCAAGCAGGCAGCTTTGGAAGTTGGCTGATCCTGTGGACTGGAGTTGTCGTGCATACTAGTAGACCCTTTCTGACTGTGCTTTGGTCACAAAGGGGGGACAATGTATGCAACAGCAAAGCGCAAGTTGCCAGCAGACTCAATGGGCAGCTCTGTGGCTCTTTGGCCTGCAGTACTTGCACAGTAAACAGTTTTTCTGCTACCCTTAAACTGTGTTGTTGAAAACATAGAGGGGGAATCCCCAACACAACTGCTCCATGTCTTTGGTGAACAGATTCTGAGTGCTTTGTCCTTTTTGCCTGGCAAACTTGGACACAGTGGGGTAGGAGTATCTTTGGTGATGGTCCGTTTGTCTTCTGTTGGGCTGATCCTTATGGCCAGTCCTTCAAGTACTGGGACCTGAGTGGTGGCAGCTCATGAAGGGTTGCCTAAGGCACAGCAGTGTGTGAGGCAAGGCTGCAGCTGTGTGTCCATGACTGGGCTAGCCCTGCTCTCTGGGCACGTTTCTTGTCTTGGCTGCTTCATTTATACTGGTGCTTGGGGCTTTTTGTCTTGAGTATTTGAAGTGAAGAGTCTAGTCTCAGCCAGCAGCTTACAGCAGGGGTGTTTTAGAGGAAAATGGAGGAACATTTTTTTTTTTTCCCTTTTCCAGTGAATCTTCATCCACAATTTCGTCCAATCAAAGCCAGGAGTCTGGTTACCAGAGTGGCACAATACAGACAGCAACATTTACCTCCCAGAACAGTGCTCAGGGACCACTGTACGAACAAAGATCCACCCAGACGAGGCGATACCCAAATTCTATCTCCTCTTCGCCCCAGAAAGATCTGACCCAGGCTAAGGTAAGAGAACAGCTTTGCTCACCCATTGTGCTGAGTGAGCCTCACGTGTGAAGTGTCTTGGGGAAAGCTGAATGGCTTATCAAATGGTTCTGTAATCCTTCAGCCTCACTGTGTGGCTGGTGGGCTCTAATGAGAACTCTTCTGGCTGCTGTGTTTTGTGCCTGGGTCTGGATCACTGGGGTTAACAGCAGTCAAGCTGATTGCAGGGCATGTGTTGTGTCAATGAAGAGTTACCCTGCTAGAGAGGGGCACTCACACAAAGAATTGTGTTACGGATTTGGTTATTGTATGCTGCACACCAGTTCAGTAATGTTATGTTTGGCTAATGAACTTGGATTGAGAATGTTGAGGCAGTCTTAACTACCAGCAGCAGAGAAACTTCTTGCACTGATTTCTGTAATATACAGCTGGGGACTATGCTGGCATGGGACTAGACCTTGGGACTGACCCAAACAGTCTGGTGACACATCCTGGTAGCGGGACCTTTTCATAACTGCAAGAGAGTGTGAGAGAGAGGTGACACTAGCTCTGCCTCTGAAAATGTGCAGCTGTAATGCCCAGTACTCCTTTTTTCTCTTCTTCCTCAGAATGGTTTCAGTTCTGTACAACCCACGCCATTACAAACCACACAGGCTGTTGAAGGTAAGAGTCTTGCCAGTATGGCAGGTGTCCTGTATCTCTTGTGCTCATGTTCTCTGCTTTGAATTAGAAGCTTTATCTGTGCTGATAGCAAGTTTTTTCTTTGCTGGACTAATTGCTGCCATTCAGATTATTTGTTTGCCTCAAAACATTCAGCTTTCTGCTGATCCTTGAGTTCCTTGAAGGGTCACCTATGACAATAACTTACTCTTCTTTGTGTGTGGAAGGCATTTTGTCTGTAGGCCTCGAAGCTCTTTGCAGAGCCAGTGTTAGTATTGGGGTAAAGTGAGCTGTAGAACACAATCATAAGTGTATATCTGTTTGGCAGCACTGAGGGAAGCCCCAAATCTCCCAGCTCCTCTAGCTGAGCACTTGCTGGTCCTTGCCCTTGTGTTACCTTCTGGAAGTTGCCAGTGACTGCCCTTAACCCAAAGCTTTGTTCTTAGGTGCTACGGGCCCTGCGGTGAAATCCGACTCCCCCTCTGCTCCCAGTATTGCACCTCTCAACGATGGGGTGTCTGCATCATCCTTGCTGACAACAGCCAGCCAACACTCAACAGCTCTGAGCAGCCTGAGCCACAGCGAGGAGCTCCCCAGTACAACCACTGCCCAGCTCAGCAGGTGAGTGAGTGGAAGGGGTGGATTTCTGAAGAAGCAGAAATCTATAGCAGACATCAGAGTCTGTCTCATGCAGTGAGGAAGACTATGACTCATCCCATTCAAGCAGATGGGAGATGGGATGGTGCTACTGATGTTGGCTCTCTCACCTTGGTCTGACAACGTTTTATTTCTCTTCCTGTCAGTGCATTACCCACCCAGCAGAACAGTCTGTCCTCATCCACATCCTCTGGGCGAACATCAACTTCAACCCTTCTGGTGAGTCTGGGTATGATCTCTCACTGTGTACCCTGTTTCTGCTCCGCTTGGCAGGGTCTGCTGGGGAGCTTGACCTTGGGGCTGCAGCTGTGACAGGAGCTGCCAGGCTGCTGGCTGTCCTGCTGGAGTTTGGATGTTGTGTGGAGAGAGACAGCAGGGGGTAATGTCACAACACTGTGCACCGGTGGCTCAAGGCTGTTGACACCCTGCCTATTTCTGACTGAGCAGTGCCTTCTTTTGAGCCTGTAGTAGCTCTTGAAGGTGCTGCAGAGTTACAGCCACGTGTCAGAGCAAGCTGGTAGCTGATGCAGTGGAACCAAATATGTTTACTGCTGGAGCTCTTGCAGTACAGTTCCTGGGTATTGGCTTTTGCAGCAGAATAAATTGCCCTGCTGCAAAGGTGGTGTCAAGCCCTGTTCCGCTCATTGGACAGATGTGTCAGGATGTAACCATGAGGGAGGTCTGTAAGTGTTAGGGATTGGCTGCTGTCAGGACTTTGGACTTAAGCCAGGCTCACTGCAGAAGTATCCAGATGCAGACAGAGGTGCATAATGTTCTGTGTAGCAAATGCCCTGTGGTAGCTGTGCACTTGGTTCCATCTGCCTGATCCCCTGACTGCTTCCTTCCTTCCATAGCACACAAGTGTGGAGAGTGAAGCAAGCCTCCATTCTTCTGCTAGTACTTTCTCCACCTCCTCCAGCACGGTGTCAGCTGCCCCACCGGTTGTCAGCGTTTCATCCAGCCTCAGCAGTGTCAGCAGCCTGGGCCTCAGCCTCAGCAGCAACTCCACAGTGACGGCCTCGACTCGCAGCTCTGTTGCAACCACATCAGGTACTTTCCTGGCTACTGCTGCACCAGAGAAAGGTGTGACAGGTAAGAGAGTGAGCTTCACTGGAATTTTCCTTTCTCCTCCTTTTTCAGGAAAAGCCCCTCCCAATCTCCCTCCTGGAGTCCCACCGTTGTTGCCTAATCCATACATCATGGCTCCGGGGTTGCTACATGCCTATCCGGTGAGTGGAGCTTCGTAGTGTGTGTGTCATGCCAACAGGTCCCTCCCAGCCCCCTCTGCAGCAGGGAGGGATGTAGCGTAGTGGGGAAACAAAAAACTGTGACGTAGCCCAGCAAGACTGCCTTGGACAGGCAGAGTTTGGACCTGCTGTTTTTTTCCATTATTTCCATGTGCCTGTGGGGGTAAGCGTGTGTTGTGATCACCCCAGGGCAGAGTCTACATGCCTGTTCTCTGCAGCCTCTCCAGCCTTTTAAGAGTCCTTGGGCAGAGCACAGTGTGTGGAAGCTCAGAGCTGTGTTAGAAATACGGTGTGACAAAGGGCAGTCAGGGCAAGGGTAGCAACAGCCACAAAGTCTAGGGGTGTGTGTCACACCCTCTCCTAAAGGTGAGGACAGATTTCAGTTTTGAGATGATTCCCAGAGAGAAACTATTGAGTGGCTTTATGGTATGGAGCACTTTCCTTTGAACAATTCCCAGAAACTTCTGGCAGCATCAACCTGTCTCAAGGCTCTGGCTGCCTGCGTCTGGTGGCTTCTGTGGCTGCTGACCAGCTACTTCTGGCTTTCTCTCATGTTTATCTAAATGTTTAATCTAAAATTGGGTGTCCTTATGTTGTCCATGTCCCCAATGTCATCTCTGACTCTTTTTCTAGCCGCAGGTGTATGGATATGATGACTTGCAAATGCTCCAGACGAGATTCCCATTGGTGAGTACTGCAGAATGACAAGGGCACACCACTTCCACTGGTGCTGCTTGGGTAGAGACAAGTCAGCTGAAGAGCTGGCAAAGTGGTGTGCTGAGTGGATGCACCTCTCTTATTGCAGCAGTGAGGAGTTATCAGTTGCTCCTTGGCACGTGGGGAGTTGCCAGCATGCATTATTCATACAGCACTATCCGTTGTGGAGCCAAGGAGCACGTGTTACAACACAAGGGCTATTATAGAGATTCACCTCTGATCCGTGACAGAGCCAGTGACTAAATACCTGATGAGAATGGGCTTTATTTAGCAACAGGACATGTCCATTTTATTGTGAAGAGGGGGGAAAAGTCCAGCCTGTTTAAGAGCTGCATACCAGTAGACCTTATCTGGTTCTTCTAATAGCCAGATGAGGGGGATGGTACATGCTACAAAAACCTGGGGCTGCTGTAGGTCATGATCAGCGTAGAAGTGGCTGGTTGGACTGCAATACTCAGACATATCTTGCAGCTACAATACAGAAATTCCTCTCTCCCAAATATACTGCTTTGCACTTTGGACAGAGCTGATAAAACGTCTTCTTTTGTTTTTATTCATCAGGATTACTACAGCATCCCATTCCCTACACCCACCACACCACTGACTGGAAGAGATGGCAGCCTGAGCAGCAATCCATACTCTGGTAGGGAAAAAGACTGCTCTGATTCCCATCCTGTCAGGGTTTGTGCTGCTCCTACTAGTGTCCTGTGTCTTTGTCCACTGGAGCTCCTCTGCACCTGCACTGTGCCTCCTGCACTGCTTTTGGTTTGGAGCATGCTTCTCACAGCTAAATTCTTGCCTTTCCTTTGAGCATCTGGTTGTGTTGAGGTCTGATACTGGGAAGAGGTGGGCAAGTAGGATTTAATGGGGCAGTTGGAAAGGGAATGAGGAAAGGCTGAAAGATTCTTCAAGGCCTGCAACTGAGGGACTGCTTTCCAGGTGGTTGTGAGGCAGGTGGTAAGCAGTGCTTCTCAAGCACCGAGAGTAAAAACAGAAACACAAAATATGGAGAAATTATTTTTTTTCTATGGGACAGTCTCATGGAGAAAGCAAGTGAGAAATTTGAGACCTGTCAAACTCAACCCAAGCACCCAGTTGAGTGCATGACCTCGCAGTGACCTTGGTGAGTGCATTAATGCACTGCCAGTCTGCAGTGGGCAGTGTCTGTGCTGAGCTTTCACATGCTTTAGGAATTGCTGCACTTGGAGGTTCACTCTTTTTCCAGCAGCACTTCTCCTCAGCTTTGGCAGAGCTGGTTTGCGTGGAAGTGCTTTTGCCCAGGTGAGGCTGAAAGAGCTCTATGAGCTTTGAACTATGTAAAGCTCTGAATTGAGAGTGTTTGCATGGAAGAGCCAAGCGAATGCTCATCAAGATCAGAACAGGGAGCTTCCCCCAGCCCTGCAGCCGAGCCCTGCACAGCCCAGGCAAGGACCTGGGTTGTGTTCAGTCCTGCTGGTGGTGCATGGAGATGGATGAGGGACAGCTCTAGCATCAGGCTCTACTAGCAGGTTTATCCAGTGCCAGACTGTAGGCTTAGCTACTGTGGCTTCCCTATGCCTCTGTAGTCCTGTTAGGGCCAAGGAGCAATTAACAGCTTCACCTTATCAGTGTGCAAAAGTCTGAGGACCACAGTCCTTGGCACTGGCAGGAGGTGGGGGGGAGGGGGTGTGATTGAAGTCACTGTTTATCAAAAGACTGGATCACCTTTGGGCTGAGTTGAAATGGGCCAGGATCTAGCATCTGTTCTTCACTCTCTCCTCCTCTGTTTCAGGGGACTTAACAAAATTTGGCCGTGGTGATGCCTCTTCCCCTGCTCCTGCAACAACTCTGGCGCAGCCTCAGCAGAGCCAGACGCAGACTCACCACACCACGCAGCAGACGTTCCTGAACCCGGCGCTGCCTCCTGGCTACAGTTACACCAGTCTGCCATACTACACAGGGGTACCAGGGCTCCCCAGCACCTTCCAGTACGGGCCCGCCGTGTTCCCTGTGAGTGTCCCAGAGGCAAGGTGTGTGATTTGGACAGAAGGGTGGCGCACCAAAGCCTCTTCTCACTCTGTTCCTCTCTGTTCTGTAGGTTGCTCCTACCTCTTCCAAGCAGCATGGTGTGAATGTCAGCGTCAATGCATCAGCAACCCCTTTCCAGCAGCCCAGTGGCTATGGCTCTCATGGGTACAGCACTGGTAAGAGACCAACAAAGAAGAGCACTTTCCACAGCAGCAGGGTTTGCTCCCAGGCTTACTGGCTGTGATAGGGACTGCTGTCTTACAGCAGTAATAGAGAAAAATTTCAGAGGTGCCCCTCCCAAGTAGTTTGATTATCCTTAGAAAGGCCCAGGATTGTTCTGCATCCAGGCCTGGAGCAGGTTTGGGGGTTACAGGTCACTTCAGTGCCCTCCTCTGTGCTCCACAATCAGCTGTCTAGGCCCTTGCATTACTATCAGAAGCTTAAGCTGCTGAATGGGTTGGTTTGTTGGTTTTTTATCTGCCTATACGTGATTAACAGAACAGCAATTGTTCTGGGTTTGAATTTGTTTCCCACCAGTGTTTGGCAGACACTTTCTAAGGAAGTGTCCTTGATTCAAAGATGCAGGAAGGTCGTGAACCTGCTGCCTGTCTTCGTACTTGGTTGGTGTCTGGCTGACTTAAACAGGACAGCATTTGGCTCCCTCTACCAGTCTTTAAATTCCTCTTGTCACTTTTTTCACTGCATTAGAGCCCTTCAAGATAGTATTTTCTCTTTGAGAAGGTATTTCAGCTTTGTACCAGGTCACCTAGTGCTGACTCCTTTAAACTGCTTTCATTTCAGCACTTTTTCCATGTATTAAATGATGCATGAGGTGTCCTCTGGGCCACCCTCTTTTATGGACAGCCAACACCCCATGGGGCTTGCCCTGTCAGTCACTGCATCAGCCATCCCAATCTATAGCTGAGTTGCCTTTACAGGCAATTGCTTGTTTTACACCGGAGGAGCTTTTGGGCTGTTCTTGCTGCTGTGCCACATGCTGTGGATTTGTTTCCCTGTCTGTCCATTGCATTCCCCAGCTCTCCTCACACCTGCTGTTTTCCATGTGTTTCTCTGGGTGGCAGCCTGCCCTTCAGCTGGTTTCTGGAGGAATTTTGAAACAGTGTGTCCAGCGCCAAATAACTTTTATTGGGTGCTTTGCATGTGATCATGCCTTGGCCTGGCTGCCCAGGCCAGTCTGTCTGTAGATCTTTTCTGACTGCTGGAGCTCTCCACCAGGTACTGCTGGTGTTAGCAGCAGGCAGCTCCTGCTGACCCACTGGCTGCTGCCTAACACCCACCTCTCCCTTCTCCCCAGGAGTATCCGTGACATCCAGTAATACAGGCGTGCCAGACATCTCGGGCTCTGTCTACTCCAAAACTCAGGTTAGTGTCTCTGTGCTTCCTGCATCGCTGGGGAGGAGAAGCCAAGCTCTGAGACAGCCTCTCTGGGCAATGAGGTCTCTTCCACTTGGATCAGCCAGCCAGGGAGAAGGGAAATGCTTGACCTTTCCCAGCTTACAGCAAATCCAAGCCCAGAAAGAGCCATAGGAAGATACTCTCTATCCGTTCTCTGTACTGCCGGCTGACTCTGGGCTTGTGATGGGTAGAGATGGGGAGGAGCACGGTGCCAGCCTGACTCCCCGCCCTTATTCTGCCGTTGGCATCTCCTTCTTAGCAATCCTTCGAGAAGCAGGGATTTCACACTGGAACCCCAGCAGCCTCCTTCAACCTGCCTTCGGCGCTGGGCAGCGGCGGCCCCATCAACCCTGCGACAGCAGCGGCATACCCCCCCACCCCCTTCATGCACATCCTGACCCCGCATCAGCAGCCTCACTCGCAGATCCTCCACCACCACCTGCAGCAGGATGGGCAGGTAAGCAATACCCCTGGCACCTCAGCCCCTTGCTGGGCTATCTCCTAGGGCTCTTGCTCCCCCTTTACATCCCTGGTCCCTCTCTCCCTCCCTGCCTCCCTCTCTCATGCTCTGCAGCGGACACATGCAGTGACAGGCACATGCTCAGACCTGCACATACACACAGGGCTGTAAGAGGATGAGGTGAGAAGGAAGGCCTGGGGTGTGCTCTGCCAGGGTGGGTACTCAGCACAACCCCCTGGCTACCAGCCTGCACCAGATAGGGCCAGGTAGTGCCCCCTCATGCAGACACATCTGGGGCACCCCACCCCCCCCATCCTCAGAGGGGCAGCTCCGCAGACCAGCACCAAAGGGGTTCCTCGCCATAGCCATGACCCTGCAGGAGCTTTCAGGTCTAACCGTGGATTTCTATTGTCATAGTTTGTCCCTTTATTTTACATATCCTGGTACTGCAACAGCTTCCATATTTGCAGATGATACTGTGCTGCCAACGCCAGCAGGAGGATCAGGTAATGAACTCTCTGAAAATGCATTTGCCGTGGGCTCTGCCCCTGCCCCTAAGGCTCCCCAGGATCACGTAGCCCCTTCCTTCTCCCCCATGGCCCTGCGAGGTGAGGAGAGGCCCTCAGTCAGTAGATGCACACACATACATTTGCGCGCAGACACAACCCACACCGACCCTTCCCTGTCTCCTCTCTCCCTGCTGCCCACAGCCCTGTGTGCTGCTGGCCTGGAGCAAGGTGTGGAGCCGAGGGCGGGTGCTGGGGTACGGCAGGTGCAGCTGCAAGGTGTGCTGGAGGCTGCCCCAGCGCCAGGGAGCCGAGTTGGGCTGAGATGGATCGGCGGCTGCTGAGGAGCCGTAGCCCAGAGCACCTGGCCAGGGCCGTCTCTGGGGCCCAGGCATGGCAGTGTGACCCCGCAGAGTAGGCCAGGGGTGCTTCCCCTGCACTCACCACCTGCTTCTCCTTCTGCCCTTTCCCGCAGAGCGGCTCCGGGCAGCGCAGCCAAGGCAGCTCCATCCCCCAGAAATCCCAGGCCAACAAGTCCGCCTACAACAGCTACAGCTGGGGCGCCAACTGAGGCCGGGCCCCTCGCCACCACTTGCTTCCGGAAGAGAATCCCAGTGCCCCTGATGATGAGGAAGGATCCCAGGGAGGAGAGAGCCCTGCAGCGGGGAGCGCCCGGGCCCCCAGCCCCAGCAGGGCCCCGCAGGGCAGGCCGCAGGCACCTCTGCGTTGTCTGTCTTCAGCCACTTTCCTGTTGTATGTAATATAGAATTTGTATTTTTTTCTTTTTTTTTTTCCTTTTTTTTTTTTTTCTCTCTCTCCTCATTCAGATATGAACCGTTTGCCGTAGGGGCCTTTTTTGGTTTTTACTCCTTTCTATCCCCTCTCCCATCCAGCTGCCCCAGAATCTCTCAGATCCAAAGGAGTGGAAGCTGCGAGTCGCCTACAGCAAACCCCCTTATTATTAGGATTAAGACCAGTAATTGATATGAGCAGCATTGTAAGATTAATTAGTTGAAGTGTTTTTTTTGTACCGTGTTCTAAATTTAATGGATAAATGTGTCTTGTATATAAAAACAAAAACCCCATGCTGTCCTCTAGTTCTCTCATTTCTCCCCCACCCCGTCGAGGGGTCCCCCCTGGTATTTTATGTTCTCCATCTGCGTCCCTCCATCCTCATGGGCCCAGAGTGCAGGTCCTGCCCTGCTTGCACGCTGTAAGTATCTTCTGCTTTTGGGTTGGGGATTTTTTCTTTTTTTTTTCCTTTTTTTTTTCTGTTTTGTGGGGTTTGGTTTGGTTTTTTGGGTTTTTTTTTTTTTTGTTTTTTTTTTTGGTTGGTTGGTTTTTTTCTATGCAGTCCAGATCTTGTATTTTTCAGTTCTACCTGATCCCTTCAGCTGCAGCCCCAAGCGGGGATTTACTGAAGAGAATAAAGATCACAAAGTGATGTGTGTATTTTTTCCACCTTCTCAGCCTCGTTCCCTATTTTTGGTGCAGGGGGTGGGTGGCCCTGGGCGGTGGGGGCAGTGCTTCCCCCACCCCTCCCCAGCTTCTTGCTGGTGTTTTTGTCCCCTCATTTTGTGGGTTTTTCCTTTTCCCAGCTGCAGCACTGGGCAGACCCTCACCCTCTGACCACACTGCTTCCTGCTGAGCTCTGCCTGCTGTCCCCACTGCTCTGGTGCTGCTGCTGCTCCCTTTGGGGGTTGGGGGGTGCTCTCCCTAGCCCCTCCTCCCCACAGTCATGGGGCAGCCTGGGACGGTGGGCACATGACGGAATCTGTGGTATTTAAATTAGTCCGATTGTAGAAAGCCTCTGTCTTTCAGCCCCGCTGCCAAAGAAGAAGTGGTAATTTGTGCTGGTTTTCAAGGTTGTTTATTCTTGCTTATCTGTAACGTGTTCTGCTGCCCTGCCGCAGCTCTGTCCTGCAGGGCAGCATGTGGGGCTCTGCCCTCAGTGGGATGTGACAAACATTAAATACCAGAAACTCCCTGGGCTGGATTTACAATAACGTGCCAATATCTGTCACCTATGTTGGACAGTGTGTCCCCAGCCTAAACCAAATGAAAAATGCCAATACCAGAGTAAAACATGAAAGACATGAAGAAGAAGACAAGGCATACCAAATTTCCTCTATCTTGTCCCCTTTGAACCCCTTATATAGAATCCTAAAATTCTACTTTGGCACCTATGCCACACTAATTATTGCTTATATCAAACACTCAGAGCTTGTAACTCATCCTGTAAGATTGAAAACTTTTCCATGGCCAGAGATCACAGCCAGTGTCTCTGGGGGCTCTGTCCAGGGGGTTCCTGACCCCTGCCAGGGTCCCAGGGCAGCCAGAAGGACGCCCTGGACTCCCACAGGCACCGGGGAGGGCAGCGGGACCGCTGGGAGCCGTGCCCGAGCTCCAGGTAAGGGGCTGGGGGCGCCGCCGGGGCCCTCGGGCCCTGCGCGGGCCGGGCTGGGCCCGTGGGGCTCGCTGGGCGCGGAGAACGGCGGCGGGAGCACACGGGCCTGCAGCCCGCACCCGCCCCCGGTGCCCCGGGACACTCCCCGGTAGCTCGTGCCAACGGGGCTGGGCAGCCCTCACTCCCCGGTAGCTCGTGCGAACGGGCCCGGGGCCGCTCCAGGCCTCGGGGCCCTCACTCCCGGTAGCTCGTGCGAACCGGCCCGGGCCGCGGGGCACCGGGCGCGCTCCGGGCTCCGGTCCCCGTCACAGCACGGCCGCGCTGCCGCAGCGCCGCGCGACACCCGGCGGCGCTTTACGGCCGCAGCGCTTGGCGGCAGCGCGACCCGGGCGCGGCGGCGGGACGGGGGAGCGGGGCCCGGAGGGGCCCGCAGGGACCCAGAGCGGGATGAGCTTCTACGACGTCTTTCGCGGCTTCTTCGGGTTTCCGGGACCGTGCAGGTGACCGGGACTCCGCCCGTCCCCTGGGTGCCCCCGGCCTCGCCCACACAGACCCTGTCCGTCTCTCAACCGCCACTTGCCCCACCGGCCCCGGGCCTGCCCCGCTGGCTCCGGGCTCTCCGGTGTCTCACTGCCGCGGTCCCGCAGACCCCGGGACCCGCTGTTCGGCGGCGCGGCGTGGGACGAGGAGGAGGAGGAGGACGATGGCGGCCCGTCCATGTCGCAGCCCCCCCAGGACTTCGGCTTCGGATTCAGCCCTGGCTCCTCCCGCGGCGCCTTCGAGGAGCTGTTCCGGGACATGGGCGAGCTCCTGGGCGTCTTTGGGGGCTTCTGGGCCGAGCCCCAGCAGCCTTTCGGTGGGTACGGGAAGGGCTGAGCGAGCTTCTTGGGGCCGCTCGGAGCCCCTCGGCCTGACCGACGCCCCTGTGCTGCCCAGAGCCCGCCCTGCCTGGCCCCGCTGAAGGCAGCGCAAGGCGACCGCTGCGGGACTCGATGCTGAAGCACCCGGAGAGTCCCCCCGCCGGCGCGGCCCCGGGGAGTCCCCGGCCATGGAGACCCTTCTTAGGGGTGGGTGAGGGCTCTGGGTTCTGCCTCCCGCAGGCTCTGCAGCGGTAGCCAGCTCTGTGCTGCTGTAGTGCTGCCTTAGTGTCGTGCTTGGCCTCAGTGCTCCGTGGCTTTGTCTTGCAGCTGGAAGATGCTCACCGGGCTCCTCCTGGCCTCAAGGAAGACCAAGGTGGGTGCTGGCAGCAGGGGCTGAGGGCTCTGCCCTCCCTGCTCCACCCACCTGTGCTGCCACAGCCCCGGGGGCATGTCCCCATGCTGCGGCCCCCATCTTGCATCTTCCCCCAGACCTGGACTCCCAGATCTCCTCCGCTGGGCTGGGGACCATCCTGAGACCCAGCGAACCCAAGTCCCACTCTTATTTCCAGAGCGTCTCTGTCACCACAGTGACTCTCCCTGATGGGGTGAGTGTCCCTGCAGGCGCAGCAGGGCTGTGGGGGACCTGGGGACACCGTCCCCGTGGCTGGGGAGTCTCTCAGGGCTCGGTGCTCTGCACAGGGGGTGGAGGAGCGCCGTACCGTGCAGGACAGCCAGGGCCGCCGGGAGACAACGGTGACGCGCCGGAGGGGGGACCAGGCCTTCATCACCACCACCAAGGAGGATGGGCAGCAGAAGGACTACCGGGAGGAGGTGGTCAACATGGATGACCGTGAGTGGGGGTCTGGGGAGGATGCAAAGAGTGGACAGGGGCCCCGCTGAGGGAGCTCTCCCTGCCCTCGCAGGGGAGCTGGCACAGTTCGCTGGCACATGGCCGCAGCAAGAAGAGCTTCGTGCTGCCAACCCGAGCGACCCCTCATCTGTGCTGGGCAGATTCTTCCGACGCTGGTTCTCGAGCTGGTAGCTGTGCCCAGGCCTGATTGAGCAGCCCCTGTGTGTGACAGGTGCGGGCTGGGGGGACCCTGGGCTTGCCAGGTCTGTCAGAGCAGGCAGTGGGCAGCAGCCTTTTCTCACCACCGATTTTTGTTGTAGATGGGTCAGATCTTGCTGGAAAGTGGTGCCTGGGCTGGAGGCTGTCCACCTTCTGCAGTGCTGCAGAGCCACAGGGAGCCCTGTGGGGGGTTAAGTGTATGTGTGTACAGAGCAATAAAGTCTATTTATGCTAAACGGTGACTTTCCTGCTCCTTCAGACTGGCATCTCATGCGTTTGGAGGCAGATTCCCCCTGTCCACCAGGATGAGTGGGGGGGTGCCTCAGGTGTGCAGGTGATTGCTGGGTTCCTGTGCCTGCACTGCTCCCTTCTTACCTCCCTCTCCCATTTCCCTGCCTGATGCTGTGCTAATGTCTCCCCTGGGCCACTTTTGAGGGCCTGGCCCAGCCTGGAGGCCTTTCCAGGACTTCTTTATTAGTGTTGACTGCAGCTGTGGCTCAGGCAGGGATGTGGCAGGAATAAAGGGGGCTCCTGGCCATGAAATACCTGTGCCTGCTCACCTGAGTGAGGTCTTGGCTCCCCACAGCCACTTGGGGATCAGGGTGTTCCTACCCGGCCTTGCCCTTCTGGGGTGCAGCACTGTCACAAGGTGTCCCCGGCCACACACAGGACTCTGGTCCCTGCCAGGCGGCTCCCGTGGTGCAGCCATGATTGGTTTAAAGTCTGCACATAATCACCCACCTGGCTGTGGGGCTCATAAAACCTGCTGCGAATGAGACATCTACACCACTCTCGCCGCTGCTGCCGCTGCCACTGCTGCCTCTGCCCGCTTGTTACTATGGGCACCACTTCTTTCCTGACAAGGGCTCAGAATCTGCTCCGCATCCGGAACCAGCTGGTGCGGGAATGCCTGGGTGAGGTGCTGTCCACCTTTGTGATGATGGTAAGCAGGGCACGCAGGTGGGTTGGGGCTGGGGGGTGTCATGTGGGTGGGACAGGGCTGACGGTGTCGTGGTGGCAGGTGCCAGGGGTCCCGGGGCTCTGCTGCTTGCCCCTTGGGGTTGGAAGCGTTTGGGGCTGTGCCACACTCAAATGTGCAACTCAGCACTGCCTGTCCTCCTGTTTGGACCCTGTTCTCACAGCATGGTCCACCCTGTGCCATGGCTCCGGTGCAATTAGGGTGTGGTGCTGGGCACTGTGTGCCTCAATACCTCCTGCCTCAGAGCAGGAAAAGGCTGGGGCTCTGGTGCTGTTCTTAGCATTTGGGCTGCATCCCACGATGGCAAATGGTGTCCCTGGGGCTATGTTGTGGCACCTCTTCCCCAACTCCTCCCCACAGAAAGCAGTTTATTTAATTGTTTATAATTTGGTTACTTTGCCATCAAAACCACAAGTGAGGGCAGTAACCACCTTCCTGCCAGTCCCTGTCTGGTGTCCAGGTATTGGGGAGCAAAACCAGAGGGGCAGCACCAGCACAGCCCTCGCCTTGCTGCCCTGCAGTATGTGTGGTAGGAGAGTCTCAGCACCAGGCCACCAGAGCTGAGGTGGGGCTACATCCCTCTTCTCCAGACAATCACCCTGAGCAGTGCTGCACAGAAGATTGCCTTCTTTGAGACGAAGGGGAACCTCATCACCAGCTACCTGGGAGGCGCCCTGGGTGTCATGGCAGGCATCTACACGGCAGGGGGAATCTCTGGTGAGACAGAGGAAAGGGTCTCAGCTCTTGCTATCTCCTGGCTCTGAGTCCCCCAGGACCCTCCACTCCCAGCCCTTCTCCTTACTCCATTGCAGGGGCCCACATGAACCCGGCGTTCTCCTTAGCCATGTGCCTGACAGAGCAGTTTCCCTGGTGGAAATTTCCCATCTTTGTGATTGTGCAGATCTTGGGATCTTTCATATCTGCTGGAGCTGTTTACATCCTCTACTATGGTATGGGGGAGCAGCATCGGACAAGGGAACCCCATGGTGACGCTGGGGTGGCCAGGCTTATGTAAATGCTCTGCCTTTGCCCCCAGATGCCATCTGGCACCATAGCAATGGGACCCTTACTGTCTCTGGCCCCCAAGAAACTGCCTCCATCTTCGCCACTTACCCAGCTGACTTTGTGTCCATTGCCAATGGCTTCTTGGACCAGGTGGGTGCTACTGTCAGCTCCCCCAGCCCCCTCAGTCCCCATGGTGTTGAGCTGCTATGTTGTCCTCGCAGGTGATCGGCACAGGGGTGCTGATAATTGCTGTCATGGGCACCATGGATGCCCGCAACAAGCCTGTCCCCAAGGGCCTGGAACCAGTGGTTGTGGCTCTCTTAGTGCTCTCCATTGAGTGTTCCATGGGGGCCAACTGTGGCTGCCCCCTGAACCCTGCCCGTGACATCGGGCCCCGGCTCTTCACCTACCTGGCAGGTTGGGGCCCAGAGGTCTTCAGGTGAGTAGAGGGAAGGGGGCAAGGCGGGGATGGCAGGGATGATCCCCAGCCTACCCTGTCCCATCCTCAGCAGGGGCAATGGGTGGTGGTGGGTGCCACTGGTAGCACCGCTGCTGGGGGCCGCCGTGGGCACGTACCTGTACCAGCTCTTCGTGGCTTTCCACTACCCGGATGAGGACAGCAAAGACGTGGCAGAGCAGGGCTCCATCGTTCTAGTCAACACCGCCATCGACACAGACATTGGGATGTCGCCCAAGGAAAAGGACGCTGGGGAGACAGTGCCTGCCGGGCACCCCCCAACACCACGCGCCAGCAGCACAGTCTCCCCCACAGTCGCTGTCACACCATTAAAAGAGTCCTGAGGGCACGGAGTGTCTTGTCTATGGACGTGGGGCGCAGGGGTATGGTGGAAGGCCAGCCTGCCTGGCTGCAGGGGCACCCCGGCCGGGGTGGGGCTGCCCCACGGGGATCCGGGGACGTCCCCGGCACCGCCGCCGGCAGCCTGCGGCTGTCCGTCCCGCCGGCCCCGCGCGGCTCCCGGAGCCGCCCCGCTCCCGGAGCCGCCGGGCCGCGCTCGCCGCTCCCGCGCCCCCCCACTTCCGCCGCCGAGCGCCGCCGCGGCCATGGGGAGCTGAGGCGGCGGCCCCGGCCCGGCCCGGCCCGGCCGCCCGCTCCCCATGGGCTGCGGGGCCGCGGGACATGGAGCGGTGCGCGGCCCGCCCAGCCCCGGGTAAGCGGCGCCGCGGCGGGCCCGGGGGAGGCCCGGGGGTCCCGGCGGGCCCCGGTGCGGCCGGGGCCCCAGTAACGCGGTGGGGCGGGAGGGCCGGGCCGGCAGCTCGGGCCGGGGCCGTGCCCCGGGGATGTCCGAGAGGTCGCAGCGGGTCCGCGACCCCGGCGGGGGAGCGGGAACGGGGCCGGGGGTGCAGAGATGGGGGTGCAGGGCTGCAGCTAAGCGCGGCTGGGAGTGCGGACTTGAGAGGGTTGGGGGTGCGGGACTGGGGATCCAGGGATGCAGCAGAGCAGGGCTGAGGGAGCAGAGGTGTCCTCTGGGCGTGCAGGGCTGGAAGGGTCCGGTGGCCAGGGATGCCGGGCTGGGGGAGCAGGGAGATGCAGAAGCTGGAGCTCTGGGACTGCAGGTAAGCAGAACTGGGGGTCTCGCAGTGCAGGCTTGGGGGAAGCTGGGCATGTAGAATTTGGGAGTGGAGGTACAGTTAAGCAAGGTTGGGGTTCTAGGTGTGCAAGGGTGCAGGTTCTGGCATGGGGGAGCACAGGACCACATGACACTGCTGGAGAGACTCCTTGTTCCCTGCCTTCTGGGATTCTGGCCTAGCTTGGCTCTCAGGATGGAGAGGAGATTGGGGTGTCAGGTTCAGGCTTTGGGGCTGTCTGGCTGCAGCTACAGGGGTGTCGGGGTGCACGGGGGTGACAGGGCGCTGTGTTGTAGAGGAAGAGCGTCGAGTGCGAGCCAACGCGCGGGAGTACAACGAGAAGTTCCAGTACGCAGTGAGTGAGGGGGGACTGAATCCCTTCCCGGGGCTCCTCGGGCAAGTCGGTGGGGCTGGCGTCTGAACCACCCACACCTCGGTGGAGGGGTGGGGGGAGGCGTTACAACTACAAAATATATGTTTGTCCCTGAAAAAATGGTGCTGATGACATTAATGCCAATATAGCTGTGGGGCCAGCTGGGCACAGTGCACTCCATGTGGAGGATTCAGCCCCGCCCATCCTTGGCCAAGGCCCAGAACCCTCCGGCTCTGCCCACATCCCAGCCTGGTCCCACATCACGATGTGGATCGCAGGCAGCTTCTGAAGGTGCCAAGAGAGGGCAGTGCTCACCTTGACCTCCCCCGACATTGGAAGTTATCCTTGGCTGCTCCAGAGCTGGCTGCAGAGAGGGAAGAAGGGAGTCTGGGTTGGGGTCACCCTTGTGGGGGCCAGGTGCTGCTGCTGGAGGAGGCTGGTCCCAGGGTACCAGCTGGTGACTGAGCCTGAGGAATCGGCTTCCCAAGGAAGCTGCCAGAGGTAGCACAGGAGCAGGAGCCTGACCCCCAAAAGAACATGGTGAGCCGCTGCCCCTGCCCTCCAGAGTGATCTCATCTTGGGGGGTTATGGGGCCTTGGCAGCCTGTGAACCCCCTTCTTGCTCCATCTGTCCCTAGAGCAACTGCATCAAGACCTCCAAGTACAACATTGTCACCTTCCTGCCTGTCAACCTCTTCGAGCAGTTCCAGGAAGTGGCCAACACCTATTTCCTCTTCCTCCTCATCCTGCAGGTGAGTGCAGGCCTTTCCTGCCTGGACATAAAGGAGTGCTTCAAGTAGTGCCATACTTTGGAAGTGGGGAGATTTGGCACCCTTGAGCAGGGGCAGCATGGGCCTGGGGCTGGCTAGTTCCTGTGTAATTTCCTGTTCCCTGTCCCCAGCTGATTCCTCAGATCTCTTCGCTCTCCTGGTTTACCACCATCGTGCCTTTGGTTCTTGTCTTAACCATCACAGCTGTCAAAGATGCCACCGATGACTATGTGAGTGGTTCCCCCTGTGCCCCTCTGCCCACTGAGCAGGGGGTTGGGATGCTGTGCAGGGGTGCAGTGTCCAGGGCCGTGGCACTTGAGATGGTGGGGTAGCGCAGGACTCCATCCCCAGGAGGCTGACACTGCTGTCTCTTCCCCCTGTCCCAGTTTCGCCATAAAAGCGACAACCAGGTGAACAACCGGCAGTCTCAGGTCCTGATCGGTGGAGTGTGAGTGTCTTGGGCACAGAGCAGTGGAGAGGGAGTCAGGGACCCTGCGGGACGTGGCAGTGGGCAGGGCAAGGCTCCTGCCTGACTTTTGCTGTCCCCTCCACAGCCTTCGGCAGGAGCAGTGGATGAACGTCCGTGTTGGAGACATCATCAAGTTGGAGAACAACCAGTTTGTGGCGGTGAGTGCAGCCCTGAGACAAGTATGGTTCCAGCAGGGTGGTTGGCACACATGGATCACAGAGGAGTGTGTTGCCACTCCCACTTTGCTTTTGTGCTCTTCCATCACTGCCCAGGGTGGGGACATTATGGACTTCCAATGTGGAACTTGCATTTAGGTTGGAGAGTTGGGGCTGTAGTGGAGCCATATTTTGAATTCTGAGGATCTGGGCAGTTGGAGTGATGGTGGCTAGGCTCGGGTGCAAAGGACACGTGGGGTTAGGGACAGCCTTTGCAGATCCAGGGAGTTCCAAGGACATCCAAGGGCCAGGAGCTTCTTTGGGGAAGGCATGAGGGAGCCCCGGTGTTGGCACAACCCTTCACGAGTCTCTCCCAGCAGGCTGACCTCCTCCTCCTCTCCAGCAGTGAACCCCATGGGTTATGCTACATAGAGACTGCAGAGCTGGATGGGTAGGTGTCCCTGCTCACCTTGGGGGGCCATGGAAGGCAAGAGGTGGGAGTGAGAGTGGGCTGCAGGCAGGGCAGGAGCAGCTGGGCAGCACCTGCAAAGGCTCTCCCTGCCAGGCTGTCTCTTACCCACATGTGGTGCCTTCCTACCTGCAGAGAGACCAACATGAAGGTGCGTCAGGCCATCCCCGTCACCGCGGAGCTGGGGGACACCAGCCAGCTGGCTCGCTTTGACGGTGAGTGCCTGTGACCAGCCCTCTGCCACGGGACAGCCCCCCATGGTCCTTTTTCTGTCACCCTTGGTAGACAAGGACCAGCCACATGGCGTTGTCATTCTGCGGCTCCAAGCGGATCTCTGGGGAGCCAGGGATGGTGCTGGGAGCACTGGGATGGAGCTGGCCCTATGGAGAAGGCAAGTCCCAGCTGAGCCATCCTGTGCACCCAGGTGAGGTGATCTGTGAACCCCCCAACAACAAGCTGGACAAGTTTGGTGGGACACTGTACTGGAAGGAGAGCAAGTACCCCCTGAGCAACCAGAACATGCTGCTGCGGGGCTGCGTCCTGCGCAACACTGAGTGGTGCTTTGGCCTCGTCATCTTTGCAGGTGGGCTGAGGCAGCAGCTGCTACTGCACTGCACAGAGGGGAGGGAGGGAAAGACACCCCCTGATGCCTTCCCACTCCCCAGGACCTGACACAAAACTGATGCAGAACAGCGGCCGGACCAAATTTAAGCGGACAAGCATTGACCGCCTGATGAACACGCTGGTGCTCTGGGTATGCAGAAGGGAGATCCTGGGAGCCCTGGCTCTGACCCAGTCAGGGCTCTGATGTACTGTCCTGTCCCCAGATCTTTGGGTTCCTGGTGTGCATGGGAGTGATCCTGGCCATTGGCAATGCCATCTGGGAGCACGAGGTGGGCGTCTGCTTCCAGATCTACTTGCCCTGGGATGAGGGTGTGCACAGTGCCTTCTTCTCTGGCTTCCTCTCCTTCTGGTCCTACATCATCATCCTCAACACTGTGGTGCCCATCTCGCTCTATGTGAGGTAGGGCAGGGGGCAGAGGGGCTGGGCAGGGGGGTGTATGAGAAATTAGGGGAGCCCTCTTGGGAGGGGAGACAGGGATGGAGATCCACAGGCAGAACGGTGTGTTCTGTGGGTGGGTGTGGGCTACTCTCTTGGTGACAGGCCATGTCTGCCTTCAGGGATACCCCAAGACGTGAGGACCCCAAAGGTCCCTCAGGGTCCCCCCAGCTGTGTCTGTCTGGCTGCTGTTTCTCCCCGCCCTGGCTGCACGCTGGCTATTTTGCTCTGCCCTCCTGCAGCTCCCAGGCTCCTGCACTGTCCCTTTCTCTCTCTCTTTTAATTTCTCTCTCTTTTCGTTCCCCAGCATGGGTTCTGTCACCCTTAGCCCCGAGGTAAGAATGTGTCACCTCCACCCCTCCCACTCATTGCTGTTTGCCCTGTGGGCTTGGGAGGGGTTCAGGGTTTGTAGGTGTGTGAGCTGCCTGGGGAGCCCCGTGGGCGCCTTGCCTCGGTCCCCAGCCCTCGCTTAGCGGTGGCTGTCAGCAGGAATGGGTTGCAGGCCAGCCCCCGGGAAGGGTGTGGGAGCTAGGAAGCCATGGGGGGTACCTGGGGTGCTGGAGTGGCCAGGGCACTGTGGGTCTGGGGTGGGCATGTGTATGCCTCTCGCTGGCTCAGCAGAGTGTGCTGCCCTGCCCCAGTGACACCCAGCCATCCTCCCTGCAGCGTTGAGGTGATCCGGCTTGGGCACAGCTACTTCATCAACTGGGACAAGAAGATGTACTGTGCCAAGCGCCGGACGCCAGCTGAAGCCCGCACCACCACCCTCAATGAGGAGCTGGGGCAGGTGGAGTACATCTTCTCTGACAAGACTGGCACCCTCACCCAGAATATCATGGTCTTTAGCAAGTGCTCTGTGAACGGGCACAGCTATGGTGAGCACCAGATGCCAGAGCCAGACTAGGGCTCCCCACCTCTGTTTGGGGCAGTCAGGGGACAAGGGGGCTTAGCGAGAGCATTGTGGGGCAGCAGCAGGTGCTGTGGTGTTGAGTGTCTGTTGTAGTTAACTCCATACCCTGTTTTGCAGGTGATGTGCAGGACATGGTAGGTCACAAGGCAGAGCTGGGAGAGGTAAGGGTGCTGTCAGTTCAGTGCCTGTTCACACCAAGTGCCACAGGGGGGTAACCCCAACTTTGCCCCTGCAGAGGCCAGAGCCAGTAGACTTCTCCTTCAACCCACTGGCTGACCCACGGTTCCAGTTCTGGGACCCCAGCCTACTGGAAGCCGTCAAGCTGGGAGACCTCCATGTGCACGAGTTCTTCCGCCTGCTTTCGCTCTGTCACACTGTCATGTCCGAGGAGAAGAGTGAAGGTAGGTGTGGGGCAGGATCTATCCCTGTGGGTCACAAGACACTGTCACTGACCCCCATGCTGTCCGCAGGGGAGCTGTTGTACAAGGCACAGTCCCCAGATGAGGGAGCGCTGGTCACAGCCGCCAGAAACTTTGGCTTTGTGTTCCGGTCCCGCACGCCCAAGACCATCACAGTGCACGAGCTGGGTCAAGCCATCACCTACCAGCTGCTGGCCATCCTGGACTTCAACAACATCCGCAAGCGCATGTCCGTCATCGGTGAGGTCCTGGGCACGGCACGGGGGCTGGGAGGGCCACGTGGGGCTGCAGCATGGGGCTCACTGTGGTGTGCTGGGGGACCAGTTCAACGCTGATGGGGATGTACCTGTGGAGGCATCAGCAAGTTAATGGCTGGGGGTCAGAGTGGGACCTGCTCCTGCACCCCTGAGCCAGGCAGCATGTCCCGTGCTCCCTGCAGTCCGCAGCCCTGAGGGCAAGATCCGGCTCTACTGCAAAGGCGCTGACACCATCCTGCTGGAGCGGCTGCACCCCGTCAACCAGGACCTGAGCAGCATCACCACCGACCACCTCAACGTGCGTAGGACAGGGTCCTGCAGGCGGGTGGGGAGGAAAGAACGGCTGCCCAGGAGCCTGAGCTGGGCTTGTGCCCTGTCCTAGGAACACCACTGGGGTCTGGGGACGCCATTGGGGTCTGCCAGCACACCAGCTCTGACCGCTTGCAGGAGTATGCTGGTGAGGGGCTGCGGACACTGGTGCTGGCTTACAAAGACCTGGAGGAGAGCTACTACAAGGACTGGTCTGAGAGGCTGCATCGAGTTGGCAGTGCCCCCGAGGCCCGTGAGGATCACCTGGCTCGGCTCTACGATGAGGTGGAGCATGATATGATGGTAGGTGGCTGGAGGCTGAGGCTGGTGGTGGCTGGGGGCAGCCCCTGCTGATCTCCCACCTGTTTGGGTCCCCCAGCTGCTTGGAGCCACAGCCATCGAGGACAAACTGCAGCAGGGGGTCCCTGAAACCATTGCCATCTTGACACTGGCCAACATCAAGATCTGGGTGCTGACAGGGGACAAGCAGGGTGAGGCGTGGCTGAGGTGCTGGCTGGAGATGAGAATTTTTGTGGGCTGGATTCCACTTGCTGGGATCCCTACTGCTCTCTCCTGAATGGACTCTGTCTCAGCCCCTGGTTTCCTGTCCTCAGAAACAGCTGTGAACATCGGCTACTCCTGCAAGATGCTGACAGATGACATGACAGAGGTGTTTGTGGTCACAGGCCACACTGTGCTGGAGGTGCGAGAGGAGCTACGGTGAGGACTGGAGGGCAGAGGACACAGAACAGCAACAGTGTGGGGCACAGCTGCAGCTGGGGTAGCTAGAGCTATGGAAGGGCCCTGAGATGGAACCCTGTGCCCCCTCTCTCCTCAGGAAAGCCCGGGAGAAGATGATGGATGCATCGCGTTCTGTGTGCAATGGCTTCTCCTACCAGGAGAAACTCTCCTCCAAGCTTACCTCTGTGCTGGAAGCCATTGCGGGCGAGTACGCCCTGGTCATCAATGGGCACAGCTTGGTAGGGCCCTGGGAGTGCCAGGCAGGACAAGGCCCTGTGCCTGGCTGTGTACCATGATCCCAGCTGTCCCTTGCTCTCCTTGCAGGCCCATGCACTGGAGGCAGACATGGAGGTGGAATTCCTGGAGACAGCGTGTGCCTGCAAGGCCGTCATCTGCTGCCGTGTCACACCGCTGCAGAAAGCCCAGGTGGTGGAGCTGGTGAAGAAGTACAAGAAAGCTGTCACTTTGGCCATTGGGGATGGGGCCAACGATGTCAGCATGATCAAGAGTAAGGCCTGGGATCTGGGGGACCACAGGAGAAGACAGGCCGCCCCCCTGCACCATCCTGGGGCCTGTGGGAGCTTCTCTGCTCACCTCTCTGTGCCCCACAGGAGCAAAGTGCCTGTGCTGGGGGTGCTGCTCTTTTCCCCTGTGCTCCTGGCAGCCCTCTCTTTACCTATCTCTCCTTCCCTCCACAGCTGCCCACATTGGGGTGGGCATCAGTGGGCAGGAAGGCATCCAGGCTGTGCTGGCCTCCGACTACTCCTTCTCCCAGTTCAAGTTCCTACAGCGTCTGCTCCTGGTGCATGGGCGCTGGTCCTACCTGCGCATGTGCAAGTTTCTTTGCTACTTCTTCTATAAGAACTTTGCCTTCACCATGGTCCACTTCTGGTTTGGCTTCTTCTGCGGCTTCTCAGCACAGGTGAGTTAGTGGCTTTTCTCACTGAGAGCTGGGGAGGGTTTTCCTGCAGGGCTCCTTGGTTCTGAAGCGTGTTCAGGTCCATGACCCCCTGTGGGGATGCATCCTGAGCCAGGAGGCACAGCCTGCATCCAGCGTGCCGTGTGTGAGGAGCCTGTGGTCAGGGTGGGCAGTCCTGGGGGGCTGGGGACAGCTCTCCTGTCCTTGCAGCTGTGGGCACAGGGACTTGGGGGCTGGCTGGGGCACAGAGTGGGCAAGTCTTGTGCCCTGCTGAGTGCTCTATTCCATACAGACAGTGTATGACCAGTACTTCATCACACTGTACAACATCGTCTACACGTCTCTGCCTGTTCTCGCTATGGGTGTCTTTGACCAGGTATGGTGGGGGTTAGTGAGAGGTCCCTGCATGTGTGAGGAGTCTGTACCCACCCTGTGGGAAGAAGGGCTGCCTGGGTGCCTGAGTTGGGCTGTCCTCATTCCACGGGCTGTGGTGGATACTGCTCCCACCCAGGGCTAAAGGGAGGTGCCCATGCCCCCAGGATGTGCCAGAGCAGCGGAGCATGGAGTACCCTAAACTCTACGAGCCTGGGCAGCTGAACCTGCTCTTCAACAAGCGGGAGTTCTTCATCTGCATTGCCCAGGGCATCTACACCTCCATCCTCATGTTCTTCATCCCCTACGGCGTCTTCGCTGATGCCACTCGTGACGACGGCGCCCAGCTGGCTGACTATCAGTCCTTCGCCGTTACTGTCGCCACCTCCCTCGTGATTGTCGTCAGTGTGCAGGTGGGGTTGTGGCTACTCGGCCCCAGACCCTCGGGGCACCTCAGGCATCCCCTGAGCCCTGTCTCTTCCTGCATCCCCCCGACTAGATTGGGTTAGACACAGGATTCTGGACAGCCATCAACCACTTCTTCATCTGGGGCAGCCTGGCCGCCTACTTCGCCATCCTGTTCACCATGCACAGCGACGGCCTCTTCCGGATGTTCCCCAACCAGTTCCGCTTTGTGGGTGAGTCCCTGTGTGCCCTCTGCTCCCCACCCCAGCAGGGTGCTGCCCTGGCCCAGCCCTCACTGGATTCATTCTTTCCCCCCAGGTAACGCACAGAACACGCTGGCCCAGCCCACGGTCTGGCTGACCATCGCTCTCACCGCCGTAGTCTGCATCGTGCCCGTTGTGGCCTTTCGCTTCCTTAAGCTGGACCTGAAGCCAGAGCTCTCAGATACGGTGAGAGTCATGGCTGTGGGAGCGGTCACAGGGCCCCAGCCCTGAGGAGAGGTGGTTCCCCAGGGCCCTGACCCTGGCCCTGTGTCCCCAGGTGCGCTACACTCAGCTGGTACGGAAGAAGCAGAAGACGCAGCACCGGTGCATGCGGCACGCAGGGCGCGTGGGCTCGTGCCGCTCTGGCTATGCCTTCTCCCATCAGGAGGGTTTCGGGGAGCTCATCATGTCTGGCAAGAACATGCGGCTTAGCTCCTTGGCACTCTCCAGCTTTGCCCCCCGCCCCAGCACCAGCTGGATTGACACCCTGCGGAAGAAGAAGGGCTGCGAGGGCAGCAGTGCCGGCAGCCCCAGCGGCGCAGCCGACAAGACTCTCAGGGTGTGAGGCTGGAGGGAGTCACATCTCTTCCAGTGCAGCTGGGAGCTCCCCTCCTCTGCCCCTGGCCTTGGGGAGGGCAAAGCCCCTTATCGCCGGGTCCCATGGTTGGGGCAGAGGTGATATGGGGACCAGTGCTGAGGTTTAGAGGAGTCTGGACTGCGCCTTCTAGCCAAAAAATACAGTTTTTCCCTCCCCAGGGAGGGTGGATGGATGGATGGATGGATGGATGGATGGATGGATGTCATCACCATCAGCCTCTCCTGCACACCCCCGCATTGAGTCCTCCATCAGTATTCAATTCCACTGAGTGCAAATGCCCCATCACACATGAATGTATTGTACCAGAGGTGCAGGGCTCTGGGAGGACTCTGGACTGTGACCTCTCTGTGCGCTTCACCCACGTGTCTTTTTTTTATATAAACAAAAAAAAAAAAAAAAAAAAAAAAAGGAAAAAAAAGGCACCCCCCCCCAAAAAAAAAATAGTAACCAAAACAACAACAACAACAAAAAAAAGGTAAGGAAAAACCCTCTGAGTTTACAGAGCAACTCATTTCTTGGCTGTGTACAGGGAGAAGGGGGGAGGAAGCTCACCCTCCTTGTCCCCGGTTCACCAGGGCGGTGGGTGCTGGGTCGGAAAGGGGAAGTGTTCTGTGCCACAGGGAGTCTGGGTTTTGGCGCTGCCGTGATTTCACTCCCACGCGTGGTCTTGCGCAACCCTCGGCCTCTGCTTCCTCCCTCATCCTCCTCCTCTGCAGCTCCTGCGGGACTGAGCACTACAGAAGTGTGGGTGGGCACTGGGGACCCCCGGGGAGTCTCTGGGGCTGTTGGGGTCCCAGAGACGCGGTACCAAAGAGGAGCTTGTTAAGACGGTTCTTAGCGAGGGCTGGAGGGGATTTGGGGCGGTTTTGGGGTTGCTTCGGTGGAGGGGCCGCGTATCGAGGTGGATAATTTATGGCAAGTTTCTGTCTGGTGGAATGGTATCATTTTATGGTTCTATGGTTCTTGAGGGAAAAAAACCCAAGCAACCCAAAGCAACTTTTTTTTTTTTTTTTTAAATTTACAAGAAGAAAATAATGTTGTGAGCAGATCCTGCCGCGTCCCGTATCGGGGGCGGGGGAAGGTACGGAAGAGGTCCCGGGGCGCGGGGCTGGAGGCGCGGCGGGGCCCGCCCGGCCCCGGGCGCACGTGCCGCCCCGCCCCTCGCCGGTTTCACAACCGCGGCCGCCGCCGATGTTTTCCTCCGCGGGACTGGGCGCATGGCGCGGCCGCCGGGGCCGCTTCTCCTCCTCCTCCTCCTCCTCCTCCCTCTCCGCTTCCTCCTGCGCCTCGCCGCCGCCGGGCGGCCCTGCGGCCCCGCCGGTGAGTGCGGCCGGCACCGGGCCGGGCGGCAGAGGGGCTGGCCCGGAGCCGGTGCCTTGGGCCTCGTGGGTCCGGGCACGGCCAGGGGACACACGCGGTTCCCTGCCGGCCCCAGGGGAGCTCAGCCGGGCCCGGGGAGGCGGGCGGGTGGTGGTACGGGACAGCCCTGGGGGGTGAGGGCTGCGTCCCGGGTGCCGTGTCCCGGGTGCTTCGTCCCGTGTCCCGGGTGCTCTGTCCGGTGGCCCGGGTGCCATGTCCCGGTGCTGGCTGCCTGCTGGGTGCGTTCCCAGCAGCAGGAGCCGAAGGGAACAGCAGGTTGACGCCGCTGACCTTTGGAGGGAGCCGGGAGCGCTGCCCAGGCTTCGCCCGGGCTGCCGGCCAGCGCAGTCGCTTAACCCCTCTGGCACTGGACCCCCACCCAGGGACTCCCGCGACCACCAGTCCCAGTCTGCCACCTTCCCTGAGCTCTGCTCCCTGCCACCAGACCCCTCATACCCCACAATGTGAGGAGCCACTGCCACTCTCCAGCTCAGTGCCCTGGCCCCCAGCAGTCACTGGACATGTGGAGCAGATAATTGGGTGCCTTCTATCTCCAGGGACACCCACTGGGCCGGGGGTCTCATCCTCATTGCCCAGTCCCCTCTCGTTCCTCCAGGACTGTCGCGGGACACGGTGTTGGGCCGCCTGGGAGCCAATATCACACTGACCTGCCAGGACGAGGAGCCTGCAAATGCCACGGTGCTGTGGCAGGTGCAGGAGCAGGGGGCAGCAGGGGCCTGGGGACGACAGCTGGCAGAGGGTAACACGCTGCTCCTGCGGCGGCTGCGCTACGAGGACTCTGGGCGCTACAGCTGCACTGTGGGGAGCCACCTGCTGCGCTCCCTGCGGCTGCTGGTGGCAGGTGGGTCCACGCTGGGGTGGGAATGTCCCTTTCAGCATTGCCTGTCATGGCCCCTGTCCCCCAGCACCTCCCTGCCTTGCAGAGCCCCCTGAAACTCCCCAGGTCTCCTGCTACCGGCGGAGCCATGACAAGGATGTCCTGTGTGAGTGGCCACAGCAGAAGAAACCGTCCCCAGAGACACGGGCAGTGCTCTGGGTGAAGCGGAGGTGAGTGCTGGCGCTGCATCCACCACGGGTTGGGACCCCAGTAGGACAGAATATGTCCCTTTCTGTGGACCTGGTGCCATCTGGGACCCCAGGCTCAGGCTGCTTGCCTCCCTGCAGACCCTTCCCTAGCAGTGACTGGTAGCTGCAAGTCCCCAGCACAGGATGTGTTCCTTCCCCATGGCCCCATTGCCCAGTGCTGCCTGGGAGCCCACGGCACAGAATGTATCCTCCCCACAGACCCTTTTTCTAACACTGCTGGGGACTCCACAGCATAGGACATGTCCCCCACAGCTGCCCTGTGCCTAGAGCATGCTGCAGCCCCCCTGAGCTGTGACCTCACAGGTTTGTGGCTGAGAATGCCACAGAGCAGCGGTGCCGCTACTTCTCCAAGGCACGGAAGTTCGTTTGCCGGGTGAAGGTGCCACCTGGCACTGATGATACCAAACACCTCGTGGTGTCCACATGTGTCAGCAACAGTGCTGGAGGCTCAGCTGGCAAAGACAAGATCATCACCCCCAGCAGTGTCCGTGAGTGCTGCCCCTGTTGCTGGGAGCTGGGGTGGCCAGGGTGCAGAGCGAGGCCCTGAGCCCCCCGCTTTCCCAGCAGTGAAGCCAGACCCCCCTGTCAATGTGACGGTGGAGGCTCTGGAGAAGGCGCCGCAGCGGCTGCAGGTGAACTGGTCCTACCCCCCATCCTGGGACCCCCGTTTCTACTGGCTCCGCTTCCAGGTCCGCTACCGCCCCGAGCCTGCCCCAACCTTCGTGGAGGTGAGACCCTGCTCGCTGGCATGCTGCTTGTCCCTGGCCAGACTGTCCCCAGCCCTGTGTCCCCTCCAGGTGGATCAGGTGACAACAACTTGGCTTGACATCCGTGACGCGTGGCGCGGGATGAGGCACGTGGTGCAGGTGAGGGCCAAGGATGAGTTCGGCCATGGCACGTGGAGCGAGTGGAGCCAGGAGGCCATGGGTACCCCCTGGACAGGTAGGAGAGAAACATGAGGCCCTGGGACTGGGGGCTCAGCATGGGCTCTCCCAGTCTCATACTCCCCCGTCACTGTGCAGACCCCTGCGACCTCACCTCTGAAATGGAGCCTTTCAGCTCACAGGTAAGTGGTCTCAGTCCTGGGAAGGATCACACGTTCCTGAAGGGGTCTCCTGTCCCTGTGTGGGACACGGGGACACCAGGGCATGAGGGATGACCTGTCTCATTGTGCCCCCCACCTTTTGCAGGTCCCCATGGAAGATGGCACCTATGGGGTGACACTGCCCCCCGAGTTCTTTGGGGAGGATGATACTGATGGTGCTGGTGGTGAGGAAGGATTCCAGGACTGGGGCAGGGGGGCAGGGACACCCAGGTGCCTTATCCTCACAATGAACCCACCCATTCTCTCTGTGTCAGGGTCTGTCATGGAATCCAGCACCCATCCTGAGACATCCCCCTATGCCTTCCTGGTCACCGGGGGCAGTCTGCTCCTTGGCATCGCCCTGTTTGTTGGCATTGTGGTGAGGTGAGTGCCAGGGGGACTGGTCCAGGGGGCTCTGTCTGCCCCCTCCCTGACCTGGAGCCGCTCTTCTCCCCTGCAGGTACAGGCAGATGTGGTGGACAAGTAGGCAGGAGACGACCAAGCCAGAAGGCGAGGGGCAGCACATGCTGGTCCCTCTAGGCTTACCCCCACCCACACTCAGTGATACCCCTCTGCTCTCACACCCTGCCCCCTCAGCCCCTGGAGTGCTCCACATGACTCACGCAGATTATTCCTCCTCAGGGCAGTAGCCAGGGACTGAATATGTTGGTAGGTGCTTGGGGGTTGGATGTGGGGTCCCAGGGCTTCGATGTGGCTCTGGGAGCAATTCCCCCCCACTATCTGGTGGCTCTGTGGCTGGAACAAGCCTCTGAGGAGAATCAGTGCCATCCCCCATGGAGAAGAAGCTGAGAAAAAACAAACTGGGTCCTGGGGGACACCATGGCCAAGCTGGGATGGCTGGGAGTGACAGCACTGGAAGCATGGCTGCACCAGAGCATGGAGCTGGCCCGGGACTGGGTTTGGGGGTCCCACAGGGAAGGACCTGGTCCCTACAGTGCCAGGGGTTCGGGGAGGGAGGGCCTGGCTGGATCAGCCCAATACCTCTGCTCCAACCCCCTCAGGGCTCCTTTTTAAAGCATATGTTGGGGAAACAGGACAATGTGGCTCAAATAAATGCTTTGGATTTATACTGGAGTGGCTGCTGGGAGTGGGGTAACAGAGGGGTCGCTGCAGGCTCCCCATTGCCTGGGAATGGCTCCAGTGGGGTTGCTGCCCCACTTCATTCACCCCCTCCCTTGCTGTAGCCTAACTATGCTCCCGCCACCATGTACCCCAGGCTGTGCTCCGTGGTTCACTGGTGCCTCCCAGGCTGTAGCCCGTGTGCTGTGCACACCTTCATGGCACAAACCCCCTGCCCTGCACCCCCAGCCATGCCTCCTCTGTCACGCACTGCTCGCCCCGTGCTGCGTTGTGCAACACCCTGGGGAGCTGCAGCTGCACCCGGGCAGGAAACCACAGGCTGAGGGGAGAGGGTGCTCAGGCACCCTGGGGACAGTGTTCCTCTTCCCTTCTGCTGGCCCCCCGCTATAAAAAGCCTGGCAGGATGCACATGTGCTGTTGGGGGAGCCCCAGTGCCCCTGGCCCCCTGTGCTGACTCCTGCCAGCACAAGGACCATCCCAGGACCCCAGGACCACCGCTCCCTCTCAGCCAACAAGTTTATTTTACTAGATCATTACACGGCCCAGCCTCACTGCATGCCCCCAACTCTGGCACGTGGGCAGCCCCGTGACAAGTCGGTTCTGGCACAGGGTGGTCAGGACTTGTCCCAGCAAAAGGGGGACAGCCCTGCTGGAGTCCAGGAGTGGGGTCCTTTCAGGACTGGAGACGTGTCAGGGGCTCTCTCACCGGACCCTTCCCGTGGTACTAGCCCATCGCTGTCTCATGCCACGGGGTGGGTTCGCAGAGCACTCGGGGGCGGCGTCAGCCGATGCTAATGCAGCTTGCAGTGGACGGGGTGCAGCAGGGCCATGTGCTCAGCCCCCTTGAAGGGCAGCTTCTCCGTGGAGTAGTAGTGCACAACTTCAGGGATGCTGGCGAAGACGCCGCTGGCCTGGCTGAGCGTGTACTTGTTGTCCTTGGTCTGTGCCACGATGATGTGGACGCAGCCCTGGCTGGTCCTGGGCGGCCGGCAGGCATCAGTGTTGCCGCCAGCCCCCCGGCGCCCGCCTGCCCCGCGGCCGTATCCACCCCTGTTTGTTCCCGTCCCGCTCTGATTGTTTCGGCTCCAGGGGCTGCACTTCCTCAGGAAGGAAACGCCGCTGGCGCTCCCGACAATGCGCCGGGGAGGGGGACACGCCGTACCCCCCCTCCGCCCCAGCTTCACTCCAGGATGCCTGGGTCCCCCCGTGGATCGGGGGGTGCCACCCCTCGGGATCTGGGTGCTTCCTCCCCATCGCGGCTTTTGCTGTGAGCAACCAGGGGCAGCTCCTGCCGAAGCACCGCCCCAGGGTGGGGATTCGCCCCATCTCCCCAGGCTGGGAACCCCCGGGACCCCCCAGTTCCGTGGCCACCCCGACACTCACTTGAGCGCGATGGAGTACTTGCCGCTGCCGGTCTCGCTGGTGCGCACCAGGTAGCCGGCCTCCCGGCAGGGCTGCAGCCGGCTCTCCGCCTCCGCCCGCGTGATGGCCCCGTGGTACCAGCTGCGGGAACACAGCCAGGGACGCTGAGCCCTGGCAAAACATCGCGCACGCCATCCCTCCTCGCCCCGTTCCCCACGCGTGGATCGGCCTCGCAACTCACGGCTGTTTCTCCAGTGCCAGGGCGGGGTCCACCCGCTCCCCCTCGCTGTGCTCGGTGCCCGCCGGCTTCAGCATCTTGGGGGTCCAGCTCTTCTGGCGAAGATGCTGCCGCACTGTCTCCTCCTTAGGACGCTCCGAGCCCTCAAACTGGACTGGGAGGGATGAGATGTGAGCCCCCAAAGCCCCACTTCCACTTTCAATCCCCATCCTTAGCTCGATCCCAGTCCCCAGCCCCAGCACCTCCCCCACTGCCAGTCTAACCCCTTCTCCAACCATGTGCCTGTCCACATCTGATCCAACACCCCACCATGAGAAGGGACATCTTCAGTTACATCAGGTTGTTCAGAGTCCCATCCAATCTGACCTGGCAGGTGTCATCTCTCTGGGCAACCCGTGCCAGTGCCTTGCCACCCTCAGACCAAGAAAATGCTTGTATCTAAAGTGCCCCTTATAGTTAAAAACCATTGCACCTTGTCCTCTTGTGACAAGCCCTGCTAGAAAGTCTGTCCCTGTCCCTACTGCCATCCCCATTCCCATCCCATGCCTGTCCCTTCCTCCCATCCTCATTCCCATGCTGTGTCTGTCCCCTACCTGACAGTGCTTTGACAATCTGCTCCTTCTTCCACTCCCAGGGCTGCTCATACTCCCCCGCCGGGCGCTCGTCGTTCTCGGGCAGGCGCCCATCACCAGCCCTCATCCTGCGCTCTGGGGTCCCCCCGGCCACCCCCTCCCCAGGCTCATAAGGGGTGTCATAGAGCTGTGGCCCCTTCCCTGCCACCTCCTTGCCCCCCAGCCGCTTGGCAAGATCCAGCTTGGCACCCCCATCCCCAGGCTCTCCAGGACCGTCCAGCAGCAGGATGGCTTTGACCAGGGGATCCTTGGAGCCACGACGACGGATTTCTGTGGGGAAGAGGGATGATGGGTCAGGGATGTGTCCCCTGAGACCCCCCCAGTCCCACCAGCAGCCCTCGGTGAGGGATGTGCTGGGGACTCCATGCCGGCAACGCCCCATTGGGAGCCAGCTCGGGAGGAGCTGGAGCAGGAAGGGGCCCATCCTCATGGCGCCTGCTCTGCTGTCCAGCCCTGAGGCTGCTGGCGCCACAGGCACGGGCCCACGCCAGTGGGGCCAGCTGGGCTCCGTGGCAGCAGGATGCTACACCCCAAGCTGCAGCTCAGCTGTGCAGGAGGCCGCCCCAGGGGCTCGCCCCTCCCAGCCCCCTGCTTCTCCCCACGGCGCCAGGCCTTGCCTAACAGCCTGGGCTGCCCCGCATGGAAAAAAAAAACAGCAGCAAATCTTTTATTTCCAGCTTCCGGCCCAGTCAGTTCCTGTTGTTGTGGCCAGCTGGACGGTCGCCACGCCAGCCGGGGTGTCGCTGGCTGGGGGCACGTCCATTGGCAACTCTTGGGGGGTGGTAGCCCGGGGTGACTGGGGGGCACTGAGGGCTTTGCAGTGGCCACATGTGCCCGTTGGTGGTGGCAGCAGGTCACGGCAACGGCTGAGGGGCCGGCCAGCCCGGGTCAGTGTCCGGCCTTGCTCCCGCTCCTTATCTGGCCCTGCGCAGCCGCAGGAAGCAGCAAGCGGCTTTCCTGTTCCCGGAGCCTCTTGCACCGGGTGGCTCCGAGGGCAGCCACAGACTCCCGGCTGGGGAGTGGTGCCAGCTGTGCTGCTGTGGCACGGCACATACCTGTGATCATCTGCTGGGCATCATAGGGCTCCATGTACCCGTCGTTCTCCCCCAGGCGCTCAGCATCCCGCTGCCCCTTGGTCCGTTTGGCATCGTAGGGGTCTGCGTAATCCTCCAGGATGATGACCTGAGCAGAGAACAGGCATTTTGGGCTTCAGGGGCCTGTGGGAGTCCCAGCAGGGGTGGCAGAGATGACACCAGCACAGAGCCAGGCAGGGAACAGGCACACTGGGGTCCTCAGGGAAGGAAAGTGGCTTATCTGGGGTAAATGGAGCCGTGCCACAACCCCAGAGGATGCACCCAGTGGCACCTTTGGGTGGGGGCAGTCCAGACCATTCCCATGCCTCTCAGTGATGGTGAGGAGCCTGGGGGGAGCTCTGGGACCCTTCTGGGTGACAGCAACCCTGCCGACTGGCTCCCAGCCCTCCCAAGGCTGTGCAGGGGTGAAAGACCAGCTTCCCAGAAAAGCTTTACATTAGCCTTTGTTTAACTAGCAGATGAGCTCTGGGGTCAGGCTGGCATGGGACACGCGGGCTATGATGAGGATGCCCGGCGACCCCCCCCACCCCCGAATGGGTGATGAAGGGCAGTTGAGATGAAGGCAGCTTTGAAGGAATTTAAAGGCAGTGGGAGCCGGGCAGGATAAAAGGATGAAGTCAGCCAGGCTAATGAGCTGGAGACCAAAGCAGTTAAAGCTGCCAGTGCTTCACTCTCCCCACATCTCCCCCTCTGCCCCAGGCTCCCAGTCCCTGCCTTACCGTCTCTGTCTTGGGGGGTTTCCCCTTGTCCTGCTCGGGGGCAGGCAGGCCGGCAGGCAGGGGTCCAGGGTGCCCCTTCCCGTTCTTCTCGGAAGCCTCCACCTTGATGAGGCGGTTGATGTAGGTTTTGGAGGGTCCCTCCGGTGTCCCTCCCTCCACTCGGGAATTCTTCCGCATCTTCCCGGTAGCAGCCTGGAGTAGACCCTGCAGGTTGTCCCGTGACAGCCGGCTGCCCCCTTCCTTGCCACCCCCAGCCGCCCGGTAGCCCCCCAGCTCAGCAGTTGAATTCTTGCGGCTCTTCCCGAGGCTCCCGCTTCCCGGCCGAGCCTTCTCTGAAACCGTCTTCAGGTTGGATGGGAACTCCTTGAACCACTTGGCCGCCATGGGGCTGGGGAGATGCAGGGTGCCGCAGCCCCCGCGGGGCTCCGCGCCCACCCGCGGCTGCCCCGCCGGCTCGGAGTCGACTCAGCCGGGGGGCGCTGGGCAGCCCGGCTGCCCCCAGCCCTGGAAACGGGATTCTCTGCGGACTGGGGCCAGCCCGGGAGCGGGGAGGAGGGCCGGGGGACCGGGGCCTTCGTGGGGGGCTCCAGGCGTCCTCGGCCCCGGCGGGGACAGCTGGTGGGTCCCCAGGGGTGCCGGCTCCTGCGGCCCGGGGAGGGAACCGCGTGCCCTCGGAGGTGCCCGGCCCCGGGGAAGGGTCTCGGAGGGGGCCGGCGTATCTGCTCCAGCAATGGGTTGAGTCGGGAGGGCTCGCCGCGTGTCGGAGTCCGGCCGGGGCAGTCCCGGGGATGTTCCAGGGGTCCGCCGCCCCTGGGGACGGGGCCCGGGGGGGTCGCTCCGAGCTCCGGGGGGCCCGGCCGGGATCGGGCAGCCGGGGGGTCCCGTCGCGGCTCCTCGGCAGGGCCCGTCTCCGGGGGCAGAGTGGCTTCGGAGAGGGGTCAGGCCGGCCCGGGGGGCCCCATGCGGCTGCGACGGGATGGGCCGGGCCGGGCCGGGCCGGGGCCGGAGGGGCCGGAGGGGCCGGAGGGGCCGGAGGGGCCGGAGGGGGCGGCAGGGCCCGCGCTCCCCGCCCAGATCCGGAGGGGCGGCCCCGGGCAGCGGCGCGGCACCGGCGGCAGACTCGGGGAGCTGCGGGAAGACATGGGGGCTTCGGTGGGGGTCCCGTCCCGGTGGGGCTGACAGACCTGACCCCGCCTGGCTGATGGCACGACCCACACATGGAACCCGGCACGGACCGTACGAGTGGACCCCGCGCAGAGCCTCCACGGACAGCGCAGACCGGCGTGCGTGGGCCCCTCCACAGACCCTGGGCACGGACCCTGAGCACTGAGCCGGGGCATGGGCTCTGCTGGCTATGGATGTAGACTCTGCACAGCCCCGCTAGCCCCCTGTGCACAGGGACCTTTACAGGGAGCTCGTACACAGCACCCCGTGCACAGCCCGACGGGGCACAAGCGCTGTGTGCAGCCAGGACACTCTCTGTGGTTCACACCACACCAGCCAAATTCTGTCTGGCCGTGCTGTCACCTTACCAGAAAAGCGTGGCAGAGCCCAGCGGTTTGGCCTCCTGTCGGGCTGCAGAGCCGGGGGGCCCTTACAACAGCGACCTCTCCCACTTTGCAACTGCAAGGGAAGAGGAGAGGGTTTTGTGGCAAAATTGGTCCCATAGCCCCCAGGATGGGAGTCTATGGCAGAATACGGGCTCCTTCTGTACAGGGGGGAGGTGCTGGGCGCTGGCAGCGCCATAGGAAGTGATGGCAATTTCCTCACTAGCCCTGCTGGGCAGGATGTGCCTTGCAGCGGTGCAATGCCACTGTCAGACTGGTGCCCGAACTGCCAGTGGGATCTCGCCTGGCTTCAGCTTTGCCTTTTTGAGGCCTAGGAAATCTCTACTTCTCCACCAGTAAATTCGTGTGCTGGTTCCTTATCTTTCCTTCAGAAGGCAAACTTGGATCCCCCTCAATCCTCAATTTTTATGGGGCCTCAATAGGACAGACCTGCAGGCAGCACTGTCCCGGTCGCTTTGTGCTGCAGTGGTGTTCACACCAATGTGCCACTTTTCTCCTTTGGGAAATCTTCCCTCGTCCTTGTTCTCTGCCAGCTCCCGCAGGGGAAGGCTTTGGGAGTGCCTTTGGCAGTGCTGGCTCTGCACACCTGCTTCCCTGAGAAGATAAGCTTCCCTGAGCCAGCCTGGTGGCAATGAAGGCCAAGCCCGGCTCAGAGTGGGATGGCCCCTCACTGGGCAGGTGTGAACAGACAGGACTGGCAGATGGCCTGCTAGACACCTGCTCCTGCTTCACTTTCAGCCCCGATGCTTGTCAGGTCAGCATCTCAGCCTCTAAAGCTACCATGACCTGGGAGTGCGTGCCATGAGCTCTCCCAACTGACCTGGCGTACCCAATCCCAAGCCAACCCCATCCCACCACTGGGCTCAGCAGAGCAGCTCCTACTTCACCAAAGAGAAAGCCCCAAAAGTGTTTTAAACCTTCATTAAACTGAGTTAATCTGCTACCTAGCAGGTGCCTGAGCTAAAGGTGGGAGCTGAGTGCAACTACTTCTGTCCCCTCAGCCCCAGGTACCAGAACAGGCTGGAAAGGAGCCAGAAAGAACCCCAAGAGGTGCTGGTCTGGGCTGGAGGACACAGGGCAGAGCTGCTCAGCTTCACAAATCCTCTGGTCCTTCAGCAAAGCACTTAAAAACGGTCCCCAGGCTGAGGCCAGAGACACTCCTGCAGCTGTGAGTAATCCCTCTCCTAACAGCATCTTTTTATTCCAAGGCTCTGAGCAGGACAGGAAAGCAGCTGCTGAAGTAGATAATGGAGTTCTGAGGCTCTTTGATTTTCTAATGACTTTTATTCAAACACAGTGAATTAATACGCATGGTTCCATCTTTGACACTAGTGCGTCACTTCTGTCCTCCGGACGAGGACGTGGCCCGAGTTAGAGGAGCTCCAACAGCCAAATCTCCTTCCAGCAGACTCAAAACAGGGCTGTGGGGATTCAAGGAAACAGGCCACAACTGCAACAACCCCAATCCTGGGAGGGCTGGAGTACAAAGGCGAGCAGGAACAATAGCTTAAGGAAAGTAAAAGAAAACCCCATAGAACGGGGTGTTCACTGCCGGACAGGTCCTGGCCAGGGATGGGAGCAGGGGCAGGACAGCAGTGCCCATGCTCCACTCCCTGCAGAAGCTTGCAGCCACAGCACAGCAGGGATGGGGACAAGGGGCTCAGCCTCCATGCGTGGTTAGTGGGGAGAAACAGGACAAAGCTCAGGCCTTAGCTCATCTTACTGCTTGGCAAGAGGACAGGGAGAAGTGTGGGGTGGGAGCTGGCAGCCCTGGGATACACCCACAAACCCTTCCTCCACTGCAGGAGAGAGGACAGCCTCACAGATCTCCCCCTCCGTCCTTCAAGTTGAAAGTCTGCAGTTTATAAAGAAAAACTGGGTTGGCCCAGGGAAGATGGGACAGAAACCCTGCTCCCTTCATGCCAGAAAAGAAAAGGGCTTTTCTCCTCCCAAGGCAGTTGCACCAAGTCTTCCTGCAGGGCCTGTGCCCACCACAGCTCCACTGACTGCCCCACCCTGGGACCAGGGCTGCAGCAGAGTTTGCAGGGCACAACCCACCCAGCAGGAGCTTGGAAAAAAAATAGTTAGGCCAACGCTCTCAAATTAACAAACTGTAATTTTTCTCCAAAGATACATTTTCCATACACATCCATCATACACCGTAACAAAAAAAAAGCAGTGTACATGAAATAAGAAAATAAATTAAATCCATAGCATAGGTAAGGAGGATGCTCTAGACTGGAGTAGAGTCAGAAGTTTCCAGCAATACAAGAGGCTCAAGAGTTTGTTTTAACAAGAATGCCTGCTAGCATGGGCCCAGCAAGTGTTCTGGGTCAGTCCAACTCCTTAAACAGTTATTTAGAGTTTTGAACAGCCAGTATTGTCCTGCAACAGGCAGAGCTATTACATCCTGGGAGAAAGCCAAGAGGCATCACTAAGATCCAAGTAGAGCATCCAGAAGATATTCAGATTGGTCCTGCAGCATCCACACTAGCCATCCTCCTTGGGTGGTGTATACCAGCCTGAAATGAGGAGAGATCAGTGAGGAAGGAAACTGCACCTGGAGAAGTTGTCAAAAGTAGCCAAGTCCCACTTCTAAAGGGCCACATATTCCTGCTTACTGGGAGGCTTTCCCTCTGGCTTAATTCCCAACACCACACAGGCAAACATGGAATCATTTAGGTTGGAAAAGACCTCTCAGATCATCAAGTCCAAGCAATCAGTGAGCTGCTGCCTCTAGTTGCAGCCACCACAGCCCAGCACTGGGCAGCAGAGAGGGCAGCAGCACTCTGTAGCCACACTGTGCTACAGCAGCTGTCACCTCCACACTTGAGGGAGGATAAAACTTGAGTGGCTTGTCTGGGGAGCCCAAGCAAACAAGGGAAAATGCAGACCCTCTCCCTCAGCCCTTACCATTCTTCTCATGGATCTGAACCAGGGACTTGTAGGACTGCTGTGCTCTTGTCAGGCTGTACTGGTTCTGCAAGAGAAGGCAAGGAGACTGTCAGTCCAGCAGGAACCTCGGGGAAGCCATCCCACACACCTTCCCTGTGTGGCCAGACCTGGCTGTGCCCCGATCTGCCACCCCCACATTCTCCCTATACTGTCCAGGCCCTACCTTGTTGGCTCCAAACTGTACTCGTGCCTTCCCTTTCACCAGCGTTGCACTGATCTGCATGATCACCGACTCGATGGAGTAGGCACTACTCCAGCCCTTAGGGATGAAACACACAGTGAGGCCAGACCCACCCACCTGTGCTCCCAGTGCAACCAAAGGGCCTACCCTAGCTCTGGCAGGCAGTGGTGTGGCAGGAGCTGCCAGGAATACCCAGTGTGGTAGGCAGAACAGCTCCCCCAATTCCCACAGGGAACAGCACCCACCTGTTTTGTAAGCAGTTCCATGCAGATGGCACCGCCACCCAAAACATACCTGGGAAGGAATCAGACAAGTTACCCCACAGATAGATGTGACTGCACCCACCCGCTGCTCCAGAGGTGAAACATCTCTTGATTAGATTTCTGATGGAAAAAATATGCTAAAAACTCCACCATCGCTGTCTGCTTCACAATGCAAATCCATGTCAAAGGAGTCACAGGATTGCGTAACTCTGGATAAACCCGGTGAAAACTGCTGCAGGAAGCAGCACTGCAGAGCAGAGAGAGACAGATTGTTACTCACCCCCCTGAGAGCACCGGGGATACAACCCTTACAAATGGTGGATCAAATGGAAAGTTATCCTGGAACGAGAGAAGGGAAGCAGAGCCGTTGAGTACTCTGATGCCTCGCCGAGTCAGGCGTCTCTCGGGGAGGGGGAGCCTTACTTTAAAAGAGAAGTTGAGAAGGATGTAATCTGTTCCTTCTTTCTCTTTGAGGATTTGGAGATCGTTGTGCAAAGCGCTGTCCTCGTCAACCCTGTGAGAGGAAAACCGCAGAGGGTCAGGCAAGGCCGTGCACCTCAGGCCAGCCGTGCTCGCTGCCAGCACACCCCGAGCTGCCGTACCTGCACAGCCGGGCAGCCACGCGGGCAGCACGGGCTGCCAGCATTCTGCTTCTGCTTTGCAGAGAAGACCAGCACACCCCTATTCCATGCTGCCAGCTTAAAAATAAAGGCTGCCTGGCCCAAGGCAAGGGCAGCACTGGTGTCTGGAGGGTGTGAAAGCTCAGGGTTTGCCTGCTGCACCTCTTTCCGGACTCTAGGACCAGCAGAGACTTGCAGAGTCCTCCGATTACCTCACCTTGTCTGGAGATATCATCTCCTTTTTGTTGTGGAGACAGCAAGCCAGCTGCCTGAGAGAGGCTAACTCAAGGTCTGCTTGGTGCTCCCCTGACATGCTCGTGTCCCCTCTGCTCACAGGGACTTTCTGGTCCCATCACCAAAACCCACCAAAAATGCACGATGCCAAGATTGGCCACCTACTTTAGGAGTTTGACGTTCCAATCGTACAGGCTGTCATTCACTAGTTCAACTGCATAGTATCCTGCAAGGAGAACACAGGGGGTCACTGAGAGGGGGTTGAGCCATCACCCATATTTCAAACTCCCTGGGCCCTGCAGCACAACTTCACTTGGGCACTGTCTCCCCATGAAAAGCAGCACCTATCCAAGACAGTCCTGAGGGCAGCAGTTTCTTTCTCCGAGTCCCTGGGCTCAGGAAAGGAGTAGGAACACCATCCCCCTCAAAGTCAGATGATTCTCCAACCCACAGCATGCTCCTCACTTCCATCCAGCAGTGGCATGGAAGAGAGAGGGTAAGGTGGTTTTGCTCACTCTTGACAGAGCCACAGCCATCAAATGCCAGAGATCCTCCCCCTCAGCTGAGCAGCACAGCTCCAAGGCCCACTGGATATCCATCCCACAGAAGGAGGAGGAATCCTCCTCCCCACAGCTCCTGGCAGCACTCACCGCCCTTGAAACTTGGTGATCGGTAAATATCCCTGAGCTCCTTCATTAGCCGGTCAGTGGCCTGCACAGACCCAGACACTGCACCCTGCAAGGAACAGGGAGGGGGAAAGTTGTATTGTTATGCTGCACCCAACCATGGCTATTGCTCTGTGAGGTCAACACCTGAGCTACAACTCGGTCCAGCCTCTATACCAGACTGTATCCTGCCTGTCACCTCTCAGCCTGTTCCTTGCTCCAAATATGTCACCTCAGGCAGCACAGCTGCAGCAGAAACACCTCTGTGTCCTCTCTACTGTCTTAGAATCTCAGCCCAGGGGTACAAGAGCACGATCCACCTCCACAGCCTCAGGTGATCATGAGGTCACAGCTCCCAGGGGAGAAGGGAGCCCCAGATCTTGCTGCAGGAAGACTGTTCCATGAGGCACCAATGCCTCTGGGATCACCCAGTGCCCTCCCTGAGCTGCAGAGGCATTTCACAGACTCCTCTGTTTCAGCCCCATCAGCCCTGGAGAACTGATACTGCTGCACCTTTGGCTGGGGACAGCCCCTCTGATTTAGGGCTGGAGAGCTGGCAAGGGCCTCCATCACTCTTGCCCTTGAGTCCCTCTGCTTCCCCAGCCCATCTGCCCACTGGGCGACACGTACATTTAAGTAATCTTGCCTCTGGTTCTTTTTTATTTTCTCTAAAATGGCCAGGTTTTCTTTGCCAATGCCTTCATCCTCTGTCTTTCTCCCATCTGCCGGCTCTTCCTCTTTCATCTCATAGTGGTCCAAGTCCTCAGTGTCCTGGGAAGGGAAGAAGAAAGCTCCAAGAGATGTGCCTTTTGCTCCTCCCTGCTCTGAGTGCTGAGCTGCCCTAACCCAGGAGCGATTCCTAGTGCAACTCCTTCACTCCAGGAAATCCCAGCTCCTGATCTGAAGTACAAATAGGGTGGAAGACACAATGTCTGGGCACACAGCTGGGCTCATGTGAGCTCTTTGCTTGCTGGATTCTCCCTTGCCGTGTCTCATGCCTGTTTGCAACGATCCATTAATCTCTCATTCCTCAACAAGCCCCAGGCAACCATGACCCTGGATCTTGGCACACCTGTGGCTTCTGCAGCTGCTGGTTGGCTGGAACAAAGCACAGCCCCTTGGCAAAGTGCTGCCAGGCCACCTGGGCCCCTGGGCTAGCCAAGCCTCAACAGGAACACAGGTCACCAGCCCCACTAGAAGAACAGATCCCTGCACCCAAGTCCAGCTGCACGGGATGTTATTCCCTCAAGAGTGGGGATGTCACAGCATGTCTCTCTGTACACCAGCTCAGCACACCCCAAGTGTAGTACCTGACCAGAGAAGCCTTTGGCCCTCACTGTTTCCCAAAATAACACATGGCAATGCAAGACCCCAATGGGAAAAAACAGTTGCAGCCATCTGGGCCCACCACAGAAATCTCTCCCCAATGCACACAGGGTTCAGCTGTCTGGAAATGGCTGTGGGCACTCACAGCTCCAGCACTGGCACTAAATCCTCTGAACAAGTGTTTACTCTGGCCTCTCTGGGCTGGTCGTGGCTACTGAGCAGCATTTTTGGAAGGGATTGGACATTTTTAGACTCACACAGAAAAATAGATCCTCCTAGAAAATCCCTCGAGTAGATTAACCTGCATAACGAATCTGTGTGCCAGGGCACAGTTCTGCTGCTCTACTCCTCCACACAGCTGAACAAATCCCACTGCTCAGCACAAAACCTTTGCTCAACACGAGAGCATTCTCTCTCCACAACGCCTGGCATTAGCAAAAAGCACAAGGGGGAATGCTCAGCTCCTCGGGATTTATTTTTCCAGCCCACAGGAGTGGAGGCCTTGCACACACTGATTTGCCATAAAGCAGCAGATTTGCAGATTCATAAGGTTATGCTGGTTCCAGTTTAATCCTCCCCCTTTTCCCCATGGATGCTGCCAAAGCCCAGCCTTAATTTAGCAAGCAATTAACTCTGCTAAAACCCTCCAACTGCTGGGGTGCTGCTGCTCAGTGACCTGCCCCCAGGCTCCACGGCACTGCTGACTCAGTGCCCGTGCTGTTCTCGTGTCTGAGGCATTGCTAAACGTCACCATGGAGATTCAAGATTATTCCACCCACTTCCACAGATCCCTAAACTGCAAACCAAACAACCAGAGCCTGTGGGATGTGCAGTAAGGTGCCCTCAGCTTGCAGTGAAGTGTGGCTGCCTCCACCACTGCTGGCAATTCAGCTCACTTGCACACTCAGCCACCTGACCTCATCCTCTCTGTGGGAGTTCCATGCAACAGTGACTTCCCTGCCAGCAGCAGCAACCCAGAAATACATCTCTCTTGCAGGAATTTTAGGCTTTAGAGAACAGCATGTATTGTCCAAGCAGCTCTGCTCACAGCTCATCCTCATGCCTTTGGAGGCCATGGCTACATGGCCATGCTCAGCCTCTGTGCCCTCCCTGGGTTTGTGAATACGTGGAGCCCAGCTGGTGCCTCAGAATCCTCAGCATCCAAATGCCAAGAACTATCCAGCCTTTGATCCAAACTTCCCTGTCTGCTGGCCACAAGCTTCTCCCAGACAAGACCCCTGTATGCTCGCACCTTTCTCCCTGTGCTCAGTCTATGACACATATCCTCCCACACTTACCTCTGGCATCTCTTCATCTTCCTCTTCAGAGGACACCTCTTCCTGGGTGCTCTGTGGAGAGAGGATGGGGATGGAGATTGTGTGGTCAGCATCCTGGGAAAATGCTCTCCTGCCTTCCCAGATGCTTCCAAGGTGAGGTCAAACAGGGATGAACAAGCAAAACCAAATTAAAAGCAAAAAGCAGCTGAGAGCCTTTACAGAAAACAGCACCAAGGCCCAGCAGAGCAGGCTGGCACCACCCAGGACAGGAATCCAACCCCTCACCCACTGTGTTCCTCCTCTGGTAACCCCCAGAAGCCAAACATCAGGGAACTTGGAACTTGTTTTCTGAGCTTTGGGAGTCTTTTCCTGAGCCGCTCACCTGTTCTGCCGGCAGAGGCTGGTCCAGCATTTCAACATCTGGATGTTGGGGGAGGTTGTAGAGTTTGCACAGGTCAGAGATTATTCGCTTCAGGTGCTGCAAAAGCTGTCCAGAGAACAGAGGGTCAGCGAAGTGTGGGGAGCTCCGTGCCCAGCTGAGCCTCAGCCCTGCAGCCAGCAAGCAAAGGCCCCAGGGCTGCTCCCTCCTGCTCCAAGCAGCAGGACACACGGGTGCAAAATCCCACCCCACCATCAAATGTTGCCAGAGAAGTTAATCCCAATATCTGGAACATTTATGAGACCAGAAGCAATCCCCACTTCTGGCAGCTGGGGATATGTAAGCAGGGAGTTACCCCCAAAGTTGCCAGCCCTCCCCTCCCATGGGCAGCAGAGCATGTCTCACCAGTGTGTTTCCTTTCCTGACTTCCACCAGCCTCTCCAGGATAGCTGCCAGGTTGGGATCATCTGACTCCACAGACCATATTGGGGGAACAGCTGGATAAGACTCCTGGAGAGGGGGAGAAGGGGGTGTTGGTGGGACGGAAGCTGTTGTGGTGCAAAGCAGCGAGCCAGACAGGTGGGGCTGAAGATCCCTCTGTACCACAGAGATCAGGCCACAGGTGACTGATCCACCCTCCAGCATAAATCTGGGTCTGAGGGCAACACACACCACTACTCTGACCATGCCGGGCTGGCTCTGTGCCATGTCCCCCTGGCCCAGGGTCCCAGGGTTGAACACAGAGGGAAGGACAGTGGCATTTTGGCCACCCCTCTGGCCGTGGAGCCATTGGGGATGGAAGGGAGTAGGGCAGGACACTGAGGGCATCCTGTGTTGCCTATGGGCTACTGCCCTCACAGCTTTGCACCAGCAGTTACAAAAGAACCTGGCAGAACCCACGCAGAGCAGAGGCCAAGCAGACACCTTTAATCCAGGACAAAGCCTCTGGCATCATTCCCAACATGCCCCTCCAGAAAACCCTGGTCATTAGTCTCATTCAGAATCTACACCAGGGACTATCCAAGCTCTGGCAGCCCTGCTTGCCTGGAGACACAAAACCAGTTGTAACCCGTGACCAAAGAGGGCTTCAGCACACCAGCGCCAAGCCATCCAGCACCAGGATCCCTAAAACACCGGTGCGGATGAGCCAGTGCAGAGAGGAGGAGCTGACGCTGCAGCCACAGGTGCCTCTTCTCCAGGGCCCCCGGGAAACCCTCCAAACAAAACCGGGGGGAGCAGGGGAACGGGGGGTTGAGGGGCTCCACGCCTGGGGACTCCAAACACGGCGGGGAACGGCCAGCTCTCGTACACCGGGATGACCGTGGGCACTGTCCCCGCTTTTGCTCCGCGTGAGGCACGGCCCCGAGCGGATCGTGGCGGCTCACGGCGCTGCCGCGGCCCCACGGAGGAGGCGGACGGGGGCAGCGTCCCCCGCGCCAGGGACGTCGGGGCGCAGGCCCGGCTCACCCCGGGCCGCGGCGGCGACAGCCCCGTGCCCGCCATGGCGGGGTCCCCGCGGCGCCGGGCCCGCCGCACCCCGGGCCTCACCGTGATGTTGCAGTGAATACGGACGGGTCCCGGCGGCGGCCCCCGCGAGGCAGAGGCGCCGGCACGGGCCCCGGCCCCCGGGACGAACTCGCAGCTGATCTCGTCCGGGCAGGCGCTGCCGATGCGGAACCGCTCGTGGCCGCGGTGGAAGATGGACTCGAGCAGCCGCAGCTCCCGCCTCAGGAGCCGCCCGGCGGGGGCCGCCGCCACCTCGGCCCCGCTCCGCCCGGGCCCCCCCGCCGCCGCCTGCGCCCTCGCCGCCTCCTCCGGCCCCGCCCGCTGCATCTTCCCATGGAGGGACCCGCTCCGCCGCCGCCGCCGCCGCAGCCCCGGAGCCCGCCCAAGATGGCGGCGGGACGGCCCCGCTCCCGGAAGTGCCGTCGCCGGAACGGGCGGGGCCGCCCCGCCGGAAGCGTCTCGCGACATGGCGGAGGTGACGCTCGGTCATCCCCGGGAGGGGCGGGGCCGGGGAGCCCCGCCCCCGCCGGGAGGGGTCACGGGGGTCGTGGGGGGCACCGGGCACGGCCGAGCCCGGCGGGACGGGGCTGCCCGCGGCCCGGCGGCCCGGCTCTGACACCCCGCTGCGGGCGTACGGCGGGGCCGCGGGGGCTCCGGGACCGGCTTCCACCCGCCAACTCGCCCGCCGCTCCGCCCTTCCGCTCGGATCCCAGCCCGGGGCTCCGCCGCCCTGCTGGCCCCGTGCAGGGACCCCGGTGGAGCGGCGGGCCGGGGGAGCTCAGACCGCTCCGCCGCGTCCCCGGGCCGCGGCGGGGCGGAGGCGGGGGCGGCCCCGGGGCCGCTGACGGCGGCGGTGACGGCGACGGAGCCGGAGCACGGCAGCGCCCGGCACCGCCTCCCGCCCGGGGCCGCCCCGCCCGGGCCGCCGCCGGCTCCAGCACCTCGGACAACGCCCGGCCAGAACCACGGACAGCGCCGGGTACCGGCGGCGGCACCGGGCCGCCCCCATGGCGCTGCTCCGCGTCCTCTGCCTTCTCGCTGCCCTCAGACGTAAGTGCCGGGGGCTGTGGGGGATGGCACCGGCACGGGCGGGGAGAGCACCGGGCGGGACCGGCCCGGCCCGGGGGCTGCGCCTGTTGCACAGGACAGGTCCGGAGAGCAGCCGGTACCGGTGCCGCTGCCGCCGGCGCTCCCCGACCGCCCCGGGGCTCTGCGGCCGCCGTGAGCTCCGGCTCTCCGAGGCGGTGCCGGGGTGGGCAGGGACCGAGCCGGGAGGGGAAGGGGTGCCACGAACGGGCTCGGAATGCGGGGACAGGCAGGGGAGGGCAGAGGAACCCGCGGCGCTGTCCTGCTGCTCGCCCCCGCTCACGGAGCCCCTCCGCCCGCCCGTTCTGCCCCCGGCCGTCCCTGCTCCGTGCCCGCTGTGACACCCACACCCCATCACCACGCTCCCCATCATTCCTGCTTGCGGGCTGCCAGGTGCAGAGCCCCGCACCGGGTACGGGCTCTATCCCGGGGGGTCTCCGGACCCTTGTAGGGTGTTCTGCCCATCACCATGGGGCTCAGGCTCCACTATGCCCCAGGGAGCCTGGGCACGGACACAGAGGAGCGGCTGGTGGAATATCTGCTGGACCCTGCACGCTATAACAAGCTGATCCGGCCAGCGACCAATGGCTCTGAGCTGGTGACCGTGCAGCTGATGGTGTCGCTGGCACAGCTCATCAGCGTGGTGAGTTGGCCAGGACTCTGCTCCCCAACTTCCTGGGCAAGCAAAGGGCCCCAAACCCTCCCAGCAGCCTGGGTGACTGGCCCTTCTCTCTCTGCAGCACGAGCGGGAGCAGATCATGACCACGAATGTCTGGCTGACCCAGGTGGGCACCCTGGACTCTGACGTGGCCCTGAGACCCCTATGTCCACCCTGCCTCAGGACTCCCCAGCCCTTGCCTTGAGACCCATCCCTATCCCATACATCCTGTGTGGGACCCTAATGTCTACCCTGCCCTGTTATAGCCCCCGACAAAGCCTGTGTGGGACCCCTGTGTCCCCCATGTCCTGAACCACCCCCTGAACAGCCCCCATCCTGTGGCTGGTCTGGGCTGATCCCACCTGTCCTCAGGAGTGGGAGGACTATCGCCTCACGTGGAAACCTGAGGACTTTGACAACATGAAGAAGGTCCGCTTGCCCTCCAAGCACATCTGGCTGCCTGATGTGGTGCTCTACAACAAGTAGGTCATTTTTTGGGGGTGCTATGTGTTCCCCAACCCCAACCAGGGCAGGGGGCCACATTGTACTGCTGAGCTGACAGGACTGACGGCACCTCTCTTCACCCCAGCGCCGACGGGATGTACGAGGTCTCCTTTTACTCCAACGCGGTTATCTCCTACGATGGCAGCATCTTCTGGCTGCCACCTGCCATCTACAAGAGCGCATGCAAGATAGAGGTGAAGCACTTCCCCTTTGACCAGCAGAACTGCACCATGAAGTTCCGTTCCTGGACCTACGACCGCACCGAGATTGACCTGGTGCTGAAGAGTGAGGTGGCCAGCCTGGATGACTTCACACCCAGTGGCGAGTGGGACATCGTGGCGCTGCCAGGGCGGCGCAACGAGAACCCCGATGACTCCACCTACGTGGACATCACATATGACTTCATCATTCGGCGCAAGCCACTCTTCTACACCATCAACCTCATCATCCCCTGCATCCTCATTACCTCCCTGGCCATCCTTGTGTTTTACCTCCCGTCTGACTGTGGCGAGAAGATGACACTCTGCATCTCTGTCCTGCTCGCCCTCACCGTCTTCCTCCTGCTCATTTCCAAGATCGTGCCACCCACCTCACTGGACGTACCACTGGTGGGCAAGTATCTTATGTTCACCATGGTGCTGGTGACCTTCTCCATCGTCACCAGCGTCTGCGTCCTCAATGTGCACCACCGCTCGCCCACCACGCACACCATGCCACCCTGGGTCCGCACCCTCTTCCTCCACAAGCTCCCAGCGCTGCTCTTCATGAAGCAGCCGCGGCAGAGCTGCGCACGCCAGCGCCTGCGCCAGCGCCGGCACACCCAGGAGCGCGCCGCCGCCGCCACTCTCTTTGTGCAGGCTGGTGCCCGCGCCTGCACCTGCTATGCCAACCCTGGCGCTGCCAAGGCCGAGGGGCTCAATGGCTATCGGGAGCGGCAGGGGCAGGCAGCGGGCCCCGCAGCGGGCTGCAGCTGCGGGCTGCAGGAGGCGGTGGACGGCGTGCGCTTCATCGCTGACCACATGCGCAGTGAGGATGACGATCAGAGCGTAAGTCGAGGCGGGCGGTGTGCATCTGGGAGCGGGCAGTGCTCAGCGGTGGCCAGAGCTGGGGCGTGCCAGAGCTGGGGGTGCAGAGCATGTTCTGGCTCATGTGCACCACAGGAAGTGATGTGCACAAGCACCAAGGGCGTCCCTGCCTAGCTCCATGCCCAGTGAGGTTCATCACTGATCCCTGACCCACCACTGCAGTCCCAGACTGAAGCAGCGCTCTGGAAACCCAGGAGGACTGGCCCTGCATGCAGTCAGGCTGCAGATTTTGCAGAGGCCCCTCTCAGCTCTGCTCGCTGGGGAAATGTTTCCTGGGCTCAGTGGTGTGGGTGACAGCAGGGGGAGTGAGCCCCATGAGGCCCACAGCAGGCTGGCAGGCAGCCCCAGGAACTGCAGTGCTGAGGGAGCGGATTTGAGCCTCTGAAGATATGCCAAATTCCCAGCTGGGGCAGTGTCAGGCACTGCTTAAGGCCCCAGCCTGACCTAGCATTTTTTCCTGACCCCATGCAGGTGAGCGAGGACTGGAAGTACGTGGCCATGGTCATCGACCGCCTCTTCTTATGGATCTTCGTCTTCGTCTGTGTCTTTGGCACCATAGGCATGTTCCTGCAGCCCCTCTTCCAGAACTACACTACCAACTCCCTGCTGCAGCTGGGCCAGGGCACCCCCACCTCCAAATAGCATGGGGAATGGCCAGTCTCAGGGCCAGAGAGCTGGGTACTGGGCTCAGGCAGCCCCTGCAAACCAATAAATACTCCCACAGGACCGGGCTGGTTCCATCTGGTGTCATTTCATCCTACACTGTGCTCTGCAGGCCTGAGAGAGCAGGATGCAGCCAGGGCTGGGGTGATTCTGGCTGCCTGTGACCAAGGTAAGAGGCTAGGAAGGCATCATCTCTGTAAGAGGAAAGTCCCAGCTGCCGAGGGAGAGAGCATAGGAGCATGAAACCTGATCCACGGGGACATGCTCAGCTCTCTCTGCTCCTGGGAGCACCAGTCACTGCATCTCCTCTCAGGCCATGTGGGGCCAGAGCCCCAGCCTCAGTGGGCAGCCCCTGGCTCCAGCCTGACACTGCCAACCCCTGTGCCAGCTCTGGGGCTCCCAGAGGATGACAGCAGGAGTGGAGGCATGGGGAGAAGGACGGAGCTGCTCAGCTCTGGCTCCGAGGTGAACACATGGACCAAGCAGAAAGAGCTATTTTTAGGTCCTACCTGCAGGCAGGGCAAGGGCAGCAAGTGCCAGGGGCTGCTCCAGCTCCATCTTCTTCAGTTCCACTCCAGGCTCAGTGTGTTGGAGCCAAGAGCAGGCACAAAATGAGTTGTACAAGGAAAAGGAAAACACAATTAATCAACTCAAACTGGGAGCTGCTGACCGTGGGTCACTGGGCTGACACCATGGCCAGCAGCACTGCCTGCACTCCCTTCTCATTGGGGAAAACTGAGATGGAGTGCTTGCTATAAATACCACTAATCCCTGGGGCTGGGGGGAGTGGTGTTGGCAGGGCCTGACAACACACAGGGCCAGGGGAAGCTGCACGCTAGAAATTAATTTAAATCCCAGCACTTCACCCAGCCAGAGAAATCCCAGCTGCTGCAGCTGCTGCTCCTGGAGCTCAGGGGTGCACCCCAATACCCAAATGTTAAGAGCTTTGCTCCTAAAGCGCCCTATGCCAGCTGCTTGTCCCAGTTCATCCCACCTCTGTGTCTCCTCTGCTGTTGGTCCAGGCTCGGGTGAGTGCAGGATGGGGGGATGCTGCAGTGCCCCAGTGGGGAGTGGAGATGTATCGGTATTGGGAACGTGTGGGGAGCACAGCAGGAGCCCCCACAGCCTCAGACACAGCTCCCTGAGCAGCTGCAGACAGAGGAGCCCCCCAGCCCTGCTCTGGGCTGGGTGCCAAGGCAGTTCCTTCCCCTCACAGCTCAGCGTGGCAGTGGATGCCCACGGGCAGCTGCAGGCAGCGTGAACATGTGACAGCCGGACTTTGAGCAAGTGGCGACCCTGCTTGGCCCCAGCCTGGCTGCCTTCAGCTGTCCTGTGGAGACCCACAGCCAGAGCTGGGGTCTTACTCCCAGCCTTAGGGCTCCTCACTTTGGGTTATGCTTCCATGCTAACAGGTCTTTGGTCTCTGTCTCATATGAGACAGGACAGACAGCTAGCTCTCATCCCAGGCAAAGCCAGCATTTGCCTTGTACAGGGAAAGGGGCTGCTTCAACAACACTCAATAAAATGCTGCTGCATGGCAACAGCATTGCTGCTTCTCACCTTCCACCAGCACCTCTGTCACGTAGCTCAGCTCAGACCCAAAGAGATGCAGGACAGGGCCTGCAGCCACCCCTGGTGTCCAGACACAAGACACCCCACCCTTTCCTAGAGCCAGGAGAGAGGGAAGGAGCTGGGAGGGCACTGCCCCAGCATATCAGAGCCCAGCCCTCATGGACTCAGCTCTGCCCAATGGTCCCTGTGCTTGAGGTAAGAGGCTCAATTCCATACTCTACCTACCTGGCTTCCTTCATCACTCAGTAAATATGAACTCATCTCAAATACTCTGTCCCTCTCCAAACCCCACCATGGACCCCTTTTCACCTCAGCAGGAATTAACACACCCATGGCCAACAACGCTGAAACTTTCTTTTTTGTTATTAATGCAGAATGTTATGCTGATCCTATGGCTGCACATTGCAGAGGTCACTCCCATGTCCAAGCTTGGCTGGGCTGCCAGTCATCTTCCAACAGAAACAGAAAACCAGTCAACATCCTGATTTTTTTTTTTTTTTTAATCTCAAAGGAGAAAATTTGCCTCAAAACCTGCCAGAGGGATTTGCAGAATGTGGTCCAAAGGTTTCAAGCTCACAGTCTTGAAAATTCCTCTAGTTTCTCATGCCTTCTTTAAAAAACAATAAAGGGGGGGACAAAACTATAAAAAAGCAAATGGGGACTGAGCCTGTCCTTGCTTAAAAAACAGGAGAATCATTTACATGCACATTTTAAAAACGCAGGGTCTGAGTGACAGTGACAAGGCAGCCAGACCTACAAGGAAACTGCTGCACAGTCCTGATTCCACTCCAAAAACGTGGTGAAAGAAGAATGAGCGCAGCCATGCACAGCCTGTGCACATTAACGCCCCACTCCTTGCAGAGTGCTTCCTTACACATCAAGGACAGAGAAATTTTCTTCTTCTTGGGGTTTGCGGATCCAGCTGCCATAGCCCAGCTCCTCCAGCGTGCTGAAGAAGCACTTCTTGGCTGCCTGGTATGCTGTGGCTGCCTCCTTGGCATCCGAGTACACAGAGAAGCCCTGCAGGTCTTTGCGGTTGTTCTTTGCACAGAGCTGCTGGAACAGGGTGAACATTTTCCTCTTGGACACACGAGACACCTCCAGCTTCACACTGGGAAGGAAGACAGCAATGAGGGACAGGACACGGAGAAGAGCCAAGAGAAGCAGGTGGCTCAGGGAAAATCCCGTGATGGAGGAGCTCTGGGCTTGGCAGGGCTCAGTGGTAGGGTCCGAGCAGGGCAACATTTTGTTTTCCTTCAGGAGTGCTTGCTTATGTCTGTTTAAAATTCCTCTATCCAACCCTCCTCGTGTGTAGGGTGCTGGAACAGTACAAAGTGTACTCCCCACCTCAGAGCTGCCCCCCTCCCCCCAGACAGTGTCAGGAAAAGGCAGTGTCAGGAAAGGCTCTTCTTACCCATCTACTTTCCCTTTGGTGCCATCCAAGATTTCAACTTCGCTTTCATCAGCAAGACACCAGTTCACTGATGACTCCTTCGTCTTGCCAGTCTGCCTTGCAGAGTCATACACACTGACTCGCCCAACCTGCACAAGAAGGAAGCTTAACCTGGTCCTGCTGCCCGAGTCTCTTGCCCCTTTCATCCCTCACAGTTTCAGCTCATCCCAAACTTTCCAGACCCACAAGGAAAAGGTTCTTACTGAGTTGAATGCTAGAGAGGCAATTTTAGTGGTTTTTTTTCCAGACTAAGACATTGCCAGTAACCCCCAAACTGTGGGGTGACAGAGGGCAGATTCTTGGGGTTGTCCTGTGTAGGGCCAGGAACCAGACCTGATGAGACACTGTGGGTCCCTTCCAACTCAGGATATCCCTTGATTGTACGATTCTGTTTCTGGTCACTAATTCTTGCTCCTGGTTGGAGGGCTGCTGCACAACAACCGTCCCTGCAGAGTGTTTCAGGGGCCCCCAAACCCACAGGCAAAGGAATGGGGGACAAAGATGAAGAAGTGCTACAGGTGCAGTACCTCAGGATGGTTAATGTGATACGGAGCCTGGAGCTTTTCCTTCAGTGTGCTCCCATCCCTCTCCATACGGCAGCAGATGGCACGGGTCAAGTGACCCTGACTGTACAAGTAACCTGTGGAGGCAGAAGTAAAGGTGTGAGGAAACAGGATGGCACAGGTGATGGATTGGCCAAGCCCCAAAAACTGCAGCACTGTTAACAGGCTCCCAAAAGCTCACAGCATGTGGATCAGCACAGCTACATGTATCCTGGGTGTGTAAGACAATGGTCTATAGACTGCAACATTTCTCACTGAAGACACAAACATGCAGTTTTTGTCTCACTCTCCTAAAAATCTAGAACTTTGCAGAGACACCGGCTCTGCCCACAGCCTAAAATCCATAGACTCATTTACATTTTCTAACAGCTCTGCCAAGAAAGACATTTCAGTCTGTTACTCCTACACCCTCCACAAACAAACTTTGCCATCACACTGGGGAGTGAGACGAGCTGTCACTGCAGCCTAGTTTTACTCTGGAAGGACAGAGGGTTTCGCACCGAGTGTAACAGAGTGGAGATAAACTGGCTCCAGGAAGTGTGACAGCAATGCCCCTTGCAAGCCAAGAATATTCCAGCGTAAGATTTTGTCACTGCAGGACATGGTTCGTAACCGTTCCCCGTGCTGGATCCCGTCCCACGTGGGCACAATATCACTCGACTCCACAGGAATGGTACCTTCCCCTGCACAAGAGAAGAAGAAAGCTTTTCTGTATAGTGTCAGATATTCCACACATCAAAACCCAAGCAGCAACAAGAAACTTCTGGATACCCAGTCTGACACCAGGTTCATACTCATCAGTATTGGGTACTGATGAGTAATTTTCAACATGGCTGAAGCTTTGCTTGAAAGGCAGGACACAGACCTAGATATGAGCTTTGCATCAAACTTCAGCTGCAAACTTCACAAGCGTGGCAGTGCAAGAGGCAGAGCTGGGAAGAGGAAAAGGATTCTCTCCAAAGCCTTCCTGGGAAGGGAAAAGGGACTCTCTCTGAAGCCTTCTATCTACTTCTTTTGGTTCCTGAATGCTTCAAATCCCGCAACAGCACACAGAGAAGGATTTGGAAGCTCTGGAGCACCAGAAAGGCTCCCAGGAGAGGACTGAAACCACTCCATGGTGCATGGAGTGATTACACTCACCGTTCTCCACCTTGGTCCGCAGCTTGCCTTGCTTGGGGTTCTCAAAGAGAGGCTGATGTTGGGGTTGTCCCATCTCGTTTGCCTGATCACTGCAGGATTTATCAAAGAGTGCTCCGTCTCCACACGGTGCTGTGCTAGAAAACAAACCCTCCCTGGTTAGCACTGACTGTAAAGGAAACAGCCAGGGCCAGGGGTGTGTCAGTGCTGCTGACACCAGTCATTCAATACCCCCACCAACCTGATATAGAGGTGGAAGGTGACACTGCTCTTTATTTTGAGTTTCTTTCCTCCCGCTTGCTCAAAAATGCTCTCTTCTGCAGAGGAAGGATTAGAGGGGTCATACTTCATCAGCTCACTATAAAGAAACCTGAAAGAAACACCATCCTGTCAAAAGGCTGCTCTGCTTCTCTAAGCAAGAAGTGCTTCAACTGATGGGCAGGGTCCCACAACACCCATTCCGGCCACATGGAAGAGCAGAGACCAGGCTCTGGCTGAGGATGCCTGGGAAGCCAACAAACAATGCTTGATGCACAAAAAGAGCAAAAAATCCTGCAGGTTTTCTGCCATGCAGAGGACATACAGTAGAAAAGCAGCATCCTGTCCAGGAAGCCGAGGGAAGCTCTGGCAGGAGAAAAGAAGGAGCCTGGCTGGGTGCTGCTCACATGCATCTGATCCCAGTGTGACAATGACTTCAAGGTCGTTAACAGCACCTTTAGTCAGCACAGCAGCAAGTTTGCATTAAAAGTGAACAACCCTGCAGGCAGCTGAATTCAAGTGGTATTAGAATGAGCCCATGATCTGTTTACACTGATGGGCCTTTTATGGGCTGCTTCTGGCCAGGCAAAACCCTGATGTCTCCAACATCATGTCAAGGACTAAAGAAGAACTGCAGCCTCCCAGGCAGTCCTTGAGCAGAGCCTGTGCAGGGACTGATTTTGCAAGGAGAGGCAGAGTTCACTCTGCTGCACCAGAGCAGCCACTGCTGTCAAGATTAACAGCTGAAACAGACAGTAAACAAGATGCAATCCTGATTCATCACTTCCCAGAGACCTGCCCTCAACACTTTCCCTTGCTGAGGAATGCAGAGCACAGTGGCAGCACACAAAGGCTTGGAGGAAGCAGCTGATTTTTTTGTTCATAACTGAAGTACAGAGATTAACCAAGCAGCCCAACTTCATCTCACTTTAGTTTTCAAAAACTAAAAACTGCCACACAGTGAATGTGGAAACAGCAGAGGAAGAGAAGAATTGTGTACTTTAGTTGGGAAAACCCTTTCCAGCCTCTGAAAAACATGCTCATTATCAAAGCAAACATATGCAGTATGTTTTCCTGAATCCTTCTACACCCAGACACAGAAAGGCCAGGAGACCAAGCCTGCAGTGGCCTGGCATGGCAGGAGATGTGCTCAGGCTGGAGAGCACCCTGTGTATCAGTCCAGCAGCTTCAGCAAGAAGCTTAACATTCAGTACATCAGATGCAGCCCTTGGGCTCCTGGTGAGTCTCCCATTCAGTATGTATTTGGGCATCATTCAGGTATGGCCCCTTCTGGTAAGAAATAACTTTTCAACAACGCATGAGTAAACAGTGTCTGAGGATCACAGCATCTCTCAGCACAGCAAAAAATTATGGGTGTGTTTCAGCCACATGCCTCCAGAATAGGAGAGCAGCTCTTCTCCTTTTCCTTTTGAGCTTCCCTTTTTCTCACCTCACAAAGCCTCTTCGAGAAATTATTTCTGCGTGACAGTCATTTACTGTCTCTCCCTTCAAGCTTAGCTCTTCTCCTTTCACACAGCGATTACCTGAAACAAACAAACACATAAAGAATTAAATAATAGGGCAGGTATCAAAGTCAAGATGGCTTCAGACACAGAGGGAGGAAGACTTATTTCTTTGGGCTCTTGAGCAGCAGCACCAGCACTAGCACCCTGCCTATTAAATCACTATCACAAGCAGTTAAAAAAATAAAGGGACACCACTTTAGAGACAGACACACTTAAACTGACATGAGTTTTGGGGGACTGTACCTTCCCCAGGGCTTTTCAGACCATCACTCCAGGTAAAAGCCTGGCAGCAAAGCAGAGCGGGAGATAAGGTACGTGCAGCTGGGAGAAACTGGGGGATCATGTGCTCTGGCACATAAGGAACCCATGCTCTGATGCACAGAGTAGGACGCAGCAATGCAAGCAAAGATTAAGAGCAATACAGCTGCAGGCACATTTGCTTTGTTCTCTCTTTCTCTCTAACCAGATCACTCATGACACCATGTGAGCCCTGGGAACGTTTTGTACCCTCTCTGAGGAAGCCTACAGCAACAACGATTTCTGAGCCGTGGCTTGCAAGGAAACATAGCATGGAGAGCTCAGAGCGTGCTGGAAGAAGCTGTTCATACCTGTTCCGATGCTGACCACCACTCCCAAGCCCTTATCTCCTCTCCTCATGATGATGGCAGCCAGGATCTTGCGGCCGAGCAGGCTGTGCTGCACGCGAGCCGTGAGGGAGTTGAAGCGCTGGTGGCTCAGCATGGCCAGCTGATCGTGCAGGGTGCTGCCGCTCACAGGGAGCTGGGATGGGGACAACAGCACAGGTCCTGAGCAGGTCACACTACACAGCTCAAGAATGAGCTAACCTGCAGCACAGCTTTCCAAGCAGAAGGCAGTACACAGAAAACTTTGAGCTTTGGGCAGTTCTGTGTCAAGGGGTGGGTGAAGTTCTTTTAGGAATTTCTGGGAAAGCCCCATCCAAGGCTGTGAGCTCTGCTTTAGTTGCATCAGAGACAGCAGCAGCTGTCTTCCTGGCAGCAAGCGACACGGGCTGAGGAATGGCCTCCTGAAAGTGCCAGGGAAAACCCCAAGCAAGAAGGAACAAAACCAACCTGCCTATTTCCAGAGACTCAGCCAAGGAAATCTGTTCCTGGCTTTGGAGGAATTCCTCCTCTGGCTGCCTGTGAGGAGAGTGCACAATCATTCCAGTGCAGACCAACTCATCTCCTCCAGCACTGCTGACTGACAAATCCTGCCTGATGGCTTTGCTATTTAGAGCCCCAGCTGCACTGCCTGGAACGAGGCTTTTCAGAGATCACAACACTCTAACTATGATTTATATCAGCCCAAGTTTGGGACAGCCATCCTGACACAACCAGGGCTCTGCATTTATCTGATGCATTAATTTTTTGAGCTGACACACAATTTTTAATGCAGCACAAAGAAATTTGGAAGGAGTAATAAAAAAAAATGTTATAACTAAAACCAAGCAGTTCCTACTCTACCACAGGAATGCATTTCAATAGTTTCTGGAAGAATCTGATAATAATTTAGCCCTAAAGCAGAGGCCTGTAGGACAGAAGGGTATGCCTGTGCCCTGAGGAAACATCTAACCCACTTCAGGAAAACCGTATCAGGTTATCAACAGCTGCAGAGAACAAAGGGATCACACTGTTGATTTTGAAAGCATTTTTTGGCTGAACTGAGAGGGAGATAGGGAGGACTACAAACACAACCCCAGCTTTAGCAGAAGATTTACCTCAGTGACACTCATCCCTTCCATGCGCTCAGTCTTCTCTGACTCCCCAATCAGGACTCGGAGTGCTGCATCAGCTGCCTCCTGCTTGCCCTGCCTTTTGTTGTGTGCAGTTACAGCTGGGAACCAGCGGCCTCCAACCTTTGCCTGATAGACAAACCTACAAGGAAACCAAGAAACCTGTGGATTTCAGTTTGGGTTTTACACTCTCAAAGTGGAGAGAGAAGGGAATCAGGGACAAGATTTGACAAAGGCAGCAACTAGCCCTGTTGCCATCTCAAAAGGCATCAGTGATTTTGAGCTTTCTGCCCTCTTCCTAGGACAACAGCAGCAGCACAAAATTTCCTTCTGCCAAATGCTGCTACTTACTTGGGGTCATGGGGAGGTCCTGACTGGTCAATGAGTTTCAACTCTGCAGCAAACCCATTGGAACGAGCATATTCTAGCAGGCCACTGACAGGATTGACGTTAAGATATTTGATGAGCTCCCCAACACCCTTCGTTTTCATCACTTTGGATTCATCTGGAGTGGCGATATTGTGCATGGACTGGTCACTCTGGGGCTCCACAACAGGCTAGGGCAGAGTTAGACAGGAGAAGACTGTTAAACACTGAGCAGCTGCATTTAGTGCAGGCCAAGAGCAGCAGCAAACCTCTGCCCCACATGACCTTGTGGGGTGCAATCCAGCAGAATAGGAAATAAAAGGAGGGGGGGAACACCCAATTCCAAATACTTGGGTCTTACAAAAACACTCTTTATACCTGTTCAGGCAAGACATGGGGTACAGACTCTCCAGAAAGAATCTTCACAGCAACTTCTGCTGCCATTTGCTTTGCTCCCTTCTTGCTGTTTCCTACCACAGCAGGGAAAATTTGGTCACCCATTTTCACACAGTAGCTGAACCTGACAGGACATTATAGTACATGAAAAGTGTTAACCATAGGTGTCTCAATCTGGTTATTATCCCCATGCCCCACTTCCAGGTAAATCCTTCTGGGTTACCTCCAATTTATCTTCAATTGAAACCTACTGTGATGGCCCTAAACACTTCCAGTAGAGCACCTCCAGGAAGGGTACAGGAACTGGAACCTCCTCCTGCTCTGGTAGAAGAAACAGCATCCTTTCTCTGAGAAAGGGTATCACTTTGGGTCTCATTCTGGAACTAGATATCTTGGACAAGCCATGCCCAGAATCCTTGGCTAAGAGGAGCACTCAGCTAGGTTAAGTGACAACTCCAGGAATGTGGGCTGCATGCTGAAGGGGAAGGACAGCAAAGAGTTTCCACCCTCCCTCAAAGCTGACAAGAATATGCCATACCTAGGATCATGAGGTGGGCCTTCCTGAGAGAGCAGCTGGAATTCAATTATGTTCCCTGATTTTTGACCATACTCCATTAATATGCTGATAGGATGCTTCCCAGGAAGCAGGGTGAGGTGAGCTGCTGCAGATGACAGCTCTGGCTCCAGCTGCAAAGGCTACAGCAAGAAGATGGAGGAAATCAATGTCAGACTCAATACTGTTTGAGCAGCCTCACAAAGTAAACAGGACTCACCAGTTCTGGTTCCGAGCTGTTGGAGGGAAATGGCTCCTCACATTTAATTCCACTGTGCCTCCCATTCTCTACTTCACTCATCAGGACCTTCATGGCATTAGCTGCTGCCTCCTGCTTAGCTAATTTTTTGCTCCCTGCTTCTGCTGGTGGGAATTGGCGCCCGTTGATCACTGCCTGGAACTTAAACCTTTGAAAGAGAAAACCAAAGGGACATATTGAGAAGCAGAAGTGTGGTCATCTCAGAACAAGCAAGGCTGCTCTTAGAATTCAAAGGAGAAGAAAAAGCCAGCTCCCAGCTGGGAGAGTAAATCCAGGCTGTCATGAGCAGAAGACAAAAATCCCAAAGGTACCCGAGCAGCACTGCATCTGGGCCTTGTTTCATTACATTTCCAGAGCTGTTCACAAGAGAGGAGCAACTCCAGGTTTTGTTCTGAAGGAACGAGATGAATTGCCTTGTTCCACCACATGTGCCAAAAACAGGTAATGGCTGTATGCAGGCAGCAGCTCTGTTGTGGCTCCTGGCCAGGAGTAAGAAAGCTCAAAAGCAGCCTGCACTGTTTCACTTGCACCTGGTCCTTCGGGGGTCACTCCTCCTCCTGGCATTCTCCGTGGCTATCCAGGGCATCCATCTTAGAAAGGTGCTGCCTCACATAAACCTCTTGCCTTTGCCATTTCTGTCTCCCTCATGCCTGTGACCTCTAACAAGCAAGTTGATCTTCCATCCTCCAGCCCTGGAAATCTGCTTCCAAGGAGAGTCGCTCAAACCAGATCTGGAGAGGGATTAGGGCGCTGAATCCAATCAGATCCTTTCTTAAAAGAGAAAACCAAAATAACAAAACCCTAGGACTCCATCTTTAGAAATTAGGCCAATTTTCCTGTCTAGCGGATCTGTTGACATGTTCCAGTGTGACACATATGGAGATTTTCTTGGTCTCACTTATGCTCAGTAACAGACATGATTCTGCAAGGGACTCCAGATACTGACTTAGCCAACTGCACTCATGCCACATGCTCAGCTCAGAGAATTGGCTCTCACCTGCTACAACACAGAACTGTCCAGAGTGGGGCCACCACTTAAGACACCTGGCACCAAGCACTTTATTCTGGGCTCCCTTTACACCATTTTCAGGGTAAAAGCATCTTTAGAGGCAGCTTAGAAATGCCAGTTTCCCCCCTGTATGGTCAAATTGAAGACAAGAAATTAGATGGGACCAGTCTAGTGAAGAAATTAATCCCATCTTTGCTGCTCAGAACGAGGAATGCCAAAACCTAGGGTTAAATTTTAGCCTTGCTTTTTTTAAGCTGATGCAAGGAATCAAGTAGGCTAATCCTTCTGAAATGAAAGAAACATTAACAGCAGGCTTCTTCAGGACAGTTGAGTGGGTGAACTTAGTTTAAGTCAAATAATTTTAAGGGAAAAGAGCTCGGAAAAGGCAGGACATTTTCTTACCGTGGCTCATGAGAGGGTCCATTCTGCTCCAGCATGATGAAATCACAGTGTTGGTATGTGTACTGGGAATATTCAGTAAGGCCACTCACTGGGTTCTTCTCCTGACACGCTATCAGCTTCTCTGCAGGTGTACATGGGAAAGCAGTTTCAAACTGGGCAGCATAACTGGGGGAAGACTGAGAATCCATAATGCATTCTGACTTATCAGGCTGCTTGCTGATAGCATTCAGATTATCTGGGATATCATCTGTGGTCCACTTGCTGTTTTCTGAGTTATCATAATTACTCAAACTGGAGAAGTCAGGCTTAGTGTCCTCAGATGCATCTGCTTCCTTGCCACCGACACTGCCCTGACCAGCTTGCCCCAAAGGCTGCTGCTCATTTTCTGCACTTTCTTCTTCTTTCATCGCTGGTGGCAAAGCTGCAGTCACCTCCGGGGGACATGGAGGGACAAAGGAAGAGGGAAGACCTGAATCAGGAGGTGGGGCATCTGCCATCTGCATTATTGTGCTGGCCTTCAGCCTCATCTGCATCCTCTCGCGTTTCCTGTTTGTCAGGGACCATCGTGGTGGAGTTGCATTCTGCTTGTGGACATCTCCCAGCTTTTCCAGAGCACTAAGAAATGCGTTAACATCCTTGGCTCTCGAAAACCCAATGTTTTTGGCAAGATTGAGAGCTGTTGTTTCCACCACACTGAACAAGTAGTTGCAGATTTTCTCCTTTGTCTCAGCCATCTCTGCGTCTCCCAAGTTAAATGTGCTTTGCTCTCCTCTGTTCTCACAACTTGCTGGATTTGTGCAACTGGCACTGTGGTCAGTAGGGCTTCTTTCTCTCCCTGAACTAGGGCTGGGAATTCTCCACAGTGGCGGAGTCTCTCCCTCTTTGTGTAACTTGCCTTCTTTGAGGAGTTTATACAAAACACGGTTGACCTCTTTCTTTGTAGTTTTAAGTTTACGTGCCAGATCATTAGCCGAGCAAGTCCTCCCCTCCCCAAGCTGCCTCAAAACAGTCAGAATTTCTCGCTCATAGTCTTGTCCAGCAAGAGACAGTCTTTGGAAATTCAGCCTCACAGCATCAGAATCTCTCCTGGAGTTTTCCTGACGATGGTGCTGCGGAGGGCAATACCAATGGTGCTGCGGAGGGCAATATCGAGGCAGAGTCTCAACCCGTGGATGGTGGCTGGAGAACCTACGGCCTGCAGCCCAGCTGGAGCTGGGCTGACCTCTGCCTGCTGGAGCCGGTGCCGCAGCTCGCCCGCCTCTGGTGCACCACTCCTTGTGTGATCTCTGTCCCTGCAACACAGAGACTTCAGCGTCCTGCTCCGTCAGGAACTGCTGGTGTAAAAAGGTTTCCTGATTAGTTTCTTGTGGGGTACGAGGGTGCTTAAAAAGACCTCGGATAGTGCTGGGGCAGTTCTGTCTTGGCTGGGTGAGATAGGAACCTCTGCCTCGCCCAGCGCCTCTGGTCATAGCGCCACTCCTGGGACACGCGTGGGAACCAGGCTGCTGATGAGCCAGGAGAGAAGCTGCCACTCACTCCACACTCTCCTGCCCTGAGGAGAAAAAACACAGAACATCTTTTCACAAAGACAGCATTCCAGAAATGCAGTTTAAACAGCTTCCCAGCTACTGAGGCACTTCACCTTCTCACGTGTCTGTTTTTTTCCTACTTTTCTAGGAGTCTAAATTAGTCCTGTAAAAACACAAATGGCAAACTCTGGCTGCCCAGCAGAGAACCAGCAGCCCCAAACTGCAGGTGAAGTCAATACCAAGAAGCAGTTTTGCCATGAGCAGCCCTCTGCTCCTGTTAGGCTTGATTCCAGCACGGGGCTGGGTGGCCTCTTCAGAATGCACTCCTGAAACACAGCAAGCTCAGCTGCCCTGCCTCAAGGGAAAGAAGAATCTCAGATCTACTTTGCAACCTGAGAAATGGGGGCATGAGGAGGTAAAGGAGCACAAGGAGATGAACTGGAGCAACTTGCATGGTCACACAGAACAGAGCTGCAACAGGCTTGCAATTATTTTCAGATTAATGGCCAAAACAGTCTGAAATGCCAAGTGTCTTTTCCTCCCTGGACACTATGTGACCTGTAGAGGTAAAACATCAAACGACAGGGTAATGAAAGTGATAACATGCAGAGAAATTGGATAGGTGTGCAGCTGGCAAATATACAAGTTTTTTTCCATTATAGACCAATTCTCATTCTATCACACAAAGTCGTACTGCCCCCCTGGAGTACAGGGGTAAGACTTAACTATTAATATGCTTTTTAACAGTAAGGAAACTAGCCCAGCATATTTTAATTTTCTGATAATACTTGCTACAAAACGGAGAGAATAAAGACACGGAACATGATACAACACTGCTGGGTCCCCGTTCTGCCTGCTCCTCCGTGACCTCCTTACAGCACCTACCGTCACAAAGATAGCTTTTCTGATCCAAGTCTCATCTCTATAAAGCTCCCCATCTTCACCAAACACCTCAAGGTCAACTTAAATTTCACTTTCATTAAACAACTGCACTCGGCTGCCTTCACCGGGACTTATTTTTACAACAAACTTGGGGAGGCTGAGCGCAGAGCAACAGGTTCCCACCTCCCCGGCTGCGAGGGAGTCCCACTGCTGCCCCCTGCTCAGCGACCCCGTTTTACAAAGTGCTCCATGAGCCAAGGGCAGGGCAAAAATAGGATGAGGGCTTTGGAAAAAAAAAAAAAAAAAACAAAACAAGAAACGCTCTTACCTCAGTCTCATCCGCACGCCAAATTATTTTGTGAGAAAATACAGGGAAAAGAAAGGAACGCCGACCCGCAGCACGGGTCCCGGCGCAGAGGCACCGAGCCACCGCCAAGATGGCTGCGAGCTCCGTTTCAGTTTCGTTTCCCGCAGCAGCTGCTCCGCCCCGCCCAGGGAGCTCGCCGCCGGGGCCGGCCGGGTTTCGGGCTTTCCCAGACAGGCTCTCGGCTTCGGGAGCAATCACCAGCGGCGGAACCTGGGGGGAAAGCGAACCCAGGCGAGCAGCTCCTTCTCCGGGTCCCTATGGCGATGCAGCCCCGTCACTCAGGAGCTGCCGCCGGGACGGGGTCCCGGTCCGTACACGAGGAGCGGCTGAAGGGACACCTGCCACCTTCGGCGACACCCCGGAGGAGACCCGGGCACCACGGCAGGACGGCTGCCGCCTGCACCCACGGCAAACCGCGCTCCCGGGCCGCACCGCGAGCACGAAGGGCTCGCCCGGATGAGGCCCCCGAGCCCGGAGGGCGGGCTGGGAGACAAGGCGGCGAGCACCGAAAGCCGCGAGTCGAGGCTTTTATTCTGTCCTGTGGAACTGGGGCCCGACAGGGAGCTCAGGGAGCCAGGACACGGTCACGCCGCGTTCCGAACACCCGCGGGGCTGCCTGCGCTGGAGGCCGCCCCACGGCCTGGGCCCGCGGGGTCACCGTGTCCGGCGGCCGCTGCAGGACACGCAAGGGCCGGAGGGACGCACGCAGGCCCGTGGGGGCCCGAGCTTGGCCCGCAGCCGCTGCGGGGCCGGAGAGCCCGGAGGGACCCGCGGGCCCGGCCCGCAGCCGCCCCGCTCGCGCCCCCCGTACCTCGCCGCCGCCGCCGCCGGCGCGCGCTGATGGCGCACGGGGCCCCGCGCGCCTGCGCAGTGACCCGCGCGGCCGCCGTCGCTGCCCCGGCCCGAGCGCCGCCATGTTTGGTGCGGACAGCGCACGGCCCGGCCCGGCTCGGCTCCGCTGCGGGACAGGCGGCACAGCCGCCCGGTCCCCCGGCTAAAAACAGCGCCACTCCCGCCGTGTCCCGGGGGAGTGGTACCGCCGGTACCGCCCGTGCGTTTCAGACGGGTTTTCCCCCACCCTCGGCCCGCGCCCTGAGCGCCGCCGAATGGTCCCGTGCCCCCGGCACCGTCGTGCCACGGTGTCCTCAGCACCGGGGGGCTTCCCCCCTCACGGCCCGTGGGACACCCATTTCCTGTGGGCTCTCTCTGTGCTGGGGCTCCGCTGTGTCCTTTGGGGTCTCTTTCTGCCTTGGAGCTTCCTTATCCCTTGTGTCCCGCACCGAGGTCCCCCCAGCGGGGCTCCTCTTGCACCACAGGCTTCCTGTGGGACTCCCCTCAGCCCCATTTTAATCCATTTTAATGCCAGAGGTGGAGCAAGTCGCATCCCACCCTGTCTGAGGTTCTTTCTAGGCCAATGGACATGTCCCCCTCCCAAATCCCGAACCAGGCACAGCCCCTGCAGCCGGTGGATCCTCCCTCTGCCGGGCAAGCACCATCCGGACCGGGTGAGGTACAAAACTACCGTCAGAGCAGAGAGTTCCTGCAGCTGCACCGCGCCCCGACAGCCGTGTGTCATTTACCGTCAGGGCCGGGATCCGAGCGGGGCTGCCCCGGTGTGGGAGTCCAGGGCATCCCTCTGGCTGCCCTGGGACCCTGGCAGGGGTCAGGAACCCCCCTGGACAGAGCCCCCAGAGACACTGGCTGTGATCTCTGTCCATGGAAAAGAGTTTTCAATCTTACAGCATGGATTACAAGCTCCGAGTGTTTGATAGAAGTAATAATTAGTGTGGCACGGGTGCAAAAGTAGAATTTTAGGATTCTAGATAAGGGGTTCAAAGGGGATATGATGGAGGAAATTGGGTGTGTCTTGGCCTTCTTCATGTCTTCCATGTTTCACTGTAGTGTTGCCATTTTTCTATTCGTTTAGGGGACACATTGTTCAACTAGCTGATAAATATTGGCACATTATTGTAAATATAGCACACGTAGTTTCTGGTATATAATATTTGTAACATCCCACTGAGGGGCAGAGTCCCGCACGCTGCCCTGCAGGACAGACCTGCAGCAGGTCAGACAGAACATGTTACACATAAGTTTATTCTTACACATATAAGAATAAACTTATCTGTAACATGAAACAACCTTGAAAACCAGCACAGATGATTTATGACTTCTGCTTTGGCTGCGGGGCTCAGAGACTTTCTACAGTCTTGGAATCATCTAAATACCACAGATTCGGAGCAGCGCCTGTCGGGCAATGAGCACTGTGGTGTTTATACCGGTGGCTATGGATCATAACCAAAAAGCTGGGGAGCCGAGCTATTTAGATGGACCAGCTGTGGGGGTCAGGTTCTTGTTCCAGGCAACAAGTGGCAGGGGAGGAGGAAGTGGCCTCAGGATGCACAAGGGCAGATAGGATGTTAGGGAGTGCTTCTTCAGAGAAGGGGTGATCAGGCACGGGAAGAGGATGCGCATGGTGTTGGTGAAGTCCTCATCCCTGGAAGTGTTCAAAATGCAGTGGATGTGGCACTTGGGGATATGGGTTAGCAGCGGCCTTGGCAGTGATGGAGAATCAATAGCTGGAAGGCTTTTCCTTTTTAGAGGGCTTTTCCAATCTCAGCAAATGTGCAGTTCTATAATTCTGCTGCTGTGGTACAACCAGTGAGCAATTATCACATGCAGGGCCATCGTCTGGGAGTCCCCAGACCCTCTTCTACCAGAGTGGCACGTGTGGAGGGAGCCAGGAGGGATGGCTGTGGGTTTTGGATGAATTTTAGGGGTCCATCTGCCTACATTTGTCCATGAATAGGCAAACTATACAATCTCCTCGGAGCACCCTGGTCCTGCCAGCAGCTCTGTGTGTCCCAGTGGAGTGGTAGCTGTATGTGCCTTTAGGTGGGGACCATATGCCCTCCGTGGGCTCTTCCCTGCAGCTTTCCAAAGGCATTTCCATGAACCTGGAGTAGTGGCAGCATGCAGAAATGGCGAGTCAGATCCCAGAATTGCCCAGGCTCAGCCGCTGCTCATGTTCAGTGAAGGTTGTGGATTGTTCAGGGTTTGGTGTTTTTTTTCCCGCTATTATTTCTGGATTTAGAGATTTTAGGGCTTGTGTATCATAGTGTGGTTTTGGTGGGGGTTTTTTTTGTTTGTTTTTTTTTTTCTGCAATGGAGAGACTCCTTGCCTAAAAAAGAACTCTGCACACTCACTGAAGTTGTCACATCTCTGTTCCTAGGAGGGTCTAGGAGCACAAAGGCTCCTGCCTGGGATGAGGCTCATGGGAGACCTTCAGACACGGGGGTCACAGTGCACATAAGCAGTGTCTCCCATCCACTTCTCTGAACAGCAGACAGAGGACACAACTACCGACTTCTCAATCTGTTCTTTTTTCTTTTTTTCACTCTCTTTTAATTGCTGGTGATCACTTCCAAGCTTTGCTCCAGGCTGGGTGGATGTGATTCATCTTGGCTGCTGTAGAGATGGAACAGGGAGGTTCCAGTGCTGCTGTCTGCAACCTTGGTGTGCCATAGGCTGCTCATGAAATCATGTGCTGCTGGCATTGTTGGGCCATGTATCCTTTAGAATTGCAACACCCTAAACCTGACAAACAGGCACTTCATCCGCACAAGCTCATTCTTCTTTCTCCTTCTTTATGGAAAATTGGCAGACTCCCAACCTGTTTCCATAGGAACGGGCTGGGAGACCAGGAGACCTCCAGCTGCTGGAGTCCCAGCATTAACACAGCCATGGCATCTGCGTGGCCGTGACAGAAGCTCCTGCAGCCTCTGGAGATTGCAGCTGTGGGAAGATGAGTTAATTTGTGGTGGAGATAAGGAGCTGATAACCAGTTTACCTGAGGCTGCCTGGCTGATTTTGGTGGAGGGTGGAGAAAGCTCTATTACTTACCCTTGGATGTGGCCCTCATCCTGCTCCCCTGCTTCTTTGGGGGCTGCCCAAACCCCCTCCTTTCCCCAGGCTGAGCAGAGGCTTCCCCGCAGGATGGCAGCATTCACTAAACCTCCGGCGTCAGCAGGAGATGCCTCAGGTGTCTGCTTTGATTTGCTTCCCTCTTATGAAATGAAAAGAGAGGAAATAGATTGTGGCACAGCTCCCCCGCCTGACTTTCTGCTCAGATGCCAGTTATCAGCTCAGGCTATTGTTCTGCAGAGTTTCATTTTAAGCTCCTTTATTAGACACTCTAAAATATCACTTCCTTGCTCTTGCAAACAGCCTGTTCCTACATGAGAGATTTGCACTTCTTAATCAGCTGATGGTGGTTTCTGAGGGAAGGCAGCCCTGGGAGTGGTGTCTTGTCAGCTGCTCTGCTGGTGTTTGATCCCCTCTGCCCCAGGGCCAAGCTGTGTTCTCACACTACTGGTAAAAGGTACAATTAGGGTTTGGCCTCCTTGCAGAAGCACCCACCAAACATTCCAGGCTCCTCATATGTGAAGTGAGGAACTGGGCTGAGCTGGTTCCCACGTCCTTCTGAGTGTTGCACTTTCTCCAGTCTGTCTGCAGATGTACAGCTGGGAACTGACATGGAAAATCTTCATAACTCCAGAGTATCAGTTCCCCTAGAAGGGCAAAAAATGCTTTATTTTCTTCCAGTGGATTTTAATGACAGCTATAAACATGGAGCAGGTAATGCATGTGAGATGCTGCCCCATTCTGAGCCTATGGCCTTGGTATAGGCACCAGAGCAGGGAGCTGCTTCCCAGAAAGGGCCTTCTCCCCCTGCTTTGCTCTGTATTGCTCCTAACAGACAGGTTCCCAGCTGGGGAAGCAGCAGAGCTATCCAGGGAATTGCACAAGCTCTTGCCTTGCTGCTCAGCCAAGGAGTGAATCCGTGCTTTGGTACAACCCCAGCAACTGCCATGTCTGTAGTCTCAAGACATCAAGGGGGGATTACTCATCCTGAGAGCTCCCAGTGAGGATCAGAGGGGAAGGGGGTCTCCTGACACCTCTGTCTATGTGATACTCATCCACCTCAGGCACCAGTGTGCTCCAGGGATGGACAGTGTGCTGCAGTGGAGCCCAGCAATGAAAGGCAGGTAGGCCTGGCACATCTGCAGCAGAAGGAACCAGCATGCTGACTCCCACGGAGCTGCAGTAGTGGGAAGCAGCACGGATTTATTCTGTCTGGTACAAAAGGTACCCTTGAAAAAAGGCAGGAGGCAGACTGTGGCTCAGCCACCTGTGTGGCAGGACGTGCTGTATGAGCACAGCCTTCACTCTGAGTTCTTGGATTATCAGGGGCTCTTTTCATGTGTTTTTAGAGCTGTGTGGCCAAATCTCCCCTGGAGTGGGCTCCTTGGGCTTCTCCCTCCCAGTGTCATCATGGCCAGAGGCTCCTTCAGCTTGGAGAGGAGCTGTGGGAAGACTGGCTGCTCAAATCATGCTTCAGATGTCAGTGTCTCTTTGGCATGGCTCCAGGCTTGTCAGCCTTTCCCTTACAAAGGTGTTGACTCAGGTGATTGCTGCAGGAGGTCAGATAAGGAGCCTAGACAGACTGTGAACCTCCCAACTTCTTCTTGGAGGGGGACTGGTGAGGAGAAAGGAGTTCCTTTCACTGCTCTGAGTACATCTGATGCAGTGGTTTCCAGAGAGTCAATCACCTGAATTAATGAATCCTTCCTAAACCCGGAATTCAAAGATCTTCTTAGTACATGTCAGTTGATATGGCATTAATATTCCCTTCTGTGACCTTTACATCACTGTCCAAGCCCAGGCTCTCCTTTTTGCCCTTTCATATTTAATATCAAATCTGATTTATCTGCAAGGGTGCTTTATCATGTGCTCAGACAAATCAAAGGGATTTCACAATCCATCCCTGAGGCAGAGCCATGGGTGGGAAAAGCATTGCCCTGAGGAGAAAAGCACTGACCTGAGGGCAAAAGCATCACATGCACCCTGGACAGAGCTCCCCAACACTACTCCCTTGCCACTTTCCACCACTCCAGTGTCTGATTTTTACCTGTGTTGCTTGAGGCACTTGCTGACCCCCTCTTTTTCTTGAAGCTCAGTGCTCAGCAAACTCCAAAGCTGCCCAAGGCATCAGCTGCTGCTCTCCACTCCTCTTGATTTATGTGCTGTTGAGCACAGAGAGATTCTAAAGGACCATCTCACAGGGAAAAGCCTGCCACAGCTGGGTCTCTGAAGGACTTCCTTGCATGTAGGACTCCATCGTGCCTCCCATGAGATCCCATTACACCTCTTCCTGTGCTTTTTCTTTAATTGCTGCAAATCATTTTTTCATGCAGCACAAACTGACTGCTGATAGAGTCAGTGCCATGTGCCGATGGAGACACAGGAGGCTTGACAGGAGGGACTACTGGATGGCAGAGGAGATGCCAGCTGCAGATCACAGGGACATGTACAGCACTGTAATTGGTTGGTTTGCACAGATTTCCTCCCAAACAGCATTTTTTAATCTAAAAGAATGCAAGAAACTGGAACATGTCTTGCTTCATTCATGGCTTCCCTGGAGGCAGCAGCAGCATGTTAAGGAGAAAAGAGAAGGAGGAGGAAAAAATAGTCAGAAGCACCAGGTGGCTGAATATCTTGCAGCCTAATTGATTCCTCTTTAATTAGAACAAAACCTGTTGCACTCAACCAGCATTCACTGCCAGCTTTGGAGAAAGCAGCATCTTCCCTGGCCCTGTACCAGCCCAGCTTGGCATGGAGGGAGGAAAGGAACCTCAGGCAACCATGTGAAGCTGACAGTGCCTCTTCCACACCTGGGAATCGGGGCAAACTCCAGCTCCTACAACTTTCTTCAAGGCAGCAAGAGCAGGATGAAGGAGAGCCAACCATGTCAGTGTCTGTTGCACCCTGAGCTGAAGCAAGGAACTTGGCTGGGATTAACTGGAGTAACTGAGACTTCACAGGGATTTCTGTGCCTGTGCCTGACCTCACTTGGGAACTGCTCACCGCTTCTCCCACAAATCCAGTTATTTTAAAAATGGGAAAGAGCTCGGCTTATTTGCAGTGAAATTACTTCTCTGCTTTTTGCCTCTTCAGTTTTGAATGGATGTTCAAAACCTTGCCTGTGTTGGGGACTCCCCCACCTGCAGGGCTGTGTCTAGCTCTGGGGCCCCAACATAAGGGCATGGCACTGCTGGAGAGATTCCAGAGGAAGCCACAAAGATAATTCCATGGCTGTAGCACCTCTGCACTGGAGACGGGCTGGGAGTTCAGCCTGGAGAATGGAAGGTTCCAAGAGACCTTAGGGCCCCCTCCAGTGCCTAAAGGAGCTCCGGGAAAGTTGGAAAGGGACTTTGGTCTAACGTCTGGAGGTACAGGACAAGGGGGAATGGCTTCCCACTGCCAGAGGGCAGGGTTAGATGGGACACTGGGAGGGAATTCTTTTGTGTCAGGGTGCTGAGGCCCTGGCAGAGGCTGCCCAGAGAAGCTTTGGCTGACCCTGGATCCTTGGAAGTGTTCAAGGTCAGGTTGGATGGGGCTTGGAGCAACCTGGAATAGTGGAAGGTGCCCCTGCCCATGGCAGGGGGTGGGACAATATGAGCTTTAAGGTCTCTTCCAGCTCAAACCAGTTTGTGATTCCATGAAAATGGGCTCTGCACTGGCTGGTACAGGTTAGGTGGCAATGTCAAACCTCATCCCTTGCAGCATCTGGTCACATCTCAAATGCTTTTGGCAATGCCACCTTGTGGGTTTAATGTCCTTGTGACATGTGCAAGGGCTCTGCACCTGGTGCAGGGTGGCTGTGGGGGCTCTCCTGTCCCCTCACAGCTTCTCCCCTGCAGACCTAGAAGTTGGACCCCACTCTTGGCCCTGTGTTGCTAGTTCTATTGAAATGTCATCATGGATGAAGTGACAGCTTGTCTGCAGGTTTTGTAGCAAAACCCCCACCACCAACTGGCTTGTGATGGCTGCTGTTGTTCCAACACGGTGACTGGTCCCCAGCAGAAAACCCCAAAATAATAATTTAAGAAGCAAAGTGTCATTTTTCTAGCCCATCCGTGCGGAAAAACCTTTCTTATGGTGGGAGCACCAGGCCAGCAGCCTCTAGGAAACCGAGATGACTTCTTCCATCTGCAAAGGGACACAGATGCTATTAACACTAGGTTGGCTTCTCATCAGGCAGCTCCTTCCTTTGCTCTCAGGAATTACAGGGAGAGAAGAGGAAGCTGATGTGCAAACGCTGTGACTCAGGAGGAAGCCCAGAAGGTAAAAAGCATTCTCCCAGCCCTTGCATACAGTCCCAGCTCTGCTCTCCACCCTGGGCAGGGGACCTGGCACTGCCACAGGCTCCAGTAATTAACTAATCCCATTGGAATGGCCTGGAGCATTCCTGTCTGGGCTTATGAGGGCTCAGGAGCTGTTTTCGTGGTGCCCAGCTGTTTGGCTGATATTACCACACTGCTTGGAAGGTGTGATCTGGCCTGCAGACCTCACACCACTGCGCTGATAATTAACAGTAATGAATGAGTCCCTTGGTGCCAGGAGTATCAAGGCTGGGTAGATGAATTAGTAGCAGAGCTGCCTCAATTTTACCTCGGAAAAGGAGCAGCACATCTGAGATGGAAATAGCTACAGGACAGGTCCCCACCTCATTTTATCTCTGCAGCAAGTGCAGAAGAGGGTTTCCTGAATGTTTTTCTTCCTGGGTTCAAGAGCTGGGGACCAGATCTGGGTTGCCCAGCTGGAAGCCACATCTCCTCCTCATTCACCACCCACCCCATCCCCTAGGAAGCAAAAGCGTCTCTGTAGGGAGTGAGACTCCCAGCTCCTGACTGGGGAAATGCCAGCATTTAGAGTCATTTCGAAGCTGTAGCTCAGCACCAGAGCACTTGCCTGCCTGCAAAGTCAAAGCCTGATCCAAAGCCCCTGTTCCCTGCCTGCCCCTCCCTTGCCCTCAGGAGTTGCCTCCCACGTCCTGCTCACTCCCAGCAGGCAGATGCTGATTCAAACCTGTGCCCTGTGGAGCCTTTTTGCTTGGGATTTTCCTCTGCCTTGTGGAAGGCCAGTAGTTCCTCACTGTTTTTAAAAGTTCTATGTGTAAGGACCTGTTTAGCAAAACAACAGCTTTTTTTTTTTTCTTCCCCGCTTTTTTTCCTCTTTTCTTTGGAAGTGCTCCTCCCCTCCTGTCACTGCACATTCCAGCGCTGATGCAGGCACATTGCACTGGCCTGGGGAAAGGTGCCCAGATCTTCACACCAAGGGCATCCTCCTCTTCCTTCCTCTCACTCCTGGGACTGGGAAAGCAAAGGGCAGACACAGGCAGGTGGAGATCCACGCTATGGCCATGATTGCCTTTCTGTTCACAGAAACTTTAATCCGGAGCTATTAATTTAAACAGATTTCATGCTGCACATAAAGATTAACATATTTTGCCTTGCCTTCATGGGCAGTATCAGAACTACAGCTGCCTTTGTACAGCAGGGCTCTGCTGCTCTAAGCCATTAATCCTGGAAATGAAGCTCCAAGAGTTTAATCACCTATCAGAGAACCCCCTGGACTGCTGGAGTTATTTTTAGGATTTAGAGGTATTAGCTCAAAACTAAAAAAAACTGGTTTATTGATTCATCACAATTCAACTACTGTACATCCCCTTCTCTGCTGGCTCCAGGACACCGTGCTTAGCTAGGGGAGTTGTTTCTGTTGGCATCCTCCTAGCCCTCATATAAGGATGGTATTTGGGGTGTAAATCCCTCAGCCTGCCATCTTCAGAGTGAGCTGAAGCCAGCAGTGCCCCATTGCTAGGCTCAGAGTGGTGCTTATTGGGAAAGGATCCAGCTTCCCCTTATTTCAACCAATGCATTCACTTTGGGAAAGTTATTTGTGTGCCCTTTGCACCCCAGAAAGCTTTCATCCTTGTTTTTTTAGAGGTGAGGGATGAACTGGAGGGAGCAGCTCAGCTCTGATGTTTGAGCAGAGATGGGTGAGCATGGGGAGCCTCAATGCAGAGACAGAGGAAAAAGCATCAGCCATGCCACCAACCTCCTACACTCCTTTCTTGAGCCACAGCCCAAGAACATGGGAACCAAAAATCCTTTTTGGGACCAGGAAAGCCCCTCATCACCCCCGTAAAACAAGGCATCTGGGGGTTCCCCTTGGTTTTACAAAGTGCCAAGCAGCTCCTGGCATGGGGAGGTCCAGAGATGTGACCCAGTCTCAGCACAAGGGAACAGGGGTGTATCCCCTTCCCTGTGGTCTTCCCAAACTGCACAGATGCACCCTGAGGAGCACCAAGCAGCTTCCCAGGGATGAACAGGACAGCTCAGCGCTGCTGAGGGGAATCACTGCACCCAGCACAACCTTCATGGCACAGTTTCACTTCAGCAAGGGGTCTCTGTGTCAGGAATGCCTCCAACATCACTCCACTGTTGGCCCCCAGGGCAGAAAGAAAAGAGCTCTCACGGCTTGTGGAACAGAGGGTCTGAGGCACTGATAGCTGTATGTATAGATCATATATTTGTGTGTGTGACGCTGCACAGAGAGCTGCATCCTTACACACCCGCACAGGTAAATACTTCTAGATAGTGACCTCTTCAGATTAAAGTCCAAGGCACTTTTTACAGTGAACAGGTTAAAGCCATAGTTTAAAACATGCCTGTTTCTGGGTACAGCTTGGGTTTATGGCAATGCTGTGGGGATGGGCTGTTGTTATATGGGCTAGTCCCCACTCCTGTCCTCCAGCTGAGAGACCGGCCCTGAAGGAGGAAGGAAAGCCCAGGACTGGATCCTGAGCACAGAGACATGCAAGCAGCTCCCACTGGAAGGTGCATCGGCAGTGCTGAGACCCCAGCGGGGGAAGAACACTTTGGACGGAAGAAGAAGCAGAGCTGGGTGCACAGAGCACCAGGGCCCCCAGCCAAGAGCACCCACTGGGCAGGTGGTTCTGGAGCCCTGCCTGGTGCCTCATGGGGCTCTGAGGTGGCTCATCCCATAGGGAAATAACTAATGCCATGGAGAAGCTTTTTCTCTCTCCTGCAAAATCCCCTCTCTACAACCTTGAACCATTTGGATACCTTTTAAGAGGGAGCTTGGAGTTAGGTGAGAAGAAACTCAGAGCAGTACAGAGCCTGGCAGCAGAATCTTCCCAAACTGCTGAGCAATCACCGCCATCGCCCCCACCAAACATACCTGGTGGCCAAGGCACAGGGCTCTGAGCTGCCTGGGAGATGCTGGGCAGGAGAAGCCCAAGGGAGAGTGGTGCAGAGGACCAGGAATCCCCTGGCAGCCCCAGACCTATCTGGCAGCAGCAGAGGCTCAGCCCTGGCCTCTCAGAAGAACCAGCCCCTTTCCTCCATCAGAGCTGGTTTCTGCAGGGAGATTTCAGGTCTGGGGTCCAGCAAGGAGCATCCAGATCTCATGGCAGCTCACTGCTGCTAGGGTTCTACTGGGTTGGACTGGTCTGGAAGGGTGAGACCAGCACAGCTCTGAGAGTGGTAACAGTGACAGCATGGCAGTGACTGCAGCTTTGATCGGGAAGGGCCAGTGTAGGGACTTCTAGGCTTTCTCTGGACAAAAGCAGCAGGAATTGGTTCCATAGGTGCTGCTCATTTCCAGACACATCATGCTCTGTGAAGACTGGCCAGGACAAAGTGTGGCTGCCAAAGAGCAGTTTAAGACTTATGATCCAGTAAGGATCAGGTCCAGCAGCTCACGGGTTGGAGGTAAGGAAGTGATGCTCTCTGAGGCTCAAGGAGTCCATAGAATTACAGAATCATGGAATCACAGAATAGTTTGGGTTGGAAGGGAGTTAAAGCTCATCTCATTCCACCCCGTGCCATGGTCTGGGACACCTTCCACTAGACCAGGTTGCTCCAAGCCCCATCTAACCTGGCCTTGAACATTTCCAGAGATGGGGCAGACACAACTCTGGGCAGCCTGTTCCCAGCTGGAAGGCTGAGACAAAACAGTCCCTGCAACCTCATCTTATTTCTCTTTCATGCTCAGGGTTTTGTCCTCCTATGCCATCATATCCTGAGGTTGAGCAACAGCTGCAGCTCCCCAGGGCAGGGTGTGAAATGTGAACTGGACATGTCCCAGCCTCTTCTCCCAAGTAACAAGTGAAAGGACAAGAGAAAATGCCTGGAAGTTGTGCCAGAGGAGGTTTAGGTTGGATATTGGGAAAATTCTTGTGTGTAAGCGTGGTCAGGCTCTGGTACAGGCTGCCCAAGGCAGTAGTGGAGTCCCCATCCCTGGAGAAATTTAGAAGATTTGTGTATGTGGCACTTGGGCATGTGGGTTAGCAGTGGGCTTGGTGGTGGTGCTGGGTTAATAGTTAGACTTGATGTTCTTAGAGGACTTTTCCAACCTTAATGATTCCATAATTCTATGAAAATGTGCTCTGCACCACTGCTTTCTCAAGAGCCTCTGTCCTGGAGGAAAAGGGGAAGTTTGACTCTTGCAGAGCTTGTGCCCAGGGAGCAGAGTCCCTCCTTCTGCTGGAGGAGACAACCTGGGGGGAATGGCTTTCCAGAATCTGGAAAAAAAGGGGAGCCTGACCTTTCTCTAGGGAGATGCAAAGCTCTGGTGCCATTGGGCTACACACAGATCCAGACCTGCTAGAGGTCAGCTTCCAAGTACTGGAAATGAGTACAAGGGGGATAAAGGATAACAACTCGGGGTCTGGACCTCTCCCTGCCTCCCTGTCCCCCATCCTCACTGGCAGTAGTAGCTGTACTCAGAAACAGACATTTTTGGCAGCAGCCTGGTGTTGCTGCCTGCTAACAACCGTGTTGGGTACAAAACCATAATTGAAAGTTACCATAACCATCATAATATAGCAATATATTTCATAGTTAAAATAAACTATTATGCTTTCCCCTATCATTAAAAAAGAAGCGAGCAGTACAGAGGCAAGATGCAAACCCAGGTCAAAGCTCCTTAAGTCTGGACAGAAACATCCATGAGTTTGCAGAGAGATCGTGGAATTTTTCTGGTATTCCTAGGATAGTTCCTTGCAGGCAGAGCAGGAAGGAGAGGCATGGAGCAAAAAAAGCCCCCAAGACTGTGCCAAAAATGGGACTGACTGGGTTAGGTGGGTCCTGGAGGGGCATTGGGGATTGGCCCCATTGAACTGTGGGATCAGATACTTCCCAGCTTGCAGGAGGTCGGCATCTCTGGGATTTTCCTCTTGTGCTCTTCCTCCACCTTGGTTGCTGATCTTGGCTCTTCTCTCTGTTTGTCCCGATGTCCCTTAGGGTACTCGAAAGGATCATCTCAGGTGTGTGGACAGGACTGGCTGGGGAGCATTTACTGGAGCTGTTCACTGGGGCTGTGCCAACCAAGACTGCTGGTGACCAAGAGCTGCCATTAGGGAGCGGCTCTGGGTGGGCACGCCGGGCTGGGCTGCACTGGGGGCTCCTCACCATGCCTGCCCCACTGTGCCTCAGGTGCCTCTGGGGTCATGGCAGCAGGGCTGGAGTGGGGTTAGGCTTGGTCCTGGCCACGGTGGAGTCCGGTGCTGGCAGCAATGGATCAGGGCTACTGGTACCAGTGTTGAAGAACTGGCAGGGGGGTGGGTGAAGGGGTGGGATATGGGCTTTGGGGACTGGGATGGGCATTCAGGGGTGTGGAATGGTGGGGGTGAGATAGGGGTGTGGGGGTGTGTGGGATGCAGGGTGCAAGGTGCAGGGCAGGGGGTGCAGAACCTGGGCTGCCAGGTCTCAGGCAGAAGAGTTGTTGCAGTGCAGGTTGTGCTGAGATGAGGCCAGGGGAGGAAGGTTATGGGTGCGCAGGGATCCACTGCCCCAGCCCTGTTGATATCCCAGTGCAGCAGCAGCTGCTCTGCCCCAGAACAAGGGTCTCTTGCTCCAGTTGCAATCCCAACACTCTCATTGTGGTCCTTACCACCTCCAGACTTGGGGCCTGGAGCTGACAGCACCTGCTCTTGTCTCACTTGGTTGGATTTCCCAGACTTGGTCATGTGCCTAGCAGGGAGGTTCCTGGGTTCCTGCTGGCAATATTGAAGAATCAATGCTTCCTCTGGCTCTCTGATGCCCTCGGACACGTCTTCACACCTTGTCCCATGCACAGTACCATTCCATGGGCAGTTTGCTCCGGTCTGAGGCCCTGAAAGCATTTTTCTCCACCAGCTGCCTGCAGGCTAGGGAAAATGCTGCATTTCAGGCTCTTTCTCAGAATTTCTAACATATTCTCCGTTGCTATGCTGGGAACTCCTGACAGAGATCAGCAGGACCTTCTGCTGGGCAAGATGGACAGGGAGGCACCCACAGGCATACAGGAGCAGCAGGTGGGCTGAGAATAGATCATGGGGAGCTCCCAAGGCAGCAGTGAATCCCCAGCCATCCATGGGATATCAATGACACTGATTACAAGAGCTTGGAAGAGCAGCTCATTCCCAGAAGCCAGGTATCTCCCATTGCCAAGCACCAGCAGCAATGGGCACATGCCTACCTGAAGGCAACAGGGATGACTGTATTTGTCCCCTGCTACCAACACCTCTGCAGCACAGGGATCTCATTTTGCAGTACTAATTTTGCATCCTTCTTCCTCCTCCTTCTAGGGCCAGTGTGGGGGCAGTACTCCTCACTAACTACTGCTTATTTTCTAAGCAACTCCAGCTGCAGGGCACAAGGAGTGAAACCACCTCACACCACTGGCAGCAAAGAAATTCAGCATTGGGGGTGTAGGGGTGGTGGTGCAGGAGGGTGGTGTGTCTCTACCCCTACATGTGCACAAAATCCAGCATTATTTATGGAAGGGAAAAAGTTACAAAGGAGAGCGGTACAGGCTGAGTATACCTGGAGTAACACAGTGACTGATTACAATTACTGACACTGCTGGGTGAGGTGTAATTAATATTGCAGAGTAATTACATAGTTACTTCATCTGTTTAAAAATGTATAAATACTCTCTGCTGAGTTTTCATGGAAAGCAGCAAACACCAACCCCAAAGTCATAGCCTGGCATGGCTCCACGCAAGGATCCAGGAAAGCCAGAACATGACATTGGGAAGAATTGAAGAGGAAAAAGGGAGAAATGGTGAAAGCAAACCAGAAAGTGGCTGGTTCCAGAAGCAGCCAGGTGATGCCAAGGGTACCTCAGGAAGCTGAACACCAGCAAAAAAGTAAAATGGAGTCTGCACCTTGGCAGGCATGGGCAGCAGTGCCATTGCCAAGACGGTGCCAGAGAGTGCTGCTGCCCTCCACCAAACCCAGCAGAAGTGGCATGAAGGCGATGGGCCTTGTTTTAAACAGATGAAGCACCTGCCCCTGCTACCACATCACTTGCCAGTGAGCTCCTGCTTGATCCTGGTGGATTTGACATTGCCAGCTGGGCTCAAGCATGGATGTTCCCAGCACAAGTGGAGACAGTTGGAGCTGATGGGGTGTTCATCCAGCACTTCTGAGACTGCTGCACAGAGTCCACTGGCTTTGCAAAATGCTGGGAGGCTCCCAGCAGGCAGTGATGTGAGCACCTGGAGACTCCCTCAGTGCCCGAGCTGGCCTGCCAGCCCCATCACTGGCCACCAACACATTGGCTGGGGGCAGCTCTGCGTGGCCCTGCACGCTGTAGGCACTGCTTTCCTGGCTCTGGCATGTGTCTCCAGGCAGGATACGACACTAAGGACCAGAAAGAGAAGTGTCCATTGTTCTTCTCTGGGTAGAAAACACTCACAGCTCCAGAGAACTCCACAGGAAGGTTACAGTCAGACATGGTCACCCAGCTGTCAGTGTGAGGGGGCTGTCCTGTGGGTCCTGGCAAGGAGATGGAATGGAGCATAGGCAGCGTCAGCCAGAGCCTGCATAACGAACCTCCCCACACTGGCATCTGCCCGGCGAGGTTTGGCAATTGTAAGAGGGGCAGGGCACGAGGGGAGTGCCCCAGGGAGAAGAACTCTCCCTCCGGTGTCTCTGTTGCTTCAGTGCTTCTGACTTGGTGTTTTGTTTTGTTTTGTTTTCAAATGTGAAGACCTGAGATTGAGCGTGGGTTTTCCGTCTGCCACCGGACGCCATGGCACAGGCTGGCCCAAGGCATCACCTTCTGTCCCCTTCCTTCACCACGTGTAGAGGCACCTGAACAGGGATGCAATTCCCGATACCAAGGCGTTGGCAAAGCTCCGAGCGTTGCTCGGCACTGCTGGTCCCACTGTCTCCAGCTGAAGGGTCCTGCAGCGGTTCAAGGACCAGAAGAAAGTTCACAGAGACCTCATGATCTATGTGGAAATGCTTCCCCTGTCCGCGGTGGGGCTGAGGGGCTGTGTTTTAGCAGCTGCTTGAGCTTGTGTAAGGGGTGGGGAAGGAGGTGGAGCTGACCCCAATGGGGCTCTCAGACAGAGGAGTTTGGGGGGTGCCCACTGGCACACCAACCCCCCGGGCCTCCAGGACGGCGGTGAGCAGGCGCTGCTGCTGCTGGCGCAGCATGTCAGCCATCAGCAGGGGCAGGGAGTTGAAGCTAGCACTGAGCTGCTCCAGCTTGGATTCCAGGCCACTGATCTGCTTTTCCAGGTCCTCGCTGCGGTCATTTAGCTCTGTGATGAGGTCGTACATCACGTTCTGCATCTGGGGAGGGGACAGTGGCGGGTTAGTACCATGGCTGGAGGGGTTAGTGCCACTGCTGCTAGCAGAACTCACCCCTTTACCCTTTTCTGACCTGAGAGCTGCCCCATCTTAGCCCACCCCAGGTTCTCCAAGGGTTCTGCGACTGCAGTTTGGCTCATCCCTGGCCATCAAAGTGAGAAAACTCTGCTGGCCCTGTGCTGCTGAGCAGTGGTATCCCTTGCAAAAAGGGTTGCAGGGAACTCCTGGCTCATGAATGTGTATCTCCTGCTTTGCAAGGGCAGCCATCCCACAGCAGCTATTCCTTGCTGACATTTACTGAGTCGGAGCATTTTGCGGTCAGCCAAGTCTGCTTTAGTTATTCCGAGTGAAGAGAAACACTCAGTCTGGCCAAGCCACAGGGTTCCAGTGGGACTTGCCTTTGAGAGGTCGACAAGGGTGTTGGCTTGGTCACTCAGCTTCCTCTGCTCCATCTTCACGCTCCGTAACCTGGGGAGAAGGAAAGAGCACATGGCTGTACTCCCTCCCCTCTTTCAAACTGCAAAGAGACCTGCCTGCATCTTGGACAATGGAAAACTGCCCCCATACCCCTGCCAGGGACAGGATCCTGTTTTATCTGGAGCTCAGTCTGCCCCCAGCCCACTGCACAGCTTCTTACTGGTGGATGGCTTGTAGGAATTTCCTCTGGTGCTTTCTGACTTTAGCATGGTCGATCTTCTTCAGCAGCTTGGTGTGCTTGTAGATAAGCCACGTTTCACGCAGGACGTTGGCCGCTGCGTTCTTGATCTGAAAAGGAAGAGTGGCTGCAGGTCACCAGCCATATGGGATCTCACAGAGACACCGGTCTGTCTCTGCCACGAGCCAACGTTGCACATGACCTCCTTCAGCTGGAGCGAGGCGCTCGGCTTTGCACCCACACGGTCTCCTGGACTGTCCCGGGGGATATGGGGAAGTAAGAGATGGCAGAGCTGCTGGCCCCTGGTGCACCCACATCCCTGCACTCATGCTCCAGCATTTGGCTCTTTGCCAACACACAAAGTTGCACTGTAAGCCTCAAAAAAAAAAAAAAAATCCCAACTTTTTTCTTGATTCCTGCACCCATCTGCCAATCCTGGCAGGTCCCAGTTGTGCTGCCGGTGTTGGGACGTGGCTTCTGCAGACTCTCCGGCTAAACCGCAGCTCGGCTGCTCACTCCAGGAGGAATTGGCTGCCGTCTGCCTGTCATGGAGCCTGCAGAGCCATGTCAATGGCCAGTGCAGGGGCTGACCAGCTGTTTTGCTTTCCCAGCCTGGTAACACCAAGGTCCTGACTACTCCTGGGGTGTCAGGGCTTTGTCTGGAGCCCTGCTCTCCAGGGTGAAGTGGGTGCCCTGCTTGCATCCCACCACCGGTTGCCTTTCCAAGGGCTGCACTGATGCTAGTTTTGCCACCATCCCCTCTAAAACTTATTGTAGTGTGCAGAGCCCATTATATGACACACTACTGTTGGCTGGCTGATGCTTTGCCAGAGATGTGACACCAGCCCCTGGTATGACAGCGACCCCATGAACACCCCACTGCAGGCTCTGGGTCCCTCCTCAGGGGACCATTACAGAGTGGTTCTTATCTGTGGTGGGCACTGAATCACTGAAATCCAGTTATCTTCCTCATACCAAGAGGAGATCATGCTCTGGAAGAGAAGGGAGTATGCTCCCAAAATCACCTAAATCCCTGGAAGAGAGCTGCCCCTCTTTGTCTCAGCGTAACACTTGTGCCTGCGCAATATCCACAGCGCTTGGACAACTTCCTCAGCATTGGTACCTGCAGCACCCACATCAAAGGTGCCAACACCTTCCTCTCCTGTTGTAGCTTCACTCAGAGATGCTGGTACCTTCTTCCACTGTGGTACCCACAGGATCCAGAGGTACTGACACCTCCCTCCTGCCATGGTATCCCAAATCCCCAGCTCCTGGCACACAGCAATGCCCCCCTCCTGCTGTCCTCCATGGCACCTACCCGCTTTGTCAGTTGTGTGTCCATCATGAAGTTGTGGACATGCTTCTCAGCTTTAGTGAGCTCCAGCTTCCTGGCCACCACAGCCACCACCAGTGCTGTACATCCAGCACCCTGTACAGGGACATCAGTTGGGGAACCAGTTTGTCTCTGTTTCACAACACCAGCACTCCCACCCTCACCCTTGCAATCTACTAATTAACTAAAGCTACCTGTCCTCCCCATTATCCTAGCAAGAAGATCTTACAGAGCCTGGGTGTCCTTGAGTGGCTGATGATGGGCTCTGTAACTAATGGGAGAGGCCAGGGCTATTAACAAGGTCAGCAGTGGTCAGTGGTGAGCCTGTGCCACTGCAGGCTAGAGATCTGCCCCGTGCCAGTGCCCTGTGGGATGGGGAACCCTCCACTCCCAAGAGAGGTCTGGGCTGGGAGACCAGTGGGGAAGCACCAGGCAGCATGGGTGAGAGAAGGGGCCCCAAATCAGGACCCTTCAAATTGCCACATTCCCAACTGCACCAGCTGGGAACCCCCTTAATCCAGCAGTTAGGGCCACACATGTGTGGCAGCCACCATCTCCAGTGCACATCTGTGCCAAGGTGCTCTTTCCAAAGCCTCCCTGCTGTGCTCCTGAGCCGTGCCTGCTGCTGCTCATACCAGCTGGGTCGCTTCTCCCTGGTGCTCTGGCAAAGTGCTGTCAGCCTGGCAAGCTCTCCTTAGAGAGTCATTAATTAACCCTGAATCCTTCTCCAAAGCTCCTGCTGCACACTCTTGACTGCCACCACCTCTTCCTGGACGAGTGACTACCTCTGGTGCTGAGTGGGGAAGCCCAGCAAAGCCTCCAACCCCAGTGGGCGTGGGGCTCTCCATTCCCGGGGGTGGGGGTGCTGTACTGGGTGTGGGGGGACACTTTGACAGATGGTGTCTCACTTCAAGGTCACCACTGGCTGGGGAAGAGTTCTGGGAGTCTACAGCACTGGAATCCCCTCGGCTGAGCCAGCAGCTCCTCCTCTGCTGGCAGTTGCTGCATCACCCCCATCCACAAGGATTTTCTCCCTTGCTTGGCTCCCACCATAACACCAGCCTTGCTGCAGCTGACCTCATCCAAGACAGATCAAAGGCTTGCAGATAATACAGGATGAATACCTGTTGTGGAGCCTCTCCAGCTGGTGGTACTCATGGGGTGTCAGCTCGATCTGCCCTAGCTGGGAGGAGGGATGGCTCCATCCCAAGGCCCTTGAGCTGAGCTGGGCAGAGCCGGGTGCTGATGGCTGGGGTAGATCTGTGGAGGAGCTGTGACCATAGGGCCTCCAGCTGCTCCTTCAGCAGCCCTGGCTGGAAAGTCCCACAAGCCAGGAGATCTTGTGGTGGGCTTCTTGGGGCAGATACACTGGAGGCACTGGGGAATGGTGACCTCTTGGCCAGAAGGAAAGGAACCCATGGCAGATGAGCAATGGAAGCCAGATGGTGTGGACCAGGAAGGCCTAGGATGCTCAGGTGCCCTTCTGCTCCCTGACTACACCAAAGGCCCTCCACCATTACTCAATACGGGTCCAAATCCACCCCAAATTCATCAGCTGAGACAACTCTATCAACTTCCAGGCTATGAGACCTCAGAGCTGAAGTCATTAGGCCTTGTACATTGACAAAACAGCTGAGAAACAGGCCCTGGTAAATTCCAGTGGCCCTGCCTCTGCAATGGGGACAGGCAGAGCCCACAGAATGGAAACCAGCTTGGCATGACCCTTACCATGATGCCAGTGAGCAGGCAGACTCCCTTCCCACAGTAGGTGTGTGGGACCATGTCCCCATAGCCGATGGAGAGGAAGGTGATGGAGATGAGCCACATAGCACCCAGGAAGTTGCTGGTTACATCTTGCTGGTCATGGTACCTGCCAAGGAGACAGGGACATCAGTGTCACAGCAGGGGACAGGGATGGATGTGGCAGAAATGGGGGTACTTGGGCACAGTGGCTCCCCCACCTCAGGCTGTGCTGGGGTACAGGATTAACAACACAGTAGGATGTGCCATGGTAGCAGCGGTTGCACAATTTCCGGCACTGGAAAACCCACATGGACAAAATGAGAGCAAAAACTCAGTGGAAAGGGCTTCTGCTTTCAGTCAGACTTGTCACCACATCCCAGTCCTGTTGTGTGTCCCGGTATCATACGGTGCTGCAGCGAGAATTGGCTGATGGGAGAACAAGCTGTGGCTCTGCAAAGGCCCTGACCAGAGCAGCTCATCGTTGGCATCCTCCCCTGCATCCCACTGCTGCTGCAGCCTGGGCTGTGGCACTCCAGAAGGCAGAGCTGCCAGCAGCCCCAGCAGAACTGCTGGGGATGGATCCTGTCGAGCCTCTGGCACGCGCTTGGCTTTCAGGAACAGAGGAACAGCTCACACACTCAAGACACAGCACATGTGGAATGGCTGCAGCTTTGGGAATGCTGCAAATTTTCCAGGTCCCTGCTGGGGATGTGAGGTCAACGACCACTCTTGGCTGTCCAGGATATTGGCTGTGGCTCTTCCAGCAAACACGCAGCCAGGGGCCCCAGCTGCCTCAGCTCCCCAGCGCTGGGCAAGCACAGCCATGCCATGCAGGTACGATCCCCCAGGGATGTAGTGCTGACCCCTGGCAGCAGGGCCTGGCCCAGTCTGCAGCGGGACTCAGCCCTAAGTTGGCAGGGGCAGGCAGTGCCTTTACCCCACTATGAACAGGATGGTTGTTCTCCTGCCTCCCTGGCAGGCTTCTCCCAGCCTCTTCACAGAAGCCGGAGAGGGAAAACAGATGGAGCTTTTGGCAATCCCAACTCCCAAGATCATCACTTGCAGAGCAGTTGGGTTTTCTCCTCTTCTGAAATGTTTTTACCTCAGCTGGAGACTCAAATGAGGTCCTAGTGCAGGAGAAAGCACCCTCAGCCATGGTGAGGCTCACTCTGGGCAGGGTTGGGCAGGGGAGCTAGAGCCCATAACCACAGTGGAACTCCCCAAAATTCCAGCACCAGCAGTGGGGCACACACAATTATCTTGTCCAATGTCTTTTCCTGGGGAGAGCTGAGCCCACCTCATCCCACAGGGTGGAATGTCCTGAGGGGACAACCCCAAGAGCATCATGCTGGACAAAGGGGTTTCAGGCTGATTGGACAGCGGGACATTTTCTCTTCTGAGTAGTACTTTGAGCAAGGATTGATAAACCAGAGGGTTTGGCACATTCCACGCCTGGTGTGGGCAGAAAAAAGGGCCACCTGCTCACACCGAGGGCTGCTGCAATCGGTCAGAGAGCAGCACCGCTTTCTGTCGTCCCCTTGTCCGCCTGCTCCCGCTAGGACCACAGCCACCCCCAGCGCTGCGGCAGCCGTGAGCATCGCCCCACTGCCCTGCCAGGCAGCACCACCGGCTGAGCCGAGCCCACCGCGCTGGGCGGCCCCGGCCGGGTCTCCGGGCCGGCTCACGACGGGCCCACGTTGCGGGCGCACGTGCGGCCGTCGGGCCGGGCCGGCAGCGCGCAGCACCGCGGGCGGCGGAGCGCGGTGGCCGGCGAGCGGGCGAGGTTGCTAAGCGACTCGCTGCCTTCGGAGAGGTGCGCACGGGAGGATGCTGCTGCCCCCACAGACACTGAGACCACAGCTCGGTGCCGAGGAGACGTGGCACCCCAGCCCGAGCACCATGTCTTGGAGAGGCACCACCACCTCGAAACTGCCTGGGCCCAGTGGTTGGGAATGGTCCTGCAAACCACAGCAAACTGTTTTCGGGTGCCCGTGAACAGTGTGGACAGGGGGACACATCCTGGGTAGCCCTTGTGGGAGCTGTGTGACCCCCAGGGCTGGTGCATCCACAAGGGATATTGCATCCCTCACACATAGAGCATGTCCCAGGGGTTCTGCATTCCCCCAGTCCTGCATCCCCCAGGACTGACGCATCTTCAGCCCACCTGGGTTGTCTTCTGCCTCTCTGTACATAGAGGGAGGTGATGGCAACTGCAGTGCCAATGATCTGCAGTACTTCATCTGCATAATTTCTGGGGTTTTTTGTTCCTAATAGTTCTTTGCATCTTCCAGGCTAAGCCTCGCCAGGTGTTGGATTACCCTCCTGTGTGTGTCCTGGGTGCCTATCCGCCTGCTCCCTGTTTAGGAGGCATAAACCACAATTTCTCAAACACAATTAGGCAGTGCCTGAACATCCAGCTCATAAGGAGAGCATCATTAAGGGAGGCAGGAAGGCAAATGCAGCCAGTAAAAGCTCATAAGATCTCAGTGTGCCGTCCCATGCCACTGCCACAGAGCTTACAGCTGCACTAATACTCCTTTGCAGCGTGACCAGAGCAACGGGTCCCCACCCTGAGGAAGAGGGGGAATGGCCTTCCTCTCACTTTGAAAGCAATCTAGAAGCAATCTGGGTGTCCCAGGTAACTCTGGGGTGCCAGTTGGTATGATCCCTCGCACCTTAATTCCGAAGATGACTCAAAGCTGCCACAACAGGACAGCTTGTAGAGGACCTGCCCTCCCTTCCCCAGGTACTGCTGGCAGCCTGCACTCTGCCTGTGGATAAAACCTTCTGGCACAGCACTGGGATGCCACCACCACAGCCCCCTGGTTCCCTCAGCAGACAAAGAGTGGTGGCAGGTCCCTGAGAGATGGAGGTGCAGTGATACCCACCAGGCTGGTCGCCACAGCAACCCTGGTGCTGAGCACGCTGATGCTGGCATGATGCCATCAAGCTGTGGGTATGTCACCACAGTGTTGTCATGGCAGTCAGTTGCAGTGATGCTAGAGCCTGAGCCAGGCCCTGTCACTTACCATCAGCACCTCTGGCCCCTCCCCAGACACAGCCCCCAGCTCCCACCATTCTCCTTGTCCCCCACCCATACTCCTGGGGCTTCTGGCACCACACATGTCCTCTTGCAGAGGGACCCTGCCTGGCTTAGGCGCTGTGCTGTGAGGGCAGGGCTGGCCCTGCTCTGCCTCCTGCCTGTGCAGACAATTTATCATCTGGTAAGAGCAGGGCTCAGTGGAGGGAACCTGCAGCCACTAAGGCCCCAGAGCCCTGCACCCCTCCTCCAGGGTGTTGGGACATTGCATCTCCACTGAGAATTCCAAACTGCCATGAATCCCAAACCACAAACTGCTGAGCTTCCAGAGCCACTGCACATCATCATGCATTCCTGAACTGCTGAACATCCTGAACCATGGAGCGTTCCAAACCTCCACACATCCCAAACTGCTGCTCGTCCTGCTTGCGTCCTGAACCACTGAGCATGCCAAACCTCCATGCATCCTGAACCTATGTGTGTCCTTAACAGCTGAGCATCCAAAACCACCAGGCGTTCCCAAGTGTTGAGCATCCTGGACTGCCGCGAACCCAAACCACCGCTCATTCCAAACACTGAGAATCCCAAAGCACCACGCATCCCCAACCCTCTCACCTCTCACACACACGGACTGTCCATGCAGCGATGATCCAGAGGGAAATGCTGAAGACCAGCAGCACGGTCCCAGGGCAGATAGTCATGAGTGTCTTCATGACGAAGCGGGTGTTGAAGTTAATCTTGTTGAGTGCCCCAATGCTGCGTGAGGAGGCGTCAGTGAAGAGCTTGCTGTGCAGCAGCATCACCCGAGCAATCAGGTAGAGGCGCAGGAACATGGGGATAGACAGGATGATGTCCACATCAGCCTCTGCCCGAGATGGTGTGTAGGAGAAAGCCAGGCGAGCTGTCCAGAAAAATTTGTACTCCCCAGGGATGGGGTGTATGGCACAAACCAGCATCTCCAGGCTGATGTAAAGGATGCGCTCATACGTCATCGCTATCCGCCAGTCGTCAGCTCCGTTGTCGATCACAAAGAGCTGCCAGGATGCAAAACCATGCAGTTACCAGTGGCCCCACACAAGCTGCCCACTGGCATCCCTCCCTCCACAGGCAGTGGGGGTCAGAGCTAAGAGGAGCTGGGTGTGGCTCAGCTAGAAGCACTGGGGATGGAGGGAGAAGAAAAACATGGGAATGTCACCACCAACTGCTCTGCTAGTGTGTGTCAGGATGGCCGTGTTGCAGGGGACACCAAAAGCTTTGAGGTGCCTAGGCTTGAGCACACACCCAGGCATAGCATGGGGACAGCTCACTCAAAATCTGGCTGGCAGGAGCCTACCTCCCAGAATGTCCCCCTCATCCAGGCCACAGAAATGGGCAAGCCGTGGTGCCACAGAGCACCAGCATGAGTCACCCCAGTCCCTCTGCTCATGGTGTTGCACTGCTTTCACTGACAGTCATCACACCCTGAGTGCCAGGGCAGTATCTGGGCAGCGAACACCACAGTCAGAGCATCCAGCTGCTGGCGGAGATGGGATTCAGTTGTCATGGCAACTGATGGTTCATCCTGGGTACAGCAGCTCCTCTCCCATCATCAGTGATGGAGTTGGGGGTCTCTGCAGGAGCTGGAGAGATGGCAGCTCAGTTGGTCTCTCTGGGATGCCACCAGAGCCCTGGGAGTCACCCACCCTGTCCTGCCTCAGCAGGGCTGTCATGGGCTTCACCCTGGTGTGACAGGGACACCAGTATCACCCACAGCAGAAGGGACATGTTCAGGGCCTCTCTGCAAGCAGCACTTGGCAAAGAAACCACCGGGAAGGGATCCAAGGGGGATGTGGCAGCTGGTGCTACCGTCCGTGCTCAATCCTGCAAGTGTGAAGCGATGCTGGCTTGCTCACAGACCCAGCGCTGCACACAGCCTGGGCAGCGGAGGAGAGGTGGGTAGGGAGCATGGCCCCAGCTGGTCCTGAGCCCAGGAACAATCCTCCTGCCCTGCCAGAGGCCCCAGCACACCTGTGCCAGCCGCCTTGCTAGCACGGCATGGCATGGCATTTGGGGCTCTCCCTGGGGATGGCAGGAGCCACTGGCACTGACTCACGGAGTGGCTGTCCCAGCCACCTCCCTTTCTGTAAGGAAAACTCTGCTCCTTTTAGATGCTTTGTTTGAGAAGTTGTTTACAAAAATGCTCCAAGCTGTCAAGGGAGATCCTCAGGCATTTAGCAAGCTGACAGCCTATTCCTTCCTGGAAAAGGGTGCTAAAATAAACAAATTAGCAAGCGGAAAAAGGCAGGAGCCTTTTGACTGTATGATGGGGAGTTGCCATAGGCCAGGGAAGGGAAGGAGCAAGATTTGGGCAGGATTCCCCTGAGCCAGCCCCTCTCAGTTCTGTACCTGTAAAGCATCAATGTGGGTTTCCATGGAAACCAAGTGTGTTTCAGTGGTACCCAAGGGGGCATTTCCCAACACATCCAGCGTCACTGGCTCCAGCAGGGGAAGGAACAAGAGTGTTGGCCACCACATCTCCGGAAAAACAAAGCCCAAGAAAAGCTACCAAGACACCTCATGAGGACTAAAGTTTCACCAATAGCCTAAACAGCTCCAGGCACTCCAAGCACAGGGACGAGGGGTCTCTGCCTCTCCACAACACCTTGGCAGGAGTTGGCAGCACTGCCAGCACTGCTCTCCTTCACGTGTTGTGGTGATAACGTGGTGCTGGCAGAGGATGGCATGTTCTGTCCTAGGCACCAGAGGCATCATTGGGGTGCCGGGTGATGCTTCAGCCCCAGAGAAACTGAGGCACAGGAAGACCTTTAAAGGACTCATTAACACAAGTAGTAGGATGATAGAATCACAGACTGGTTTGGGTTGAACAGGACCTTAAAGCTCATCTCATTCCACCCACTGTCATGGGCAGGGACACCTTCCACTATCCCAGGTTGCTCCAAACTCCATTCAACCTGGCCTTGAATACTTTCAGTGATGAGGCAGCCACAGCTTCTCTGGGCAAGAGAGGAACAGGGAATCCTGAGGGAAGAGGCTGAAGTCACTGTTTCCCAGAGGCTGGGAGGTCTGACAAGTGCCACGGCCAGATGAGCACAGTCCCCCACCTTGGCCAGGAGGTACAAGAAGTTGAGGACTTACAGCTCTGGCAGCCTCATTCAATTTTTATTGGATTATCAGCAATTTCTTTATAACACTTTATAACACACAGGGCAATGAACAACCAGCACGACTTTGAGTTGTGGAATTAGATGTCAAACACATCTAATTCCCTGTCTTGACAGTGTAACTGGCCTGGCAGAGCAGCTGGGATCATGGTGAGGTTCAGTCCCCACATGTAGAGGGACAGCAGTGGGACTTTGGCTCTGGTCAAGGCAGGAGAGGTAGGATGACCTGTGTGCTGCCTGGGTGGATGTTGTGTTTGCACAACCCACTGCCAGGAAAAACAAGCAGAGGAAACAGCGAGCACCAAGGGCACAGCTCACCCTGCTGACCCCAGCCACCGTCATCCTGGGGTAAATATTATTCCAGCAAGAAGCAGAGCTCTCAAATATTTGTACTGAGTAGCTCACCCCCAGGCTTGATCCCCATGAGGACAGCCTGGGCTGGAGTGGGGACTGAGGCAGGCATGGAGTGGGATGCTGCTGCCAGCCCCTACATGGTAAAGCACCTCTGTCCCCCAGCCCCAGGAGGGACAAGGTGGGATTATGGTGCACTCAGGGCCAGGGGCTTTGATACCCCTTCCCAGGATGCTCCTTCTCCTGACTGGTGATTCATTCCTCCCAGGCCCTAAACAGGCTGGCGTTGTGCCGAAGCTACGCTGCACAGGGAAGCAAAGCCTTCCTGGAACAAACTGGGAGTCCTTTAACTTCCCAGGGAGGAAGAGAGTGTGGAGCCCTGATTAGGAAAGGATTTCATGGCTTTCCTTGGCACTTGGACTGCCTTAAGCCCTTCCTGCCTGTAGTCTCCCCAAGCCACCAGCATATCTGCCCGGCACCTGGGGCTCAGACAGACCAAGAACTGCTCCCCAAGAACTCTCGCTGCCCCTCAAGACCCTGACAAAGAGGAAGGAGGCTCCAGGATGGGGCAGGATGTTGGCTCAGGTGCTGTGTCCCACTCAGGTGGTTGGCAAACCCCACAGCCCACCCCAGCAGCCCCTCGCTAGGCACTGATGGTGCCAGGACCTACCTGCACCTCCCGTGTGTGATAGGCGATGATGAGGCCCAGCAGGATGATGGTGGAGAGGCTTATAAGGCATTTCAGGGCCAGGGAGAACATGGAGTCCTGCAGGGTGAAAGCAGGGAAGGCATTAAGGGGCACACAGCTGTGGGAGTCTGCTGGCACTGGACTCCACACCCCAAAGAAAATACTGACCCTCAACCCCTGCTATCCCCATCCTCAATGGCACTTTTGCTGCTTCAGCTTCCCCCCTAAGCAGCTTGACACAGTAGTAAGGGCAGCATCAGAACCATCAGCATCACTGGCACCACTGCTACCACCAGCAAAAAGAATTTAAAACTCTTTTAATTCTGTTCTGCTGAGTGCAGTTCCCAACCTCCCCTATGAGATGTGCAATGCCAGTGGCCTGGCCCCATCTAGCCTGAGCCCAGGATTATGGTATCCACACAGAAGATCTCACTAGACCCTCCAGCTAATTAGTCTTATGTAAATTAAACCAACCCCTAATTCACTGATGGCTGAATTGGTGGGTCCCTGCTGGGAAAAGCAGGATCCACTGTTCCCTTTGGATGCTGGTAAACTCATGTGTGTGCCAGCCACAGCCCAGCCCCACTGATGCTTGGCCATTGGCAGCCCTTCACAGGATGCTGTTCCCAAACCAAGCCACCTTACCACCCGTCCCACAGCTCCATGCCATGCCCAGCGTGGTGAGGCCTGGCACAGTCCTGGCATGCTAGGACCCAGCATACTCATGGCATCTTATCCTTGGCTTCTCCGTGTGCTGGGCTGGCTTTGGCCTTGCTTGGCTCCCTCTTCCCCGTGCTCCTCATCCCCACAGGCTGTTTGCACGAAGAGAAGGGACTATTTGCTGTGGAGGCGGCACCGCATTGTTAACGACTTGGCTCTGGCTGTGCAATTGTGTGGATATAATGGCTGGTGCTAAGAAAAGTGCTGTGACTAAACACTACTATTAACAGGCAAACTCCGGGCAGCATTGTGCCAAGGTGGCTCTGGCCAGGCCCTTCTCAGAGGCACAAACCCTGCACGGGGCACCCACTGGTCCACCTGGCAAGTGTCACACAGTGTGTACCAATGCCTCCTGCCTGAAGAGACCTGTCAGGACGAGCTGTTCCTGGATCCCATGCTCGCAGCAAGCAACATGGGGTCTGGGCCAAAGTGGGGAAGGATCTTGGCACCCCTGGCACATGTCCTGCTCCCCCACATGCATGGCAAAATGCTTCAGTCTGCTGGTGCTGCACAGGTGGTGGGAGGCAGCAGTATTGTCCTGTGGGCAGGAGAGGCCCTGTCCTGCCCACAGTCAATTGACAGGCAGGGAGCAGGCAAGGCAAACCCTGGCCAGCGTGTCCTTGCCTCCCAGCTCAGCCTTGGCACCGTCTGGCTGGCAGCATGGGGTGGCATGGCTGGGGCCACGGGGCAGGGCTGGAGCTGCGCTGACGTCCCCATCTGCACAGTGGCAGCCAGCCCTGATCGCAGGCACTCCCACACTCGGGCATGTCCCTGCCGGTGAGTTCTGGTTTCTCACCGGGGGCTGCTGGGGGGGGTGGGGGGGATTTATGCACAGCTGCTGTAAATCTGGCCAAGGGCCTACAGAGGCCGGAGCCAGGGACTCTCCCGCACCCTGTGGCTGTCAGCACAATTGTTTGTGTCACAGAGGGGCAGGGGCGCAGCAGCGTGTCACAGCTGCTGCATGGCAGCAGCGCTGACTCACGGGGTCTTCCCCAGCTGACACAGCAGCTCAGCGTGGTGGGGCCAGCGAGCGCGGCAGCATTCTGCTGGCAGCTTGGTAAGGGTGGACAGTCCCCCTGGCGCCAAGCATGCAGGCACACGGAGCCTGCGAGGGTGGCTGCAACTCAACAGGTAGCAGATGCAGGTGGGGGATGGTGGTTTGGCTTTGCTCCTGGCAAAGGGGAGTGGGAACCACCAGAAAAAGCTCTGGCATTAAAGCATCTTTCTTGGCAAGGATGCCAGCTTGGCTCCAAGGCATGCCTCTGCCTCAGACAGAGCAGTGGAACTGCCGCCCGCAGCCCCACATGCCCACTGACCCTGGCAGCCGTGGAAAGATGGGGCTCAGGAACCCCCCAGCCAGACACCTCGGTGGGGAGGCAGCAGGATCCCCCAAACCACGGGACCTCCAGCGACATGCGTCCCCTCCTCCACCGCCTCTGCTCACACTGGCCTCCCCACTGCCCATGCCGGGTAATGGCAGAAATGGTGAGCAGCCCCTTCCCACCCTGCTCCTTCCCCTCCACGGGCAGCACCACGGCACGGGGACCCCGCTGGCTGCACCCCAGCCCCCCCAGCAGCGCCGGCCCGCTGACGCCCATGGGTGCTGGTGGGGGTGCCGATGCCTTCCCCTCTCTGGATAAGTATAAATAACATGACAGATGTCTATACAAAGAGTTATTCATATCGCTGCCAACCAGTGCAGCCCTGGAGCAGGAGCTGGAAGGGACGTGGGGGGGAGAATTATAAATAAAAGACACTGTCCTGCAAAAAAAAAAAAAAAAGAAAAAAAAAAAAAAAAAGGCAGGAAGGGGTGTGGAGGAGGAGGCGGAGGAGGGAGGGGGTGCTTCGCTGCACGGCCGGGGGCACAGTGCTTTTGAGGAGTGCACTGCCATGCCAGCAACAGGCACCACAAACCTCAGTGGGTCGGTGTCTGCTGCTGCAGGTGCCCGGGGCAGGACTCGACAGAGCAGCCACCAGCACAAAGCCCCCGCACCTCCCGCCGGGTGATCACCCTGTCCAACACCTGTGGCTGCAGCATCCACTAAAGCTCTGGGAACATCCTGTCAGTCACCAGCCAGCCTGTCTGACCCTGTTCCTCTCCAGATGGGCCAGACAGCTCCATATTTATCCCATGGGATAGATGGGGCAAATGGCTCCGTGTTCGCCCCACCAGCCCCGCACACACCCCCCTGGCCCCGCCGGTACCTTGGAGTAGAGCCCCCAGGAGAGCTCAGTCTCAATGACCATGACGACAATGCCAAACATGCCGAAGATGAGCGCGTAGTCACTGAGGCGCTTCCTCTTCTCGAACAGTGCCCGGCGGTGCCCGAGCCGATAGCCAATGTTCTGTGCCTTGCGCTTGGGCCCCTTGGCAAAAGTGGTGGGGGCTGGGCGGGCGGGCGTGCGGGTGGGACGGTGGGTGGTGGGCGCATGGTTGTCCTCGCGTGAGACAACAATTTCAGGGGGTTCACCGGCACCAAAGAGCTGCAGGGGTTGTGCCTCCGGCTCGGCCTCGATGAGGTTCCGTCGGGATGCGCTGAGTCGGCTGAGGGGCTTCATCACCCCCCCGCTGTACTTGCAGGAGCTCATGGCAATCTCGGTGAAGGGGTTGCTGTCCCGCCGGTGAACCAAAGGGCTGGGCTGCCGGTGTTTGCTGCTAGCCACCCCAGAGCCCGCTGGGTGGTCGCCGCCGAGGTTGAGCTGGCTGCCGTGGCGGGAGGAAGGGTGGAGGGCGGCGGGGGCGGCGGGAGGAGGAGGAGGGGCCCGTAACGACCCGGGCGAGGAGTGCAACAGGCTGTGCTGGAGCGGCGGCAGCGCGGAGGGCGGCGGCGGTGACCGTTCATCCCCCGGTAACGGGCAGGGACACCGACCATCCTCCTCCAAGTCCCCCACGCCCGAATCGTGGAGATGCCCCGATGTCTCCATGACGGCGGTACCGGCGCCGCTTTACAGGGCACCGGTTCCGCTTTACTTGCCACCGGCCCCGTTCGCTGGATCATGAATGGGCTCCGTGCTCTCGCCGCTACCGCCGCCGCCACCGCCCCCGCCGCTGCCGCTGGCCCGGCCCCGCAGCGCCATTGGCCACGCTGGGGCTCCCCGCAGGCTGACATCATCCCCGCCCGCTCCCCGCTTTGTATCTCCCCCCCAATCACACCCCCGGCTCCCGCATCTCTGCGGGGTCGTTCGGGACTTGTAGTGCACCGGGTTGCACCAGGCGCCAGTGCCCGCGCGCCCCGATGGACACGTCCCGAGCGACCCCTCCTTTGTTTAACCCATTGGGTTCCCCCACGGGCATCCCCCCTCCTTTCATATGATCCCCCTTGATCCGTTTATGGAGGCTGGAGACTACGAGCAGCAGCTGGAGCCGGTGTTCCCATCCTAGGGGGGGTCACCCTGTGGATGGTAGGCGTGGTGTGTGTGTCTCACAGCATCCCCAAGGTTGGGGTCAGGGTAATGGTAGACCCGGAGTATGGGATATATACATATAGATTTATATAGGGCCCTAATCCCCCCTCAAAACCCCCAGCCCACCCAGGAACCACCACTCCCACACCCTGCCGTGCCCAGCTGTTCCAGGAGGGAGCAGATATGAGTGTATGAGTTTGGGCAGCAGATAATCCATAGGGAATTGGCTGCTAGAAACCTTATTAAAAGACACCATGAAACATCCAGCTGGTGGCCCCCTGCTTGGACAGAACTGCACTTCTGCCTCCCAGAAGCTGGGAAACCCACGGTGGGGGTGGGGCAGGATCACCTGTGTGTCCCATCCCCAGAAATGAGATACAGGCCCAGCGTGGCAGCGGTTCTCAGTGTCAGAGCTTTATTCCAGAACAGGAAGCATCATCAGCAGGAGGTGGAGGGGGACATGCTGAGGGGCTGGGGGGAAGGGAGGGATGATGCAGTCCCCAAGCCCCAGTGGAGAGACATGGAACTAGAGGCTGCTGTGGAGAGCCTGCACCAGCATCTCCAGCTGCTCATCCAGGGCCACCTTATCCCCGTCATTGGTGATCACCCAATCAAAGGCCACTCCCTGGTCCAGGCCGCACTCAGATTCAGCGTCGTCCACCCCTGGTAGCACAGAGCCCGGGGAGGCCCCAGGGATGGTCAGGATCTGTCTGTCTGTACCCTCACCATGGCCTCACCCCCCGGAGGCAGGGGCCTTGATCCAAAGCCTCTTGCTCCCACTGCCAAGGAAGGGTAGTGGAGGCAGCAGACCCGTGCCCATTGGGCAACCCCAGTTTTGGTGTCGCAGTCACACTAGGCGAAGTGCCCCTCACTTGCTCACCAGTGACAAAGACCCAGTTCCTCCTCTTCCTTGTCTCCTCAGTAGCCACCACCCGCACGGTCTGCACCACATCCCCGTAGGCGGCCCGGAACCACTCCACATCTGAGAGGCGCCGTGTGTCACTCACCACCTGCGCAGGGCTCCATCAGCACCCGTCCTGTGCCCCAGTGCCCCCGTGCGCTCCCCAAAGCTCACCCACACCGGCTGCTGCGCCCCCTGCACTGCTGCCCGGCAGAAGAAGCCGGGGTCGGCGTGGCGCTTCTCCTCGCCCCAGCGGATCATGTCCTGACGGAACCCCTCCTTGTAGGCGCTGGCATCCAGGAGTCGCTGAAAGTCGAGACCATGCTCCTGTGGGGAAGGGGGTTCAGTAGGCATGGTCCGGGCCAAGGAGTGTGGCGTGGCACAGCCATGGCTGCTGTGACACGCCACGCCTCAGCACAGCACGGTGGGATGGGATGGCTCAGCACAGCGCAGCACAGCACGCAACAGCTTGGCATGATGTGGTACAGCATGATCGTGGCATGGCACAACTTGGCACAGCATGTCCTGACATGGCTTGGTGTGGTGCAGTATGGCACAGCTCAGCACAGCATGGCAAAGCATCAGATGGCACAGCACGGTGCAGCAGCTCAGCACTGCGTGGCGCGGTGTAGTACGGCATGAGCATGGGAAGAGAGGACAGCAAAGCACATGCCCTGGCACAACTCAGTGTGGCACGGCACGGCTCGGTGTGACACGGTGCGAGCGTGGGACGGCACAGCACGCGGTAGAACACGGCAGTGTCCCGGCACGGCTCAGGATGGTGTGGCACTGTATGTCATGGTGTGGCACGGGGCGAGCGTGGGACGGCACAGCACGGCACGGGAGTGTCCTGGCACAGCTCAGCGGGGCGTGACACGGCTCGGTACCTTGGCGTACTGCTCCTTGAGGGGCCCGGAGAGGCGCAGGATGGTGCAGACATCAGGGCCCAGCCTGCGGGAGAGAGGTTCGCGGGACGGATACTGCCACCGGCTCCACTCGGCCAAGTCCCGGCCTCCCTGTCCTCTGGCACCATCCCTGCACCCGGTGCCTTCCCCGCCAACACGGCTGGCCCCGGTCCCGCCCCGCCCGGTACCGGCTCCGCAGCTCCTCGGCCACGAAATCCTTCCCCGATTTCCTCTTCCCGCTCAGCAGCAGCACCGCGCGCGGCGCCGCCATCGGCGCCCGGCCCCGCCCCGGCCCCGCCCCAGCCCCGCCCCGCCCCAGCCCCCGCCCCGGCCCAGCCCCGCCCCGCCCCAACCCCCGCCCCGCGGCGCCCCCTGCCGGGCGGAGCCCGCAGCGCAGCGAGGCTGCCCGGGGACATGGCGGGTCCTGCCCGGTAGCCCGCACTCCTCTGCCCCCTGCCCCCATTGCCTCCTCACACCCTCCATCCTCCTCTGACGCTCCCTTTCACCCGCACCCTGCTCCTCCCAGCATCTGCATTTCCCCAGCACTCTTCCCCAACAATCCCTACTCTTCTGCACCCTGCTTTCTCCCAGCATCCATTTCCCCCAGTACCCTCTTTTCTCTCCGAGCACCCTTCCTCCTCAACATCCCTATGCACCATCTGCACCTCACTTTTTCACCTGCCCCTCACTTCCTCCAGCACTCCCCTTTCCTTTTCACCGTTCCTTCTCTAAATCCCCATTTCTCCCCAGCATCCCCAATACCCTTTGTTCTCCCCCAGCAACCCCCTTCCCCTGCCTTTTCATCTGCACCCCCTCTGTCCCAGCAGCCCTTCCTCCTCCCTGCACTCCTTCCTTCCCTTTCACAGCACCTTCTTTGCCCACAGCACTTCAGTCCCCCCTCCTCTCCCCTTACACTCCCTATTCCTCCTCTGAACCCCCATTTCTCCAGCCCTCCTCCCTAAGCACCCTCCCTTCCCCCCACCCCCATTTCCCCACATCTACACATCTCTGCCCAGCAGTGATTTTATTCATGGTGGCAGTGCAGTATCACACAGTACATTTGGTTGGGGATGTGGCCCTACTTGGCCCTACAGGGTGTGATGGTCACTCCCAGACCCCCATAAACAGCATGTAGGGAGCCCTTGTGTGGGGGTGCTGGCACACTACTGCCCCTCTGGCTCTACCCACGTGTGCCATGCTGCCTTGGGGCTCTCTGGCTCCACACGTTCCCAGAGGCGCTGCAAGAGAAAGGAAGGTGTGATGGGCTGCAGTAGCAGGGGAATCCTTGGGGACCCCTGGCACTGCCCACCCCAGCTCACCCACTGTAGTGCCGCAGCATGTACTCCTCGAAACCATCAACCGCCTTCTTGTTGCCCCACTCCTGCCATGCCACATCCTCAAGCAGATCCTCCACGTCATCCACAAAATCGACAAATCGCAGGCGGTCATGGGCAAAGACACCGTCAGCTCTGAAGGCCCCATCAAGCTGCGGTGCCAGCTTCCCAAATTGTCTCCCCAAGCCCAGCTGCCCCATGAAGCTCTCCAGCAGCTGCAGGAACTGCACCTTCTGCACCGGCTCCAGCACAGCCCCAAGCACTTCCTGGCCCTCCTTGTGGGCACAGTCAGTCACCCCAGAACAGCCCTGTGGTGCCCGGTACCGCCTAAGCCAGGGCACCTCATGGGAATCATGGTGGGGGTGGCTGTGAGACGGCTTTCCCCAGGATTTGCCTGGCTTGTGTTCACGGGGAGGTTGGGGATCCTTCTTGTGGGGTTTGCCATGCTCTCTCCTCTCCTCCTTATGGGGGGACCCCCTGGTGCCATGCTGCTTGTGCCACCCGCTCTCCTTCTCCACCTTGAATGGCTTCTTCCAGGCTGTGGAGAATGACCCCAAGCCCTCTGCCTCCAGCACCTGGGCCAGGTGCTGCTCCAGGATGCTTAGTTCCTCCACAAGCCCCTTGAGATCCCCAGAGCCCCGCGCACGGTCCAGGGTGTCTGCCAGCTCCTGCCGCAACGAATCCAGGCTGCCGTGCCACCGTGCCACGGCCTTGCCACGCCCCGGCACGCCTGTGGCACGAGGCTGCTCTGCCGCTGGCTCCCTGCGGCTGCCCGGGGCCCCTGCGGCCTGCAGGCGCTGCAGCTCAGCCTGGGCCTCCCGCAGCGCCGTCACCTCCCGCTCCAGCGCTGCGCGCAGCCGCACGTTTTCTCTGGCCAGACTCTGCTGCTGCGCCCCGGCCGTGGCTGCCTCACCCTCGCTCTTGTGCAGCAGTGCCCGCAGATCTTCTTTGTGGGCCTGGGGCAGGGGCGGGGGGCTGTGAAAGAGGTGGCAGCAGGAGAGCAGCACCGGGGCACAGCACAGAGACGTGGTACTGGTCACCAACCTGTAGCTCCGCCTGCATGAGCCGGATCTCCTGGTTCTCTTTGGCCAGCTTGTCCAGGAGCTGGCTCATGGACTGCATGTTCTGTGAGCCCCCAGCATCTGCCAGAGGGGGCTCCTGCTGGGAGTCCTGGAGGACAGGAAGGTTGGGAGCCCTGGGGGCATTGAGGACACCCTCTGCCCTCACTCAGCCCTGCTTGAGACCCCTCCTTACATTGCTGTCTACGGACAGCAGTGACTCCTGCTCCCCAGCAGCCAAGTCCCAGCTCCCCACACTCTCCACAGGGCCTGTGGAAGATGACATGGGTCTGAACGTCCAGGCTGCTGCAGGATGTCCCCCTACCCAGGTGGGCCAATTGCCTCTACTCACCATCTGCCACATCGTAGATACCACCTGGGGAGAGGAGGGGACAATGGGGGGGATGTCTGGACCCCACCCTGTCCCTGGCGTCTCGGCCATTGGGATTCCCACTTACCAGTGATGATCAGCAGCCCCACAGCAACCAATGCCAAGGCACCGAACAGGTACTTGTTCATACTAAGCCCATCATCACCAGTATCAGGTGTCCCCCGGTGTGAGGCAGGTGTGACAGTGGGGGGCTCAGGATGGGGCTTGTGGCCCTTCCGCCAGCGCAGCCCCTCCATGTTATCATCACTGCTGGTGCAGGACACATCCTCTGTTGTTGGCCCTAGGGGAAGATGGAGGGGGGGGGGAACCTCCAGGGAGGGTCTACACCTAAACACTGCCAGCACAGATTCCTCCAGGAAAGTCCCCTGTCAGGGGGGGTGTCCCCTGACCTGCTTGAGGGGTGTCAGGGCAGGGTTGTGGCTCAGCCTCAGCTTTCAGCTCCTCCTGCTCATCGCCCTCCAACACGCTGGGCTCTGCAGAGCCATCCAGAGCAGGCACTGCCTTGGAGTCCTCACATTCCTCTGGGTCCTGCAGACAGGCACTGGCACATGGGGTATCCCTGTGTGGGGAGCACCCCACCAGTTCCAGCTCACCCCCAGCCCCCCGGTTCTGACTCACCCCCTGCCCGCTGCCCTCAGGGCACAAAGTCTGGCTGGGGAAGGTAGTGGCACCATTGGTGGTCACAGCTGGGGAGAGGCAGAGCATGGGGATGAGACAGTGACACAGGACAGTGACACCAAGCTTGCCCCATACCCATGGTGGCTGCCTGCCTGTGACTGTGTCCTGAGTGCCTTCATCCTCCTCTTGCGGTTCCTCATCGTCAGACCTGCGGGAGGCTGAGTCCTGCTCTGGACCCACCGTGTCAATGGGCAGACCCTAGGGGAAGGGAGTACACAGGAACACAACTTTAGCCCCGACCTCCATGTGCCTGCAGCCCCGGGTAGGCACTGGTACAGTAGGGTGTGCCTGGGGGTCTCCAGCTCTGGGGGGCTGCCCTAAGGGCCCCAAGGCATGGGGTCCCAGTTCTGGGATGTTGCCCTGGAGATCTCAAGCAGTGAAGGTCTGCTCTGGGGGTCGAGAGCCCTCACCTCACTGCCCGCCAGCACCCAGCTGCTCTCTGAATCTCGGGGATCCAGTTTCTCCGCCATAGGGACAGTCCAGTGCTACCTGCAAGGGGACAGACGGACGGACGCACGGACAGCGGGACATGACCCAGCTCCCAGTACCAGCTGATGTGACCGGGAGAGCCATGGTGCCGGTGCCAGCCAGTCCCTGCAGCCTGTAGCTGGGAGGCTTTCAGGGAGTCCCGGTGCACCCCCACTGACACCAGCTGCCGCCGCGGGGTATTTTTAGCCGGTGATGCGACCCAGCAGGTGGACGGGTGACTCGTGGCCTGGCGTGGGGGAACCAGGGGCCCCGGTCGGGATCCCACCGCCCCACAGCAAAGCGGCAGCACCGGACGGGGCAGCTCCCGCCCCGCTCTTTTCCCCCCACCCCCGTCTGAGACCCAGAACCGGCCCGGGGGTGACGGCCCCGCCGCTGACAACCCGCTCCTCTCCGCTTCCCAGGGGCTCCCCGAGCAGCGCCCGCGCCCCCGCGCCGTCCCGGGCCGTCCGGGCCTGCAGCGGCGGCTCCGCCGTGCCGGTACCTGCGCCCGCCGCGTCCGGCCGGGAACTTTCCGCGGGGCCGCCGCCGCCCCGGGCCGGGGCGCGCACGTGACGCGCGCAGCCAATCGCAGCCCGCGGCGCGAGGGGGCGGGGACAGCGGGCGCGGCCCCGCCGGTACCGAGCGGCGCCCCCCGCCCCACCCGGTGCCAAACACACACCGACAGCCGCGCACACACACCGACACGCGATTTAACAGTTTTATAACGACGGTACAAAAATTTCCATCAACGACTGGCTAAAACGGACGGACCTGGGGTGGGGAGCGGGTACCGGGACCGTCCCCAGCACCGGAGCAGGGGGCAGCGGGACTGCCCCGTCAATGTGGAAGGGGACACCAGGAGCGCTGCACAGTCCCGGAGATGGCCCCTGCAAGGGTAATAACCGAACTGGGGGCAGCGCTGTGATGCACCAGGAAGGCTCAGCCCTCACCGAGCCGGTGCACCGGAGTCAGAGCCTTGCCCATAGTGAAGGCGTGACACCGGCATGGCCAGCACCGTCCCGGGTCCCCTGGTAGGTCCTGGTGCCAGGCAGTGCCCAGTGAGCAGCCACAGCCAGCGCATGGCAGTGGCTCTCTGGCTGGCGGGGGGGGCGACAGCTACAAAAAATGGGTGTTTGGTCCTAAATCGGTGGGGGAAAGCTGTACAAGGCGGCTGAACGGTGGCTCAGCCGTCGTTGGCGGTCACCAGCTGTCCCATGCCCTCCCGGATGTAGACCGACTGGATCTCCTTCGTCTTGAGGCAGAAGTCACAGGCCCAGACGGCAGAGGCCTCCGTGGTGAGCAGCCCGTAGGCATTCTCGGTCATCCCCGTGCACTCTCGGTGGAACCACTTCTGGCAGGAGGCCTCGCAGAGGATGGCGTCCTGGTCATCGTTCACCTCATTGCGACAGGCCCCGCAGGGGTACACGAGCCCTGGAGGCGGCTGGTGCCCCGAGGCGCTGCTGGCCTTGCCGGGGGGCGGCAGGGGGAGGCTGTTGGTCTCAGGGGTGCTGGCGCTGCGCCCGGCGCTGCTGGGGGCGAAGCCCGGCTGTGCCCCGTTGACGGTGGCGGGGGAGCCCGAGTGCTGCTCCTGGGCGAAGGTGCTGGGGGGAGGGTTCTTGCCCCCCTCTTCGCTGCTAGCAGGGAAGCTGGGATCCGCCCCAGGGAAGGGACTGGCTGTGGGGGGCAGGGGTGGCATGTTCTGCCCGGGGCGCTGCATGGGCGATTGTCCAAAGAGGTTGCTGGGCTGGCTGAAGCGCTGAGCCACTGCCGGGCCCCCGGGGGGGTTGAGGGCTGGCCCGGGTCCCATGTCCCCCCGCGGGGGCTGCCCCATAGTGGGGGACATCATGGGCCCGAAGCCGGCAACAGGCCCCTGCATGAGCTGCCCCATAGGGGGGCTGAAGTTCTGTCCAAGGGGCTGGCTGAAGGGCTGCCCGGCGAAGCTCAAGCCCCCCGGCTGCACGTAGTTTGGATTCTGGGGGGGCATGCTAAAGGCCGGGCCCATCTGCCCGGGGGCGAACGGGGGGGGCTGCCTCCGCAGGGGCTGGGGACCCCCGCCGTAACCGGGGGGCACCTGCGGCGACATCCCCCCCTGCATGCGGAAACCGCCGAAGGGGACGGGGCTGCCCAGGAAGGGGGCAGGCGGCGCCCCCACCTTGGGGGTCCCGAAATCATCCTCGAAGGGGTTGGAAGCCACCAGGTGGTCCACCATGGGAGTGGGCGGCGGGGCGAACTCCGAGAGGTGCGAATAGGCAGGGCCCTGCGGGGAGAAGGTGGCGGTCAGGGCCGCTGCGGCGCGCCCCCGGGCCCCGCGCCGCCCCGAGCCCGGCCCTACCTGCGTGTTGGACTTGCGCCGCTTCTTCTCGGGGCTCTTCATCTGCAGCCCTGCGGGGACAAGCGAGGCCGCGTCAGCGCAGCCGGGGCGACCCCCGCCCACCCCGGTCCCGGCCCACCAGCGCTCACCTGCCTTCCCCTGCTTCCGGCCGGGCCCGCCGGGCGCAGCGCTGCCCGCGGGGTGCGGGGGCCCCGGCGGGGCCGGCGGGGCCGGGACCGCTCCTTCCAGCTTCTCTGCGTGCGGGGCCGCCATAGCCCTCAGCGCGCGCGCGCCGCCGCCATGGCCCGACCGCAGCCGGAACCCAGGCGGGGCCAATCACAGCGCGCGGGGGGCGGCGCCGACGGGCACGAGACGCGTCAATCACCGCAGACTCCCGCCTCACCCGCCAGGCGGACCAAACCAAACGCAGCGCGATGGAAGGGGGGGCAGACGGGCCAAACCACGCACGAGGTCCCAGGGGGGAAGGAAGAGGACGAGGTGCAGCGCCCGCAGGGAAGAACCGCCCGCCCGCAGCGACCCCTCCCAGCTCACACCAGCCAGGGCCTAGAGAAATACCAACTTTAATACAACCGCCAGTTCCTTTGGTATAGCGGGGCAGGGGCCTGGGGCTGCGAGGGGCGGGCTGCGCTTTGGCTTGGGGGGAGTTACACTGTGCATGCAGGGGGGTCCTCCCGCCAACCCCCCGGGGCTGCCAGAGTTGCCCTTGGACGGGCAGGGAGGAAGGGGACGTGGTGCTGGCACGTGTCCTGGAGCACAAGCATGTCACGGTGGGGTACAGGGTGCTGGGAGCACGGGGGAGGCTCTGCAACCAGCCCCTGCCCTTGCATAAGAGTGTGGGACCTGCGGGGTCAAGGCACAGAGTTAACACGTAAAGTGATCTGGTACAGTCGAGGGCCTCGTGCTTGGGGGAGCGGAGCCCCCCACGGGCCCCCTCCTTGGCCCAGGGGCCAGAGATAAGGACAGGCTGCCTCTGGCTCAGGGGGGCTCAGCCCTGCCAGTCCCGAGCCCGTGCTGGTGAGCACGAGAGTGGCTGTGGCACAATAGCAGGGCTGGGTTTTGGTAGGAGCTGAGCTGCTCTGCAAAGGCTGGAGCTGGAGGGGCATGGGCTTTGCAAGAACAGTTCCCTACCCTGCAGGCACTCACAGCCTGAACCCCCCTATGGCCACCAGCTCCATGTGGTGAAAGGAGAGAGGCCTGTCCTCAGCCAAGTCCGTGCTCAGTCCTGGGTGGAGCACCTGGAAGAGTCTGAGGGCTCCCTGGGGCATGGAACACGGCCAGAGGGCTGCGCACTGGGGGTGCCGTGCACTGGGGTCCCTGGGCGCTCACAGTCTCCTCTCCACTGGCTGCTGCAGGCACATCTCACTGCCGGCCGAGATGATGGGCAGGTGATTGTCCATGTGGTAGCTGATGAGGTGGCTGACGCTCTCAAAGCGATGATCTTTTGTCCGCACCTGGGGGGCCAGAAAAGGGGCGCTCAGGAGGCTGTCAGTGCCCCTGTGAGGCCAGAGCTACCACCCTCCATGGCATGGGCTGGGCACAGATCTGGGGCTGCAGTTTCAAACCCATGCTCCGCCAGGCCCCGTCCATCCCCAAAGCCAGCCCAGAGCTGTCCCCTGACAAGCACTGCAGAACCTCAATGCTCTGGTGGCTCTTGTAAGCCCTAGGACCCCCCATGCTGTCCCAAGCTCCATCCCCAGGCCCCTGTGTGGACTCACCACTCCCTCGGGATCGACGAGCAGCAGATGCTTGGGCTGCCCACCCTGCAAGCCAGTCAGCACGTACTGGCCCGGGGTGGTGGTGCTCTCCCGCACCAGGAAGTCTCCATTCACCTTCAGCAGTTTCTCAGCCTCCTTGCGGTTCATCTTCCCATGGTACCAGGGCTCCCGCCTCAGCTGCTCCTCCATGGAGGCCACCACCTGGGCGGGAGGCAGCCCCACAGGCACAGATGGGGGCACACGCAGGGCATCTTCAAAGGGCTCTGCAAGGACAGAGGAGCAGGGGCACCATGACCAAGCCCACAGCCACCCTGGGTGCCCTGGCTGCAGCCACTGTTTACTCACTCATGTCGAAGAGGTCCCTCTGCGTGCTGCCATTGGCTGTGGCAGGGGTGCCAGAGGCTGAAGCTTGGCGTGTCTTGTCTATGTTCTGCACGTTGACATAAGACGGGTCATCAAAGAGGTCTGTGCGGCCAGACGTGCCTGCTGGAGCTGGGTATTTCTCTCTCCCTGCTACCAGGAGCACTGTGGTCAGCAGGGCTTCAACCCACCTTGGCCCCTCACCAGTGCCCACCATCAGAGCACTGGGGTCCATGGAAGAGGATGGAGACACCCATCACATTACCTTGGGCTGGAGCATGCTGCTTCTGGGGGTCACACTCCCCACTGCATGACTGGCCGACAGGCTGCAGGGAGAGGCAGTGATGAGCCCCCATCCCCTTTCCTGCTCACCCCCCATCCTGCTCCCCACACCCCAGGCTGCCAGAGACACCGGGGAGACACAAATCACCTTCAGCAGAACCCATGGCTCAGTCAGGGTCTCTACATCTCCCTTATAAGACGGTGCCTCCCCAAGAGGACATGCCCAGAGCCTCACCAGTGTGGCACCCAAGTGATTTGGGGTCTGAGCAGCCCCATCCTGCAGCCGCATGTCCACGACTCCCCCAATGGGAGGTTCCTTGCCGGGGAAGTCGTTGTAGTACTGGTGATCTGGGGCTGGTTCCTCCTCTTCTTCATCCCAGGCAGAGCCATCAAACCCCGCCATCCTGGGAGAGCACAGCACAGATAAGCCTGTGACAGCAGCCACGGCTGCATCCCCTCTCCAAAACCACCTTCCTCCTTGACACACCACCCTGCTCTGACCTGTCGTGGGGGGTCACCAGCTTTGGAGGGTTCTTCAGGTACTGCTTGAAGCGCAGCTCGAAGGCCTGCCCGATGGTGCTGATCACATCCTGTGCCAAGCCTTCAGGACACTCCAGGATATGGCAGGCTGGGTAGAAAATGGTGGGGTGGGATTGTGGAACTCCAGCACCAAGGTTCTCCACCCCAGAGCCTGCCCTGTACACCCCAGAGCTTTCTTATGGGTCATCCAGTTCCCCCCGCTATGTTGAGCTGATTCTGAACACCTCCAAAGTGGGGCTTTGGCATCGAGGACCCTTGCAGCACCCTCACCTCTCTGATTGACGGGGTCTTTGGCAACATAGGCAACATACTCGGCTGTGTCCTGTGGGTGAGACAGCAGCAGTGAGACAGGGCTGCTGGGGAGCACCGGGCTCGAGAGCTGGGCAGGGGGCAGGAGAGGCGCCCACACAGGGCATGGATGGGACCCTGCTGGGTACTCACCGGGTCTCCCCCTGATGCAAAGGATATCGACTGCATGTGGTGGTTGGCGATGATCTGCAAGGTGGAGAGCTTGTTGGACATAGCCAGGAATTTCTTGTCACCCACCCAGGGGTGGCACATCTCGCTCCTCCCCACTCCATGGGGGCTCAAAATCCTCCAGAGCCCTGGTTATGAGCCACAGACCCACCAGGAAAAGGACTGGGACATCACCAGGAGTGGGGTCAAAACCAGGAGATCTGACCCCAGGCAATGGGACTTGGATCTCATCATCTCCAGGAGAGATCCCACAAAGCACATCAGCCCCAGGGACTGCGGGGAGGGAAGCACTCATCTCACAGTCCATCCAGACATTCCCTGGGGAGGCTGGGGGCATCCCCTGCCCCAGCAAGATCTGGGGTGAAGTACATGAGGATTTCTGCTTGTCCAAAGCTAACCCAACCCCTCCCCATTCTCACCTGCTTGCAGTCTGAGGCCATGAGGTTGAGGCTGCTGGTGGAGATGGTCAGGGTGATGGGCATGCCTGCAAACTTCAGGTTGCTCTTGCCCAGGATGGAGTTCAGGGAACGGCTGCAGGGCTAGGGGCAAATGGTAGCGTAGAGAAGGGGCTCCCCAGTCCAGACAGCCCAGCAGCAGGAGGACAGGACACATCCCACTGCTTCCACAGCAGAGATGGGCACCTTGTCCTCACCAGTGGCCCTGACCCAAGCCTCAGCTGGGAGATCACAGCCCTGGGCTGACCAGCACAGCAATGCCAGCTGGGCTGAGATCTGGTCCTTGGCCCTGTTCCCAAACCAGCCACAAACACTCCCCCAGCAGCTTCCCAGTCAGGCCTCACCTTCCTTCTCCTCACGGCTCCCTTGGCACCAGGCACAGCCTCACATACCAGCCCAATGGCCTCCCTGCAGGGAGTGCAGTGAAATGTCAACCCCCACAGTGCCTGCCTTGCCCCAAGACCCTCCCAGCCACGGCATAGTCAGGATAGTGGGGACACAGGTATCAGCACAGGACAGACAGGGTGACAAAGTGGAAGCTCTCAGGCAGTGCCAGCTGGGCCTCTTTGGGTGGGCAAAATGTACTGGAATTAGTATTTGATGGTCTGCAGCTGCCCCTGGCCCCCACTGAAAGCCCCATGTGCTACCAGGGGCTTGCCTAGGGCTCAGAAAACTTCCTCATCCCTCCCTAAAAGGAGCAGTCCCTGGGGAGAGGCAGAGCTCACCTGGTCACCTGTGTCCTGGTGTTGAAATCCAGAGCCCTCATGGATTGGAGCACTTCCACACAGCCCATGTACTGTGCAAGAGAGCAAGGTGAGCTTGGCCAGCCATGGAGTTTGTCCCCCATGCAGGCAGGGAGGGGGCTGGGGCCTCAAGCACCCCATCTCTGCAGCAGTAACTTCTCTGGGAATCCCACTGCCCATTGCCCTGCCCTGTCCCCCACCCCTCCCTAAAGAGCACGGTGCATCCTAACACCAGGAGGTCCCAAATCCCCACCGTGACCCTTCCCACTCTCCCCCAGTCCCCAGCACTCACCCGGACATGGTAGGAGACCCCAGAGCCCATGACCTTGTCATCCGGATGCAGCCAGCCACGGGTGGGCTTATTGACAAAGCTGCCGTGACGAGTCCACTCATCACCCCCCAGCTGGCCACCTTCCACCCGCGTCTTCTTCCCACAGCTCAGCTTGTTCATATCCTGGGAACAGACAGTGACAGGTCTCACTGAGCCGGGGCTGGCAGCAACCCCTGGCATTAGTGCTGGCATCCCAGGGGGACCAGGCTCCCCTGGGCTGCTGCTGGCTGAAGAGCCCCGCAAGCTGAGCAAGTTGGCAGGATTGGAGAGCTTCAGGTTGGCCATTTTGGGGAAGAAGGAGCAGAGGGTGGTAGGGCTCTCCTCCAACTCAGGCGAGAGCTCCCCGAGAGGTGCAGCATGGCTGAGGGAGGAGGACAGGGAACCAGGCAGAGACTGCATGCTTGCAAGGGACTCCACTGGAGAGGGCAGGACTCCCAGGCCCGCCACGGCCTCCTCCGGAGAGGAGACAGACTCGTTCCGCAGGTGGCTGTATTTGCTCTTTTGCAGGAGATCCATGCTCGAGACGGGTGAGAAGGGCCACAGCTGCCCTGTCCAGAGTGGCAGTAGGGTGGATGCAGCCAGCTCACAGGGCCTCACAGGGGCCCCCCAGAGAGTCCGAGTGCCCGCAGCCGCCGGGAAGCTGCCCCCAAGCAGAAGCCTTGGCTGAACTCTGCGCTAGGTCCACGCCAGCCTGACATGACTGGCACGGAGAGCTGGGCCTGGGATGGTGGCAGCAGGTCCAGGGGCTGCCCAGACCTGTGCAGGCACAGCCGATCAATCGTGATCAGCGTCAGCAAGGATGTGCAGATCCATTCAGACTGAGAGCAACGCGTTACGGCAGGGAGGAAATGGGGCCGCAGCGACACCCTGGGGAGCTGCTGGCTCAGGGAGGTCAGCTCAGAATGCTCTGGCCCCAGCCTGGAGGTCCTCAAGCCCCTTGCTACTTCAACACCAGGCCAGAAACAAAACCCATTGTCTTCATCCAGGACCAGATCCAGCTCCCTCTGCCCTGCAGCAGGGTTCAGCACGGCCACCCTCCGCCCCACAGCTCGCTCCAGCCCCTGTGCCACTGCCCGCTAAGAGAAAATCAAAAGCATGAATATTTAAAGCCCGGAGATGAGGCAGACACAGAGCGCATCCAAGCCCATCCCAGCCCTGCTCCGAGCACTGTCCAGGAGGGAACAAGGTCCTTCTGTGGCAGCCAGCGCCACGCAACCCACGTGTCGGCGGGGAGCAGCTGCTGTTGGCTTGCTGGGCTCTGCTGGGGGGAGCAGCGATGCTGAGATGACACCGGTGCTCGCAGCTTCCTGGAATACAGGGACATGCAGTCCTTTGAGAGCACAGATCTTGCCTGGAGGGCTGGTGGGAGAAAGAGGAGGACGGCCAGGAGCAGGATACAGGTAGGCTGCGCGCTGGGCAAGGCAGGGCTCAGCACAATCCCCCAGTCGTGGTGGGGAGCCTGTGGGAGAGGCTGCAGATAATCGCTGCTGCTTCCCGCATCCCAGCTGTTCCTCCCGGGAGAAAAGATGAAGGGGCTGCGGCTGATCGGAAGAGCTGTGCTGACTCACAGGCGGCGGGGCAGGCTCTGCCCGCGGCGCGGGCTGCGCTGGGGCTGGGGCGCAGCGCAGGAGGGGCTCCCGGCGAGGGGTGGGGACGCAGTGCTTATCTGGAGCAGAAAAATCAAGGTCACAGGCGGAGCTAGCGGGAGCGGGCGGCAAGAACGTGCTGGGGGCAAAGTTGGCCCCTGCAGCCTCGGGGAGCTGTGTGACACTCCCACCTGTGGATCAGGGGGCTCAGGGCAGGTCTCCCCTGTTCCCCTTTCCTCAAGGCACTTGCATGCAGCAGGAACTTGGGCCAACCCGACTGTCCTGCCCTCCACAGCCTTGGCCCCACTGAGGGACAAGAGCTCTCCCCACTCCACTATGGTCCCACTGAGGGACAAGAGCTCTCCCCCCTTTACCACCTATAGGATGAAGCAAGGAGTTCAGACAGAACCCAACCCCTGATGCATCACAAGCCAGAGTCTTACCAACCACCAGGTGCTCTGTCCACCAAACCAAAACTGGGTAAATCCAGGCCAAGGAAAAGGCTCTCCCTGCTTGGAGCACTGCTTGGCACTAGCAGCTGCCTGCCCCACTTCACAAAGCCTGGCACACTGCCATGGGGACAGGGAAAGGAAAGCCAGAACAGGGCTGGAAATTGCACCTACATGATGCGAGGGGCAGCAGCACACGCGAGTGGGCCAGTCACTGATGTACCTCCTTGGCCATGCACACTAGCTCTGTGAAAGCCAGCCCCCCAGCTCAGCCATGGTGGTCCCACAGGCAGAGAGCTGTGCTGGCTGTTCCACAAAGTGCTTGTCCCCTCCAGGGGCCCCCGGCTGTTCAGTGCTGTGACCTTCCTGTGGCCGCAGCACCACTCCTCTAAAGAAAAGCAGGAAGCCCGGAGCCAGGAAGTTGCTGGCCCAGTGAGGGGCCAGTGCAGCCCTGTTGCCAGGGGAAGCTGGCTGGGCAGTATCAAGTGGCCGTGGAGCAGTGGGGTTTGCCCGTGATGGCCTGGCCACTGCTTGATGTGGGCCTAGGTTTGCTTGGCACGGCAGCTCTGTGAGCCCTGATGCTCCCCCAGGATAAGAGCAGAATGGAATTGCAAGGGGGCAGGAGTGTCTCCTTGGCCCCTTTCCACCACCCCAGGGCTTGGAGCAGCCATCACCTACAGGCAGAAAAGGGCTGATAAGCTCCCCAGCTGAAGCTCCTGCTCAGACGCATCTCTGCTTTTATAAGCTAGAGTCATTCCTGATTTTCTCAGAACCTTCGAGGCCAGTCTGCCCACATCACTCAACAGCCTGTTACAAGACGCATTGCAGCTCCCAGGCCTTGGAGACCAGAGGTGCTACCATCACAGCTCCCTCAACCCCAGAGTCCACCCCAGGGCATCAGAGCTCCCTCCCAGTGGGCTCCGAGTGCAAAAGGCAAACCTGGAAATATGTGAAGACACAGAACACCAGCCCTGCCTGAACAGGCAGTCCCAAGCCCCATCCCACAGGCTGCAGCCCTTCCCTTTGCCACGCAGATGCCAGGAGCTCCTGCCCCTGCAGCAGAGGATGAGCAGAGCAGCTGGAACAACTGCCCCCAAGGGGCTCTGGGGACATATCCTGGCCCAGCTGCTCCATGTGCCCTGCCACCACAGAAAGACAATGGATCATGAGAAACAGAAGGATGTGGACTACTTTCAGGCACCTGAGAGTGGGACTTCACACATCAGCCGGGGCAAGGAAGAGAAGCAGAGTGGGGATGCTCAGGGCTCCACTACCAACATCCTCCCTGGAAAAAACCTGGGAGCCAGAGGCCTGGAAAATACTAGTGGTTTGGCAAGAAATTGCAGCAAGGTGCAGATGGCTACACATACAGACCTCGCCCTGGGCAGGAGACCCCCTCTGCCCAACTGCAGTCAATGCTGAACCTCTGAGGCAGGGGTAAAGCAAAGGAGAACACTCAAATCCAGCCAATAGCTGATTTTTCCCTCACACATCACAGCAGCATCGAACAACATTTACGCATTCCTGCACACAACCTCTCCTTCGTTCTGAAGAGGGGGTTAGGAGATACCAGTGGAGATCTGGGGAAGAGGCTGGAGACCTCCCAGAAGGCAGAGGAGGCAGGCAGGATCCACCACCGAAGCCACTTAGCCCTCCACCGAAGTCCTTACCACATACTCCATCGCCGGCGGAGGGCAGGGCAGGCCCTGGGCAGGGAGCAGAGACACACAGCCCCTCTCGTCTGGCACTCCGACCTGCGGTTCGGGGACAAACAGGGAGTTAGCCAGCCCTGTCCCAGCCCGCTGAGGTGGGTGGGGGCCACGGTGCCAAGAGGCAGACCCTGCTCCTCCATGCTGTCCACAGGTGGATGGGGCTGTGGCTGCCATGCAACCTGCTGCTGGCACAAAGAGTAAGAGAAACCTGGAAGCTGCCTTCTTCCCATTGGAAATAAGATGGAGCTGGAATGCGCTGGGACAGGAAGAAGAGGTTGAGCCCTGCTTACACTGGCAAATGGCATTGTGGGCCTAGAGTCACTCTGTGACCCAAGAAAAGTGCTGAAACCGATCCTTGCCCAGCCTAAAAACCAGTACTGGAAAGCCACATGCAAGGATGGAGAGCAAAAGCAACCAGAGGGGCAGAACTGCCCCCTCCTCCATCCCCTCAGCTGGCATCCTGATGCAAAATTATAGACAGAGCCCCCAGGGCTGTGTCCCTTCCTCCCAGGGGAACTGGTGAAGACAGGAGTCGTGGAAAGACTCTACAAGTGGTGAGCTGGCAGAGGCAGGAAGCTCTGCAAGGGGAAAACAAGGCAAGCAAAGCACTTTTCTCACTCTTCTGACTCCCACTGCCATTGCCTAGTGAGGCAGTCCAGGCCAGGCTGGTGGAGCAGTGAAGGGCAGCAGACATGATTTACTGCTTGGCAGCAATTGTACCTTTATCTGCAGCCTGTGCCAGCTGTCGCCAGTAGCTTGGAAGGCAGCAAGATAAAGGAGAGCTATGCTTGGCCATGGCAGTGGAGATTGACCCTTGCAGTACCACGCCACCGCCAAGCAGAGGTGGCGACCACATCCTTTGGACATCGGGCACCGAGGATGGTGCCAGGGAAGGAGCATCATCACCCAGAGCCAGGGTGCTCAGCCTTACCACAGCCCATTTGTGTCCCTCCTGAGGATGGAACACTGCTATGCACAGCTTCACAGGGTGCCCAGTCAAGGCATTCCCCCACCAAAAGGCAGCAGGTGGATCCTGAAGCCCTCCTTGGCTGAGAGGAGATGGCATCTTCAGCCCTTCTGTTACAGGCTGACACCAGGGCAGCCCTGGCAAGCACCACAAAGCAGTGCCCTTTGCCCATAGACTTCTGTAGCGCCAACGTGGCAAGCAGGGCCCAGGTCACATTTCCTTGGAAGCCATGTCCGTGGTCTATAATCTGTGTGGGTGACCCCATTTAAGAGATTCGAGGGGAGAAGCAAGAACAGATGGACACAACACTGCTGGAGAGCAGACACAGATCTCCAAGGGGGAGCAGCTACCCCTTTCCACAACAGCTGAGTAAGCTCCAGGTACTCAGTGCTGCCTTACTTTGACGTACGAAAGGCAGGAGGGCAGAGCCCAGCCCCGCAGAGGGCGAGGAACCCTCCAAACCCAGCCGCTGTCCCGTTCCTGCCGGAGGTCATGCCAGTCTTGGGGCTCGGGGTTCTCCCTAGACCCTGCAGCACCTCTACAGCCGGTGTCCGTCCCGTGTCTCGCACCAGCACGGGGTGGGGAACGCAAGCCTGAGCCCCAGGCACACGCAGCCGGCCGCCACGTCGGGTGGGTCACCCCGGAACCTCAGCACAGCACGACACCGGCTCCTCCAACCCCCGTCGGGCGGCATGCAGGAGGCTCCGGGCCTGCCCCACGGCCAGGCTCCCTCACGCAGGGCAAACGAGGCAGCTAGGAAGGGCGACTCGGCCCTCACAGCACTGGGAGCGGCGGCGGCAGAACCCCCACTCGTTTCCGCGGAAGGCGGCGGCGGCGGCGAGCGATGTGGCCTCAGTCCAGCGACACTGCGGCCGCGGGGGCACCGCGGGGCCTGGCCGGGGCTCCCGGGCCCGGCGCGGGTCCCCCCTCCGCCATCCGCGCGCGCCCTCACCGCCCCGGCCGGCGCGCGCTCACCGGGCACCATCGGTCACGCGCGGGCCTCGCGCCGCCGCTCCCGCCGCTCCCGCGCGCCCCCTCTCCCGCCGCCCCCGCCGCCACTCACTTCCGGCCCGCGCCCCTCCGGCGTGGCCCCGCCGCGCCCGCGCCACGTGACCCGCGACGGCCAATCGCGGCCCGCGCCCGGCCCCGCGGGAAGCGGCGCCGCGGCCCCGCCGTGTCGCGCGCGCGCCGGCCAATGGGCGGCCGCCCCGCCCCGCCCCCCCCGGCGCGGCGCTGGCCAATGGGCGCGCGGGGCGGCGGCGTTTGAAAGCGCCGCGCGGGGGGCGGGGGCGCCAACGGCCGCCGAGGGAGGGCGCGGCGGGCCCGTCATGGCGCACAAACAGATCTACTACTCCGACAAGTACGACGATGAGGAGTTTGAGTACCGGTACGCAGCGGGGAGGGGTCCCGGTAGCGTCTGCTTGATAAGGATGCAGGGGTGTCGGTTAAAGCTTGCTTCGGTGAGGGAGGGAAATGCCGCGGTGGGGTGGAGCGGCGACTAACGGCTCGCGAGTGGGGGAGGGCAGCGGTGGGCGAGTCGTGGCTCCCTGCTGGAGCGAGAGGGGAATTGCCCTGGTAAGGCGGGGGGGCCTGGTGAGGGCTTTGTATCGGGTCACGGCGCAGCTCTCCGGTAGGGAATCTTCGTCCTGGGGAGTGAGGGGCTGTCGGGGGTGCCCCGGTGTTGACTGAGAGGTGCGGCGCTACAGGCACGTGATGCTGCCCAAGGACATCGCCAAGCTGGTGCCCAAGACCCACCTGATGTCGGAGTCGGAGTGGCGGAACCTGGGGGTGCAGCAGAGCCAGGGCTGGGTCCACTACATGATCCACGAGCCAGGTGAGCGCCGCGGGGCAGCGGGTGGCGCCCAGGGGGCCCGGCCTGACCCCCTCTTTTGCCCCGCAGAGCCCCACATCCTGCTCTTCCGACGGCCACTGCCGAAGAAGCCGGAAAAGTGAGTGGCCCCTGGTCTGCCGAAGCTCCCAGTCCTTCCACATTGAGACAACACCTTTCTCCTTCTTCTCCTCGGCATTTCTCGGGGCCTTCACCCCGTGACCCTCGACGCTGCCTGTGCGTCGTTTTGACTGCTCGGCCCGGGTTCCGGAGGCCCTTCCCGTTGCGATGCCTTCAAAATTTTAATAAAGTGATGTTTGGGAGCCGTTTGTCTGCAGTGCCGGGGGAGGTGGGTGGAGGGCGAAGGGGTCCCGGTACCGCGGAGTCTGTGCCCGGGGGTTTCCCGAGGAGGCTCCCCGGGGTCTGGGAGGTGGGGAAGAGAGAGCCTCCCCGCGCCCACCGGAGACGGGGGCCGCACGCGCCCCGGCCCAGCGGGCACGGCCATGGAGGCGGAGCTGCACCGGCACCCCCCTCTGCCCGCCCCTGCGATGGTTCCGTCCCCGCAGGTCCCGCCTCTCGGCCAATGGGAGCTGGCGGGGCCGCGTGACGGACGTGCGGGCCGGCCCGTGAGCGCGCGGGGCGGTGCGCGCGGGTGCCCGGGCGGCCCCATGTGGTGGGTGCTGCGGGCTGCGGGGCGAGTGCGCGGGCCCGCCGCCTGGCGCCCCATGGCCGCTTCGGGCCCCGCAGCGGCGGCCCGCGGATCCGCCAGCACCGCCGGCATCATTGTCATCGGCGACGAGATTCTCAAGGTGCGGCCGCGGGTGGGCCTGGGCTGCGGGCGTGGGGCGGGCTGGGGCCTGCGGCTGGGGTCGGGGCGCCCCGCCGTCATGGGCGCCTCCGTTCCCCTCAGGGCTACACGCAGGATACAAACTCCTTCTTCATGTGCCGGCGGCTGCGTGCTCTCGGCGTGAGTGTCGCCCGGATCTCCGTGGTCCCCGATGACGTGGAGGCCATTGCCAGTGAGGTGGCCGCCTTTGCTGCTCGCTTCACCTACGTGCTGACTTCCGGGGGCATCGGCCCCACGCACGATGATGTGACCTTCGAGGCCGTGGCTAAGGCCTTTGGGGAGAGGGTCGTGCTCCACCCCGAGCTGGTGGCCCTGGTGCACGAATTCTTTGGCAAGACGGAGGTGCAGTGCCCTGAGATGAAGCTGGCTCGCGTCCCCGAGTCCTCTCGCCTCAACTATGGCACAGACAGGCACACCGGCAGCACCTTCAAGTACCCGCTGGTCAGTGTGCGCAATGTCTACATCTTCCCCGGCATCCCGGCACTGATGGAGCGTGCCCTGGATGGCCTTGCTCACCTCTTTCACAGCAAACAGACCCACTTCCACTCCCGCACCATCTACGTGGCATCCGATGAGATGGTCATCACGCCGCTGCTGGACAGGGCTGATGCCACCTTCCGGGGCCGCGTCAGCTTGGGCTCATACCCAGACTGGACCAGCAATTACTACCGTGTGAAGCTGACCCTGGACTCGGAGTCAGAGCAGGACCTGGAGGAAGCGTATTGCTTCTTGATGAAGGAGCTGCCAGCGGGTGTTGCGGTGCCGTTGGTGACAGACTGTGTCTCTCCAGCAGCTGTGGAGGTTTATGGCCTGGCTGAGTCAGGTACTGGGGGGAGATGCTGCAGCACAGCTCTGTGCTTCCATGCTTCTCCTGTGCAGCCTTGCAGGGCTGGGGCAGTGGGAACACCAGCCTGGGAGCAGAGCTTGCCTGTTGTGGTGTGCTGGGAGGCTTGAGGCCTGTTGCAGCTGCAGTGGGCTTCATCCCACACAGGTGGGAATGGGACCTGTAACCTCAGCTAGGGCTGGTGGTGGCAGGGTCTGAGAGCACATTGTGCAGCAGCAGCTGCAGTGCCACAGTTCCCCAGTGCCCTCATAATCCCTGTTGCATTGTGGCCCAGATCTCTGGGTTGAACAAGCTGTTAGCTGTGGTACCAGCAATGGCTCTGCTGTGTGTATGAATATGAGATGTATCCAGAGGGTGAAGTGCCCTAGGCCCTGGGGCTATGCTAAGGGAACATGAGCTGGGCAGGCACCAACTGTCCTGTCCTGGCAGGCTCGGCCCTGGGGAAGAAGGTGGCAGCAGCCCTGCGAACAATCGAGGAGGCTTTGGACCAGTACAGCCTGGTCCAGCTCTGCGTGGGCTTCAACGGGGGCAAGGACTGCACAGCCCTGCTGCACCTCGTACACGCTGCTGTGCAGAGGTACCCACGCATGGGGCTCCAGGCTGGGGCAAGGCTGAGGGGTCCTGCAGACCCTGGCCAGGGCTCTGGGGCTCTTGCTTGCTCCACCCTAGGGGAATGAGTGGATTCCTGGGGTCCAGCTGGTCAGATCTGGACACTGCCTTGCCATCAGTTGGAGTACAGCTGCACTGGGTCTCTCTGCAGGCGGTTCCCAGCGAGGCAGGAGAGGCTGCAGGTGCTCTACATTCGCATTGTGTCCCCATTCCCTGAAATGGAGCAGTTCATTCAGACAACAGTCCAGAGGTAGGAGGCAGAGTGAGGTGGGCTGCTGCCTGGAGGCTGTGCAGTGTTGCTTGCAGCCTGCAGACAGCTGCCCACCCTGCCGGCACAGGTATGGGGTCCAGCTCTGCACTGTGGAGGGCTCCATCCGGGAGGCGCTGGCCCAGCTGAAGGAGCAGCAGCCACAGCTGGAGGCTGTCCTGATGGGAACGCGGCGGACGGACCCTTACTCACGCACCCTGACCCCCATGTGTGTGACAGACCCCGAGTGGCCCCCTTACATGCGGGTGAACCCCTTGCTGGTATGTAGCCTCCACCTGTTTTGGGGCTGGAGCTGTTGCCACAGGGCCTGGCAGGGGGACCTGACAGGCCTGGGAACCAGCAGTGATCCACCCCCATCCTGGACAGCTTCTCTCACAATTCTCACTCTCGCAGAGTATTTGCTGCCCCTCTGGGCAGCTGTGGGTGCCCCTTGCTGCAGTGAGGCTGCTGGGTGTTGTTGGGCAGGGCTTCTTCTTGCCTGCCGGGGGGTTGCCCTGTGTTTGGGGAGTTGCTGGGAGGGGCAGTGGTGCTCCGATGACCATCTAGCTCTCCCAGGTGCTCTCCAGGAAGGTCTGGCTTGCTTCCCTGGGAGGCAAGGGGGCAGCCTTTTGCCTCTGCCTCAATCCCTGCCCAATTCTGCCTGCAGGACTGGAGCTACCGGGACATCTGGGAATTCCTGCGCAAGCTTTTTGTCCCCTACTGTATCCTCTATGACAAGGGGTGAGTGCCCAGGGCTGCCTTCTCGCATGCACAGCCAGTGGCCCTGGGTGCAGTCCTGCAGCTGCTTCTTCCTTCCACAGCTACACATCCCTGGGGAGCATGACCAACACACAGAAGAACCCAGCCCTGTGCTATACTGATGCTCAGGGCCGGGAGAGCTACCGGCCTGCCTATGAGCTGGAAAATGAGGAAGAAGAGCGCACCTCTCGCCAGTGAAGGCCATGCTCTGGGAGCCTCCACTGGAATGCTGCTGGGAGTGACACTGAATAAAGCTGCTGCCTGTCAGCACTAAATAAACCTGCTGCAGTCTGCACTGCACTGGCACGTGGTCTTGTTGAGCCCTGAGAGCTCCACAGGGCAGGAGCGGGAGGAACAAAAGGGTCCCCAGATTGTACCCCTCCCTGCACCCACTATTGTAGTTTTGGAAACGTGGAGAATGTAGCAGGTTCCAGTGCTTGCCAGGGCCCCGCATGTCAGCACTGCTGCCTCTCCCACTGTGTCAGATCCTGCTGATTCCTCATGGGCCATGCACCTCTTCTGGAGCATGGCAGCCTGTCTACAGGGTGCTCCCCAGCAAGTGGCACGGGTGCAGGCACTGGCACTGCCAGCACCCACTGCCACCTCCCTTGGGCTGCGCCTGGGCTCCTGGATCCTGCGGCTTCTGTGGAAATGCATCTACCTCCTTCTCTGCAGCTGGTGCATCCGTGAGCTGCTGGACTAGGGAAGGCCCCCGCAGTGTTGCAGGACCCCATCAGCCCCTGCCTGCCCTGGTGCTGTGGGGTGAGTGATCTGCCTGCAGCTTGACTTGACATAGTGCTTGGAACGTGACCGGGGCCTGGCTGTGGTGTTTGGGGGTGACGGAAGCCAGCCATGGTGCTCCTGGAGTAAAAAAGGGCCTGGCTGTGGTGTTTGAGGGGAGACAGCCTGGCTGTGGCAATTCTGGGGGTTAAGAGGGTGTGGCCTTGGTACTGGTCAGTGGGTTGTTACCCCTGTGCCTCTCTCCCCAGGACTATGCTTGTTGCCCTGTGCTGATGGAGTTGATGGACCTCTGGCACCGAGACTGCTCCAGCTTGCACTCCCCCGATCAGAGACCCTAATAAACCTGAGCAGCACCTGACTGGCTGCATCTGTTTGGGCAGAGCTCTGGGAGTGTGTGTGTGTGTGTCTCCAAACGTTCTGATCCTAGCTCTGGGTAGCACTAAGGCACTCCAGTGCACCCCTTGCCCTTGTCCAGGACTGAGGGTCCCATGTCCCTTGGAGCCAAGGGGAAAGAGTGGGGAGCTGGGGTTTCCGCCTGCATCTCCTGTCTGCTCCCCCACTCCTGGCTGTTTCCTGTTTCAGTCTGTGGGAAGCAGCTAGAGCAAAATATCTCCAATGGAGCTGCAGCACAGGTCATGGCTGGTAACACCAAAGGGTGGCTGTGGGTCTGTGAGCCCACCCTGCCCCATTGCTGCCTGTGCTGGTGCCTGGCCCCACCACAGGGGAAGCTCTGCATGCCCCATCCTCGGCAGCAGCAGTGGCGCCAGTGTGGCCTCCCTTATCTCGGCGGGAAGTCAGGAGCAGGAAGCCTGGCCCGGCGCAGGATAAGGGTCCCGTTTACATTAGCTCCTTTGTTATGGAGCAGGCTCCCACCCTCACCCACTGCCCGCGGGGGGGCCCTAGCCAGGTCAAGAACTGAGGGGCAACAGGAACCCTTGCCTAAGATGCCACTAGGGGCTTAGGTGGTTCTTGCAGTAGTCTCTGTAAGGACACGAGTAGGGATGGGGTCTGCCATGACGGTGCCCTGCCACTGTGCCTCATTGCTTCCCCATGCTCAGATCAGCTGCTCAGCTGGACCCTGCTCTGTGGTTGTGCGCTGGTGTCCATGGGGCTTTTTGGGCTCCTGGCTGTGCCCAGCTGCCTTGGTAGCATGGTACTACCAAGTGGGCATCCCTGACCACTGGAGCCCATGGATCTTGTGCCTGCCATATCCTGGTGTGGTGACCCTGGCGGTGGCTTAGCTCCAGGGCTGGCTGGGATGAGGGAAATCAATGAATTCCCCAAATGGGAAGGTCCGGGGGAGGGGAGAGTGTCCCAGCACAGGAAAAAGTCCAGGCAGTGACGCGTGACGGGCAGAGCAGTGCCGGCCGCCCTGAGAGCACAGCCCCATGCAGTGCCCTGGAGCCTCTCGCCCACCTCTGCCACCCACCGTGAGTGAGACCCCGTTCTGCAGGGACCCCTGTCCGAGCCCCATGATGGGGGGGGTGAGAGGGGAGTGGGTGGGTGCTGTGGGCAGGAGCATATGGACCCCTGCCCTCGCCGTCTGAGCACAGGCAGGTTCCCCAGCAGTGAGGGTTGTTTTTGGGCTCATGTCTGATGTGACCATGTGGCCAGTATGCCTTGAAGCGGCACTGTGCCCTCAGGGTGGGGATGACAGCAGCAAATCCAGGCAAAGTAGCCTTGCCAGGGATCTGGGTGGACACGGGAAGATGCACAGGGTCCCCATTGGGACCCCCTGGAGCCACAGCCCTCGGAGGGCACGGGGGGTGATGCCTGTCTCCATCCTGCAGGTGGTCCCCACGACCACCCCATGTTCCGTTCACGCCGTGCTGGGCTGGTGCGGAGGCTGTGGCAGCAGCGCTGTGCAGCAGCCAGCGCCGAGGATGGCCCCGGTGCCCTCAAACCAGCGGTGCATGCCCTCTTCAAGAAGCTGAAGGATGAGGAGCTGGAGCTGCTGGTGCAGGTGGTGGAGAGCCAGGGCGCCTGGGAGTCTGGCTGCGTTTTGGCACCACGGGGGGACCCACGAGGGGTCAAGCAGGGACTCCCTCCTCAAGTCCTGCTCTGTCGCCTCTTCCGCTGGCCTGACCTCCACCAGTCCCATGAGCTCAAGCACCTCTGCTACTGCGCTGGGGGCCAGGGGGCCTGTGGGGACTTGGCTGTGCTGTGCTGCAACCCTCATCATTTCAGCCGCCTGGCTGTACCTGGTGAGTGCTGGCAGCAACACTGGAGGCTGCCTCGCCCACTCAGGCTCTGACCCCTGCTCTCTGGGGCTGGCTCAGAGGCTACAGTGGGCTTGGGGGGCGAGGGCAGGATGCACTGCCAACCTCTTATTTCCTTCTCTCTCCCCTGCAGAAACCCCGCCACCCCCATACTTGAAGGCATCCTGTGGTCCCTCATGGCCAGATGAGACCCAGCTCATGGAGTTCAGCTACAACGGTGGGGACTGGTGTGGTAAGATGGACCCATCACGCTCCACAACCCTCTGCCACACCCAGCAGGCAGGAGGGCACTGGGCAGGGCTGAACCCCTGAGTCAGAAACAGAGATTGGAGGGGACAGATCATGAAAATCAGGGAATGGAGCCAGCAGTCACTCCCAGCAGGAGGAAAAGACTCCGACAGGGGATGAGGGTTCCTGCTGGGGGAGCAGTCTGGGCCCAGACGCCCCCCCGCCACTGAAGCTCCTGTTATTTTTGGCAGCGCCAGGCTCCCTGCTGGAGGAAGCGCTGCCTATGGGGACACACACAATGTGCCTTGACGCACACAGCCCCAGCTCCTGCCTGGCTGCTGGCCACCAAGGCCACCAGCTGCCACTGCCCCACCTTCCCCTGCACTCAGGGACCAACCCCCGTCACTGCCCTCCCCCACCCCTTCACCACGGTACTTGGGGACTGGGAAGAGCTCCAGCGGCTCACACCCAGTGCAGGACTCTGTGCTGAGGCATCCCTGGTGCGTCATGTCCATCTATCTGTCCTCATATGCCCTCTCTGCCCACTCCCCTTGGCCCATCCAGCTGCTTGGCTCACTCATGTCCTGGTGGTGACAGCTCTGCTCTCCTCTGCCAGACACCAGTCTCTCATGGAGCACCATCAAGGACGGCTGTTGGTGCAAACTGGCTTACTGGGAGTACCGGACACGCGTGGGCCGCCTCTACGCCGTGCACGAGGCATCAGTGAACGTCTTCTGTGAGCTGCCGTGGGGCAGTGGCTTCTGCCTGGCCCAGCTGCCTGCTGCCTATCGCAGCTGTGCTGTCCGGCGGGCACGTGGCAAGATTGGCCGGGGGCTGCTGCTGAGCCAGGAGCCAGGTGGTGTCTGGGCGTACAACCGCAGTGAGCACCCCATCTTCATCAGCTCGCCCACCCTGAGCCCCCCTGGTGCCTGCGGGCTCACTGTCCTCAAGGTGCTGCCTGGCTACTCGGCAAAGGTGTTCGATTATGAGTGGGCAGGGGACAGAGGGGGCTGGCAGCTACCTGGGGAGGGACCCTGTGACCCCCACAGTATCCGCATCAGCTTTGCCAAGGGCTGGGGACCCTGCTACTCCCGGCAGTTCATCACCTCCTGCCCATGCTGGCTTGAGGTCCTGCTGAACCAGCCACACTGAGGCTGGGGCTGGTGGGGGGTGCCAGGGAGCTCCCCAAAAGCAGATTCACAAGCTGGGGGGCCCTTCTACTGTTCCTCAGCCTGTGTCTTCCAGGGCTGTGTTGGAGCAGGATCATCCTGGCTCTGGGGACTCTCTGCCTCAGTGCTAACTGGATGCAATGCCCCCCTTGCACGGGTCACCACCTTGCCAGCACCTGCTTCCCCCAGCTATGGGGCTCTTAGTGATGCAGGGCACTATTTAATGTATTTTAAATAATTTTATTATTTTAATGTTTAAGTTTATATTAATTTATCTATTTTTATTAAAAAAGCAAAGCATGGGGCAGGAGTCCCCATTGTCAGGGGCAGGAGTCCCCATTGTCAAGGCCAGGCCTGGGGGGGTGGCAGCCAGGGCCGGTGGGCACAGGGGGAACAGGAGGGAAGGGAGTGGGGAGAAGGAGGGAGCTGTGGGCCTAGGTATCACTGCAGACAAGAGTAAACTGGTATGGCTGGGGGGTGGGGCAGGTGAGCACAGCTGGAGTGTGGGGCAGGTTAGAACATCTGGATAGGTGTGAGGCAGGTTAGAGCATCTGGATAGGTGTGAGGCAGGTGGAATGGGGGGGGCAGGTGAGCCCCCGTGGGTGGGGATTGGTTCAGGCATATCCAAGCTAGGTCCCAGGCCCGGGGGGTCCTTCAAGCGTTCTGGCAGCATGGGGGAGCCCCGAGCAAGTGCAGCCGAGGGGATCCCGGATTGCCCGAGTCGTGTCTGCTGTTTTTAACCTAAATAAACGGTGCCACCGGCACCAAGAGACGCCGTGTCCCTGCGCGTATCGGTGCCGCCCACGGGGCTCGGCTCCGGGAACCAGCAGTGCCCTCTGCAGGCAGCTGCCGCGGGCCGCGATGACCACCCGGTCCTTCCTGCCACGCCGCCGGCCCGGCTGAGCCCGCGGCCCCCGCCCGGCCCCGGTCTTGGCCCCGCCGAGAGAGGTGAGTGCGGCCGCACCGTCGGTGTCGCCTCGGGGGAAGCAGGGAGAGAGAGACGCCGCGAGCACAGCCGCGGGCAGCGGCAGAGCGCAGCGGCTATGGCGAACCGTGGCCCGAGGGGACGGGCGGGAGCGATGGATCCGGGGGTCGGCGGCAGCCGCGCGGAGGGTGAGGTAGTTCCGCGAGTTCCCCCCTCCGCCCCGCGGAAGCCCCGAGCCTGGCGGGCCGTTATCCTCCACGGGGATGCAGGTGGACGGTCAGAGGGACGGAGCTGGCGGGAGCGAAGCGGGTGGCTGAGCGAGGCGCGGCGGCAGGTGCCCGGTACCGGGGCCTGGCGAAGGGGTGGGGGTCCCGTTCTCGGCCCCGGCGCGGTGTCCCGGCGCGGCCCCCCCGCCCACTGACATAACGTCTGCGCGGAGCCGTGTTTGCCTTGGCAGCCCCGGAGCGGCGGTGGCTCCTCACACTTTCCGCTAGCGCCGGGCAGTGGCCGCGCTCGGAGCCAGGCGCGGGGGGGCCGGGGTGAGCCGAGGTGAGCCCCGGGGCCGCCGCTGCCTCCCTGAGCCGGCAGCGGCCAAACAGGTTGCGCGGGGCCCGCGCCCAGGCACCTGCGAAGGAGCCACCTCGCTGGGGGCCGCCTCGCCCCGCTCCAGCGCCGCCGAGAACCGGGAGCTGCTCCCTGCGCCGCGCCCCTCCGCGCCCCCGCCTGCCCGGCACCCCGCGGTGCCAAGTTCTCCGTGTCCAGCTCTCCATCCCCCCGTGCCCGGCACTCCAGTATCCCGGTGCCCACTCCTTGGTGCCCGGTTCCCCGAGCCCGGCTCTCCACCCCCCGTACCTCACCCTACGCACGGTTTCCCGTGCCCGGCACTCGAAACTCTCCCTCGGTGCACACTTCTCGGTTCTTACCCCCCCATTGCCCGGTTCTCCGCCCCCCGTGTTCGTGGGGCGGAGCGGGCAGTGCCGTGCCGGCCCCGGCACTCGGCGGCCGCAGCGGGCGGGGCGCGCTCGGCGCCTGGCACCGCACTCGGCGCCGGTTGGGGCTGCAGCGGGGCCGTCTCGTGCTCTCCGGCCCAGGCCGGGGGCCGACCCCCGCCGATCCCGCTAACCGCCTCTGACTCAGCCGCCCCCCACCCGCGCACCCCGGTCCCGGGAGCCCGTAAGACCCCCGCCCTCCCGAGGGGGGGTGGGGCGGGGCTGATGGGCGGGGCACCCCACCAATGGGACGCGCGACCGCCGGCGCGCTGCCCAATGAGGAGGCGGGGGCGGGCGCTTCCTGGAGCCCCGGCGGTGGCAGCGGCAGCGGCAGTGGCCGTGGCCGGGGGGCGGGCGGGGCGCGGCCACGGCAGGTGAAGGCGGAGGCGGGGCCGTGGCTCCGGGACCGGTCTGTGGCTCGGGTGGGGTGCTCAGGTGAGCGGCAGTGGGTGGGAGCAGACAGACCCACCGGCGGGGGTTGCGCAGAGGTACCGACCCACAGGCAGCGGGATCGGGACGGGGACCGGTGCGGCGACCGCTTTTGCCGCCCGGTTGCGGTGAGTCGCGTTGATTTGGGATGCTGCGGGCAGCGGGTGGGCACGGTTGGCGCGCGGATCACTGCACGGCCCCTCTGTCCCCGCCCGCCGCCGGAGCCGGTGGACACGTCGCCCGTGGGGCGGGGGGTGTCACTCGTGGGCTGTTCTCTGTCCCTGCGCACGGGGCTGCGGGAAATCTGTGACATCGGCAGGTCTCCGCTGCGTGTCGGGGCGGCTGCCAAGGCTCCACTGTGCTCCTGTTGCGGTGCTGCTCCATGCAGCCAGGGTCCCCCGCAGGTCTCCCACGGGTGACCGGGTCTGCCATCCCCCCTTCCTAACCTGGTGAGCAGCTTGGCGGCATGCCTGGTGCACTGGGTAGGGACGGCACCGTTGCCGGAGGAAGGCAACTCGGAGAGCCCCTTCTGCACCGGTGTTGGTAGAGTTGGAGGGTATGCCAGTGTTCCAGCACGCTGTGCCACGCTGGTGAGCCCCGGCCCTGGCACACTGGCAGCAGCAGTGAGTGCCTCGGCTCGGCTGTGCAGTGGTCCCCCGGGATCGGTGTCATGGTAGCACCTGCCAAGCACCGGTGGACTCTGCCCCGTGCGCCCAGCCCTGCCGTACCTGTCCTCGTCCCCCTGGCTGGCTGCCCCCGGCCGCTGTTTGCCCGGGGCGGGGTGCGGTATTTACCCTCCCGCCGGAGCAGATCCACGTCTTGGGCCACAGCCGCCCTCGATCCGTGAGTTCGTTCACTTGGCGAGGGGACACAGTGCCAGTTTTGTCGTGGGGTGAGTCGCACCGTGCCTCGGTTTCCCCCAGCACAGCCGGGCTGGTAGGAGCGGGGAGCAGCCTGGGATCCCCGGCACTGCCGGAGGCACGCGGCAGCTGCAGCGACTCAAGGCTTCGGTGGTGATGCTGGTGCTGGGTGCGGAGGGAGGGACTGGGCTCAGGAACTTAAAGTGGGTGCATGGAGAAAGGGAAACTGGCGCAGCAGAGAGCGTGGAGCAGTAGGGCTAGGAGTGTCTATGCCGGGGATGGGTGCAGAGGTGAGCACAGGGAGGTGACAGGTGTGTGTGAGGGGGCATATCCGTGTCGGGTCCTGGAGACCCTCGGAGACCCCCTGCCTGGGCACAGGCTGCCCCCAGCGCTGCGGCGCTGAGCCCGAGGCTGTGGCAGCACGGCTGTGCCAGCTGCTGCCGTGCACCCTCAGTGCACACGTGGCACGAGCACGACCGGCCGGAGCGCACGGGGCGGGAGGGGCGCAGCGGGGCTGCGGCACCGGCCGAGCCCCTGCTGCGCCCCGGCCCTCCAGGGGTGGCTGCTGCCCCGTGCGCGAAGCAGGAACTTCTCCTTCAGGGCAAGCAGCGGATGATGAAACCAGGGAGAAATCTCTCCTGGCAGCGTGTGGGCTGCTGGCGGGAGCCCCCGGGAGCCTGCGCTCCCCCTGCGCCACCGCCACTGCCTTCCCATGGTAACTCCACGGCGGGAGCAGGCAGGGTGCCGGTGGGAGCGGCCGCCCCGTCTGGAGGATTGGCGCCCGCCTGGCTCCCCGTGGCAGCGCTGGCGTCCCTGACATGCCCCGAGAGCTGCATGTCCACACCCCAGCAAGCCCCAGGGCAGTCAGAGGACTTGGCGAGGGGCTGGGCTGAGACCCGTCAAACTCGCTTCGTGCCAGGAAGATGGCGCTTGGGTAGCCATGCAGGTAGGGGAGGTGGTGGGGCCGGGGCTGTGGCCAGTGACCTTCAGTGCACCCGGGCATACTGCGTGCCCAGGGCTGGGGAGCTCAGTTGACATGCAGGGTGGTGCAGTGGGAGTGTGGTGCCTGGGTGACTTGTATCCCCAGAGCTAGTGGCATGACCTGATGGAGCCCTGGGCAGGCAGGGGGACCAGCCCGGGTGAGGGAAAATGAAAGCAGGTGATGCGGAAGGAGAAGTAGGTCAGAGCTCTGGCCTCTCCCGGCAGCCTTGGTTGCACTGCGTGCTCCACTCTGCCCAGCTGTCTCTGTCATGTCCCCAGGTCCTGTGGGCAGCAGCTGGAGTGGGGAGTGGGTAAGGGGGTCCTGCCACCAGGGTCTCAGGCAAGGTGGATGCCAGGCACTGCCTACACTGAACACCAGGAGGGTGGAGAATGTGGCTGTGCTGGCTGACATTTGTTTGGTACAGTGACACCCCAGCAGTTTTGCTTTGATTCCCCTCCCCTGGGCAACCATCAGGGCACAGGGCTTGGCCATAGCAAAGGTGCACAGGAGCATTGTCAGCCCCACTGCTGTGCCAAGGAAGAGAAGGGAAGAGACCCTTGTGCCCTGCTTGGGTGGCACAAGGCAGCTGGAGTGCTGCAATGTCCCCTAGGTGGGCCCTGGGGACAGTCCATGTCCCACAGAGGGGCTCCACAGAGGCGTTCCGTGCCTGCTGCGCTGTGGAGCCGTGGGGCATTGCCCTGCCCTTGCTGCAGGGCTGGCTGGGGTCTCCTCAGCGGCGCTGTGTGGGTTGGAGTGGCTGTGGCAGGCACGGCCTCACTGTCAGTGCTGTGTGGGCTCGGGGGGGCCAGGGGGGATTAGAATCGCCTGCCCCCCTTCCCTCCCCGGGATCAGCCGTGGGCAGCGGGGAGCTGGCAGCAGGCAGCTGCCGTGGGGGCGGAAGCCAGGCTATTTTGGAGGGTGTGGAGGGGGGGCTGTGGGCTGGCACTGTCCTTGCCAGGTGACCCCACCAGGACCAGCATCACCCTTGTGCCAGGATGGAGCACTGGGGGCCAGCCTGTGCCACTGGTGATGCTCAGTCCCCGAGGTGCTGTGAGGACATGAACCCTGCATATTGAGCAGGAGGTGCCACCAGCTGGGGGGGCCCTTTGGGGCCCTGCAGCACAGTGGGACCCAGGGGGTCTGGCTGCCCTCCAAGGGGTTCCCGTGACTGTGCTACAGGGCCAGCAACTCCAGAGCCAGCTCACCCTGGGGCCAGCAAGCAGGCCCAGTTGTAGGTGAGCCTGCCTGTCCCAGGCTGGTGGCTCCTTCCCTTCCCTTCCCTTCCCTTCCCTTCCCTTCCCTTCCCTTCCCTTCCCTTCCCTTCCCTTCCCTTCCCTTCCCTTCCCTTCCCTTCCCTTCCCTTCCCTTCCCTTCCCTTCCCTTCCCTTCCCTTCCCTTCCCTTCCCTTCCCTTCCCTTCCCTTCCCTTCCCTTCCCTTCCCTTCCCCATTGCATGTTTCTGCCTGTGCCTCAGCCATCTCCTTGGCACATTGGGATGGCCAGAGGTGACACACAGAGGCCACATGTCCTTGGCCACGTATCTGTGGCCATGGCACACCATGCCCTGGCAGGTCAGGGTGCTGCTGTCAGGATGTGATGCAGGAGTTGGGGTTGCCCATCCTGCCATTGGAAGAGGAGCTGGGATGAGGCCATGTCCCCTCACTGGTGACACTGGTCAGAGTGACACCAGCCAAGGCAAGGGTGGAGCTTGGAGGAGGATGGATGGATGGATGGATGGATGGATGGACGGATGGACTGATGGAGGTTAGCCCATCTTCCCCAAAGGCCAGCACCTCCCCACCTGACCCCCCCAGCCTGATGCCCCCCAGCCAGGGCGAGCAGCAGTTTGTGGCCAGTGCCTGGGTGGTTGCAACACCCCCCAGGGTGGGGGGGCCACGGTGACTCACCCCATCCTGGCCACCAGTAGGAACCCTGACTCAGGGCTGCGTGCCCATGCCGTGCCATGCCCCTCCCTGCCCGCCTCGCCCACCTTATCTCCCGCCCTTAGCACCTGGCACACCTGGGCCAGGGGGGACTGGCGCCATTCTCCTCCTTTATGGGGAACAAAGGGCAGGGGAAGGGTTGGCAGCAGGTGCCACAGCCCTCCTCCTTCCCTCTTGTCCTCTCTCCCTCTCACAGATGCTGTCCAGAGCTGTGCCCTTTTTGTGCTCCCCACTGGGGCAGCCTGGAGCATTGTGCCGGTGTGCTGGGCAATGCTGCCCACAACTCTGTGCAGGCTGTGTGCTGCTTGTGCTCCAGGCACTGGGCAGCTCGTGGTACCACGGCTGGCTCCTGCCCAGGAGAGGTGGGAGAGGTGAGAGGTGATGGGAGAGGTGGGATACCATGGAGGGCACACTGGTGATGCCCCTCTGCCCATCTCCACTGCCTGCCCAGGGGCTCTTGCACAACCCAGCTCCTTCTGTCAGCATTGCTGGGGCTGGGCCTGAGGCCCTTTGCTGTCCTGCTTGTGTGGGGCTCTTCCCCTTTCTGCCTGGCCTGCTACAGACGGACCCAGCACTGGAGCCAGTCCAGGCCATGCCAGGGTGCTGCAGTGCAGGTGCCCCTGACCGGTCTGGCGTGGGTTGCCTGGGCGGGTGCTGGTGCTCGTGGTGGGGTGTGGGGTGCGCTCTCTGGGCTGCTAATTGCTGTTTAGCTGGGGACACAGAGGGTGTAATTATGGGGGGATTGCATGAACCTGCAGCCTGGCCGGGGAGCCCACGAGTGCCCCTGCCCAGGGAGTGGAGGGGATCAGGCAGCATAGTCCAGCTGGGCCGTCCCTGCTTCCCACATTCCCCGTGGGATCTCAGGAACCTGCTCCAAGGGGAGAGCAGGACAGGAATCCATAGGACCGGGGGGGTGGCTCCTGGGCTGGCCGGGCAGGCTGCAGCATGCTGCACCAAGCCCTGCCCTGCTCCCGCCGAGCACAGGCGCCCTCGCAGCCCGGCTGGGCTGGCCGTGGCCAGTGGCGAGCACCCAGCGCCCTGCCTTGGGGCAGAGGAGAAGGTGAGGGCCTGTGTGATGCCATGGCACGGGGGAAGGGGGCAGGGGCAGACGGTTTGGAGACGATGTTAGTGGCAGGGAAGGCATACTTAGGGTACGGGTGCCTGTCCTGACAGTGCTGTGAGTTTTCTCCCGTGGGAGTGGGCCAGGGGATGCCCCATGCCCGGTTCCGGGTTGGCACTCCACGGCGCAGTACCGGCCGCAAAGAGTTAATGCCGTGTGTGTTCTGGGAAGCGGGGCTGGGAGGTGCGTGACCCGGGGTGTGGGCGTCGACTCCTTTTGAGGTGGGATCCTGAGCTCAAGTGCAGCGGGGAGCGGGGCCAAGTTCACACAGCACCCTGCCTTCCCCTCCCTGCCACTCGCGGGCCGCCAGCCGGGCCGCGACGCACTGCTGAGCCACGCCAGGACACGGGGCAGGTGAGCCGCACACCCACCCTGCCATCACTGCTGGTATGGTGGAGGAAGCTGCCAGGGTGGTGGGGACCCAGTGTGGTACCTCTGGACACTGGGAGATCTGGGCCAGCTGCTTCAGTGCCAGCCGGTTGTGGGACGTTGTTGTTGCCTGAGCCCTACACCATCCTTACTGCTGATGGGATGGGGTGGGATGGGATGGGACGGGACAGGATGGGACGAGTGGCGAGATCTGGGTCACTTTGGTTTGGCAGAGCAGGGCCCACACCCTGCAGTGGCAATGCCAGGCAGCTGCATGTGGCAGTGGGGTAGGTTTTGGCAGCAGGAGGGGGCTGGGATGCCAGCACAGTGCCAGCAGGCTGGGTGGGCGGCATGAGGACTTTGCTTCTTGTCCCTGCCGGAGATGCCAGGGGTGGCTCTGGCAACACCACTAGTCCTGCTCCACCATAACAGGGATGCCTCTGTGGCAGCTGTCGTGCTGGGCTGGCCCTGGCCCCGGGTGCAGTGCCGGCCAGGCACTGAGGCAGCCGTGGGCCGTGGCGCTCCAGCCCCCTTCTCAGTGCTGATGGCTGATGTCCCATGCCTGCACAGCTCACACCTCTGTGGGTGAGCTGGCCACTGTCAGGGGGCCTGGGCAGTGCCATGGGGCTCGTTCTCAGCACTGTGGGGTGGGGGACTGTTTATCCTCTTCCATCTCCAAACCATTTCCTTTTGTCTCCACTTGTTCTTTTCTTCTTTCAAAGTGCAGTGCTGCTCTCCCCACTTCCTCCAGCAATGGGACCCCTGGCATGTGCTTGATACAGGGTCACCAGCTGAGCCAGAGCCCGGGGCACCACCTTCCCTGCTGGGCAGACAGAGGGGCTGTACAGCCCCTGCCCTGCAGCCACACCACCCTCCACACTGTGGCCATTGCTGCTCCCAGCTGGCTTCAGGCAGTGGCAGGGTGGGGGGCTTGCACAGCCCGGACTTCTGGGTCCATGTCCTGGATCCCAAAGGATGAGGGGCCCCATGGGGTGAGGGGCCAGGGTGACACTGCACTGCGCTCCCCTTCCGGGGTGACTCATTCTCCCCAGTGGGGCTGTGAAGTCCCTCGACAGCATTTGTGACTCTTGTGACCGAAAGCAGGGGCACTTGGTAGCAGGCCAGGGTGGGGACTGTGCTCCCCAGGTCCTCTGTCCCCCTTCGGCAGAGGAGATCCCCCCCTGACACCACTTTCCACCTCACACCTCCCACCGACCCCAAGCCGGGCCCAGTGCTCAGCGCAGGCTGGCATTGTGCCCTCACCAAGGGCGCCATCCCTGCTTGGTGGCATGGGACACGGCCTGTCCCCGTGCAGGACGGGTGCTGCAGGGCCCACCCCGCTGCCCATGGCTCTGCCTGGGGGGCTGGACCCCTGGGATGGAGGGAGCTGGCGCATGGGTGGAGCCTGGCCGTGGTTTTGGCAGAGGGATGTCAGGGTGACCCGGGCAGACATTGTTCCTGCTGCCACCCGCCCCGCATGGGAGCCAGCTCAGCACGGGGAGCAACTCCCCCTTTCCTCAGTCCCGTTCGGCTGCTTCAGCCGAAATGTGCCACGGCATTGACGTAACCAAGAAAGCTCTGGCATGGCGAGGCCATGGGCATCGCTGCCTGCTCCCTCCCAGCCATCACCTCCAGCACCAGCCAGGGAATGCTGGGGGCCCGGGGGCGGCTCCAGTCCCCTCACACCTCATCCTCTGCCATTTCCTTATCACTGCGGTGATCTCCTCGACGGCAGCACCCGCTCAACATGTGACTTTGCTCCAGTGAGGAGGATGTGCGGGGGGGTGGGGGTGTCAGCAAAGGAGCTGTAAGGGGCGGTTTGGTGCGATGGAAAATCCCCCTCCTGTCACCGGCACCTCGCCCCCACCCTGCCCCAGCCCTGCAGCTATGTCTGCTGGCACGAGTCCCGTGGCTGCTCACAGGGGTCCCAGCTCCCTTACCAGACCTCTGCTGGTGATGTCTGTGACATTGGCAGGACCGAGGCTGTATCCATCTGCACTGTGACATGGTGAGGCTGGTGTCCGTGGCCGTCCCTCAGAGCACCCTGCCACCTGCTGGGATATGACAGGGTCTCAGCTGCTGCCCTGTGCCCAGACACCCCCACAGGCACGTGCCAGTGGGTGCCATCACTCTTGTGAGCATCCTGTGCCCAGGGGTCTTGTGGGGCTGGAGATGCTGTGGGGACAGAAGGGAGGCTGTCCTGGTGCCATCACTGGGGGAGGCAGTGTTGGAGGACACGGTGCCACTCTATCCTATGACTATTGCCTGTGACAGCCCTGGGGGTCTGTGGGGCTCTGGCCCACCCTTGGCAGATGCCCCATCCCTATCATCCCTCTCCAGCTGCCCAAGCTGTGGCGTGGGGTACTTGCCCCCCGGTTTAATCCTGCCCCTGCAGCTAATCCTGCATAATCCCACTGGGGGCTGTCACTGCCTGTTGGCTCCCAGGGCCCTGATGGTTTAATCACCCCTAATCCGATCACCCCCACCTCAGCAGGCAGAGGGGACCTCAACCGGTGGTAGGATGTGCTCCTGCCAAGGAGGGGGGCTTGGCCATGGGTGCTGGCGCCAGCATCCCAGGCGGTCGGCACTGCCTGGCTCCCAGTTTCAGGGGCGGCTGCTGCCTGCCGTGCCGGTCGGGCCTGCTCGGCAGCGGCTGGGGCGGCTCCGCAGCCGGTTGCTCCGGGGCCGTTCCCAGCTGCCTGCCGAGGCAGCCCCAGCTGGCAGCCGCCCAAGCGCAGGGAGCGGCCGGCTTGGGGATGGGCCCCTGTGCCGGGGGCCGTCGCCCGCGCCGCCCCTCCATGGGCAAGAGGGGGCACGTCCCCCACGCCCGCCTGCCGACGGCACAGTGTGGTTTGGCACGGCGTGGTGGGTTTGGGGTGGATGGGCCTGGCATGGCTCAGCATTGCTTGGCATGGCTTGGCAACGGCCAGTGCCACATGCCACTGTCCACCGTGGCTTGACTTGGCATGGCACAACTCTGGCAGAATCGAGAGCTGCAACCCAGAGCTGGTATGCACCTCTGCCTCCCCCACGCTGCAGTTGCTCGACTCCCATTCCTCTGTCACCCAGCAGTGCCCGTGTCACCCAGCAGCCTAGCTGGCCGCAAGGGCCATAGCTGGGCATGGTGTCGCAGGGCAGGTTGCAGCCCTGGAGCTGCCACTGCTGCCTGCACCCTGCTTGCAGGTTGTGAGGGTTATGGGCTCCCCCTTCCCACCCGTGCTGGCTCCACAGGAACACGTGGGTCCCTGGTGGTGCACCACGGGGACCACAGTGGGAGCGTGAGCAGTGCTGGGTTTAGGGCTGAGGCCAAGCTCTGCCAGCTGCAGCGTGGGAAAGGCCTGACTGGCACAGGCTGGGCTTGGCTGGGCGAGGAGTGGCCCCAGGCTGGGGCACAGGGGGAGGGAGGGGGCCCAGTCCCGACCAGGAGCGGGGGCAGGAACCGGTGGCACAGGTGCTGATCCTAATCTGCCGTGGCAGGAAGTGTGGCCCCTGTTCCCAGCCCAGCTGGGCTCCACGGGGCGGCCCCCGGCCCTCAGGGTGCTCTTCCCAGCGCTTGCCCGCCCACCTGTGCCTGCTGCCAGTGAGGCCCATGTTCCCAGGACGGGGTTGCTGGGAGCCAGTGGCTGCGCCTGGCCGTGGCGGTGGGCTGGGGGGATTGTGGGTGGGCTGGCGCAGGAAGTGCTGCACCTCGCTGCTGTTCAAAGGCACCATGCTGAGATTTCTCCCTTTGCTGTGGCGGCGCGGGCGGCTGGGTGCTGGTGGTAGTGGAGGAAGCGTGGAGGCCTGTGGTGGGGGGCCTGCACCCGCCAACCTTTACACAGCATGGAGGGAACTGAGGGCAGACTGTGGGCCCCAAGCCTGCCCCAGTTTAGTGTCCCGCTGAAACCCCAGTGTCACCCAGCATGTACAGGGAGGGTTCCTTGTCCCCTGGCTTTGTGACAGCGATGCTCCAGCTGCAGTGGTTCTTCCAAGTGCTCTCTCCCAGGTAGCATTTTATCCTTCCTGCAGGTGAGGACGATGGCCAGCCCAGAGGACGACCTCATCGGCATCCCTTTCCCTGAGCACAGCAGTGAGCTGCTGAGCTGCCTGAACGAGCAGCGGCAGCTGGGGCTGCTCTGCGACGTCACCATCAAGACGCAGGGGCTGGAGTACCGCACCCACCGTGCCGTCCTGGCTGCCTCCAGCCGCTATTTCAAGAAGCTCTTCGCAGGGCCGGGGCCGGGGCAGGAGGTCTGTGAGCTGGACTTTGTGGGGCCAGAGGCACTGGGTGCGCTGCTGGAGTTTGCTTACACAGCCACGCTGACCATAAGCAGCGCCAACATGGGCGAGGTGCTGCGTGCCGCCCGGCTGCTGGAGATCCCCTGTGTCATCGCTGCCTGCGTGGAGATCCTGCAGGGCAGCGGGCTGGAGGCACCCGGTCCCGATGACGGCGACTGCGAGCGTGCCCGCCGCTACCTGGAGGCTTTCTCCACCCTCCCCGAGGGTGAGGTGCCTGCTCCGCCACCCCCCCGCCCCACCCCGCGCCGCAGCAAGAAGACCCGCAAGTTCCTGCAAGCCCGCGGTGCCCAGCTCAACAACCATGCCGAGGAGCCACCCGCTGAGGCTGAGGGCTCCGGCAGCCCTCCGCCGCCCTCCCAGCTGCCCTCGCCCCCTCTGCCTGAGGGGCTGTCCCTGCCCTATGACAGCTTTGAGCTGCCTGAGGAGGAGGAGCTGCCCCCACACCCCTTCCCCTTCCCCTACCAGCCCCCCTTGTCCCCTGAGGAGGCAGCTTCTGACGATGATGCCATCGACCCTGACCTGATGGCGTATCTGGGCTCTCTGCACCACGAGTCACTGGCGCCTGGGCTGGATAGCCCCGACAAGCTGGTGCGCAAGCGCCGCTCACAGATGCCCCAGGAGTGCCCCGTCTGCCACAAGGTCATCCATGGTGCCGGCAAGCTGCCTCGCCACATGCGCACGCACACGGGTGAGAAGCCCTTCGCCTGCCAGGTCTGCGGAGTCCGATTCACACGGTGAGTACTGCTGGACGGATTCTCCCCGTCTGATGTGTACCAAATGACATCCCCTATGGCACTCCCCCTGCCAGTTCTACTGGGGCCTGGCCACAGGCCTGGCGTGGTTCACGGAGTTTTCTGCATCCCCTGAATGCTGCCAGACCAAATTGGGGTATCTGATGGCAATACAGCAAAGCACCCCTCTGCCAATCCTGCCAGTGCAGTGCACATTTAGAGGGTCTTCTGCACCCCATGAGTGCTCTGGACCAACAGGGGGTACCCAATGGCATCCTCCATGGCACACCCTGCAAGTTCTGCTGTGGTGCAGTGGGGTTATGGGGCCTTATGCACCTCATGAATGCTGCTGGACTGACCTGAGGTACCCAGTAGCATCCCTTTTTGTGTCCCTTTGCCATACCTACTGGTGCAGTCAGGTCAGTGGGGTGTTCTGCATTCTGTGAGTGCTGCCAGATCGACCAAGGCCTGGTACCTGATGGTACCCATAACACTTCATCTGCACCCAGCATGGTTGTGGTGCAGGTCCAGGGGAGTCTTCTGCACTATGTAAGCACTGCCAGAGCAGCCCGGGGTAGGCAGCAGCATCCCCCCTGCAAACAGCCAGCTACATCTCAGCCATGCAGCTGTACAATGGTCCCCTGCCCCTCCAAGCACCCAGACCCCTGTGCCCCACAGAGCATCCCTGCTCTCAGGCTTTCAGCACCGTTGCTGTCCCCACTGTAGCTGGATGCTATGTTGGCTACTCAATGCCAGTATCTCCCTGTGTGTCCCAACTCCAGGAACGACAAACTGAAGATCCATATGCGGAAGCACACAGGTGAGCGGCCCTACTCCTGCCAGCACTGCAGTGCCCGCTTCCTGCACAGCTATGACCTGAAGAACCACATGCACCTGCACACAGGCGCCCGGCCCTACGAGTGCTACCTCTGCCACAAGGCCTTCGCCAAGGACGACCACCTGCAGCGGCACCTCAAGGGCCAGAACTGCCTGGAGGTGCGGACCCGCCGCCGCCGCCGCGATGAGCCGCCTCCGCCGCCCGCGGGGCCCCCGGGCCTCGACCTCTCCAATGGGCGGCTGGAGGGGCTGCGCCTCTCCATTGCCCGCTACTGGGCTCCAGGGCAGCCCGAGGAGGAGGAAGAGGAGCCGGAGGGTGAGGAAGGGCCGCAGCCAGATGGCACTGTGCCGGTGGAGACGGCATAGAGGCAATGCAACGGCAGGTGTCGTGCTGTTCCATGCCGAGCTGTGCCGTGCCCACTGGGGTTTCTGTTCCTGTTTTTCCCGTCACGGTTCATTCCTGGTTATGCAAAGGGGGAAACTCCCCTCGGCCGATTTGCACAAGGGGGTGGGGGGCCCTTACCACCCCCCACCGTGCCCGGGCCCACCTGGTCATGCCCAGGCGGGTGATGGGGGGACTGGGACTTAGATGTCCCCCCACCAAACCCCTCGTGGATGCCAGGACCAGGCAGGGGCATCCATGGACCAAGGCCTCCCTCCCCAGGTGGGGAGAGCCTCCCCACCCTCTCCAGTGAGGGGGGAGGGGGGGGAGGGCACTGCCCTACGCTGTGCATAGCTTGTCCCCACCTCCCCATTCCGAGCAGCCCCTCCCCGGCGAGCCCCCCTCGCCCCTGCACTCCCGGCTGCTTTCTCTTGGTTGCACTATTCGGGTGAGCCCACCCGGGTGCGGGGCAGCCCCGGCCCCCCCCCGGACCCTTCCCCCTTCCGAAATCCCCCGGCCCTGTGGGACCCTCCCCTTCCCTGGGGTGGCCGGGCCCCCACGGTCACCCCTCTGTCCTTTGCACATGCCCCCCGCAGGGCGCAGCCTCCCCGGGGGTGGAGGGGACCGGCACTATTTGTCTACAATAAGAGTTTTATCTATATTTAAAAAGATGATGTAATATATTCCCCCCCCACAGCCCCTCCGCTGCCAAGCGCTGCCCGGCCTCCACATCTGCCATGGAGCGCCGGGAGGGGTGATGGGGCCGGGGGGGGCTCTGCTCCCGTCATGGCTTTAAAGTGCCTTATGGTGAACTTGAACCTTTTCGGCTACTTGAACCTCTCTGGTGTCAGGAACCAAACAAACCACGGGCGGGCGGCCCCCGCCCCGCCGGGCCGCCTCTGCCTGTCTGTACGTCTGTGTTTTTTTTTTTTTTTTTTTTTTTTTTAAAACGAAGGCTGCTTGGTAATAAATGGAGAAGCAGGGACTTCTCTTGCGTCCGGCTGTCTGTCCATTCTGCATCCCCACCCTGGAGCAGCTCGGGACTGGGGACACTGTGGGGATGGGGATGGGGACATTGAGAGTCTGGGGCACTGCAGGAATGGGGAGCGGTCACTGTGTGTGGGGAGAGGGACATCCAGGGGTGGGGGTCAGCATGGGGCTGAGGGCACCACAGGGGTGGGAATGGGGACACCATAAAGGCTGGGGACAGAGGTGTGTAGGGGCTGGAGGCACAGTGGGAATGGAGATGGTGTCACCAAGGTGCTTGAGATGGGGCTGGGGGACATTGAGAGGCTGGGGTCACAGCAGGGATGGAGCTGGAGCAGCAAGGAGCTGGGCTATCACAAAGTCAGGACCATCATGGAATGATGGATGCCAACTCAGAGTACCAGGACTCAGGTGCCTTGAGGACTAGGCGATTTATTCACCAGTCCTTCCCCGCCCAGTGGCACTCAGCTTCTGCTGCACTGGTGGGGCTCCAAGCACATCCCAGCACCCAGACCCGTGTTTTTGCTGCTACATTGCACCGTCCTGCTGTCACTGGGCCCTCGCTTTCATTGTTCTTGGCCTGCTGCTGTTAGTTGAAGTCTTGCTGGGAGAGAGGAGTGCAGTGTTGGCATCCAGCATCCCTAGTGCTGGGGAGAACAAGGGACATTGCCAACCCACAGCCAGCCCTCACCTGCAGAGTAATCTGCTCTTGTTGACCCCAGTGCTGCCCACATTGCTCTGCTCACTCTTATCCTCCTCCTCCATCTGGACTCACAGCTGGGCCGCCGTTCCAAAGGGGAGCCTCCAGCCCTCGATCATGTCCTTGATGCGCTGCAGCAGCCGCCGCCCTCGTTCCTGGCCCCGCAGCGCCCGCTCAGTGCCCAGCCACAGCCCCGGTGTCTCCTCATCACTGGAGTCCCTGCGGGGGCACAGAGGCAGGGCTGAGCTGCAGCCCCCCACCCCTGCTGCAGCCCCCCAGGCTCGGGCAGGCCCCCGGCACCCCTCTGCTCACATCTCCTCATCCCCAGAGGCCGGGGAGCTCAGGGGGGCCATGCAGACGGAGCAGGTGTTCAGGATTCTGCAGCACTCGCTGCAATACAGCCCTGTGGAAAATGGGGCTGTCAGGGGGGAACGTGGAATTTTCTGGGGAGGGTGTCCCCGAGCTGTGGGGGCTCCTGCCTGTGCAGTTGGGTGTGATGCAGGCGGTGAAATCCGGCTGCTCTGCCATCCCACAGGTCAGGCAGCTGGATGCCCAAGAAGCTGGTGAGGGTGGGAGACTTGTGGGCACAGGGTGATGCTCTGTGGGTCAATGCTGTCCTGGGGGTACTTGACACAGACCCTCTGGGATACCACAGATCTCTTCCATCCCACCAGGGCTAACTTACCTGTATTCACAAATCAACATACAGCTTTTGCCTGGTTTCTGTAAAGTCTCATCCCTTAAATCTTGGCATCGTGACTGCTCCACGGTGTGCAGTCATATTGAAAAGGTCCTTGCTTTTCAGTATGGAGCAAAATGGCTTCATTTGAAGTTGATGTCACACACATGACTACTTCTCTCCCCAGTCCATTAGCACAGGTTGGTATTTTGCTAGTCAGCTTAGAGAGATCCAGTAATGTCCCTTTGGATTCTGAATAGCCAGCAATGGCATAGGGGCACAGTTAGTGATCATCCCAAAGTGAATTTCTGGGCCTCCTGCATCATTAGGATGGTGGCTGCTATGGCCCATAAGCATGCTGACCATCCAGTTGCTTGGAGAAGGATGGCACTGGCCTTTGCCAACTTCCAAGAAGCTGTGTCATCCCTACAAAGGCTACTTGTTGCCTTCTGTGCATACATCATGAAAAGAGCTTAGTTGTATCTGGAAGGCCTGAAGCTGGTGCTTCCATGAGCATCCTTTATGGTATTTAAAACTGGTTCAACATTGTCAGGGCCATTCCAGCAATTCTTCAGGGTCTTTGATTGCCAAATAAAAGGCATTGGCTGTTAGTCCAAACTTTTGAACCTGTATGGGACAAAATCCTACTACTAACAAAACTCCTGTTAGTTATCTTTTAGTCCTAGGAGCTGCAATTTGGAATATCACTACTTTTTTCCTTCTCCCAGAGCTCATTGTCCTTTTGATACCTTAAAGCTAAGGTATTAGTCTTACCTTTTTTTTCTGGAAATTCCAGGAAGTCCCAAAATGTTCTGCAGGCTTATGGTCACTTTCAAGCAGGTTTGTTCCTTGTCAGCTCCAATGAGGATGTCATCTACACACTGTAAAAGAACACTGTTACCTTTTTTTCCATTGCTCTGCTTCTTTTGCCAAAATCACCAAATAAAGTGGGCTTATTTTTGAATTCTTGAGGGAACACTCTTGAACACTGCATCTTTCCTCCAGCCACAGGATTCTCTCATTCATAGAGATTATTTGGCTTTGCTCATCTGTTGGGATACAGGAGAAAGTATCCTTTAAGGCCAAAACAGTAAAATAAGAGTTTGTTTCAAGCACTGAGGTTAACAAGCCACAAGGATTTGGTACACTTGGGTGTATATCTCTGCACGTTTGATTGATTGTTCTTAAACTTGTACTAATCTGCACTCTTGAGAACAAGGCTTCTTTGAAACCTGGAGGAAGGCATCTAAATCTCAGATTGGCATTGTCTGAGTATGCCAAATTGTAAGAATGTGTATGCCAATGGTTTCAGACCTTTCTGTCCTTCTGTCTTTATAGGATATTTATTTACTTTTAATGATTTTACTTTTGGTTCTGAGCTTTTTCTCTTAACTGGAGACACATACTTTGCTTTACCTCGTTTTCCTGTGGCCCATGTGGATCACTGCATTTGAAATGGCATTCAGAATATTTTCTCCAACATCCCATGGTTTACACATTAACATGCAGATCTGAGCTTTCCAGCCTGTCTCAGGTGGAATGTGAAGCAGCATGGTATTCTCAGAAAAGTTTTGTGCATTTAAGTTACAAAATATATCTCATCCCAGCAAGCAAATGGGTCATTGATGGCATATATAGAAACGGACTATTTGTTTTAGTGTCACCAACTATACATGCCATGGGTGGTAGGAGTGGCTACAAAGCTAATTTTCCTGCTGCCCCAGCAATCTCTACTGGAACTTTCCTCAGCAGCCCTTGCAGCCAGTTACTTCTGAAGATGTGGCTCCATTCCCCAGCTTTACTGGAGCCAGAGTATCAACTGGGCATGCCCTGATATTTTCCCCTGGTCCCCTTCCCTCACTGTCAAAATCCTCCATCATCATAACATTTATCTCTTATAACTGACCCCTCCTGTCAACAAATAGCACATTCAGGCAAAGACCCCCAAATCTCCAGCCCATTCCTCGTCTTTCTCCTTCTCTAACACCGTTCTTTTTTCTTTCATGGTAAAAAAGTTTGGCCTTTAAGTAGTTACACTGCTCCTATCCCATTGTTTATCACAGCTCACTGCCTGGTGTTTCCTTGTGACTTACACGGAGATTGATCCCACTGATCAGTTACACTGATAAATCTACACCTTTTGTAAAAGCAATATGAAAAAAGAAGAGCAGTGCACTTGCCAATCCAATAATTCCATCCACCCATCCATCCTTGCTTGAATATCCCTGGAGCATTTCCCTTTGGATTTGCTCGCTGCTGTGATGCTAAAGAAGATTTGGAGGAGTCGCTGATTATCTGCCTGGTACCTGCTGGAGTCATGTCTGTTCTGATTCTCCATTGCCAAGGGCAGCAAAATGATCCAGGCAAGGCCTTATGGCCACCCCATCTGGGCCACCATAATGTCCCCAAAGTGGGTTCCTTCCCACAGTGTGCCAGGAACTGATCCACACTCAGAGTCGGGATATTTTTTTCTTCTGTGTCTGTGTGGGGATGGGTGCAGGGCAGTGAATCCTCAGGTGCCAGTCACCCGCTTTGAAGCACTTCAAAGAGCAACAGATCCACATTTCCCATAAACATCACAATCTAAAGCCATGGGCTGCAACTTCCTTCATCTCTTCTCAGAGATGCAGAGCACAAGTATTTACTGTGCGTGTCCTCTGGGGAAGGTCATCAAAGCCTCCTTGCAAGTTAGTGGGGAGGTCAAGATGGCTGCTAGCTGCTTCTTAGAGCTTTGGACCATGAAGTGAGTCTTGCAGAGCAATGTGAGAGTTGGAAAAGGAAGTCAGGACTTTACAAGACGCAAAGGCAATCACACAAGATCTAATTATACTCCAGCAGAGTGGTGCTATGAGCAGCAACGCAGTGTAGAATGACTGTAGAACAGAAATATGTGGTGACACACATTGCTCACAAGCAAAGGCACAGATATGGGAAAAATAAGATTTAGATTTCCCAATCGTATTCATGGGATCCTGAGGAATGGGATGGAAATATCTTGAGTGAGTCCTCAGACTCCAAGGCTGAGCTTTAGCCAGATTTAGCGGAAAGGGAGGTGGTAGAAGCACAAACCCCTCATACAGATGGAGGGGCAGAGTGATCTGCTAGATGGAGGGGTGCACTTACACTCCAAAATTGAATTTTTGGAGATCAATCAGCAGAAGAGAGAAGAAAAACTGATATGGATTTTGTGAGCTTGGAATAGTGGGGCTGTCTGTCCACTTATTAATTGATGTAAAAATCTATTAAGTCCTATAGGCAGTAAGGATCAAATATATTGGGGATGTGCTCAGGGACAAAGTGAGGTCAGGGGTCCTGTTTGGCAGGATGTTGCCACCCCTATGCTGTATCAAGAGTTGTGTGCAGCAGTTTTAACAGCATATGCAGACACTGATGAATTAGTGCCATCCCTCAGAAGTTGATGTTCCAGGCAGAAGGTTTTAGTTTCCTGCAGCAGATGGGGATGGCTCATGCTCTAATTACAGGATCTAGTCTGGATGGGACAGCAGTAACTAAAAGTATCAAAATACAGTTTTTGAGAAGGGTGCCTGTTTCATTGAAGACCTTGATTACACCAGCCACCACAGTGCTTCTAGTAATATAGGTGTCCCAGCAAATTCCTTAAGGTAAAATTGGGATCTAATTTCAGAACCAGCTGTGGGGGTGGTGAATGAAAATCATTTGGCAAAACTGAAGACTTACCTCATGTGTGACGAGGAAACAAATGTGGAATGATCTTGTGCAAGTCAGTGTCCCATGATCAAAATAAATAGGAACTTAAGAGCAAAAATGTTTCATCATTGACATAAGTCAATGCCTATGCACAAGAATTCTCTTTCAACCCCTCTGTCACCAAGACACTATGGTAAATGCTATAACAGCAGAAAAGGACCAGGAAGAAAGTTGTTTGGCAGTGGACAAAGAAACAAGAAGAAGCCTCTGATGCCTGCAAAAAAGTTTTGATTGAGCAAGCTAAATTACACACTCTTAGGCAAGGAAATCCTTTTGAATTGGAAGTAACAATTCTAGGCAATAAAGTCTTATGAGGATTGTGGCAGACAACTGGGCTGAAAAGTCAGAAAAAAATCTCTAGGCTTTCGGTCCAAGACATTACTAGACTCTGCTATATATAATAACCCAATGGAAAAATGAATTAAAGCTGTAATTTGGGTATTACAAGAAACAGAAAGAATTACAGGCCGAAATACTGTGACTGTACCTCCAGTATAAAACATGGTGAGGACTGAAATTCTTTCAGATGGTGTCTCTTCCAAAATGTTAGGATAAGTGGAATTGTTTACACCAATGGATTCTGTGCTGGGACTGCAACATATTAATCTAGAAATGACCACCTGACAATGCAGTATGGTTCTGCACTCTGTGTTCTCCCTTCTACATCCTCTGTTAGTATCACGTTCTTAAGTTCCTGTATTTTAGGTATCTTTGATGATTTCCTGTGCCTTATTTAGGGGGACAGCACTGGAACTCTGTTATTGGTGTCACAAACCAAATATGAAGTTCAAGCAGCAAAAGCAGCATTCACAGCCTTTCAATCTCTGTGGGCAATTATTCCTTATCAAGTCCCTGAGCCTGGAGCAAAAATTGCTGGAGGAACTGGGGCAAAACTATATGAATTACTGACAGAGATGACACTCCTATTTTCCTTGTGCTCTGTAGGCCACACAGCAAACACATACCTTGAATACATTTCTGCAAGTACAATATGTAGAAACTTGTGTGTAGGTTTTTACTGTAACTAACCTATTGTTATTCTTTCAGAGTTGTGACTGTGGAGCAGCTAGCGTGGACCTTCATGGAAGGTTTAACCTGGACATCCAGGGCAGCTTGCCTTAAATTTAAGAGTAACTTCTCTGCACTGAATAATTTAATAACACTGATTACTGATGAACTGCCTCCTTCTTTGTCACAGGCAGGATGGGAGCCTCAGACAAAATTATAGAAGCCCTCACCTTGTGTCACAAGGTGCAGAAATTATGCCCTGGATTTCTAAAGTCCTCATAGAGGAGTCTGCATGTGGCTAAATCAAATCCCAGGCCCAGATGTGGTCGAAGGTTTATGTCTAAAGTATCATACAGGTGTAACCCTCCCTTTATACAACTTTGTCTTGCGGGATTAAGGATGGCTAACCAAATAGATTTATATAAATAAAATAATTTATTTAATTCTATTACAATACTGATAATGCTTAGACAAAAAGACCTTAGTCAGAATTATTTAGTACACAGGACAGGTAGATGTAACTTCTAGCATAAAGCTCTATTTTTGAAACAATATTGAAGCAATTTCACTAAAGCTAGACAAACCCCAAATTTTAAGTACAGATTGATGTTTCTCACCTCTATCAGCAACTGTAGGCAAATCTCTTTTGCTGAGCCTTGAGGTATTACCTTGGGGGGGCATCCCCACTCATGGGAAAGATCTACACACACACCTTAGGGGGGTGTGCTAGAAGTCCTCACTGTGAAAATGTGGGACTGGCCTTTTATAGCATGAGACTGTCAGTCCCATTCATTTTTAGTTTCTGCATTGCTAGGCTTACTCAGCAAAATATGCTTTGCTGCTGACAAAAGTGTGATCAGCTCTTTGGTTTCTTCTGCTCAACACCTCTGCCCTTAACTTCCAGATCAGGGCCTGCATGTCCCTGCTGCTCTTGGACTCAGGCAGGGAGCACCTGTCGTGTATATCCTCGTGCATTCTGCACTTTCCTTCTTGGCTACCAACCATCATGTTGGATGGATCCCAGAGTCTAGAGTCAAATGGAATTGTTTCCACACGGGGCTGAGTTAGGAATATTTATCAGCACAGGTAGCTGTGGCAGACCTTCCCCCTTACAGCTGATAAATGGATTTGGCAGGCAGCCAGGTGGCAGCCATGAACAAGTACCCTGTACTCATGGTGCTCTGCGGGTTCATTCTTCCTTCTATGTAACATCACACATTTTCATTCTCCCAGAAGGTGAAATGCCCATCTACTCCTCACACAGAACAATGAACCAGCATGGAAGCCACTGAGCTCACTGCTTCTGTCAAAACATACCAGTGCTATGTACTTGCCTTCTCAGATCTACGTACCATCACATTCTGTCACTCTTGTAGTCCAATTCTGAACCAAAAGTTTTCATCTGCATCTCACACAGCTAAATGTGTGCCAAGAAAATAAGCTTTCTTGGACCTTGCCCTTATGTGTGGAAACTTGCATTTACTCCACAAGAAGCAACTAATTATGGTGCATTTTAACATCCTGAGGGAATTCAACATTCTCAAAAAGTGATGTGTCAGACCTGAAGGGAGAGAAGGAGGTGAAAGGCTGGGGAAAATCATCCTCTCCTGTTCTCCCAGTAGGCTGGGTGCAATCATTAATAAACCCCCAGAAGCAGCATTCCAGACCAGGACAGGCAAACAACAACTAACACACATCCAAAATGATCTTCATTGCCACTGATGTTGACTTTCCATAAACTGATATCACAGAGTGTATCCACAAAAAAACTTGGTTTCTCTCTCTTCCTGACCTGAAAAAAGACATTCATCATGGTGGTCAAATGGCTCTACATATACAAACACATTAGGTGCTACACCCACATGACTAGACCCAGAAGTGTAGCGACCAGGGAATTCTGTACCCAATACACAAATGTTTCGGACAAAATGGTTATTTTTAAATTTTCTCTCTCGATCCCTTTTAGTTGTGCACCAAATTTATCTTAGTTTAAGACTATTTATGGGGTGGAACCTGGGAAACAAGCTACCTCTGCTTTAGTTTTAAGCAGTCCCCTTTTGACAGAAGGAGAGACAAATGTGAGAAAAGTGAAAAAAATAACAGTTCACTAAAAACTAAAGTATCAATTAATACCAAAAATACAAAGGCTCTAAATCAAAGACAAACAGTCCCCCAGACACAACGAAAACAAAATGTCAGAGAAGCCCCTCTCCCCAGGTGGACTGCACGTACGGCCTGGACTTTGTCCTTTGTCCAAGAACAAGGACAGTGTGACAGGGAAGCCCCCTCCCCCAGTATGGCAGCCTCTCTAGAAGACCATGTAGCCCAGAGGACAAAGACAAGATGGAGAAGTCCACTTCTTCTGACAGTGTGGTGGAGAGGGGGAAGAAAGGAAAAACACAGCAAAGAACCTTCCAGGTTTACAGAACTCCCTCTTCACCCCCAAAAAAGCAACCAACGTGAAACAGGGACAGAAGTAAAACCTGGAAGAGCCCTTTTCTTGTCAAGCTTGGCAGGGACAGAAGTAAAACCTGGAAGAGCCCTTTTCTTGTCAAGCTTGGCAGATGGGTGAGCAAGGCAATGCGAGGCATGGGAGTGGAGGAAGGGCAAGGGAAGAACACAGAGGGGTGCATAAAGAAATGCAAGGCTGGGGTAGGCATGGGAAGGCAAATCAAAGGAGGGATAAGCCTTGCAAGAGATGGCCAGGAAGGAAAGCAGTAGACAGGTCAAGGGAGGGAGGATGGGTATGCAAGGTAGAGCAAGGCAAATCAGGGGTTGGGCAAAGCAAGTGAGAAGTACATCCAAGGGTTGCTCCCAGACCAAAGCTGCCAGGACATACTGGTCTGCCTGGCATTAATCTCTTCTGGGCTTCCTCTCATCTGCACCTGAAACACTGGGACTTTACTTCCTATGGAGTCATTCTTGTCCACGAGCTCATGGCCGAAATTTTGATTCCACCTCCAAAATGCAACACATCCAAGAACTGTTCCCGGGTGAAAGCTGCTGGGACAGATGCGTCTGGCTGGCCTTGGCCTCCCCTGGGCTGCTTCTCATCTATACCTGAAACTTCATAGCAGGGAAATTTCCTTCCATAGCAGGGCATCTCACCCTTCCACAAGGGCTTTTGTTTGTTAACCAGTCAGATAACTCAAACAGGACAAGCTGTCTGTCAGGGAGTTATTCTGGCACCATGGGTTTAACACTGGTCTGGTGTCCCCCAAATGCCAATAAACATCTTACTGTTGAAGTGAGATCTGGCAACATAAATCAGATTTTTTTTTTTTTCTGGTTAAAACATTTTCCTTTATTTTGCACAAATTTCTTTCCATCATGTATGTCTCATTCCATTGCTTTGTGATTTGATTTTTTAACAAATTGTTATTAACAAATCAGAGGGCATCTCTGATTTACTATCCCTCCCTTGAGAGTAGGTGGGGGAGGACAGTGGCTTATTTGGAGTTTAGCTCCTCATTTGTTGTTGAAACCAAAACAGACACCTTTTGGGGGGTGGAAGTCCCCTGTGAGCCCCTCATCCTCCTCACACCTGCTCTTCCACTGCACCATTGCCCACCCCCCACTCTGACATTCAGATGTCCCTATAGACATGATCTCACTCCAACCTCCCAAAGAGGCACAAAACAAGGGAAAGAGCTCTGACCAGCAGATAATTATTTTTAACACTGCCATTTAAAATGGAGAAACTCCTCCCCTGCAAAAAAAAGATAAGGCATCCCCCCACAACAGATCGAGTCCTTGCACTGCTGCTACACACCACACTTAATAAATAAACCAGTCAATAAAACTGAAGTGTAGAGCTTTTAAGAGTAAAATAAAGAACAAATCTCAGGAACTGACTTTATCCTGAGGAGAGAGGTGAATGTAGTTATACACACACAGTAAAAATACTCCTATGACAGAAGTCTTTAATCCTCCTTTTGCATTAACTGAACTTGCTCAGCTGTAAACTGATACCAATTAATTTTTCATCCCCAAAATACATGGTTTTATCCTGACGAGGGGTTTTTGTGTTACAGAGTAAGGAGGTACATCTGCACTTGGCCAGCTGCACTGCCCAAGAGAGATGCTGCTGGGACACACACACATTGGAAGTGAGACCACTCATGCAGAAGCAATGCCAGCCACGTTTGGAAGGTGTGCTGAGCTGGGGTCTCTTTCTAGCCAAAGTCAAAACTACACTCAGGAGGGCAGCAATTCCCCATCCCTCAGTGGAGCTTTTAGAGGGCAGAGGGGTCTGAAGCCATTCTCAAGAGAAGCTGCATCAGCTAACTGCACCATTCCTGCAGCTGGCAGGTTACTCTCCATCATCTGCAAGAAAACTCCCTAGTCAGAATCACACTGGACACTACAGAGGTTTTCCACCACAACCCTGCCCTCAAAAGCTCCACAGCCTTCTGCTCACCTGTTCTGATAGGACGCTGCAGCTGTCATCACTCGTGGCACCAAAGTTACCAAAAGACAGAAAACTACCACTGCACTTGTGGGAAATCACCAGCCCTGAGCTCCTCCTCACCATGGCCCAGCTCAGCTCAAATCCTTGTCCAATTCCCAAGGCTGCCCACACAGCACCTGCAAAGCCAAAGGGAAATACTTAACACAGATGCCACACATTTCTCTGCTCTCAGACACTGACCCAACCAACAACCACAGAACATTCTTGGAACCTCTTCTAAAAGTGTGGGATCACCCCTCCTTAACCCAAGGCAGAGTCTTCCAGAAAACAGTCACATGAGTGGCAATGGAGCTGTGGGATCTCTTCTGGCCTGAAAGCCATCACACACTGACCAGCAGTACCTAGACAGGGGCTTACTGGGGAGGAATGAAACAGGTCCCAAAAATGTTCTTGATTCACAGAAAAAGGTCTGAGGTTCTAAGAGCCAGGACATGTAGGGCATCAGTGCTTCAAGACCGCAAAGAGCCTGCCCTGGCTGCAGCAAGCCATGCAGAGAGGTGGGGTGGCAGAGGGAATATTAAGTGGCCTCAATGGCCAACAGGGACTAGACCTCTATCTTGCTTTTCATTGTCTGCGGCATAGAGAACCTCTGCCTGAAGCAGCAGGGAAAGAAGAAAGTGGCTGTAGGAAGAGGTGTTGGCACAGGCTGGGAGTGGGGAACTCCAGTGGATGGGTTTGAGGCAGCACACACAGCCAGTGACAGGGCCCAGGACTGGTGTACATGGGCTGTTCATCTGGGTGTGTGCAAGGGACAAAATGTGTACAGAAGATGACCCTGGGGCCCTTTTCCCACCAGCTGCCTGAGGGCATGGGGAAGCTCTCCAAGCTTCCTGCAGTGCTGGAAATGCCAGCAGGTTTCTTTTATTACTGACTTTGCACCAGGGATGTCAGGAAATGACCAGACCCACTGTCAGCAGAAAGCTGGAACATGCCCAGGGGAGGGGGTTGTGGGTGGGTGTAGTTAAGCAAAGCATCCCCACTACAGGGATTTTCCTGTCTGTGCACCTGATTCCTGAGGAATTTAACCCTGATGCTCCTCCATGCACTGCACCCTCATGGCTTTACAAGCCCACCATGGACCTGGGCGGTCTGGTGGGCCAGGGAACAGCATCAACAGGGCAAAGCAGCAGCTGTGACATCCTCTATCAAATCAGGTCTGTGGTGTCTCCAGAGCAATCTGTCCCACAGGGCAGGCAGCACCTGGAGGGGACCCTGAGATAGGATAGAAAACTGCAGCAGGCAGATGGGAGCTGGAGGCAGCACAGGGGCAGAGCCCCACAGACAGGCCCCTCTGGGCACTAACACGCTGTGCTGCTGGGATTGCTGCAGCTGCAGAGGAGAGAGGGGTTCCACCTCCAAAGGGGCTGGACAAGGCACTTTGGGACTTCTGGTTGTTCTTTTTTCTGTTTGCTTGTTTCTCCATTAGAACACAGAGGACACCTCACAGCTGCTGCTGCAGCCACCGAATCCTTTGCCCAGAGGGCTGAAGCACGGCGCAGGCAGCACCTCGCAGGGGACTGTGCCATCCCAACCCAGCCGCTGTTCTGGGGGTTCGGGGTTGTCCTTTCCCAAGCTCTGGGCTGCTGCTGGCATTGGACTCTGCTCAGCTCCTTTTGCTCTTCGGGGTGTCGTACTTCCTCTTGCTCGAGTACCAGAGCAGCAGGGGGATCCCGATGGAGGGCAGGGTCATCACGCCAAATGCCACCCAGTCCAGCTAGAGGGAGAAATTGTTAAGAGAAAAGTCAAAACAATCCAGGCCAGAGGAGTCTTAGAGCAATGAGGTCAGAGGAGGAGAGTGAGGGGAGACCTCACACTGTCTGCAGCTTCCTCACACAGGGAAGCAGAGGGGCAGGCGCTGACCCCTGCCCTAGGTGACCATGACAGGACCCCAGGGAGCACCCACAGCTGTATCAGGACAGCCTATATTAAGGCTGGATATTAAGAAAAGGCTCTTTCTCCCAGACGATGGTCTCCCAGGCACTGGAAGAGGCTCCCCAGGAAAGAGTCACAGCACCGAGCTTGACAAGAGCTCAAGGAGTTTGGATAGGGCTGACAGGCGCATGGTTGGGATTCCTGGCATTGTCCTCTGCAGGGCCAGGAGTTGGACTCCACAATCCTTGTGGGTCCCTTCCAGCCTAGGAGGCTCTAGGATTCTACTCTCAGATTTTCTGGCTCAAATGCCACAGCGCAGCTCCTCCACCAGCGGGCGGCGGGGCAGCGCAGGAGGCGTGTCCTGCGCAGGCGCGGAGTCCCTGCGTCTGCACGGGCCTGGACTCCATTTCCCAGGGGGCATAGGGCCCCCGTGAGGCGCGCTTCGGTGCGTCATTTCCGCCGCGGTGGTGCTGCCTCGTCCTTGCGGCGTTGGCGGCGGCAGAGGCGGTGAGGGGCGGTGAGGGCCGGGGCCCGGGGGCCTCGGGACGGAGCGGGGGCGCTGGGGGGCGGCTGTAGGAGCGGGTTGGGCCTGGGCTCCGAGGGGGCGGGAAGGACCGGCCGGTTTCTGGCGCTGGAGCGTCAGAGTCGGGGTGTTCCGGGGGCAGCGGTGGGTGAGGCCGGGCGGTTCCCCGTTGGAAAGTGTCCCTGAGCCCCTCTGGGCCCCTGGGTGAGTGGGCAGGAGCAGCCTGGCTGCATGCGCTGCTGGGCTGCGCAGGGCAGGGCTGGGGAAGGAAGGGGCTCCTGGCACCCCCACTGGGACGGGCTGGGCAGGCGGGTCGGTGCCAAGCCCAGGAGGTTCAGCGAGGCCAAGGGCAGGTGCTCCACCTGCACTGGGGCAACCCGAAACGCAAACAGACGGGAAGAATGGATGGAGAGCAGCCCTGAGAAGGATTTGGGGGATGGGTTGACAAGAAGCTCAGCATGCCGTGGCAACGTGCACTGGGGGCCCAGAAAGCCAACACTGTCCTGGGCTCGTCCCCAACAGCGTGGGCAGCGTGTGAAGGGGAAATTCTGCCCCTCTGCTCTGCTGAGACCCTCCCCTGCAGAGCTGCCTCCAGCTCTGGGTCCCCAGCACTGGGAGGACGAGGAGCTGCTGGAGTGAGTCCAGGGGAGGCCACGGAGATGATCCAGGGGCTGCAGCCCCTCTGCTCTGGAGACAGGCTGGGAGAGCTGGGGGTGTTGAGCCTGGTGAGGAGAGGATTCCAGCAAGACCCTAAAGCCCCTTCCAGGGCCTACAGGGATTCCAAGTGAGTTGGAGAAGGACTTTGGATGAGGGCCTGGAGTAACAAAATAAGACTTGCTGCTGCCAGAGAGCAGAGTTAGATGGGATATTGGGAAGAAATTGGTCTCTGTGAGGGAGGTGAGTCACTGGCACAGGTTGTCCAGAGAAACTGGCTGCCCCATCCCTGGAAGCATCAAAGGCCAGGTTGGATGGGCCTTGGAGTGACTTGGTCTAGTGGAAGGTGTTCTTGCCCATGACAGGGGGTGCAATTGGACGTCCTGTCCAACCCCAGCCACCCTGTGACTGTGGAGTCCAGAGGCCCTGACATTGAAGCACTTTTTGCATTTAAAATCCCCATCAAATGGGGCTGGTCACATCTGTAGTGTTCCTGTTGTCTCCTTGTCCTCTCAGCAGGGTGGCTTCAGAGGCACTGTGTTTGGGTAAGATGGGCCACGTGGCCTGAAGCAGGGACTTGTGCAGGAGATCATAAAAGCCACTGGAGGGAGTTGGTGGTTCCTCAATGGGTGGAAATAGGGAAGAAAAAATGTTGGAAGTGAGGAGCTGTGCTTTTGAGAATAACTAATTCTGTTGTGTTGCCAGGCTTTGCAAGGGCAATTAACCATTAGTTGCTAAAACTGATGAAATTGTTAATTACCAAAGCTTTTGCACTGGAAGAGGCTCAGTGATCTGAAAGCTTTGCCCATTACTGAGATGTGCAGGGCCAGGGGTTGGACTTGATAATCCTTATGGGTCCCTTTCAACTCAGGATGTTCCATGATTCTGTAAAGGGCAGTGATACTGTCCAGGGCTTTGAAAGGGGAGAAGACCATCAACTTTTCTTCCTTGGCTGTAGGTCTGGGACACTGCTGTGCCAATTCTTACATCCTCACAGGCAAGTGCTCAGAGATTTCAGATGATCAGTGACATTCCATTTCCTTGCGTTTCTAGATGAAGCTCCCACTTCTTGCCGTGTTTGCCCTGGTGTCTGTGGCTCGCTGTGAGGATGGCGCCAGGCTCCTGGCCTCCAAATCCCTGTTAAACAGATACGCAGTGGAGGGCAAGGACTTGACTTTGCAGTACAACATCTACAATGTTGGCTCCAGGTAAGCCCTGTCCAGGCTTCAGTACTGACTACAAGCAAATGTTCTCATAGTCTCCCAATGTGTGGCTGCAGGGTACAAGGTGATTTCTGAGCTCTATGATATGTGATATCCCTCTAACTCGGAGCTTTCCAGCAGTGCCTGAAGGAAATTTACCTATTCCTTCCTCTTCCATTGTCCCTGCTTTCGCCTCATGGCTGCTCAAGCTGTCAGTCCAGCATGGTATAGTTCCTGTGGTGTCCTGTGACACTGCTCCCCCTGCATGCAGCTCACAAAGCTCTTGGCTTTGTGAAAATTCCTTTTGCTATCAGGACTTAACTAAGGACCCGACAAAGATAGAACAGAACTTCCACCATGCTGGTAAAAAGCTTCAGGCCAGAATGAAAAGCTGATTGAACAAAATATAGGACACTATTAAAGTGCTTTGGGATTTTGGTTTTAGATTTTTTTAAGGCAGAATAATGCATGCTGAATGCAGTACTGCTAAGAGAAGAATATGTGGTGCTGTAATGTTGGATTAATACAACATTAATGAGCTCCTGTAATTTTATATGTGCGATTTGGTTATTTTTTAGGCCAACATGTGTATCCATGGAATGGTATCTGAAGTTCAGCAAACTGCCAAATCCTATTGCGGAAAAAAATGGTGTTTTTCCTGTCATTGTTGTTGTTTCTCTCAGCTTTGCCTTCCTCCCTCTGCAGTCTCCCTGTAAGATACCTCAACTCTCCTCCCCGTCTTCTACCAGTGACATTTCATCTCTCAAAAATTAGTTCTTCTTCTTGGTCAAGATGGAACTGTCAGTGTACTTTGCTGCAGAGCCTGTGAAGCAGATGGCAAAGCTTAAGATTCCTGTCTCATCCCTCTCTTTGTTGTGTTTAGCGCTGCCCTAGATGTGGAACTGTCGGATGATTCCTTCCCCCCAGAAGATTTTGGCATCGTCTCTGGCATGCTCAGTGTCAAGTGGGACAGGATTGCTCCGTATCTTTTAATGTTTTGAAATTTCTCCCAACTCTCTTTCTTGCCCCTGAGCATCCTGCAGCTTTGTCCTGTTTTCATCTGCTTTCCCTGAAATTCCTTCCAGAGCCTGGACAGGATGCCACATCCAAACCCCTGCTCTTCTGGATGGTGCAGTGTAAAAATAAAGTTCCTTGCAGACAGGCCCAGGTCCTGGCGTAGTTCCTCTGCCTGTGGAGGAGCAGCTGGTTCAGCCTCAGGCAGGTCTGGCTGTCTGTGAGCATGAGCACTCAAATTTGTCAGCAGCACTGACTTTTGCACGTGGCACCTGGTTGCTCTTTCCCGTCTCCTCACTTTTCTTCCTGGGACGAAATACAGCAGTGTTCCTTAACGTCCAGCTCCCAGAGCGAGCAACGTGTCCCACACCGTGGTTCTACGGCCTCTCAAGGCTGGGTACTTCAACTTCACCTCTGCCTCCATCACGTACCTGGCTCAGGAGGGTGCCCCGGTGGTGGTAAGTGGCTGATTTATGGGATCCCTGCAGATACACCTGGCGGCGCTCCTGGAGGTGCATGGCTGGGGATGATGCATGTCCGTGTGCTCTCCCCCTGCCCAGTTGTGGAGAGAGGAGGAGAGGTGGCAAAGCCTGTCTTTTCCCTGCCTTTTCCAGGCTGGCTTCACCAGTGCTCCCGGACAGGGAGGAATCCTGGCTCAGCGTGACTTCGACAGGAGGTTCTCCCCTCACTTTGTAAGTACTTTCAATTGGCAATGGAGAAGTGCACCACGGCAGCTGCAGCTCAGTGTGGTGGCTTCCTGCTTGCACGTGGTGTGTGTGGCTTGCCCTGCAGTCGCCTGGAGAGCTCCAGTGGGAGCTGGAGTTAATTCCTATCAGTTCTCCAGAGGACTGTCACAGAAGCAGCTGAGTTTCCATCCCAGCTCCCTGTGTGAAGGAGCTGCGCTGTGGCATTTGAGCCAGAAAATCTGAGAGTAGAATCCTAGAGCCTCCTAGGCTGGAAGGGACCCACAAGGATTGTGGAGTCCAACTCCTGGCCCTGCAGAAGACAATGCCAGGAATCCCAACCATGCGCCTGTCAGTCCTATCCAAACTCCTTGAGCTCTTGTCAAGCTCGGTGCTGTGACTCTTTCCTGGGGAGCCTCTTCCAGTGCCTGGGAGACCATCGTCTGGGAGAAAGAGCCTTTTCTTAATATCCAGCCTTAATATAGGCTGTCCTGATACAGCTGTGGGTGCTCCCTGGGGTCCTGTCATGGTCACCTAGGGCAGGGGTCAGCGCCTGCCCCTCTGCTTCCCTGTGTGAGGAAGCTGCAGACAGTGTGAGGTCTCCCCTCACTCTCCTCCTCTGACCTCATTGCTCTAAGACTCCTCTGGCCTGGATTGTTTTGACTTTTCTCTTAACAATTTCTCCCTCTAGCTGGACTGGGTGGCATTTGGCGTGATGACCCTGCCCTCCATCGGGATCCCCCTGCTGCTCTGGTACTCGAGCAAGAGGAAGTACGACACCCCGAAGAGCAAAAGGAGCTGAGCAGAGTCCAATGCCAGCAGCAGCCCAGAGCTTGGGAAAGGACAACCCCGAACCCCCAGAACAGCGGCTGGGTTGGGATGGCACAGTCCCCTGCGAGGTGCTGCCTGCGCCGTGCTTCAGCCCTCTGGGCAAAGGATTCGGTGGCTGCAGCAGCAGCTGTGAGGTGTCCTCTGTGTTCTAATGGAGAAACAAGCAAACAGAAAAAAGAACAACCAGAAGTCCCAAAGTGCCTTGTCCAGCCCCTTTGGAGGTGGAACCCCTCTCTCCTCTGCAGCTGCAGCAATCCCAGCAGCACAGCATGTTAGTGCCCAGAGGGGCCTGTCTGTGGGGCTCTGCCCCTGTGCTGCCTCCAGCTCCCATCTGCCTGCTGCAGTTTTCTGCAGGGTATTGTTAAGAATGTGTTCAGTCTCCTGTGAAAATTTAAAAAGTTTAATAAAGGACAATATGAGACAAGGACAAGCAAAGGTTGTTACAGCTGTGTGTATCTTGGTACTCAGCCAAGAGTGCACTGTTACTTTCAGGGATACCCCTTAAATACCTTCCCCTTACCTCAACCTGTTCCATATTTATAGACCCTTATGCATATCCATATTCCCTTATTGCAGCGTGCGCCGTGGTGGGCGGCTGCGGCAGGGACTGTTCCCTGCGAGCTCTGCAATTCCCACCTATCGGCAGGTCTGGCGCAGGGACAGACAGCGATGACACGGGTCTTGGTGTAGAAAAGATGGATTTATTCCTGGGCTCCCAGACAGACTTGGGGCGGTGAACAGAAGTTTTTAGACAGCAGCTCAGGAGGAGGGTGTAGGAAAGTGAACCAGTGAGGATATGGTAAGGGAGGAATATAAGGTGGGGCAAATAGCTTATGAGCCTTATCAGGGAAAATGGGGAGGGGAATAATACACAGTAACAAATGGGGCCTCGAGGGCAACAAAACAGACAGAACTGGAGAAAGGGATGGGATAGGGATAGGGATAGGGATAGGGATAGGGATAGGGATAGGGATAGGGATAGGGATAGGGATAGGGATAGGGATAGGGATAGGGATAGGGATAGGGATAGGGATAGGGATAGGGATAGGGATAGGGATAGGGAGGATTGACAACTTGGAAGGGAGGAGGTTAGGGAATGGCTTGGGAAAATTGGCAACTGGGAAAGGGAGGGGATTAGGGAGGAGAACAGGACAAACATGGATTCAAAGCAAAACACACCACAACACCTCATGCATATACATATTCCATGAACTAGTGTACATGGCCCCTCCTTGGGTCTGCCTTTTTAGAGCATGCGTGTTTCTGGGCTGTGGTTTTGGCTCCTCTTTATCACTTCCAGTTTGGGCTTTGGTCCACAATGCCTTCAGCCAGTGGGTGGTGGTAGTTGGTAGATCTGTAGAGGTGTCCTCATCCTGTGTTCATTGGATGTTATCCCATCCAAGCAGCATTTTAACACAAGCATACTTGTGTCAGCTATTGCACTACTATGTCTAAGCTTAAGTAATAGCAGAAATACAAACTATACCTTTATAACAAAGTTGTTTTACACATAATAGAATCTATTTTAATTAATATTTATCAAAAGCCAATATTATAATATGTATCTATAACAATATCATATCTCAGGGTTACCTCCAGGTGCTGCCTGCCCTGTGGGACAGAGATTGCTCTGGTGACATCACAGACCTGATTTGACAGAGAGGATGTCACAACTGCTGCTTTGCCCAAAGGGGCACTAAAGGACGTCCCTGTTGATGGTGTTCTCTGGGTGGCCATGATGTATTTTGTTGAGCAGAGGACTGTGTTCCTGTTATTCTTTTTTGTTGTTCTGCATATGGTTGAGGTGTGTAGAGGTATTGAGGATTTTGTAATATAAAAAGAACACCATGACAGTACCCACCCTGTGTTTTGGTTTAGAGAAAATTCTAGGAGAAATATGTTCTAAACTGATTGTTTTTGTCAAAAGAGATAGGGCTTCAGTAAGTCCTCTTTCTTCTGTCAGTGAGAGAAATGGATACCTGGGGATGAGAGAACCCCCTATTTATTAACAGAAAAAACAGAATCGACAAAAAAAAAAAAAAAAGAAAAAAAAAGAAAAAAAAAGAAAAAGAAAAAAAGGGAAAAAATAATTTGAATCTCAGACCCCGCCTTGCTATGTTGGCTGAGAGGCAGAGGTCGTGACTGCGCTTCTTTGTCTATGAGGACGGGAGCAGAAAAGTGTTCATAGAAGCTGGGAACCTGTTGGATTTCTGGCGTGGGTCTTCTTGCAGCAGCTAAAGTTGGTCGATTTTAATGTTCTTTCTCGTGTCGGTTCAGCTCCTCTGAGGCTTCGGGTCCGGGGCAATCCCGCCGGCTCCCCCGAGCAGCCGAGAAAGAAAAAAGACAGGCCGAAACAAAGAAAACAAATCGCTGAGAAGTTCCCGATACAGCCTCCAAGCTAGGGGAAAGGAAAGGGAAAAAAACTCTAGTAGCAAAAAACCCCAAACCAATCCAGCAAAAGGAGCAATGTAGCGTCGCGGTCCACCCGGAGCACCCACAGAGGGAGTTAGAAAAGAGCCCGCCCAGGAGCTCCGAACTGCCCACCACACCCTCTGGCTCCATATTAAAGCTACAGCATTCATTTTCTGGGCATAAAGCCGAGGTAAGGGAATAAAGCATCATCATAAAATCACCCCATGACACGTTGCTTGTACCAATGCTCTCAAAGCCAGTTGCCTGCAGAGTGCAGTGAGATGTAAATCTCTTCGGCCAGGCTCACAACAGGGGACTTCTGCTTCCATGGGCTCTAGTAGATCAGTCAAGTGATAATGAAGTAACAAGGTAACAGACTGCTTTTATTTGGAAGGGACTTTAAAGACTATCTAGGTCCAACCCCCTTCCACTAGACCAGGTTGCTCTAGGTCTTCTCCCAAGCTGGCTTTGAGCACTGCCAGGAATGGGGCAGCCCCAGCTCCTCTGGGCTACTGCCTCATCATCTTCACAGAGAGGAATTTCTTCCCAATATCTCATTCTCTGGACTCACCCCAGAGCGGGAGGAAGCTGTAACAAGGAGTGTCTCCAGAACAGACCAGAGGGGCAGAATTTCCCCTTCACACACTGCCCATGCTGTTGGGGATAAGCCCATGACAGTGTTGGCTCGCTGGGCCCCCAGTGCACATTGCCACGGCATGCTGAGCTTCTTGTCAACCCATCCCCTAGATCCTTCTCAGGGCTGCTCTCCATCCATTCTTCCCATCTGTTTTCATTTCGGGTTGCCCCAGTGCAGGTGCAAGCACCTGCCCTTGGCCTCGCTGAACCTCCTCGGCTTGGCACCAACTCCCGCCTGCCCAACCCGTCCAAGCGCAGGGATTAAACACAGACACAGCCTGAAACAATGTATTTATTTTGAGGCAAAGAGAATTTTCAGTCAGTAACCCTCACCCCGTAAGCAGTGCAGTGTTACCAACAGCCACTGCCTTTTCTCCATACCCAGGGTATTTTCCATCCCTCCCAGACTTCAAACAAACTTTTCCAGGCTCATCCTTGAGACCAGGCCACTGTGTTGAGCTCCTCCCCATGTCAAGGTCAAGGCAGTTGGTTCTCCTCTGTGAAGACGCAAGCTCTCACTCCTGGGCTGCCTCCGCCGCTGCAGGCTGCTTGCTTTGGTTGTCACCCTTCTTTTTGTGCCCCGAAACAATGTCGTCAATACGGAGGAGGAGAACTGCAGTCTGCAGAGAAACCCCACACCCAGAGCTCATCTGGAGCTCATCACAAAAGACAAAACCCGACCTGCCCAGCTTTCACACCACACAACCAACCAGCCTGGGTTGAAATGGTTCTTTCAGCATAGGAGAAAGGAATGGTGTCTCACAGGCCTGTGGGAGCAGCAAGGGGCTGCTTTTCCACCACCCTGGAAACAAGGACACCCATTTTTTCTTGTTGACTGACATAGAAGTGATACAGTATCCCTTCAAGGAACAGTCTTTGATCTAACACCAGCAAGGTAATGGCAGGATCTGTAATGAGAAGGGCAGCCCCAGCCAGCCAAAGGGATAAAGCTCCCACGACCACTGATGATTTCAGCATGTTGCTGGCACAGGATTGCTCACGCACAGCTTCCTCTGGCACTGGAAGCAGTGAGAGCACTCTGCACTGTTTGCAGGAAAAGGTGAGATGAAATATGATGAAATTCAGCTGCAGGATCAAAAGCCCTGGGAAAACCTGAGTCTGGGCTCCTACAACCCTCATTATCCCATCTCTAGCAACAACGAGCTTGGACACCAGCATGCCCTGCACTGGGTGTGATGCCCACCCAAACACCCCAGCATACAGGGAAGGATGTCCTCCTCTCCCAGATGATACCCACAGAGACTTTGAAGTTTCCACCTCTCCTTACCTCCACGGCTGTTTTGTAGGTCTGAAGTTTGACAGCCAAGGGCTCCCAGATCCCCAGCTCCTTCATGTCAACCAGGGCTCCAGTCTCCCCATTCACCCCCCATGTCTGGCTGCCTTCCTGAGTGTGCTTGGCCTGGAAGCAGAAAGACAGGTCACCACCAGTGGGGTGAGATGGCAATTTCCCCTCTGGAGTCTCAAACTATGGGCTGAGGAAACTGTAACAGGTCAGTAGAATATTCTTGGGTTTGGAGTTTATACAAGAACATGTTACTGATTACACAAAGGCACTGCTCTGAACAGTGCCTCATCCGAGAAGCTGGGTAAAACAGGCAAGGGCTGACTCTCTCCTGGTGCCCCTGGCACATGCCTTACCCTGAGTGAAGTCAGAACACGGATTGTACTGGCACCACAGTTCTGGATCAGCGTCCGGGGAATGACTTCCAGAGCCTGGGCCACTGCACGGTAAGGCCACTGCTCCACGCCTGTCATGCCCTTGGACCTCTCTGTCAGTGCATGGGAAACGGCCATTTCAGTGGCTCCCCCGCCTGGCACCAGCTGCGGGTCCATGAGGACATTGCGGCACACCTGCATGGCGTCCTGCAGGTTGCGCTCCACCTCCTGCAACACGGACAGAACCACAAAACTGTTGAGGCTGGAAAGGCCTCTAACATAATCAAATCCAAACAATCCCCCAGCACTGCCAAGGCTGCCACTAAACCAAGTCCCACGGTGCCACATCCATACATTTACTAAATCCCTCCAGGGATGGTGACTCCACTACTGCCCTGGGCCCTGTGCCAGTGCCTGACCACACTTTCCATGAAGAAATTTCCCCTAACATCCAATCTAAACCTCCCCGGTGCAACTTGAGGTCACTTCCTTTTGCCCCATCACTTGTTTCTAGTGGGCTAGACCCTTCTATCAGGCAGTACTAAATAGGAAGCAATAAGGTCCTCACTGAGCCCCCCAGCTCCCTCAGCTACTCCTTGTGCTCCAGACCCTTTTTCAGCTCCACCGCCCTTCTATTACCTGGAGCACCACAGCAGCTGGAAGTCCAGCCCAGTCTGCTGGCCATGACTCACCATGAAGGTGGCTGGCACAGGAGGTGAAGCAGCCCATGTACTCACCGCTAGGATTTCCTTGCTGGCTCCCCGCAGGATGATGGTGCAAGCCTTAGGATCTTTGCAATCAGTGATGAAAGCAAAATACTCATCTCCTATTTTTTTCACTTCAAAGAGCCTGGCACCCGTTCCCACATCCTCCTCCCGGAGCTCATCGGTGCGACTGACGATGCGAGCTCCACAGGCCCTAGCACACCAAAACAGACACTCACAAATCAGAACTGAGAAAGAGTGAGATCAGAACAATTCTGTGTCACACACAGAGGGAATGGGCTCCAGACAGGAGCCAACACCTACCTGGCAATCCGGTTGTTGTCAGTCTTCCGCACTCTGCGGATGGTGGTGATGTTGGCTCTCATCAGGTAGTGCTGGGCCAGGTCTGAAATCAGGTTTGTGTAGTTTCAGTAATTAATCAGCAGTATCATGACAAACTTCATCTGTTATCAATTATCAATCTAGTTATTTTGCTTTGAAGCAAAAGGGATTACAGGAGAAAAGCACCTAAAGGTAGCTTTTTAAACCAGGCTGCAAGGCAAAACAGTAGCACAGCTCTCGAGGGGTTAAGATTCATCTTCACTTGTATTTTGGTATCTTTCCCAAATGCTGGAAAAGCAAAGTATTATAGTAGGAGTCTACTTTCACAAAGCAACATCAAGGATGAACTTCAATACCTGCAGTGTACATCTCTTTGCTGGTGTACACCAGGTTTGGGAGTAGTTGTATTAGTTTGCTGTTGTGGTTTTTTTTTAATTTGGTTGGGTTTTTTCTAAGTTCATGAGCAGTGCAATTAACACGATGAACCTCACTGAGATGAATTCAACACAAAGGATTGCATGTGCCATTACCAGAAACTCCTTTTTCTGTGATGACCAGATCTGGCTTGACTCTTATCAGATCCTCGCACATCTGCTGAATGTACTCTTCCTCCATCTGCAGGATTCGGGCAAAGTCTTCCTCCCGAGTAATTTCAATGTCAGTCTGTACAAAAGAGGTGTAAACAGCTTAGGGTGCTCATTTCAACCTTCACCATATTAGACACACCTCTCCCAGCTTCAAGCAGCTCAATTCCTCCAGTATAACCAGGGAAAGAGTCAGGGATGAAAACCACTGATCAAATAAACTGTGATGCTGTGCCAGTTGAGCATTAACCTTAGCTCAAGCTCAGAAATATTTCTTTTGCTCTTGACCAACACTTAAGATACACAAATCACTGTAGCTGCTTCAATGAGTCAAAACCCTGTAGCCTCACTCCTATTTTTTCTGGAGCCCACAGCAGAATTAGCCCCCACATTCAACAGGCCTCTGAAGGCAGAAAACCTTACACCACCTGCAATTTTATCAAGCCACCTGCTTTTGTTAGTTTTAATCATTATAAATCAAGACCTGCAGATGTCTCCAGGAGGACTCACTTTACCTGGCTCTCTCCTTTCTTGTACTCCAGTGAACAATCCAGAAGGACAATACGTGGATTCTTAATAAGGCGACGCATTCTGGGATGGGTTACATCTTTATTCACCATAATTCCACGCAAAACGCATGAGTCTTCACTAAAACCACCTGGAATCTGACAGACGCAAGGGAGAAAATCAGGTGAGTCAGTTTAGTCTACAAAAACTTGTGTATCTGAAAGTATCTCCTGAAGCAGTCCCACATCTAGAAAAGGGAAAACATATCCCAAGTAACCACAGTGCATCCAGATCACTATACAAGTTTAATTTTAAGCACACACTGACTTAGATTTTAAGTGGGAAGCCATAAAAGAACTTAAACTTTTAATGTTCTATCGTCTGGCAACATGTTTCATTTTCCATCTTCCAAATCCAACTGAAATTATATTTTTGACAAGTACTCTAAAAGAGTTGAAACAGCAGTCACTGTTAGCATTGTAAATGAGTATGGCAGACAACACTGACTGAAATACCTTCAAGGATTATGTCTGTGGACTGCAGAGAAGTAACACAAAATTCTTCCCAACACACCCTACAATAAACTAGCTCAGAACAAGAAAGGAACATAAAGATAAAAAACAGTTCAAGACAATCTCACCTTTTCTACTTTTGCATATTTTTTAATATCAATTTCTTTTCTGCCATTTTCTTCAAACTCCACAGTCTTAACAGCATCAAGAGCAATGCTACAGGCCAAGTCAGACCAGCGGTTTATTGCCTTGGTGTTTATCGCACTCTTAATTATTTTAAGCATCATCTCTTTATTGTTCACATCCACTGGAGTGCTGATAAAGGAAAAACCAAAACGCAAAATGGCTCTTAATTGTAAGCAACAATCTAACCCTTTTGACTCCCTCTCCAATTTTGCTAAGTTGTATTTGACTAGCACAATTGCCTGAAGGACCAACTCGAAGCAGCAGAGAAAGTCCCCATCCCTCCTCTAACTTCCACCAGCCCATACTTACCCAATTTTCTTTAGAATACTGATCATGTCATCAAGAGCCTTACGATAAGCCCAGATGATCACAGTTGGGTGCATCTGCTGCTCAAGAAAGTGTTCAGCAACAGAGAGCATCTCTCCAGCTAAAAATAAAATTTAAAATAAATCAAAATCCCCCAAGTAAGTTAGCAGGATAATCAACAGTCAAGAAAGGAGAGCACATACCAGAAAAAATATATCTTCTATCAATGCAGAGAGCTCTAACATCACTTACACATTTCTTTACACTTAACTGTCGTTATCATGGGGAAAGAACAACTTTTCAAAGCGTGGAGCTGATCATGTTAGGGTGTCATCAACCTAGCATGCTCTGGCACAGTAAAAATCCCCCCTCCATTTCAAGGTTAATAAATAACTAAGATGTGTCTCATCATGGGCTGTACTTGCAAAAAAGGGAGAACTTCAGGCTTTATGCAAAGTGTTTTGAGTCTGTCTCCTTACCAAGAATTATGACAGATGTGGTCCCATCTCCAACTTCCTCATCCTGAGTACGGCTGATCTCTATCATTGATTTTGCAGCTGGATGCTGGACTTGAATCTATGTAGGAGCAAGGGGGCATAGATTTGTCCCAGAATATTAAAGCAGAAACGTTCACGTCACTCAATGGAACACATACCACACCTTTAATACAATCAACAGCATTCTGTCCAACAACAGCAAGGCTTTCTTCCTTTTTGAGACCAAAACCAAACCCTTGTATTTGACAGTATTGTGCCTCTTCATTGTTTTTCAGGCATTTCAGTTTTTAGGATGTTTTTTTACCAGCTCTTGCACCAGACAGACAATAATGATTTCTAGGTCTTGTCATGTGGCATTGTGAACACCATCTATTCAAAAGGTCTCAATGCAGCTGCTAATAGCTCCAATTACCAAAGAATTTGCATCAGTCTTGTAAACACTCCATGAAAACATCCCACTCTAGGATCAAACCTACATTTCCGCAGAGCAAGAATACTTGCCGAATATGTTTCTCTGCAGTGAGAACCTTTCTTGGAGCAGCTGGCTAGCACTTACTGGCTGTCAGGACAGGTGGGGAGATCACACAGCTCCACTGTCACTCAAGATTCAGGCACATACTGACACTATTAAGCAAGAAAATCCTTTAGGAGAAACTTACTTCTCTAAGAATAGCATTGCCATCGTTGGTCATCACAATCCCACCCATGGGGTCCAAAAGCATCTGCAACCACAAGAGAACCAACACTTGATTGCTCTGTCCCATGGGTCTCACTTCTAGTCAGCTGCAGCACAAATTCTTACCTTCATCATTGCTCTTGGTCCTAAACATGTTCGGATAATGTCAGCAATAGTCTAGGAGGAAACAAAGAAATGAGGTAATACAGGAGGGCATCAAAAAATCTAAAAAACTCCCATAGTGAAATCAACAGCCCCTGCAAAATTTAAGTCATCCAACAACTCTGCTGTGGTTGACATGCCATGGTTAAGAATTGTATGGAAATGAGAATATGCGGATTATCAAGACACTGGAACCACACTAAATTACTATCTCAGTCAGATGTCAAAATAGAGGCACTTTCAGACTTTGTGGAGAAAGGGGGTTTGGATGGCTAAATCCCTCCATGGTTATTGACAGGGTACCCATTACATGAACAATGCAGACATTTCGGTTTTATACAGAATTTTTATGTACTAGTATAAAAATCTTCTGCTAACATATAAAGTTATTTTCTATGTTGCTTCTTCTTCTACCCTATATTCATATCAAATAGAAAAAATGTGCTTCACATTCAGTTTGTCCCTCTTTAATACATAAATACACACACACACACAGAGAATCAGAACAGCTTGAGAATTTGGTACCTTTGCAGCAGTGATGTTTCCTGTCTGGACTTTTCTTCCAGACTCACGTTTTGTATTCTGACCTAAAGGATACAGAAAAAATAAAATGTATCAAGTACAATCAAGTACAAAACAACAAGGATGCAGTCACCTCTCAGTCACGCATTCAACATGTGACTGGTTTGAAATTCAAAGTTTACAATACAAATACTGCAGTCATGATAGATTGATAGACATTGATGGAAAACTGTCAGTGAAAAACAACATTCCCTATTATAACAGAGCTCCTTGTTAGCATCCTGAGACAAAGCTTTGCAACCCTGAAACAGGACCTATTACCTCAGAAAATCAAACTGCAGTGACTCACTAGGATCTGCCAGATCTCACAAAGCCAAGGAGCTGCTATTGTACAGTGGTCTTCAGTCAAAAAATGGTTACAGAGGCTCATGTACAGTAAGCAGAATTGGGTGAACATAAAGTTAATCCACTGGTGTTACTTTGGCACATGAGGGTGAGCAGCAGTTGGGGTACCAAAAGGCTCACAAGTGCTGCTGAAGACCAGCTGTCAACAAACTGAGCTCTAGGGCATATCTAGGCTCAAGGATGCTTTTCTGCTATTACAAGCCTGGCTTGAGCATGCCCAGATTTATTTAGGAGTGATGCATGTGCACAAGGAAGTGTAAGATAGAACAAAAGGAAACAACACCTTATAAGAGCAGCACCACGACTCAGGCAAGCAGGCTTATAGAAAAGGGGCGTGGGCTACGACAGTCTGCCTGTTGGGTTACTAGAGAACAGAATGGATGGAGAAGAGAATGAGATACCCGAACAGAAAAAAAGAAAACCTGGGAATACCTCATGTTGGTGGACAGTGAGAGAATCACAGAATGATCTGGGTTGGAGGGGACCTGAAAGACCCTTTCATGGGCAGGGCATGGGGTCCAAGCTCTGTCCAATCTGGCCTTGGACATTTCCAGGGATGGGGAAGCCACAACTTCTCTGCGCATTGTGTGCCAAGGCCTCACCACCATCACAAAGAATTTCTTCCCACCATCTCACCTAACCCTGCCCTCTGGAAGTGGGAAACCATCCCCTCCTATCTATCACTACAGGCCCCTACCTAAAGTCCCTTTCCAGCCCTCTTGGAGCCCCTTTAGACCCTGGAAGGAGCTCTAAGGTCCCCCTGGAGCCTTCTCCAAGCTCAAAACCCTCAGCTCTGCCAGCCTGTCTCCAGAGCGGAGGGGCTTCAGCCCTCGGAGCATCTCCGTGGACACGTCCAGACCCGCTCCAGCAGCTCTGGAGGCCCAAGAATTTGGGTTCACACGGGGCTGAAATGGGGCACTACAAAGCAATGTGCTGAGAAAGACGCGAGACCAGCCGAGAGCACGGAAGGCTGCCAGGAAAGGTCTGAGCGCAGCGGGGCTCCGAGATGGGAGCTATCAAGGGGAGCTGGGGCCGCGCCGGGGCCGGCAGCGATACTCAGCGGATCCCCGGCGGGACGGGGCCCCGGCCGGTACGGGCCGTGAGACGGCGCCCGGCCATGAGGAGACCCAACATGGCGGCGAGTCAGGCGAGCGGCAAAGCGGGGCGGCGCTCCGAACCCCCGGCCATTCCCTCGCCCTCCGTGCCGGCAGTCCGGGCCGGGCCGGGCCGGGCCGGCGGAACTTACTGAGAACCAGGACGGGGCGCGGGCCCATCATCGCGGCGGCTGGAGCGCGGCGGAACCTTCTGGAGCCTCGCAGCGCCGCCGCCCCGCGCACCGCCCCCCCCCCACCGCGGGCAATGGCGCCTGAGCGCGGCGCCCAATCAGGGCCGCGCCCGGCGCCTTCGGCAGGGAAGTGACGCCAGGCGCAGGGGCGGGGCCTCCAGGGGCTCCGCACGGGCGCCGAGGGGACGGGAGGGGAGGGGAAAGGAGGAGCCGTGCACAGCCCCGGAGGAGAGGCGGCGGGCACCGTGGGGCCGACTTGGACTGGACATTTCGCTGCCGCGTCTCCGTTCCATCCGGGAGGCACAGGGTCCGAGATGCCACGGGCGACCTCGACTCCTAAAGGCAGAGCTCAGTGACCCCCCCACCCTCGGTCATCAGGGTGGTCTCGCCCAGTCCGCACTGCAGGAGCCCAGAGAAGGACGGACGGTGAGGCGGCCCCGCCCGTCCGGCAGCGCAGGCCGTGCCCGTGTCTTGCCAGGTCCTCTGACCCCTCCGGACTCCCCCAAACTGCCTTAACCCCGCCCCGGGTAGCCGTCCCCCCGCCAGTTTTGTCCAGACCAAAGTATTTTATTTTATTTTATTTTATTTTATTTTATTTTATTTTATTTATTTTATTTTATTTTATTTTATTTTTATTATTTGGCTGGCGCCGCCCCCACCCTACCGCCCCGCAGCCCCCCCAGCGTGTTGGGGGAGCAACCCCTGTGCCCCAATAAACGGATCCTCTTCTTTCCGGGCCTGGCTGGTCGTGATTTGGGGCTGGGGGAGGGCAGGGGGCTCCTGCTGGGTTACAAGGGGGGGACCCCGATCTGGGGGAAGCGGCGACCCCACGGCCACGCGGAGGGGCGGGGCCACGACAAAGCGGCGGGGTCAGAAGGGGCGGGGCGGGGCAGTGAGAGGGGCGGGGCTGCGGTGGAGGGGCAGAACTGAGCTGGGGCGGGGCAAAGGCAGGGGGCGGGGCGTAGGGCGGGGCGGGGCCGTCGCTGGTGACTCTTCGGCGACCCCCAGGGCCGGGGGTCGCGTGTGTTGTGTCCCTGTAGGGGCTCTAAGGAGGTCGGTGCAAGGAGGGCACCACACGGGACAGGGGTGGGCACGCTGGGTGACACAGCTGCGCCAAGCCCCGCCTCTTTCAGACCAAGCCCCGCTCCTCCTGCCTGAGGCACCACGCCTAATTCCCCGCCCCGGCCCGTTCCCGGACACTGCGAGCTGTTGGGGCATTGCCATGGCTACAGTCGGTCCTGACAAATCGTGGCAGTGGCTTTGGACAGGAATACAGTCGGAGCAGACACATCCCAGCCGTCGGTTCCACCACATTGTGACGGTCGGCTCCAGGACAACAGGACAGCACCGACAGCCCCGGCGGTGGCAGTGTGATGGGAGCCGCAACTGCCGGCGCAGGATCTCGGTCCCTCCGAGCCCGCCGCCTCCCGCTTCCACCGCTGGGATTTCAGGCCGTCCGTCCCGATGTCTCCCCCGGGCTCCCCAGCCCCCCCCACACCCGCAGGATGTCCAGCTCCTCAGGCTGACCCCCGGCCCCTCTGTCCCCTCCGGCGTGCCCCCGACACCCCGCGGCTAATCCCGGCAGAGGGCCCAGAGCTCCTGCCAGGATCCGTCAGTGTCCGGGGAGCACCAGGTAGGGGGAGGGGTCCCTCAAACTTTTCTTTTCTGCAGGTCACGGGCTCCAGCGACCCTGTCGTGATGTCTCAGACTGTGTTAAAACATGCTCAAGAGCTGCCCTCCTTCAAGCCCAAGCTCAAGACCATCCAAGTCATCACCAAGGACCTGATCCGGGAGCTCATGTAAAGCTGTGCCCAAGCCCTGAGGGTTTTGGGGGAATGGGTGTTCAGTGCAGCATTCCAAAATCTCTGGGATTGGCAGTATGCCCTGGCCACCCCCAGGGATGCTGCCCCCTGCATCCCAGCCTGGTGCCACTTTCACCACACTTTCCCTTCCTGCCTCACCCCAAAACAAGACAGCCAGGTCCCCATGGCTTCCCCAGCACTTCCCAAATCGATCTGGGCTGGCTTGGTGGCTGAGTGGGCAGCTCAGGGAGCACAGGGAGCTGTTGCCATCTCCATGCCACTGAGCTCTCTCCCTGGGCTCCCCAGCATTCCCCAGGAGAGGCCCAAACCATCTCTCATCGTTGGAGAAAAGGAATACGAGAGGATCAAGGAATCAGCTCGAGCCCCGACTGAGGTGGAGCACTGGGACAGGCTGAAGACCCTGAGAGCCAGACAGGACACAGCTTTTGTAGGCATTTCCCTTCCTGCTTCCCCTTTTCCTGCTCCACAGCTGGGTTTGAGGGGTGGTGGCTCCTGCAGGGGACCCTCCCTCTGTCCGCCACATTTTGGGGCATAGGGGAGGCTGCAGGGCTCAGGGCTCCACTGAGAGCTGGGCAGCATCCCTGAAATTATGCCCAGCACTGCCAGCATCCCTGAAATTATGCCCAGCACTGCCAGCCTTCCAAAGGCACAGGATATCTGCTCAGAGGTGTGGGGAGGGGTGCCCATGGCTGTGGCAGGGCCCCACGAGCCCGACATGTCCCCACTCAGTGCTGGGAATGCAGCACCTGAAGTGTGACCCCTGCGGGCCCTCGAGGTGTCCAGGATTGGGCAGTGCTGTCTGTCCCTGCAGGAAGCCCTGAAAAAGGCCCAGATTGAGGAGCAGAGAAAGGCAGAACTGGAAGACAAGAGGGACCATCGGAGAGATGTGGAGGAGGAGCTGCAGCAGGAGGAGCAGAAGCTGCTGCAGCGGGCGGCAAGGATGAGGTTGGAGCAGGAGGAAGACGTGCGGGAACTGAACGCGGTAGGGCCAGTGCTCCCCGCTGTCACCTGGCACTGCCTGAGCCTTCCCTGCTCCTCGTGCTCCCAGGCTCTTCCTCTCCTTCCCTGGCCCTCCCTGCTCCCTGTATCCCAGTGCATCTCCGAGCCACAGACCCCTCTTGTCCCCGCAGCTGTTCCTCAATGCCAAGTGCAACATGATCCGGGACAAGCAAGTCCTGGAGAAGCGGATGATCCACAAGGAACTGGTGGAGGAGGAGAAGCGCCTGGACAAAATGATGGAAATGGAGCGGGAGAAGGGCATGGAGGTCCAGGAGGAGCTGGAGCGCCAGAGGAAGCAGGAGCTGATAAGGTGGGCAGAAGGCTCCCTCTTCCCCATGGAGGCATCTGGCCCATTCCAACCACACCAGCCCCGTCCATGCCAGCGTTCCCACGATGGGGAGCAGGATGGAGCCAGAGGAAACCCTTCTGCTCTCATATTCCCAGAGCCCGGCATGACATTGTGAAACAGATGGAGCAGAGGGCAGAGGAGCAGGCATTGAGGGCTGAGGAGCTGTACCAGGAGGGCCAGAGGCAGCTGGAGCGACTGGAGCAGATGAAGAGGGAGGATCGGAAGGTGGGAGCAGAGAAGAGGGGGGTGCAGTGAAGTTTCCACCTGGCTGGAAAGATTATTGGCAGAGCTGGATCAGCCACACCCAGGGAATAGGGACATCAGCCAGCAGGCTCAGAGCTCTGGTCCCTTGGGGACATTGTGACATCCCAGGGAGGTGGCCCAAAGCCTGCCTGTCCTGAGTGAGGAGGAGGAAGGACCACTCAGCTTGGTGGTCTCCAACCCTGCCTGGCATTTCCAGGCCTGGGAGCAGAAACAGGAGCGACTAAAGCAAATCCATGCAGATATTAAATGTTTCAACGTGGAGAGCCAGAGACTGAAGGATCAACAGCGGGAACAGGACAGGCTGGAGGATGAGCAAGTGCTGAAGCAGCAGCGGCAGAAGGCTGTAAGAGCAGCGGGCTCCTGGTGGGGTGGGCAGGGGCTGCAGGAGCTGTCCTGGGGCTCTGTCTCATCCCAGGGTTCTGTCCCACACTCTGGGACTCTGTCCCATCCCGGGTCTCTGTCCCCCATAGGAGCGTGAGGCCACCTTGGAGGCAAAGCAGCAACAACTGCGCCTGGAGAAGGAAAAGGAGCTGGCCCAGCTCAGGGCCACACAGCAGCGGGCCCAGGACTGGCAGGCAGAGCAGGTGAGTGGCCCAGGCACAGGTGACATGCTCCCCTGCCACCGTCCCTGTCATCACCCCAGCACCCCTGGATGTGGGGGGTCTGCAGGACCAGCCCCTGGAGCCAGGGGATGTCCTGGAGCGGTGCTGGCAGAGCCAAAGCCACGGCCAAGGGCTTCCATAGCTGCCCCTGAGGGGAGCCCAGCACTGTCCCCTATTTGGGCAGGATGCTCTGAGGGCCAAGAGGAACCAAGAGGTCGCAGACCGGGAATGGCGGCGGCGGGAGCTGGAGAAGGCACGGAAGAAGGCTGAGCTGGCGCAGCAGCTGAAGCAGGACTGGCTGGAGCAGGTGGCCCAGAAGGAGCAGTACCTGGCCATGCAGGTGGAGCAGGACCGCCAGGAATTCCAGAGGGTGCTCAGGTGAGGCACACAGGACTGAGGGATGGCTGAGGCAGTGGCCAGGCGGCTCCCAGTCCCAGCTACTGGCTCTGGAGACTCCGGTGCCAGCCCAGGTGCTGTGCCAGGTGTGGGGGGCTGTGGCAGGGTCCCTGAGCCAGCCCGCTCTCCTGCAGGGCCCATCAGGAGCAGCTGGAGCGGGAGAAGCTGGAGTGGGAGCAGAGAGAGCTCCGGCAGCGTGCCCATGCTGAATATCTCCGGCAGCAGATCCAGGAGCTGCAGCAGCAGCGGCAGCGGGAGCGGGCGGCCCTCATTGCCGAGGGCCGGCAGCAGCAGCAGGAGGTCCGGCAGCGCAGCCAGCGCCTCGCCCAGTTCAGGCAGCAGAAGCTGCAGGAGTTCAGGTCAGGGGCTGCCAGTGCTGCTTGCCTGGGCTCCTGGGGCCCTCCGAGTCCTTCCTGGTGTCCCAGCCTGGGCCACCTCCCAGCTCCCTCGGTATCCTCAGCAAACGGGACCTGCTGTGGGGCCATGGTCTCAGATCCATCGGGACCCTGATGGATTCTTTCCTTTGCAGAGCCACCGGAATTCCTGACAAATATTTTGCCCAGGTGGAGTGGAGGGCCCAGAGCCAAGCCAGCAGAGCCCCCTCCTAGGCCCAGACCCATGAGGAACCAGCTGGGATTCCCCACGGATTTGAGGCTCCATTTCCAATTGTCCCGGGTTACAAGGTGGGGTGTACCCAAACTGTGGTCTCCTCCCATCTCCGCCATCCTGATGAACTGTGAATGGGTGGGTCACTCCCTGTAGCTGCCTAGTGCACAGCTGAGCCCTCAGGCTGCAAGCTGGGTGTTCCATAGGGGAAGGAGGCAAACCCTGCAGGCAGCGTTCGTCTTCCCAAACTGACTCAGCCTGTGGAGATCTAGGCCATCAAGGATTCCCCAGAACATCCCATGATTCATCGGAATACATAATTCCACTGTGAAGTTCCCTGCCCTGGGGAGGTACTGAACGTTCCTGCCTGAATCTGACCATATATAATTTGGGCTCTTTGGGAATTTGGGATACCAGCACCGCTCAAGGGACCCAGGGGAGGACTAGACCTTCTACAGGACCACTCCTTTCAACAGGACTGCAGCCATCACTTCAACAGGACTTCATCCACCACCCTGACCGACAGGATGCCAGGTTGTACTCTGCCTTTGTGGTTTTAACCCAGTTTTTCTGTATCATTGCATTTATTGTAATCTTTCTATTAAATTGTAATTCTGACTTGAAATCTCTCTCAAGGAATTTGTGCAGTGTTAATTTCTCCCACTGGTTTACTTTCAAACCAGCACATCCACTGACTGAGTTTTCCAATAAATAATATTTTCTGAGCAGTTTTTTCCATGGGGCTCTTGCTTTTCTCTCCTCCTCCTCCCAGTGCTCCCAAACCTGTGGTTTTACCTGCAAGATCACAGCAAGGAAATGGGATGGAAAACCCCCCTGTGCCCTGGCAGTGTTATAAGTTGAGGCGAATAATTTGATTCAGCCTTTTAAGATCAATTAATAATTTTATTAATTACAGCAAGCGATAGCAAGCAAAACAGCGCTGGGTTCAGCTGGGAGCCTGGCTCCGCCAAAAGCTGACAGCCTTTCCTTCTCTTCAGTCCCTTTTTATCTTGCATGAGTGGGGGGGTGATGAGTCTCGTTCCACCGTGGTTATCAGTCCCAAAAACAATGGATTTCACAAGTGGGGTGGTGTGTCTTCTTCCACTTCGGTTTATCAGTTTTCAGCAACAATGGGTTTCCACTGCGGTTATCAGTTCCAGCCAGTCCTGCAAAATCTTTCACAATCTTTGTTTGTGGTTACCAGTCAAGCCTGCAAATTCCATGTCCCGACTTCCCCCTCTTTTATCCTAATTTCATACTTTTGATGAACAAACAAGTCAATGCAGTTTCTCACAGCAGCACATGGATGGGAGTTGAGAGGAACATAAATCTCCTCCAGTGTCCTGTGGGCAAGTCCTCAGTCAGAACAGGAGGGATGATGTTACTTCCCATCCTCTGGAAGGGACCTGCAGGTTATATTTAGGAGTGTTATAAATGAAAATTTGTCCAGCCAAATTAATATGAATAAAAAAATATTTATTTTGCAATCAAATTGAATCTAGCCAGCCACAAGGAAAGAACAGAGCCGAGCCCGGGGTCGGCCCTGGGTGTGCAACAGAGTCAGCCTCAGCAGAGGTTTTCCCCTATGCCCACACACCTCCATCCTGGCACAAGCGGTTTTTATAGGGAAAATTCCTCCTGAGGCCAAGATTGCAGCAGTCAGTCTTTTCTTCCATTCAAAGTTCATAGATTAATAAGATTTTCTTTTTTGGTGATGAAAAAGAACAATTCAGTGTCAGGAGTTGGTGAATCCCTTGATGAAATTTATGGAAACGCTGCATTCACATTTCCGTGATATCCGTCTCAGGTCGTTCACACGATGATCAGTGCCTGGGGTACCCCCCCACCCCGTATCTCTCCAGACATGGCCCATCTCCTGGCCTGCTGGAACCCCTGGCCTGGTTCAGGGGTCTTGTGTGGTGGTAAAGTCTCTCCTCCAACCCATGCTTCCAAAGAAAAACTCTGCAGCCTCTTGTTCAGTCACAAGGCAGTTTATTGCTAATTATCTAAAATTGTCTTCACGGGCTGCGGCTGTTTGGTCAGCGGCCCAGGCAGAGACACACACACCCTGACATCCTCTCTATCTGGTGTCCTCTTCTTCTCTCTCCCCGCCCAGGTCTGCTGCTATGTTTTATATGATATGTTACATGTTCCATTTTTATAGTTTTCCCCCAATACCTACTACCTATGTTAAAAGGTGCTTTTCTACTCTAAACCAATCCATAAGTGCCAGCATCACCAAGAACATGGAGGTAAGGAAGAAGGAGGAAGAACAGGATCAGCCCACTTTCCTCCATCTTAGAACTTCTGATCCCCATGTACAAAGTAAAAACCCCCTGGACAGGTGCTAAAACCCCCCTGTAAAATGCTAAAAAATTTTCCCCTCTACTTTGTAACTGCTTCTACTATACTATCTAACCCTTTGTGACTGCTTGTTCCACCTTCAAGGTTGGTAACTCATTCCGTGGCTCAAACTCAAAATCACAGCTGTTTCCAGCTGCCTGCCAGGGTCTAAAATGCTTCTGACCAAGGCCTGGAACCTCCAAGAATGTCTGAGGGACATTTTGAGTTTCAACATCTCCCCTCCCTGTTTGAACCAGAAACACCTGTTTTGCCACTTTGCTCAAGGCCCTTCGAATGCACAGGAAAATGCATGGCAGAACAAGCAGAAAAACTAAAAACCCCTATAAAAATATAAAATGCTACTTTCAAAAGCTCTTTCCACAATGGTGAGAGATTAAAAAAGTTAATGAAATCATCCCACCAGGATCCTGTAACTTTTTTTCATTTTGCTGATGCTGCTCTTTATTTGCTTTATATTTTCATTAATAGATTTTGAGTGATCAGACAAGTTCATGCAGCACATCCCCTCAAATTCTTTAAAACCAATGCCCATATGACAGCAGCAAATAATCTCATGCCGCCCTGTTTTGAAGTGTTGCTTGTCTTACACTGCTGATATCTGTTAACATGTCGCTCAGTGCAGATGAAATGGCATGAGTGTGTTTGCTCAACCAGCATGCCATGTGGTCCAGTTGTGTCAAGGCCACCCCTGATGCTGTTTGGGGTGAGAAAATTGCAACTGCAATTCTCCGAGCCTTGTCCCATGTATAAACATCATCATCACTATTTGGACTATATTGTTCAAGGGATCTTTTTTCCCTGTGTGTCTGCTCCCTTAAAATTTCCAGATCAGGTGTTATCAATGAGAGTTCCCCAATGCTGCATGGACTACCCTTGACTTTTGCAGGGATAGCAGGCCAAATTCTGTCCCTGCAGATTAAAAACACTCCCTTTGGTAAAATAGCTGGATGTTGAAGGGATGGTTCGCTCATCATTTTGGTGTAATTACACCAGGATGACGCATTTCTCTGAAAGAGCTGGTTTGGAGTGACATCTATTACATGATTATCTGTCTCTGCCACTCCCAATGGGTTAAATTTGATACAGAATTTCATTTTTGTTGACCCAAAAATGTCCAATTCAGGAGGTTCAAAGTGAGCCACAGGAAGGTACTGTGTCCAAACATACCATCCTTCCACAGGATCTGAAAATTTTAGAAACTTTGGCAGGATGCTTTTTGGGTTTGGCCATTCCTCCACTGGCACACCTACCAAGCATGTTGAGAATGGTTTCCCCGGTTTTGAATGGGTCAGACAAATACTGTCCAGACCTGCTGCCTTTGCCAAAGTCTCCCACACATTTTCCCTTGGTTGTTTCATGGGAAAGACTGTCCCATTGCCCAAGGCAACAGGCAAGAGAATGGACCACATGAACACTATCTGTCTGAATCCCATGTCCTTGTCCCCAACCTCTGCGAGAAACCCCACAATGCAGCAACACCCAAACTACACTTGATTCCCCAGAAAAAAAACCAAGTCTTTGGGTTATCAATCGTTGTCTGACAAGATGTCTGCAGTGTCGATGTCTGCCTCCGTCTGCGTGCTCTCTTCTTTGCTTCTTGGGTCCGTGTCCACCTGCGTCTGCACCCAATAAGGTTTCACGTGCCTTGCCAACACCCACTTCAGTCCTCGCTCTGTGGAAACACAAGCAAAACCCTTGCCCCAAGTTATTAATGTAAATGGACCTTCAATTTGTCCTGACTCTGGGTTTCTGATCAAAACGAAAGGATTTTCCCTTAGTTTTGCTTGTGTGCTATTTATAAAATGTCTGACAATTGGTGGAGTGGGCTTTGAGAAAGAACCATTAAAAAAATTCAACACATACAGAGCTTTGTTCAACCACATATATGGTGTTGTGCCTGCCTCTCCCCTTTTCTGTTTATCCGAGAGGGCTTTCAGGGTGTGATGTGTTCTTTCAATGATTGCTTGACCTGAGGGAGAATAAGGAATACCAAAAATGTGTTTGACTCCCCATTTTTTCAGAAATTTGTCAAGCACCTTGCCTGTGTAAGTTGGACCATTATCTGTTTTTATTTCTTGTGGCACCCCTAATGATGCAAATGCTTGTAGAAAGTGTCTGCAGGCATGCTCTGCAGTCTCCCCTGTATGTAATGATGCAAAAATTGCCCCTGAAAATGTGTCAACTGAAACATGAATGTTTTTGAGCCTCCCAAAGGATGGATATTTTGTGACATCAGCTTGCCACAGCTGAAGACTCTGGAATCCCCTTGGATTGACAGCCCCTGTAGATGAAGGGGGCTGCACAAGCTGACAGTCTGGACAAGCACTGACAATTTCCTTTGCCTGACTTTTAGAAAGGTGAAAGGATTCCATCAATGCCTGTGCATTTTGGTGGAAAAATGCATGGCTCAATTTTGCCTGCTCAAAAATGTCTGGCAGTGTCTGTGATATGGTCATTGTAAGTCTATCTGCGTGAGTATTCCCTTCTGCTAAAAACCCTGGGAGTGAGGAATATGCCCTGATATGCGCAACAAAATATTTGTGTTTTCTGTTTTCTAGGATTGTTCTCATGCGTGATAGGTATGAATATAAAATTTCATTGTCAGTGTGTTTCAAAAGCGATCCTTCTAATTGTTTGACCACATTTGCAACGTATGCTGAATCTGTGATCAGATTGGGGGGTTCCTGAAACAACTGAAAAACCCTGACCACTGCTGCTAATTCTACAATTTGTGGTGAGCCCTGTACCATTTTAATATCTGATTCCCATTCCCCTGTTTTTGGATTTTGCCATGTGACCATTGATTTGTGAGTTTTTCCCGAACCATCAGTGAACACTGTCACCCCTTCCAATGGTTCCTGGCTTATCTTTGGTTTTTTTCTGAAACTTATCTTTGCATTTAACATCCTGTGAGCTGGAAAATGAACTGTACAAACTCCTGGATACCCTAAAAAAGCAATTGCAAAATCTTGCGATTTTTGCATCACCCACTCAAAGTATACTTTCTTTAAAGGTAAATGAATGACTGAGAAATCTCTGCCTGACATTGTCAGCAACCTGGTTCTTGCCTTAATAATAATTTGAGCTATCATCTCTAAATCTGTGAGAATTGTTTTTGAGGGCCTGTAAGCTAAAAAAACCCACTCTATCAACAAAAGAGGGTCCACTTGAGACAAATCCCACTGAAAAATCAACCCATACAATGGTGCTGTTTCCCCCAACACTGCTAAATTAAAAGGCAATGATTCTACAAAGTGATGTGCTTGTCTCTGCTGAATCATGTCTGTGATCTTTTCAAGATCATTTTGTGCTTCAGGTGTCAGAGTTCCGGGAGATGTGATGTTGTTGTTCCCTCTCAAAAGGTCGAGCAATGATGAGATGTCACCATTGGTGATTCCCAGGATCGGTCTCATCCTGTTGATCTCCCCCAAAAGCTGTTGCAAGTCCTGCAGATTGGTGACTTTTGTGTTGATTTCCAGTTTCTGCGGCCTTATTGTTTGCTTTGTGATCTTCCACCCCAGGTATTTCCAAAGTGCAATTTCTTGTATTTTTTGTGCACTGATTTCCAATCCTGCTTTTGGCACCTGTGCAATCACACAGTCACAAACCTCTTGCACCTCCTGTTTTGTTGGTGCTGCAATGAGCAAATCGTCCATATAATGAATAATTTTTGGTTTTAGATGTTTCTCTCGTGCTGGATGCAAAGCTTGGGCCACGTACCATTGGCAAATACTTGGAGAATTTTTGAGACCCTGTGGAAGAACTGTCCAATGGTACCTTTGCAGGGGTTCTTCTCTGTTGATGCTTGGGACAGAAAATGCAAAGCGTGGAGCATCATCTGGATGGAGTGGAATGCTGAAAAAACAATCCTTGAGATCAATGATCACAAGCGACCAATCTCTCGGGATCATCGAGAGAGATGGAAGTCCCAGCTGGAGTGGTCCCATGTCTTAGATAACCTCGTTGATCTTCCTGAGATCGTGAAGCAGTCTCCCAGATCCTGAAGTTTTCTTGTGAATGACGAACACTGGGGAGTTCCATGGGCTGTCTGTTGGTTTGATGTGTCCCTTCTGCAGCTCTTCCTGGACCAGTTTTTTCAGTGCACTCAATTTCTTTCGCTCCAGGCGCCACTGATCCACCCAAACAGGATCATTTGTTTTCCAGGTCAGTTTCAGAGTGGCGAGTGCCACAGTGACCCCTGTTAAAAATCCAATTCTAACTTCAGTCCCCATTGTGCCAGAGGTCCCTTCCCCACACTGTGATGGGCTTTTGCACAATGAAAGGACGGGTGATTGCTGTTTTTCTTTCCAGGCTTGTGACAACGATTGCGTTCTCACTCTGCATGCATAGGGAACTTCCCCCTATGCCTGTGAGAGAGCCCAAAGCTGCAACCAAGTCCCATTCCCTGGGCCAAAAAATATATGAAATAACTGTAACATCTGCTAACCCTTGAGCATCCCCGTGATGACAATTGTTTTTTTGTTACAAGTCAACTGACAGGTAACGATGGATCGATCTCGGCTCAAATGTTTCACCCAAATGCATGCACTTCTGCTTGATCATCAGAAAAAGAGTCCTGCTTGTTGAACACTGGCATGATTTGCTTCTCTGGGTGAGATGGCAAAGCCATGGCTTGAGCAATTAGTGTATTTTGTGGAATTGTCAGAGGTGGTCGCAAGGCTTTTGCTGTGACCATCAGCTCTTCATTATGGTTCGCTGAAATCAAAGATGGATAAACAACAAGTCCAAGAATGCTACTTCTATCCCTGGCCATTATTAAAAAATCTTGCCTTTTCCAAGAAGTCCCTGTGACACCTGTAGGTATCACTACATGGCTGTTGTCCAAAAAGCACGTCAATTTGGAGGTTGCCAGGATGCATTGGAATCCTGATGGTACCAAGTCTGGGTCGCTGGGGATTTTGGAGATTGCTCTGCCAAGGGGTTCTGTTTGTTGTTCCCCGAGGATTGTTCCTGTTGGTTCTGTGTCACTGTCAGGATTTGTGTCGGAGCACGCTGGCAACGACTCGCGCTCCTTTTCCTGTTTCCCAGAATCAGAAGAGGTTTTCCATCCACATCTGTCTGTGAATGACACTCGTGAGATGTCTCCCTCTCCTGCATTGAGGACAAAGGTCTGGTGGCTAGTTGGGCTTTGCAAGTTGTGAGCAGTTCCTTGTGCCCCACACCCAAAGCACCATCTCTATGCACTGGTGTTGCTCTTTGTGTAATTTGCAAGAGCTTCCTCGACTCACTTCTCAATTCGGTCTCCCAACTGCTCCTCCATGATGGAAGCAACATGTTGTGGTGTCCCCACCTTGCTGCATGGCTTGATCATGTCTGCCAAGGTGGCCTGGTGCAGCCTCATGCTGATGATTCGTCTGCATTCCGGGTTGGCATTGGAGAATGCGAGACTTTTGATCAGATGTGGTTTTGCCCCCTCCTCGGTCACTTGTCGCTCCACTGCCTGGGAAAGATGATCCACAAATGAAGAAAATGGCTCTGAAGGACCCTGCTTGATCTTGGTGTAGATGTTGTCCTGGACCCCCGCTGGAGAAATCTGAAGAATCGCCCTCCATGCTGCCTCTTTGATGTCACTGAGCACGTGATGCCTGTTGAGTTGGATTGTCCTCAGGACGATCACTGGCAAGCTGCACCATGGTGAGGTTCACGTTTGGCCCGCCCTGGTATCTGGCTCTCAGCTCCTCCAGGGATCTCCTCCACGCCTTCTGCCACACAAGAGCTTGGGTGTCTGTAAGAACTGATGTTGCAAAATATTTAAGATCATACGATGTTAAATCGTACATGCCAAAAATGCTTTTCAACATCTGTTTGAAATATGGTGATGACAACCTGTTGTCCTGATTTGCCTTAGCTAAATCTTTGATTGCTCCATGATCCAGGCATTCCCACCTCGGGTTTTGGCCCTGAGCATCATAGGTCACTGGCATCATTATGTTTCCCGAGCCCTGCAATAAACCTTTCTTCTTTTCCAATTCTGCTCGAATGTCCTGCCAGTCCACTTTCATGTTCGTCAAAGCTGGAAATTCTGTGGGTACTTGCCTGTAGAGTGGAGTCATCTGTTGTGACTGCAGCTTTGGTGCAGCAGCACTCACCAATACCAACAGCATCTGCGGTATCTGCGCAGATGAAGGCTGGGAGCTTCTGGATAAAAATGGAACATCTGCTGTGGAGGAGAACACATGGCTGCCCTGAATTATTTGGAAAATTTTTGGAAGATGAACCAACAGTTCTGGCTGCGACTCCAAGGCTGTGCTTAAATACTGTAAAAGAACTCAACAACCCCTTTTGATATTAAAATTGACTCTCCCTGTCCTGGAATTTTGGCAGACCTTGATTTTGGAATTGTCCAAGCTGGGACACCCTCCGAAGCAGTAATGTGTATCATATCATCCTGTTGCTGTGCCTCAGCAGAAGTGTCCTGAGTCCCGCACTGTTCTGGTGTCAGTGGAGGTTCCTGCTGTCGTGCAGATGTGACCTTTTTCACCCTGGATTTTTTTAATAAGAAACTGGAAAAAGGTCCTGCAATGTTACAGTCCCACCACTGGGTGGCGCAGTGGCTTGGCTGGCCGAGTCCTGTAAACCTGCTGCAATGTTGTAGTTCTGCCACTAGATGGCGCTGCCGCCTGACCAACTGAGGTCGAGACTGTACTGTGCCCTCCAATTTGCACTTCTGATAAACATTAGAGCATTTCTTCTAATAACTGATTTGCAATCCCTGCAGTTGGTGAAACTGACTCTTGTGGTAATAACTGTTCTATTCTGGCAATGTCTGAAGCTGACAGGGATTGGCTGTGGGCTTGGGCTAGCTGTTGCCATGGGAACTGCAACGGAACCGTGGCCTGAGGGATGTTCACATCCTGGCCACGCCCCGTCCCTGCTGCGTCATCCTGGGGGTGTGGACACTTCTGCTCCGACACCGGCCATGCTTTCGCCTAGCTCCGGCCCGCACTGCCTCTGATTCAGAGCCACTGTCATCTCCCCCCGAGACTGATGTAATCACTCTCCTGATCCCATTCCGGCCCTGATATCTGCGCCTTGCTTTGCCCCTCTCCTGGCTCTTTGCCAGCACCTGCAGCCCGTGCGCGCTGGCTCTGCCCTGCCTGCACCCGTGCCACGCATTCAAGATGCGAAAAATCCCCTCCTCCTGCAACTTTTGGGTTCCGCTCTACCATCACGCGCATGCCCTCTGCCAGAGCTGCAGCAAGGGAAGCGTCCCGCTGTCCCTCTGCTGCTTCCCCGGCAGACGCGGCTGCCGCGGTCAGGGAGCTAAGTTCCCACGCCCTTTGGGTGGCCACCTCTGCGGCCTCACGGATTCTCGACACCGAACGCATCACCGGGCGCTCTGAGCGTACCACCACCGTGCTCGCACCCCCCGCTTTTGCCCCGGTCCGTCCCGCCCCCGCCGCTCTCCTCGGCTTTGCTTTCTGCACGGGCTGTTTTGAACTCTCAGACTGCGCGGATGTGGAGGCGCTTTCCTCTCCCTCTTCCCCCTGCTCTGCACTCATGTTCGCACCCTCCCCCACTGGAGCAGCTGCTGTAGCCACCGCCTCCCCCACCGTGGGTTTGGACTTGGGCAATGCCCTTTCCCTACTGAGGGCTGTGGCTGTGCCTGGCTTATCTGCCTCCATCTGGGGAGTTTCTGCATCAGAGGAGCTTAGGGATTCTCAGAAGTCTGAGGAACAGTGGGAGCCCGGGGACACAGGAGGTGAAGGGGTATCATCTCCCTGATTCTCCACAGGAAGCAATCCTGCCTGCCCTGTGTCTGTGGTGAGAGGGGATGTCCCAAGCGGCTGGACTGTCGCCTCTCCTGTTTTTCCCCAGGAGCCTTAGCTGCCCGGCTTGAACTGCCGCATTGTGAAACTGGCTCTAAAACAGTTCTTGGTGAAGGTAAAAGTTTTGCGGCAAGCTTATCTTTCTTTATAGCTTGATAATATAATTGCGTATTAATTTCCTGCCAAAAATTTGGCTCAAACAACAGATTTGGGTCTGAGTGCGGAAAATTACACCGCACCCACAATAGCAAAGCTTTCAGCTCCTTTTGAGCAATCCCTAATGGATGGGCAGAGATGATGCTCTGCAAGGCAGATACAATTTGAGTTTCCTCTTGGGAGAATTCCCCACCCATGTTCTTAAGTTTGACCTTTCTCAGCAAAAGCTGAGTCAGTCCGAGGTCAGTCCGGAGATGGCACTATTCACCGTCCAGCAGGTCACAAGTGAGAGATCCCAGGCGCGCTTCTGGGTCCTCTCCTCCCTGGAAAGTCCCCGAGATGAGTTGTCTTGGTGAAGGTCAAGTTGTTGTGTCATTTGTGTTATAGATGAAAAATTTAATGTCTAATCTTCTGCCTGTTTTATCTCCTCACAGTTCGGAAATCCCTTGTTAATTACCCCATTTATACATCCACCCCTATGCCCAAACTGTATTCCCCTAGTTAACTCCCTAAGTCTCTGTACCCCTCCTGTTATAAGTATTTTGTTAAAAATCCCCTTATGAAGACCTTCTACTTACCGGGTGTGTTGTTGTTGGAAGTTTAAAAGCATTTTCTGACCCCTTGTCCCACTGCGTCGGGTAGTTCCAAAGCCGCTCCCAGAAAACCACTCCCAGAGGAGGCCTCCGATTTCCCAGAGGGCCAAGCGAGCGTTGACTAATAATTATCAGACTGCTACGCACAACAGAATGGACTCTGACAACGAGCCAAGGACAAAGAGGACCAAATAATCTACACGCACCTGTAGAGAAACCTTCAGAGAACTAGAGAGGACTCTTAAGAACTCTGAAGGTGATCGCCATAACCTTAAGAGAGCAAGAGTACAAAGAGACCCCTAGACCAGCAAGCTACGAACGAGTCTCGGGACGTATCCCGTGAGGGCGCAGACTCCGACCCTGCCGGAATCGACAGGCTCGCTGACCCCTCCTCTGGGACGTCGACTCGTCTGGGAGCAGCGGCGGCGTCGCGAACCCCGCACCCCCACCCCCATAGGCTTTCCTATTAAATAAAGGCCTGTCAAGAGAGGAGCACAAGGTCTCCTGGCCCTTATTTTTAACAATTTGGGGGCTCGTCCGGGATCGGCCACGCCTACGAGGACCGGAGAGGACTGGCCACCCTCCTCGAGCCTTCGTGGGACAGCTGGCCCCATCCGGACGACGAGGACAGCCTACGGAGGAGGAGCCGACGACCAACGAGCGCCGGACTGGTGAGACCCTCCGGCGGCGGGATACGGGAGACGAGCGAGTGTGTGAGTGAATGAGACGGGGGCCGGCAGCTCGGACCCCCGAAGCGAGTGGGACCCCCTAGTACCGCGGTTCCGGACTCCCGCGAGGGGGCCGGCCGGGAACGGGGGGAAGCGAAAGAGGTCCGGTTCGGGGCCCAGAGAAGCGAGTGAGACGTCTCCCTCCAGGGATAGCTGGGTGGCTTCCCTGTGTACGGTGTGAGGTGGAGGGAGGGAGGACCCCGGGCCCCCGCTAAGACCGAGCCTCACGGGAGGTACGGGGAGGGAGTAGGGGCCAGGGTGGGCCCCCGAGACCTCCGTTAGGACCCGGCCTCATAGGTCAGGACCCAGGAGCGGCCGAAAGGGGGTAGCGCTGACCCCGCTGGGATCGGGCTCTGGGTTTCTGGGAAGGGGGGTTGCGGACTGGGGGAGGGATTAGCCCGTTTGGACCCCACTCCAAAAACTTCCCGACCGAGGGGTAGCCGCTAGGACCCAGCCTGAGGAAAAGGGTGTGGGAAGGGACCCCTGGGTTTTATTTAAGTTCAGGCAGTGTCCTTGGAGACGGGAGACTGCGGGTTTTTAGTTTCTGTGGACCGGTCAGTGATAGGCCACAGGAGGTAGACTTTTTTTCGTTGAGTTTTAGTTATAAGAGGAATAAGTCTAGTTTGGTTTTTGTGTTGCCCGTCAGTTGTTTTGCGTTCGGGTAGGGGCACGTTAGATTTTTTTTCGATAAGATGGGACAGTGTGGGAGTAAGAAGTCTTCCCGTGGAAAGAGAGCTAAGAAGGTCAGGAACATTCCCCCGGATAGCCCCCTCGGGAGAATGTTAGATGAGTGGGAGAGGAATGAGTTGACACGGGATTTAGACAAGATTAAAATGATTCATTTCTGTATGGAAATATGGCCAAAATTAGGTATCGAGTGGCCGTGGTTCGGGTCAGCAGATGTTTGGATGTGCAATCAATTGAAGGAAGGCTTGAGTAGCCAACCCGAACCAGATAGGGACCAACTAGTGTATGCGGAATGCTGGGTAAGGGAAAGACCTGGTGTGAGGTCAGCAAGAATGTGCAAATTGAAGGAACATAAGGAGGGAGAAGAAAGGGAAAGGGAGGAAAGGAGTAAAAACTGGGATCCTCTGGATCATTTGCCTCCTCCCCTCGAACCTCCCTCGCGACCCCGAAACCCCATTCCACTACCCCCTCCTCCGGACTCTACCCCCGTACCTTTGTCTCCACCCCAGATCCCACTCCTAACCCATGTTTCTTCTTCACTCAATTCTTCACCGTCCCAGTCCGACCAGTCAATACCTGCTGTGCCACCTCAGGCGATTCCTTCTGCTCCCCAGACGCCTCTTGCTCTAACTCTTGTCCCAATGTTCTCTTCCCCTTCTCAGGTTCCCCATCTTTTACCCCCACCACCTATCACTCCCATAACCTCTGTTCCCCTAACTCCGAAGGACCAGTCCCAAGTCCCAGCTTCCTCCCTAGTTACCGATCCTCTCTCTACCCCCGTCCTTCCCCCATATACCCCGAGTCCCTCAGTTTACTCTGGACACCTATCGACAAAATCGACCACGCAAATGTCTCAATCCCCCTCACCGAAGGTGGTCCCTAAGCCTCCCTTATTGTGGGAAAAATCTCAGCTTGTAGCAAATAACAAGATTGAACCTAAAGAGCCATCACCGCCCCAGACCTGTAATGAAATCCCAGGAGAGAGTTTAGACAAGGGCCCGTATTGCAATACTCGATCTCGGACCCTACAGACCGACAGACTATTCCCTCTGAGAGAGGTACCCATGGGGGGAGTCCTTGGGGGAATAGGGTATGTAAATGCACCTCTAACCTCTTCAGAGGTAAGAAGTTTTAAAAAGGAGTTAAGTAACCTGGTAGAAGATCCGGTCGGGGTAGCACAGCAGGTTGACCAATTCCTGGGTCCCAATATCTACACCTGGGGGGAGCTCACCTCCATTTTAAGAATCCTGTTTAGTCCAGAAGAAGTAAAGTTAGTTCGGGCAGCAGCCGTGAAGATTTGGGACAGAGAGAATCAGACCGGGGTCGCTGCAGAGTGTAAGCTACCAGTCAATGATCCGGGCTGGGACCCCAATAGGGAGCGGGACAGACGGAATATGGAGGAATATCGGACATTAATGATCAGGGGAATCAGGGAAGCTGTGCCAAAAGGAACCAACTCAAAGTTGGCATTCGATTGCTGCCAGGAAAAGGATGAGACCCCAGCGGCTTGGCTAGGGAGATTGAAAAGGAGTTTCCAGCAATATTCCACCATAGACCCAGAAAGTAGAGAAGGCCAAGTACTGCTAAAAGTTCAATTCGTGTCCAAGGCATGGCCGGATATCAGGAGGAAACTAGAAAAGTTAGAAGACTGGCAAGAGAAAGGGATTAATGAGTTGTTGAAGGAGGCTTTGAAAGTGTACTTGCGTAGAGAGGAGGAGAAAATGAAGAATAAGGCCCGTATGATGGTGGCGGTGGCAAGGGAAAGTGTGGGGACAAAGGAAAGTGTAGGGATGAAGAAGGAACCAGCAGGAGGAACGGGAAGTTCGAATCCACCTGGAGGACATAAAGCTTCAGCAGCACATGGCCATATGAAACCTAGGCAGCCCAGAGATCTAAAATGCTATTACTGTGGAGAGAGTGGACATTTTAGGAGGGAGTGTGAGAAAGCCGCCCGAGATGAGGTTATGATAAGAGAACAGGACGCCTTGGAAAAAGTGCTAAGGGGGGAAGATTAGGGGTGTCAGGGGCTCTACGTTCTGGGGGACCCCGTGTACCATCCTATAGAGCCCTTGATAACTTTAGAGGTAGGTCCCCACTTTCAAGAGTTTGAGTTTTTAGTTGACACTGGAGCAGATCGATCTAGCATAAATGCAGTTCCACGCGGAGTAAAAATTGGGGATAAAACATGTGAGCTCGTAGGGGCGGAAAGCAGACCTTTTTTTGCATCGGTATTGGAGAAAGTACTGGTAAGAGGGAACTCCCAAATAAGCCGAGTAGACCTGGTCTACCTCCCAGATCTAGACACCAACCTGTTGGGGAGGGACATCCAAATCCAACTGGGAATAGGGATAATTCCCCAGGGAGGGAGAATGGTAGTGAAAATGTTTAAGCTGACTGAAGTGGAATTGAGGGAAATAGATCAAGGAGTCTGGGCTGAGACAGGGAAATATGGAAAATTAGACATTCCTCCCTTGAAAGTACAAATGACAGAAGGACCCCCCGTACAAGTCAAACAATATCCACTATCACTAGAAAGTAGAAGGGGGCTGGAGCCCATTATTCAATCCTTGCTGAGTGAAGGGATCCTAGAGCCTTGCATGTCACCCCATAACACTCCGATTCTGGCAGTCCGAAAGGCAGAGGGAAAATACCGATTGGTACAAGATCTTAGAGAGATCAACAAGAGGACCATCACAAAACACCCTACGGTACCAGACCCGTACACCCTCCTAAGTAAAATTCCTTGTTGCCACGCCTGGTTTACGGTGGTAGATCTGAAAGATGCTTTCTGGGCCTGCCCATTAGCCCTAGAGTGTCGGGATTGGTTTGCCTTCCAATGGGAAAACACCGAAGGGAGTAGGAGAATGCAGCTGAGATGGACTCGGTTGCCGCAGGGCTTCTGCGAGTCCCCTAACCTTTTTGGGCAAACTTTAGAAAAGATCTTGGAAGTATTTGCCCCAGAGGAAGGAGTCCAGATCCTACAATATGTAGATGACCTTCTGGTCTCTGGGGAGAATCAAGAACAAGTCCGAAGGACTAGCATAAAGTTATTAAATTATTTGGGGGAAATTGGATTAAAAGTATCAAGAAATAAATTACAGTTTATGGAACCCCAGGTAATATATCTAGGACATATGATTGGACCAGGGTACAAGAAACTAAATCCTGAAAGGATATCAGGAATTACCTCCCTCCCACCCCCAAAAACAAAAAGGGACATCAGAAAATTATTAGGCCTATTTGGGTACTGCAAATTATGGATAGAAGGTTACACACAAAAAGTCAAATTTTTGTATGAAAAGCTAGTTCTCCCGGACCCAGTAGGATGGACAAAAGAAGATAATGAAAAGCTAGAAGGGCTCAAGCAGGCACTCATTTCAGCGCCAGCCCTGGGACTGCCAGATCTGAAAAAAGAATTCCATCTATTTATCAATACAGAGGAAGGGATAGCCCATGGGGTATTAACTCAGGATTGGGCGGGTTTTAAGAAGCCCATTGCTTATTTGTCAAAACTCCTAGATCCAGTAGCTCGGGGATGGCCCACTTGCCTCCAAGCCATTGCAGCCACGGCCCTTATTGTAGAAGAAGCCAACAAACTAACATTTCAAGGGAAAATTAAAGCATACACTCCCCATGACATCAAGGGAACCCTTAGCCAAGGGGCTCATAAGTGGCTCTCAGACGCCAGAATATTGAAGTATGAAATCATGCTGATGAGCTCAGACCACCTAGAGCTAACGACCACCAAGCTAATAAACCCGGCCCAGTTTTTGTCAGGTGAACCGGCATCAGGCTTTGAACATCAGTGCATGGAGGTGATTAGCCTGCAGACGAAAGTGAGGGCGGACTTAAGTGATATACCCCTAGAACGAGGGGAAATATATTTCAGTGATGGGTCATCAAGAGTAGTAGATGGAGCACGGAAATCAGGATATGCAATAGTGCAAGTATCTAGTAAAGGAGATCTAGAAGTTCTGGAAAAAGGGAAATTGCCAGCACAGTGGTCGGCACAGCTATGTGAAATATATGCTCTAAAGAGAGGGCTAGAGCTCCTAGATAAGAAGTGTGGAACCATCTTTACCGATTCTCGGTACGCTTTTGGTATAGTCCACACCTTCGGAAAAATTTGGGAGGAAAGGGGTTATTTGAACTCCAAGGGAAGAGATTTAATACACAGAGAAATGATCCAATCCCTCCTAGAAGCATTAAAAGGGCCTGAAGAAATTGCGGTAGTGCATGTGAGAGGACATAGGAAAGGTGATTCCTTAGAGGTAAGGGGGAACCGAGCGGCCGATTTAGCGGCAAAAAGAGTAGCTCAAGACCCAGAGGAGTCGATCAAAATCCTGAAACTAACCCGTGTAACTGAGACAGACAGGGAAGAGAATACCATGCAAGAAAAACTAATATTTACTGAGCAGGAACAAAAAGCAATAAAAGATCTAAAATTACAACAAGGGCCCCAAGGGGAGTGGGTACTTCCAGATGGGAGAAAGTTTATATGTAAGGCCCTGGCACGGAGACTCCTAGCTGAAATGCACCAACTTACCCATTGGGGGACCCAAGGGCTCTGTGATCATTTTTTGAGAAATTATGCGTGTAAAGGGATATATGACATCGCAAGAGCTGTCACCCAGGGCTGTATAACGTGCCAAAAAGTAAACCAGAAAGTAATGAGGAAACCTATAGCAGGCGGGAGAGAACTGGCCGAAAGACCATTCCAGAATGTGCAAATTGACTTTACAGAGATGCCTCCAGCAAGGGGATATAAACACCTTTTGGTAATCGTAGATCATCTGACCCACTGGCCTGAGGTTTTCCCCACTCGCAACGAAACCTCAGGGACAGTGGTAAAAATATTATTAGAGAACCTTATCCCCCGATACGGGCTAATAAATAACATCGACTCCGACCAAGGCCCTCACTTCACAGCCCGCATTCTGCATGATATTACTGAAGCCCTGGGCATTCGATGGAGGTTACATACCCCGTGGCACCCCCAAAGCTCTGGCAAAGTTGAAAGAATGAATAAGACTATCAAAACCACCCTTACAAAACTAGCTCTAGAAACGGGCCTAGATTGGGTACAGTGCCTTCCTCTAGCGCTACTACAAATAAGAACCCGCCCTAGGGCAGACCTAGGAGTATCCCCCTATGAAATGTTGTTTGGCCTCCCATTTTTACTCTCCCCTTATAGTACTGCTCAATATGTAGAAGGGGAAGAAGCCTCTCGGAAGTACTTAGAAACTATTGTAAAAACGCTAGAACAACTTAGGAAAAAGGGGTACCTCCCTCAGACTCCTCCCTTAGAAGTATGCACCCATAACATTAATCCTGGTGACTGGGTTTTGATTAAATCATGGAATAATGCTCCTCTTACTCCCCGATTTGAAGGACCATATCAAGTCCTGCTCACCACTCATACCGCGGTTAGGACTCTGGAGAAGGGGTGGACACACATCTCGAGAGTCAAAGGGCCTGTGAAACCCCCGAGTGAGGACACCGACTCCACAGAAACCACCCCAACCTGGACTGCTTTTCCCGCTGGAGCTCTAAAGGTGAAACTGAGAAAAACCCCTAAGAACTGATAATAGCAAACCACGCCAGTAACCTCTGCTACCAGTATAATTTCTACAGACAGAACTAGTTATAAATAAGGAAGTTCGTAAGTTTTCCGAATATATATTAACTGTTATTAGTGTTTGAAACCCCCAAGAAACAGCTGCACTTTCTTAGAAGTATATCGCATACCTTTCCTGGGACAAGTACCCCTGAGGAGAAAACAAATTCCAAAAGAGGGAGAAACGGGAGGGAGGCAGGGAGGACAAGGTTCGGCTCCCCAGTACAAGACCCAGGAAATAATTCCAGGAGGCAAGACCGGGGGAGGTCGAAAATAATGGCTCCTACCGGACTCCTGAGAAAAAGGGGTCAACCCTCCGTGAAAGCACTGATAATAGTAATGGTGTGCTTATATGGCACGGGAGGAATAGACTCCTGTATCAAGTGCTACCATCCATTGTACGATGGGGAGAACCTGGAATCTCTGATTAGAGTACACAGCAACCTGAGCCCTTCCTGCTATAATCAGTCACAATTAGAGACCTGCCAAGAGGGAGGGAAGATCTATTGGATCACCAAGAATACAGCCTCGTTTAGGCAACGGATCCTAGGGGAGTGTCCCATGAAAGATACTTGGTTATGCTTTGAAAAGAGAGGAATAATAAAAGGAGAAATAGACATCATTAAAGAAAGAAAGGTGGATATGACAATTAGTAACAAAGAGTGGGAAGATTTAAGTGGTAAAAATCTATTCATTGACTTAATGGAAAAGATCAGTAAAGAACTAAATATTACCAGATGCTGGGTTTGTGGGAGTACACAAATGTCAGATGTATGGCCTTGGGAAGGCATAAGCCTTAAACCTCGGGAAATTTTAGGACTCCAACTATCAGGGGAGGGACAAATGATGCCAGGCTATAGAAGAAAGGAAAAATGGGAATTGAAAGGCGAGGTGATCGGGGAAGAGTGTATCCTACGGACGGGAAACCAGTTTCGCACCTCAGTAGGCAGATTAGCCTGTAAAAGATACTTGCTAACAAAAGGAACACCTTTCCTTACTCGATGGGTCCCCCAAGAACCCAACAGATACTGGAGTTTAAATAAAAAGGAGAGAGGGTGCATATACCACGAAGGTTACCGTTTATTCGAATGTGCAGAAAAAGGAACAAATCCATTCAAGGGAATTCGCTCCATATCAAAATATTGGGAGCTTCCACACATAACTGATGAAAGTTTCTGGAGAGCTCCAGGGAACTTCTTCTGGATTTGCGGGAAAGCAGCTTATACCCAACTACCAGGGGATTGGACGGGCAGCTGCACAATGGGAGTCATAAAACCAGCTTTCTTCCTACTCCCCAAAGAGGCAGGTCCGGGGTTGGGAGTCCCTTTATATGATGATCTAGAAAATCATACAAAAAGAAAGAAAAGAAGTCTTATTAACCTAGGAGCAACCCAAGAATGGAAAGGAGAGACCTGGACACCAGAGAAAATTATCAACACCTATGGGCCCGCTACTTGGGCACAAGACGGCTCGTGGGGGTATCGAACCCCTATATATCTGTTAAATCGTCTAATAAGACTACAAGCCGTGATAGAAACTATTTCAAATAGGACGGCCCTGGCCCTAGAACATGTCAGTGACCAACTCTCCCAGACTCGAACAGTAGTGTATCAGATAAGGCTAGCCGTTGATTACCTATTGGCTGATGAAGGGGGAATATGTGGAAAATTTAATACTACTGAGTGTTGCCTTGAGATAGATGATAAAAGTGAAGTCATCCGTAACATCTCCAAAGAGATTAGAAAAATTGCGCATGTAGGAACCCAGGAGTGGACCCCACTAATTAATTCAGACTGGTGGGATAACTTTTGGTCTTGGAAAGGCAACTGGTGGAAAAAAGCAGCTTTCTTAGCTATAGCGGGATTAGTTGGATTAATGTTTCTTCCTTGCCTCATACCCTGTTTGAGCAAAATAATTATATCAATGGTCCGATCTAGCTATATGATTCCCATTACCCTAGAAACCTCTCAAAACAATAAGCAGACCAAAGTAATGATGCTAAAAAGTACAGAACAGGAAGCAGCAAAAGAAGCATATGAGCAATACCAAAGGGCTAAAAAGGTTCATGTTTAGGAGCCAAAAGTGGCTAATTGACGCGGGCTTACGCCCGGTCAAAATAAGAGAGGGGGGAATTGTTATAGATGAAAAATTTAATGTCTAATCTTCTGCCTGTTTTATCTCCTCACAGTTCGGAAATCCCTTGTTAATTACCCCATTTATACATCCACCCCTATGCCCAAACTGTATTCCCCTAGTTAACTCCCTAAGTCTCTGTACCCCTCCTGTTATAAGTATTTTGTTAAAAATCCCCTTATGAAGACCTTCTACTTACCGGGTGTGTTGTTGTTGGAAGTTTAAAAGCATTTTCTGACCCCTTGTCCCACTGCGTCGGGTAGTTCCAAAGCCGCTCCCAGAAAACCACTCCCAGAGGAGGCCTCCGATTTCCCAGAGGGCCAAGCGAGCGTTGACTAATAATTATCAGACTGCTACGCACAACAGAATGGACTCTGACAACGAGCCAAGGACAAAGAGGACCAAATAATCTACACGCACCTGTAGAGAAACCTTCAGAGAACTAGAGAGGACTCTTAAGAACTCTGAAGGTGATCGCCATAACCTTAAGAGAGCAAGAGTACAAAGAGACCCCTAGACCAGCAAGCTACGAACGAGTCTCGGGACGTATCCCGTGAGGGCGCAGACTCCGACCCTGCCGGAATCGACAGGCTCGCTGACCCCTCCTCTGGGACGTCGACTCGTCTGGGAGCAGCGGCGGCGTCGCGAACCCCGCACCCCCACCCCCATAGGCTTTCCTATTAAATAAAGGCCTGTCAAGAGAGGAGCACAAGGTCTCCTGGCCCTTATTTTTAACAATTTGCTTTCCGCTCCCTCTCTTCCTGGAATCTGTGTAGAGTGTGTGTGCTCTCTTTTTTTTTTTTTTTCTGCTGATGAAGGTTGGAGGTTGTTTGATGTTTTGGCTTCTTGTTCTTTTTGTTGTTGTGCCCACCCAGGGACGCTAGGTGCTGGAACCCCCGGCCTGGTTCAGGGGTTCCATGTGGTGGTAAAGTCTCTCCTCCAACCCATGATTCCAAAGAAAAACTGCAGCCTCTTATTGTTTGGTCTCAAGGCAGTTTATTGCTAATTATCTAAAAGATTGTTTTCGTGGGCTGTAGCTGTTTGGTCAGCAGCCCAGGCAGGAGGCACACACACTCCTGACACCCTCTCTATCTGGTGTCTTCTTCTTCTCTCTCCCCACCCAGGGCTGCTGCTGTCTTTTATATGATATATTACGTGTTCCATGTTTATAGTTTTCCCCCAATACCTACTACCTATGTTAAAAGGTGCTTTTCTACTCTAAACCAATCCATAAGTGCCAGCATCACCAAGAACATGGAGGCAAGGAAGAAGAAGGAGGAAGAACAGGATCAGCCCACTTTCCTCCATCTTAGAACTTCTGACCCCCATGTACAAAGTAAAAACCCCCCTGGACAGGTGCTAAAACCTCCCTGTAAAATACTAAAAAATTTTCCCCTCTACTTTGTAACTGCTTCTACTATACTATCTAACCCTTTGTGACTGCTTGCTCCACCTCCAAAGTTGGTAACTCATTCCGTGGCTCAAACTCAAAATCACAGCTGTTTCCAGCTGCCTGCCAGGGTCTAAAATGCTTCTGACCAAGGCCTGGAACCTCCAAGAATGTCTGAGGAACATTTTGAGTTCCAACACTGGCCGAGCCACATCTTTTTACGTGTAAATTGGGTTTCAACATACACCAGGTTTCGCCTGCGAGGGTTGGGGGAAGTCCTAATACAAACATGTATACTCCAACAAATATTCAATATCACATATATCATGGTAGAAATGGCGCAAATTATATCTACTGCATATAACAGGAGTGAGCAGCAAATGCCAAGACCAGGACTAGAGGGCCCCTGGCTTCTGCCAGGTAGGCCAAAGGGACACTGGGATCCCTTGGACTGTGTGGATCCATGGCCTGGCATAGCAGAGCCACAGGAGCTCATGGCTTTCGGTGACCCAGGGCACAATGTCCCCTGTTGCCATCGAGATCTGTAGGGGTAGAATCCATCTCTATTCCTGTGGTGAAGGGGGATCCTAACCGGGACTGAGCTGGGAGATGAAGTGACCCTGACTGGGAATGGCCAAAACAGGCCCTTGAGACTGGACATGAGGCCCCAGGAATCCTTAGCACAGATTCTCTTGAAATACAGATTTTTGGGGTTCACTTAAGTTAACAAAATGAATGAAGCATTTATATGTTAGTTGTAGGGTTATGTGTTGAATTTTAACCTTTTACTTAAGAAACCTCTGCCATGGTACAAAGGGCATAAGAAAATGCAAATTTCTGAAGCATCTTGCATAAAGAGCAATACCTAGGGATGCAAAGAACCCAGATAAAGATAAACAAGCTCCTCTGTCTCCAATCCTACCAAGACTGACAGACGTACACAGATAAGCACCAAAGGACAAAAAGTGCACATGCAGAGAGGAAAAGTTCAAAAGTTCAGTCATGAGGAAGACCAAAATCTTCAGCTTCAGAAGACCCCCGTATGACCACCACAGCAAACCATATGTGCCCAGAAGGGTGTGGACCTATTTAGCATGAGACGCAAGGGCAGGCAGTACCAGGGCAACGTTGAATAAACCTAGAAAAGTTGTGCAATGTATTGCATATGGAAAACCTTGGGAATAAAGGTGTGGGTCAGACTGAGGCTCCAGGCACAAGTTTTCAGAGAGATATCTCACTTGTGCCGAGTGCTGACAATACATACTCACTTCATAAATACCCCAGGTTGTGGAATCTATTTATTTATTCCATGTATCGCTTCACACTCAGGAGAGGAAATTTCAGGGAGCCCAAACGGCATCATGGGGCTTTGGTAGAGCTGCTGTGGGGACAGAAGGAATTCAACTGCCATGGCCTGATCCCGACTGTCCTGGAAAAGGTGGAAGCTCCGGAACCCCCACAGGGCCTTTGTGACATCCTCAGGGCTTTCCCTGGAAATCGTTCCTTTTGTGACCCTTTGGATTCTGAACCTTGTTGCTGTTGCTGTTGGTTTTATTCTCTCTTGTTGCTGTTTCAGGAAATTGTTCTTCTCTCTGCCCTGTGGGATCTTTGTGCCTCCACAAGGAGGGAGAGTGGCTGTTTTTAGTGGCAGCACCCACAGGTGTGGGTGCCCATGGGTGGGACCCCCAGTGCCCACCAGTTCCCCCCGGTGTCACAGCACACTCCCGTAGATGTCACCGGGTTCCCCAGGTCGCTCGTGGGGTCCCCGCAGCTCCGCATAGGTCACCTGGGGATCCTGGAGCGTGGTGGCATGGGGGGACGCTGCAAGAGACACAGGCTGTGACATCTGGGTGGGGTGACACTTGTGGGTGACATGTCCCTGTGCGTGTGTCCCCCCCCGTACTCACCTCCTGCCCTCTCGGGGGTCACAATTTGGGTGTACAGCACCTCCCCCTCCTCTGGGCAGGCCGGGGGAACAGAGGGGGCGCTGAAGGAATAAAGGGGATGTGTGGGAAGGGATGGAGAGTTTTGGGGTTGGGCTAAAAGGGGACTCATGGCTGGAGACCACCACTCACCTTTCTTGGTGCTTCCTGGTGGCTGCAGAGGAAAGAGGGGAGGGGTCACTGTGGGGTCCCAGAGCCCTGATCCCTCTCAGGATTCCTGAACCTCCATGAAACCCTCAATTCCCCTCAGGAACCCTGAGCATCCCTGGAGCCCCCCAGAAATCATGAACACCCACAGTGCCCCCAAAAAACTCAGCCTCAACAACCCAAAACTCAGCAGGGACAGAGACCCCCTCAAACCACCCCAAAGGCCCCTGAAAGAAGCCCCAACATCCCTGCAGGACCCTTCAGCACCTCCCCAAACCCTACAGGATCCCCAGCCAAGGTAACAGTTCAGGGGTTCCCTATCGTTCCCAAATTTTGGTGGCCTCTACAGCTCCCTGGGATCCCCGTCACCCCATTGTCACCCACCCACACGGTGCCACCGGTGCCAGGCCACAATGACACCCACGAGCAGGACCAGGAACAAAAGGGCGCCACCGACCCCTGCGGCCACTGCAAGAAACAGAGGGGGACACATCAGGATCACCCATCACCCCAGGGGTGCTGCACTCCCTGGTGACCCTGTGTGACCCCACCTGTGTTCCTGTGTCCCCATGGTGTCACCTCCAGGGCCAGCTCTGGGCTGAGTGCATGGAACACACGGTGCCCATCCTGTCCCAGCTGGTTGGTGGCCACACACTGGTAGGTGCCCGAATGTGCCACCTCGACGTCCTCAAACTCCAGGAGGGGACCCCGGGCCACCTTTGTCCCGTTGTGCAGCCAGGTGAAGGTGACAGGGGCTGAGCCCACCTGCACCGAGCAGCGCAGGGTCACGGGATCACCTGTGCGCACCTGGTGTGCCAGGGGACTGGGGGTGATGGTGGCATTAGCCACAGGCACTGCGGGGACACAGACAGGGCTGGCACTGGGCGGGGTGGGATGGGTTGCCGTGGGTGGGGTCTGCCCCAGCCCGAGGGTCCCGCTCACCCAGCACGGTGACATTCAGGGGGTCACTCTCGGCCACGCTGTCCCCGTTGCTGACCCGGCACCGGTACTGGCCGCTGTCATTGTCCCCAACGTGCCGCAGCTCCAGGCCGGGCCCGGTGCCCAGCAGTGCCCCTGAGCCCTCCCGGTGCCAGGAGAAGGACAGGGGACCTGTCCCCTTGGCCACCGCGCAGCTCAGCACCAGGCGGTCCCCAAGTGCCACCTGTGCCGTGGGAGGCTGCGCCAACAGGGACACCCCCGAGGGCGGGACCCCTGTGGGAGGGGGACACCAGGGGACAGTGAGGAACCGAGGGATTTGGGGAGGGGCAGGGGGACCCCAGGGAGGGAGAGGGGGGCAGAGATGGGGGGGGCTTGGAAAGGAACTCCGAGGTTCGGGGAGGGGACACCGGGAGAGGGAGGGGGATGACACCAGGCAGGGATGAGGGGACCCAGGGAGGAATGGGGAGACACGAGCCGGGAATGGGGCATCTGGGAGGGAGCTGGGGTAGTAATGGGGGGACACACAAAAGGTGTCGGGGAAGGATGGGGATCCCCAGGCAGGGCTGGAGGAGCTGGTAAGGGATGGGGGGACCCAGGGTGGGATTCGAGAAGGGATGGGGGGACCTGGGACACAGATGGGGGACCCAGGAAAGGATGGAACGAGCCAGGGAGGGATGCGGGCCGTGATGAAGAGTGCTGGGGATGTTGTCAGGGAGGGCTGGGGATCCCCTGACAGTGTTGGGGGACCCTGGGCGGGTCCCTGGAAAGGATGGGGTGATTGGGGAAGGGATGGGAGGAAGGAGCTGGGGAGGACTGAGGGCACCAGGGCGGGACCTGGGAAGGGAGGGGGGGACCCGAGAAATGTGTCAGGCAGGGCTGGGGGTCCCCAGATGCTGATGGGGGTCCCCAGACAGGGACCCAGGGAGGCCCTGGGGGCTCCCCGTGCCCATCCCCGCACTCACTGCGCACCGTGACATGGAGCCTGGTGCTTCTCTTCCGCACGGCCCCCCCCTCGGAGCGCACCTCGCAGCTGTAATTCCCCGAGTGGGAGACCCCCACTTTGGGCAGCAGAAGCTGCGGGGACCCCTGCGGGCCCCCCACCACCTGCCCATCCTGGTAGAACACATGCAGGAGGGAGGCTCGGGGCCGCAGGGGGCTGGGGGTGCTGAGGCAGCTGAGAGCCAGGGGGGACCACTCGGTGGGCTTGGGGGAACCCTCCAGCACCGGCACCAGGAAGAGCTCAGGGAAGGCGAGGGGAGGTGAGGACGGTGACTCTGAGTCTGATGGGAAGTGGCTTTGGGGGTGCCAGGATATTGGAGTTCACGCTGTGGGGGTGCTCACCCTGCACTGTCACTGTCACTGGCAGTGACTCCTTCCAAGCCCAGTTTTCCATCCAGCCCTTGCAGCTGTAGCGGCCACTTTGGTGCAGCCGCAGCGGGGACAGGGACAGCTCGGTCCCCTCACGGAACCACCTCAGTTCTTTGCCCTCGTGATAGAAGGACACTGAGGTGACAGTGTAGTTCGACCAGCCCCGGCAACGCAGTGTCAGCGTGTCTCCCTCCAGCAGCACCCGCGCCGGCACCTGCAGCACCAGCCAGTCTGGGGGACAGAGGGGTCCTGTCACACCCCATGGCACCGGGACCCCCCATCGGGTCACACCAGCACACCAGGGTTCCCCAATTTCAGCACGGGGTCCCCTCAGAGCAGGGGACAGGCTCTGGGCACATCAGGGGGTGACCCATGGAGCGGAGCCCACCCAGAGCCCTTGGGGTTCCCATGGTGCCAGGCTGGGGACACCCAAACCCCTCTCACCGTCTGAGACCATCACAGGGGAGCTGAGCCCGGTGCCAGGTCTGTGACACTGGTAGGTGCCACTCTCAGTGACAGTGACTTGGTCTTGTCCCTGCTGGCCCCATCGCTTCCCATCCTTGTACCAGGTGGTGGCACTGGCGGTCCCCGAGCCCTGGCAGGTCAGTGTCACCTGGTCCCACAGCACTGCCGGCCTCCAGGGAGGCTCCACAAGGAGCTGGGTGGTCTGGGCACCTGTGGGTGACAGGGGACACCAGCCTGCCAGGGCCACCACGGGGCTGGGGACAGCGGGGTGGGGACATGGCATCCCCCGAGGACTCACCAGCGAGGCTGAAGGTCTGGGCTGGAAGGGAGAAGGGACAGGGCTGGGTGGGGGTGGCACTGTGGGGACAGTGCCACTGAGGGCAAAGGGTTTGTGTGCTGTCCCCAAAGTGTCCCCGTGGGGAGAACCTTCAGTACTTGTGGGAAAGTGCGTGGGGATGGTCCCCAAAAGATTTGGCGAGGCACGGGGACATGTCTATGTCACAGCCACCACTGCAGCACATCCATGTGGCACAGATGCCTTGGGAAAAGGGACACTGAGGCCACCCTGGGCTGAGGCAGAACATGGGGACACTGTGGACACCCTGGGCACCAGGACACCACGGACACAGCCCTTGCTGGCCCAGGTCACCCCCACCAGCTCCTGATCCCATCCCCATGGCCACATGCTCACCCCTCTTGTCCCCTTCTGTCCCTGCATCCCAGTTCCCTTGTCCCTGTGCCCAGAGCTCCCTGAGCCCAAAGGTGCCAGTCCCCACATTCCTGTCCCCACATTCCCATCCCCAAATTCCTGCCCCCTCTTCCTGTCCCCAAAGCCATCTGACATCCCCAGTCACTCCAAGCTCCACTGTGGGCAACAGGGACTGGCACTGTTGGCCTTGGGGACCTCAGGGGACCCCGCAGCCCCCCTGTGCCCCCTCCCCACCAGTCTCTGCCCCACCAGGGCCCATCCCTGGGCTGTCAGGCCTGTGCCCGGGGCACTCACCCCACAGGAGCAGTGCCACCTTCCCGGCCATCCCGGTGTCCCCAGCCATGTGGACTGGCTGTCCCTGGCTGCTGTGGCCACCGCTCCCCTGGCTGGCGGCTCTTCGGATGAAGAGGAAGGAAGCGAGGTCACGTCTTATCCCCACGTGGGGGTGGCCCATGCTGAGGGCAGGGTGGGGACAGGATTGGGGCAGGGTGGGGGAAATGAGACACAGCAGGGGACAGGTTGGGGACAATTTGGGATAGTCTGGGGACATGGTGGGGGATGCTGCTGGGGGCTTGGGGGTTGTGGGGAACCAAGGATGGGTGTCCAGGAGAGTGGGGCTCCAGGGGAATTGGCGTCTCCATGCCTGCGGGGATTCAGGGATGGGGGTGCTGTGGGAACATGGTCCCCAGGCATTTGGGCTCATGGCATGTGGGTGCCAGGGTTTGGGTTGTACGGGGGAAAAAAGAACCCTTGGGAAGAGGGGTTCTAGTGGAAGAATCAGCCACTGGGATGGGATCAAGGCAAGGCTGGTCCCGGGCAATGGCAGTCCTGGGATTGGGGTCCCTGGGAAGGAGAGACAAAAGTGATGGAGGTCCCATGGTTGGGGTTCCAGGAATGGGATGCCAGGGATGGGAAATGGCAGGGTGGACATGGGGGTCACAGCTCTTTCTCAGGGTGCATCAGATTTTGGGGTGACCCAGGGCCCAGCACAGCCCCCAGTCTGGGGAGCTCGTTTCCTAGGCAGTATCACATGGGGCTCCTGGGTTGCTGCCTGACTCTGTGCCCTCCCCTGCCATTGAATTTTCCCAGTCTTTATTTCTCCTTTAATTTTCCTCATTTTGTGCCATGCCCCCTGACCCCTGGTTCCTGGCTCAACAATCCAGGGAGCACATGAGCAGGGAATGGGTTGGGGGAACCCAGGGGTAGGGGAAAATGGGGAGTGGGGAGTTCAGGGAAGGGTGGGGAGGCTGTGGGGAATGGAGGTGTTGGGCTGTGCCCCTCAACACTTTCACTTTCTTTTTGCTGGACAAGAAGGAACAGGCTGTTTGTGCTGAGACTCTGATGAGAAAGGGGGAGGGGATTCTGTCCTGGGGGAAAACCAGGGGAGTCCTGTCCTGGGAGGTCCTTGTTTTGTGGAAATCCAGTCCAGGGGCGACACATCCTGGCATGGGGGGTCCTGTCCAGTGCGTGGCACTTCCAGAAATGTCCCTGCATATTCCTGGATGGCTGCCTGTTCCAGGGCTGGCACATCCTGGGCACCCCTGTCAGTGAAAGGCTGGAGCCCAGCCATGGCCCAGCCCCACTGCACAGGGGTGGCCACTGGCCAGCCCTGCTCTGGCCAGCCCCAGGTGGCAGCCAGGACCTGAGGGTCCCCCTAGTCCCCCGGCTTTGATTCTGGCAGCTTTAGAGCTGCTGCAGAGGTGAGAATCCTGTGGGGGAAGTGGCCTGCCTGTGGTTTGCTCAGCCCTGCAAGAAGCACAAAACCCAAAGGGAGCCCAAGCAGTGGCTCTGCGAGGGCCTTGGATGGTTTTCAGAGCAGGGCTGGCTGGAAACTGCCCCTGCAAGGGCAGCTGAGAGGGAACCAGTCCGGAAATGCAGCAATTAATCATTTTGTCTCTTGCAGCAAGGGTCTGAGATAGCTCCAGAAACCCTGCAAAGACAATAACGTTTTGCACAAGAACCTGACCAGGTCCCTCCTCCTTGCTCTCTCAAACCTGCAGCCCTGTGGACCATCATGGCAAGAATATTTGGGTTCTGGCTCGGCTGCCCTACAAGAGGGAATTGTGTGGAAACATCGAGCAATGTCTGTGTGCTGCGGCCGTGGTGGGGCTGTGGGGAGTGACCCTGTCTGGATTCCAGGTGTCCCCAGAGCTGCTCCATCCCTGCCCTCCTCACCTGCACAGGGCACGGGGAATAGACAGGGCTCTGCCCCAGCCCTGCCCCACCCCTGCCAGGGTACCCCTCCAGTTCGCGGAGCTGTGGGGACCTTACCCTGGTAGCACTCGCTCCGGACATGTCGCTGTAATGAACAAAGTTCCCAATGTCCCCAGGGTCGCCAGGCGGACAGGGCCTTCCTGGGTCCCATGTTAACACTGGAGCAGTGGCTACTTCTAATTAAGTACTGATATGGAATTGTTAATTAGCTAATTGCTCTGTTTGTTTTATATAAACCACGTGGGGATCACCTACCCCCCTGCCCCCGCTAACCGACACTACCATACTAGGACTAAGATGCAAATAGAGGAACCTCTGGAATCATGGGAGGGGGTTTTGCGGATAAAGACACCACTAAATGGAAAACTGAACACAGTGGAGGGGGCTGGACAGGTGTGCTGGCTGGGGAAAGGGAAACACATCCCTGATCGAGATTTGACCTGTCAGCATCACCTACAGAAGTTTGGACTGGAGTAGGCTGTGGGAATCAGGAAAAAAGGAGGCGGATTTTCCTGGACTTACCAGGAGGAAAGGAGGACAAACAGCTGCTGATCAGGATTTCAGCAACAGGCTCTGCACATCTCCTCACCCTTCAGCTAACAGTGTGCCATGAGGAAAGGAGAGGGGACAATTGCTGATGAGGACTTCAGATACTGACTGCACACCTCCCCACCCTTTCGGCTACCAGTCTGCCACATGGACTTCAGAGACAGACTCTGCATACCTTTCCCCCTTCAGCTACCTGGAAAAAACTACAACAGCGGGGGCGAGCTCCGTGTCGAGCCCCCTCCCCAGCTGATCTTTATTAATAAAGAGCAGAACATTAATAAAGGCATAAGCCGGGTTTGTTTCAATTTGGGGGCTCGTCCGGGATAGCCACACCTGAAAGGAGCTCCAGACAGCAGGACAGCTCAACCACTGCTTCAAGGGCCCCCCGGGAGTTGCTGTCTACCTCTGGACCCAAGGATCAGCGTGAGACGAGCAACGCAGAGGAGCAACATGGAGGAGCAACACGGAGAAGCAACGCAGAAGAGTGATGGATCGGTAAGAAAAACCGGGAGGCGAGAAAGCGAGTGAGGAAGCGAGCGGAACAGAGGAGTGATGAGGCATCTCCTTAGAGGTAAAGCAGGCCCTCCTCTGAGCTTGGGAGGTTCTCTAGGGGTAAAGTAAGTTCCTGGCAATCAGGGCAAGGGGAATGCCCAGAGCAGGGCAGGTGGGATGTCCCTGGCAGGTGGAGCAGGATGTCCTGGCAGGCAGAGAGCATGTCCCCAGCAGGCAGGACGGGATAACAGGGCAGGTGGGCTTCTGCCCACTGCCGGTGGTGGTGCCGGGACCGATTGGTGCCGGTGAGTTTGCAAAAGGAGCGATTTCCCCTCCTCCCTCCCTCCGAGGCCGCCATCGGCCCTGAGGGGATCGAGCTCGAGTGGGGCGCCCCCTGCTGGCCGGGAGCGCTCCCTGCAGCGCCCCCTTCTGGCCGTGGCCATAACTGCACCAAAGACTAACTGAGCCCTGAGTGGGAAGGAAAGTTCTGGGTTTGTGTTGTTTGTTCTGTTCTGCTTGATAAATTTCCCAGCAAAGAGATGCTATTTAGTTTTCTGTACTTTTGTCTATAAACTTCATCAGTTTTGACATTTAAAAAAATTTTAGACATGGGTCTTCTTATTCCAGCAGGGTTCCCACTTTCCTTGGCAGACATATCTCTTGTAAACCGAAAGGCATGATCACTCCTGGATTTCAATGTGGATGGGACAGACACCCCAAGAGGAGACAGAGTAAAGGTCTTGGCCACCTCATGCTCTGCCTCTTAAGCCGTTTGGCCTCTCCTCAGCTGGCACTTCTGGTCTCCTGGCCACTCAGGACCAGAGTTTGGTAGAGTGTCACACTGTCTCCAGTGTGCCACGGCTGATAGACTGATGGCGAGACAGGGCCCTGTCTCCCTAAAGCAAGGCCTGACCCATCCCTGCGACACAGAGGTTTTCCAAAATGTCTCCAGAAACCAAACGTTTCCTGTCTGTGACACCCCACCCTGTGCCATGACCGGATCCCGACTGTTCTGGAAATGGGAGAGGCTGCGGAACCCCCACAGGGCCTTTGTGACAACCTTCGGTGGGGAACATGAGGAGGGGATTGGGACAGAGGACAAGAGAATCCAGAGCTTCCTGAAGGCTGCTTTGGCCATCAGAGCAAGGAAGGTCCAGGGTCCTGCCAGGTTTCTCTGGTGAAAAAAACATGCTGGGGAAAATGTCTGGGGTTCGTTCCTTGTCAGGGCTTTCCCTGGAAATAATTCCTTTTGTGACCCTTTGGATTCTGAACCTTGTTGCTGTTGGTTTTATTCTCTCTTGTTGCTGTTTCAGGAAATTTTTCTTCTCTCTGCCCTTTGGGATCTTTGTGCTTCCACGGGGAGGGAGAGGGGCAGTTTTTAGTGGCAGCACACCCACATGTGGGTGCCCATGGGTGGGACCCCCAGTGCCCCCCAGTTCCCCACCGGTGTCACAGCACATTCCTGTAGATGTCACTGGGTTCCTGAGGTTGCCCGTGTGGCCCCCGCAGCTCCGCATAGGTCACCTGGAGATCCCAGAGTGTGGTGGCATGGGGGGACGCTGTGAGAGACACGGGCTGTGGCATCTGGGTGGGGTGACACTCGTGGGTGATGTGTCCCTGTGCATGTGTCCTCCCTTACTCACCCCCTGTCCTCTGGGTGATAACAACGTGGGTGTACAGCACCTCCCCCTCCTCTGGGGGTGCAGGGGGATGTGGCAGAGCCCTGAGAGAATAAAGGAGATGTGTGGGAAGGGATGGAGACTTGTGGGGTTGAGTAAAACGGTACTCATGGCTGGAGACCCCCACTCACCTTTCCTGGTGCTTCCTGGTGGCTGCAAAGGAAAGAGGGGAAGGGTGACTGTGGGGTCCTTGGGCCCTGACCCATCTCAGGATTCCTGAATGTCCATGGGAACCTCCTCTCCCCTCAGGAGCCCCAAGTATCCCTGCAGCCCCTCAGAATTCATGAACATCCCCAGTGCCCCCGACCAACTAAGCCTCATGAACCCAAAGCAAGGCAGGACCAAGATCCTTCAAATGCCCACAGGGCCCCTGAAAGAAGCCCCAACATCCCTGCAGGACCTTCCAGGACCTCCCCAAGCCCTACAGCACCCCCAGACAAGGTCACCTTTCTGGGCCTGTGAGTGCTGCCTTATTGCTCCCCAGTTCTGGAGGCCTCTTCAGCTCCCTGGGACCCCCATTCACCCATTGTCACCCACCCACTCAGTGCCACTGGTGCCAGGCCACAATGACACCCACGAGCAGGACCAGGAACAAAAGGGCGCCACCGACCCCTGTGGCCACTGCAAGAAACAGAGGGGGACACATCAGGATCACCCATCACCCCAGGGGTGCTGCACTCCCTGGTGACCCTGTGTGACCCCACCTGTGTTCCTGTGTCCCCGTGGTGTCACCTCCAGGGCCAGCTCGGGGCTGAGTACCCAGAACACGCAGTGCCCGTCCTGTCCCAGCTGGTTGGTGGCCACACACTGGTAGGTGCCCGAATGTGCCACCTTGACGTCCCCGAGCTCCAGGAGGGGACCCTGGGCCACCTTTGTCCCATTGTGCAGCCAGGTGAAGGTGACAGGGGCTGAGCCCACCTGCATCGGGCAGCGCAGGGTCACGGGATCACCTGCGCGCACCTGGTGTGCCAGGGGACCGGGGGTGATGGTGGCATTGGCCACAGGCACTGCAGGGACACAGACAGGGCTGGCACTGGGCAGGGTGGGACGGGGGTGCTGTGGGTGAGGTCACCCCCAGCCTGAGGGTCCCGCTCACCCAGCACGGTGACATTCAGGGGGTCACTCTCGGCCACGCTGTCCCCGTCACTGACCCGGCACAGGTACTGGCTGCTGTCATTGTCCCCAACGTGCCACAGCTCCAGACGGGGCCCGGTGCCCAGCGATGCTTCTGAGCCCTCCAGGTTCCAGGAGAAGGACAGGGGACCTGTCCCTGTGGCCACTGCACAGCTCAGTACCAGGCTGTCCCCAGATGCCACCTGTCCCCCGGGGGGCTGCACCAACAGGGATACCCCCGAGGGTGGGACCCCTGGAGATGGGGGGACACCAGGGGACAGTGAGGGACCCAGGGGAGAGGAAGAGGAGCAGGGAGGCCCCAGTGAGTGGGAGGGGGCACAATAAGGAAGGGGCTTGGAAAGAAGCTCGAGGAAGGATGGAAGGTCCAAGGTGGAGACAGTGGGAGAGGGAGGTGGGTGACACCAGGAAGGATTGAGGGGACCCAGGAAGGGGATGGTGGGACCTGAGGAGCATGCGTAGACCTTAGAGAGGGATGGGGGGGACCCTGAGAAGGGTGACGGGACCTGTTGAGGGATCGGGAGATAGGAGCTAGGAATGGGGGATTGTGGGGAAGGACCCAGGGCAGGGACGGTGAGACACAGAAAAGGTGTTGGGGAAGGATGGGGGTACCCATGTAGAGCTGGGGGAGCTGTGGAGGTACCCATGAGAGGAGGCATGGAGCCAGGGAGGGATCCTGGAAAGGTTGGGGGCCCAGGGCAGGGCTAGGGGTACCCAGGCAGTGATGAGGGACCCGGGGAGGCTGTGGGGGCTCCCAGTGCTCATCCCTGCACTCACTGTGCACAGTGACGTGGATCCGGGCGCTGCTCTTCCGCACATTCCCCTCCTTGGAGCGCACCTCACAGCTGTAATTCCCCGAGTGGGAGACCCCTATTGTGGGCAACAGCAGCTGCGGGGACCCCTGCGGGCCCCCCACCACCTGCCCATCCCAGTAGAACACGTGCAGGAGAGAGGCTCGGGGCTGCACGGGGCTGGGGGTGCTGAGGCAGCTGAGAGCCAGGGGGGAACCCTTGGTGGGCTCAGGGGGACCCTCCAGCACCGGCACTGGGAAGAGCTCAGGAAAGGAGATGGGAAGGTGAGGATTGTGACCCTGAGTCCACTGGAAAGTGACCTTGGGTCTGTCAGGATACTGGAGTTCCAGCTGTGGGTGTGCTCACCATGCACTGTCACTGTCACTGCTGCTGACCTTCTCAGCCAGGATTTCACCAAACCCTCACAGCGGTAGCGGCCACTGTTTTGCAGCTGCAGAGGGGACAGTGACAGCTTGTTTCCCCTGAGGAACCACCGCAGATCCTTCTTGTCCCAGAGAAATCGCACCCTGGTGACTGGGTTGTCCTGACTGCCTCGGCATCGCAGTGTCATGGTGTCCCCCTCCAGCAGTGCCTGTGCTGGCACCTGCAGCACCAGCCAGTCTAGGGGACAGGAGAGACCCATCTCACTGAGGGGCTCCACACAGGTCAGAGTTGCACTGGGTGGACACCTGGACATCTGGGTGGACTGGGGTGCACTGGGATGCTCCTGTTTGCAGGGGACAGGTTCTTGCCACACGAGGGGTGTGAGGTCACCCACGGAGTGGAGGCCACCCAGACCTATCAGGGACCACCCTGATCATTTAGGATCCCCTCCTCCCCATCTAAGACTCTCATGGTGGGGCTGAGCCCGGTGCTGGGTCTGTAACATGTGTAGGTGCCACTCTTGGTAACAGTGATTCGGTCTCGTCCCTGCTGTCCCCAGTGCTGCCCATCCTTGTACCAGGTGGCGGCACCGGTGGTCCCTGAGCACTGGCAGTTCAGTGTCACCCGGTCCCACAGTACTGCGGGCCTCCAGGGGGGCTCAACGAGGAGCTGGGTAGACTGGGCACCTGTGGGTGACAGGGGACACCAGCCTGCAAGGGCCACCAAGGGGCTGGGGACAGTGGGGTGGGGACATGGCATCCCCCGAGGACTCACCAATGAGGCCAAGGGTCTGGGCTGGAAGAGAGAAGGGACAGGGCTGGGTGGGGGTCACAGTGTGGGGACTGTCCTCGTAGGGAGAACTTTCAGTTATGGTGAGAAGGTGCATGGGTATGGCCCCCAGAAGATCTGGAGAGGCTGGGGGACATGTCTGTGTCAGGGCCACCCCTGCACCACATCCGTGTGGCACAGAAGCCTTGGGAACAAGGACACCGAGGCCACCCTGTAGTACATGGGGACACTGTGGATAGCCTGGGCACAAGGACACCATGGACACACCCCATGCTGGTCCAGGTCACCCCCAACAGCTCCTGATCCCATCCCCATGATCCCATCCCCATGACCCCATCCTCACCCTTCTTGTCCCCTTCTGTCCCTGCATCCCAGTTCCCTTGTCCCTGTGCCCAGAGCTCCCTGAGCCCAAAGGTGCCAGTCCCCACATTCCTGTCCCCACATTCCCATCCCCAAATTCCTGCCCCCTCTTCCTGTCCCCAAAGCCACCCGACATCCCCAGTGACACCAAGCTGTACTGTGGGCAACACAGACTGGCACTGCTGGCCTTGGGGACCTCAGGGGACCCCGCAGCCCCCCTGTGCCCCCTCCCCACCGGTCTCTGCCTCACCAGGTCCCATCCCTGGGCTGTCAGGCCCGTGCCGGGGCACTCATCCCACAGGAGCAGTGCCACTTTCCCGGCCATCCCAATGTCCCCAGCCATGTGGACTGGCTGTCCCTGGCTGCTGTGGCCACCGCTCCCCTGGCTGGCGGCTCTTTGGATGAAGGGGAAGGAAGCGAGGTCATGTCTCATCCCCACGTGGTGGTGGCTCATGCTGAGGGCAGGGTGGGGACAGGACTGGGGCAGGGTGTGGATCTGGTGGGACATGGGGATGATGGTGAGCCATGGTGGGGATGTGGTGTTGGCAGAATTTGGAGTCTGAGGTGGAATGGGGTGCCTAGGGATGGGGTCTCAGAAGAATGGGTGTCGCAAGGGCTGGGTGTACTCAGACTCAGGACTAAGGGTCCGAGCACTATGTGGTGCTGAGGGATTTGTGATCATGGGAAGGGGGCCAAAGGAATGGAGGTACAGGAGAACAGGGTTCCTGGGGGAATCAAGTTCCCCAAGGGAAGGGAGGTCAGAGAGACTGGAATTACTGGGATGGGGTTCCTTGGGAATGGAGATCCTGAGGAATTGCAATCTACGCATGGGGGCCCCAGTGAAATGGGGACAGAAGTAATGGGGAGGAATGGGGATCCCATGACTGGGGTCCCAGGGAAATGGGGGTACCAGGGATGGGCAGTGCCTGGGTGGGCACGGGGGTCACAGCTCCTTCTCTGGGTGCCTCAGATTTGGGGGTGACCCAGGGCTCAGCACAGCCCTCTTGGGGTGCTTGTTTCCTGGGCATGCATCACATGGGGGTCCTGGGTTGCTCTACCTCTGTGTCCTCCCCTGCCCTTGACATTTCCCTCTTGTTATTTCTCTTTTTCCCTTATTTTCCTCACTTTTGTGCCATGTCCCCTCACCACTGGTTCCCGACTCAGCGATCCAGGGGAGCATCTGAGCAGGGAATGGGTTGGGGGGACTCCGGGGAGGAGAAATATGGAGTGTGTGGGGGTGCAGGGAAGGGTGGGGAGGCTGTAAAGATGGGAGTGTTGGGCTGTGCCCCTCAACATTTTCACTGTCTTTTTCCTGGACAAGAAGGAAGAGGCAGTTTGTGCTGAGAGTCTGATGAGAAAGGCGAGGGGATTCTGTCCTGGGGGAAAACCAGGGGAGTCCTGTCCTGGGAGGTCCTTGTTTTGGGGAAATCCAGTCCAGGGGTGACACATCCTGGCATGGGGGGTCCTGTCCAGTGCGTGGCACTTCCAGAAATGTCCCTGCATATTCCTGGATGGCTGCCTGTTCCAGGGCTGGCACATCCTGGGCACCCCTGTGTCTTGGTTTGACAAGACAGGAGTCTGTGAAAGAGGGCAAAGCCTCCTGTGCAATGGAGAATGGTAAACCCCCTTCTTTCTGAATTACTAGGATTTTTAAATTAAAGGCTCTCAGGCAAAGATATGGGAGTGGGAGTAACAATTCTTTACTAGGAGAAAACTAGACAACAATTTAAAAAGGCAAATGCAATCGGTACAAACAAAACCAGTGAAAGAAAAAGTCCAGAACCTGAGGGATGCCAGTATTAGTTCTGCTGGGACAATTGCTTCCCTTGCAATAGTTGATGAATTGCAGCTGCAGTGGTGATCTTTAGAAGGGTATAGTTTTCCTCTGAAGATCTGGTGGCAGTGGGGCCGGTCTTCCTCTGCGCCGGGGTTGCCTCTGAGCTCCGCCGCCGTCGGCTTAGCGCGCGCCGGCTGCTTCGCTGTGAGTGCCGCCGAAGAGAGCTGCTTCTCCGGGAATCCCGCGAAGAGAGAGAGAGCGAGCTGCTTCTCTCCCTAAAAGCTACCCCTTTATACTATAATAGAGTGCTTGGCTTCCCCTCTGGGCGGGACCCCCCTCACTTACCAGCCCGGCAGGGAGTCAGTCAATAGTGTATAAACAAACCATTGCCTTTACGGGGCAAACCATTGTCTCTGAGAGAGATAACAAAACCTGTCCGACAGGTTTGCTTTTAACAGATGGCAAATAGAATACAAGCTTATTTTACAACCCAGGACATTATCCACCCCTTATTCTATTTCCATCTGCACACCATGAAATCTTACACCCAGTTTTCTCTTAAGACCAAGTTTCCCTGTGGTACACAGCGGGTCTCCCCATCTTTCTGCATTACCCACCAAGTGTAACCAGGTCCTTGAGCAAAGACAATCCCACGAATGGTTTGGTCTTTGCCTGAGGTGGGATTAATCCAAACAGTTTTCCCTAAAATACCTTTCATATGTACTACAGGGACCTTATCTCCATCTACTGCGTGTAAGGGTTCTGACTGAGCAGGGCCAGCTCGATTGACAGACCCCCGGGTGTTGACCATCCAGGTTGCTTTTGCCAGGTTAATTTCCTAGTTTCTAAATGTTCCCCCACCAAGTGCCTTCAGGGTAGTCTTAAGGAGTCCGTTGCACCGTTCAACTTTGCCGGCAGCTGGAGCATGATAGGGAATATGATAGATCCATTTGATACCATGTTCTCTGGCCCAGGTGTTGATAAGGCTGTTCTTGAAATGGGTGCCGTTGTCAGACTCAATTCTCTCAGGGGTGCCGTGTCTCCACAGGACTTGCTTTTCCAAGCCTAAGATGGTGTTCCGGGCAGTGGCATGAGGTACAGGGAAAGTCTCCAGCCATCCAGTGGTGGCTTCCACCATGGTCAGCACGTAGCGCTTGCCTTGGCGTGTCTGGGGCAGTGTGATGTAGTCAATCTGCCAGGCCTCCCCATATTTGTACTTGGACCACCGCCCACCATACCATAGGGGCTTCACTCTCTTGGCCTGTTTGATGGCAGCACAGGTCTCACAGTCATGGATAACCTGGGAAACACTGTCTATGGTTAGATCCACCCCTCGGTCTCGTGCCCACTTGTAGGTGGCATCTCTGCCCTGATGACCTGAGGCATCATGAGCCCATCGAGCTAGGAACAACTCCCCCTTATGGTGCCAATCTAAGTCTATCTTTGACACCTCTATTTTTGCTGCCTGATCTACCTGCTCGTTGTTTCGGTGCTCCTCATTAGCCCGACTTTTGGGGACATGGGCATCTACATGACGGACTTTCACCGTCAGCTTTTCCACCCGAGAGGCAATGTCTTTCTATATATCAGCAGCCCAGATTGGCTTTCCTCTACGTTGCCAGTTGGCCTTCCTCTACCTTCCCAGCCAGCCTCACAGAGCATTGGCTACCATCCATGAATCAGTATAAAGGTAGAGCTTTGGCCACTTCTCCCTTTTAGCAATGTTCAGAGCCAGCTGAACGGCCTTGAGTTCGGCGAGTTGGCTCGATCCACCTTCTCCTTCGGTAGCTTGTGCAACTTGGCGTGTGGGGCTCCATACGGCTGCTTTCCACTTCCGGTTCATCCCTACGATGCGACAGGAACCGTCAGTGAAAAGAGCGTAGCAGGTCTCTTCTGCTGGTAGTTGGTTGTATGGTGGAGCCTCTTCAGCCCTTGTCACTTGTACCTGCTCCTCATCATCAGTGAGACCAAAGTTTTTACCTTCTGGCCAGTTTGTAATTATCTCCAAAATCCCAGGGTGATTCAGGTTTCCAATACGGGCACATTGAGTGATGAGGGCAATCCATTTGCTCTATGTGGCATCAGTGGCATGGTGGGTAGAGAGAACCTTTCCTTTAAACATCCACCCTAGCACCGGTAGTCGGGGTGCCAGGAGGAGTTGTGTTTCTGTGCCAATTACTTCCGAGGCGGCTTGAACTCCTTCAAAGGCAGCCAAGATTTCTTTCTCTGTGGGAGTGTAGTTGGCTTCAGACCCTCTGTAACTTTGGCTCCAGAATCCCAGTGGTCGGCCTCGAGTCTCCCCAGGCACTTTCTGCCAAAGGCTCTAGGACAACCCATGGTTCCCGGCTGCAGAGTAGAGCACATTCTTGACCTCTGGTCCCGTTCTGACTGGGCCAAGGGCTACAGCATGAGCGATCTCCTGCTTGATCTGGGTGAAGGCTTGTTGCTGCTCAGGGCCCCAGTGGAAATCATTCTTCTTTCGGGTAACCAGATAAAGAGGGCTCACAATCTGGCTATACTCAGGAATGTGCATTCTCCAGAAACCTATGGCACCCAGGAAAGCTTGTGTTTCCTTTTTGCTGGTTGGTGGGGACATAGCTGTGATCTTGTTGATGACCTCAGTGGGAATTTGGCGCCGTCCATCTTGCCATTTCACTCCCAGGAACTGGATCTCTCGGGCAGGTCCCTTGACTCTGCTCTTCTTGATGGCAAAGCCAGCTTCTAGTAGTATCTGGACGATCCTCTCACCTTTCTCAAACACTTCTGCCGCTGTGCTCCCCCACACAATGATGTCATCAATGTATTGCAGGTGTTCTGGAGCTTCACCCTTTTCTAGTGCAGCCTGGATCAGTCCATGGCAGATGGTGGGGCTGTGTTTCCACCCCTGGGGCAGTCGGTTCCAGGTGTACTGCACGCCCCTCCAGGTGAAAGCAAACTGAGGCCTGCATTCTGCTGCCAGAGGAATGGAGAAAAACGCATTAGCAATATCAATGGTGGCATACCACTTTGCTGCCTTGGACTCCAGCTTGTACTGGAGTTCCAGCATGTCCGGCACAGCAGCGCTCAGCGGTGGAGTCACTTCATTTAAGCCACGATAGTTCACAGTCAACCTCTATTCTCTGTCAGATTTGCGCACAGGCTAGATGGGGCTGTTGAAGGGTGAGTGGGTTTTGCTGACCACCCCTTGGCTCTCTAGCTCCCGAATCATTTTGTGGATGGGGATCACGGCATCTCGATCCGTCCGATACTGCCGGCGGTGCACTGTCGAGGTCGCAATTGGCACGCGTTGTTCTTCTACCCTTAGGAGTCCTACTGCAGAGGGGTTTTCTGACAGTCCAGGCAAGGTGTTCAATTGCTTAATGTCTTCTGCCTCTACAGCGGCTATTCCAAAAGCCCACCTGAGTCTCTTTGGGTCTTTGTAATATCTGTTCCGGAGGAAGTCTATGCCTAGGATACACGGAGCATCTGGGCTAGTCACTATAGGATGTTTCTTCCACTCCTTCCCAGTCAGGCTCACCTCGGCTTCTACCAGAGTCAATTGTTGTGATCCCCCTGTCACACCAGTAATGGAAACAGGCTCTGCCCCCACATGTCCCGATGGTATCAGAGTACACTGTGCACCAGTATCAACTAAAGCATCATATTTTTGTGGCTCTGATGTGCCAGGCCATCGGATCCACACTGTCCAGAAGATCCGGTTTTCCCGTGCCTCTCCCTGGCTAGAGACAGGGCCCCTCTAACACTGGTTATCATTCCTTTCCTGGGCATACATACTAGAGGTCCCTTCAAGGGGGTCTGACAGATCGTACCCACAAGCTTGGTCACGGGAGGTTGAGGCTACCTTCACTTTGGTGGAACTCCCCCGGTTAGAGTTTCCCTCCTTGAGTTGACGGACCCGTGCTGCCAGGACAGAAGTGGGTTTCCCATCCTACCTCCCCATGTCTTCCCCATGGTCACGCAGGAAGAACCACAGATTAGCCCTTGGGGTGCACCCTCTCTCTCTAGCTGGGGATTGTTGGGTGCTGATTCTGGGGCCTGTGACTCTCACGGGTGCTGTATTAACCTTCCTTATCTCCTCCCTCATCTCCTCTTTAAACTCCTTAATCACAGCTGAGATATGAGCCTGCATTGGGCCATTAATCATACTTTCATAATTTCTAAGTTTGTTGGCAACAGAACCTATTGTCTCCCGGTGGGTGTCAGCATTGATTGTTGCAATGAAGGTGGCGTATTGAGATGGCCCAAGATTTGCCAGACTCCACAGCATTTGTCCCGTACACCTGACCTTGTCAGGGTCATTATTGTGTCGTCCATCCCTCCCAAAGAGTACCTCTAATACTGCCACTTCCCTCAGCTGTTGGATCCCTTCCTCGAGGGTCTTCCAGCGCATTCTATGATGGTGCTCTTGCATTCTCTCTCTGTGGACAAACCTCTCCCTGACACTCATTAAGAGCCGCTCCCAGAGAGAAAGGGACCCTGGTTCCCTTACAAAAACCTGATTTATACCCGAGTCCTGGGTCAAGGGTCCCAAGTTCCTTGCCTTACCACCGTCCAGCTGCACGCCTGTACCCACAAGATCCCAAACCCGGAGTAGCCAGGTAGCATAAGTCTCACGCCCTTGTCGCACAATGTCTTTATGCAGATTGCGAAGACTTTTGTACGTCAGGGACTCGGTGATCATAGCAATCTCTGGCTCCCCTGTGGGTTGTGAGGTTCTTCCATTCCTGTCTCTATCTGCAGGGTGCTCTGCTTTCACCTTAGACTTCCTTGTTTTTACTGGGGCCACTGCTGCTGACCGTGACTGCCCTTGTGGTTTAGCTGGAACCTGGACAGTTGTAACATCTGTGGGTTCCACAGCTGTACTATTAGACTGTCCCTCCTCAAGGCAAAGGGCCGGTTTCTCACCAGCTGGGGAAATGCACTCCTTCAGCATCTCTCGTATTTCCTTAACCAGAACCCTCACCCAATCTGGGCGGTTCATTTCTGAGGTGGGCTGTGGGGCAGGGTCAGGCTCTGGAGCAGCAGCATCTCGAGTCTGTGGTGTAGGTGTGAGGGTAGTTATCCAGGTTAATCTTCCCTTATCTCTGAATGCTAAATATAACAGGACTATCAGCAACACCACCCATTGTATGGTATCATTAGCACTTAGAAAGGATCTTAACCCTTTGAGAACTGGTGGAGCAGACCCAAAAAGATGGTTAAAAGGTTGAGAGAAAGTTTGCCCAGGTGCTATTTCCTCGCAGTAGGTACCGTTATTAAAGTAACCCCAAAAACATACAGTTAACGTGTGATAGCTATGAATCCATGTACCTGCCTTCCAGAGGAAATTAAAGATCCATGAATTCCTCACCTAATTAACCCAGAAGCCAAACTTGATAACAGACACCGTAGCCTTAGTTATAGGACCCATTTTTAGATAAGGGTCTGCAAATGGGAAAAGTATAGCTACGATCACATGCCACCCAAACCAAGGTAAACTAGACCACATGGTGATGCTGAAGATGTTTTTACACACAACAAAAAACCAAATTACTTAAGAACTGTTAATCCTTTTTCCCTCTCAATGCCCTCGAGCCCCACATTGGGCGCCAAATTCTGTCTTGGTTTGACAAGACAGGAGTCTGTGAAAGAGGGCAAAGCCTCCTGTGCAATGGAGAATGGTAAACCCCCTTCTTTCTGAATTACTAGGATTTTTAAATTAAAGGCTCTCAGGCAAAGATATGGGAGTGGGAGTAACAATTCTTTACTAGGAGAAAACTAGACAACAATTTAAAAAGGCAAATGCAATCGGTACAAACAAAACCAGTGAAAGAAAAAGTCCAGAACCTGAGGGATGCCAGTATTAGTTCTGCTGGGACAATTGCTTCCCTTGCAATAGTTGATGAATTGCAGCTGCAGTGGTGATCTTTAGAAGGGTATAGTTTTCCTCTGAAGATCTGGTGGCAGTGGGGCCGGTCTTCCTCTGCGCCGGGGTTGCCTCTGAGCTCCGCCGCCGTCGGCTTAGCGCGCGCCGGCTGCTTCGCTGTGAGTGCCGCCGAAGAGAGCTGCTTCTCCGGGAATCCCGCGAAGAGAGAGAGAGCGAGCTGCTTCTCTCCCTAAAAGCTACCCCTTTATACTATAATAGAGTGCTTGGCTTCCCCTCTGGGCGGGACCCCCCTCACTTACCAGCCCGGCAGGGAGTCAGTCAATAGTGTATAAACAAACCATTGCCTTTACGGGGCAAACCATTGTCTCTGAGAGAGATAACAAAACCTGTCCGACAGGTTTGCTTTTAACAGATGGCAAATAGAATACAAGCTTATTTTACAACCCAGGACACCCTGTCAGTCCAAGGCTGGAACCCAGCCATGGCCCAGCCCCACTGCACAGGGGTGGCCACTGGCCAGCCCTGCTCTGGTCAGCCCCAGGTGGCAGCCAGGACCTGAGGGTTCCCCTAGTCCCCTGGCTTTGATTCTGGCAGCTTTAGAGCTGCTGCAGAGGTGAGAATTCTTTGGGGGAAGTGGCCTGGCTGTGGTTTGCTCAGCCCTGCAAGAAGCACAAAACCCAGTGGGAGTGCAAGCAGTGGCTCTGCAAGGGCCTTGGATGGTTTTCAGAGCAGGGCTGGCTGGAATCCCCCCCTGCAGGAGCAGCTGTGGGGGAACCTATTGTAAATGCAGGTGAAGCTGGTGGGAAGAAATGATGATGTCTGCATCCAGTTCAGAAGGGAATGATTTTTTATTATAACTATACTATAATACATTAATATACTATTTAAAGGAGATACTAAATCTACAAACCTACTTGTTCTAACTACCATCTCTAACCAGGTGACAACTCGTGACCCTCTCTTGAGAGTCCAGACACAGGTGGATTGGATTGGCCATCAGGCTCAAACAATCCTCACCAGAATACAATCAAGCAATCACCCCAGGTCAACAATTCTCCAAACACATTCCACATGTGGAAAACAAGGAGCATAAATTGAAATTGTTTTCTCTTCTCTCTGTGCTCCTCTATGAAAAAAACCCTGAGAGAGAGAAGAATGTGCCTGCCACAGGAACCAGTCCGGAAATGCAGCAATTGATCATTTTGTCCCTTGCAGCAAGGGTCTGAGAGAGGCCCAGAACTGCTGTAAATCCCACCCCAATCTGCTCAACAACCTGACCTGGTCCCTCCTTTTTGAACAAAAACTGCAGCCCTTTGGAGCCTCCTGGAAAGAATGTTTGTGTTGTGGATGTGCACACCAGAAGAGAGGAAAAAGTGTGGAAATACTGAGCAGGGGCTGTTCACGAGGGCCTGGGGAACAGGGGTGTCACAGCCCGGTGACCCCGTGTGACCCCACCTGTGAGGCAGGGTGAGCCAGATGTCATCTCCAGGCCCAGCTCTGGGCTAAGAGGCCGGTGCCCATCCTGTCCCAGCTGGTTGGTGGCCACGCACTGGTAGTTGCCCGAATGTCCCACATCGACATCCCCAAGCTCCAGGAGGGGACCGCGGGCCACCTCCTGCCCCTTGTGCAGCCAGGTGAAGGTGACAGGGGCTGAGCCCACCTGCACCGAGCAGTGCAGGGTCACGGGATCACCTGTGCGCACCTGGTGTGCCAGGGGACCGGGGGTGATGGTGCCATTGGCCACGGGCACTGCAGGGACACAGACAGGGCTGGCACTGGGCGGGGTGGGATGGGGGTGCCGTGGGTGGGGTCACCCCCAGCCTGAGGGTCCCGCTCACCCAGCATGGTGACATTCAGGGGGTCACTCTCAGCCACGCTGTCCCCGTCACTGACCCGGCACAGGTACTGGCTGCTGTCATTGTCCCCAACGTGCCACAGCTCCAGACGGGGCCCGGTGCCCAGCGATGCTTCTGAGCCCTCCAGGTTCCAGGAGAAGGACAGGGGACCTGTCCCTGTGGCCACTGCACAGCTCAGTACCAGGCTGTCCCCAGATGCCACCTGTCCCCCGGGGGGCTGCACCAACAGGGATACCCCCGAGGGTGGGACCCCTGGAGATGGGGGGACACCAGGGGACAGTGAGGGACCCAGGGGAGAGGAAGAGGAGCAGGGAGGCCCCAGTGAGTGGGAGGGGGCACAATAAGGAAGGGGCTTGGAAAGAAGCTCGAGGAAGGATGGAAGGTCCAAGGTGGAGACAGTGGGAGAGGGAGGTGGGTGACACCAGGAAGGGTTGAGAGGACCCAGGAAGGGGATGGTGGGACCTGAGGACCATGCGTAGACCTTAGACAGGGATGGGGGGACCCTCAGAATGGTGACAGTACCTGTTGAGGGATGGGGAGATAGGAGCTAGGAATGGGGGAATGTGGGGAAGGACCCAGGGCAGGGACGGTGAGACACAGAAAAGGTGTTGGGGAAGGATGGGGGTACCTATGTAGAGCTGGGGGAGGCAGGGAGCGACCCATGAGAGGAGGCATGGAGCCAGGGAGGGATCCTGGAAAGGTTGGGGGCCCAGGGCAGGGCTAGGGGTGCCCAGGCAGTGATGAGGGACCTGGGGAGGCTGTGGGGGCTCCCAGTGCTCATCCCTGCACTCACTGTGCACAGTGACGTGGATCTGGGCGCTGCTCTTCCGCACATTCCCCCCCTTGGAGCGCACCTCACAGCTGTAATTCTCCGAGTGGGAGACCCCCACAGCGGGCAGCAGCAGCTGCGGGAACCCCTGCGGGCCCCCCACCACCTGCCCATCCCAGTAGAACATGTGCAGGAGGGGGGCACGGGGCTGCAGGGGGCTGGGGGTACTGAGGCAGCTGAGAGTCAGGGAGACCCCTCGGTGGGCTCGGGGGGACCCTCCAGCACCGGCACAGAGAAGAGCTCAGGGAAGGAGATGGGAAGGTGAGGACTGTGACCCTGAGTCCACTGGAAAATGGCTTTGGGGCTGTCAGGATACTGGAGTTCCAGCTGTGGGTGTGCTCACCATGCACTGTCACTGTCACTGCTGCTGACCTTCTCAGCCAGGATTTCACCAAACCCTCACAGCGGTAGCGGCCACTGTTTTGCAGCTGCAGAGGGGACAGGGAGAGCTCCCCGGTCCTTCTCGTTCCAAAAAAATTGCACCCTGGAAAAGCCAGGTAAATCTCAGGAAAACGGGAAGCTGGACTAGACAAACACAGATCTGAACCAATGTGGTTAACCAAACATTCTCCCTTTATTTGAGATAGGATGGTATTTTATATAAGCTTCTACATAGTTTACAAAAACAAAGACGGTCTGATTGGCACACTAACATTGTTTACCTTTTTCTTAAGTTGGCTGCCTTAGTTCTGCCAACCTGTTTTGCCAGGGACTTTCTGTAACTTTTCTTTTTCTTTTGCCCACCGATTCAATTGCTTGCATAAGACCAGACTCTTTTTATCTTTTTCCTTCTCTTAGAGAGGATATGTGAAATGAACCGTGGTGCTCTTCCTTGGACGCTCTCTATACGTCCCCTTTCTTTCCCTTCGCGGCTTACCTCCAACCTCCGTGGGTTGCTGCGCTCACTTTTCTTTGGCAAGGCAGCACTCCCGCTCCAGCTCCCAGCCCCGGCCACGTCCACACCCGCCGTTTGGGTTCCTCGTGAACGCTGAGATCTTCACTGCTCCAGCGGACTCTCACAAACAAACGATGTGAAAAGTCTTTTTTCTCCCGTCGGGAACGGCCCAATTTGGAGTCTGGAGTCTTCTGCTCCATTCCATCTGATCCCCGTTCACACAAAGTGAGTTTGGGATCCCAGTCCCGTCACCATAAGGCGATTTGGACCTCAATTTTTGTCGTGCGACTCAAATTCGGCTCCCTGTTACCCTAAGAGTAATTTGGGAGCTTCTTTGGAGCCTCCTGGTTCCCTGGTCCGGGAGCCACTAAAAGCCAGGGAGCCTCAGGAAAACGGGAAGCTGGACAAGACAAACACAGATATGAAACAATGTGGTTAATCAAACATTCTCCCTTTATTCGAGATAAGATGGTAGTTTATATAAGCTTCTACATAGTTTACAGTTACAAAGGCACTCTGATTGGCACATTAACATTGTTTACCTTTTCCTTAAGGTGGTCAAACTTTTCACACAGCAGCTCTACTCTAATTCTTGCTCGGATAGCTCATTACTTTGTAGTTACCTTAACACAATTTCTATCTGCGCCACAACTGAATTCTCACTGCATCAAAGGCTTTGAGGCCTCATCAAGGCCGCTTATCAGGCCTAGTATGACTGGGTAGCTCAAACCTCATTCCAAACATAAATCATGACCTCTGGCTCTCAGAAATTCTGTAACAAGGGTGCCAGGGGAATGGGGGGCCTTGGAAGAACCAAGGTCCTGGGGGAAGGAGGGTTGTAGGGGATGGAATGAATGGGAGAGGGTTCCTTGGGAATGGGGTCCTGGGCCCTGGAGATCCTGGGGAATGTGAGTACTGGGATGGGCATTCCAGAGAGGGTGGGATGTAAGGATGGGGTTCCTATGTTTTGGTTTCCAGGAGAGTGGTGGTCCCAGGGATGGGCAGTGTCTGGGTGGGCACCGGGGTCACAGGTCCTTCACACAGTGCCTGAGATTTTGAGGTGACCCAGAGCCCAGCACAGCCCCTACCCTGGGGCTCCCCTGGGATGTCCTGGGAGGCTCAGGGTCTGTGCCCCAGACACCCCTGGGCTTTTTCCTGTCCCCCCCCATTTCCTGGCTCAGCAATCTCAAGCAACACTTGATGCCCAATTTGTTCAGACAAAATTACACCTCCATAGAATAAAAGCAAAAAATCTTCTCCCACAGCGTTTTTTCCCAATAAATCCCAGCAAAAATCAAACTGACAAGTTATAAAATGCTTTGGTTTATAGAATAGTTGCTCTCCCAACAAATCACTTACAATAAAACCACAAACAAATCAAACAGAAATGAGACTTTTTGGTTCCCTTTAGGAGCTCCTTAGTGCATCCCACAGCAGTGTTTGCTTGCGGATAGCACAGAGTGTGGAATCTCCCTGAGTGTCCAACAGCTCCATGGGATTGTTCTGTGCTTGCTGGGCAGCAACCCAGCCTATAAGGAAGCCTTTTGTGGGGCCATATTTAGGAATTCTTCCCATTTCTCTCACCCTGGAACTCAACTGGCTTCCCATGGATTCTTCTTCCAAAGGGGAGAAGCTCTGTCCATCCTTGGAACAGTGCCCAGGAATCTGTGGAAATGCCCGTGTGTGCCTCAGGGTCTGATTCCCTGGTAAATCCACTCGAGCATGCCTTGAATTCCCCTGCCTGGGCACTGCCTGCTTCTGCTGTGACACCCCTGTTCCCCAGGCGCTCGTGAACAGCCCCTGCTCAGTATTTCCACACTTTTTCCTCTCTTCTGGTGTGCACATCCACAACACAAACATTCTTTCCAGGAGGCTCCAAAGGGCTGCAGTTTTTGTTCAAAAAGGAGGGACCAGGTCAGGTTGTTGAGCAGATTGGGGTGGGATTTGCAGCAGTTTTGGGGCTGTCTCAGCACCTTGCTGCAAGGGACAAAATGATCAATTGCTGCATTTCCGGACTGGTTCCTGTGGCAGGCACATTCTTCTCTCTCTCAGGGTTTTTTTCATAGAGGAGCACAGAGAGAAGAGAAAACAATTTCAATTTATGCTCCTTGTTTTCCACATGTGGAATGTGTTTGGAGAATTGTTGACCTGGGGTGATTGCTTGATTGTATTCTGGTGAGGATTGTTTGAGCCTGATGGCCAATCCAATCCACCTGTGTCTGGACTCTCAAGAGAGGGTCACGAGTTGTCACCTGGTTAGAGATGGTAGTTAGAACAAGTAGGTTTGTAGATTTAGTATCTCCTTTAAATAGTATATTAATGTATTATAGTATAGTTATAATAAAAAATCATTCCCTTCTGAACTGGATGCAGACATCATCATTTCTTCCCACCAGCTTCACCTGCATTTACAATAGGTTCCCCCACAGCTGCTCCTGCAGGGGGGGATTCCAGCCAGCCCTGCTCTGAGAACCATCCAAGGCCCTTGCAGAGCCACTGCTTGCACTCCCACTGGGTTTTGTGCTTCTTGCAGGGCTGAGCAAACCACAGCCAGGCCACTTCCCCCACAGAATTCTCACCTCTGCAGCAGCTCTAAAGCTACCAGAATCAAAGCCAAGGGGGCTGGGGGGACCCTCAGGTCCTGGCTGCCACCTGGGGCTGGCCAGAGCAGGGCTGGCCAGTGGCCACCCCTGTGCAGTGGGGCTGGGCCATGGCTGGGCTCCAGCCTTGGACTGATGCGGTGCCCAGAATGTGCCACCCCTGGGACAGGCACCCAGGCAGGAATGTGCAGGGACATTTCTGGAAGTGCCATGCACTGGACAGGACCCCCATGCCAGGATGTGTCACCCCTGGACTGGATTTCCCCAAAACAAGGACCTCCCAGGACCCTACTCCCCTGGTTTTCCCCCAGGACAGAATCCCCTCCCCTTTCCCATCTGACTCTCAGCACAAACAGCCTCTTCCTTCTTGTCCAGCAAAAAGAAAGTGAAAGTGTTGAGGTGCACAGCCCAACACCCCTATCCCCCACAGCCTCCCCACCCTTCCCTGCATCCCCCACTCCCCATTTTCTCCTCCCCCTGTGTCCCCCTAAACCATTCCCTGCTCAGGTGCTCCCTGGGATTGCTGAGCCAGAAACCAGTGGTGAGGGGACATGGCAAAAAATTTAGGACAATAAAGAATGAAGAGAATAAAGAGAGGAAAAAGTCAAAGGCAGGGGAGGGCACAGAGGCGGAGCTATGCAGGACCCCCATGTGATGCCTGCCCAGGAAATGAGCATCCCAGGGGTGCTGCGCTGGGCCTTTGGTCACCCCAAATTCTGAGGTACCCAGAGAAGGAGCTGTGAACCTGTGCCCACCCAGCCACTGCCTTTCCCTGGCACCCCCATTCTCATGGGAGCCCAATGTGGGACTCCCATTACTTTGGTCTCTCCTTCCTGAGGACCCCCATCCCAAGACTGCCATTGCCCAGGACCACACTTGCCTTGATCCTATCCTATGAGCAGCTTCTTACCCCACAGCCACTATTCCTGAGGGTCCCCTTTTCCTCCCTGCATCCCCAGCTTTGGCACCCACATGCCATGAACCCAAATCCCTGGGGCCCATGTTCCCACAGCACCCCCATCCCTGAATCCCCACAGGCATGGGGACCCAAATTGACCTGGACCCCCATTCTCCTGGACACCAATCCCCGGCTCCCCAAACCCTCTGAGGCCCCCAGTCCTGGCAACAGCATCCCCAACCATGTGCCCAGATTATCCCATAATGTCCTCAGCCTGTCCCCTGCTGTGTCTCCACCTTTCCCCCACCCTGCCCCCATCAAGTGCCACCTACACATGGGGACGAGACGTGACCTCGCTTCCTTCCCCTTCATCTGAAGAGCCGCCAGCCAGGGGAGCGGTGGCCACAGCAGCCAGGGACAGCCAGTCCACATGGCTGGGGACACTGGGATGGCTGGGAAGGTGGCACTGCTCCTGTGGGGTGAGTGCCCCGGGCACGGGCCTGACAGCCCAGGGATGGGCCCTGGTGAGGCAGAGACCAGTGGGGAGGGGGCACAGGGGGGCTGCGGGGTAGTCCCTTGAGGTCCTCAAGGCCAGCAGTGCCAGTCTGTGTTTCCCACAGTGCAGCTTGGAGTGACTGGGGATGTCAGGTGGCTTTGGGGACAGCAAGAGGGGGCAGGAATTTGGGAATGGGGATGTGGGGACAGGAATGTGGGGACTGGCACCTTTAGGCTCAGGGAGCTCTGGGCACAGGGACAATGGAACTGGGATGCAGGGACAGAAGGGGACAAGAGGGCTGAGGATGTGCATGTGGGGATGGGATCATGGGGATGGGATCAGGAGCTGGTGGGGTGTGACTTGGACCAGCATGGGGTGTGTCCATGGTGTCCCTGTGCCCGGGGTGTCCACAGTGTCCCCATGTTCTGCCTCAGGCCAGGGTGGCTTCAGTGTCCCTGTTCCCATGGTGTCCGTGCCACAGGGATGTGGTGCAGGGGTGGCTGTGACACAGACATGTCCCCTGGCCTCTCTAAATATTTTGGGGAAGATACTCACTTTCTCACAAGAACTGAAAGTTCTCCCCATGGGAACACTTTGGGGACTGCCTCCACACTCTGTACCACAGATGTTTCTGTCCCCATGGTGCTAGCCGCACACAGCATTGTCCCTTCTCCCTTCCAGCCCAGACCCTCGGCCTTGCTGGTGAGTCCTCGGAGGATGCCATGTCCCCACCTCACTGTCCCCAGCCCCATACTGGTCCTGGCAGGCTGGTGTCCCCTGTCACCCACAGGTGCCCTGGCCACCCAGCTCCTTGTGGAGCCCCCCTGGATGCCGGCAGTGCTGTGGGACCAGGTGACACTGACCTGCCAGGGCTCGGGGACCACCGGTGCCACCACCTGGTACAGAGACACGTGGCAGCAGGGACAAGACCAAGTCCCTGTTCCCGAGAGTGGCACCTACCGGTGTGAGAGATCCGGCACTGGGCTCAGCCCCTCTGTGAGCGTCTTAAATGGTGAGGGGGGATCTTAAATGGCCAGGGTAGACTTTGATAGGTCTGGGTGGGCTCCTCTCTGTAGGTGAGCTCACGCCCCTTCTGAGGCGAGAGCCTGTGCCCTGCACACAGGGACATCAGACTGTATCCCAGTGCACCCAGATGTCCCTAGTTCCAGGGGCACCCTCCTCCGACCTGATTGGAGCCCCTCGGTGAGATGGGACCTTCCTGTTCCACAGACTGGCTGGTGCTGCAGGTGCCAGCACACGCTCTGCTGGAGGGGGACACCATGACACTGCGCTGGCAGGGCCGGCAGGACAACCCGGTCAGCGAGGTACGCTTTTTCCGGAATGAGAAAGACCTGGGGAGGTCCTTCAGGGGGACCGAGCTGTCCCTGTCCCCTCTGCAGCTGCACCACATCGGCCGCTACCGCTGTGAGGGTTTGGTGAAATCCTGGCTGAGAAGGTCAGCAGCAGTGACAGTGACACTGCATGGTGTGCACACCCACCGCTGGAACTCCGAAATCCCAACACCCCCAGAGCCACTTCCCGGTGGACTCAGGGTCACAGTCCTCACCTCCCCTCTTCTTGCCAGAGCTCTTCTCAGTGCCGGTGCTGGAGGGTTGCCCTGAGCCCATCGAGGGGTCCCTCCTGACTCTCAGCTGCCTCAGCACCCCCAGCCCCCTGCGGCCTCGCGCCCCCCTCCTGCATGTGTTCTACCGGGATGGGCAGGTGGTGGGGGGCCCGCAGGGGTCCCCACAGCTGCTGGTGCCCGCAGTGGGGGTCTCCCACTCAGGGAATTACAGCTGCGAGGTGCGCTCCGAGGGGGGGGCTGTGCGGAAGAGCAGTGCCTGGCTTCACATCACAGTGCGCAGTGAGTGTGGGGATGGGCACAGGGAGCCCCAACAGCCTCCCAGGGTCTCCCAGCACTACGTGGGTAGTTCCTTCAACTTCCTTAACACCCTTCCATGTCTCACTGTCTCTGCCCCAGCTCCCTCCCTCAATCCCCTCATTCCTACCTTGTGTCTCCTCATCTGTCACCGTGTCCCCTCATCCCTCCCAGGGTTCCCCCACCCCTCTCTGAGGTCCACGCATGGTCCTCAGGTCCCCCCATCCCATGTCTTGTTCCCCTCACCCCTTCCAGTTGTTGCCCACCTCCCTCTCCCGGTGTCCCCTCCCTGGACCCTCTGTTCTTCCTCAGGGCTCCTTTCCAAGCCCCCCCCATCTCTGCCCCGCCTCTCTCTCCCCGGGGTCTCCCTGCTCCTCCCTGTCCCCCCTGGGTTCCTCACTGTCTCCTGGTGTCCCACTCTCTCGCAGGGGTCCCACCCTCGGGGGTGTCCCTGTCGGTGCAGCCCCCCGGGGGACAGGAGGCACTTGGGGACAGCCTGGTGCTGAGCTGCATGGTGGCCAAGGGGACAGGTCCCCTGTCCTTCTCCTGGCACTGGGAGGGCTTGGGGGCACCGCTGGGCACCGGGCCCCGTCTGGAGCTGCGGCACGTTGAGGACAATGACAGCAGCCAGTACCTGTGCCGGGTCAGTGACAGGGACAGCGTGGCCGAGAGTGACCCCCTGAATGTCACCGTGCTGGGTGAGCGGGACCCTCGCGCTGGGGGTGACCTCACCCACAGCACCCCCATCCCACCCCTCCCAGTGCCAGCCCTGTCTGTGTCCCTGCAGTGCCCGTGGCCAATGGCACCATCACCCCCGGTCCCCTGGCACACCAGGTGTGCACAGGTGATCCCGTGAACCTGCACTGCTCGGTGCAGGTGGGCTCAGTCCCTGTCACCTTCACCTGGCTGCACAACAGGCAGGAGGTGGCCCGGGGTCCCCTCCTGGAGCTTGGGGATGTCAAGGTGGCACATTTGGGCACCTACCAGTGCGTGGCCACCAACCAGCTGGGACAGGACGGGCATCGCGTGTTCCAGGCACTCAGCCCAGAGCTGGCCCTGGAGGTGACACCACGGGGACACAGGAACACAGGTGGGGTCATACAGGGTCACCAAGGAGTGCAGCACCCCTGGGGTGATGGGTGATCCTGATGTGTCCCCCTCTGTTTCTTGCAGTGGCCGCAGGGGTCGGTGGCACCATTTTGTTCCTGGTCCTGCTCGTGGGTGTCATTGTGGCCTGGCACCGGTGGCACCGAGTGGGTGGGTGACAATGGGGGGACGGGGGTCCCAGGGAGCTGTAGGAAGCCCCCAGAGTTGGGGAGGGATAGGGCAGTACCAATATGCCCAGGACTGTGACCTTTGCTGGGAATCCTGAGGGCTTTTGGGAGATATTGGAGGGTCCTGCAGGGATGTTGGAGGTTCTTTCAGGGGTCCTGGGTTGGTCTGGGGGATTGCTGTCACTGTTGGACTTTGGGTCCTTGAGGCTAAGTTGGTCAGGGCCACTGGGGATATTCATGAATTCTGGGGGGCTCCAGGGGTGCTTGGGCATCCTGAGGGGAATTGGGGGTCCTGTGGGGCTTCAGAAATCCTAAGAGTGATCAGGGCCCAGGGACCCCACACTCACCCCTCTTTCATCTTTCTTCTGCAGCTGCCAGAAAGCACCAGGAAAGGTGAGTGGGGATCTCCAGCCATGAGTCCCCTTTTACCCCAACCCCACAACACTCCATCCCTTCTCACACATCCCCTTTATTCTCTCAGGGCCCTTCTGGATCCCCCAGCTCCCCCAGAGGAGGGGGAGGTGCTGTACACCCACATTGTGATCACCAAGAGGACAGGGGGTGAGTACAGGGGGGACACATGCACAGGGACATGCCACCCACGAGTGTCACTCCACCCAGATGCCACAGCCCGTGTCTCTCGCAGCGTCCCCCCATGCCACCACGCTCCAGAATCCCCAGGTGACCTACACGGAGCTGCGGGGACCCCGGGAGCAACCTCAGGAGCCCAGTGACATCTACGGGAATGTGCTGTGACACTGGTGGGGAAATGGGGGGCACTGGGGGTCCCACCCATGGGCACCAACACGTGTGTGGGTTGCCACTAAAAACTGCCCCTCTTCTTCCCCGTGGAAGCATAAAGATCCCAAAGGGGTGAGAGAAGAACAATTTCCTGAAACAGCAATGAGAGAGAATAAAACCAATAGCAACAGCAACGAGGTTCAGAATCCAAAGGGTCACAAAAGAAAAGATTTCCAGGGAAAGCCCTGACCATAAACAAACATTTCTGGACATTTCCCCCAGCTTCCTCCACCAGAGAAACCTGGCAGGACCCTGGACCTTCCTTGCTCTGATGGCCAAAGCGGTCTTCAGGAGACTATGGATTCTCTTGTCCCCTGTCCCAAACCCCTCCTCTGCCATGTTCCCCCACACAATGATGTCAGAAAGGCCCTGTGGATGTTCTAGAGCCTTCCATTTTTCCAGGAATGAGTCCATGACACAAGGTGAGGCTGAGGTTCCAGTCATTTCCAGGAGCTCTGGACACCCCTCCAGGTCAAGGAAAACTGTGCCCTGCCCCTGCTGCTAAAGGGATGGTATCCTGCTTTGAAGGTCTCTGCCAAGGAACGCAGCAACCTCTCTTGGAATGGAAAATATGACCCCCTTCCTTCCAAAGTATTGTAACTTTGCTACACTCTGGGACAGTGTTGGAGAAACAGCAGGGGCTGGGCAGCTGCAGCCTGGCTCCAAACAGACCAGGGAAAAGGCTCCCTGGGAGGGGAAAGTGCTTGGGTTTCTGGGGTGTGACAAACGACTGCTCACTTTTAAAATTTCAAAGGCTTACTATACTTTAACAAAAATTACAACAAAGGACTGAAAAAGGAAAAGCTATTCAGCACTAGGAGTCTCCGTGACTACCAGCTACAAGCTCCTCTACAAAAGGGATGCTTTTCCTTTTATACCCTTAGCCCCGCCCAAAGTTTTGTCAGTCAACTCTTTTTCTGACGTCTATTGGTGGAGATTATTTTCTTACATCTTGACTGGAGCTCACATGTTGTTGCGCTTGTCTTCCTGGAAACAAGCCAGCCTCCTCTAAATGTCTTGACTACCAAGGCTATTACAGGGTGGGGGGAAAGAGAACTATGGGATGACATATTACAATAACATTCTACATAATATCTATCTCTTAATTGTGAGAGCCAATTATTACATTACTTATCTAGAACACCGGGGACCCCCACAGACTGTGGGGGAATCCCCGGAGCCCCTCGTGTCCCTCCTTCCTCCCTGCAGTGCTGTTCCTCTCGCAGCCTCCCGCTCCTCTCGGCTGTTGCAATTCCATCTCTGCCTTCCCTTGGATTTGCCCTTCCCAGCAATGGGCAGCCCCAGCCCCTCCCCAGTTCCCTCGCTTGTTCCAGGACTCCCCGCGAGTGCCAGGAGCTGTTGGTCCCGTTGCCATGGCACAGCCAGTCCTGACACATCGTGACAGTGGCCTCAACACGCTGTCACATGTGGAGTTGCGTGATTTGTATGTTTTATTATCCTTGTATTATGTATCGGTTTATTCCTTTGTACCCCCATGTACAACTTGGTTTGTCCCCAGTTTTCCCACCTTGTCCTCCCTTCCCGCCTCTCCAGTGGCTGTCCATCACCCTGGAAGAGGCGCAGCCCTCCCCTTTACCCCTCCCAGGTGCCTTGTCCATCACTCGGTGTTCCTTCCCATCCATCTAGAAGCTTCTACTCAGGGCACCGGGTGATTGGGCGAGGACCTGGGGCTCCCCCCATATCCTTCCCCCATTGGACCACATCATATCACCCCATCCCGGAGCCACTCCCTATCCCTATCCCCATTGGTCGTCGGTTACCCCTCCCCTACACTTTATATGCCAGTGTAAGAACCCAGTTGGGGTTCCTGTTGGCTGGCACTATTCTGCAATAAACCTGGACTTCGCCCCCAGCAGGATCCTCTCTTCTTTCCACCGCGAGGCTTGCTAGCGCTGCCCGGGACCCACAGAGGCACTCTCCAAAGCCCAGCTGGGATCAGCGGAGGGTGCCTCAATCGCCCCTCTCGCCCCAGACGGAGAGCTAGCTGGGGCTGAGGAAAAGGGACCTGGGGCGAGAGCGCGGCAGTCACAGCCGCTCGGGACACATTGGCACCCTCGGTCCCCACAGCCCAGCATAGTCCTGGCCCTTGCAGCAGGATGGCGGCCGTGACCCGGGACAGTGACCTGAGGCCAGGACTCTGTTCCCCCAGTGCCGGGGGCTCCTCCCCGGGGTCCCCGGTCCACTCTGCCCTCCCCAGGGCCAGGTCCAGCCGAGGCTCTGCAGAAGATCCAGGGCTCAGACGTCACTCAGGGAGCTCCAGGTGTGAGGCTTTGGGCGCCGGGGGCACCGGGGGGTACTGTGCAGGGCTTTGGATGGGGGGTTTAGGAACCGGGACAGTGTGCAGGGGCACCAGGGGCAGTGGGCAGGGCTGGGCGGGGATGGGCTGAGTGGCTGGGGTGGGCCCAAAGGGACTCGGCAGCTGTGGGATCGGTGTCCATGGTGACGGGGCAGCACCACCAAAGATCCCCGAGCCCTTGGCCGGTGTCACCAAGAGGGGACAAAGAGGGAGCAGTAGCTTCTTCCTCTCTGCAGGGTCAGTGGTGAGAGAACCAGTCTGGAAATGCCCCAGTTGATCATTTTGTCCCTGTCCCCAAGGGACTGAGAGAGCCCGAAGAATCCTGCAAATCTCAGAATGATCAACTCAACAACCAGACCGGGATCCTGCTCCTTCCCAGGCTGACCAGACAGAGCTGAACAAACAAAATCCATTTCCCCTGTTTTAATCAAAAAGGTGCATTTTGGGTCCAAGGCACCCAAGAGGGACAAGGGTTCTGGGTGCCCTGGCACTGGGGGAAGGAATAGGGAGCCCTTGGAGGTACAGGGAGCACTGGAATGGGGAGCTCTGTGCAGCCCCACATGGGAGCCCCCACTCAAGGCAAGCCCCTGGTGATGGTGGACACCCACGGGAGCTGGGGTGGGTGGACACACAGGGTTGCACTTGGGCAGGGAGCTCCAGTGCCCCCATTGCCCCCAGTGTCACATCACATTCCTAGAGATGTCACTGGGGTCCCACTGTCACCTGTGTGGTCCCAGCAGCCCAGTGATGGTCACCTGGGGGGATGTGGCACAGGGGGCCCCAGTCAGTGACACCAGTTGTGTGGACCTGGGTGGGGGGGTGACACCATTGGCAATGGCAGTCCTGGGATGCAGGTTCCCAGGGAGAAGAGACCGAGAAAATGGGTGTCCCATGGGTGGGTTGCCAGGAGGAGTTCCCCAAACCCTCCAGGAGCTCCCAGTGCCACTCCCATGTTCCTCAATGACCACACAGGGATGGACCTGGAGCCCAACCAAGACCCTCCAAATTCCCTGCAGATCCCCCAGCACCCCCAGTCATGGTCTCTGCGGGCTCAGTTTCCCCCAGCTCAGGACCCCTGGGTGCTGCTGATCTCTGCCCCCACTCTGGGGGCTTCCCCTCACTCCAGGACCCCCATCCCCTCCCATTGTCACCTACCCCGGCAGTGCCACCAGTGACAGCCCCCGATGACAGCCAGAAGCAGGAGCAGGAACAGGAGGGTCCTGCTGACATTCACAGCCACTGCTGGGGACAGAGGGGGTCACCGTGAAACTTGGGTGTCCTAAACAGCCTGGTGACCCCGTGTGACCTCACCTGTGAGGCAGGGTGAGCCAGGTGTGACCTCCAGGACTAGCTCTGGTTTAGGTGCCTGAATGTCTCACATTGACATCTCCAAGCTCCAGGAGGCAACCCTGGGCTGCCTCCTGCCCTTTGTGCAGCCAGATGAAGGTGACAGGGGCTGAGCCCACCTGCACTGAGCCATGCAGGGTCACGAGGTCACCTGCACGCACCTCCTGTGACAGACGATTGGGGGTGATGGTGGCATTGGCCATGGGCACTGCAGGGACAGAGACAGGTCTGAGGTCACAGAAAGGGGCTGGCAGCCAGTGTGGGGAGATAGGGACACGGGGGATGGGGAGGATGTCAGGGATGGGGCCACAACACAAACAGGTGAGTGGACAAGGGGAGTGATGGAAGGAACCGTGAAATGAGTCTGGGGCACATGGAGGTGCCCAGGCAGGGACCTGGGGAGGCTGTGGGAGTTCCCCGTGCCCATCCCTGCACTCACTGCACACCATGACATGGAGCCGGGCGCTGCTCCTCCCCACGGCCTCCCCCTCAGAGCGCACCTCGCAGCTGTAATTACCCAAGTGGGAGACCCCGATGGCGGGCACCAGCAGCTGCGGGGACCCCTGCAGACCCCCTACCACCTGCCCGTCCTGGTAGTACACGTCCAGGAGGGGCCTTGGGGACGCAGGGGATGGGGTTGCTGAGGCAGCTGAGAGTCAGGGGGAACCCCTTGGTGGGCTTGGGGGGACCCTCCAGCACTGGCACCGGGAAGAGCTCTGGGAAGGAGAGGGGAGCGATGTCACTATAGGACATGTGAAAGCATGATGCGAGTCACTGCTATTGCAAAGGTGGAAAAGAGGAAGTTTATTTTCTGACTCCAGCATTTATACTTTTCTAATGGTGACAGTGGATTGGAGGGTGATTGTGCCACCTCTCCAACGACATTGGACAAACTACCAGTACATCAAATTTCTCTGCGTCTATGAAGGAATGGAAAACAATAGGTTGTTTACAGAAAGTTGTGTGAATAAGTTCTCTACAAGAATGTAAACTCAGAAGGCTTTAGGAAATCTTAAAAATCAGGGCAACAGAGGGAGATTTGTGATCCTGAGTTCCTGGGGCAGGGCTGTGGGGGTGTTGGGTGGGGGCAGTGGGGGGCTCGCCCTGCACTGTCACTGTCATCAATGCTGACTCCTTCCACCCAGTTTCATCCAGCCTAAGCAGCAGTAGGGGTCGCTGTGGTTCAGCTGCAGAGGGGAAAGGGACAACTCAGTCCCATCGTGGAGCTGCCCCAGTTTCTTCCCCTTGCTGTAGAAGGACACCCAGGTGACCGTGTAGATCTCCTAGCCCTGGCAGTGCAGTGTCACCCCTCCAGTAGTGCCCACGCTGCCACCTGCAGCACCAGCCAGTCTGGGGGACAGATGGGGTCCTTTCACACCCCATGGGACTGGGACCCCCCATTGGTTCACACTGCCGCACCAGGGGTCCCCAGTTTCAGCATGGGGTGCCTACTCACTCTGATTCTCTGGGATGTCCCCAGAGCAGGGGACAGGCTCTGGACACACCAGGGGGTGACCCATGGAGCGGAGCCCAGCCAGAGCCCTCAGGGTCCCCATGATGCGAGGCTGGAAACAGAAAATCTTCTCTCACCATATGAGACAATCACAGGGGAGCTGAGCCCAGTGCTGGTTCTGTGAAACGGATAGGTGCCACTCTCAGTGACAGTGACTTGGTCTTCTCTCTGTTGTCCCCATTTCTGCTCATCCTTGTACCAGGTGGTGGCACCAGCAGTCCCCGAGCCCTGGCAGGTCAGTGTCACCCAGTCCCACAGCACTGCCGGCCTCCAGGGTGGCTCCACAAGGAGCTGGGTGGTCTGGGAACCTGTGGGTGACAGGGGACACAAGACTGATAGGGGCAGCATGGGGCTGGGGACAGCGGGGTGGGAACATGGCATCCCCTGAGTACTCACCAGCGAGGCTGAGGCTCTGGGCTGGAAGAGAGAAGGGACAGGGCTGGGTGCGGGTGGTACTGTGGGGACAGTGCCACCTGGGGCACAGTGTGGGGGCTGTCCCCAAGTTGTCCTTGTGGGGAGAACTTTCAGTTCCTGTGAGAAATTTTCAGTTATTGTGCATGGGGGTTGTCCCCAGAAGATTTGGAGAGGCAGAGGGACATGTCTGTGTCACAACCACCCCTGCACCACATCCGAGTGGAACGAATGCCTTGGGAACAAGAGCACCAAGGCTGCCCTGGGCTGAGGCAGAACATGGGGACACTGTGGACACCTCAGTCACAAGGACACCATGGACACAGCCCATGCTGGTCCAGGTCACCCCCACCAGCTCCTGATCCCATCCCCATGATCCCATCCCCATGACCCCATCCTCACCCTTCTTGTCCCCTTCTGTCCCTGCATCCCACTTCCCTTGTCCCTGTGCCCAGAGCTCCCTGAGTCCAAAGGTGCCAGTCCCCACATTCCTGTCCCCACATCCCCATCCACAAATTCCTGCCCCCTCTTCCTGTCCCCAAAGCTACCTGACATCCCCAGTGACACCAAGCTGCACTGTGGGCAACACGGACTGGCACTACTGGCCTTGGGGACCTCAGGGGACCCCGCAGCCCCCCTGTGCCCCCTCCCCACCGGTCTCTGCCTCACCAGGTCCCATCCCTGGGCTGTCAGGCCCATGCCTGGGGCACTCATCCCACAGGAGCAGTGCCACTTTCCCGGCCATCCTGGTGTACCCAGCCATGTGGACTGGCTGTCCTTGGCTGCTGTGGCACCGCTCCCCTGGCTGGCAGCTCTTCGGATGAAGGGGAAGTGTAGTAGATAGGGACAGGCGAATGTAAGATTTTGGGATGTGACGGAAAGCAAGACCCTTCCCCCTCATCCTGTAATAAGTGATCTATTACCCCCGAGACATGTAACCCCACCCAACCCAGTAGTTTTCCACTCCTTACTAATCCTAGAGACCCTACCTCCTTCCTTTGATGTAGCAAAGTCCCCCTTGACTATTTAACCTCACGAGATAAGATAATAAACGCCATTTGACCATCCACCATGTTGGTGTCTGTGTATGTCTGTGGCCCGAGTGGCCCGGGCGAGGCCGGGCTGCCGTGCTATCCCTTGGAATCAGGTCGCCTTGCCTTCCCCTGAAGGCAACATAGCTGGTGCCGAAACCTGGGAAGATTTACTCGGGTAACGAGTATCGCCTAGACAAGAGACAGTGGTCAGGGCGGTGAGACCGACTCTCGGCGGGGGAGACGTCCCCAGCCCAGTGATCATCATGGAAGGCATCGCGAAGGTCATGAGTGCGATTCATAAGCAATGGGGAATTAAGTGTAAGCTCAAGGATTTTTATCTTGCTATCGCAAGGCTCCTAGAGCTTGGGGCGGTTGAATGTCCCGTGGATGTATTACATCCGGAGGTATGGGAGAAATGCACGGCCACGCTGGCCGAGGATACGAAATCCTCAGGCAGTGGCAGAAGCCTTAAGGCATGGGGTAGAGTAGAAAAAGCCTCGCGCGGAGCGCTGGAAGAACAGGAAACAGGGAGTGCAGCATGCACATATTTATTAGTTACACCCAAGCTAGGGGTAGGAGCAGCAACGCAAACCGCCCCTAAGGGTGATCAGCCCGGGAGCAGGGATCCAGGGGGGCCTGACTCGTTACCCCTTTCCCCGAGCCAGAGCCCAACCCCCCCTGCAGAGCCTTCCCAAAAATCCGTGGGTTCCCCATCTGTCCTGCCGCCACCGATCAGCACCCGGTGCCGGAGGTGCAGCAGCGCGCGCAATCCTTTTGGCAGGGACTGGCAAAGGAAGCCAGAAAGGCAGAAACTGTGGCTCGGGAAGAGATGTGAGCAGTCCTTCCACCCTACCCAGCCGAAAATGGCACCAGCGACCAAGAAGATGGGTGGGGCATGCATGCTCTCAGCGGGAAAAGCCCGGTGGCATGAAGTTTTACTAATGTGCATATGCGGGACAAAGAGGAGGAGAGCAGCAGAGGGCACGGAGCCAATCGGCAGCCGTGCCGGATGCTGCTACCATTTAAGGGAGAGACCTCCCCCTGCGGAAGGCAGGGCAAGCCCAGGGGGCGGGTGTGGCATCACCCCCAGAGGGAGGAGCGGGGTCGGAGCCGCACAAAATGCACCGAAGCCCAGAAGTGCACTGGCATTTGACTTCCGGCTCTGAGTCTAGCTACAGCAGCTCCAGCAGCTCAGAAGAGCTGATGGAGTCTGACTGGAGCTCAGAGCCGGAGAGAACAGAGCCAAACAAAAACGAATAGAGCTTTAAGCCACGCCAAAAGGCAATCACAATATGAACCAGCCCATTTTACCGACTGGGGAAAAATAAAGATAGCTTGTGCTGAATGGGCCCCCGCGGCCACTATTCAAGCTTTCCTGGTGAGGATCACCGGGCTGGAGGAGAATCAACAAAGGATATATACTCCGGTAAACCCCAAAGACGTACAGGCAATTGTCAAAGCCATTTCAGAGAAAGGGATTAACTTGGCCATGGTCTCCACCCTCGTGGACGGCCTTTTTGGTAATGACGACTTACTCCCCTTTGATATTAAGTAAATAGGTCACATGATGTTTGACGGTGCAGGAATGATCGTGTTTAGACAGGAATGGAAAGATAGTTGTAAAAGGCTACTAGCCCAGGCTTCTGGGGCGGGGCAACCACTGCCTGGCTCGAGCTTATCCAGGCTGATAGGAAAATATGATGAGATGATCACGCCTCAGCAAAAAGCTGCACAAATGCGAGCTGAGGAAATCAGGGCCACCACTTGAGCTGCTAGGGAGGCTATTCGTGCCACGTCTCTAGTCGCTGTGGTACACCATAAAGCAGGCAGAGAGTGAAAGCTTCACGCAGTTCATAGACCGCCTGCAAGTGGCAGTCAACTCCTCTACCCTGCCTGTGGAGGCAAAGGGCCCTGTGGTAGCTGACTGCTTGCGCCAGTAGTGCAACTCCATCACCAAGGACATTTTGAGCTCCCTGCCGGTCAGAGCCAGCCTGGCCAACATGATCAACCATGGCATAAGGGAGGAGCACCTGACACCTATTCAAGCAGCCGTCCGCACCCTGACCAGTGCCATGGCATGTTTCAAGTGTGGTGAGGCAGGCCACATCTCAGTGTGCTATCCCCAGCCAGCACAGCAGTCCGCGGTGGTTCCCCCACCCCAAGCACGCTCGAGAGGGTCCTGTTGGGGCTGTGGGAAGAAGGAGCACCTCGCAAAGGACTGCAGGTCCCGGCTCCAGGGAAACGGGAGAGGGAGGGGGCACGCAGGCTGCACTCAGCCTCCTCCTGCCGCGAATGCAAGGCAGCCCATCTATGCCAACCCCCACTGGGGCGGGGGGTCCTTATACCCCATAACCCCACAGAAGGCAGCCAGCTTTGTACCCCTGCCAGCAACACAATTGCAGAGATTCGCAACACCGACAGTGGCACCTTCGTATCTACTACCATCACAAGCTGCGCCTGTGACACAGGGTCAGCAGGGGATGCCCCAGAGCGGGACCCCTGGGTGGCCCTGGCCATGAAAATAGGGAAGGAGCCCCTGATGCTGTGGGGGAAATGCTGCCTTTATGGCAGTCAGGACCCCCATGTCGTAGGGTTTCAGTTCTGGGCGGACATGGGATCAGACTGCTTGGTTTTTCCCCAAGCACTTTGGCCCCAACATTGGCAATGTAGAGAAGTCCCCGCAGTGAACGGAGTGGGAAGGCCATCCTGGGCATGGAAAAGCACCCAGTTGGTAGCTATAATGCTTCACACGAAAAAGGGACCAGAACAGACCATGGCAATCTACCCCTACATTCTGCAAAACTCTCCACCCTTGATAGGAAGGGACATCCTTGCTATGCTAGGAGTCAGGATCACAAATTTATCATGAGGGCCACTGCTGTACACCCACTGCTGCCAATCAAACTGACTTGGAAATCACCAGACCCCGTATGGGTTGAGCAGTGGCCCCTGTCAAAGCCTCGAATGGCAGCCTTGCTGGAACTGGTCAACCGCGAGCTGCAAAAGGGTCACACAGAACCCTCCACCAGCCCGTGGAACACCCCTGTATTCGTAATCCCCAAAAGGTCTGGAGAAGGTTATCGTCCTATCCACGACCTGAGGGAGGTGAACAAGATAATCCAACCCATGGGTCCAGTTCAGACACAGCTGCCCACGAACTCAGCCATCCCTGAAGGGCAGCCATGCGCAGTGCTGGATATCAAAGAGTGCTTCTTTTCGATACCCCTGCACACTGAGGACAAGGAGTGATTTGCCCTCTCCGTCGTGTTCCTAAACGGCAAGCGACCTAACCTCCGCTTCCAATGGAAGGTGCTACCGCAAAGTGTTGTGGACAATCCGACCATATGCCAGATCACCGTGGACAGAGCACTGATTCCAGTCCGACACTCCCACCCCGCTGCAACCATCATTCAATACATGGACAACATCCTCGTCGCCGCACTGCGGTGGTGTGTCTTAAATTTGATATTTGTTTAATATCTGTTTCCCCCCCCCATCCCTAAAAACCCCCTCATCTCCAAGTTGCCAATCCTCCCTTTCCCTGCCCCTTTCCCTGGAACCTTCCCTGTCATGTTAGTTCTGCCCTAAACTCCTCCCCTGCTATTCCCTTATTGGTTGCTGTTCCTACACCCGTCCTCCTGAGTTCTGTATAAAACCTCTGCTCCCGCCCCCGAGGGGGTCTTGGGGCTCACTGAATAAAACCATCCCGTTCACCCCCAAGTCCCGTGTCACCTTCGTCTGTCCCCGCGCGCCACGAACTGAACTGCAGAGCTTGCAGGGGGAAGCGGCCGCCCGTTCTCTTCCCTCACCGCCCAGCCTGGCACGGCTCAGAGTGCCGCGGCGAGAGGAGCGCATGCCGCGCCACAACATATGGTAGCAAGAGGATGGTTCCTTCCTTCGTCTTGTAAAAAAAACGGGCAAATTCGTGGGGGCGCCCGCCTCACAGAAGAAGGAGGGAAGAGGAAAATCTACGGCCGTAAAAGCTCTGCCGGATGCTATGAGAAGCTGAGCACCGAGTGAAAAAGATTGAGGCTCTGGGACCTCTTTGTTCTCGCCATCTACCCGCCCTGGAGCAGCCGCGCTGCACGGGCAGCCGGGCTGCAGAGCTTTTTGGCGGGCAGACTTACCCGAGGACACAGAGAGCGGTTTTGGCAGCGGCTCGGGAGAGCCTGAAGAAAGGCTGACCGAGAAGAGGTTCGTTCCTCGGTCAGCATCTGCAGCGAGACCACCGGAGGCTGATAGTGGCCGAAACCAAGGCTTCGGGGACGAGTCTTGGTTTAATGGGAACACCCAGGCCTCCGGAAGGGCCAAAACCGGGAAGGAACATCCCCAGTTTTTAGCGCGACTTTTCCATCGAGTCAAAGAGAAGATTCAAGCCATCTCCGTCCGAGCCTGCAAGGTAAGGTAGGCTACACGGGGTGGGGATCGCCCCGACAGGCGGCTGGGTCTGCCACTTTTTTTTTTGCGTTTTAACCCCCGTCTGCGCCCAGACTGGGGCTGTAGCCTTGCATGTCCCTGGCAGGCGGGTGGGTTTTCCTTTTCTGTGGGAAGCTAGCACTGAGTGCTATTCTTCGCCTAGTCTTCTGTGGGGACCTAGATTGGATCGCTTTTTCTTCTCCTCGAAAATGTTGTCTTCTCTATCCTCCCCTCCCCATTCTGGGCTGGACGGAGGGGGTAGAAAAGACACCAGTAGGGAACAGCTAAGAGGGCGACACGTTAGCTATAGGAGAGTTGTTAAAACGGGGCCCTTTACACCCACGCATTGCGCCGACATCCAGCTGCATTGGGCCCCCCCCCTCCTGTAAATTTCCCCTTTTTGCTTCTGTGAAGCTCCCTATATCCCCATCCCCTCGGACTTTCCTAAAACCCTTTCCTATCCTCCCTTGGGGATTGCTGTGGCCGAGCTGCCCCAAGTGCCCTGCCGGACACTGCTCAGGCCAAGTGCAGTGTATCTGGCACCCCCTCTCAAGATGGCGCTGGCCACGCCGCTCGGGACCCATTTCCCGCCTTGACCCTTCTTTTCCGCCCCTGGTTTCCCGCCAGTCCCATCTCTCTCCCAATAGCCCTGCACCGTCCCTGCACGAGGCTAGTCCCTATTGTGGGGAGGCGGGGTTGGATATTCCCCAATCCTTCTTCTGGCTCTTCCTCCGGGGGGAAGGTCGGGAGGGATCGTCTTCCGAGGAAATGGAGCCGAAACCCGGGACTGGGGATCCGTCATTTTGTCTTCCCCCTAAAATGGTGACACCCCGGTCCACCCCTTACCGATACCCCCTGTTAATCATGGCAATCACTAATTAAGTGATTGTCTGATTCCCCTATTTTATTCCTTAATGTACCCTACCCAATACTCCTTTTTATTTAACTACGAATTCCTCTTTTTGCTTTTAATTATTTTTTGAATAATCTATTTGTTGAGTTATATTTATAGAAAGAAATATCATCCCAGTTAATTAATACTCAAGATATTATGCCCACCTTGCAAACAAACATTCAAATTGAACAAACCACATCGCTATCCGCTGACTCTGCTTTAAGACAAGCGCCGTTATCCACTGACTCTGCTTTAAGAATTTAAGAAGCTGAACATCGCAAGCGCCGTAACGAAGCAAATTTTAAATCAGATGAAGTCACAAATCCTGCTATGCTTTGTACCCTTAATTTGGACTTTCATTTAAGACAATTTTATATATTCCAGATGAAGTTCTTATATGTTTCATGTGTTGTAATCACAATTAGTTTATCATTTTTTGATGTCTTTCAACTTATGTTTTTTTTTAATAATATGTAATGTTACAATTTAATTCAATATTAAGTTGTTTTGTTATAATTATAATTAATTCAGTCTTTTCTAATATTTTTTGACTTAAAGGCTGTGTTTTTAACCATTATTGCTACAGGAATCGCATAGCTAGTGTATCACTTCAGGCTTGCTGCATTGCTGCGAAGTTTAAAAATTTATTAGTTATATTTAGTTGATCTTTTATTGTATTTAATTCCAATAATTCCATTTAATTATTTTATTTAAATTAGATAGTTGTAATTTTAATCATTCTAATTAATTTTTTTAGTTTAATTTCTGTCAATTATTTCATTCTATTTCAATAGTTTCAATTATTTACATTGTTTTAGATTGTTACTCAGAGCAGCAAAACAGCAAGTTTTGTACAGTCTTATGTCTGATTTAGGATGTTACTACTCTTCCTGCCCTATAAATGCAATAATGTGTCTTTCATGTCCTTTAAGTAATTTACAAAGTTATCATATAATTTTATGTTATATTAATTTGCTTAAACTACAGAATTCTCCTTCCTTTTGTAAAAGAAAAGAGGGAGATGCGGTGGTGTGTCTTTAATTTGATATTTGTTTAATATCTGTTTCCCCCCCCCCATCCCTAAAAACCCCCTCATCTCCAAGTTGCCAATCCTCCCTTTCCCTGCCCCTTTCCCTGGAACCTTCCCTGTCATGTTAGTTCTGCCCTAAACTCCTCCCCTGCTATTCCCTTAGTGGTTACTGTTCCTACACCCGTCCTCCTGAGTTCTGTATAAAACCTCTGCTCCCACCCCCGAGGGGGTCTTGGGGCTCACTGAATAAAACCATCCTGTTCACCCCCAAGTCCCGTGTCACCTTCGTCTGTCCCCGCGCGCCACGAACTGAACTGCAGAGCTTGCAGGGGGAAGTGGCTGCCCGTTCTCTTCCCTCACCGCCCAGCCTGGCACGGCTCAGAGTGCCGCGGCGAGAGGAGCGCATGCCGCGCCACAACACCGCACCATCAGTAAGCCAAGTGGATCACTTAGTGTCCACAATCACGGAAAATCTCCAGGCCAATGGCTTTGAGATCGTGAACACAAAGATCAAGAGAGGACCATGAATGACCTTCCTGGGAGTGGGGATCACAAATTCCTACATGACTCCCCCCAAGGTGAAGGTTCGCTGAGACATCAAGATGGTCCATGAAATGCAGCGCCTTGTGGGATCTCTGCAGTGGCTCCGCAACATCATCCTAATTCCTCCAGAGGTCATGGACCCCTTATATGACTTCCTGAAAGGAAAGCACCCCTGGGACCCCAAGGAGCTGACGCCGCAAGCAGCGAGCTCCCTCGACTTCATCGAATGTCAGATGTCCACTGGCACACTTGCCAGGTGGAACCCAAGAGCACCGCTAGATTTATACATCCACTTCACACAGAAGGGAGGAGTGGGAGCACTGGCCCAAGGACCTTCCGAACAGTCTCAGCCGATCCAGTGGGTGGTCCTCGGAAGACCAACTCGTGCATTTTCCCCAGGAGTTGAATGCGTCGCTAACCTCATCATGAAAGGCAGGAAACTTGCCCTGAGACACCTGGGAACCGAGCTAGCAAGAATCCACCTTCCCTTCCACAAGTGACTGACCATGGAGTCAACCGTGATATCGGAGCACCTGGTCCTTGCTCTCACTGGTTTTGGAGGAGAAATCTCCTACACCACCAGACCACCTTGGACTCAGCTACTGACCATTGTCGACATAGACATGCCACCAAATGTCATGGACCGACTGCAGCCAGGACTGACAGTCTTTACAGATGCTTTCTCCATGACTTCTACTGCAGCGGCGGTGTGGCAGGCAGGAGAAATATGGCATTGCGTCAAAACATGTGACCCCACACTGTCAATGCAACAACTGGAAGCAGCAGCAGTGGTCTTGATGTGCAGACTCTTCCAAGATGAACACCTCAACATCGTAACAGACTCTATATTCATGGCAAAGCTTTGCCTGGCCAAGTCGAGACCAGGTGTGTCAACATCTACAGCGGCCTCAATGCTTGAAGAGGCGCTCTCCTTGCGATGGGACACCGTGTCTGTCATTCACATCAACAGCCACAACCCTGTCAAAGGCTTCTTCCAGATTGGCAATGACAAAGCAGACGCTGTGATGAAGGGAGTGTGGACATTGCAGGAAGCTCGTCATCTGCACGAGTCACTCCACATCGGAGCCAAAGCACTGGCGAAAAGATGCGGGATCTCGACCGCTGACGCAAGACATGTAGCGGCCACTTGCCCTCACTACCAGAGGTCACCCCTATGGACCAGTGGGGTCAACCCAAGAGGTCTCAAAGCCTCAGAAATCTGGCAGTTGGACTTCACTTTTTGCCAACTGCTGAAGGCCCAAGCGTGGCTCGTAGTGACGGTGGACACTTACAGAGGAGTGATCGTGGCCACACAGCACCTCAAAACTGACTCTAAGGCCACAATTTATCACTGGCTGACAGCTATGGCATGGCTTGGTATCCCCAAGCAAATTAAAACTGACAACGCTTCCAATTTCATCTCCAAACCAGTGCAAGAATTTGCCTCAAAATGGGGCACCACTTTAGTGCAAGGTATCCTGTATAACAGCACCGGACAAGCCATTGTTGAGCGAGCAAACCAGACCCTGAAAACCAAGTTAGAAGTGTTGGCAAAGGCAGAGGGCTTTGCCAATTCCATTCCCCCAGGAGACCAAGCGTGTGTACTGGCAACCGCTTTGCTAGCACTGAATCAATTCCCTAGGGGAGATGAAACAAACAGTCCCATTAGAAAGCACTGGGTCACCCGAACACTAGAGGAGGGCCTGCAGGTCATTATCAAAAATGAGCTAGGCAAATGGGAACGGGGCTGGAAACTGGTGCTTATAGGACGAGGGTACACAGCAGTTAAAAAAGAGGGCAGAACCAGGTGCTGTCCACTTAGGTCAATCAAGCCTGACCTTCAGAATGAGACTAATGAAAAACTGTGAGTTTCTGTTTGCAGGACATGTTCGTGGGCCGTCCCTGTGACGTGTATACCCCTGTTCCGGGGGGAAATGACGGACCATGAAGCCACCAGACAATACCTAAGAGTCCCACAGCCGTGAGACCCAGACATGCACAGTATCTTTGTGTGATTTTGCTGTTAGGGCTTGCTGCTGGAGGGCGAGCCAGCCCAGGCTATTACCCTCATCAGCCATTCAGGTGGGTCATGCAACATCTTGCAAGTGACAAGGTGTTCCGAGAAGTCACCACAGCAAACACCCCATCCTTCGTGTTCCACATAGCCGACCTGTTTCCAGGACAACCAAAACTATGGCCCAATAACCCACATATCACACTCATGTACATATCTTACTGGTGCCCAGCGTCCAACCCAGGGAAAAAGTACTGCGACTACCCGGGGTGGGGACATTGCAGATATTGGAGCTGTGAAACCATTGTTACAGGTGCCAGACCATGGGGAGATGGGTGGCAACCGCAGGAGCCCGATAAATTTTTACAGTTCACCTGGGCACCCACCGGCCGTGGAAACCACCATACACAGCCTTGATATTGGGGATGCACAAGTTATAACATGACCATTTTACAGTCAGATCACCCTAGTTGGGCCACAGGCAGAACGTGGACAGTGGTCCTCAAAGGGCCAAGAAGGTGGGTGAATGTACGAATTATCAGGCTCCAAGCACCTGCACCTTGACCAGTAGGACCCAATAAAGTTATTAAAGATGTGCTGAGAGGGAAAAACATAACCTACCCGAAAACCTTGCCTTCAAAGGTCACCAATACCCCGACTGGCCATGTGGATGCCTTCCAGATAGGCCACCTAGCCGAGTCAGACCCCAACCCAATCTTTCGCATGCTAGAAGCTACCTTTCTATCCTTGAACGAATCCAACCCGAACCTAATTCCTGCTGGTTTTGCTATGATGTTAAACCTCCTTTCTACGAAGGGAATGCTTTAAACACCCCCTTCAGTTACTCCACAACCAGTGCAGATGGGACACTCCCTGCAGAGGAATAACCCTGAGTCAAATCACAGGCCAGGGAAAATGTTTTGGCAATGCAGATTTAGCAAAGTGGAAAGGCAACCTCTGGACCAAAGTTGTCAAGCCCAACAGAAAGATCAATAAATGGGTGGTCCCATCCGCGTCTGGGATGTGGGTTTGTCAACGATCTGGGGCGAGTCCTTGTATGTTCCTTGCCAATTTCAATGAGTCTATCGACTTCTGTGTCCAAGTTCTAATTGTTCCTAGGGTCCTGTACCACTCAGATGAAGAGGTATACCATCTTTTTGAAGAACCCGGCAGGCTCCACAAAAGAGAAATAATCACAGGTATAACTATTGCAATGCTGCTCAGCCTGGGAGCAGCTGGCACAGCCACGGGTGTCTCAGCCCTCGTGACCCAACAACAAGGACTCTCTCAGCTGCAAATGACCGTCGATGAGGACTTGCAGAGGATCGAGAAATCCATCTCCTTTATAGAGAAGTCAGTCTCCTCACTCTTGGAAGTGGTCTTGCAGAATAGGCAAGGACTGGACCTCTTGTTCATGCAACAAGGAGGACTGTGTGCTGCCTTGAAAGAGGAATGCTGCTTTTATGCAGACCACACGGTAGTTGTTAAAGACTCCATGGCAGAACTCCAAGATAGACTGGCTCAGAGAAAGAAAGACAGGGAAACTCAACAGAGCTGGTTCGAATCCTGGTTCAATCAATTGCCATGGCTTGCCACCTTAATTTCCACCCTCATAGGTCCACTAGCAATACTGCTTTTAGCTTTTACCTTAGGACCATGCCTGCTGAACAAGCTGGTCTCATTTGTTCAGGCCTGTCTGGAACGGGCGAACATTCTGTGTATAGGCCAGCAACAAATGCTGTAACCCAAAAACTGCGAACACTGCCAGTTGCAGAAACTTTCTAAACTCACCTTGCAAGAGTTACTCAGGTTTACCAAGCCCCCTTTTCCCTTTATCAAGTTTGTACCTCACTTCAGTGCCTATATCTACGACTACCTCATTTATTTGTGAAAAGCGGGGGGAGAAGTAGTAGATAGGGACAGGTGAATGGAAGATTTTGGGATGTGACAGAAAGCAAGACCCTTCCCCCTCATCCTGTAATATGTGATCTATTACCCCTGAGACATGTAACCCCACCCAACCCAGTAGTTTTCCACTCCTTACTAATCCTAGAGACCCTACCTCCTTCCTTTGACGTAGCAAAGTCCCCCTTGACTATTTAGCCTCACAAGATAAGATAATAAACGCCATTTGACCATCCACTATGTTGGTGTCTGTGTATGTCTGTGGCCCGAATGGCCTGGGCGAGGCCAGGCTGCTGGGCTATCCCTCGAAACCAGGTCGCCTTACCTTCACCTGAAGGCAACATGGTGGGGGATGCTGTTGGGGAGCATGGGAGATTTGCAGAACCATAGATGGATGTCCAGGAGAATGGGGGTCCAGGGGAATTGGTGTCCCATGCCTGGGGGGATTCAGGGATGGGGGTGCTTTGGGAACATGGTCCCCAGGGATTTGGACTCATGGCATGTGGGTGCCAGATTTGGGGTTGCAGGGGGGAAAAAGGGACACCTTGGGAATAGGGGTTCTGGGGGTAGAAGCAGCCCATGGGATGGGATCGAGGCAAGGCGGGTCCTGGCTAATGGCAGTCCTGGGATGGGGGTCCTCGGGAAAGAGAGACCAAAGGAATGTGGGTCCCATGATTGGGCTCCCAGGCAAATGGGTGTGCCAGGGATGGGCAGTGGCTGGGTGGGCATGGGGGTCACAGCTCCTTCTCTGGGTGCCTCAGAATTTGGGGTGACCCAGGGCCCAGCACAGCCCCCAGTCTGGGGTGCTCGTTTCCTGGGCAGGCATCACATGGGTGTCCTGGGTAGCTCTGCCCCTGTGCCTGCCCCTGTCCTTGACTTTTTCCTCTCCTTCTATTTTTCCCTTATTTTCCTCAATTTTTTGCCATTTCCCCTCACTCCCGGTTCCTGGCTCAGTAATCCAGCGGAGCACCTGAGCAGGGAAGGTGTTGGGGGGACCCAGGGGAGGGGAAAAATGGGATGTGGGGGGTGCAGGGAAGGGTGGAGACTCTGTGGGGGATGGAGGTGTTGGGTTGTGCCTCTCCACACTTTCACTTTCTTTTTCCTGAACTAGAAGGAAGAGGCTGTTCGTGCTGAGAGTCCGATGGGAAAGGGGAGGGGAGTTATGTCCTGTGGGAAAACCAGTGGGATCCTGTTCTGGGAGGTCCTTGTTTTGGGGAAATCCAGTCCAGGGGTGACACATCCTGGCATGGGGGGTCCTGTCCAGTGCGTGGCATTTCCAGAAATGTCCCTGCACATTCCTGTCCGGCTACCTGTCCCAGGGGTGGCACATTCTGGGCATCCCTGTCCGTCCAAGGCTGGAGCCCAGCCATGGCCCAGCCCCACTGCACAGGGGTGGCCACTGGCCAGCCCTGCTCTGGCCAGCCCCAGGTGGCAGCCAGGACCTGAGGGTCCCCCCAGCCCCCTTGGCTTTGATTCTGGCTGCTTTAGAGCTGCTGCAGAGGTGAGAATCCTGTGGGGGAAGTGGCCTGCCTGTGGTTTGCTCAGCCCTGCAAGAAGCACAAAACCCAAAGGGAGCCCAAGCAGTGGCTCTGTGAGGGCCTTGGATGGTTTTCAGAGCAGGGCTGCTGGAATCCCCCTCTGCAGGGGCAGCTGTGGGGGAAACCAGTCCAGAAATGCAGCAATTGATCATTTTGTCTCTCGCAGCAAGGGTCTGAGATAGCTCCAAAAGTCCTGTCACAAACATGCAGCCCCATGGAACACCCTGGAAAGAATATCTGGGGTTCTGGCTTGCCTGCCCTACAAGAGGGAATTGTGTGGAAATATTGAGCAGTGACTCTGTCCCATGGCTGTGGTGGGGCTGTGGGGAGTGACCCCGTCTGGATTCCAGGTGTCCCCAGAGCTGCTCCATCCCTGCCCTCCTCACTCACACCGGGCATGGGGAATGGACAGGGCTCTTCCCCACTGCTGTCCCACCCCTTCCAGGGTACCCCTCTTCTTCCCAGAGCTGTGGGGGCGTTACCCTGGCAGCGCCCAGTCCTGACACATCATGACAGTGCCTTTGGACACGCTGCCACAGTCAGTCTGGACAGCCCGTGACTGTCCCGGCACTCACAGTGCGATGGCAGCCGGGCTCCTTGCCAGGGCTCCAGGACCACCATTGCGGTTCCTCCTTTCCACAGAACCCACCGCAGCCTCTCTGCTCCCCTGCCATCCTGGGCTCTCCCCTCCACCATTTCGCTCCCTCTGCACTCAGGGCTCCCCAGTGGGGTCCCGGTCCCTTCATCCCAGCCCCTCCCATCCGCTTAAGTCATGAGGGGTTTGGGAGCCCTATGGGTGTCACTGCTCTGGTCCAGAATCTGGGGGGAGCAGGAATGGCAAGCAGTGCCCTACCATGGCCCGGCCCTATCGGCCTCACCTGAGCACCCTGCAGAATTCCCGGTGCTCCTGCTCCACCTGCGTGACCAGGTGCTGTTCCCATGGGCCACCCACTCCAGCTGCTCCTGCATCAGCCACAGGATCCCAAAATCCCCGGGAGAGGCAGTTGAGCCATGTGTTGGTGCACAGGGATGCTTTCGGAGCACAGCTGAACTCTAGGAACCCCGGCCCTAATTCCAATACATCCTTAAGGGTTTGCAGCTCCAAGAGCGAACAGGGGCATTGGCCCAGCCTGCTCCAGTTTCGCCCCATTTTTCCCTCCCAAGGTGCTGCTGCTGGTCCAGGCTGTCCCTGTGCTCCAGCTGCAGCTGCAGAGCCCTTGGGGCTGTGGCTCTGCTCTCTTCCTCTTCCTCCTCCTCCTGCCTCTGTGGCTGCTGTGTCAGGACCAGCAGTGGCCGAGGAAGAGCAGGAACTCCCTGAGGAGCCCTGGCAGAGTCAGCACCGGGCACCAGCTTTCCTCAACATCCCGGGGCAATTCAACATTCCCAGAACTGCTGTGCCAGGGCTGAAGGAGGAAAAGGCTGAGGCTTTGCAGGAATTGTGGTGTAAAGGCACCAGAGGGGCTGTTGTGGCCCCAACACCTGCCTGGGGTCAGGTGCTGCCTTCCTTCCATCCGGGATCCTGGAGAGCGGTTGCGGGAATTGCCCAGGGCGTGTGCCAGGTCCCGGGACACTGCTACGCTGCCACTGGGCACTCGGATCCAACCTGCTGCCGCTGTGGCTTCTGCCCGCTGCCGGTGGTGGTGCCGGGACCGATTGGTGCTGGTAAGTTTGCAAAAGGAGCGATTTCCCCTCCTCCCTCCCGTCCGAGGCCGCCATCGGCCCTGAGGGGACCGAGCTCGAGCGGGGCGCCCCCTGCTGGCCGGGAGCGCTCCCTGCAGCGCCCCCTGCTGGCCGTGGCCATAACTGCACCAAAGACGAACTGAGCCCTGAGTGGGAGGGAAAGTTCTGGGTTTGTGTTGTTTGTACTGTTCTGCTTGATAAACTTTCCTTGGCAGACATATCTCTTGTAAACCCAGAGGCATGATTACTCCTAGATTTCAATGTGGATGGGACAGACTATCCAAGAGGAGACAGAGTAAAGGTCTTGGCCACGTCATGCTCTGCCTCTTAAGCCATTTGGGCCACCAAGGGCCCTCTGCCCAGCTGGCACTTCTGGTCACCTGGCCACTCAGGACCAGAGTTTGGTAGAGTGTCACACTGTCCCCAGTGTGCCATGGCTGACAGACCGATTGACAAACAGGGCCCTGTCTCCCCAAAGCAAGGCCTGACCCATCCCTGACACACACAGGTGTTCCAAAATGTCTCAAGACATCAAACTTTTTCTGTCTTTCACACCCTGCCCTGTGTCATGGCCTGATCCTGACTGCCCTAGGAAAGGGGGAGGCTGCAAGACCCCCACAGGGCCTTTGTGGCATCCTTGGGTGGGAACCTGGCAGAGGAGGGGACTGGGAACAGAGGACAAGAGAGTCCAGAGCCTCCTGAAGGCTGCTTTGGCCATCAGAGCAAGGAAGGTTCAGGGCCCTGCCAGGTTTCTCTGGTGGAAGAAACATGCTGGGGAAAATGTCTGGGGTTCGTTCCTTGTCAGGGCTTTCCCTGGAAATTATTCCTTTTGTGACCCTTTGGATTCTGAACCTCGTTGCTGTTGCTGTTGGTTTTATTCTCTCTTGTTGCTGTTTCAGGAAATTGTTCTTCTCTCTGCCCTTTGGGATCTTTGTGCTTCCACGGGGAGGAAGAGGGGCAGTTTTTAGTGGCAGCACACCCACATGTGGGTGCCCATGGGTGGGACCCCCAGTGCCCCCCAGTTCCCCACCGGTGTCACAGCACATTCCCGTAGATGTCAATGGGTTCCTGAGGTCGCCTCTGGGGTCCCTGCAGCTCTGCATAGGTCACCTGGGGATCCTGGAGTGTGGTGGCACAGGGGGACGCTGCAAGAGACACGGGCTGTGGCATCTGGGTGGGGTGACACTCATAGGTGACGTCTCCCTGTGTGTGTGTGTCCCCCCTGTACTCACCCCCTGCACTCTTGGTGATCACAATTTGGGTGTACAGCACCTCCCCCTCCTCTGGGGGGGCCAGGGGATCTGGGGGAGACCTGAGGGAATTAAGGGGATGTGTGGGAAGGGATGGAGAGATGTGGGGTTGGGGTAAAAGGGGATTCATGGTTGGAGACCCCCACTCACCTTTCCTGGTGCTTCCTGGTGGCTGTAAAGGAAAGAGGAGAGGGTGACTGTGGGGTCCCTGAGCCCTGACCCCTTTCAGGATTCCTGAACCCCCATGGGACCTTCAATTCCCCTCAGGACCCCCAAACATCCATGTAGCCCCCCAAAATTCATGAACATCCCCAGTGCCCCCAGATAACTCAGCCTCAACCGTGTTTTGGGTTCTGAGCCTCAGCCTCAGAATCCAAAACATGGCAGCCACAGAGATCCCCCAAATACCTGAAGGGCCCCCAAAGAACCCCCAATATCCCTGCAGAACCATCCAGCACCTCCCCAAACCCTACAGGACCTCCAGTCAATGTCACGTTTATGGGGCTGTAAGTGATGCCCAATTGCTCCCCAACTCTGGGGACCTCTTCAGCTCCCTGGGACCCCCGTCCCCCCATTGTCACCCACCCACTCGGTGCCACCGGTGCCAGGCCACAATGACACCTGTGAGCAGGACCAGGAACAACAGGGCACCACCGACCCCTGCAGCCACTGCAAGAAACAGAGGGGGACAGATCAGGATCACCCATCACCCCAGGGGTGCTGCACTCCCTGGTGACCCTGTATGACCCCACCTGTGTTCCTGTGTCCCCGTGGTGTCACTTCCAGGGCCAGCTCGGGGCTGAGTGCTCGGAACACACGATGCCCGTCCTGTCCCAGCTGGTTGGTGGCCACGCACTGGTAGGTGCCCGAATGTCCCACATCGACGTCCCTGAGCTCCAGGAGGGGACCCTGGGCCACCTCCTGCCCATTGTGCAGCCAGGTGAAGGTGACAGGGACTGAGCCCACCTGCACCGAGCAGCGCAGGGTCACGGGGTCACCTGCATGTACCTGGTGTGCCAGGGGACTGAGGCTGATAGTGGCATTGGCCACAGGCACTGTGGGGACACAGACAGGGCTGGCACCAGGTGAAATGGGATGGGGGTGCTGTGGGTGAGGTCACCTCCAGCCCCATGGTTCTGCTCACCCACGACGGTGACATTCAGGGGGTCACTCTCGGCCACGCTGTCCCCGTTGCTGACCCGGCACCAGTACTGGCCACTGTCATTGTCCCCAACGTGCCACAGCTCCAGGCGGGGCCCGATGCCCAGCAGTGCCCCTGAGCCCTCCCGGTGCCAGGAGAAGGACAGGGGACCTGTCCCTGAGGCCACCGCACAGCTCAGTACCAGGCTGTCCCCAAGTGCGACCTGTCCCCCGGGGGGCTGCACCAAAAGGGACATCCCCGAGGGTGGGACACCTGGAGATGGGGGAGACACCAGGGGACAGTGAGGGACCCATGAGGGAGAGGGAGGAGCAGTGAGACCCCATTGAGTGAGTGAGAGGGGGAACAATGAGGAGGGGGCTTGGAAAGAAAGCTCGAGGAAGGATGGAGGGTCCAAGGTGGAGACAGTGGGAGAGGGAGGTGGGTGACACCAGGAAGGGTTGAGGGCACCCAGGAAGGGGATGGTAGGACCTGGGGACCATCCGTGGACCTCGGGGAGGGGTGGGGGGACCATTGGAGGGGTGATGAGACCTTGTGCAGGATGGGGATATACAAGCCAGGAATGGGGAAATGTGGGGAGGGACGGTGAGACAGAGAAAAGGTGATGGGGAAGGATGGGGGTACCCATGTAGAGCTGGGGGAGCTGGGGAGGGACCCGTTAATGGAGCGGGGGAGACAGGGAGGGATCTGAAAAAGGCTGAGGGCCCCAGGGGAGGTATAGGAGTACCCAGACAGTGATGGGGGACCCGGGGAGGCTGTGGGGGCTCCCAGTGCACATCCCTGCACTCACTGTGCACCGAGATGTGGAGCCGGGCGCTGCTCTTCCTCACAGTCCCGCCCTTGGAGCGCACCTCGCAGCTGTAATTCCCTGAGTGGGAGACCCCCACAGCGGGCAGCAGCAGCTGCGGGGACCCCTGCGGGCCCCCCACCACCTGCCCGTCCCGGTAGAACACATGCAGGAGGGGGACTCGGGGCCGCAGGGGGCTGGGGGTACTGAGGCAGCTGAGAGCCAGGGGTGAACCCTCGGTGGGCTCGGGGGGACCCTCCAGCACCGGCACAGAGAAGAGCTCTGGGAAGGAGATGGGGAGGTGAGGACTGTGACCCTGAGTCCACTGGGAAGTGACTTTGGGGGTGTCGGGATTTTGGAATTCCAGTCATGGGGTGCTCACCGTGCACTCTCACTGTCACTGCTGCTGACTGTGACCCATGTGTGCTCATCCAGCCCTTGCAGCGGTAGTGGCCACTGTGGTGCAGCTTCAGAAGGGACAGGGACAGCTCAGTTCCCCTGAGGAACCACCTCAGATCCTTCTCATCCCAGAAAAATTGCACCCTGGTGACTGGGTTGTCCTGACGGCCCCGGCAGCGCAGTGTCAGTGTGTCCCCCTCCAGCAGTGCCTGTGCTGGCACCTGCAGCACCAGCAAGTCTGTGTAACAGGAGGGTCCCATCTCACTGAGGGGCTCCACACAGGTCCGAGGTGCACTGGGTGGACACCTGGACATCTGGGTGCACTGGGGTGCACTGGGATGCTCCTGTGTGCAGGGCACAGGCTCTTGCCACACGAGAGGTGTGAGGTCACCCATGGAGTGGAGCCCACCCAGACCTATCAGGGACCACCCTGATCATTTAGGATCCCCTCCTCACCATCTAAGACTCTCATGGGGGGGCTGAGTCCAGTGCCGGGTCTGTAACATGTGTAGGTGCCACTCTTGGTAACAGTGATTCGGTCTCGTCCCTGCTGTCCCCAGTGCTGCCCATCCTTGTACCAGGTGGTGGCACTGGCGGTCCCCGAGCCCTGGCAGGTCAGTGTCACCTGGTCCCACAGCACTGCCGGCCTCCAGGGGGGATCCACGAGGAGCTGGGTGGTCTGGGCACCTGTGGGTGACAGGGGACACCAGCCTGCCAGGGCCAACAAAGGGCTGGGGACAGTGGGGTGGGGACATGGCATCCCCCGAGGACTCACCAACGAGGCCAAGGGTCTGGGCTGGAAGAGAGAAGGGAAAAGGCTGGGTTGGGGTGGCACCATAAGGACTGTCCTCGTGGGGAGAACTTTCAGTTCTTGTGAGAAAGTGTTTGAGGATTGTCCCCAAAATATTTGGCGAGGCAGGGGGACATGTCTGTGTCACAGCCACCCCTGCACCACATCCGTGTGGCACGGACGCCTTGGGAACAGGGACACTGAAGCCACCCTGGCCTGAGGCAGAACATGGGGACACTGTGGACACCCCGGGCACAGGGACACCATGGACACACCCCTTGCTGGCCCAGGTCAGCCCCCACCAGCTCCTGATGCCATCCCCATGATCCAATCCCCACATGCACATCCTCAGCCTTCTTGTCCCCTTCTGTCCCTGCATCCCACTTCCCTTGTCCCTGTGCCCAGAGCTCCTTGAGCCCAAAGGTGCCAGTCCCCACATTCCTGTCCCCACATCCCCATCCCCAAATTCCTGCCCCCTCTTCCTGTCCCCAAAGCCACCCAAGATCCCCAGTGACACCAAGCTGCACTGTGGGCAACACAGACTGGCACTGCTGGCCTTGGGGACCTCAGGGGTCCCCGCAGCCCCCCTGTGCCCCCTCCCCACCGGTCTCTGCCTCACCAGGTCCCATCCCCAGGCTGTCAGGCCCATGCCTGGGGCACTCACCCCACAGGAGCAGTGCCACCTTCCCGGCCATCCCGGTGTCCCCAGCCATGTGGACTGGCTGTCCCTGGCTGCTGTGGCCACCGCTCCCCTGGCTGGCGGCTCTTCGGACGAAGGGGAAGGAAGCGAGGTCACGTCATTTTTCCACGTGTAGGTGGCTTTTGGTGGAGGCAGGGTCGGACAGGATGGGGGCAGGGTGGGGACCTGGTGGGACATGGGGTGATGGTGGGACATGGTGGGGATGTGATGTTGGCAGAATTTGGAGACTGAGGTGGAATGGGGTTCCCAGGGATGGAGTCTCAGGGGAATGGGGGTCCCAAGGGTTGGGTAGACTCAGACTCAGGACTGGGGGTCCAAGAACAATGTGGCATCCAAGGATTTGTGATCATTTGATGGGGGCCAAGGAATGGAGGTGCCAGGGGACAGGAATTTCTGGGGGAATCAAGGTTCCCAAGGGAATGGGGTGTCAGAGGGACTGGAATTTCTGAGATGGGGTTCCTTGGGAATGAAGATCCAGGGGAATTGCAATCTAGGGATGGGGGCCCCAATGAAGTGGAAACAGAAGTAATGGGATGAATGGGAATCCCATGATTGGGGTCCCAGGAGAATGGGGGTGCCATGGATGGGCATTGGCTGGGTGGGCATGGAGATCACAGCTCCTTCTCTGGGTGCCTCAGAATTTGGGGTGACTCAGGGCCACACACAGTGCCACTGGGGTGCTTGTTTCCTGGGCAGGCATTACATGGGGGTCCTGGGTTGCTCTGCATCTGTGCCCTCCCCTGCCCTTGACTTTTCCCTGTCTTTCTCTTTTTTCGTTATTTTTCTCTCTTTTGTGCCATGTCCCCTCACTCCCGCTTCCTGGCTCAGCAATCCAAGGGAGCACCTGAGCAGGGAATGGGTTGGGGTGACCCCGGGGATGAGGAAAAATGGGATGTGGGGCTGCAGGGAAGAGTAGGGAGGCTGTGGGGTATGGAGGTGTTGGGCTGTGCCCCTAAACATTTTCACTGTCTTTTTCCTGGACAAGAGGCAAGAGGCTGTTTGTGCTGAGAGTCTGATGAGAAAGGGAAAACCAGGGGAGTCCTGTCCTGGGAGGTCCTTGTTTTGGGGAAATCCAGTCCAGGGGTGACACATCCTGGCATGGGGGTCCTGTCTTGGGGGGTGGCACTTCCAGAAATGTCCCTGCACATTCCTGGATGGCTGCCTGTCCCAGGGCTGGCACATTCTGGGCATCCCTGTCCGTCCAAGGCTGGAGCCCAGCCATGGCCCAGCCCCGGCCCAGCCCCACTGCACAGGGGTGGCCACTGGCCAGCCCTGCTCTGGCCAGCCCCAGGTGGCAGCCAGGACCTGAGGGTCCCCCCAGCCCCCCTGGCTTTGATTCTGGCAGCTTTAGAGCTGCTGCAGAGGTGAGAATCCTGTGGGGGAAGTGGCCTGGCTGTGGTTTGCTCAGCCCTGCAAGAAGCACAAAACCCAAAGAGAGCCCAAGCTCTGCGAGGGCCTTTGATGGTTTTCAGGGCAGGGCTGTTTGGAAACCTCCCTGCAGGAGCAGCTGTGAGGGAACCAGTCCAGAAATACAGAAATTGGTCATTTTTTCCCTTGCAGCAAGGTGCTGAGAGAGCCCCAGAACTGCTGTAAATCCCACCCCAATGTGCTCAACAGCCTGACCTGGACCCTCCCTCTCCTTCCTGCCTTGCCCTGGGTGGGCAATGCCTGCATGCCCTGCACCCACCACAGCCACTGTCTTGCTGCCCTCCATACCTGGATGGGGAGAGAAATTTCAACAAATGCTTCCTGTGCTGAGACAAGGACCAGCAGAGATCACTCATCAAATCCTGTCACAGGCAAAACAGCCTTGGAATTAGAGATATGAATAGAATTTATTGCTGACAAAATCAGAGCCAGAGAAGGGGAAGTCTAAGCAACCCTTCCATACACCTTATCCCTGTTGTGAATGAATAACTATGGAGTCATTGGCTTTCACTATTATATTGGCTTTTCCAAATTATTTTGATATAACACAGTTTGTAATCACTTTTTAATTGCTTTTGATACACTACAGTTTGTCAGGCTTTTTACCCCAATCCCTGCGTAGAATTTATATTTTAGTGTGCTAAATAGATTATAGTTGAGGTTCTCCCAAACTGTCAAGATAGAGACTATGTGCTGTGTACTATAACAATAACTATTGCAGAAGTAGCTAATGCCTTTATTTGTGTAAATGACAATTGTCAGAATAATTTTGTGAAATAGCTAATGTTGATTTCATGTACTGGTGGATTATCTTACCTGTTTGATAACACTGAAAAGAAGCAACTAAATAAACATCAAAAAGACAAATGGAAAGAGGAATTTACCACTGACCCTTCAGTTTTCAGGAACTGTCAATCCACAGAACAGGGGAGCCTTGTGAGGACATAAAATATATAAATTTAATCTGCAGTATGGCATGTACTTTATGAAAATAGATCAAGGGTGAAACCAAGCAAATGAAATTCAGAAATATGTAAAAAAAGAAAGTTGAATATGTGTAACCCTCATGAATATATATTTAACCAATACAATGAACAGGTCCATAAGAAGAATTGCTGCAGTTAACCCTGTGCCTCTGGCAGTTGCCAAGCACCCAGCCCACTGTTTACTGCACCTTTTATCCCTGATTAAACATTGACACATTTTAAAGAGTGAGACTTGTTTCTGCCACAGTTTAATCAAAAAGCTGCATTTTGGGTACAGTGAGAGTGAAAAGGGTTGTGTGCCAGCCCCAGCGCTGGGAGTGGGAAGAAGGAGCCCCGAGGGTGCTGTGAAGAGGAAGAAGACACCCCTGAGGGGAATCGATGTCCCCCAGTGCCCCCAGTGTCACAGCATGTTCTCGTAGTCACGGGGGTCCCGCTGTCCCTCGTAGGGTCCCAGCAGCTCCACGTTGGTCACTTGTGGATCACGAGGTGGGGCAGGGCCAAGGGACACCCATGGGTGACAGATCCCTGTGTCCCCCTCCCTGCCAACTCAGTGCCCCTGACATGGGGGTCCAGCACCCCCACTCCACAGGGGAGTCTGTGGGGATAAGCGGGGGGAGGTCTGGGCGGTGTCTGGGGAGGGGGAAAGGGGAGTCCCAGCCCGAGCCCCCCACTCACCTGTCCTGGAGCTTCCTGGCAGCTGCAAGGGAAAGCAGAGGGGGTGACCATGTGGACCCCGGGACCCCTGAACCTTCCTGTCACCCAGGCAGATCCAACCACCCACAGGACCCCCAAATCCCCACTGCAGCCCCAATTCCCACAGGACCCTTTATTCCCCCTGGACTCTCCCAGTACCCCTGAAGCCCCCAGAACTTCTGCACCACCACAGTGCTCCCAACCCACCCAGTATCCCTGACTATTTGAGCCCCAGAACCCAAAGCCTGGCAGGGAGGGGCACCTCCACACTTCCCCACCAATCCAAAAATTCCCCCAACATCCCTGCACGGACCACCAAGAGCACCCCAGTCCCTCCAGGAGCTCCTGGTGCCACCCCAATGTTCTCCAAAGCCCACTCAGGGATGGATCTGGAGCCCAACCAAGACCCTCCAAATTCCCCCCAGATGCCCCAGGACCCCCAGCCGAGGTCACTGCGGGGAGTTCCCCCAGCTGAGGGGCCCTGGGTGCTGCCGATCTCTGCCCCCACTCTGGGGGCTTCCCCTCACTCCAGGACCTCCATCCCCCCCCATTGTCACCCACCCCAGTGGTGCCACCAGAGACAGCCCCCGATGACAGCCAGGAGCAGGAGCAGGAACAGGAGGGTCCTGCCGACATTCAGAGACACTGTTGGGGACAGAGGGGGACACACCGGGGTCAACCTGAACTTCGGGGGTCCTGAACAGCCTGGTGATGCTGTGGGACCCCACCTGTGAGCCAGGGTGAGTGAGGTGTCACCTCCAGGACCAGCTTGGGGCTGAGAGCCCGGTGCCCATCCTGTCCCAGCTGGTTGGTGGCCACACACTGGTAGGTGCCTGAATGTCCCACATCGACATCCCCAAGCTCCAGGAGGGGACCCCAGGCAACCTCCTGCCCCTTGTGCATCCAGGTGAAGGTGACAGGGGCTGAGCCCACCTGCACCGAGCAGCGCAGGGTCACGGGGTCACCTGCGCGCACCTGGTGTGCCAGGGAACTGAGGGCGATGGTGGCATTGGCCACGGGCACTGCGGGGACACAGACAGGGCTGAGGTCACAGGGAGGGGCTGGCAGCCAGTGTGGGGGGGATAGGGACAGGGGGGATGAGTGGGATGGAGGGGTGTTGAGGATGGGGTCACAACACAGAGGGTTAAGGGGACACAGGGCAGAGGCAGGGGGACCTAAGAAGGGTATCTGTGGGACATTGAGGTACCAAGGCAGGAGACCCGGGGAGGCTGTGGGGGCTCCCCGTGCCCATCCCCGCATTCACTGCACACTGTGACATGGAGCCGGGTGCTGTTTTTCCGCATGGCCCCAGACTCAGAGCTCACCTCGCAGCTGTAATTCCCTGAGTGGGAGACCCCCACGGTGGGCACCAGCAGCTGCGGGTACCCCTGCAGACCCCACACCACCCGCCCATCCTGGTAAAACATGTGCAGGAGGGGGGCTCCGGTATGCAGGGGGCTGGGGGTGCTGAGGCAGCTGAGAGTCAGGAGGGACCCCTCCGTGGTCTTGGGGGAACCTTCCTGCATCGGCACAGGGAAGGGCTCAGGGCAGGAAATGTGGGCCAGTGGGGCTGGTGACCCCCAGTGCCTGGGGAAGAGCTGTGGGGCTGTTGGGGTGGCAGCTGTGGGGTGCTCACCATGCACTGTCACTGTAACCGGTGCCGAAACCTCCCATCCCAGTGCTACCCCAGAGTTCACCCAGCCCTTGCAGCGGTAGCGGCCGCTGTGGTGCAGCTGCAGATGGGACAGGAACAGCTCGGTCCCATTTTGGAACTCCACCAATTCCTTCTCCTCGTGGTAGAAGAATACTGAGCTGACCGGGTTGTCCTGCCTGTACCGGCAGCGCAATGTCACCGTGTCTCCCTCCAGCAGCATCCGCATTGGCACCTGCAGCACCAGCTGGTCTGGGAGGCAGAGGGGTGCCGTCTCATCACAGAGCTCTGGAGGTTCTCGATGTCACTGGAACCCCTCTATTGGTCACACCTAGGGCACCAGGGGTCCCAACATGGGGGTCCCCCCACAATGGGATGCTCTGGGATGTCCCCATATGCAACAGATAGGCTCTGGTCAGACCAAGAAGGTCACCCACGGAGCAGAGCCCATGCAGAGCACCAGGGGTCCTCACAGGTGCCAGGTCGGGAACACCCAAACTCCCCTCACCATCTAAGACTTCCACATGGCGGCTGTGCCCACTGCCGGGTCTGTCACACGTGTAGTTGCCACTCTCGGTGGCAGTGACATGAATGAGTCCCTGATGTCCCCAGTGCTGCCCATCCTTGTACCAGGTGGTGGCACCAGCAGTCCCCAAGCCCTGGCAGGTCAGTGTCACCTGGTCCCACAGCACTGCCGGCCTCCAGGGGGGCTCTACAAGAAGCTGGGTGGTCTGGGCACCTGTGGGTGACAGGGGACACCAGCCTGCCAGGGCCACCAAGGGGCTGGGGACAGTGGGGTGGGGACATGTCATCCTGTGAGGACTCACCAGCGAGGCCAAGGGTCTGGGCTGGAAGGGAAAAAGGACAGGGCTGGGTGGATGTGGCCCTGCAGGGACAGCACCATAAGGGGGCATGTGGTGTGGGGGCTGTCCCCAAATTGTCCCAATGGGAACAGTGGTAGAGCATGGAGGTCTTGAGGACAGGGATACCTTGGTCACCCTTGGCTGAGGCAGGACATGGGGACACTGTGGACACACCATGTTCGCACAGGTCACCTCCACCAGCCCTACAGCACCTGTCTGCACAGCCACATCCCCATGGCCCTATGCCCATGATCCCACTCTGGTGGCACCTGTCCCCATGGCCCATCCTCATGGCATGTGGCCCTTGTCCCTGTCCCTGTATCCGTATTCTCCTGTCCCTCTCCCCACAGCTGCCCTAGCTCCAAGGTTCCTTCTGCCACATCCCTGTCCCAACATCACTATCCCTCTGTTCCTCTGCCCACAGCCACCCCACAACTCTGGTCACCCTGGGGTCTTTGCCCTGCTGGCCTTGGGGATATCAGGGGACCCCGCAGCCCCCCTGTGCCCCCTCCCCACCAGTCTCTGCCTCACCAGGGCCCATCTCTGGGCTGTCAGGCCCGTGCCCGGGGCACTCACCCCACAGGAGCAGTGCCACCTTCCTGGCCATCCTGGTGTCCCCAGCCATGTGGACTGGCTGTCCCTGGCTGCTGTGGCCACCGCTCCCCTGGCTGGCGGCTCTTCGGATGAAGGGGAAGGAAGCGAGGTCACATCTCGTCCTCACGTGTAGGTGGCCCTTGGTGGGGGCAGGGTGGGGACAGGATGGGGGCAGGGTGGGGACCTTGTGGGACATGGGGGTGATGGTGGGACATGGTGTGGACAAATGTTGCCAGAATTTGGAGACTGAGGCAGTGTAGGGAGCAAAGGATGGGTGTCCAGGGGAATGGAATGCCCAGGGATGGGATCCCAGGGTAATGGGGGTCCCAAGGTTTGGATGGACTCTGACTTGGGGGTGAGTGTACCAGAACTATGTGGCCTCCAGGTATCTATGACCATGGAATGGGGGTAAAAGGGATCGGGGTGCCAAGGGAACGGGGGGCCCTGTGAGAATGGGGGTCCTGGGAGAATCAATGTCCCCAAGGGAAGGGGGGATCACAGGGGCTGGAATTGCCAGGATGGGGGTCCTTGTGAATGGAGATCCTGCGGAATTGCAGTCCTGGGATTAGGGCCGCAGGGAAGGGGGGACAAAAGAATGGGGATGCCATGGTTGGGGTCACAGGGGAATGGGGGTGCCAGGGATGGGCAATGGCTGAGTGGGCACAGGGTCACAGCTCCTTCATGGGATTTGGGGTGATCCAGGGCCCAGCACACACCCCCTGGGGTGCTCATTTCCTGGGCAGGCATCACCTGGGGGTCCTAGGTAACTCTGCCCTTGACTTTTTCCTCTCTTTCTCTTTCTTCCTTATTTTCCTCACTTTTGTGCCATGTCCCTTTACCACCAGTTCCCAGCTCAGCAAACCTGAGGAGCACCTAAGCAGGGAATCGGTTGGGGGGAGTGGGAAAATGGGGTGTGGGGGGTGCAGGGAAGGGTGAAGAGTCTGTTGGGGATGGGGGTGTACAGCTGTGCCCCCTCAACACTTTCACTTTCTCTCTCGTGCAGCAGAAGGAATTTTATTGGGTTTTGGAAGAAATTCTGTTCCAGGCTTCTGCATTCCTGCTCATCATGCAGCATTTGAAGCAGAAAGAGCAGCTCAGGAATGGAGCCCCGTGCAGGAAGGAGCCCCCAAACTCCTGCTCCTTGAAGCCAGTGGCCATCCAAGGCTGGAGCCCAGTCATGGCCCAGCCCCACTGCACAGGGGTGGCCACTGGCCAGCCCTGCTCTGGCCAGCCCCAGGTGGCAGCCAGGACCTGAGAGTCCCCCCCAGCCCCCTAACCCCCTTGGCTTTGATTCTGGCTGCTTTAGAGCTGCTGCAGAGGTGAGAATTCTGTGGGGGAAGTGGCCTGGCTGTGGTTTGCTCAGCCCTGCAAGAAGCACAAAACTCAAAGGGAACCCAAGCAGTGGCTCTGCGAGGGCCTTTGATGGTTTTCAGGGCAGGGCTGTTTGGAAACCCCCCTGCAGGGACAGCTGAGAGGGGGAACCAGTCCGGAAATGCAGCAAATTATCATTTTGTCCCTTGCAGCAAGGTGCTGAGAGATCTCCAGAACTACTAAAAGTCCCACAACAATCTGCTTGGCAGCCTGGTCTGGACCCTCTTTCTTGAGCAATAGCTGCAGCCTTCTGGAACATCCCAGAAGGAATGTTTGGGTTGTGGATGTAGACACCAGAAGAGGGAAAATGGGGGAACAGGAGAGGCACACGAGGGCCTGGGGAAAAGGGGTGTCACAGCAAGAGCAGGGAGTGCCCAGGCAGGCGAAATTCAGGGCATGCTGGGGTGGATTTACCAGGGAATCAGAACCTGAGGCACACACAGGCATTTCCACAGATTCCTGGGCACTGTTCCAAGGATGGACAGAGCTTCTCCCCATACCCCATGGGAAGTAAATCAAGTTTCAGGGTAAGAATTATATAAATGGTGAGAGTTCCTAAATATGGCCCCACAAAAGCTTCCTTATGAGCTGGGTTGCTGCCCAGCAGGCAGGGAACAATCCCATGGAGCTGTTGGACACAGTGACAGCCAGTCCACATGGCTGGGGACACCGGGATGGCTGGGAAGGTGGCACTGATCCCCTATGGGGTGAGTGCCCAGGGCAGGGGCCTGATAGCCCAGGGATGGGCCCCGGTGAAGCAGAGACTGGTGGGGAGGGGGCACAGGGGGACTGTGGGGTCCCCTGAGGTCCCCAAGGCCAGCAGTGCCAGTGCATGAGGTGGCCGATATTATAAATGCAAGTGAACCCAGTGGGAAGAAATGATGATGTCTGACACCAGTTCAGAAGGCTGAATGATTTCTTTATTGTAACTGTACTATACTACATATATAAATATATACTTTAAATATATAAATATATACTTTAAATATACTATTTAAAAGAGGTACTAAAGATTGGCCATCAGGCTCAAACAATCCTCACCCAGAATCCAATCAAGCAATGACCCCAGGTAAACAATTCTCCAAACACATTCCACATAGGAAAACAAGGATCAGAAATAGAAGTTGTTTGCTCTTTCTTTCCTCTGTGCTCCTCTATGAAAAAAATCCTGGAAAGAGAAGAATGTGCCTGCGACAGACTGGGGTCATGGGGTGGCCATAGGGACATGAAGGGGGTATGGGACTATAGAGACAGGAATGTGGGGAGAGGCATCCTGGAGCCGGGATAGTTGTGGGGACAAGGGGCGGGACACAGGGATGCAGGTACAGGGAGAAGGGGACAAGCACCATGTGGATGGGCCATGGGAACAGGGGCCGTGGGGCTGGTGGAGGTGTCCTATGGCAGCTTGGCATCTCCATGCCTGAGCATGGGTTGGCTGTGGTTTCCTGTTCTTGAGACATCTGTGCCATACCAATGTCCCCATGGAGACCGTCCGGGGACAACCCCCACACCTTATCACTTGTGCCTCTGTCCCCACGGTGCCACCCCCACTCAGCCCTGTCCCTTCTCACTTCCAGCCCAGACCCTCGGCCTCACTGGTGAGTCCTCGAGGGATGCCAGGTCCCCACCCCGCTCTCCCCAGCCCCACACTGGTCCTGGCAGGCTGGTGTCCCCTGTCACCCACGAGTGCCCAGACCACCCTGCTCCTTGTAGAGCCCTCTTGGAGGCCAGTGGTGCTGTGGGACCGGGTGACACTGACCTGCCAAGGCTTGGGGACCGCTGGTGGCACCACCTGGTACAAGGGCAGGCAGCAATGGGGGCAGAAGGGATCCAGCCACTTCACTGTCATCGAGTGTGGCACTTACATGTGTGAAAGACCTGGCACCAGGCTCAGCTCCCCCATGTCCTAAATGGTGAGGGAGTTTTGGGTGTCCCCAGCCTGGCACCTGCAGTGACCCTGGCACTCTGGGTGGGCTCCATTCCATGGGTCACCCCTTTGGTGAGACCAGAGCCCAACCCCTGCATACAGAGACATCCCAGAGCATCCCAGGCAGGGGGACTCTGTTTATGGAATTGGGCATCCCTGGTGCACTGGGTGTGTTCCAATGGGAGGGTCCTGGTTCCATTGGGACCCACCAGGCCCCTGCAGTGTGACAGGACCCACTTGTCCCCCAGACTGGTTGGTTGTTGTTGCTGCAGGTGCCGGTGGGGAGTTTGCTGGAGGGGGACACGGTGACACTGCACTGCCGGTGTTGGCTGTTCCTGTTAGTCACTGAGGAGCGATTCTACCGTGGTTACAAGGAACTGAGGAGGTGCCTCTTTGTGACTGAGCTGTCCCTGTCCCCTGTGCAGATGCACCAGAGTGGCTGCTACAGCTGCAGGAGCTGGGGGGCAAGGAGGTGGAAGAAGTCACAGCCAGCAACAATGATAGTGCATGGTGAGCACCCCACAGCTGCCACTCCAACACCCCCAGCCTCTCCCTAGGGACTCAGGGTCACAAATCCTCTTGTTGCCTCTCCTTCCCAGAGCTCTTCCCGGTGCCATGCTGGAGGGTCCCCCCAAGCCCACTGAGGGGTCCTCCCGACTCTCAGCTGCCTCAGCACCCCCAGCCCCCTGTGGCCCCGAGTCCCCCTCCTGCATGTGTTCTACAAGGGTGGGAAGGTGGTGGAGGGCCCACAGGGGTCCCCACAGCTGCGGGGTCCCCTCCTGGAGCTGGGGACATCGATGTGGGACATTCAGGCTCCTACCAGTGTGTGGCCACCAACCAGCTGGGCGGGCACCAGGCACTCAGCCCAGAGGTGACCCCTCGCTCAATTTCAGTCACTCATGGGAATCACATGCGGTTGTTCAGGACCCCCAGGGTTTAGGCTGACCCCAATGTGTCACCCTCTGTCCCCAGCAGTGGCTGTGAATGTCAGTAGGACCCTCCTGTTCCTGCTCCTGCTCCTGGCTGTCATCAGGGGCTGGTACTGGTGGCACCACTGAGGTGGGTTAACAGTGGCTGGTGATGAGGTTCCTGGAGTGAAGGGAAGCCCTCAGAGTGACAGCAGAGATCAGGGATCCAGTGCAAATCAGGGCTGCAGTGAGGATTTGGAGGTCCCGTGGGTGGCTGGAGTTGCTCTAGTGCCAGGAAGGTTCAGGGTGTTATAAATGAAAATTGATCTAGCCAAACTAAAAGTAAAAATAAAGTTTTTATTTTTGCGATCAAATTCTATCTTAGCCAGCCACAAGGAAAGAACAGTGCCATGCTTGGGGTCGAGCCTGGGATCGGTGCTGGGTGTGAAACAAAGAAGACACCTCAGCAGAGGGTCCCTCTATGCCCACACAGCACCTTCCTGGTACGAGTGGTTTTTATAGGGAAAATTCTGCCCAAGGCCGAGATTTCAGCAATCAGTCCTTTCTATTCAGAGTCCCACATATTGATGAAATTTATTTTCTTGGAGTTGGGCTGGAACAATTCAGTGTCCGGTGAATCCCCATGATGTAGTTACAGGAGTCCGGCATTCACATATATCAGCCTGGAGGATTTCCTTGGTATCAATCTAGGGTCCTTGACTCCATGATCAGCACCTGGGTGTCCCTGTATGCTGAGATATGGCCCATCTGCTGAGGGGCCACATACATTTACTCGTAAATGAAGTTTCAACATAGACTAAGTTTCATCTATGTGGGGGAGGAAGAGGGGGAGACTCCTAATACAAACATGTTTTTTCCAACAAATAACGTATATTACATATACCATATTATAACTGGCAGGGATTATATTCACTACACATAACAAGGGGTCCCAGGGTCCCCACGGTCACCCCCTCTCCTTTTCCTTGCAGCTGCCAGGAATCCCCAGGACAGGTGAGTGGGGAGGCTCTTGCAGGGATTCCTTTTTCCCCCTCCCCAGACACCACCTAGACCCCCCCCTTAACCCCACAGGACTCCCCCAGAGGAGGGGCCGGTGCTGGAACTCCACGTGAGGGGCACTGAGTGGGCAGGGGGTGAGTACGAGGTTGACTGGGACACATCACCCACAACTGTCACCTCCCACCCTGGTTCCCACAACTGACATCTCCTGCACAGGTGTCCCCCAGCCCTACCCTACCATGGGATCCACAAGTGACCAACATGGAGCTGTCAGGACCCTACAAGGGAAAGCAGGACCCCAGTGACACCCTCAAGAGTGTGCTGTGACACTGGGAGACACTGGCAGCACTGGGGGGCATCAATTACCCTCAGGGGTGTCTTCTTCCTTTTCACAGCACGCCTTGGGGCTCCTCCTTCCTGTTCCCAGTTCTGGGGCGGGCACACAACCCTTTTCACTCTTCTTGCACACAAAATGAAGGTTTTTGATTAAATGGTGTGAGGAACAAGGCTGACTGTTTAAAATTTTAAAATGTTTAATAAGGTATTAAAGGGACAGTAAACAGTGGGCTGGGTGCTTGGCAACTGCCAGAGGCCCACGGGTTAACTACAACAATTCTTCTTATAGACCTGTTCATTGTATTGGTTCAATATATACTCAAGTGGATTATGCATATCCAAACATTCTTTCGAGTTTCATGTTGTGGGAATTCTATGGTCCTTGATCCCTTTTCTTAAAGTACATGCCATACTGCAGATTAAGTTTATATATTTTATATAAAATATATGCAAGGCCCTCCTGCTCTGTAGTGTGACAGTTCCTGGTAACTGAAGGGTCAGTGGTAAATTCCTCTTTCCATCCTATCTTTTGATGTTTATTTTGTTGCTTCTTTTCAGTGTTATCATACAGATAAGATACTCCACAAGTATATTAAATCAGCATTAGCTATTTGTCCAGGGTTGGCTACATGATATTTGTATCTCAAATTGTCTGTTCTGTCTATGCTGGATAATAAGATTTGCACATTTAAGACTGGTTCCAAGAGCAAAGTGGGGAGATAAGCGTGGAGCTTGTTACCAGAAACGTCACTTGCCTCCCCTGTATTCTCCTCTTGGACTGTGTTGTCTGCAGATGGACAGACAATGGGACACAGCTCTCCTTTGCTTTTAGTTAGTTTTTAGCTAGCTGAGGCACAGATGTTGCACGGACTGTGGGTTTTCTTTTTCTTTGGACCTGTTTAAACCTGCTCTGGAATAAACACCCAGAAGAGCACTGGGAGCTCACACCTGTAGCCCACAGGGCTAGGCCAGGGCCACGGCTTATCCAGTGCCAGAGGGACTGATAAGAGACTCAGTAAGCCAAACTAAAGCCCACAAAAGGCACTTTTCTGAGGTTGTCATCTCTTTTGGAGTGACAAGAAGTTTTATTTTTTAATACTGTTCAGTTTTTGTACTGGTGAATGCTTTGCCTATTAAATAGTTTTTTCCACTTTTCTTCATCCAGTGTGAAGGACAGCAAAAGAGCATCTGTGGTGGGTGTGGGGCATCCGGCCACTGTTCACACAGAGCAAGGCAGGAAGAAGGAGGAGGGTCCAGGTCAGGCTGTTGAGCAGAGTGTTGTGGGATTTGCAGTAGTTTTGTGGTTCTCTCAGTTCCTTGGGGACAGGGACAAAATGACCAATTTCAGTATTTCTGGACTGGTTCCCTCTCAGCTGTCCCTGCAGGGGGGATTCCAGCCAGCCCTGCCCTAAAAACCATCCAAGGCCCTCACAGAGCCATTGCTTGGACTCCCTTTGGGTTTTGTGCTTCTTGCAGGGCTGAGCAAACCACAGCCAGGCCACTTCGCCCTCAGAATTCTCACCTCTGCAGCAGCTCTAAAGCTGCCAGAATCAAAGTCAGGGGGGCTGGGGGGGACCATCAGGTCCTGGCTGCCACCTGGGGCTGGCCAGAGCAGGGCTGGCCAGTGGCCACCCCTGTGCAGTGGGGCTGGGCCATGGCTGGGCTCCAGCCTTGGATGGCCACTGGCTTCAAGGAGCAGGAGTTTGGGATCTTCTTCCTGCCTGGGGCTCCATTCCCAAGCTGCTTTTGCTGGCTCAGATCCTGCAGGGGACAAGCAAGAATGGAGAATTCTGGACACCCCTGGAGCTGCCATCCCCCAGGACAGGACCCCCTTGGCCCACATGTGTCCCCCATGGGACAGGATCCCCTCAGGACAGGACCTCACTTGACCTCCTTTTGTGTGACACTCAGCACAAATGGCCTCTTCCTTCTGCTGCAGGAGAGAGAAAGTGAAAGTATTCGGGGGACACAGCCAGGCACCCCATTCCCCTACAGCCTCCCCAGCCCACCCTGCAGACCCCTCAGCCCTGCTTCCCCCTTCCTGGGGTTCCCCCAGCCCATTCCCTGCTAGGCACTTCCCAGGATCACCATGGGATCACTGGGGAGTTTTGAAATTGAGGGATAAACGAAAGGAAATGGAAATGAAGAGTGGAACATGTTCCTGGGGTTTGGAGGGTCACAGACCCAGAGCACTTCAGAATCCCCTTCTATTGCCCCTCCAAACCACGGGCAACCCAGAAAGCAGTGCTAGGCCCAGGGTTACCCCAAAATCTGAGGCACCCAGGGAAGGAGCTGTGACCTGTGTGCACATCCAGTCACTGCCCATCCCTGACACCCTAATTTCCCTGGAAGCCATCCATTAAGGTGGGCTGGGGTCCCAGGTGTCCATCCAGGCCCCCAGACAGCTGCTGCCATGGGTGTCTGGATAGCACTGGGCTGTTAGGCTCAGCCTGTCTGGGTCCCTCAGCTCAGCTCCCAGCCACGGGCAAACTTAGCGAGCACCTCTAGAGGGATTTCAGCTCTTTATGCATTCAGCTTTAGTGATTTTGCTCTGTGCTCACAAGTGCCTTGGCAGACACACAGGGGGAGAGAGAGAGAAAGAAGGCTCTATGCAGTTCCACAGTGGTGACCTTTTATTGCCAGCTCCTGTTGAAGCGATACGCAGAATAAATAAATAGACTCCACAACTCAATGTAGTTATGAAGTGGGTATGTATGACAGTGCCCGGCACAAGTGAGATAACTCTCCGAAATCTTGTGCCCCAAGCTGGAGTTTGTCCCACAATTTTATTCACAAAGGTGTTCCATATGCAATACATTACACAACTTTTCTAAGCATATTCAACCCCTGGCTCCGCCTGTCTTCGCCTCTCATGCTAAATAGGTCCACTCCCTTCTGGGAATGCGTGGTCTTTTGTGGTGGTCTTTTCGGGGGTCTCTGATGGTCTTTTGAGGCTGAAACCATAGTCTTCCTCTGCATTGAACTTTTGAACTCTTCTCCTCTGCGCATGCGCTTTTGGTCTTCTGCTATGTTATCTGGATAAGTCCATCATCCTTGACAGAGGGGCTTCCTTATCTGAGTTCTTTGCATTCCTGGTCTTCTCTGGTATTTATCTTTTTGCAAGAAGCTTTAAAGAATTTTTTTTTTTTCTCTTCTCTTCTCTCTATCCTATGTCTTTTGCGCTATGGCAGAGGTTTCTTAAAATTCAACACATGATTCTACAAACATGATACATTCATTTTTGATACATCCATTTTTGATACATTCATTTTGTGTCCCAAGCCTAGGACCCACAGGACCCCAAGGGCTTTGGATGGGCTCTGCTGCATGGGTCACCTCCTGATGTGACCAGAGCCTGTCCCCTGCACATGGGGACATCCTAGAGTCTCCTAGTGCTGGGGATCCTGTGGAATTTGGTATCCCTGGTGCACTGGGTGTATCTCAATATGGGGGTCATGATGGCATCAGAACTGTCCAGGTTCCCTGGTGTGACGGGACCCCCATGTCTCGCAGCCCCATTGGTGCTGCAGGTGTAGGGGTGGGCTCTGCTGGAGGACAACATGGCGACACTGTGCTGCTAGCGCTGGTGGGACAACCCGGTCACCTTGGTGTCCTTCTACCTCGAGAAGAAGAAACTGGGAGCTCCATGATGGGACCAAGCTGTTCTTGGCCCCTCTTCAGCTGCACCACAGCAGCCGCTTACAGCTGCAAGGGCCAGGTGAAATCCTGGGTTATCATGGGGATGAGAGGAGTCTGCACCAGTGACAGTGACAGTGGGAGCACCTCACAGCTGCCACCCTGACACCCCCACAGGCTCTCCCTAGGGACTCGGGGTCACAAATTCCCCTTTCCTCTCCTTCCCAGAACTGTTCCCGGTGCCAGTGCTGGAGGGGTCCCCAAGCCCACCAAGGCGTCCCCCAAGAATCTCAGTTGCCTCAGCACCCCCAGCCCCCTCTGGCCACAAGACCGCCTCATGCACGTGTTCTACCGGGACAGGCAGGGTTCCCTGCAGGATCCTTGCAGGGTTCCCAACAGCTGTTGGCGCACACCATGGGGGTCTCCTGTTGTGGAAAATAGATAAATATTATTATCCATAGATAATGCAGCCAGGATGAGAACAGTTCTCCCAGCTGGCCGGATGGCGCCCCTGCCTGCAGATGGGTCCTGGGGTCAAGTGTACTGTTCCATCTGACCCCCAAAAGATGTATGGTTCACCCCACGCCCGTACCCTCCCTAAAACATCAAGTGTCTGTAACCCCATTGGCCCTAGCCTTGTTCCAAGCCACCTTGAAGCTCCTTGAAAAGGGGACTTTGAGGGGCACACGCTGTCTTGGAATTTCCCCTCTCTTGGAACCTCCTCCCCCCTTTTGGAGCTTCCCCTCTCCTAGAGCATCCTTTTTTCTCTCCCCTCCCCCACCTCCTTAAGCCTCGCCACGTGCTGCATCTGGCAGCATGAGGCAGGACCCTTCTGCATCCCCAATAATCCTGATCCCCCAAGAGCAAACTTCAGAGATCTCTGATACAATTCATATCCACCGTGCTGGAGCCTGCTATTTTGTACATTCTCCTACTCGGGGAATTACAGATGCAAAGTGCGGTCTGAGGGAGAAGCCATGTGGAAGAGAAGTGTCTGGCTCTGCGTCACGGTGCACAGTGCGTGCAGGCATGGGCACAGGGAACTCCCACAGCCTGCTGGAATGCCTCCATTAGTGCCCAGGTCCCCCCATCCCTCACTGGGTCCCTTCACCCATCTCTGAGTGACCTACACCCTTCTCTGAGGTCTCCCCATGGTCCCCAAGTCCCACCATCCCTTCCTTGTGTCCCCATACCTTCACTGGGGTCCCCTCGTCTCCCTCATCAAGTGTCCCCTCACTGAATCGCCATCCTTCCTTGGGGTTCCTTTCTAAGCCTACCCCAGCTCTGTACCATGTATTTCTCACTGGGAACTCCCTGTCCCTCCCCAGCTGCCCTCTGACCCCCTCTCTGTCCCCTGGTGTCCCCCCCCCACCACAGGGGTTCCACTCTTGGAGGGGTTCCACCCTCCGGGGTGTTCCTGTTGGCACAGCCCACCGGGGGACAGGTAGCACTGGGGACTGCCTGGTGCTGAGCTGTGCAGTGGCCATGGGGACAGGTTCCCTGTCCTTCTCCTGGGGGTGCTCGGGGGCTCCACTGGGCTCTGGCCCCACCTGGAGCTGCAGCACGCTGGGGACAAGGGCAGCAGGTGCTACCAGTGCAGGGACAGTGTGGCCAAGAGTGCCCCTGAATGTCAACATCCTGGGCGAGCAGGACCCTCGGGCTGTGAGTGACCCCACCCACAGCACTCCCATCCCACCTCTCCTGGTGCCAGCCCTGTCTGTGTCCCCGCAGTGCCTGTGGCCAATGCCACCATCACCCCCGGTCCCCTGGAACCCCTGGTGCACACAGGTGACCCCGTGACCCTGCAATGATCAGTTCAGGTGAGCTCAGCCCCTGTCACCTTCACCTGGCTGCACAATGGGCAGGAGGTGGCCCAGGGTGCCCTGCTGGAACTTGGGGATGTTTTTGTGGGATATTTGGGCACCTACCAGTGCGTGGCCACCAACCAGCTTGATGGACATCAGGCAATCAGCCCAGAGCTGGCCCTGGAGGTGACAACACAGGAACAGGGCACAGGTGGGGTCAGAGAGGGTCACATAGGGTGTGCAGGAGCCCTGGGCTTCAGGGTGACCCCGTTGTGTCCCTCTCTGTCCCCAGCAGTGGCTGCAGGGGTCAGCAGGTCCCTCCTGATCCTGGTCCTGCTTGTGGCTCTCTTTGGGGGCTGTCACTGATGGCACCACCTGGGTGGGTGACAATGAGGGATGCCAGGGATTGGGGTGAAGCCCCACGCTAGAGTATGGGGGCCATACAAGGGCACCAATAGTTCCTTACTTGGTTGAAGCTGAATCCCCAGAGATGTCAGCTGGGTGTCCTGGGGGATTTGGGGAGGTCCTGCAGGGTTTTCCAGGGGAGCTGAGGGTTCTATCAGTGGTCTGGGGGAGTTTGCAGGCTTGGGGGGTTCAAGGGGTGGTTCAAAGCTTTTTGGGGGCTTCAGGGATGCTTGAAGCTCCTGGGGAGAGTCAGAGGTCCCAAGGGTGTTCAGGAGCCCTGAGGACTCCACAGCCACCCCTCTCCCTTTCTTTTGCAGGAAGCAGCAGGAAGAGTAAGTGGGGGGCTCCATGTCTGATCCCCCATTTTACACTTGCTGTGACCCTCCCCACCCCCACACACAACCCCTTATCCCTGCAGGGCCCCCCCAGAGCCCTTGGCCCCCTCAGAGGCAGGGGCGGTGCTGTACAGCCAGGTCATAAAAACCAAGAAGGCAGGGGGTGAGTATGGGGGGCAGACAGGGACATGTCACCCATGGGTGTCACCTCCCACCCAGGTTCCTCCAACTGGTGTCTCTTGCAGTGCCCTCTGTGCCACATCCCCCCAGGTGACCAACACGGAGCTGCCAGGACCCCACGGGCAACAGCAGGACCCTGATGACATCTACGAGAACATGCTGTGACATTGGGGAGCACTGGGGGCACTGGAGGTCCATGTGCGAGGGTACCCTCCATGTGTGTCCACCCTCCAGTTCCTGTGGGTGCCCACCGTGCTGGGGGGTGGCCATGAGTGGGGTGTCCCATATGGGGCTGCCCAGAGCTCCCCATTCCTGTGCTCCTAGTGCTCCCAGTGCCCCCAGGGCCTCCCCATTGTTATGAATGAGATCCGTATATGTCCAATTTAATAAACCACAAAATTAAAATTTAGCAGCAATTTTAATTGAGTAGCAACTTTTTATAAAATAATACAATCAAATATAATCATGTAGTTACAGAAAGAAATTGGCAGTGGTTCAGATAAAGCAAAAGCAAAACCAATTGATCAGGGTATGGGGAGGGCTTCCCACCCTGCCTCATGTACAAAAGGCAAAAGTATCCAAACACAACTTATATACTGTATGCTAATATATATTGTCTTGGTTTGACAAGACAGGAGTCTGTGAAGGAGGGCAAAAGCCTCCTGTGCAATGGAGAAGGTAAACCCCCTCCCTCCGAATTACTAGGATTTTTAAATTAAAAGGCTCTCAGGCAAAGATATGGGAATGGGAGTAACAATTCTTTACTAGGAGAAAACTAGATAACAATTTAAAAAGGCAAATGCAATCGGTACAAACAAAACTAATGATAAAGTCCACAACCTGAGGATTCGGGGTGTTGGTAGCAGTCCGGTTGAAATGATAGCTGCTCCCCTTGCAGTGGCTGATGAACTGCAGCTGCAGTGGTGATCTTTAGAAGGGTATAGTTTTTCTCAGAAGATCTGGTGGCAGTGGGGCCGGTCTTCCTCTGCGCTGGGGTTGCCTCCGAGCTCCACCGCCGCCGCCTCACCGTGCTCCAGCCGCTTTTCTGGGAATTCCGCCGAAGGAGCTGCTTCTCTGGGAAATCCCACAAAGAGAGAGCTGCTTCTCTGGGAATCCCGTAAAGAGAGAGAGAGCTGCTCTGTCTCCAAAAGGTACCACTTTATACAATAAAAGAGTGCTTGGCTTCCCCCTCTGGGTGGAGCATCTCACAATGGGATGATGTTACGTTTACCAGCCCTGCAAGTGAGTCAGTCAATGGCCCATTAACAAACCATTACCTCTTCGGAGCAAACCATTGTTCTTGGAAGAGATAACAAACCTACCCAACCTCCAACAGATGGCAAATAGAATACAAGCTTATCTTACAAACCAGGACAATATTCATCAATATTTTCCATAAATCTCCTCCTATTTTCAATTCTTGAAATCTACCTCACTGTACTGCATGGCTTTCCACTTGTTGGTAAGGAGTCTTCTTGGCTTTTCGGTGGTCTTTTCAGAAGAAGGCTTACCGTCTTCCTTGCTGTGCTCTGAATAATCTGGAAAGTTGTACATGTGCATTAAGCTTTGTGCTATGTAAGTAAGCATTATGTTCCAAATAAGCCTTATTATTTCATAGTCATGACCACTATTTAAGATTCCCTATCTAGAATTGTCCCAACCTTATTCATCTCAAGGCCAATCCTGCCTTGGGAGTCATCTTAACTCTGTTCATCAATGCCAGTTCTGCTCTGGGAGTTTTCCTAACTTTATTCATCCCAAGGCCGTTTCTTTTTCAGGAAATCTCAATACTCCATCTGGTATCCTATTTTCTCATGAACATCACAAAACACCTGCTTTGTGACACTAATTACATATAATTTCCCTCTATTACTTTTTACCAAATATTTTGTAAAATATCGATATAGTCACAATTATTAGCAGAAATCATATTCATTTATCACATCATTCCCTCCCCCAGTGCCAGGGGGCACAGCACCTCTGTCCCACTTATGGGACCCAAAACGCAGCATTTTGATGAAACCAGGAGAAGTGGTTTCTGTTTGTTCAGCTCTGTCTGATCAGGTCCCTCGGATGGAGGAGGGTCCCAGTCAGGCTCTCAAAGAGATCAGTGTGAGATTTGCAGGATTTTTGGGGCTCTGTAGCCCAGGGCTGCCAGACCGCTGGTGCAGGCTGATGGCAGTGAGGGCCACACTTGTCGGCCAGGAGATTTAGAGGTGCAGAGCCACTGGCGGTGGGGGCCACGGGCAGTGAGAGCCCACCGCTGAGTGCGCCGGGTCAGGGTGTGTGAGGGCACTTTGTATGTGGCACTGCCAGGGGTGGGGGCAGTGGCTTGGAGTGCGGGATGCAGTCACGTCCGGCTTGACAAGCGGTAGGTGCCTCCTGGGAGGTGACCCCGGCACTCTGGGCTCACCTGTATGGAGCGACTTAGGGGTGCAGGGGCAGTGGCGCCCAGTGGGGCTGGCCCAAGAGCGCCAGGCTGCGGAGATTTACCACATGGGCATCCCAGCAGTTGCCTGCGCTGGTGTGGTGAGAAAGAGGGGCCGGGGTCACCAGGTGCAGAGGCTTCCTCACTTGCCCATCAGCATAAAGCCACATGGGTGCAACACCACATAAGCAGCTCGATGGCCACTTCCGCTGCTGTGCTGAAGATGTAAATTTTTGATTTCCTTTTGTTTTTCAAGAAAGCTTCTTGAAAAAAAGCTTCTCTTTCGCCTTTCTTTCTTTCTTTCTTTCTTTCTTTCTTTCTTTCTTTCTTTCTTTCTTTCTTTCTCAGGTGGTGGGCTCTGTCTAGGGAGCCTGTAGTTAGACTAATTAAGATATGATTGAGAGTAAATAGGTCAAAAACTTTACACTCCACCCAAACCAACTCCTAGGCTGGAGAAAAACACTAGCTTAGAACATGCTTTATTTTTCTCCTCCCTTTTACCACTTCCTGCTTTCTTGTCTTTTTCTCTGTAAATACTAATTTTCAATCTGCTCTTGCAGCGTGACTCAACATTGAGTCATTACTGTAGTAATTTTTATTTTAAACTAATAATGCTTCATTCTGAATACTTAAGTTCTCTCTGAGGGGACAGAAGGTTAGTAAAGGTTTGCTCAGGCCCTGCTCTTCCTTCCTCTCCCTGAAAAACTGTCTTACAGTGCACTGAAATGCTCTGTTGCCTTCAAGCAGTTTTGTTTGTGTACAGCAACATACCTAAGCTATACTGTTAATTTTTTCACTTTACCTACTGCCTAGAAGTAGGGGAGGTAGTAGCAGGCAGTAGATATCCTACTACTCTCTTTCCAGATGTGCCAGTGTATATCGAAGTGCACGTGTGAGTCAGGGTGTGCGAGTCTACACATACAGTACCTGTGTTTGCCAGTGTGCATAGCTCTGTGTGTGTGCACATGCTTTACAAGTGCGAGCATAGCCCTGTGTAAGATATATGCATTGATGACACTGCACATATTAGTGGGCACAGATTTGTATACATGTGGTAACGTACATAAGTTCTGTGTACAAGCAAATCTCATGTTTGTGAGCACATGTGCATTGGTAGAGACTACATAAGTGAGTGTCTCTGCAGCACATGTGTGCTGGTGTACACAAGCTGAGTGTGTACAGCTCTGTGTATGTGCAAGTGTGTGCTGTCAACAAGTACTGCTGTCCACCAGGGCTCTGTGCTGGTAAGCAAGTACCTGTGTGTGTGTGTCCAGGCTCTGCACATACCCTCAGGTGCAGACATGAGCTGAGTACGCCCAGAGACACAGCTCTGGATGCAAAGCTCTGTGCATCCGGCTACTGTACCACCTGAGAAAACCAGACATGTCTATGTATCACTACTGAGCTCTGCTGACCAGAGTAACCCCTACTCCCTGTGTACACTCTGTTACAATATGTAGAGTTCAACTTAGCTTATAACATTTCCTGGCTTGTAAGATAAGTATTCTATTTGCCATCTGGTGGAGGTTGGGCAGTTTCCTTATCTCTTCCAAGAACAATGTCTCCCTCCAGGGAGATATCTTCTGTTAATGGACCATTAAATGACTGCCTGCATGATTGGTAAAGTTACATCATCCCATGGTGAGATGCTCCACCCAGAGGGAGGAGCCAAGCCTCCTACCTGCATGAAATCAGCACTTTTTGGACATCAGGGCAGCCTCGTTGCTGGATTTCCAGAGGAGCAGCTTTGTCTCTGCTGGATTCCCAGAAGAGCAGCTTCTTCCCCACTGGATCCCCAGAGGAAGACTAGGCCTATCTACTCTACACCAAACTTTCAGACAAAATTACACCCTTCTACAGATCACCGCTTCAGCAGCATTTCACCTGCCACTCCAGGAGGAGCAGCACCATTTAACTGGACTACTACCAACACCCTGACTCCTCAGGGTGTCAAGTTTCTGACTCTATCCATAGGTTTGTTTGTACTAATTACATTTTTATTAATTTAGTTTTTTTTTTTTCTCTTGTAAAGAACTGTTTTTCCCATTCCCATATCTTTGCCTAAGAACCTTTTAATTTTGAAATTGTGGTAATTCAGAGGGAGGGGGTTTACCTTTTCCATTTCACAGGAGGCTCTTGCCTTCCTTCAAAGACTCCTGTCTTTTCAAACCAAGACAGGTGGCCACAAGCTGGGAACAGGCTGTGAGCAGGGTGGGGACAGGATGGGGACAAGTCTGGGTGGCACATGGTGGGACATGGGGTTCCCAGGAGTGGGGGGCTCAGGGAGTTTGGGGAGCAAGGGATGGGTGTCCAAGGGAATGGGGGGGTCCCAGGGATGGGGTCCCTGAGGAATGGGGGATCCTGAAGAGGGTGAACCCTGGGGATGGGGGTTCCCAGGGGAATGGGGGTCCCCAGGATCGGGGCGGGACTCAGGGTTGGGAGTCCCAGGGCAGCATGGGCTCCCGGGATTTGAGGTCATGGTATGGGGATCTGGGGGGAATGGGGGACCCCATGCGAAGCAGGGGGTGTGGGAGACTCAAGGTCCTGGGGAAAGGGGATTTCAGAGGATGGAATGAATGGGAGAGGGTTCTTTGGGAATGGGGTCCTGGGCCATGGAGATCCTGGGGAATGAGAGTGCTGGGATGGGGGTCTCAGGCAAGGTGGGACATGAGGGATGGGGGGTCCCATGATTTGATTTCCAGGAGAATGGAATTCCCAGGGACGGGCAGTGGCTCGATGGGGCCTTGGGTTGTTTCTCCTTCCCTGGGTGCCTGAGATTTAGAGGTGACCCAGAGCCCAGCACAGCCCCCACAGGCCTAGGGGATGCTGCAGGAAGATTCTGAGGGGCTCTGGGCCTGTGGAGGTGCTGCAGAGGTGAGAATTCTGTGTGGGAAATGGCCTGCCTGTGATTTGCTCAGCCCTGCAAGAAGCACAAAACCCAAAGGGAGCCCAAGCAGTGGCCTTGGATGGTTTACAGAGCAGGGCTGGCTGGATACCCCTCCTGCAGCGGCAGCTGAGAGGGAACCAGTCTATAAATGCAGCAACTTGGAGCAGCATTTCTGAGAGAGAGAGGGCATATTTATGTGAATGAGATTTGAGCTACTCTAGCCTAGGCCTCGCATCTGGGCCTTGTGAGTCCTTAAAGCCTGTGATGCAGTTAGAAATTAAGAGCTTGTGGCGGAGTTATTAAGGTGTGATGTGAAGTACTGGGCTGTCTGGGTGTGAAGTAGTATAGGTTTATAGTGTGAAGTTTAGTCCACCTTAAGGCAAAGACAATGTTAGCTTGCCAATGAGAGTGCCTTTGTAAATTGTAAACTGTATTGAAGTGTATATAAACTGCCATCTTCTCACTAATAAATGGAGAACATTTGATTAACCATATTGGCTCGATCTGAGTTTGTCTAGTTCTGCTTTCCTGTCTTATGAGGTTGAGGTCCCTGGCTTTGGCAACTGATGATGTTGTCCCTTGCAGCAAGGGTTTGAGATAGCTCCAAAAACCCTGCAAAGACAATAACGTTTTGCACAAGGACCTGACCAGGTCCCTCCTCCTTCCATCTCAACCCTGCAGCATCATGGAACATCCTGGAAAGAATTTTTGGGTTTTGGCTCAGCTCCCCAACATGAGGGAATTGTGTAGAAATATCGAGCAGTGGCTCTGTCCTGCGGCCGTGGTGGGGCTGTGGGGAATGACCCTGTCTGGATTCCAGGTGTCCCCAGAGCTGCTCCATCCCTGTCCTCCTCACCTGCACAGGGCACAGGAAATAGACAGGGCTCTGCCCCTCCGCTGCCCCACCCCTGCCAGGGTACCCCTCCACTTCCTGGAGCTGTGGGGACATTACCCTAAGAACACTCGATCTCAACACATCGTGACAGTGGCTTTGGACATGCTGCCACAGTCGGTCCAGACAGCCCGTGACCATCCCAGCAATTACAGCGTGATGGCAGCTGGGCCCCTTCCCAGTGCTCCAGGACCACCACTGCAGTACCTCCTTTCCGCAGAGCCCACTGCAGCCTCTCTGCTCCCCCGCCATCCTGGGCTCTTCCCACTATTATTTCAATCCCCCCATGCTTGGGGCTCCCCAGTGGAGTCCCGGTCCTTCCATCCCGGCCCCTCCCTCTTGCTGCCCCCCGATAGCCCCTCCGGCCATGCCCTCCGACAGCCCCAGGGCTGGCACCGGCAGAGGCTGCTGAGCTCATGCAGGATGAGACGCTCCTTGGACAGCGCTGGCTGAGCGGAGCCCAGCTCCCTCCGGCCATCCTTGCCCGGGGCACTCGGGCTCCAGCAGCACTGGGCTTCTCCTTCGGGATGTGCCGACTACCCCTGGAGACATGCCCTTTGTCAGGAATGAGCCTGGGAGCACCTGAATCATCCCCAGCGCCTGGTCCACACATTCTGTGAGGCTGAGCCAGAGCCCTGATGGCTTTGGGAGCCTAAAATCTTGCGGCCACTGCAAGAAACAGAGAGGAACACATCAGGGTCACCCATCACCCCAGGGGTGCTGCACTCCCTGGTGACCCCGTGTGACCTCACCTGTGTTCCTCTGTCCCCAGAGTGTCACTTCCAGGGCCAGATCTGGGCTGAGTGCCCGGAACATGCGGTGCCTGTCCTGTCCCAGCTGGTTGGTGGCCACACACTGGTAGGTGCCCAAATGTCCCACAATAACATCCCCAAGCTCCAGCAGGGCACCCTGGGCCACCTCCTGCCCATTGAAGGTGACAGGGGCTGAGCCCACCTGCACCGAGCAGCGCAGGGTCATGGGGTCAGCTGCATGCACCAGGGGTGCCAGGAGACTGGGGGTGATGGTGGCATTGGCCACGGGCACTGCGGGGACAAAGACAGGGCTGAGGTCACAGGGAGGGTCTGGCAGCTGGTGTGGGGAGCTAGGGACGGGGGCATGGGTGTGACAGGGGATGTTGGGGATGGGGTCACACCACAGAGGGTTTAGGGGACACAGGGCAGAGGCAGGGGGACCTAAGAAGGGTATCTGGGGGACATTGAGGTACCAAGGCAGGAGACCCAGGGAGGCTGTCGGGGCTCCCCGTGCCAATCCCCGCACTCATTTCGCACTGTGACGCGGAGCCAGGTGCTGTTCTTCTGCACAGGCTCTCTTTCAGTGCGCATTTTGCAGATGTAATTCCCCTAGAGGGAGACCCCTATGGCAGGAACCAGCAAATCTGGGTGGTGGCTGGGGAGGGGGAAAGGGGAGTCCCTGCAGGCCCCCCACCACCTGCCTTTCCCGGTAGAACACGTGCAGGAGGGGGGCTTGGGGCCGCAGGGGGCTGGGGGTGCTGAGGCAGCTGAGAGCCAGGGGGGACCCCTCGATGGCCTCGGGCGGACCCTCCAGCACCGGCACTAGGAAGAGCTCTAAGGAGGAGAGGGGAGGGGGATTTGTGACCCTGAGTCCCTGGGGTGGGGCTGTGCGGGTGTTGGGGCAGCGGCTGTTGGGGGTCTTACCCTGCACTGTCACTTTCACCGGCGCTGACTTCTTCAACACCCAGTACCCCATCCAGCCCACGCAGTGGTATCGGCAGCTGTGGTTCAGCTGTAGAGGGGACAGGAACAGCTCGGTCCCATCCCAGAGCCACCCCAGTTCCATCCCCTCATAGTAGAAGGACACCGAGCTGACTGTGTAGTTCTTCCAGCCCCGGCAGCGCAGTGTCAGCATGTCTCCCTCTAGCAGCGCCTGTGCCGGCACCTGCAGCACCAGCCAGTCTGGGGGACAGAGGGGTTCTGTCACAACCCATGGAACAGGGATCCCCCCATCAGGTCACACCGCTGCACCAGGGGTCCCCAATTTTAGAATGTGGTCCCCTCTCTAGGATGCTCTGTGATGTCCCCAGACCAGGGGACAGGCTCTGGTCACACCAGGGGGGGACCCATGGAGCGGAGCCCACCCAGAGCCCTCAGGCTCCCCACGGTGCCAGGCTGGGGACACCCAAACCCCTCTCACCATTTGAGACAGTCATGGGGGAGCTGAGCCCGGTGCCAGGTCAGTGACACGTGTAGGTGCCACTCTTGGTGAAAGTGATTCGGTCTCATCCCTGCTGTCCCCAGAGCTGCCCATCTTTGTACCAGTTGGTGGCACCGATGGTCCCCGAGCCCTGGCAGGTCAGTGTCACCCGGTCCCACAGCACTGCCTGCCTCCAGGGGGATCCATGATGAGCTGGGTGATCTGGGCACCTGCGGGTGACAGGGGACACCAGCCTGCCAGGGCCAGCACGGGGCTGGGAACAGTGGGGTGGGTACATGTCATCCCCCGATGACTCACCAGTGAGGGCAAAGGTCTGGGCTGGAAGGGAGAAGGGACAGGGCTGCGCGGGGGTGACACCGTGGGGACAGTGCCACCCAGGGCACAGAAACAGAGAGGGGGCTGTCCCCAAACTGTACCCATGGGGAGAACCTTCAGGACTTGTGAGAAAGTGTTTGAGGATGGTCCCCAGAAAGATTGGGAGAGTCCAGGGGACATGTCTGTGTCACAGCCACCCCTGCACCACATCCGTGTGGCACGGAGGCCTTGGGAACAGGGACACTGAGGCCACCCTGGGCTGAGGCAGAACATGGGGACACTGTGGACACCCCGGGCACAGGGACACCATGGACACACCCCTTGCTGGCCCAGGTCACCCCCACCAGCTCCTGATCCCATCCCCATGACCCCATGTCCACGGCCACATCCTCACCCCTCTTGTCCCCTTCTGTCCCTGCATCCCAGTTCCCTTGTCCCTGTGCCCAGAGCTCCCTGAGCCCAAAGGTGCCAGTCCCCACATTCCTGTCCCCACATCCCCATCCCCAAATTCCTGCCCCCTCTTCCTGTCCCCACCCAACATCCCCAGTCACACCAAGCTCCACTGTGGGCAACAGGGACTGGCACTGCTGGCCTTGGGGACCTCAGGGGACCCCGCAGCCCCCCTGTGCCCCCTCCCCACCAGTCTCTGCCCCACCAGGGCCCATCCCTGGGCTGTCAGGCCCATGCCTGGGGCACTCACCCCACAGGAGCAGTGCCACCTTCCCGGCCATCCCGGTGTCCCCAGCCATGTGGACTGGCTGTCCCTGGCTGCTGTGGCCACCGCTCCCCTGGCTGGCGGCTCTTCGGATGAAGGGGAAGGAAGCGAGGTCACGTCTCATCCCCATGTGTAGGTGGCCCATGGTGGATGTAGGGTGGCCACAAGCTGGACACAGCCTGTGAGCAGGGTGAGGACAGGATGGGGACTAGTCTGGGTGGCACACAGTGGTACATGGGTTCCCCGGAGTGGGGGGCTCAGGGGGTTTGGGGAGCCAGGGAAGGGTGTCCAGGGGAATGGGGAGTTCCCAGGGATGGGGGCATGCAGGGAACGTGTGCTCCAGGGATTTGGGGTCATGGAATGGGGGTCTTAAGGATGAGGGTTCCAGGAGAATGGGGGCCCTTGGAAGAACCAAAGTCCTGGAAGAAAGAGGGTTGTAGGGAATGGAATGAATGGGAGAGGGTTTCTTGAGAATGTGGTCCTGGGCCCTGGAGATCCTGGGGAATGTGAGTACTGGGATGAGCGTTCCAGAGAGGGTGGGATGTAAGGATGAGGTTCCTATGTTTTGGTTTCCAGGAGAGTGGTGGTCCCAGGGATGGGCAGTGCCTGGGTGGGTACCGGGGTCGCAGGTCCTTCACACAGTGCCTGAGATTTTGAGGTGACCCAGAGCCCAGCACAGCCCCCACCCTGGGGCACCCCTTGGATATCCGGGGAGGCTCAGGGTCTGTGCCGCAGACACCCCTGGGCTTTTTCCTGTCCCCCCTCATTTCCTGGCTCAGCAATCTCAAGCAACACTTGATGCCAAATTTGTTCAGACAAAGTTACACCTCCATAGAATAAAGCCAAAAAATATTCTCCCACAGCACTTTTTCCCAAATAAATCTCTGCAAAAATCAAACTGACAAGTTATAAAATGCTTTGGTTTATAGAATAGTTGCTCTCCCAACAAATCGCTTACAAAAAAACCACAAACAAATCAAACAGAAATGAGACTGTTTGGTTCCCTTTAGGAGCTCCTTAGTGCATCACACAGCAGTGTTTGCTTGTGGATAGCACAGAGTGTGGAATCTCCCTGAGTGTCCCACAGCTCCATGGGATTGTTCTGTGCTTGCTGGGCAGCAACCCAGCCCATAAGGAAGCCTTTTGTGGGGCCATATATAGGAATTCTTCCCATTTCTCTCACCCTGGAACTCAACTGGCTTCCCATGGATTCTTCTTCCAAAGGGGAGAAGCTCTGTCCATCCTTGGAACAGTGCCCTGGAATCTGTGGAAATGCCCGTGTGTGCCTCAGGGTCTGATTCCCTGGTAAATCCACTCCAGCATGTCCTGAATTCCCCTGCCTGGGCACTGCCTGCTTCTGCTGTGACACCCCTGTTCCCCAGGCGCTCATGAACAGCCCCTGCTCAGTATTTCCACACTTTTTCCTCTCTTCTGGTGTGCACATCCAGATCACCAACATTCTTTCCAGGAGGTTCCAAAGGGCTGCAAGCTTTGTTCAAGAAGGAGGGTCCAGGTCAGGTTGTTGAGCAGATTGGGGTGGGATTTGCAGCAGTTTTGGGGCTGTCTCAGCACCTTGCTGCAAGGGACAAAATGATCAATTGCTGCATTTCCGGACTGGTTCCTGTGGCAGGCACATCCTTCTCTCTCTCAAGACTTTTTTCATAGAGGAGCACAGAGAGAAGAAAGAGAAAATAATTTCAATTTCTGCTCCTTGTTTTCCCCATATGGAATGTGTTTGGAGAATTGTTGACCTGGGGTGATTGCTTGATTTGATTCTGGTGAGGATTGTTTGAGCCCGATGGCCAATCCTACCCACCTGTGGCTGGACTCTGGCAAGAGTGTCACGAGTTGTCAGCTGGTTAGAGATAGTAGTTAGAATAAGTAGGTTTGTAGTTTTAGTATCTCCTTTAAATAGTATATTAATGTATTATAGTAGAGTTATAATAAAGAAATTGTTCAGCCCTCTGAACTGGAGTCAGACATCATCATTTCTTCCCACCAGCTTCACCTGCATTTACAATAGGTTCCCTCTCAGCTGCCCCTGCAGGGGGGGATTCCAGCCAGCCCTGCTCTGAAAACCATCAAAGGCCCTCGCAGAGCCATTGCTTGGGCTCCCTTTGGGTTTTGTGCTTCTTGCAGGGCTGAACAAACCACAGCCAGGCCATTTCCCCCACAGAATTCTCACCTCTGCAGCAGCTCTAAAGCAGCCAGAATCAAAGCCAGGGTGGCTGGGAGGACCCTCAGGTCCTGGCTGCCACCTGGGGCTGGCCAGAGTAGGGCTGGGCCGTGGCCACCCCTGTGCAGTGGGGCTGGGCCATGGCTGGGCTCCAGCCTTGGACTGACGGTGTGCCCAGGATGTGCCACCCCTGGGACAGGCATCCGGCTAGGAATGTGCAGGGACATTTCTGGAAGTGCCACGCACTGGACAGGACCCCTCATGCCAGGATGTGTCACCCCTGGACTGGATTTCCCCAAAACAAGGACCTCCCAGGACCCTACTCCCCTGGTTTTTCCCCAGGACAGAATCCCCTCCCCTTTCTCATTGGACTCTCAGCACAAACAGCCTCTTCCTTCTTGTCCAGGAAAAAGACAGTGAAAATGTTGAGGGGCACAGCCCAACACTCCCATCTTTACAGCCTCCCCACCCTTCCCTGCACCTCCCACACCCCATTTTCCCCCTCCCTTGGGTCCCCACAACCCAATCCCTGCTCAGGTGCTCCCCAGGATTGCTGAGCCAGGAACCAGTTCTGAGGGGACATGGCAAAAAATTGAGGAAAATAAGGGAGAAAGAGAAATAAAGAGATGGAAAAGTCAAGGGCAGGGGAGGGCACAGTGGCAGAGCTACCCAGGACACCCATGTGATGCATGCCCAGGAAACGAGCAATCCAGGGTGGGGGCTGTGTGTGGCCCTGAGTCACCCCCAAATCTGAGGCATCCAGAGAAGGAGCTGTGACCCCCGTGCCCACCCAGGCACTGCCCATCCCTGGCACCCCCATTCCCCTGGGTCCCCAACCATGGCATCCCCATTCCTCTGGGATCCCTAGGAAATGCATCCCAGTACTCACATTCCCCAGAATCTCCATGTCCAAGGGCCCCATTCCCAAGGAATGCTCTCCTGATTACTCCATCCCCTACAACCCTCCTTCCCCCAGGATCTTGATTGTCCCAGGAAGCCCTCTCCCACAGGGTCCCCCATTCCCCCAGCAACCCCATCCCATGACCCCAAATCCCTGGAGCCCACTCTCCTTTTGCTGAGTCCCCCGCAGTCATGGGGTCCCCCATTCCCCTGGACACCCAACCCCGGCTGCCTAAACCCTCGGAACCCTCAGTCCTGGGAACTCCATGTCCCACTGTGTGCCACCCAGACTTGTCCCCATCCTGTCCCCACCCTGCTCACAGCCTGTGCCCAGCTTGTGGCCACCCTGCCCACAGCATGGGCCACCTACACGTGGAGAAATGACGTGGCCTTGCTTCCTTCCCCTTCATCCGAAGAGCCGCCAGCCAGGGGAGCGGTGGCCACAGCAGCCAGGGACAGCCAGTCCACATGGCTGGGGACACCGGGATGGCCGGGAAGGTGGCACTGCTCCTGTGGGGTGAGTGCCCCAGGCATGGGCCTGACAGCCCAGAGATGGGCCCTGGTGAGGCAGAGACTGGTGGGGAGGGGGCACAGGGGGGCTGCGGGGTCCCCTGAGGTCCCCAAGGCCAGCAGTGCCAGTCCCTGTTGCCCACAGTGGAGCTTGGTGTGACTGGGGATGTTGGGTGGCTTTGGGGACAGGAAGAGGGGGCAGGAATTTGTGGATGGGGATGTGGGGACAGGAATGTGGGGACTGGCACCTTTGGGCTCAGGGAGCTCTGGGCACAGGGACAAGGGAACTGGGATGCAGGGACAGAAGGGGACAAGAAGGCTGAGGATGTGCATGTGGGGATGGGATCAGGAGCTGGTGGGGGTGACCTGGGCCAGCAAGGGGTGTGTCCATGGTGTCCCTGTGCATGGGGTGTCCACAGTGTCCCCATGTTCTGCCTCAGCCCAGGGTGGCCTCAGTGTCCCTGTTCCCAAGGCGTCCGTGCCACACGGATGTGGTGCAGGGGTGGCTGTGACACAGACATGTCCCCTGGCCTCTCAAAATCTTTTGGGTGGCATTCCTACACACTTTCTCACAATAATGGCTTTCTCATGGGACAGTTTGGGGATAGCCCCCATACAGCATGCTGCTGTGTCTCTGTCCCCACAGTGCCAAGTGCCACACCCACTCAGCCCTGTCCCTTCTCCCTTCCAGCCCAGACCCTTGGCCTCACTGGTGAGTCCTCAGGGGATGCCATATCCCCTCACCCCTCTGTCGCCAGCCATTTGTTGGCCCTGGCAGGCTGGTATCCCCTGTCACCCACAGGTGCCCAGACCACCCAGCTCCTCGTGGATCCCCCCTGGAGGCCGGCAGTGCTGTGGGACCGGGTGACACTGACCTGCCAGGGCTCGGGGACCACCGGTGCCACCACCTGGTACAAGGATGGGCAGCACTGGGGACAGCAGGGACGAGACCGAATCACTGTTACCGAGAGTGGCACCTACACGTGTGACAGACCTGGCAGTGGGCTCAGCCCCCCCGTGAGAGTCTTAGATGGTGAGGGGAGATCTTAAATTATCAGGGTGGCCCTTGATAGGTCTGGGTGGGCTCCACTCCATGGGTGGCCCCACACCCCTCGTGTGGCGAGAGCCTGTCCCCTGCACACAGGGACATCCCAGTGCATGCCAGTGCACCCAGATGTCTCTGGTGCCAGGGGGACCCACCTTGGATGTGTCTGGACCCCCGCAGTGTGATGGGACCCTCCTGTTCCACAGACTGGCTGGTGCTGCAGGTGCCAGCACAGGCACTGCTGGAAGGGGACACGCTGACACTGCGCTGCCGGGGCTGGCAGGACAATCCAGTCACTGAGGTCCGATTTTACCGTGATGTGCAGGATCTGGGGGCAGCCCTCAGGGGGACCGAGCTGTCCCTGTCCCCTCTGCAGCTGAACCACAGTGGAAGTTACCACTGTGAAGGCTTGGTGGGGTCATGGCTGAGAAGGTCAGCAGCAGTGACTGTGACAGTGCACGGTGAGCACCCCCACAGCTGGAACTCCATTATCCTGACACCCCCAATGCCACTTACCAGCAGACTCAGAGTTACCATCCTCACCTCTCCTCTCCTGCCCTGAGCTCTTCTTGTTGCTGGTGCTGACTCTCAGCTGCCAGCCCCTTGCAGCTCCCAGCCCCCTTCCTGCACGTGTTGTACCAGGATGGGCAGGTGGTGGGGGGCCTGCAGGGTTCCCTACAGCTGCTGGTGCCCGCCATGGGGGTTGCCTACTCAGGGAATTGCAGCTGCAAGGTGCGCTCCGAGGGGGGGCTGTGCAGAAGAGCAGCACCCATCTCGGCGTCACGGTGCGCAGTGAGTGCGGGGATGGGCACAGGGAGCCGCCACAGCCTCCCCGGGTCCCTGCCTGGGCACATCCACGTCCCCCAGACACCATTCTTGGGTCCCCCCACCTCTGCCCTCTGTTCCCTCACCCCTCTGTGTGGTGACCCCATCCCTGGCATCCCCAATACCACCCATCCCCCCTTGTCCCTATTTGCGGTGCAGAGGATCAGAAATGGGACATCACACCATGATCAATGTGATCAAGAGAAGCCAAATTTATTATACAGAAATCTGTATTTATAATATATTCTAATGTCCCCATCGCTCTAGCTAATACGTGATTGACCAATCCTAACTGTCCATGCATCTAAGATTAACTGCTAATTGGATCACCTAATTGTACACATGTATTGCTGTGGTCATCTGGCCCGCCCATCATTCTCTTTTATTCACTTTCTCAAACTTTGCTGACAGCTTGCTGGTTCTTGCTGACTCTTCTTCTGTCTTCAAGGATTCATTGTCCTTGGTCCTTGAACCGGTTACTTTGTTACTGGATTGTGAATCTGCTGAATGTGGCCATTGTCCTGCAAAAATTCCTCAACACCTATCCCCCCACACGGCCTGCCAGCCCCTCCCTGTGACCTCAGCTCTGTCTTTGTCCCCGCAGTGCCCGTGGCCAATGCCACCATCACCCCCGGTCCCCTGGGACACCAGGTACATGCAGGTGACCCCGTGACCCTGCACTGCTCGGTGCAGGTGGGCTCAGCCCCTGTCACCTTCACCTGGCTGCACAACGGGCAGGAGGTGGCCCAGGGTCCCCTCCTGGAGCTTGGGGATGTTGATGTGGGACACTCGGGCACCTACCAGTGCATGGCCACCAACCAGCTGGGACAGGACGGGCACCGCATGTTCCGGGCACTCAGCCCAGAGCTGACCCTGGAGGTGACACCGCAGGGACACAGGAACACAGGTGGGGTCACACGGGGTCACCAGGGAGTGCAGCACCCTTGGGGTGATGGGTGATCCTGATGTGTCCCCCTCTGTTTCTTGCAGTGGCTGCAGGGGTCGGTGGGGCCCTTTTGTTCCTGGTCCTGCTTGTGGGTGTCATTGTGGCCTGGCACCGGTGGCACCAAGTGGGTGGGTGACAATGGGGGATGGGGGCCCCAGGGAGCTGTAGAGGCCTCCAGACCTGGGGAGCAATAGGGCAGCACCAACAGCCCCAGAACTGTGATCTTGGCTGGGAGCCCTCTATGCTTTTGGGAGGTGCTGGAGGGTCCTGCAGGGATGTTTGGGCTTCTTTCAGGGGGCCTGGAGGTTTTTGGGGGGTGGCTGTCCCTACCAAGCCTTGGGTCCTTGAGGCTGAGTTCGTCAGGGGCACAGGGGATGTTCATGAATTCTGGTGGGCTTGAGGGTACTGAGAGGAATTGAGGTTTCCATGGGGGTTCAGGAATCCTGAGAGGGGTGAGGGACCTGGGACCCCACAGTCTCCTTTCTCCTCTTTCTTCTGCAGGTGCCAGGAAGCACCAGGAAAGGTGAGTGGGGGTCTCCAACCATGAATCCCCTTTTACCCCCACCCCACAACTCTCCATCCCTTCCCACACATCTCCTTTGTTCCCTCAGGGCCCCTCTGGATCCCCCAGCTCCCCCAGAGGAGGGGGAGGTGCTGTACACCCACATTGTTATCACCCAGAGGACAGGGGGTGAGTAAGGGGGGGCACACACACAGGGACACGTCACCCACGAGTGTCACCCCAACCAGATGCCACAGCCCATGTCTCTCGCAGCGTCCCCCCGTGCCACCACACTCCAGGATCCCCAGGTGACCTACGCGGAGCTGCGGAGACCACAGGGGTGACCTCAGGAACCCAGTGACAATGACAGGAATGTGATATGACATGGGAGGAAACTGGGGGCCACTGGGTATCCCCATACATGTGTACCCACACGTGAATGTGCTGCCACTAAAAACAGCCCCTCTCCCTCCCCGTGGAAGCACAAAGATCCCAAAGGGCAGAGAGAAGAACAATTTCCTGAAACAGCAATGAGAAAGAATAAAACCAACAGCAACAGCAACGAGGTTCAGAATCCAAAGGATCACAAAAGGAACAATTTCCAGGGAAAGCACTGACAAGGAACGAACCCTGGACATTTCCCCCAGCATGCTTCCTCCACCAGAGAAACCTGGCAGGGCCCTGGACCTTCCTTGCTCTGATGGCCAAAGCAGCCTTCAGGAGGCCCTGGATTCTCTTGTCCCCTGTCCCAAACCCCTCCTCTGCTGTGTTCCCCCACATAATGATGTCAGAAAGGCCCTGTGAATCTTCTAGAGCCTTCCATTTTTCCAGGAATGAGTCCATGACACAAGGTGAGGCTGAGGTTCCAGTCATTTCCAGGAGCTCTGGACACCCCTCCAGGTCAAGGAAAACTGTGTCCTGCTCCCTGCTGCTAAAGGCATGGTATCCTGCTTTAAGGATGTCTACCAAGGAAGGTGGCAACCTCCCTTGGAATGGAAAATATGACCCCCTTCCTTCCAAAGTATTGTAACTTTGGAAATTATGGGTCTTTCAGGCAAAGATATGGGAAAAGGAATAACAGTTCTTTACTGGGATATATTTGGCAAGAGAAACAAACAACAAGAATGGCAGCAGCAGCAAAGAGAACAACAAAGCCAGTCCCAGCCATCTCTTGGCCAAAGGCACTTTCCCTTTCCATGCAGTTTCGGGCACAGCCAGCAGGGGCGCTGCTGGCTCCCAGCCGGGCAGGGCAGGTGCGATGATTGCCCCGCGGCTGCAGGGGGCGCTGTGTCGCGAGTTTCAGCCGTCTCCCTGCGTGTGGTAATGGCGTACAGAGCCGGTGGAAATGGATGGAGAAAAGACTTCCTTTACAAACTCACTGAGGGAGACAACCCCAGTGCCCCTCTGACAGTAAAAGGAGCTGTAGGAGGAACCCTGGAGTAGCCAGCTGGGAATGCAGGGATGAGAAAAGTCCCAGAGTGGTAGATGAGATGTATCATAAACTCCACAGCTGTTGCATGAGCCGCAGGGCACCCCACCAGGGCAGGGGGTGTGGGGACTACCGTGTAGCAAAAAACCTTTGCTACAGTCTGGGACAGTGTTGGAGAAACTGCAGGGGCTGGGCAGCTGCAGCCTGGCTCCAAACAGACCAGGGAAAAGGCTCCCTGGGAGGGGAAAGTGCTTGGGTTTCTGGGGTGTGACAAACGACTGCTCACTTTTAAAATTTCAAAGGTTTACTATACTTTAACAAAAATTACAACAAAGGACTGAAAAAGGAAAAGCTATTCAGCACTAGCAGTCTCTGTGACTACCAGCTACATGCTCCTCTACAAAATGGATGCTTTTTCTTTTGTACCCTTAGCCCTGCCCAAAGTTTTGTCAGTCAACTCTTTTTCTGCCGTCTATTGGTGGAGATTATTTTCTTACATCTTGATTGGAGCTCACATGTTGTTGCGCTTGTCTTCCTGGAAACAAGCCAGCCTCCTCTAAATGTCTTGACTACTGTTGCCTTCAGGGGAAGGCAAGGCGACCTGGTTTCAAGGAACAGCACGGCAGCCCAGTCTCCCCTGGGCCACTCGGGCTAACAACACGCGCTGGACACCAATGTGGTGGACGGTCGAAAGCCTTTATTATCTTATCTCATGGGTTTAAGTAGTCCTGGGGGACTCTGCTACGTCAGGGGGGGTTGGTAGGGTCTCTAGGGTTAGTCAGGAGTGGAAAACTACTGGGTTAGGTGTGGTTACATTCTTTGGGGTAAATGGATAACATGTTGCAGGGTGAGAGGGGGAAGGGGTCTTTCTTTCCGTCACATCCCGAAATCTTCCGTTCGCCTGTCCCTATCTACTACATCTCCCCCCTCCTTTTCATAAGTAACATGAGGTAGTCGTAGATATAGGCACTGGAGTGAGGTACAAACTTGTAACTTGGTAAGGAAAAAAGGGTTTTTGGTAAACCTGAGTAATTCTCGCAAGGTGAGTTTCGAAGGCTTTTGCAGCTGACTGTGTTCGCAGTTTTTGGTTTACAGCATTTGTTGCTGGCCTACAAACAGAATGTTTGCCCGTTCTAGATGGGCCTGAACAAATGAGACTAGCTTGTTCAGCAGGCATGGTCCTATGGTAAAAGCTAAAAGCAGTATTGCCAGTGGACCTACCAGGGCAGAAATTAAAGTGGTGAGCCAAGGTGATTGATTGAACCAGGATTCGAACCAGCTCTGCTGGGTTTCCTTGTCTCTCTTTCTCTGAGCCAGTCTATCTCGGAGTTCTGCCATGGAGTCTTTAACGACTCCCGTATGATCTGCATAAAAGCAGCATTCCTCTTTCAAAGCTGCACACAGTCCTCCTTGTTGCATGAACAAGAGGTCCAGTCCTCGCCTATTCTGTAAAACTACTTCTGAAAGCAAAGAGACTGATTTTTCTAGATAGGAGATGGATTTCTCGATCCTCTGCAGGTCTTCATCGATGGTCATTTGCAGCTGAGAGAGTCCGTGCTGTTGGGTTGCGATGGCTGAGACACCTGTGGCTGTACCAGCTGCTCCCAGGCCGAGCAGCATTGCGATAGTTATACCCGTGATTATTTCTCTTTTGTGGAGTCTGTCAGGTTCTTCGAAAAGGTGGTACACTTCTTCATCTGAGTGGTACAGGACCCTAGGAACAATCAGAACTTGGACACAGAAGTCAATAGAGTCATTAAATTTGGCAAGGAACACACAAGGAATCACTCCGGATCGCTGGCAAACCCACATTCCAGATGCGGATGGGACTACCCACTTACTGGTTTTTCTGTTGGGCTTGACAACTTTAGTGCAGAAGTTGCCTTTCTGCTTTGCTAAAGTTGCATTGCCAAAACATTTGCCTTGTCCTGTGATTTGACTTAGGGTGATTCCTCTGCGGGGAGTGTCCTATCTGCACTGGTGGGGGGCACTGGCTGTGGAGTAACTGAAGAGGGTGTCTAAAGCAATGCCTTCGTAGAAAGGGGGTTTAACATCATAACAAAGCCAACAGGAGTTAGTTAGGTTCGGTTTGGTTTCATTTAGGGTTAGAAAGGTAGCTTCTAGTATATAAACACAGGGGTGTTCCACGGGCTGGTGGAGGGTTCTATGTGACCCTTTTGCAGCTCGAGGTTGACCAGTTCCAGCAAGGCTGCCATTCGAGGCTTTGACAGGGGCCACTGCTCGACCCATACGGGGTCTGGTGATTTTTAAGTCCGGGACGGCCCTCTCACTCTGTTCACTGGGGGGACTTCTTTGCATTGCCAGTGTCGGGGCCACAGTGCTTGGGGAAAAATCGAGCAGTCTGCTCCTGTGTCTGCCCAAAACTGAAGCCCTATGACATGGGGGTCCTGACTGCCATAAAGGCGGCACGTCCCCCACACCTTCGGTGGCTCCTTCCCTATTTTCATGGCCAGGGCCACCCAGGGGTCCCGTTCTGGGGCGTCCCCTGCTGACCGTGCGGCACAGGCGCTGCTTGCGGCGGTAGTGGGTACGAAGGTACCGCAGGCTGTGTTGCGAAATTCGCTGGTGAGGGTACGAAGCTGGCTGCCTCCTGTGGGGGTATGGGGTATAAGGGCGCCCCGCCCCACTGGGGGTTGGCATAGATGGGCTGCCTTGCATTCGCAGCGGGAGGAGGCTGGGTGCAGCCTGCACGCCCCCTCCCTCTCCCGTTTCCCTGGGGCCGGGACCTTCATTCCTTGGCTAGATGTCCTTTCCTCCCGCAGCTCCAACAGGCTCCTCTTGGGCGTGCTTGGGGTGGAGGCGCTGCGGCGGGCTGCCGTGCCGGCTGGGGACAGCTCACCGCGATGTGACCTGCCTCACCACACTTGAAACACGCCATGGCACTGGTCAGGGTGTGGACGGCTGCCTGAATGGGTGTCAGGTGTTCTTCCGTCACTACATGTCTGATCATGTCAGCCAGGCTGGCTCCGGCTGGCAGGGAACGTAAGATATCTTTGGTGACAGAGTTGCACTGCTGGCGCAAGCAGTCAGATACCACGGGGCCCTTTGCCTCTGCCGGCAGGGTAGAGGAGTCTATTGCTGCCTGCAGGCGATCTACGAACTGCGTGAAGCTTTCGCTCTCTGCCTGCCTCACGGTGGACCACGGCGACGGCTTGGCCACGACCCGGGAGGCTGCACGAATAGCCTCCCTAGCAGCCCGAGTGGTCGCCCTGACCTCCTCAGCCCGCATCTGCGTGGCTTGTTGCTGAGGCGTGATCACATCATCGTGCTTTCCCATAAGCCTGGATAAAGTCGATCTGTGTAGTGGCTGCCTCGCGCCAGGTGCTTGGGCTAATAGCTTTGTACAATTATCCTCTCATTCTTGTCTAAACACAATCATTCCCGCACCATCAAGTATCATGCGACCTATTCGCTCGATATCAAAGGGAAGCAGGTCGTCATTACTAAAAAGACCATCGATTAATGTGGAGACCATGGCCGAATTGATTCCTTTTTCTGCAATGGCTTTGACAATTGATTGTACACCTTTTGGGTTTACCGGGGCATATATCCTCTGCTGGTTCCCTTCCGGGCCGGTGATCCTCACTGGGAAGGCTTGTACGGCAGCTGCTGGGGACCATTCGGCACAGGCTATTTTTATTTCTCCCCAGTCGGTAAACTGGGCTGGTTCGTATTGTGGCTGCTTTTCGGTGCGGCTTAAAGCTTTACTTGGTTTTGTTTTAAATTGCATTGGCTCTATTCTCTTCGTCTCAGAGTCCCAGCCGGCTGCCGACAGCTCTTCCGAGCTGCCGGAGCTGCTGCTGGACTCCGAGTCGGAAGTTGAATGCCAGCGCACTTCCGGGGCTCGGTGCCGTTTTGTGCGGCTCCGACCCCGTTCCTCCCCCCGGGGGTGGCGCCGCTGCCGCCCCCCGGGCTCGCCCTGCCTCCTGCAGGGGTGGGTTTCTCCCTTATATGGTGGCGGCGTCAGGCGCGGCTGCCGATCGGCTCCGAGCCCTCTGCCGCTCTCCTCCTCTTTCTCCCGCACACGCGCATTAGCAAAACTCCGTGCCTCTGGGCTCTTCGCGCCGAGACTGCCCGCGCCCCACCCCTCCCCTTGGCTGCTGGCGCCATTTTCAAAGGGGTATGGAGGCGGCGTGGGCAGGATCCCCTCCCGAGCCGCGGCTCCCGCACCTCTGGCTTCCCCCGCCAGTCCCCGCCGACAGAGCTCTGCGCGCTGCTGCACCTCCGGTACCAGGTCACCGACCGGCGGTGGTGGGGCGGATGGGGAAGCCGCGGATTTTTGGGAGGTTTCCGCGGGGGGCCCCGGGCCCCAGCCCGGGGAGGGGGGGGACGCGCCGAGCCCCCCCGGATCCCCGCTCCCGGGCGGATCGTCCTCAGGGGCGGTTTGCGTTGCCGCTCCTACCCCTAGCTTGGGTGTAACCAATAAACACGTACGCGCTGCGCTCCACATCTCCTGCTCTTCTATTGCTTTGTGCAGGGCTTTCTCTACTTTTCCCCATGCCTTAAGGCATTTGCCGCTGCCTGAGGATTTCGTGTCCTCGGCCAGCGTGGCTGTGCATTTTTCCCATATCTCCGGATGCAAAACATCCACAGGGCGTTCAATTGCCCCACGCTCAAGCAGCCTTGCTATAGCAAGATAAAAGTCTTTGAGCTTACACTCAATTCCCCATTGCTTATGAACCTCACTTACGACCCTGGCGATGGCATCCATGATGATCGCGGGTCCTGGGACGTCTCCCTTGCCGAGAACACGGTCTTACCGGTCTGGCCGCTGCTCTTGTCCAGGCGACACCCGCTGCCCGAGCGAATTATTCCCGGGCTTCAGCACCAGTTATGTTGCCTTCAGGGGAAGGCAAGGCGACCTGGTTTCAAGGAACAGCACGGCAGCCCAGTCTCCCCTGGGCCACTCGGGCTAACAACACGCGCTGGACACCAATGTGGTGGACGGTCGAAAGCCTTTATTATCTTATCTCATGGGTTTAAATAGTCCTGGGGGACTCTGCTACGTCAGGGGGGGTTGGTAGGGTCTCTAGGGTTAGTCAGGAGTGGAAAACTACTGGGTTAGGTGTGGTTACATTCTTTGGGGTAAATGGATAACATGTTGCAGGGTGAGAGGGGGAAGGGGTCTTTCTTTCCGTCACATCCCGAAATCTTCCGTTCGCCTGTCCCTATCTACTACAGACTACCAAGGCTATTACAGGGTGGGGGGAAAGAGAACTATGGGATGACATATTACAATAACATTCTACATAATATCTATCTCTTAATTGTGAGAGCCAATTATTACATTACTTATCTAGAACACCAGGGACCCCCACAGACTGTGGAGGAATCCCCGGAGCCCCTCGTGCCCCTCCTTCCTCCCTGCAGCGCTGTTCCTCTCGCAGCCTCCCGCTCCTCTTGGCTGCTGCAATTCCATCTCTGCCTTCGCTTGGATTTGCCCTTCCCAGCAATCGGCAGCCCCAGCCCCTCCCCAGTTCCCCCGCCTATTTCAGGACTCCCCGCGAGTGCCAGGAGCTGTTGGTCCCGTTGCCATGGCACAACCAGTCCTGACACATCGTGACAGTGGCCTCAACACGCTGTCACAGCCGCTCGGGACACATTGCCACCCTCGGTCCCCACAGCCCAGCATAGTCCTGGCCCTTGCAGCAGGATGGCGGCTGTGACCCGGGGCAGTGACCCGAGGCCAGGACTCCGTTCCCCCAGTGCTGGGGGCTCCTCCCCAGGGTCCCCGGTCCACTCTGCCCTCCCCAGGGCCGGGTCTGGCCGAGGCTCTGCAGAAGATCCAGGGCTCAGATGTCACTCAGGGAGCTCCAGGTGTGAGGCTTTGGGTGCCGGGGGCACCGGGGGGTACTGTGCAGGGCTGTGGATGGGGGGTTTAGGAACCGGGACAGTGTGCAGAGGCACCAGGGGCAGTGGGTAGGGCTGGGCGGGGATGGGCTGAGTGGCTGGGGTGGGCCCAAAGGGACTCGGCAGCTGTGGGATTGGTGTCCATGGTGACGGGGCAGCACCACCAAAGATCCCCGAGCCCTTGGCCGGTGTCACCAAGAGGGGACAAAGAGGGAGCAGTAGCTTCTTCCCCTCTGCAGGGTCAGTGGTGAGAGAACCAGTCTGGAAATGCCCCAGTTGATCATTTTGTCCCTGTCCCCAAAGGACTGAGAGAGCTCCAAAAATCCTGCAAATCCCAGAATGATCTACTCAACAACCAGACTGGGATCCTGCTCCTTCCTGAGTTGACCAGACAGAGCTGAACAAACAAAACCCATTTCCTCTGCTTTAATCAAAAAGCTGCGTTTTGGGTCCAAGGCACCCAAGAGGGACAAGGGTTCTGGGTGCCCTGGCACTGGGGGAAGGAATAGGGAGCCCTTGGAGGTACAGGGAGCACTGGAATGGGGAGCTCTGTGCAGCCCCACATGGGAGTCCCCACTCAAGGCAAGCCCCTGGTGACGGTGGACACCCATGGGAGCTGGGGTGGGGGAACACACAGGGTTGCCCTTGGGCAGGGAGCTCCAGTGCCCCCATTGCCCCCAGTGTCACAGCACATTCCTACAATTGTCACTGGGGTCCCACTGTCACCCACTGTCACCAAGTAGCATCATGTTGGTCACCTGGGGGGTTATGGCAGAGGGGGGTCCCTGTCAGTGACACTGGTTGTGTGGACCTGGGTGGGGAGTGACAACATTGTCAATGGCAGTCCTGGGGTGGGCAGTCCTGAGGAAGGAGAGACTGAGGCAATGGGGGTCCCAAGGATGGGTTGCTAGGAGAATAGGTGTTCCCCAAACCCTCCAGGAGCTCCCAGTGCCACTCCATGGTTCCTCAATGACCACCCAGGGATGGCCCTGAAGCCCAACCAAGACCCTCCAAATTCCCCCCAGATTCCCCAGCACCCCCAGCTGAGGTCACTGCGGGCTCAGTTTCCCCCAGCTCAGGGGCCCTGGGTGCTGCCAATCTCTGCCCTCATTCTGGGGCCATCCCCTCACTCCAGGACCCTCATCCCCTCCATTGTTACCCACCCCAGTGATGCCAGCAGCGACAGCCCCTGATGACAGCCAGGAGCAGGAGCAGGAACAGGAGGGTCCTGCTGACATTCACAGCCACTGCTGGGGACAGAGGGGGACACACCAGGGTCATCCTGAACCTCAGGGATCCTGAGCAGCCCAGTGACCCTGTGTACCAGGTTGAGCCAGGTGTGACCTCCAGGACCAGCTCTGGGCTGGGTGCCCAGTGCCCGTCCTGTCCCAGCTGGTTGGTGGCCATGCACTGATAAGTGCCTGAATGTCCCACATCCATGTCCCCAAACTCCAGGAGGGGACCCCAGGCAACCTCCTGCCCGTTGTGCATCCAAGTGAAGGTGACAGGGGCTGAGCTCACCTGCACCAAGCAGCACAGGGTCATGGGGTCACCTGCGCGCACCTGGTGTGCCAGGGGACAGGGGGTGATGGTGGCATTGGCTGCAGGCACTGCGGGGACACAGACAGGGCTGAGGTCACAGGGAGGGGCTGGCAGCCGGTGTGGGGGGATAGGGACGTGGGTATGGGTGGGATTGGGGATGTCGGGGATGGGTTCAAAACACAAAGGGTCATGGTGACAAGGGGAGTGATGGAAGGAACTGTGAAATGTGTCTGAGACACATGGAGGTGCACAGGCAGGGGCCCTGCTGGCTGCAGCCATAACTGCACAACAGATGAACAAAGAGACCGGAGTGGGAGAGAAAGTTCTGGCTTTGTGTTCTTTGTTCTGTTCTGGTTTATAAATTTCCCAGTAAAGAGCTATTATTATTTTTCTGCACTTTTGCATTGAAACCTCATCAGTTTTGAATTTAAAAATATTTTAGAGATGGGTCTTCTTATTCCAGCAAGGTTTCTACTTTCCTTGGCAGACATATCTCTTCTAAACCAAAAGGCATGATTACTCTGGGTTTTCAGCATGGGCAGGACTGACACCCCAAGAGGAGACAGTGTCAGGGACTTGGCCACCTCATGCTCTGCCTTTTAAGCCCATTGGGCCACCAAGGGCCCTCTCCCCAGCTGGCACTTCTTGTCACCTGGCCACTCATGAGCTGGGTTTGGCAGAGTGTCACAGTCCCCAGTGCCCAATGGCTGACAGACTGATGGACAGATAGGGCCCTGTCTCACCAAAGCAAGGCCTGATACACCTCTGCCACAGACAGGTGTTCCAAAATGTCTCCAGACACCAAACCTTTCCTGTCTCTGACACCCCACCCTGTGTCATGGCCTGATCCTGACTGCCCTGGGAAAGGGGGAGGCTGCGGAACCCCCACAGAGCCTTTGTGACATCCCTGGGTGGGGAACACTGCAGAGGGGTCAATTGCCACAGGGAAGAAGATAATCCAGGGCCTCCTGAAGGCTGCTTTGGCATCAGAGCAAGGAAGATCCAGGGCCCTGACAGGTTCCTCGGGAGGAAATGTGATGGGAGGCAGCATCTGTGGTTTGTTCCCTTTTGGGACTTTCCCTGGAAATTCTTACTTTTTATCCTTTTGAATTCTGAATCATGGTATGTTGCAGTCATGCTGGCATGGTAGCATGGAGGATTGTTTTAGAAAGGCCTTGGGAATGGTAAACTGAGGAAAAGGATACATTCATGTATGCCCCATTGTTTTAGAAAGGCTTTGGGAATGAGAAACTGAGGGAAAAGATACATTTATGTATGCTCCACTGTTTCGGGAAAGTCCCGCTTCAGCATTCCTCTGTAGACCCCCTTCTCCCCACCCCTGAGCAGTTCCCATTGGACCTGGCCCCTGGGGTGGTTCTGATGTGCCTTAGTTGAACACTGTCTCTATTGTTTAAGACCTTATCTCTTAATTTTGCTGTATAAAACTGTATCTGGGCAATAGCCCAGGGCCTTTGGTCACTGCAATGCTTCAGGCAATACAATCTCTCTGGACAAGCATACCATTGGTCTCTCTTGGTCTCTTTATCTCGAACCCTTGCGGCGACTGAGGCAGCGCCGCAGCTCGGACCGTGCTAACCCACACGCTGCCTGGTAAGCCCAGGGCAGCGGGACCGCGGAAAACCCCGGCCCCGGAGGGGACAGCTAGCCGGAGGGTCCCGGGGGGCCGGGGAGGGACGGGGGACAGCGGCGAGTAACCCCCGAGAGCAAAGTGGCGGTCGAAAGAGAAGCAACAAGTGGCGCACCAACGTTGGGCTTTGCACTGGTCTGAGCAAGCGTTCCCCAGCCGTCGTGGACAGTGCACTGGCTAGGAGCTTTTCCAGACACTTTGCAGTGTCACCGCGAGCTGCAGAGCGGAGAGCGGTGTGAATAAATCGCTACGCAGGCTGTCGGCTCCGCGGGGAGAAGCTCTGGGATCACGCTGGTGGTGTGAGGCACTTGCCTCTCCACACAGCCCAGCGGGACTGTTGCCGTGGAGACAGACGCCGATTTCTGTCCGGCGAGGTCGTCACGGGTCGGACGGCACCTCTCCACACCCGGGAGACCGCCCGGGGTTCGGGAACCGTTGCTGCAGTGGTGTCTAAAGGACGGCGGTGGGTGAGTCTCAGTACTGGGGGGCAGGGGCCCGGCCAGGAGACATCGGCTCCTGTGTGCCCGTGGGGGGACACGCCAGCGCGCAGGCGTGACGGGAGTCTCCGTCGTAGCTTTAGAACTTTGGGTTTGCTGCAGTAATTGGTTGAGATTTGCTGTGAAGCCAGCCATGGGTGTTAGGCTGACTACACAGCAGAAAGAGATTTATAAACAAGTTCAGGAGCCCCTGCTGAGTGCAGGTGTCAAATTTCCTAAGAGCCTTGTAAAAGAGTTTGTCAGATGGTTATCAGTAAGTATTCCGGAGATAACAGAGCAAGTAGTGAGAGAAAGACGATTTTGGAAGCGTGTTGGTGCAGTGCTGAGTGAAAGGACAAAGGCAGGAGATCCCTCAGTGAAAGAAGGTTTTATGAGAATGTTTTTGGTCGTTTACGATGTTGTGAAAGAGAGTGCGGACACTCAGGGCGCCCAGGGAGCAGAAAAGCGCCCTGTCGCGTCCCCGGTGCCCCCCCGCACCCCCTGCGGTGAGAAAACTAACTGTGCAGATGTAGATTTAGTTTCTAACCCTTCTCCGCCTCCTGCTTTCGCTCCCGCAGCTGAAAATCCATGCTTTGCACCCCCCATCTCCCCCGTGCAGCCCCCACAAGATGGAGGCGGCCACGCGGTTTTCCCTTCTCTATCCCCGCATTCCCTGCTCCCTGTGCCAGCCCAGAACATGCCCCCAGCCCTCGCATTCCCCCCTCCGCCTGTCCCTGACCCCAACCCCTCCTCCCTTGCGGCGGTTCAGCCCACATTCCAGCCCCCGGTCCAGCCCTCAGCTCCTCCTCTCGCAGTTCCATCACCACCCCCTACCCCTGTCCCAGCCCCGCTCCACGCAGCCCCGCCGGCTGCGGCCACTCCCTCACAAGCCGGCCTTCTTCCCCCTCCCTCTCCCGGTTTCCCTGGCAACGGCAGCGCCCAGGCTGTCAGCCGGGAAGTGCTCAGAGAGACCGAGCCTGCGTTCTTAGCCCCTGTGATTTATAATGCCAGGGGACAGAACGCCAAATGGGAGCCCCTTTCGTATGATAGTATTAGGGAACTTTGCAAAACGAAGCGTGAGTTTGGGGAAAGAAGTGAATTTTTTAAGAGCATTTTGAAAGCTACGCTATGCTCCAAGACATTTGTCCCCGCTGATTTGAAACGTCTTTTCAGTTGCTTGCTCCCTCAGTCTGAGTTTAGATTGTGGGAAAGAACGTGGAAAAGACTTGCAGCAGATCTCCTCCCAGAGATTCTGCAAAGTCCAAGCCTTTCCACAGATATAGAGGATGAGGAAATCACTTTAGAACATCTAGTGGGTGAGGGTGATTGGAGCCAAGCTGAAAAGCAAGCAGCAGGCATTCCCAAAGCAGTGTTAGACCTGTCCAGGGATGCAGCAGAACGTGCATTTTTTAATATGCCTTCTAAAGACCCTATTGTCTCATATACCACTTTAAAGCAGTCTGTTTCAGAACCATTCATGGATTTTGTGGATCGAGTGCGAGCCTCTGTGGAAAAAAGGGTGCAAAATCCAGAGCTCCAAGACCAACTTATATTAGAACTGGTCACCACAAATGCAAATGAAGTCTGTCAGCGAATCATCCTATCCCTTCCATCATCGCCTCCCCCCACACTCGATCAGCTCATCGAGGAGTGCACCAGGAAAGCTATGCTGATGACAGAGGACTCAGTGATAAAACCACAGGAAAGGGTGTTTGCTTCAGCAGCAGCAACCCCGAGGACTCCAGGGTCCGAAGGGCCTCCTCGACAAGGGGGGAAAGTGGGAGGGGGGAGAATCATTTTCCTTTATACTGGCAGAGCAAATTGTATCTTTTTCAGAGTTAGTTCACTTTGTTGTATGATTTTATCTCTCTTTCAGACTAGCAGAATGTCAATTTCCACATTCCTGCTCATCGTTTGGTTCCAGGGAATGGTCATCTACCCTTCCACGGTGGATGCATGGATTGTTCCACAGCCCAAGAAAAATGTGTGGGTCACGCTAGCCCAAGCCTTGCAACAGGATCATATGTGTTTGTCCACTGCCTCAGCAGAAAATCCGATGTCCACATGTTTAATAGGGTTTCCAAGTAAGGGGGATGAGTTTCCAATTGGTCTGGTCCGTTTGCAAAAGCAGGTGAACGAAAATAAAATACCTAAAGGTGCAGGACAAGTTGAAGCACAAGTGCGAAATCCCCTCATTTTGTGGCAAGGGTGGGTTTCACATTTGCCCACTGCTGAGGGGGAGCCCCAGGAATTAGAACTCCTAGGCTCTGCAAAAGCTGAATTTTGCATTCAATTTGATTTTTCCCCAACCAAAGAAGTAAAATTATATGAGCATGTCAAACAGTACAAAGTAGAATTCAGAGCAGGTCAATGGTGCACAGCTGTCTACAAGCTGAAATTTGCATCCACCACTGATTTCCGTCCACGCAAGCTGGACAAGGGAATGTTTCTTATCTGTGGGGACAGAGCATACCCAGGAATCCCATCTCGTCTTATTGGAGGTCCATGTACTTTTGGGCATCTGACCCTTGCTTCCCCCAACATGACCCAAATTCCAATTGGGCAAGCAAAAAGTGGGAAAAAAATTACTAAGCGGAGTGCAAGCCAATTTGATGAACATTGTGATGCAGAAATTTATCATTGGGCAAAATCCAAAAGAGTTGCTGTCTCTGTGTTTTTACCATGGGTTGCAGCAGCCAAAGCATTGAGTGAATTAGGTAATCTAGAATGCTGGGTGACCAAGCAGGCAAATTTAACATCAGCAGCCCTGAGTGACCTCCTAGAAGATGAGGAAATAACCAGAAAGGCTACCCTCCAAAATAGGGCAGCTATTGATTTCCTGCTGTTGGCACATGGTCATGGATGTAAAGAATTTGATGGGTTGTGTTGTTTTGATCTGTCATCTAAAGGACAGAGTGTCCACTCGTCCATTCAGGAAATGAGAAGCCTCATTGGGAATGTGAAGCAAGAAAATGAGGATTGGTTTAAAAATCTGTTCAAAGACTGGGACCTTTCTGGGTGGGCAGTGTCTCTTTTAAAAGACATCTTTTACTTTCTAGTTGCATTGTTTTTAGTTCTGTTAGCATTTGGAATTCTGAAGCGGATCGTCTCCAAGGTCATCACCTCGAAGCCGAAGGCTTCTGCGCCGGTTTTCATCGCTGCTGCCGCCACGGAAAGCGATTGGTGGGAAGACGACAAGCAGAAAGACACTGCAGTTTAAAAGCCACAGTTTACCTTCTCCCAAAGCATCGTTCATCTTAGTAATTGAAAAGCGGGGAATTGTTGCAGTCATGCTGGCATGGTAGCATGGAGGATTGTTTTAGAAAGGCCTTGGGAATGGTAAACTGAGGAAAAGGATACATTCATGTATGCCCCATTGTTTTAGAAAGGCTTTGGGAATGAGAAACTGAGGGAAAAGATACATTTATGTATGCTCCACTGTTTCGGGAAAGTCCCGCTTCAGCATTCCTCTGTAGACCCCCTTCTCCCCACCCCTGAGCAGTTCCCATTGGACCTGGCCCCTGGGGTGGTTCTGATGTGCCTTAGTTGAACACTGTCTCTATTGTTTAAGACCTTATCTCTTAATTTTGCTGTATAAAACTGTATCTGGGCAATAGCCCAGGGCCTTTGGTCACTGCAATGCTTCAGGCAATACAATCTCTCTGGACAAGCATACCATTGGTCTCTCTTGGTCTCTTTATCTCGAACCCTTGCGGCGACTGAGGCAGCGCCGCAGCTCGGACCGTGCTAACCCACACGCTGCCTGGTAAGCCCAGGGCAGCGGGACCGCGGAAAACCCCGGCCCCGGAGGGGACAGCTAGCCGGAGGGTCCCGGGGGGCCGGGGAGGGACGGGGGACAGCGGCGAGTAACCCCCGAGAGCAAAGTGGCGGTCGAAAGAGAAGCAACAATGGTACTGTTGCTTTTGGTTTTGTTCTCTCTTATTATTTCAGGAAATTGTTCTTCTCTCAGCCCTTTAAGATCTTTGTGCTTCTATGGAGAGGAGGAGAAGCAGTTTTTAGAGGTAGCACACACATGTGTGGGTGCCCATGGGTGGGGACCCCCAGTGCCCCCAATTCCCCTGGTATCACAACATAATCTCGTTGATGTCACTGGTCTCCCATGGTTGGCCGTGGGGTCCCGGCAGCACCGTGTAGGTCACCTGGGGTTCTTGGGGAATGGTGATGCAAGAGGGCCCTGTGAGAGACACAGGTTGTGGGGACCAAGGTGGAGGATGACACCATTGGGTGACATGTCACTGTCCCCCCCCACCACTGTTCTCACGCTGTGACTGTTTGGTGCTCACAACATGGGTGTACAGAATTTCTCCCTCCTCTGGAGTGGCCAGGGGCTCCGGGGAGGGCCTGTGGGGATAAAGAGATGTGTGGGAGGGAATGGAGAGCTGTGGGGTGGGGGTAAAAGGGGACTCATGGCTGGAGACACTCACTCACCTTTCCTGGTGCTTCCTGGCAGCTGCACAGGAAACAGGGGAGGGGTGACTGTGGGGTCCCTGGGGTCCTGACCCCTCTCAGGACTCCTGAACCCCCACTGGACCCTCAATTTCCCACTGGACTCCAAAGCATCCCTGGAGCCTCTCCAGTGTCCCTGACCAACTCATCTTCAAGAACCCAAAGCCTGGCAGGGACAGAGACCCCCCCACCTCTACCCCTACCAAATTCCTCCAGGGCCCCTGAAAGAACCCCCAACTTGCCTGCAGGATCCTCCAGCACTTCCCAAAAGCCTGTAGGATTCTCAGCCAAGGTCACAGTTCTGGGTGCCACCCTATTGTTCCCCAATTCTGGGGGCCTCTACTGTCCATGGGACCCCCGTTTCCCCATTGTCTCTCACCCACTCGTTGCCACCAGTGCCAGGCCACAATGACACCCGCAAGCAGGACCAGGAACAAAAGGGCCCAACCAATCCCTGCAACCACTGCAAGAAACAGAGTGGGACACATCAGGGTCACCCATCACTGCAGGGGGGCTGCACTCCCTGGTGACCCTGTGTGACCTCACCGGTGTCCATGTGTCCCTGTGATGTCACAGTCAGGACTAGCTCTGGGCTGAGTGTCTGGTGCCTGTCCAGCTGGTTGGTGGCCATGCACTGGTAGGTGCCTGAATGTCCCACATCGACGTTCCCAAGCTCCAGGAGGGGACCCTGGGCCACCTTCTGCCCATTGTGCAGCCAGGTGAAGGTGACAGGGGCTGAGCCCACCTGCACCGAGCAGCGCAGGGTCACGGGGTCACCTGCACGCACCTGGTGTGCCAGGGGACTGAGGGTGATGGTGGCATTGGCCACGGGCACTGCAGGGACACAGACAGGGCTGAAGTCACAGGGAGGGGCTGGCAGCCAGTGTGGGGGGATAAGGACGTGGGTATGGGTGGGATGTCAGGAATGGGGTCACTACATAAAAGGGTGAGTGGGGACACAGGGCAGAAGTGGGGGGACCCAAGAAATGTGTCTGGGGGACAAGGAGGTGCCCAGGGAGGAATCCAGTGAGTCCGTGGGGGCTCCCCGTACCCACCCCCGCACTCACTGCACACCACGACACAAAGCCAGGCACTGCTCTTTCGCACAGCCCCTCCTTCAGAGCACACCTTGCAGCTGTAATTCCCCGAGTGGGAGACCCACAGTGGGAACCAGCAGCAGTGGGGACCCCTGCAGACCCCACACCACCCGCCTGTCCTGGTAAAACACATGCAGGAGGGGGGCTCGGGGACGCAGGGGGCTGGGGGTGCTGAGGCAGCTGAGAGTCAGGAGGGACCCCTCAGTGGCCTTGGGGGAACCTTCCTGCATCGGCACAGGAAAGGGCTCATGGCAGGAAATGTGGGCCTGTGGGGCTGGTGACCCCCAGTGCCTGGGGAAGAGCTGTGGGGCTGTTGGGGTGGCAGCTGTGGGGTGCTCACCGTGCACTGTTACTGTAACCGGTGCCGAAACCTCCCATCCCTGTGCTACCCCAGAATTCACCCAGCCCTTGCAGCGGTAGCGGCCGCTGTGGTGCAGCTGCAGACGGGACAGGAACAGCTCGGTCCCATTTTGGAACTCCACCAATTCCTTCTCCTCGTGGTAGAAGAATACTGAGCTGACCGGGTTGTCCTGCCTGTACCGGCAGCGCAATGTCACCGTGTCTCCCTCCAGCAGCATCCGCATTGGCACCTGCAGCACCAGCTGGTCTGGGAGGCAGAGGGGTGCCGTCTCATCACAGAGCTCTGGAGGTTCCTGATGTCACTGGAACCCCTCTATTTGTCACACCTAGGGCACAAGAGGTCCCAACACGGGGGTCCCCCCACAATGGGATGCTCTGGGATGTCCCCATATGCAACAGATAGGCTCTGGTCAGACCAAGAAGGTCACCCACGGAGTAGAGCCCATGCAGAGCACCAGGGGTCCTCACAGGTGCCAGGTCGGGAACACCCAAACTCCCCTCACCATCTAAGACTTTCACATGGCGGCTGTGCCCACTGCCGGGTCTGTCACACGTGTAGTTGCCACTCTCGGTGACAGTGACGTGAATGCGTCCCTGATGTCCCCAGTGCTGCCCATCCTTGTACCAGGTGGTGGCATTGGCGGTCCCCGAGCCCTGGCAGGTCAGTGTCACCCGGTCCCACAGCACTGCCGGCCTCCAGGGGGGCTCTACGAGGAGCTGGGTGGTCTGGGCACCTGTGAGTGACAGGGGACACCAGCCTGCCAGGGCCACCAAGGGGCTGGGGACAGTGGGGTGGGGACATGTCATCCCGTGAGGACTCACCAGTGAGGCCGAGGGTCTGGGCTGGAAGGGAGAAAGGACAGGGCTGGGTGGATGTGGCCCTGCAGGGACAGCACCATATGGGGGCATGTGGTGTGGGGGCTGTCCCCAAATTGTCCCAATGGGAACAGTGGTAGAGCATGGAGGTCTTGAGGACAGGGATACCTTGGTCACCCTTGGCTGAGGCAGGACATGGGGACACTGTGGACACACCATGTTCGCACAGGTCACCTCCACCAGCCCTACAGCACCTGTCTGCACAGCCACATCCCCATGGCCCTATGCCCATGATCCCACTCTGGTGGCACCTGTCCCCATGGCCCATCCTCATGGCATGTGGCCCTTGTCCCTGTCCCTGCATCCGTATTCTCCTGTCCCTCTCCCCACAGCTGCCCTAGCTCCAAGGTTCCTTCTGCCACATCCCTGTCCCAACATCACTATCCCTCTGTTCCTCTGCCCACAGCCACCCCACAACTCTGGTCACCCTGGGGTCTTTGCCCTGCTGGCCTTGGGGATCTCAGGGGACCCCGCAGCCCCCCTGTGCCCCCTCCCCACTGGTCTCCGCCTCACCAGGGCCCATCCGTGGGCTGTCAGGCCCATGCCTGGGGCACTCACCCCACAGGAGCAGTGCCACCTTCCTGGCCATCCCGGTGTCCCCAGCCATGTGGACTGGCTGTCCCTGGCTGCTGTGGCCACCGCTCCCCTGGCTGGCGGCTCTTCGGATGAAGGGGAAGGAAGCGAGGTCACATCTCGTCCTCACGTGTAGGTGGCCCTTGGTGGGGGCAGGGTGGGGACAGGATGGGGGCAGGGTGGGGACCTTGTGGGACATGGGGGTGATGGTGGGACATGGTGTGGACAAATGTTGCCAGAATTTGGAGACTGAGGCAGTGTAGGGAGCAAAGGATGGGTGTCCAGGGGAATGGAATGCCCAGGGATGGGATCCCAGGGTAATGGGGGTCCCAAGGTTTGGATGGACTCTGACTTGGGGGTGAGTGTACCAGAACTACGTGGCCTCCAGGTATCTATGACCATGGAATGGGGGTAAAAGGGATCGGGGTGCCAAGGGAAAGGGGGGCCCTGTGAGAATGGGGGTCCTGGGAGAATCAATGTCCCCAAGGGAAGGGGGGATCGCAGGGGCTGGAATTGCCAGGATGGGGGTCCTTGTGAATGGAGATCCTGCGGAATTGCAGTCCTGGGATTAGGGCCGCAGGGAAGGGGGGACAAAAGAATGGGGATGCCATGGTTGAGGTCACAGGGGAATGGGGGTGCCAGGGATGGGCAATGGCTGAGTGGGCACAGGGTCACAGCTCCTTCATGGGATTTGGGGTGATCCAGGGCCCAGCACACACCCCCTGGGGTGCTCATTTCCTGGGCAGGCATCACCTGGGGGTCCTAGGTAAATCTGCCCTTGACTTTTTCCTCTCTTTCTCTTTCTTCCTTATTTTCCTCACTTTTGTGCCATGTCCCTTCACCACTGGTTCCCAGCTCAGCAAACCTGGGGAGTACCTAAGCAGGGAATGGGTTGGGGGGAGTGGAAAAATGGGGTGTGGGGGGTGCAGGGAAGGGTGAAGAGTCTGTTGGGGATGGGGGTGTACAGCTGTGCCCCCTAAACACTTTCACTCTCATGCAGCAGAAGGAAGTTTATTGGGTTTTGGAAGAAATTCTGTTCCAGGCTTCTCCATTCCTGCTCATCATGCAGGATTTGAACCAGAAAGAGCAGCTCGGAAATGGAGCCCCATGCAGGAAGGAGCCCCAAACTCCTGCTCCTTGAAGCCAGTGGCCATCCAAGGCTGGAGCCTAGCCATGGCCCAGCCCCACTGCACAGGGGTGGCCACTGGCCAGCCCTGCTCTGGCCAGCCCCAGGTGGCAGCCAGGACCTGAGGGTCCCCCCAGGCCCCTTGGCTTTGATTCTGGCAGCTTTAGAGCTGCTGCAGAGGTGAGAATTCTGTGGGGGAAATGGCTTGGCTGTGGTTTGGTCAGCCCTGCAAGAAGCACAAAACTCAAAGGGAGCCCAAGCAGTGGCTCTGCGAGGGCCTTTGATGGTTTTCAGGGCAGGGCTGTTTGGAAACTCCCCTGCAGGGACAGCTGAGAGGGGGAACCAGTCCAGAAATGCAGCAAATTATCATTTTGTCCCTTGCAGCAAGGTGCTGAGAGATCTCCAGAACTACTAAAAGTCCCACAACAATCTGCTTGGCAGCCTGGTCTGGACCCTCTCTCTTGAGCAATAGCTGCAGCCTTCTGGAACATCCCAGAAGGAATGTTTGGGTTCTGGATGTAGACACCAGAAGAGGGAAAATGGGGGAACAGGAGAGGCACACGAGGGCCTGGGGAAAAGGGGTGTCACAGCAAGAGCAGGGAGTGCCCAGGCAGGCGAAATTCAGGGCATGCTGGGGTGGATTTACCAGGGAATCAGAACCTGAGGCACACACAGGCATTTCCACAGATTCCTGGGCACTGTTCCAAGGATGGACAGAGCTTCTCCCCATACCCCATGGGAAGTAAATCAAGTTTCAGGGTAAGAATTATATAAATGGTGAGAATTCCTAAATATGGCCCCACAAAAGCTTCCTTATGAGCTGGGTTGCTGTCCAGCAGGCAGGGAACAATCCCATGGAGCTGTTGGACACAGTGACAGCCAGTCCACATGGCTGGGGACACCGGGATGGCTGGGAAGGTGGCACTGATCCCCTATGGGGTGAGTGCCCAGGGCAGGGGCCTGATAGCCCAGGGATGGGCCCCGGTGAAGCAGAGACTGGTGGGGAGGGGGCACAGGGGGACTGTGGGGTCCCCTGAGGTCCCCAAGGCCAGCAGTGCCAGTGCATGAGGTGGCCGATATTCGATATTATAAATGCAAGTGAACCCAGTGGGAAGAAATGATGATGTCTGACACCAGTTCAGAAGGCTGAATGATTTCTTTATTGTAACTGTACTATACTACATATATAAATATATAAAAATATAAATATAAACTATACTATAATATAAAAATATATTATTTATATTTATATTATTTATATTATTTATATTTATAAAAATATAAATATAAGCTATACTAAAATATAAACTTTAAATATATAAATATATACTTTAAATATACTATTTAAAAGAGGTACTAAAGATTGGCCATCAGGCTCAAACAATCCTCACCCAGAATCCAATCAAGCAATGACCCCAGGTAAACAATTCTCCAAACACATTCCACATAGGAAAACAAGGATCAGAAATAGAAGTTGTTTGCTCTTTCTTTCCTCTGTGCTCCTCTATGAAAAAAATCCTGGAAAGAGAAGAATGTGCCTGCGACAGACTGGGGTCATGGGGTGGCCATAGGGACATGAAGGGGGTATGGGACTATAGAGACAGGAATGTGGGGAGAGGCATCCTGGAGCCGGGATAGTTGTGGGGACAAGGGGCGGGACACAGGGATGCAGGTACAGGGAGAAGGGGACAAGCACCATGTGGATGGGCCATGGGAACAGGGGCCGTGGGGCTGGTGGAGGTGTCCTATGGCAGCTTGGCATCTCCATGCCTGAGCATGGGTTGGCTGTGGTTTCCTGTTCTTGAGACATCTGTGCCATACCAATGTCCCCATGGAGACCGTCCGGGGACAACCCCCACACCTTATCACTTGTGCCTCTGTCCCCACGGTGCCACCCCCACTCAGCCCTGTCCCTTCTCACTTCCAGCCCAGACCCTCGGCCTCACTGGTGAGTCCTCGAGGGATGCCAGGTCCCCACCCCGCTCTCCCCAGCCCCACACTGGTCCTGGCAGGCTGGTGTCCCCTGTCACCCACGAGTGCCCAGACCACCCTGCTCCTTGTAGAGCCCTCTTGGAGGCCAGTGGTGCTGTGGGACCGGGTGACACTGACCTGCCAAGGCTTGGGGACCGCTGGTGGCACCACCTGGTACAAGGGCAGGCAGCAATGGGGGCAGAAGGGATCCAGCCACTTCACTGTCATCGAGTGTGGCACTTACATGTGTGAAAGACCTGGCACCAGGCTCAGCTCCCCCATGTCCTAAATGGTGAGGGAGTTTTGGGTGTCCCCAGCCTGGCACCTGCAGTGACCCTGGCGCTCTGGGTGGGCTCCATTCCATGGGTCACCCCTTTGGTGAGACCAGAGCCCAACCCCTGCATACAGAGACATCCCAGAGCATCCCAGGCAGGGGGACTCTGTTTATGGAATTGGGCATCCCTGGTGCACTGGGTGTGTTCCAATGGGAGGGTCCTGGTTCCATTGGGACCCACCAGGCCCCTGCAGTGTGACAGGACCCACTTGTCCCCCAGACTGGTTGGTTGTTGTTGCTGCAGGTGCCGGTGGGGAGTTTGCTGGAGGGGGACACAGTGACACTGCACTGCCGGTGTTGGCTGTTCCTGTTAGTCACTGAGGAGCGATTCTACCGTGGTTACAAGGAACTGAGGAGGTGCCTCTTTGTGACTGAGCTGTCCCTGTCCCCTGTGCAGCTGCACCAGAGTGGCTGCTACAGCTGCAGGAGCTGGGGGGCAAGGAGGTGGAAGAAGTCACAGCCAGCAACAATGATAGTGCATGGTGAGCACCCCACAGCTGCCACTCCAACACCCCCAGCCTCTCCCTAGGGACTCAGGGTCACAAATCCTCTTGTTGCCTCTCCTTCCCAGAGCTCTTCCCGGTGCCATGCTGGAGGGTCCCCCCAAGCCCACTGAGGGGTCCTCCCGACTCTCAGCTGCCTCAGCACCCCCAGCCCCCTGTGGCCCCGAGTCCCCCTCCTGCATGTGTTCTACAAGGGTGGGAAGGTGGTGGAGGGCCCACAGGGGTCCCCACAGCTGCGGGGTCCCCTCCTGGAGCTGGGGACATCGATGTGGGACATTCAGGCTCCTACCAGTGTGTGGCCACCAACCAGCTGGGCGGGCACCAGGCACTCAGCCCAGAGGTGACCCCTCGCTCAATTTCAGTCACACATGGGAATCACATGCGGTTGTTCAGGACCCCCAGGGTTTAGGCTGACCCCAATGTGTCACCCTCTGTCCCCAGCAGTGGCTGTGAATGTCAGTAGGACCCTCCTGTTCCTGCTCCTGCTCCTGGCTGTCATCAGGGGCTGGTACTGGTGGCACCACCGAGGTGGGTTAACAGTGGCTGGGGATGAGGGTCCTGGAGTGAGGGGAAGCCCTCAGAGTGACAGCAGAGATCAGAGATCCGGTGCAAATCAGGGCTGCAGTGAGGATTTGGAGGTCCCGTGGGTGGCTGGAGTTGCTCTAGTGCCAGGAAGGTTCAGGGTGTTATAAATGAAAATTGATCCAGCAAAACTGAAAGTAAAAATAAAGTTTTATTTTTGTGATCAAATTCTATCTTAGCCAGCCACAAGGAAAGAACAGTGCCATGCTTGGGATCGAGCCTGCGATCGGTACTGGGTGTGAAACAAAGAAGATGCGTCAGCAGAGGGTCCCTCTATGCCCACACAGCACCTTCCTGGTACGAGTGGTTTTTATAGGGAAAATTCTGCCCAAGGCCGAGATTTCGGCAATCAGTCCTTTCTATTCAGAGTCCCACATATTGATGAAATTTATTTTCTTGGAGTTGGGGTGGAACGATTCAGTGTCCGGTGAATCCCCATGATGTAGTTACAGGAGTCCGGCATTCACATATATCAGCCTGGAGGATTTCCTTGGTATCAATCTAGGGTCCTTGACTCCATGATCAGCACCTGGGTGTCCCTGTATGCTGAGATATGGCCCATCTGCTGAGGGGCCACATATATTTACTTGTAAATGAGGTTTCAACATAGACTAAGTTTCATCTATGTGGGGGAGGAAGGGGGGGAGACTCCTAATACAAACATGTTTTTTCCAACAAATAACGTATATTACATATACCATATTATAACTGGCACGAATTATATTCACTACACATAACAAGGGTCCCAGGGTCCCCACGGTCACCCCCTCTCCTTTTCCTTGCAGCTGCCAGGAATCCCCAGGACAGGTGAGTGGGGAGGCTCTTGCAGGGATTCCTTTTTCCCCCTCCCCAGACACCACCTAGACCCCCCCCTTAACCCCACAGGACTCCCCCAGAGGAGGGGGCGGTGCTGGAACCCCACGTGAGGGGCACTGAGTGGGCAGGGGGTGAGTACGAGGTTGACTGGGACACATCACCCACAACTTTCACCTCCCACCCTGGTTCCCACAACTGACATCTCCTGCACAGGTGTCCCCCAGCCCTACCCTACCATGGGATCCACAAGTGACCAACATGGAGCTGTCAGGACCCTACAAGGGAAAGCAGGACCCCAGTGACACCTTCAAGAGTGTGCTGTGACACTGGGAGACACTGGCAGCACTGGGGGGCATCAATTACCCTCAGGGGTGTCTTCTTCCTTTTCACAGCACGCCTTGGGGCTCCTCCTTCCTGTTCCCAGTTCTGGGGCGGGCACACAACCCTTTTCACTCTTCTTGCACACAAAATGAAGGTTTTTGATTAAACTGTGTGAGGAACAAGGCTCACTGTTTAAAATTTTAAAATGTTTAATAAGGTATTAAAGGGACAGTAAACAGCGAGCTGGGTGCTTGGCAACTGCCAGAGGCACACGGGTTAACTACAACAATTCTTCTTATAGACCTGTTCATTGTATTGGTTCAATATATACTCAAGTGGATTATGCATATCCAAACATTCTTTCGAGTTTTCATGTTGTGGGAATTCTTTGGCCCTTGATCCATTTTCTTAAAGTACATGCCATACTGCAGATTAAGTTTATATTTTTTATATAAAATATATGCAAGGCCCTCCTGCTCTGTAGTGTGACAGTTCCTGGTAACTGAAGGGTCAGTGGTAAATTCCTCTTTCCATCCTATCTTTTGATGTTTATTTTGTTGCTTCTTTTCAGTGTTATCATACAGATAAGATACTCCACAAGTATATTAAATCAGCATTAGCTATTTGTCCAGGGTTGGCTACATGATACTTGTATCTCAAATTGTCTGTTCTGTCTATGCTGGATAATAAGATTTGCACATTTAAGACTGGTCCCAAGAGCAAAGTGGGGAGAAAAGCGTGGAGCTTGTTACGAGAAACGTCACTTGCCTCCCCTGTATTCTCCCCCTGGACTGTGTTGTCTGCAGACGGACAGACAATGGGACACAGCTCTCCTTTGCTTTTAGTTAGTTTTTAGCTAGCTGAGGCACAGATGTTGCATGGACAGTGGGTTTTCTTTTTCTTTGGACCTGTTTAAATCTGCTCTGGACTGAACACCCAGAAGAGCACTGGGAGCTCTCACCTGTGGCCCACAGGGCTAGGCCAGGGCCTCGGCATTTCCAGTGCCAGAGGGACTGATAAGAGACTCAGTAAGCCAAACTAAAGCCCACAAAAGGCACTTTTCTGAGGTTGTCATCTCTTTTGGAGTGACAAGAAGTTTTATTTTTTAATACTGTTCAGTTTTTGTACTGGTGAATGCTTTGCCTATTAAATAGCTTTTTCCACTTTTCTTCATCCAGCGTGAAGGACAGCAAAAGAGCGTCTGTGATGGGTGTGGGGCATCCGGCCACTGTTCACGCAGAGCAAGGCAGGAAGAAGGAGGAGGGTCCAGGTCAGGCTGTTGAGCAGAGTGTTGTGGGATTTACAGTAGTTTTGTGGTTCTCTCAGTTCCTTGGGGACAGGGACAAAATGACCAATTTCAGTATTTCTGGACTGGTTCCCTCTCAGCTGCCCCTGCAGGGGGGTTTCCAGCCAGCCCTGCTCTGAAAACCATCAAAGACCCTTACAGAGCCATTGCTTGGACTCCCTTTGGGTTTTGTGCTTCTTGCAGGGCTGAACAAACCACAGCCAAGCCATTTCCCCCACAGAATTCTCACCTCTGCAGCAGCTCTAAAGCTGCCAGAATCAAAGTCAGGGGGGCTGGGGGGGACCATCAGGTCCTGGCTGCCACCTGGGGCTGGCCAGAGCAGGGCTGGCCAGTGGCCACCCCTGTGCAGTGGGGCTGGGCCATGGCTGGGCTCCAGCCTTGGATGGCCACTGGCTTCAAGGAGCAGGAGTTTGGGATCTTCTTCCTGCCTGGGGCTCCATTCCCAAGCTGCTTTTGCTGGCTCAGATCCTGCAGGGGACAAGCAAGAATGGAGAATTCTGGACACCCCTGGAGCTGCCATCCCCCAGGACAGGACCCCCTTGGCCCACATGTGTCCCCCATGGGACAGGATCCCCTCAGGACAGGACCTCACTTGACCTCCTTTTGTGTGACACTCAGCACAAATGGCCTCTTCCTTCTGCTGCAGGAGAGAGAAAGTGGAAGTATTTGGGGGACTCAGCCAGACACCCCCATCCCCTACAGCCTCCCCAGCCCACCCTGCAGACCCCTCAGCCCTGCTTCCCCCTCCCTGGGGTTCCCCCAGCCCATTCCCTGTTAGGCACTTCCCAGGATCACCATGGCACGAACTGGGGAGTTTTGAAATTGAGGAATAAAAGAAAGGAAATGGAAATGAAGAGTGGAACATGTTCCTGGGGTTTGGAGGGTCACAGACCCAGAGCACTTCAGAATCCCCTTCTATTGCCCCTCCAAACCACGGGCAACCCAGAAGGCAGTGCTAGGCCCAGGGTTACCCCAAAATCTGAGGCACCCAGGGAAGGAGCTGTGACCTGTGTGCACATCCAGTCACTGCCCATCCCTGACACCCTAATTTCCCTGGAAGCCATCCATTAAGGTGGGCTGGGGTCCCAGGGGTCCGTCCAGCCGCCTGGGCAGCTGCTGCCATGGGTGTCCGGGTAGCACAGGGCTGTTAGGCTCAGCCTGTCTGGGTCCCTCAGCTCAGCTCCCAGCCACGGGCAAACTTAGCGAGCACCTCTAGAGGGATTTCAGCTCTTTATGCATTCAGCTTTAGTGATTTCGCTCTGTGCTCACAAGTGCCTTGGCAGACGCACAGGGGGAGAGAGAGAGAAAGAAGGCTCTATGCAGTTCCACTGTGGTGACCTTTTATTGCCAGCTCCTGTGAAGGGGTGCAGGAACAGACCTTCTCTGCCAAACAGGGCAGAAATGGGGGTTTATATAGGGTTCAGAGGTACTGGAAATTGTCCAATGGCCAGGGTTGAGGCGAATACGACCTAGAGCCTTACAGAGAGATAACAAGGGTCTGAATGCAAAGAGGGGCTTCTTTGGTCCAGTCATCATGACTTGGCATTTACCTTTAGGCAAGCGACCACCAGGGAGGCCTTACAGGGCCTCTGCCTGATACAGACCATGGGACCCCCATTTCTTCTGTCTCCCTTTCCCTGGGACCCCCATCCTGGGGCTGCCATTCCACAGAAGCTCCATGGCCCAGGACTCCATTCCCAAGGAACCCTCTCACACTCATTCCATCCCCTGAAATCCCCCTTCCTTTGAGACCTTGATTCTCCCAGGACCCCCCAGTCCTCTGGCACCCCATCCCTGGCTAACCCATCCCCTACTGGGGGATTTATTACTATTAATATATTTTTCCTTATACCCTGCTAAAATTTTAAACCTACTTAACCTTTCTCCTAATTCCATCACAATACAAAAAATAAAAATACATTCCAATAAATACACTAATAAGTAACCAGTACTAAACCCACCACACTAATTAATACATTATCAAAAAATCTTAAATTAGCAAACCAAAACCACAACACTCCAAATCCCTGGAGCCCATGTTCCCCTGGGACTCCCATCCATGAGTGCCCCCAGCCCTGGTGACCCCCATTCACATGGCATGCCCATGCCTGGAGATGCCCCCTCCTCAGGAGCCAAATTCCCAGTGTCCCCATCCATTGGACCTTCATTCTCCTGGACACCCACCCCTGGCTCCCCAAAACCCCCGAGGCCCCCCAGTCCTGGGAATCCCATGTCCCACCATCCCAGGGACAGCCCTGTCCCCAGCCAGTCTCCACCGTGCCCACAGCCTACCCCTGTCCTGTCCCCACCGTGCCCCCATCAAGTGCCGCCTACATGTGGGGATGAGACGTGACCTCGCTTCCTTCCCCTTCATCCGAAGAGCCGCCAGCCAGGGGAGTGGTGGTCACAGCAGCCAGGGACAGCCAGTCCATACGGCTGGAGACACCAGGATGGCTGGGAAGGTGGCACTGCTCCTGTGGGGTGAGTGCCCCGGGCACGGGCCTGACAGCCCAGGGATGGGCCCTGGTGAGGCAGAGACTGGTGGGGAGGGGGCACAGGGGGACTGCGGGGTCCCCAGTGTCAGCAGTGCCAGAGCCTGAGGTGACCAGGGTCATGGGGTGGCTGTGGGGACAGGACAGGGGGTATGGGGCTGGGGGGACAAGAATGTGGGGAGAGGCATCGTGGGGCTGGGGCAGCTGTGGGTACAGGGACAGGGACACAGGGATGCAGGGACAAGGACAAGGGGACAAGCACCATGTGAATGTGCCATGGGGATAGAGGCTGTGTGGCTGGTGGGGGTGACCTGTGCCAGCACAAGGTCCCCATTGAGAAATCTGTGCCACACCCGTGTCCCCATGGGGACAGTACAGGGGCAGCCCCTACACGCCATGTCTCTGTGAGCTGCTGTCCCCACAGTGCCACCCCCTCCCCATCCCTGTCCCTTCTCCCTTCCAGCCCAGATCCTCGGCCTCATTAGTGAGTCCTCGGGGGATGCCAGGTCCCCACCCTGCTTTCCCCTGGCAGGCTGGTGTCCCCTATCACCCACAGGTGCCCAGACCACCCAGCACCTTGTGGAGCCTCCCTGGAGGTCAGCGGTGCTGTGGGACTGGGTGACTCTGACCTGCCAGGGCTCGGGGACCATTGATGCCACCACCTGGTACAAGGATGGGCAGCACTGGGGGCAGCCGGGATGCAATCACTTCACTGTCACCAAGAGAGGCAACTACATGTGTGACAGACCCAGCCATGGGCTCAGACCTCCCATAAGAGTCTTAAATCGTGAGGGAGTTTTGGTTGTCCCAAGCCTAGGACCCACAGGACCCCAAGGGCTTTGGATGGGCTCTGCTCCATGGGTCACCTCCGGATGTGACCAGAGCCTGTCCCCTGCACATGGGGACATCCTAGAGTCTCCTAGTGCTGGGGATCCTGTGGAATTGGGTATCCCTGGTGCACTGGGTGTATCTCAATATGGGGGTCATGATGGCATCAGAACTGTCCAGGTTCCCTGGTGTGACGGGACCCCCATGTCTCGCAGCCCCATTGGTGCTGCAGGTGTAGGGGTGGGCGCTGCTGGAGGACAACATGGTGACACTACGCTGCCAGTGCTGGCGGGACAACCCGGTCACCTTGGTGTCCTTCTATCTCGAGAAGAAGAAACTGGGAGCTTCATGATGGGACCAAGCTGTTCTTGGCCCCTCTTCAGCTGCACCACAGCAGCCGCTTACAGCTGCAAGGGCCAGGTGAAATCCTGGGTTATCATGGGGATGAGAGGAGTCTGCACCAGTGACAGTGACAGTGGGAGCACCTCACAGCTGCCACCCTGACACCCCCACAGGCTCTCCCTAGGGACTCGGGGTCACAAATTCCCCTTTCCTCTCCTTCCCAGAACTGTTCCCGGTGCCAGTGCTGGAGGGGTTCCCAAGCCCACTGTTATGGTTTGACACTGGCACAATGCTAGTGTCCTCATGAAAATGTAATCTTTTAATTGAATGCTATGAAATGGAATCGAGAACAGAGCAAAGCAGGCCCAAGCTTAATAACAGAAAAAAACTTTATTAATCTACTACTATAAAAGAAATAACCCACACACACAGATCAAAATGAAAACTTTGCAAAGCATTCCTCCTCCCACTACCCAACTCTAACATACTACAGTGAGACACAATCTGGACCGCAGTCAGGTTTCCACCGCCCAGACAATTGATACTCAGTTTATTGAGGGAGACAGGAGTTTCTCCTGTGCCACAGACCCCTAAAGAAACACAGCTGCCACATCCTGTGCTTCCATATTACACATGGCACCGCCCGGAAAAAAGTTTGCCATGGTGACCCTTCTCCTTTCTATCCACAGTGCTCTCACCACTAATGCATGGATGGACAGACTGCTTCTAGGATTTTTCCTTTCAAGGACGTCCTGCCATGAGGGGAGAAAACAACAGTTCAGTTTTTCATTTTTTGGGACTACAGTTTCCCCCCCCCCCGCCCCATTTCCCCCTGGGGCTGAGGGTCTAAGAATAGAGATCTTCTTCTCTTCTCCTTCTCTGAGGACAGGGGCACCACCACAAACCCCCTAATTTTCTTCTGTTCACTCTACTTCTGTCTTTTCTCAGCTGAAGCAGGTCTCTTGACTTTGCTCTGGCATCTTCCTAAAATACAGTCTCTCTTGAAGGAGAAGATTGGTTCAGGTTGTGGCTAACACGGAAAAGTCCAGCCAAAAGCCACTCCTTGTCCCCCTCCCATCTAGAATTTCTCCTTCTAACATCCCAGGGTCTAAGGTGTCCCTCTTCCTCTCTTTCAAACTGAGGAGGGGAAAAAAAATTCACAAAGCTTTCATTTCTCAAGGAAGGGTTAAAAGTCTGGATCCCAGGATGGCTCGATGCCCAGACTGGCAACTCCCACACGACTGGGCACCTTGCGGCCCCCCCCGCTCCTCCTTCCCCACAAAGAACCGCTGACATAAACTGCTGATGTCTCTTTCTCTCTCCCGAGAGGGAGAGAAACTCTGGGTGGGGGGAAACGGAGACATCCTAGATTTCCTCCACCCTTCCATCTGCAGGGGCCAGCCCGGTTCCAGTCCCTCCACTCTTGGGCCCACCTCAGTCAGGCCATGGGCCTTCCCCTCCCCCACCCAGCCACAGCTGGGCAGGGGAGGCTGCACTGCACGCTGACCGGAACCAAAGAGAGCGAGTTCCCCTGGGATTTCTGCTTTTAACCCTTCTGTTTTCTCAGAGGTGTGTCCACCTTCAATTGCTCAATTCTAAATTGACCTCTTCCTTCTGGAAAAATTCTTTTTCCATGTCAAACCATGACACTCACCAAGGGGTCCCCCAAGAATCTCAGCTGCCTCAGCACCCCAAGCCCCCTGTGGCCACAAGCCTCATGCATGTGTTCTACCGGGACAGGCAGGGTTCCCTGCAGGGTCCCCGCAGGGTTCCCCACATCTGTTGGCGCACACCATGAGGGTTTCCCACTCGGGGAATTACAGATGCAAAGTGTGCTCTGAGGGAGAAGCCATGTGGAAGAGCAGCGCCTGGCTCTGCGTCACGGTGCGCATTGCGTGCAGGCATGGGCACAGGGAACTCCCACAGCCTGCTGGAATGCCTCCATTAGTGCCCAGGTCCCCCCATCCCTCACTGGGTCCCTTCACCCATCTCTGAGTGACCCACACCCTTCTCTGAGGTCTCCCCATGGTCCCCAAGTCCCACCATCCCTTCCCTGTGTCCCCATACCTTCACTGGGGTCCCCTCATCTTCCTCATCAGGTGTCCCCTCACTGAATCCCCATCCTTCCTTGGGGTTCCTTTCTAAGCCCACCCCAGCTCTGTACCATGTATCCCTCACTGGGAACTCCCTGTCCCTCCCCAGCTGCCCTCTGAGTCCCTCTCTGTCCCCTGGTGTCCCCCCCCACCACAGGGGTTCCACTCTTGGAGGGGTTCCACCCTCGGGGGTGTTCCTGTTGGCACAGCCCACCAGGGGACAGGTAGCACTGGGGACTGCCTGGTGCTGAGCTGTGCAGTGGCCATGGGGACAGGTCCCCTGTCCTTCTCCTGGTACCCGGGGGAGCTCGGGGGCTCCACTGGGCTCTGGCCCCACCTGGAGCTGCAGCATGCTGGGGACAAGGGCAGCAGGTGCTACCAGTGCAGGGACAGTGTGGCCAAGAGTGCCCCTGAATGTCAACATCCTGGGCGAGCAGGACCCTTGGGCTGTGAGTGACCCCACCCACAGCACTCCCATCCCACCTCTCCTGGTGCCAGCCCTGTCTGAGTCCCCGCAGTGCCTGTGGCCAATGCCACCATCACCCCCGGTCCCCTGGAACCCCTGGTGCATGCAGGTGACCCCATGACCCTGCGATGATCAGTTCAGGTGAGCTCAGCCCCTGTCACCTTCTCCTGGCTGCACAATGGGCAGGAGGTGGCCCAAGGTGATCTGCTGGAACTTGGGGATGTTTTTGTGGGATATTTGGGCACCTACCAGTGCGTGGCCACCAACCAGCTTGATGGACATAAGGCAATCAGCCCAGAGCTGGCCCTGGAGGTGACAACACAGGAACAGGGCACAGGTGGGGTCAGAGAGGGTCACATAGGGTGTACAGGAGCCCTGAGCTTCAGGGTGACCCCGTTGTGTCCCTCTCTGTCCCCAGCAGTGGCTGCAGGGATCAGCAGGTCCCTCCTGATCCTAGTCCTGCTTGTGGCTCTCTTCGGGGGATGTCACTGGTGGCACCACCTGGGTGGGTGACAATGAGGGATGCCAGGGATTGGGGTGAAGCCCCACGCTAGAGTATGGGGGCCATACGGGAGCACCAATAGGTCCTTACTTGGTTGAAGCTGAATCCCCAGAGATGTCAGCTGGGTGTCCTGGGGGATTTGGGGAAGTCCTGCAGGGTTTTCCAGGGAAGCTGGGGGTTCTATCAGTGGTTTGGGGAAGTCTGGGGGCTTGGGGGGTTCAAGGGGTGGTTCAAAGCTTTTTGGGGGCTTCAGGGATGCTTGAAGCTCCTGGGGAGAGTCAGAGGTCCCAAGGGTGTTCAGGAGCCCAGAGGACTCCACAGCCACCCCTCTCCCTTTCTTTTGCAGCCCTCAGGAAGCAGCAGAAAAGGTGAGTGCGGGGCTCCATGTCTGATCCCCTATTTTACACTTGCTGTGACCCTCCCCACCCCCACACACAACCCCTTATCCCTGCAGGGCCCCCCCAGAGGCCTTGGCCCCCTCAGAGGCAGGGGCGGTGCTGTACAGCCAGGTCATAAAAACCAAGAAGGCAGGGGGTGAGTACGGGGGGCAGACAGGGATATGTCACCCATGGGTGTCACCTCCCACCCAGGTTCCTCCAACTGGTGTCTTGCAGTGCTCCCTGTGCCACATCCCCCCAGGTGACCAACACGGAGCTGCCAGGACCCCACGGGCAACAGCGGGACCCTGATGACATCTACGAGAACGTGCTGCGACATTGGGGAGCACTGGGGGCACTGGAGGTCCATGTGCGAGGGCACCCTCTGTGTGTGTCCACCCTCCAGTTCCTGTGGGTGCCCACCATGCTGGGGGGTGGCCATGAGTGGGGTGTCCCATATGGGGCTGCCCAGAGCTCCCCATTCCTGTGCTCCCAGTGCTCCCAGTGCCCCCAGGGGCTCCCCATTGTTATGAATGAGATCCGTATATGTCCAATTTAATAAACCACAAAATTAAAATTTAGCAGCAATTTTAATTGAGCAGCAACTTTTTATAAAATAATACAATCAAATATAATCATGTAGTTACAAAAAGAAATTGGCAGTGGTTCAGATAAAGCAAAAGCAAAACCAATTGATAGGGGTATGGGGAGGGCTTCCCATCCTGCCTCAAGTATAAAAGGCAAAAGTATCCAAACACAACTTATATACTGTATGCTAATATATATTCATCAATATTTTCCATAAATCTCCTCCTATTTTCAATTCTTGAAATCTACCTCACTGTACTGCATGGCTTTCCACTTGTTGATAAGGAGTCTTCTTGACTTTTCGGTGGTTTTTTCAGAAGAAGGCTCACCGTCTTCCTTGCTGTCCTCTGAATAATCTGGAAAGTTGTGCATTGCATTAAGCTTTGTGCTATGTAAGTAAGCATTATGTTCCAAATAAGCCTTATTATTTCATAGTCATGACCACTATTTAAGATTCCCTATCTGGAATTGTCCCAGCCTTATTTATCTCAAGGCCAATCCTGCCTTGGGAGTCATCTTAACTCTGTTCATCAATGCCAGTTCTGCTCTGGGAGTTTTCCTAACTTTATTCATCCCAAGGCCGTTTCTTTTTCAGGAAATCTCAATACTCCATCTGGTATCCTATTTTCTCATGAACATCACAAAACACCTGCTTTGTGACACTAATTACATATCATTTTGCTCTATTACTTTTTACCAAATATTTTGTAAAATATCGATATAGTCACAATTATTAGCAGAAATCATATTCATTTATCACATCATTCCCTCCCCCAGTGCCAGGGGGCACAGCACCTCTGTCCCACTTATGGGACCCAAAACGCAGCATTTTGATGAAACCAGAAGCGGTTTCTGTTTGTTCAGCTGGCTCTGTCTGATCAGGTCCCTCGGATGGAGGAGGGTCCCAGTCAGGCTCTCAAAGAGATCAGTGTGAGATTTGCAGGATTTTTGGGGCTCTGTAGCCCAGGGCTGCCGGACCGCTGGTGCAGGCTGATGGCAGTGAGGGCCGCACTTGTCGGCCAGGAGATTTAGAGGTGCAGAGCCACTGGCGGTGGGGGCCACGGGCAGTGAGAGCCCACTGCTGAGTGCGCCGGGTCAGGGTGCGTGAGGGCACTTTGTATGTGGCACTGCCAGGGGTGGGGGCAGTGGCTTGGAGTGCGGGATGCAGTCACGTCCGGCTTGACAAGCGGTAGGTGCCTCCTGGGAGGTGACCCCGGCACTCTGGGCTCACCTGTATGGAGCAACTTGGGGGTGCTGGGGCAGTGGCACCCAGTGGGGCTGGCCCAAGAGCGCCAGGCTGCGGAGATTTACCACATGGGCATCCCAGCAGTTGCCTGCGCTGGTGTGGTGAGAAAGAGGGGCCGGGGTCACCAGGTGCAGAGGCTTCCTCACTTGCCCATCAGCATAAAGCCACATGGGTGCAACACCACATAAGCAGCTCGATGGCCACTTCTGCTGCTGTGCTGAAGATGTAAATTTTTGATTTCCTTTTGTTTTTCAAGAAAGCTTCTTGAAAAAAAGCTTCTCTTTCGCCTTTCTTTCTTTCTTTCTTTCTTTCTTTCTTTCTTTCTTTCTTTCTTTCTCAGGTGGTGGGCTCTGTCTAGGGAGCCTGCAGTTACACTAATTAAGATACGACTGAGAGCAAATAAGTCAAAAACTTTACACTCCACTTCATCCAAACCCACTCCTAAGCTGGAGAAAAACACCAGCTGAAAATGTGCTTTATTTTTCTCCTCCCTTTTACCACTTCCTGCTTTCTTGTCTTTTTCTCTGTAAATACTAATTTTCAATCTGCTCTTGCAGCGTACTGTTGAGTAATACTCAACATTGAGTCATTACTGTAGTAATTTTTATTTTAAACTAATAATGCTTCATTCTGAATACTTAAGTCCTCTCTGAGGGGACAGAAGGTTAGTAAAGGTTTGCTCAGGCCCTGCTCTTCCTTCCTCTCCCTGAAAAACTGTCTTACAGTGCACTTAAATATTCTGTTGCCTTCAAGCAGTTTTGTTTGTGTACAGCAACATACCTAAGCTATACTGTTAATTTTTTCACTTTACCTACTGCCTAGAAGTAGGGGAGGTAGTAGCAGGCAGTAGATATCCTACTACTCTCTTTCCAGATGTGCCAGTGTATATCGAAGTGCACGTGTGAGTCAGGGTGTGCGAGTCTACACATACAGTACCTGTGTTTGCCAGTGTGCATAGCTCTGTGTGTGTGCACATGCTTTACAAGTGCGAGCATAGCCCTGTGTAAGATATATGCATTGATGACACTGCACATATTAGTGGGCACAGATTTGTATACACGTGGTAACGTACATAAGTTCTGTGTACAAGCAAATCTCATGTTTGTGAGCACATGTGCATTGGTAGAGACTACATAAGTGAGTGTCTCTGCAGCACACGTGTGCTGGTGTATGCAAGCCGAGTGTGCAGAGCTCCATGTGTGTGTGCAAGTGTGTGCTGTTGACAGGTACCGCTGTCCACCAGGGCTCTGTGCTGGTAAGCAAGTGCCTGTGTGTGTGTCCAGGCTCTGCACATACCCTCAGGTGCAGACATGAGCTGAGTACGCCCAGAGACACAGCTCTGGATGCAAAGCTCTGTGCATCCGGCTACTGTACCACCTGAGAAAACCAGACATGTCTATGTATCACTACTGAGCTCTGCTGACCAGAGTAACCCCTACTCCCTGTGTACACTCTGTTACAATATGTAGAGTTCAACTTAGTTTATAACAGAAATAGAAAGTGTAGCCTCCTGATACCAAGATCAAGAACCAAAAGCATTCTTATGTCTTTACCACTGACTGCAGAGTACACACAATGCCCCAAAGAGCTCCAAAGAAACAGAAATCCTACAAGTTCTGCAAAACCCCGAAGACTAGGTGCACTAATACAGATCATAAGAAGAGAAATTGTTTCCACTGAGCCATTCTGAGAAGACAAGAATGCCTACAAAACAGCTCATTCAAACTACTCTTATTTAGGTTCTTACCTCTTAATTTTGCTGTAGACTCGTTAGAATTTATAAATGTGTGAACTCATTCTTGAAAATTGATAGACTAACGTTGTCCCCCTGTTGCTACACTTTGTAAAAAGACACGTAGAAGCTTCATAGGACTACTCTACATGCTTTATATTTTGGACATGTTTAATATTTTGGACAGAGAATTTAAATTGTATTAGTCATTAATATAATTGTCCTATGAAAATTACAAGTATCTCTTAAGGGGAGGAACAGTGAAAAGTACTAAAATTATTATCTTAAAAACTGAAGTATGATGGGAACCAGAGGACAAGACCAGGTTCACCCCTCTATTCACCACTGAGATTATAACCCAGGTGCAGGCAGCAACCCTGTAGGCATAGTAAGTGGAGGTAAAAGCCATAGTGGAAGTCTGTTACTCCCTTTTATCTGCTCAGACTAATTAGTGTCACAAACTCTACAAATCATTTTGCTTAAAGAAAACCAGACATTTTTTTCCCTTTTACACTATCCTCACCCACATCAACAGATTCTATTATAACTAATCCAAAAATCAAACTTGACTTAAGAAAAGCATGAGTAGCTCACCAAAATCGAAAATCAGAGTTAATTGCTTGAGCCAAATAAGCCAAATAAGCTATAATAAAGAAAAGAGGGTTTGTTATAGATGAATAATGAAATGATTTGCTCTTACAATGAACAGATGAAAATTGTATGAATATTAAGAGAAGCTTTATTGATATATAGTTACATTATTGGCCCCTGTGAGAATGGTATTCCTGGGGGAATCAATGTCCCCAAGAGAAGGGGGATCCCAGGGGCTGGAATTACTAGGATGGGGCTCCTTGGGAATAGAGATCCCGTGGAACTGCAATCGAGGCATGGGGGCCCGAGGGAAGTGTGGACAGAAGAAATGGGGGTCCCGTGATTGAAGTTCCAGGGGAATTGGGGTGCCAGGGATGGGCAGTGGCTGAGTGGGCACGAGGTCACAGCTCCTCCCCAGAGTGCCTCAGATTTTGGGGTGACCCAGGGCCCAACACAGACCCTACCCTGTGGTGCTCCTTTCCTGGGCAGGCATCATATGGGGGCCCTGGGTAGCTCTGCCTCTGTGTCCTCCCCTGGCACCTTGACTTTTCCCTCTCTTTATTTCTCTTTTTCCCTTATTTTCCTCACTTTTGTGCCGTGTCTCCTCACACCCAGTTCCTGGCTCAGCAATCCCTAGGAGCACCTGAGCAGGGAATGGGTTGTGGGGACCCATGGGAGGAGGAAAATGGGGTTTGGGGGGTGCAGGGAGGGCTGGGGAGGCTGTGGGGGATGGAGGTGTTGGGCTGTGTCCCTCAACACTTTTACTTTCTTTTTCCCGGACAAAAAGGAAGAGGCTGTTTATGCTGCGAGTTGGATGGGAAAGGGGGAGGGGGTTCTGTCCTGGGGGAAAACCAGGGGAGTCCTGTCCTGGGAGGTCCTTGTTTTGGGGAAATCCAGTCCAGGCGTGATACATCCTGGCATGGCAGGGTCCTGTCCAGTGCGTGGCACTTCCAGAAATGTCCCTGCACATTCCTGCCTGGGTGCCTGTCCCAGGGGTGGCACATCCTGGGGACCCCTGTCAATCCAAGGCTGGAGCCCAGCCATGGCCCAGCCCCACTGCACAGGGGTGGCCACTGGCCAGCCCTGCTCTGACCAGCCCCAGGTGGCAGCCAGGACGTGAGGGTCCCCACAGCCCCCTTGGCTTTGATTCTGGTAGCTTTAGAGCTGCTGCAGAGGTGAGAATTCTGTGGGGGAAATGGCCTGGCTGTGGTTTGTTCAGCCCTGCAAGAAGCACAAAACCCAAAGGGAGCCCAAGCAGTGGCTCTGCGAGGGCCTTTGATGGTTTTCAGAGCAGGGCTAGCTGGATACCCTCCCCCCCGGAACCATTCGGGAAATGCAGCCATTTATCATTTTGTCCCTATTGGCAAGGGTCTGAGATACCTCCAAGAATCCTGCAGAGACAATAATGTTTTGCACTCAACCTGATCAGGTCGCTCCTCCTTCCTTTGTCAAACCTGCAGCCCTTTGGAATGGCCCAGGAAGAATATCTGTGGTTTGGTTCAGCTGCCAGACAGGAGGGAAAAGCACTGAAATACTGATCAGGGGCTCTAGCCTGTGGCCATGATGGGGCTGTGGGGAGTGACCCTGTCTGGATTCTAGGTATTCCCAAAGCTGCTCCATCCCTGTTCTCCTCACGTGCTCATGGCATGGGGTGATATAAAATTTTGATAGCAAACTGAATTTTATTTCTATATCTTTTATTTTAAAGAAAAGCAAGCACCACTGGGTGGCCAGGGAGTCACTGCTCCACTAACGGCACACACCACTTACAAGTTCAGTAAAGTACTTGGTTTTAATACTGGCTTTAAGCCTACAAAGCATTTTCCAATGTTCGTGGTTAGTCCAAATCAACAAATTTCAATAAACTGGGATCAGCAATTTCATAATCTTTCTAGGTGGTCGTTGGCTTCCTGTCCTTCTTGTGGTCATCTGAAGGGAGGCCTTACACTGGTGTCTATTACATGATTTTGTCAAATGCATCAAGCTTTTTACTGTACATAAGCATTTAGTCGGTTTGTCACAAGATCCCTTAGCTTTACCACAACTTCCTCTATTTTGTTCTAAGCATCAGTTGTCTGGCTACCTCATCTCTTTACTCTACTATACTTCTCTTTTGATGTTTTATTTGGCTATTAGGTCAGAAAGTTTTAAAACTGTTCCTTGTAGTTATCCCAGGGAATGCATCCACTTTTGACACAGCAGATGCAAGCATTTGCTTATGCTATTGCTAATTAACATGAATCATAAAAACATTTTTCACAATCCCTCCCTTTTTACTTTATGTTATTGATTTGTGTCTTTGCTTCAAATTGGGCTAATACTTTTTGGGTCACAGTTCTATTTGGTTCCTCTTTGGCCTTGAATATCATAAGGGAGGGAGTATGTTTTCTCCCATGGTTGTTATTTTAGGGTTTATGAGTGTTTCTGAAATCTGCATTCCCTGGATCACTGAATGTATTAGCCCAAAAAAGCATTGAATCATACATGGTATAAACAATAGGCCTAATGGAGAACAAAGCAACATGAACCCAAACTTCTTCCATCAGGCTGCTTCAAACAAATTATTCCACCAATTGTCAATTAATATACTAGGAATTCCATTTCTGCACTGGAACATATGCAACTTGTCTAATTTCATCTGCCAAATTTGTAATAGCCTCTTCATTATCATCAATCTGTAACAGCACTCGGATGTATTAAATTTGCCATAAAATCTCCCTTCTTCAGCTAATAAATAATCTAAGACTAGCTTGTTCTGATATACTGCTGCTCTGGTCTGGGTTAGTTGTTTAGCTACAAGCTTCAATGCCTCTGATGTTTGATTAGAAGTAATTTCTACAATGGCCTGCAATCTAATAATTTAGTTAAACCTATAAATAGGGTTTCTATAACCCCAGCTACTGTCCTGAGCCAAGGAGGCGGGAGCATAGTAATCTGTGATCTGTTGGGAAGTGCATTTTTCATTATTCTAGGTCTGTTTTCCTCCTATTTCAGTTCATTCTCTTCTGTGCAGTTTCATAAAGAGGTTGTTCTAAATATTCACCTTTGCTCTTTGGTAGCAAAAAGAATGCAGGTTGTGTAATTCAAATTGTACAGGTACCTCCATCTCTTTGATAGTTCATTATATGCCCTTTTACTGCTTATCCAAAATAATCCACCTGGAGCTTTCTGATTTTCAGCCATCTGCCCCAGATTTTCCCAATATCCCTTAAGATCTTTTACCTCCTCAGAAGGATTAGCATGTGCTACACTTTTCCAGCAAACAGTTCTGTTGTACAATTGATAGACCAAAAACCTGTTGGTGGTTTCAGCCACCAGGTCATAAAAGCGGAGTTAGTGGTATATATCATTGTAGTAGTCAGAGGCCCTGCAAGGCCTCCCTGGCGGTCACTTGCCTAAGATAAGAAGTGCCAAGTCATGATGACTGGACCAAAGAAGCCCCTCTTCCACATTCGGACCCTTGTTATCTCTCTGTAAGACCATAGGTCATATTCGCTTTGACCTTGGCCATTGGACAATCCCAATACACCTATAGCGTATATAAACCCCCATTTCTGTTCAGCTCGGCAGAAGAGCTGTCACTGTACCCCTTCACAGGAGCTGCCAATAAAGACACTACTGTGGAACCGCATACTGCCTTCTCCTCTCTCCATCTCCATGTGTCTCCCGAGGCACTTAGCGAGCAAAGAGCTGGAATCACTAAGAGCTGAATTCACCACAGAGCTGAAATCACTTAAGAGCTGCTTGCTAAGCTTGCCATGGCCAGGAGCCTAGCCTGAGGGACCTGGTCAAGCTGTGCCTATCAGCCCAGTGCTATCCGGGACACCTAGGGCTGCCTGGGGTTGGACAGACCCCTGGGACCCCAGGCCACATTATGTCATCAGGGGGCATGTCCTACATAAGTAGTAAATAGAAATACAAATTTGGCCTACTACTTCATGACTCAATATCCATCCCTCAGGTTGAATTTCATTAGATTTATATGTCCTGTTCCATAATATCAGCTAATCAGGTCCTACCCCTTTTCCTCTCCATGGCCATTGCTCAGTCATTTGGGTTCCCTCTAAAACCCAACATTTAGTCACATTCAATTCCTTAACTATTGTAAATGCAGGCAAACACAATGGGAAGAAATGATGACGTCTGACTCAATTCAGAAGGCTGAATGATTTCTTTATTATAACTATGCTAAAATACATTAATATACTATATAAAAAGGAAGATACTAAAATGACATACTATTTTCTCTAACTCTATAACTCTAACACAACTTGTGACCCTCTCTCTTGAGTCCAGCCACAGGTGGGTTGGATTGGCCATCAGGTTCAAACAATCCTCACCAGAATCCAATCAAGCAATCACTCCAGGTAAACAATCCTCCAAACACATTCCACATAGGAAAAACAAGGAGCAGAAATAGAAATTGTTTTCTCTTTCATTTCTCTCTGTGAACCTCTATGAAAAATCCTGAGAGGGAGAGAAATGTGCTTGCCACATATCACCCTTTCTGTATAAATAAAAAAAAATTTAAAAATTCTGCATTTGCAATTCTTCTGCAGGGCCCTTGCAAAAGAAAGCAAACACATCTCAAGAGGTTCCCTTATCAATTTGCTAGTTATCAATCAGAAGCCAAATCAAATGCTGATGTGGATTGCTCAAAGAGATCCTTTACCTGCATAAATATCTATCAAATCTCTAAAACAAAGCTTACAAAAAAAAAAAAAAACACACACAAAAAAAAACCAACAAAAAAAAACCCAAAGAACAATTAAAAGAATGTTCAAATCCCAAAGTCCAAACACCTGAGTCTCAGGAGAAGTGTCCATCAACTGGAGATGTTGTCTTTGACATCCTTAAAAGCCTTCTCAATCCTGAAACAGAATAACTGAAGAAAGTCCAAACAACAATGAACCCATAAAAAAACCCCAAACGAACCACCAAATGTGACATCATATTATTACCAAACACCAAAACACCTTTCCTGTGCAAAAAAAAAAACATCACCAAATTCAAAAACTCAAAAAATCTCTGAAATGCCATGGCCAAAGTTCTGAAACCAACCACTTTCTTTATTGTTTCTTATTTTTTTCAACCATCTCTATTTAACTAGTCTTAAATCTAATTTCAATTTTTTTTTTTTTTTAATCTTGTAATCAGAATGCCCAGCAAGCAGCAGGCTTTAAAACCCCGCGCAGCTAGTGGCCCAGGTCCATGAGGTCAGAACAGAGATCCCAAACCCGGCCGTGGGGGACACGGGGGCCCAGGGCCGGACCAAGGAGTCCAGACCTGGTGACAGCAGAGGTGGGGGCCCAGCCCTGGGACCCGGCCCGAGGAAGTCCAGCCCGACCGGCGAGGCGGGGCCTTCATCTTCACAGCCCGCCCCTCAAATGAGAGCATGACACAAGAACTGCCCCAGGGCTTGGCAGAGAATGTGTTTTTTCCAGAGAATTGTTGATTCTAAAGCTCTGTGGCGCGGTTGGGCTGGCACGCAGCTCCACCACCACCCCCATTTCCTCCGGCCACAAGACCAGCGGCAGCATTCCCAGAACTCGTCCCCCCGTCCCCCAAATGCGAGCGCGAGGAGCGAGGAGCTCCGAGCCCCGGCGAGAATCCCCCACCCAAGAGAGAGTAGGACAAGAAAATCGCTGTTCCCCAGAAAGGCACTAAACTTCGTAACTTTCACTTTCGCGGCAGCCGCAAAGAGCTGCTGGGCAGCGCCGGCACCAGGGAACAGGCTGGGAGGGGACGCCGAGCTGACTGGAGGCAGCAGGGCGGGCGTCACGGCCGATGCCGGCGGCGGCGCAGCGGGGCTGTTTGCCGAAGGCGGAGCGGGCTCCGCGAGCGGTAGGGCGGGCTGGGGGTCTTCTCCAGCATCACAGCTCGCACGGGGAACAGGCTCCGGGCCGGCGCAAGGCCCCGGAGGCGCCTCTGTTGCTGCAGGAGGCATGGCCGCCGGCTCCGAGGCCGGCTCTGACGCGGCCAGGGCGGCGGAGGCGGCGGTGTCTCCACGGCGGGTGTTTCTCCCAGCTCCGGCTGGGGCAGAGGAGGAGGCCGCATGGCTGCGGGCGGGCGGACCGGCAAGGGAGGCGCTGTCCCCACCTCCGCTGGGGCTGGGAGGGGCTCCACCCCCTCCGAGGGGAGGAGCGGGGGCTCACCCTCTGCAGGGGGAGGCTTCTCTTGCAGGGAGGCAGGAAAAAACTGAGCCCCTGACAAAGGCACTCCCCCGCTCTCTGCGTGGGGTGGCTCCCGCAGCGAAGACTGTCCTTGGACAAGCTGATCTCCGTCCGACCATGACGGGGGGGGCTGAAGGGCTCTCCACCCTCTGCAGACGTGCTCACTGGGATCCATCTCTGGACTATCCGAAAAAGCTTTAAAAAAACTACCATGTACCGAACTGCTCAGAAATCTCACAGGATGCATCACTTGACAATGAAATACAGGGATTTCCAAGCCTCTGGATTCAGCGAAAAGGCCGGACTCTTGAAGAAAACACATCTGTCTGCAAATTCAAGAAACTCTCAACAAATTATCATTGAACACAGTCTCTCCATGGTTCCAAGCCAAATCTCTCCAGATGGCATATATACAGTGATCCACACAATAAAAATCACTGTCCAAGTCAGCAGACATCTCTTCCTGAAGTTAAAGTCCACCCCAGGTCAGGGCAGTATTGTAATCAGAAAATCAGTACCTTTTCAAAGGCAAGCAGAGGCATCCGATTGTGGCAAACTCCTTGGGGCTGCACCTGGTCCTATAGAGAGGGTTCCCACGGTGTCTTACCTTCCCCAATCCCTCACAGGGACTTCGGACATGCCTTTTCAAGAGGGTTCACCTCCTTTCCCATGTTAAATCATGGCTGTGGACTGAACCAGGTCCTGATTCTTCATCCAACGTTTGGGGTCACCACTTACTGTAAATGCAGGCAAACACAATGGGAAGAAATGACGATGTCTGACCCAATTCAAAAGGCTGAATGATTTCTTTATTATAACTATGCTAAAATACATTAATATACTATATAAAAAGGAAGATACTAAAATGACATACTGTTTTCTCTAACTCTATAACTCTAACACAACTCATGATCCTCTCGCTCAAGTCCAGTCACAGGTGGATTGGATTGACCATCAGGCTCAAACAATCCTCACCAGAATCCAATCAAGCAATCACTCCAGGTAAACAATCCTCCAAACACATTCCACATAGGAAAAACAAGGAGCAGAAATAGAAATTGTTTTCTCTTTCATTTCTCTCTGTGAACCTCTATGAAAAATCCTGAGAGGGAGAAAAATGTGCTTACCACAGCCATAGGTGAGTTTTCAAGTCTCCTCTACTAATAAAGCTACTGCAACTAAAGCTTGTAAACATGTTGACCATCCCCTACTTATGGGGACCAATAATTTAGAAAAGTATCCTATTGGTTTTTTGCTTCCTGCCCAATCCTGGGACAATACCCCATAAGCAGTTTGGTTTGACATATCCACAAATAATTGAAATGGCCTACTGAGATCAGGCAAACTCAAAACTGGGGCTGTTATTAAGGCATCTTTCAGTTGTTCAAGCCGTCTTTCAACTAGGGTGCATTTTAAAGAATTTAGTGTCAATTTTTCATATAAACAATTTTTCACTATGTCCTTCTATCCACTGTCTACAATACCCCAACAGTCCTAATAGCTGCCTAGTTTGTTTCTTTGTAGTTGGTACAGGTAATGAAGTAATACCTGATACTCGATCTGGGTTGAGTTTGCTGATCCAATGCCCCAAATACTTAGCATCTGGTTCTACAAATTGCAGTTTTGATCTTGATACTTTAAACCCTTTATCTCCAAGAAATTTTAATGACTTAATGGCTCCTTCCTGGACAGTCTCCTCTGAATTCTCCTGCTATTAATAAGTTGTCTACATACTGTAATAACTTAATATCATCGGGAAGTTGAAGAGCTTGTAAAAGTTTCTCCAAGGCCTGTTGAAACAAATTTGGGAATTCTGTAAATCCTTGAGGGAGCACAGTCCTCCTAAGTTGCTGTCTCCATTTGGTTTCTGGATATTCTCATTCAAATGCAAAGTAATCCCTACTTCCAAAGGACAGGCCCAAAAAGCATCTTTCAAATCTACTGTGCTGTACGTGGTGTGTTACAGTGTGCTCAGGATATGCTTTACCCCTTTTTCCTGGGACCCCTATGACTGGAATCAGATAAATGTGGTCCCTTCCTCCCTGCTCTCATGGGGTTGGTGGAGAACCAGAAAGCCCTCCCTGTCCAGAGCCTAGATAAGGCCATGACCCTTCCTGTTCTCTCTCTTTTTCCCCTCATCTCATAAAATAAAGAAGCTGGACAACTACACTGGGGATTAGAGTCTTTTTTGTACCTTTGCCCATCTCCTGACATGCCTTCCCTCAAGGCCCCGTATATCTGGGCTAGCCTAGTAATTTGGGGGGCTGAGAGGGAGGAGCATCAGAGGTGTTCTTTGGGGATACTTGGTTTAATAATGTATAGGGGTTGGCTATTACTGGTCATCTTGTTATGGGATACTCAGTGGTCTTACCCTTTGCATGTTTTAGAGTAGATGCTCTTGCCCCATCAACCAAAAAAGACAGCCCCTACCATCTATGAATTAATTGCCCAATTAACTATGAAATGCCACCAATGATGTTTGCAATTGTGTCTTGGTTCGACAAGACAGGAGTCTGTGAAGGAGGGCTAAAGCCTCCTGTGCAATGGAGAAGGTAAACCCCCTCCCTCTGAATTACTAGGATTTTTAAATTAAAAGGCTCTCAGGCAAAGATATGGGAATGGGAGTAACAATTCTTTATTAGGAGAAAACTAGATAACAATTTAAAAAGGCAAATGCAATCGGTACAAACAAAACTAGTGAAAAAGTCCACAACCTGAGGATTCGGGGTGTTAGTAGCAGTCCAATTGGGATGATTGCTCCTCTTGCAGTGGTTGATGAGTTGCAGCTGCAGTGGTGATCTTTTGAAGGGTATAGTTTTCCTCTGAAGATCTGGTGGCAGTGGGGCTGGTCTTCCTCTGTGCCGGGGTTGCCTCCGAGCTCCGCCGCTGCTGCCTCAGCGCACTCCGGCTGCTTCGCTGCGAGTGCCGCCGAAAAGAGCTGCTTCTCTGGCAATCCCCCAAAGTAAAGAGCTGCTCTGTCCCCAAAAAGGTACCCCCTTATATCCAATAAAAGAGTGCTTGGCTTCCCCCTCTGGGTGGAACATCTCACAATAGGATGGTGTTACGTTACCAGCCCTGCATTGAATCAGTCAATGGCCCACTAACAAACCATTACCTCTTAGGAGCAAAACCGGTTCTTGGAGAGAGATAACAAACCTGCCCAACCTTCAACACATGGCAAATAGAATACAAGCTTATCTTACAACCCAGGACATTATCCACCCCTTATTCTATTTCCATCTGCACACCATGAAATCTTACACCCAGTTGTCACTTAAGACCAAGTTTCCTTGTGGTACACAGTGGGTCTCCCCATCTTTCTGCATTACCCACCAAGTGTAACCAGGTCCTTGAGCAAAGACAATCCCACGAATGGGTTGGTCTTTGCCTGAGGTGGGATTAATCCAAACAGTTTTCCCTAAAATACCTTTCATATGTACTACAGGGACCTTATCTCCATCTACTGCGTGTAAGGGTTCTGACTGAGCAGGGCCAGCTCGATTGACAGACCCTCGGGTGTTGACCATCCAGGTTGCTTTTGCCAGGTTAATTTCCCAGTTTCTAAATGTTCCCCCACCAAGTGCCTTCAGGGTAGTGTTAAGGAGTCCGTTGCACCGTTCAACTTTGCCGGCAGCTGGAGCATGATAGGGAATATGATATATCCATTCGATACCATGTTCTCTGGCCCAGGTGTTGATAAGGCTGTTCTTGAAATGGGTGCCGTTGTCAGACTCAATTCTCTCAGGGGTGCCGTGTCTCCACAGGACTTGCTTTTCCAAGCCTAAGATGGTGTTCCGGGCAGTGGCATGAGGTACAGGGAATGTCTCCAGCCATCCAGTGGTGGCTTCCACCATGGTCAGCAAGTAGCGCTTGCCTTGGCGTGTCTGGGGCAGTGTGATATAGTCAATCTGCCAGGCCTCCCCATACTTGTACTTGGACCACCGCCCACCATACCATAGGGGCTTCACTCTCTTGGCCTGTTTGATGGCAGCACACGTCTCACAGTCATGGATAACCTGGGAAACACTGTCCATGGTTAGATCCACCCCTCGGTCTCGTGCCCACTTGTAGGTGGCATCTCTGCCCTGATGACCTGAGGCATCATGAGCCCATCGAGCCAGGAACAACTCCCCCTTATGGTGCCAATCTAAGTCTGTCTTTGACACCTCTATTTTTGCTGCCTGATCTACCTGCTCGTTGTTTCGGTGCTCCTCATTAGCCCGACTTTTGGGGACATGGGCATCTACATGATGGACTTTCACCGTTAGCTTTTCCACCCGCGAGGCAATGTCTTTCCATATATCAGCAGCCCAGATTGGCTTTCCTCTACGTTGCCAGTTGGCCTTCCTCCACCTTCCCAGCCAGCCCCACAGAGCATTGGCTACCATCCACGAATCAGTATAAAGGTAGAGCTTTGGCCACTTCTCCCTTTCAGCAATGTCCAGAGCCAGCTGAACGGCCTTGAGCTCAGCGAGTTGGCTTGATCCACCTTCTCCTTCGGTAGCTTGTGCAACTTGGCATGTGGGGCTCCATATGGCTGCTTTTCACTTCCTGTTCATCCCTACAATGTGACAGGAACCGTCAGTGAAGAGAGCGTAGCAGGTCTCCTCTGCTGGTAGTTGGTTGTATGGTGGGGCTTCTTCAGCCCTTGTCACTTGTACCTGCTCCTCATCATCAGTGAGACCAAAGATTTCACCTTCTGGCCAGTTTGTAATTATCTCCAAAATCCCAGGGCGATTCAGGTTTCCAATACGGGCGTTGTCCTGGGTTGTAAGATAAGCTTGTATTCCATTTGCCATCTCTTGAAGGCAAACCGGTTGGACAGGTTTTTGTTATCTCTCTCAGAGACAATGGTTTGCCCCGTAGAGGCAATGGTTTGTTTATACACTATTGACTGACTCACTGCCGGGCTGGTAAATGTAACACCGTGAGAGATCCCACCCAGAGGGGGAAGCCAAGCACTCTATTATTGTTTAAAGGGGTAGCTTTTTGGGGAGAGGAGGCAGCTCTCTGGGCGGGACTCCGAGAGAAGCAGCTCGCTCTCTTTCTTCGCGGGATCTCGCAGCGAAGCAGCCGGAGCGCGCTGAGGCGACGGCAGCGGAGCTCAGAGGCAACCCCGGCGCAGAGGAAGACCGGCCCCACTGCCACCAGATCTTCAGAGGAAAACTATACCCTTCTAAAGATCACCACTGCAGCTGCAACTCATCAACCACTGCAAGGGGAGCAATTGTCCCAGCAGAACTGCTACGGGCACCCCGACTCCTCAGGTTCTGGACTTTCTCACTGGTTTTGTTTGTACCGATTGCATTTGCCTTTTTAAATTGTTGTCTAGTTTTCTCCTAGTAAAGAATTGTTACTCTCATTCCCACATCTTTGCCTGCGAGCCTTTTAATTTAAAGATCCTGGTAATTCAGAGGGAGGGGGGTTTGCCGTTCTCCATTGCACAGGAGGCTTTGCCCTCTTCCACAGACTCCTGTCTTGTCGAACCAAGACAGATATTGGCGCAACAACGTGAGGCCCGAGGGCATTGAGAGGGAAAAAGGATTAACAGTTCTTAAGTAATTTGGTTTTTTGTTGTGTGTAAAAACATCTTCAGCATCACAATGTGGTCTAGTTTACCTTGGTTTGGGTGGCACGTGATCGTAGCTATACTTTTCCCATTTGCAGACCCTTATCTAAAAATGGGTCCTATAACTAAGGCTACGGTGTCTGTTATCAAGTTTGGCTTCTGGGATAATTGGGTGAGGAATTCATGGATCTTTAATTTCTACTGGAAGGCAGGTACATGGATTCATACCTATCACACGTTAACTGTATGTTTTTGGGGTTACTTTAATAACGGTACATACTGCGAGGAAATAGCACCTGGGCAAACTTTCTCCCAACCTTTTAACCATCTTTTTGGGTCTGCTCCACCAGTTCTCAAAGGGTTAAGATCCTTTCTAAGTGCTAATGATACCATACAATGGGTGGTGTTGCTGATAGTCCTGTTATATTTAGCATTCAGAGATAAGGGAAGATTAACCTGGATAACTACCCTCACACCTACACCACAGACTCGAGATGCTGCTGCTCCAGAGCCTGACCCTGCCCCACAGCCCACCTCAGAAATGAACCGCCAAGATTGGGTGAGGGTTCTGGTTAAGGAGATACGAGAGATGCTGAAGGAGTGCATTTCCCCAGCTGGTGAGAAACCGGCCCTTTGCCTTAAGGAGGGACAGTCTAATAGTACAGCTGTGGAACCCACAGATGTTACAACTGTCCAGGTTCCAGCTGAACCACAAAGGCAGTCACGGTCAGCAGCAGTGGCCCCGGTAGAAACAAGGAAGTCTAAGGTGAAAGCAGAGCACCCTGCAGATAGGGACAGGAATGGAGGAACCTCACAACCCACAGGGGAGCCAGAGATTGCTATCATCACCGAGTCCCTGACGTACGAAAGTCTTCGTAATCTGCATAAAGACACTGTGCGACGAGGGCGTGAGGCTTATGCTACCTGGCTACTCCGGGTTTGGGATCTTATGGGTACAGGCGTGCAGCTGGACGGTGGTGAGGCAAGGAACTTGGGACCCTTGACCCAGGACTCGGGTATAAATCAGGTTTTTGTAAGGGAACCAGGATCCCTTTCTCTCTGGGAGCGGCTCTTAATGAGTGTCAGGGAGAGGTTTGTCCACAGAGAGAGAATGCAAGAGCACCATCATAGAATGCGCTGGAAGACCCTCGAGGAAGGGATCCAAAGCTGAGGGAAGTGGCAGTATTGGAGGTACTCTTTGGGAGGGATGGACGACACAATAATGACCCTGACAAGGTCAGGTGTACGGGACAAATGCTGTGGAGTCTAGCAAATCTTGGGCCATCTCAATACACCACCTTCATTGCAACAATCAATGCTGACCCCCACCGGGAGACAATAGGTTCTGTTGCCAACAAACTTAGGAATTAGGAGAGTATGATTAATGGCCCAGTGCAGGCTCATATCTCAGCTGTGATTAAGGAGTTTAAAGAGGAGATGAGGGAGGAGATAAGGAAGGTTAATACAGCACCCGTGAGAGTCACAGGCCCCAGAATCAGCGCCCAACATTCCCCAGCTAGAGAGAGAGGGTACACCCCAAGGGCTAATCTGTGGTTCTTCCTGCGTGACCATGGGGAAGACATGGGGAGGTGGGATGGGAAACCCACTTCTGTCCTGGCAGCTCGGGTCCGTCAACTTAAGGAGGGAAACTCTAACCGGGGGAGTTCCACCAAAGTGAAGGTAGCCTCAACCTCCCGTGACCAAGCTTGTGGGTACGATCTCTCAGACCCCCTTGAAGGGACCTCTAGTATGTATGCCCAGGAAAGGAATGATAACCAGTGTTAGAGGGGCCCTGTCTCTAGCCAGGGAGAGGCATGGGAAAACCGGATCTTCTGGACAGTGTGGATCCGATGGCCTGGCACATCAGAGCCACAAAAATATGATGCTTTAGTTGATACTGGTGCACAGTGTACTCTGATACCATCGGGACATGTGGGGGCAGAGCCTGTTTCCATTGCTGGTGTGACAGGGGGATCACAGCAATTGACTCTGGTGGAAGCCGAGGTGAGCCTGACTGGGAAGGAGTGGAAGAAACATCCTTTAGTGACTGGCCCAGATGCTCCGTGTATCCTAGGCATAGACTTCCTCCGGAATGGATATTACAAAGACCCAAAGGGACTCAGGTGGGCTTTTGGAATAGCCGCTGTAGAGGCAGAAGACATTAAGCAATTGAACACCTTGCCTGGACTTTCAAAAAACCCCTCTGCAGTAGGACTCCTAAGGGTGGAAGAGCAACGCGTGCCAATTGCGACCTCGACAGTGCACCACCGGCAGTATCGGACGGATCAAGATGCCGTGATCCCCATCCACAAAATGATTCGGGAGCTGGAGAGCCAAGGGGTGGTCAGCAAAACCCACTCACCCTTCAACAGCCCCATCTGGCCTGTGCGCAAATCTGACAAAGAATGGAGATTGACTGTGGACTATCGTGGCTTAAATGAAGTGACTCCACCGCTGAGCGCTGCTGTGCCGGACATGCTGGAACTCCAGTAGGAGCTGGAGTCCAAGGCAGCAAAGTGGTATGCCACCATTGATATTGCTAATGCGTTTTTCTCCATTCCTCTGGCAGCAGAATGCAGGCCTCAGTTTGCTTTCACCTGGAGGGGCGTGCAGTACACCTGGAACCGACTGCCCCAGGGGTGGAAACACAGCCCCACCATCTGCCATGGACTGATCCAGGCTGCACTAGAAAAGGGTGAGGCTCCAGAACACCTGCAATACATTGATGACATCATTGTGTGGGGGAGCACAGCGGCAGAAGTGTTTGAGAAAGGTGAGAGGATCATCCAGATACTACTAGAAGCTGGCTTCGCCATCAAGAAGAGCAAAGTCAAGGGGCCTGCCCGAGAGATCCGGTTCCTGGGAGTGAAATGGCAAGATGGACGGCGCCAGATTCCCACTGAGGTCATCAACAAGATCACAGCTATGTCCCCACCAACCAGCAAAAAGGAAACACAAGCTTTCCTGGGTGCCATAGGTTTCTGGAGAATGCACATTCCTGAGTATAGCCAGATTGTGAGCCCTCTTTATCTGGTTACCCGAAAGAAGAATGATTTCCACTGGGGCCCTGAGCAGCAACAAGCCTTCACCCAGATCAAGCAGGAGATCGCTCATGCTGTAGCCCTTGGCCCAGTCAGGATGGGACCAGAGGTCAAGAATGTGCTCTACTCTGCAGCCGAGAACCATGGGTTGTCCTGGAGCCTTTGGCAGAAAGTGCCTGGGGAGACTCGAGGCCGACCACTGGGATTCTGGAGCCGAAGTTACAGAGGGTCTGAAGCCAACTACACTCCCACAGAGAAGGAAATCTTGGCTGCTTTTGAAGGAGTTCAAGCTGCCTCGGAGGTAATTGGCACAGAAACACAACTCCTCCTGGCACCCCAACTACCAGTGCTGGGCTGGATGTTTAAAGGAAAGGCTCCCTCTACCCACCATGCCACTGATGCCACATGGAGCAAATGGATTGCCCTTATCACTCAACGCGCCCGTATTGGAAACCTGAATCGCCCTGGGATTTTGGAGATAATTATGAACTGGCCAGAAGGTGAAAACTTTGGTCTCACTGATGATGAGGAGCAGGTACAAGTGACAAGGGCTGAAGAGGCTCCACCATACAACCAACTACCAGCAGAGGAGACCTGCTACGCTCTTTTCACTGACGGTTCCTGTCGCATCGTAGGGATGAACCGGAAGTGGAAAGCAGCCGTATGGAGCCCCACACGCCAAGTTGCACAAGCTACCGAAGGAGAAGGTGGATCAAGCCAACTCGCTGAGCTCAAGGCCGTTCAGCTGGCTCTGGACATTGCTGAAAGGGAGAAGTGGCCAAAGCTCTATCTTTATACTGATTCGTGGATGGTAGCCAATGCTCTGTGGGGCTGGCTGGGAAGGTGGAGGAAGGCCAACTGGCAATGTAGAGGAAAGCCAATCTGGGCTGCTGATATATGGAAAGACATTGCCTCGCGGGTGGAAAAGCTAACGGTGAAAGTCCGTCATGTAGATGCCCATGTCCCCAAAAGTCGGGCTAATGAGGAGCACCGAAACAACGAGCAGGTAGATCAGGCAGCAAAAATAGAGGTGTCAAAGATAGACTTAGATTGGCACCATAAGGGGGAGTTGTTCCTGGCTCGATGGGCTCATGATGCCTCAGGTCATCAGGGCAGAGATGCCACCTACAAGTGGGCACGAGACCGAGGGGTGGATCTAACCATGGACAGTGTTTCCCAGGTTATCCATGACTGTGAGACGTGTGCTGCCATCAAACAGGCCAAGAGAGTGAAGCCCCTATGGTATGGTGGGCGGTGGTCCAAGTACAAGTATGGGGAGGCCTGGCAGATTGACTATATCACACTGCCCCAGACACGCCAAGGCAAGCGCTACGTGCTGACCATGGTGGAAGCCACCACTGGATGGCTGGAGACATTCCCTGTACCTCATGCCACTGCCCGGAACACCATCTTAGGCTTGGAAAAGCAAGTCCTGTGGAGACACGGCACCCCTGAGAGAATTGAGTCTGACAACGGCACCCATTTCAAGAACAGCCTTATCAACACCTGGGCCAGAGAACATGGTATCGAATTGATCTATCATATTCCCTATCATGCTCCAGCTGCCAGCAAAGTTGAACGGTGCAACGGACTCCTTAAGACTGCCCTGAAGGCACTTGGTGGGGGAACATTTAGAAACTGGGAAATTAACCTGGCAAAAGCAACCTGGATGGTCAACACCCGGGGGTCTGTCAATCGAGCTGGCCCTGCTCAGTCAGAACCCTTACACGCAGTAGATGGAGATAAGGTCCCTGTAGTACATATGAAAGGTATTTTAGGGAAAACTGTTTGGATTAATCCCACCTCAGGCAAAGACCAACACATTCGTGGGATTGTCTTTGCTCAAGGACCTGGTTACACTTGGTGGGTAATGCAGAAAGATGGGGAGACCCGCTGTGTACCACAGGGAAACTTGGTCTTAAGAGAGAACTGGGTGTAAGATTTCATGGTGTGCAGATGGAAATAGAATAAGGGGTGGATAATGTCCTGGGTTGTAAGATAAGCTTGTATTCCATTTGCCATCTGTTGAAGGCAAACCGGTTGGACAGGTTTTTGTTATCTCTCTCAGAGACAATGGTTTGCCCCGTAGAGGCAATGGTTTGTTTATACACTATTGACTGACTCACTGCCGGGCTGGTAAATGTAACACCGTGAGGGGTCCCACCCAGAGGGGGAAGCCAAGCACTCTATTATTGTTTAAAGGGGTAGCTTTTTGGGGAGAGGAGGCAGCTCTCTGGGCGGGACTCCGAGAGAAGCAGCTCGCTCTCTTTCTTCGCGGGATCTCGCAGCGAAGCAGCCGGAGCGCGCTGAGGCGACGGCAGCGGAGCTCAGAGGCAACCCCGGCGCAGAGGAAGACCGGCCCCACTGCCACCAGATCTTCAGAGGAAAACTATACCCTTCTAAAGATCACCACTGCAGCTGCAACTCATCAACCACTGCAAGGGGAGCAATTGTCCCAGCAGAACTGCTACGGGCACCCCGACTCCTCAGGTTCTGGACTTTCTCACTGGTTTTGTTTGTACCGATTGCATTTGCCTTTTTAAATTGTTGTCTAGTTTTCTCCTAGTAAAGAATTGTTACTCTCATTCCCACATCTTTGCCTGCGAGCCTTTTAATTTAAAGATCCTGGTAATTCAGAGGGAGGGGGGTTTGCCGTTCTCCATTGCACAGGAGGCTTTGCCCTCTTCCACAGACTCCTGTCTTGTCGAATCAAGACAGGCGCGCTGAGTGATGAGGGCAATCCATTTGCTCCATGTGGCGTCAGTGGCATGGTGGGTAGTAGGAACCTTTCCTTTAAACATCCACCCCAGCACCGGTAGTCGGGGTGCCAGGAGGAGTTGTGCTTCTGTGCCAATTACCTCCGAGGCAGCTTGAACTCCTTCAAAGGCAGCCAAGATTTCCTTCTCTGTGGGAGTGTAGTTGGCTTCAGACCCTCTGTAACTTCGGCTCCAGAATCCCAGTGGTCGGCCTCGAGTCTCCCCAGGCACTTTCTGCCAAAGGCTCCAGGACAACCCATGGTTCCCGGCTGCAGAGTAGAGCACATTCTTGACCTCTGGTCCCGTCCTGACTGGGCCAAGGGCTACAGCATGAGCGATCTCCTGCTTGATCTGGGTGAAGGCTTGTTGCTGCTCAGGGCCCCAGTGGAAATCATTCTTCTTTCGGGTAACCAGATAAAGAGGGCTCACAATCTGGCTATACTCAGGAATGTGCATTCTCCAGAAACCTATGGCACCTAGGAAAGCTTGTGTTTCCTTTTTGCTGGTTGGTGGGGACATAGCTGTGATCTTGTTGATGACCTCAGTGGGAATCTGGCGCCGTCCATCTTGCCATTTCACTCCCAGGAACCGGATCTCTCGGGCAGGCCCCTTGACTTTGCTCTTCTTGATGGCGAAGCCAGCTTCTAGTAGTATCTGGATGATCCTCTCACCTTTCTCAAACACTTCTGCCGCTGTGCTCCCCCACACAATGATGTCATCAATGTATTGCAGGTGTTCTGGAGCCTCACCCTTTTCTAGTGCAGCCTGGATCAGTCCATGGCAGATGGTGGGGCTGTGTTTCCACCCCTGGGGCAGTCGGTTCCAGGTGTACTGCATGCCCCTCCAGGTGAAAGCAAACTGAGGCCTGCATTCTGTTGCCAGAGGAATGGAGAAAAATGCATTAGCAATATCAATGGTGGCATACCACTTTGCTGCCTTGGACTCCAGCTCCTACTGGAGTTCCAGCATATCCGGTACAGCAGCGCTCAGCGGTGGAGTCACTTCATTTAAGCCACGATAGTCCACAGTCAATCTCCATTCTTTGTCAGATTTGCGCACAGGCCAGATGGGGCTGTTGAAGGGTGAGTGGGTTTTGCTGACCACCCCTTGGCTCTCCAGCTCCCGAATCATTTTGTGGATGGGGATCACAGCATCTCGATCCGTCCGATACTGCCGGTGGTGCACTGTCGAGGTCGCAATTGGCACGCGTTGCTCTTCCACCCTTAGGAGTCCTACTGCAGAGGGGTTTTCTGACAGTCCAGGCAAGGTGTTCAATTGCTTAATGTCTTCTGCCTCTACAGCGGCTATTCCAAAAGCCCACCTGAGTCCCTTTGGGTCTTTGTAATATCCATTCCGGAGGAAGTCTATGCCTAGGATACACGGAGCATCTGGGCCAGTCACTATAGGATGTTTCTTCCACTCCTTCCCAGTCAAGCTCACCTCGGCTTCCACCAGAGTCAATTGTTGTGATCCCCCTGTCACACCAGCAATGGAAACAGGCTCTGCCCCCACATGTCCCAATGGTATCAGAGTACACTGTGCACCAGTATCAACTAAAGCATCATATTTTTGTGGCTCTGATGTGCCAGGCCATCGGATCCACACTGTCCAGAAGATCCGGTTTTCCCATGCCTCTCCCTGGCTAGAGACAGGGCCCCTCTAACACTGGTTATCATTCCTTTCCTGGGCATACATACTAGAGGTCCCTTCAAGGGGGTCTGACAGATCATACCCACAAGCTTGGTCACGGGAGGTTGAGGTTACCTTCACTTTGGTGGAACTCCCCCGGTTAGAGTTTCCCTCCTTAAGTTGACGGACCCGTGCTGCCAGGACAGAAGTGGGTTTCCCATCCCACCTCCCCATGTCTTCCCCATGGTCACGCAGGAAGAACCACAGATTAGCCCTTGGGGTGTACCCTCTCTCTCTTGCTGGGGATTGTTGGGCGCTGATTCTGGGCCCTGTGACTCTCACGGGTGCTGTATTAACCTTCCTTATCTCCTCCCTCATCTCCTCTTTAAACTCCTTAATCATGGCTGAGATATGAGCCCGCATTGGGCCATTAATCATACTCTCGTAATTCCTAAGTTTGTTGGCAACAGAACCCACTGTCTCCCGGTGAGCATCAGCATTGATTGTTGCAATGAAGGTGGTGTATTGAGATGGCCCAAGATTTGCTAGACTCCACAGCATTTGTCCCGTACACCTGACCTTGTCAGGGTCATTATTGTGTCGTCCATCCCTCCCAAAGAGTACCTCCAATACTGCCACTTCCCTCAGCTTTGGATCCCTTCCTCGAGGGTCTTCCAGCGCATTCTATGATGGTGCTCTTGCATTCTCTCTCTGTGGACAAACCTCTCCCTGACACTCATTAAGAGCCGCTCCCAGAGAGAAAGGGACCCTGGTTCCCTTACAAAAACCTGATTTATACCCGAGTCCTGGGTCAAGGGTCCCAAGTTCCTTGCCTCACCACTGTCCAGCTGCACGCCTGTACCCATAAGATCCCAAACCCGGAGTAACCAGGTAGCATAAGCCTCACGCCCTCGTCGCACAATGTCTTTATGCAGATAACGAAGACTTTCGTACGTCAGGGACTCGGTGATGATAGCAATCTCTGGCTCCCCTGTGGGTTGTGAGGTTCCTCCATTCCTGTCCCTATCTGTAGGGTGCTCTGCTTTCACCTTAGACTTCCTTGTTTCTACCAGGGCAACTGCTGCTGACCGTGACTGCCTTTGTGGTTCAGCTGGAAACTAGGCAGTTGTAACATCTGTGGGTTCCACAGCTGTACTATTAGACTGTCCCTCCTTAAAGCAAAGGGCCGGTTTCTCACCAGCTGGGGAAATGCACTCCTTCAGCATCTCTCGTATCTCCTTAACCAGAACCCTCACCCAATCTGGGCGGTTCATTTCTGAGGTGGGCTGTGGGGCAGGGTCAGGCTCTGGAGCAGCAGCATCTCGAGTCTGTGGTGTAGGTGTGAGGGTAGTTATCCAGGTTAATCTTCCCTTATCTCTGAATGCTAAATATAACAGGACTATCAGCAACACCACCCATTGTATGGTATCATTAGCACTTAGAAAGGATCTTAACCCTTTGAGAACTGGTGGAGCAGACCCAAAAAGATGGTTAAAAGGTTGGGAGAAAGTTTGCCCAGGTGCTATTTCCTCGCAGTATGTACCGTTATTAAAGTAACCCCAAAAACATACAGTTAGTGTGTGATAGCTATGAATCCATGTACCTGCCTTCCAGAGGAAATTAAAGATCCATGAATTCCTCACCCAATTAACCCAGAAGCCAAACTTGATAACAGACACCATAGCCTTAGTTATAGGACCCATTTTTAGATAAGGGTCTGCAAATGTGAAAAGTATAGCTACAATCACATGCCACCCAAACCAAGGTAAACTAGACCACATGGTGATGCTGAAGATGTTTCTACACTCAACAACAACAACAAAAAAAAACAAACCCAAATTACTTAAGAACTGTTAATCCTTTTTCCCTCTCAATGCCCTCGGGCCCCACATTTGGCGCCAAAATCTGTCTTGGTTTGACAAGACAGGAGTCTGTGAAGGAGGGTTAAAGCCTCCTGTGCAATGGAGAAGGTAAACCCCCTCCCTCCGAATTACTAGGATTTTTGAATTAAAAGGCTCTCAGGCAAAGATATGGGAATGGGAGTAACAATTCTTTATTAGGAGAAAACTAGACAACAATTTAAAAAGGCAAATGCAATCGGTACAAACAAAACTAGTGAAAAAGTCCACAACCTGAGGATTCGGGGTGTTAGTAGCAGTCCGATTGGGATGATTGCTCCTCTTGCAGTGGTTGATGAGTTGCAGCTGCAGTGGTGATCTTTTGAAGGGTATAGTTTTCCTCTGAAGATCTGGTGGCAGTGGGGCTGGTCTTCCTCTGTGCCAGGGTTGCCTCCGAGCTCCGCCGCTGCTGCCTCAGCGCGCTCCGGCTGCTTCGCTGCGAGTGCCGCCGAAAAGAGCTGCTTCTCTGGCAATCCCCCAAAGTAAAGAGCTGCTCTGTCCCCAAAAAGGTACCCCCTTATATCCAATAAAAGAGTGCTTGGCTTCCCCCTCTGGGTGGAACATCTCACAATAGGATGGTGTTATGTTACCAGCCCTGCATTGAATCAGTCAATGGCCCACTAACAAACCATTACCTCTTAGGAGCAAAACCGGTTCTTGGAAGAGATAACAAACCTGCCCAACCTTCAACAGATGGCAAATAGAATACAAGCTTATCTTACAACCCAGGACAAATTGAATGCAAAAAATCCATTTAAAATAATTTCACCTGTAAAGCAAGAGGAATTTGAATGGTGCTATGCCAACAGCACATCTTTGCAAAGTACTTTACAAAATTTCAAGGGGCAAATTTGCTACCATTTCCTGAGTCATATATTGCTACAAATGAGTAAGACCACTGAGTTATCCCTAAAACCCCTGAACAGCCAGACACATTTAAAGGGAATTACTGTATTCACTCATGGATCTGGGAAAATGGGAAGGGCCATTTTAGCATGGAAGGAGATGATTGGCAAATATTGGAAGGACAAGAGAATGGGTCATGTCAATTAGTAGAACTGCATGCTGTAACCGTGGCTTTTCACACACTCCTTTGAATATAATTACTGACTCTGCATATGTTGTAGATATAACACAAAAAATGGATTAGAGCTCTATTAAAGGAAGTTAACAACACAAAGTTATTTGGCTTGCTAAAAACCTTGTGGCACACTATTCAAGCCAGACCTTGCCCTGATTATATCCTCCATATTAGAAGTCATACAAATCTCCCAGGTTTTTTTACAGAGAGCAATGCATGAGCAGACCACCTGGCTGGCCCTGCCTGGACAGCACCACATCCAGATATGCTGGCTCAGGCACAGGCATCACATGCCTTATTCCACCAAGGCATTTGAGCCCTTCTAGTCTGGCAATGTCCAGAACCAACTGGACAGTCCAGGCAATGTGTTCGTTTGCTCAATTACTTCTGTTTCCACTGCAGTGATTCCAAAAGCCCATCGATATCCCTTTGGGTCTCTGAAGCACCTGCTCCCGAGGTAGTCAATGCCCAGGATCCATGGGGCATCTGCGCCACTTACAATGGGGTGTTTCTGCCAGTCCTTTCCAGTCAGGGAATATGTGTAAAAGTGCATAAAGCTGATGCAATATCAGGGGTATAAAAGAAAGAGCTGCCATTTTGTGCACAAGTCTCTGGCATTTTGCCACGCTCCCAGCACTGTCCCTTTTGCTGATTTTTTTGTTCTCAGTAAAACTTCTCAAACTCATTCCCACTTGGGGCCTGGGTTGTTTATGACAGGTGGTCTGCCAGAGTGATCACCCACTTCTTTTGTTAATTCACTCACCTGCCATCCATCCCAGTGGCATCACTCCCTCCTTCTTCCAGCATCTTTCAGATGCCAAAGGGAAAAATTCACTAACAAGCCTAAACCCATATTACAACCCCGGCGTGGGACAGGTGGGACAAGGAACCTCAAGGCTTCTCCAGCCCTGGGGGCAGCTCGTCCCAAACATCCCTGACATCAAGAAAGGATAGAAAACACCATCTTCTCAGAAACATTGTTTATTGGAAAATCTAGTCAATGCAAATGGAACCCCAAAACCATGGGGAATTGGCGCTGGTTCCTGGTGGGTCTGGGCCTAGGAGGGGATTGCGCTGGTTCAGCTGTCGGCTTTGTGCTCCACCTGGGCACAGTACTTTTCAGGCATTCCAGTGGCTCTGCAGAGGAAAGAATCCATCAGGGTCCCGATGGATCTGAGACCATGGCCCCACAGTAGGTCCCGTTTGCTGAGGATACCGAGGGAGCTGGGAGGTGGCCCAGGCTGGGACACCAGGAAGGACTCGGAGGGCCCCAGGAGCCCAGGCAAGCAGCACTGGCAGCCCCTGACCTGAACTCCTGCAGCTTCTGCTGCCTGAACTGGGCGAGGCGCTGGCTGCGCTGCCGGACCTCCTGCTGCTGCTGCCGGCCCTCGGCAATGAGGGCCGCCCGCTCCCGCTGCCGCTGCTGCTGCAGCTCCTGGATCTGCTGCCGGAGATATTCAGCATGGGCACGCTGCCGGAGCTCTCTTTGCTCCCACTCCAGCTTCTCCCGCTCCAGCTGCTCCTGATGGGCCCTGCAGGAGAGCGGGCTGGCTCAGGGACCCTGCCACAGCCCCCCACACCTGGCACAGCACCTGGGCTGGCACCGGAGTCTCCAGAGCCACTAGCTGGGACTAGGAGCCACCTGGCCGCTGCCTCAGCCATCCCTCAGTCCTGTGTGCCTCACCTGAGCACCTTCTGGAATTCCTGGCGGTCCTGCTCCACCTGCATGGCCAGGTACTGCTCCTTCTGGGCCACCTGCTCCAGCCGGTCCTGCTTCAGCTGCTGCTCCAGCTCAGCCTTCTTCCGTGCCTTCTCCAGCTCCCGCCGCCGCCATTCCCGGTCTGCGACCTCTTGGTTCCTCTTGGCCCTCAGAGCATCCTGCCCAAATAGGGGACAGTGCTGGGCTCCCCTCAGGGGCAGCTATGGAAGCCCTTGGCCGTGGCTTCGGCTCTGCCAGCACCGCTCCAGGACATGCCCTGGCTCCAGGGGCTGGTCCTGCAGACCCCCCACATCCAGGGGTGCTGGGGTGATGACAGGGACAGTGGCAGGGGAGCACGTCACCTGTGCCTGGGCCACTCACCTGCTCTGCCTGCCAGTCCTGGGCCCGCTGCTGTGTGACCCTGAGCTGGGCCAGCTCCTTTTCCTTCTCCAGGCGCAGTTGTTGCTGCTTTGCCTCCAAGGCAGCCTTGCGCTCCTATGGGGGACAGATACCCGGGATGGGACAGAGTCCCAGATTGTGGGACAGAACCCTGGGATGAGACAGAGCCCCAGGACAGCTCCTGCAGCCCCTGCCCACCCCACCAGGAGCCCGCTGCTCTTACAGCCTTCTGCCGCTGCTGCTTCAGCACTTGCTCGTCCTCCAGCCTGTCCTGTTCCCACTGTTGATCCTTCAGCCTCTGGCTCTCCACGTTGAAACGTTTAATATCTGCATGGATTTGCTTTAATCGCTCCTGTTTCTGCTCCCAGGCCTGGAAATGCCATGCAGGGTTAGAGACCACCAAGCTGAGTGGTCCTTCCTCCTCCTCACTCAGGGCAGGCAGGCTTTGGGCCACCTCCCTGGGATGTCACAATGTCCCCAAGGGACGAGAGCTCTGACCCTGCTGGCTGCTGTCCCTACTCCCTTTGTGCGGCTGATCCAGCTCTGCCAATATCTTTCCAGCCGGTGGAAACTTCACTGCACCTCCCTCTTCTCTGCTCCCACCTTCCGATCCTCCCTCTTCATCTGCTCCAGTCGCTCCAGCTGCCTCTGGCCCTCCTGGTACAGCTCCTCAGCCCTCAATGCCTGCTCCTCTGCCCTCTGCTCCATCTGTTTCACAATGTCATGCCGGGCTCTGGGAATATGAGAGCAGAAGGGTTTCCTCTGGCTCCATCCTGCTCCCCATCATGGGAACGCTGGCATGGATAGGGCTGGTGTGGTTGGAATGGGCCAGATGCCTCCATGGGGAAGAGGGAGCCTTCTGCCCACCTTATCAGCTCCTGCTTCCTCTGGCGCTCCAGCTCCTCCTGGACCTCCATGCCCTTCTCCCGCTCCATTTCCATCATTTTGTCCAGGCGCTTCTCCTCCTCCACCAGTTCCTTGTGGATCATCTGCTTCTCCAGGACTTGTTTGTCCCGGATCATGTTGCACTTGGCATTGAGGAACAGCTGCGGGGACAAGAGGGGTCTGTGGCTTGGAGCTGCACTGGGATACAGGGAGCAGGGAGGGCCAGGGAAGGAGAGGAAGAGCCTGGGAGCACGAGGAGCAGGGAAGGCTCAGGCAGTGCCAGGTGACAGCGGGGAGCACTGGCCCTACCGCGTTCAGTTCCCGCACGTCTTCCTCCTGCTCCAACCTCATCCTTGCTGCCCGCTGCAGCAGCTTCTTCTCCTCCTGCTGCAGCACCTCCTCCACATCTCTCCGATGGTCCCTCTTGTCTTCCAGTTCTGCCTTTCTCTGCTCCTCAATCTGGGCCTTTTTCAGGGCTTCCTGCAGGGACAGACAGCACTGCCCAATCCTGGACACCTTCTCAAGGGCCCACAGGGGTCACACTTCAGGTGCTGCATTCCCAGCACTGAGTGGGGACATGTTGGGCTCATGCGCCCCTGGCACAGCCATGGGCACCCCTCCCCACACCTCTGGGCAGATATCCTGTGCCTTTGGAAGGCTGGCAGTGCTGGGCATAATTTCAGGGATGCTGCCCAGCTCTCAGTGGAGCCCTGAGCCCTGCAGCCTCCCCTATGCCCCAAAATGTGGTGGACAGAGGGAGGGTCCCTTGCAGGAGCCACCACCCCTCAAACCCAGCTGTGGAGAAGGAAAAGGGGAAGCAGGAAGGGAAATGCCTACGAAAGCTGCCTCCTGTCTGGCTCTCAGGGTCTTCAGCCTGTCCCAGTGCTCCACCTCAGTCGGGGCTCGAGCTGATTCCTTGATCCTCTCGTATTCCTTTTCTCCAACGATGAGAGATGGTTTGGGCCTCTCTTGGGGAATGCTGGGGAGCCCAGGGAGAGAGCTCAGTGGCATGGAGATGCCAACAGCTCCCTGTGCTCCCTGAGCTGCCCAGCCACCAAGCCAGCCCAGATCAATTTGGGAAGTGTTGGGGAAGCCGTGGGGACCTGGCTGTCTTGTTTTGGGGTGAGGCAGGAAGGGAAAGTGTGGTGAAAGTGGCACCAGGCTGGGATGCAGGGGGCAGCATCCCTGGGGGTGGCCAGGGCACACTGCCAATCCCAGAGATTTTGGAATGCTGCACTGACACCCATACCCCCAAAACCCCTCAGGGCTTGGGCAATGGCTTACACAAGGCTCCGGATAAGGTCCCTGGTGATGATTCTGGTGCTCTTTGGTTTGTATCTGATGGAGGACTGCAATTCAGGCTGTTTGGGCATATCCTGAAGGATCACAATGGGGCTGCTGTAGCCCGTGACCTGTGGGAAAGGACAATGTGAGGGATATGAAATCCCCACACTCAGTGCTCCTTGGACACCGACTGATCCTGGGAGGAGCTCTGGACCCTGGGTCAAGACATACCCTTGGGTCATGGACCGAAGGTGCCAGAGGGGTTGGGGGTCAGGGGGAAATGGGGACAGACCTTGGGAAGGAGGGACTGAAATCCTGGTGGGTGAAGCTGCTGATGGCAGGGAAGGAGGGACCCCCGGGAGGAGTTTTCCAGACAGAGGGGCTGAGATTCTGAGCCGGCAGTTGCAGCTGCCATGGCGCTGTCACAGAGCGTGGGAGGTATGACGATGTCCTGGAGCCAACATCCCAATGTGATGGGACTGACGGTTAGCATGTGTCTAAACCGATTGTGACAGCATGCCCAAAGCCACCATCGCGACATGTTGGGACTGAATGTTGCCATGGCAGTGCCCCCAGCAGCTTCCAGGACTCACTGCATGTCCTGGAGCAGATGGGGGATGGGGGACAGGGGGAGTTGGTATGGAGCTGGGAAGGGCAAATCCAAGGGAAGGCAGAGATGAAATTGTGGCAGCCAAGAGAAGCTTGAGTGTTATAGATACATAGTATAATATTGGCTTTTTCCAAATATTACAATGGATTTTATATGTGTGGTGTTAACTTTGTTATAAAGATATAATTTTTATTTCTGTTGTTAATTGAGCTTAGACATACTAGTGAAATACCTGATAAAAGCATGTTTGTGTTAAAATGCCTGCTGGGGTGGGGTAACATCCAATGAACATAGGATAAGGACTCCCGCTGCAGATTTGCCAACTATCAGCACTCACTGTCTGAAGACAGTGTGGATGGACATGGACCAAGGTCAAAAAACTGGAGGTGATAGGAATGGACTAAAACCACAACCAACAAATACACATGCTCTAAAAAGGCAGATCCAAGGAGGAAATATGTTAAATAGTTCATGGAACATGTAAACTAGTTAGGGAAAAGTTTACTATGCATAAGGGTCAGTGACTATACAACAGGCTGGTGTAAGGGAAAAGGTATTTAAGAGGTATCCCCAAAGGTGACAGTGCGCTCTTGGCTGAGTGTCAAGATGCACCCGGCCGTAATAACCTTTACTCTATGGTCCTTGTGTCCTATTGTCCTTTCTTCAATTTTTAAAATTTTCACAGGAGTGTGAACATGTTTTTCCTACTGAGGCTGGGAGACGAACAGCCCTGCAGGGAGGAAGGAGTGGCACAAGGGGCTCCAGAGATTCCCCCACAGCCCATGGGGGTCCCTGGGGAGCAGAGACCCACCTGCAGCCCTGCAGGAGCCCCCAGCTGAGCAGGTGATGCCCAAAGGGGGCTGTGAGCCCATGGGAAGCCCCTGCTGGAGCAGTTCCCGAGGCACTGAGCCCAGTCAAGGAAGGGCCCCAGCCTGGAGCAGCTGGGGCAGAGCTGCAATCCATGGGAAAGTCTCCCACTGCAGAAATCCCTGGAGAAGGGTCTCCCATGGAAGGCAGGGACCCCACGTTGGTAGAGCAGGGCAAGGACTGTGACTGCTCTGGCTGAGCAGCAGCAGAAACATCCTGTGCTGAACTGCCCAGGGCCCCTGTTCCCACCTCCCTGTGCCAATGGAGGGAGGAGGGAGAGCCCAGGAAGGAGTTTGGGGTGGGAGAAAGGTGTTTTGAAGGGTTTATTTAACTTTTCCTTAGCCTGCTCTGATTTTGTCACCAATAAATTCAATTCATATTGCTAATTCTGAGCCTGTGTTTCCTGTGATGATGAGTGATCCTTCCTGGTCCTTGTCTCAACCCAGGAATATTTTGTTCAATTTTCTCTCCCCATCCAGCTACCATGGGCAGTGAGAGAGAGGCTGTGGTGGGTGTGGAGCATCCGGCCACTGTTCACGCAGAGCAAAGCAGGAAGAAGGAGGAGGGTACAGGTCAGGTTGTTGAGCAGAGTGTTGTGGAAATTGGAGTAGTTTTGTGATTCTCTCAGACCCTTGGGGACAGGGACAAAATTATCAATTTCAGTATTTCTGGACTGGCTCCCTCTCAGCTGCCCCTGCAGGGGGGGTTTCCAGCCAGCCCTGCCCTAAAAACCATCCAAGGCCCTCACAGAGCCATTGCTTGGACTCCCTTTGGGTTTTGTGCTTCTTGCAGGGCTGACCAAACCACAGCCAGGCCATTTCCCCCACAGAATTCTCACCTCTAAAGCTGCCAGAATCAAAGCCAAGGGGGCTGGGGGGACCCTCAGGTCCAGGCTGCCACCTGGGGCTGGCCAGAGCAGGGCTGGCCAGTGGCCACCCCCTGTGCAGTGGGGCTGGGCCATGGCTGGGCCCCAGCTGTGACATGATTATTCTCCTGCACGGTGGGGGTGTAGAGGCAAAGATCTCTGAAGCTTGCTCTTGGGGAGAGAGGTTTATTGGAGGATTCAGGAATGCCCGAGCCTCGTGCTCTCAGGCGTAGCACGTGGCTGGGCTTAGAAGGACGGGAGAGGGGAGAGAGAAACAGAGGGTTTAGAAGAGGGGAAGCCCCAGGGCGGGGAGGAAGTCCAAGAGAGGAGGAGAGGGCCAAGAGGCTGCATGGCCCCTCGGAGCCCCCTTTTCAGGGGCTCCTAGGTGGGCTGGGACAAGGCATGGGCCAATGGGGTTACAGACTCTGATGCTTCTGGGGCAGGTACAGGGGTGTGGGATGAGCCACAATCTTTTGGGGGGTAGGATGGAACAGTCCATTTCACTCCAGGATTCATCCAAGGGTAGAAGTGACATTCGGCTAGCTAAGATAACAATCATATCTATCTATCCTCTGCAACACCCAGCCTTGGACTGACAGGGGTGTCCAGGATGTGCCACCCCTGGGACAGGCACCCAGGCAGGATTTAATGAACTGCTACCAACATCCTGACCCACAGGCTGTCAGGTTGTATTCTGATTCAGTCGGTGTTTAAATAACTGCTTTTTATTTTTATTTTTATTTATTTTTATTTTCATTTTCATTTTCATTTTCATTTTCATTTTCATTTTTATTTTTATTTTTATTTTTATTTTTATTTTTATTTTTATTTTTATTTTTATTTTTATTTTTATGAGAAACAACTGCTCACTTAAAAATTTTAACAGGTTTATTAAACCTTAGCAAAAATACAACAAAATTACTAAATAAGGAAAAACAGGCCTGGGAACCCCCCCCCGGTGGCTGCCTACCATGTGGCTCATCTTCAAGATGGGTTCTTTGCCTTTTATACCTCTGCGGGTTGCATCAGCCAACCCTGGCCCCTCCCAAAGTCTGTCGGTCAACTCTTCTTTGCCGTTTATCGGTGGACTCTGCTTTCTCGCAACTTGATTGGAAGGTCAGGTGTTGTCATGCTGTGCTCCCCCCACTAGCAACAAGCTCTTCCATTATCAACTGCCCCTTGCATGTTGCAAGGGCAGCATGTACATACCTTCCTTTTACCTGTCCTAAATAACTCAGTGGCAACAATACAGAGGGGGGGGGGGGGGGCGGAAAGGGAACTATGGGGAGAACAGAGGACATCTAATCAACAATATAGTTACAATAATGTAACAATACATCAATAAAGCTTCTCTTAATATTCATCACTTAATTGCAAGAGCAAATAATTTCATTATTCATCTATAACAATTTTTAAAATTTATTTTTATTTTTTTAATTTTTTCCTAATAAAGGACTGTTATCCCTACTCCCATATCTTTACTTGAGAGTTCCTTAATTCCAAAATTATCATAATTCAGAGGGATGGGGGTTATATTTTCCATTCAATAGAAGTGCCTACCTATCTTAAAAGCCACCTGTCTTTTCAAACCAAGACAGAGCCCCAAAAATCCTGTAAATCCCACACTAATCTGCTCAACAACCTGATCGGGACCTTCCTCCTCCCTGAATTGAACAGGAGCTAAACAAACAAAAACCATTTCCCCTTCGTTCATCAAAAAGCTGCATTTTCGGTCCCATGAGAGGGACAGGGGTGCTGAGCCCTCTGGTACTGGGGAAAGGAATGGGGAGCCCCTGGGGGTGCTGGGAGCACAGGAATGGGGAGCTCTGGGCAGCCCCATATGGGACTCCCCCCATTCATGTCCACCCCCCAGCACGGTGGGCACCCACAGGAACTGGAGGGTGGACACACATGGAGGGTGCCCTCGCACATGGACCTCCAGTGCCCCCAGTGCTCCCCAATGTCACAGCATGTTCTCGTAGATGTCATCAGGGTCCTGCTGTTGCCCGTGGGGTCCTGGCAGCTCCGTGTTGGTCACCTGGGGGGATGTGGCACAGGGAGCACTGCAAGACACCAGTTGGAGGAACCTGGGTGGGAGGTGACACCCATGGGTGACATGTCCCTGTCTGCCCCCCGTACTCACCCCCTGCCTTCTTGGTTTTTATGACCTGGCTGTACAGCACTGCCCCTGCCTCTGAGGGGGCCAAGGCCTCTGGGGGGGCCCTGCAGGGATAAGGGGTTGTGTGTGGGGGTGGGGAGGGTCACAGCAAGTGTAAAATGGGGGATCAGACATGGAGCCCCGCACTCACCTTTCCTGCTGCTTCCTGAGGGCTGCAAAAGAAAGGGAGAGGGGTGGCTGTGGAATCCTCCTGAACACTCTTGAGACCTCTGACTGTCCCTGGCAGCCTCGAGCATCCCTGAAGCCCCCAAAAAGCCTTGAATCACCTCTTGAACCCCCCAAGCTCCCAGACTCCCCCAAACCACTGATAGAACCCCCAGCTTCCCTGGAAAACCCTGCAGGACCTCCCCAAATCCCCCAGGACACCCAGATGACATCTCTGGGATTCAGCTTCAACCAAGTAAGGAAATATTGGTGCCACCCTATGGCTCCTGTACTCTGGGGGGGGGGGGGGGGGGGCTTCAGCTCTATCCCTAGGACCCCCATTCTCCCTCATTGTCACCCACCCAGGTGGTGCCACCAGTGACATCCCCCGAAGAGAGCCACAAGCAGGACCAGGATCAGGAGGGACCTGCTGACCCCTGCAGCCACTGCTGGGGACAGAGAGGGACACATCAGGGTCACCCTGAAGTGTAAGGATCCTGTATGCCCCGTGTGACCCTCTCTGAGCCCACCTGTGCCCTGTTCCTGTGTTGTCACCTCCAGGGCCAGCTCTGGGCTGGGTGCCCGGAACATGTGGTGCTCATCCTGTCCCAGCTGGTTGGTGGCCATGCACTGGTAGGTGCCTGAATGTCCCACATCGATGTCCCTGAGCTCCAGGAGGGGACTCTGGGCCACCTCCTGCCCATTGTGCAGCCAGGTGAAGGTGACAGGGGCTGAGCCCACCTGCACCGAGCAGCGCAGGGTCAGGGGATCACCTGCGCGCACCTGGTGTGCCAGGGGACCGGGGGTGATGGTGGCATTGGCCACAGGCACTGCGGGGACACAGACAGGGCTGGCACATGGTGAGGTGGGATGGGAGTGCTGTGGGTGGGGTTACCCTCTGCCCAAGGGTTCCTCTCACCCAAGATGGTGACATTCAGGGGGACACTCTTGGCCACGCTGTCCCCACACTGGTTACAGCCGCTGCCCTTGACCCCAACGTGCTGCAGATCCAGGCGGGGGCCAGTGTCGAGCGGTGCCCCCAAGCCCCCCACAGGTACCAGGAGAAGGACAGGGAACCTGTCACCACAGTCACCATGAGCGCAGCACCAGGCAGTCCCAAAGTGCCACCTGCCCCCCAGTGGGCTGTGCCAACAGAGATATCCCCAAGGGTGGAACCCCTGCAGGATGGGGAGACACCAGGGGTCAGTGAGGGACTCAGAGGGTGGTTGGGGAGGGGCAGGGAGAGCCCAGAGAGGGAGAGGGTTGTAGAGCTGGGGGAGGGGGGGGGTGAGGGGAGGGGGTGCAAGGAAGGATGGGGACTTCAGTGAGGGGACATCTGGAGAGGGAGATGGGGTGACCCCAGTGAGGGTATAGGAACAAAGGGAACGGATGGTGGGACTTGGGGATCGTGGAGGAACCTCAGAGAGGGGTAGGCTTGACTCAGATATGGGTGAAGGGAACCAGTGAGGGATGGAGTGGACCTGGGCACTAATGGAGGCAATTCCAGCAGGCTGTGGGAGTTCCCTGTGCCCATGTCCACACTCACTGCACACTGTGACGCAGAGCCAGGCGCTGCTCTTCCACACAGCTTCCCCCTCAGAGCACACTTTGCAGCTGTAATTCCCTGAGTGGGAGACCCCCACAGTGGGCACCAGCAGCTGTGGGGACCCCTGCAGGCCCCACACCACCTGCCCGTCCCAGTAGAACATGTGCAGGAGGGGGGCTCGGGGCCGCAGGGGATGGGGGTGCTGAGGCAACTGAGAGTCAGGGGGGACCCCTTGGTGGGCTCAAGGGGACCCTCCAGCACTGGCATAGTGAAGAGCTCTGGGAAGGAGAGGGGAGGGGGATTTGTGAACCCAAGTGCCTGGGGAGAGGCTGTGGGGGTGGCAGCTGTGGGCTGCTCACTGTGCACTGTCACCGGTGCGGACTCTTCCCATCCCCATGATACCCTGGATTTCACCTGGCCCTTGCATCTGTAGCAGCGGCTGTGGTGCAGCTGCAGATGGGACAGGGACAGCACGGTCCCATCATGGAGCTACCGCAGTTTCTTCTCCTCATAGTAGAAGGACACTGAGCTGACCGAGTGTCTCGATCCACTTATAGTGGGGTGTCGTGATGGTTCGTTAGCCAATCCCAAAGTGCAAAAGACAAACAGCATGGGACCATCAGTTTAATCACAACAAATGCACCTTTATTACGGACCAAAACAATAAATGCAACAGTGGGGTCAGAAAAGAACTAAAAAGGAGAGAGAGAGAGAGAGAAGAGGGCGTGGGAATAGCTACCAACACAGGCGAGGTCCTCACTGGTCCGGAAGATGGGGATCTGTCTTGTTGTGTTAGGGAGAGTCTCCAAAGTCCTACCCAACCCAGGGGTCCAGTTATAGTCCGCAGAGGGAAAAAGGGGGGAACATACAGAACAATGAGAGTCTATTGAAATTGCTGTGGGGGGAACAGGTGAATCTACAGAAAATCATCCAGGCAGAACAAACACAATGAAGAATAAGTCCATTGAAGTTACTGGAGAGGAGCAGGTCATGTCAATTGTGGTTATACCACCATTTTCTCCTATTCCCTGTGGTAGGGGTCTCAGTCTCAGTCCTCGGGGAGAGGGTTCTTGATCTCTGTCTGTCACGGTGGTAACAAAGCAGATGAGGGGTCTTCAGTGAGAGACCACCAGTTCATTTGGCTTAAAGGTGAAGAGTGAAGCAGGAATTGCAGCAGGCCGCCCTGTGCTGGGTCCACGCTGAGTCTTCGCCAAGTCCTTGCCAACTCCTTGCCAAGTTCTTGCTGGGCCTTGTTCGGAACAGCTGGCGTGACAGTACAGCGGCTGTACCTGCATGTTGCCTTCTCCAAGCCAGAACTGCAGTGGGGGAAGGGAGTTCCTTCTCATGGCAATCGGCAGGCAAAATGAGCAAGGGTCTTCAGATGGCATCTTACACCGAGTTGTCCTGCCAGCGCCGGCAGTGCAGTGTCACCGTGTTGTCCTCCAGCAGCGCCTACGCCTGCACCTACAGCACCAATGGGGCTGTGGAACACAGAGGACCTGTCACACCTGGGGACCTGGAGGGTCCCAATGCCACCACAACACCCATACTGGGTCACACCCAGTGCACCAGGGATCCCCAATTCCACAAACAGGGTCCTCTGGCACTGGGAGTCTCTGGGATGTGCCCATGTGCAGGGGATGGGCTCTGGTCACACCAGGAGATGGCCCATGGAGCAGACCCCACCCAGAGCCTTGGGGAAACCGCGGGTGCCAGGCTGGGGATATTCAGAACTCCCTCACCATCTCACACAGGGCTGAGCCCATTGCTGAGTCTGTCGCACGTGCAGGTGTGTCTCTCAGTGACGGTAACATGCTCACGTTCCTGCTCTCCCCAGCACTGCCATTCCTTGTACCAGGTGGTTGCATCGGCCATCCCCGAGCCCTGGCAGGTCAGTGTCACTGGGTTCACAGCACCATCAACATCCAGGGGGGCTCCACAAGGAGCTGGGTGGTCTGGGCACCTGTGGGTGACAGGGGACACCAGCCTGCCAGGGCCAACAAAGGGCTGGGTACAGCGGGGCAGGAACATGACATCTGCCGAGGAGTCACCAGTGAGGTCAAGGGTCTTGGCCTTGGAAGGGAGAAGGGACAGGGCTGGGTGGGGGTGGCACTGTGGAGACAGCAGCACACAGGGACATGGATTGTAGGGGCTCTTCCCAAACTGTCCCCATGGGGATGTTGGTGTGGCACAGATGTCTTGATGGGGACTCTGTGCTTGGCACAGGTCACTCCCAAGAGCCCCAGAGCCTCTGTCCCCATGGCCTGGGACATCTACCTGGTGCTTCTCCCCTTGTCCCTGTCCTGGCATCCCTGTGTCACTGTCCCTGTCCCCACAACTGCCCCAACCCCACAATGCCTCTCCCCACATTCCTGTCCCTCCAGCCCTGTACCGCCTGTCCTGTCCCCACAGTCACCCCATGACCCTGGTCACCTCCTGCACTGGCACTGCTGGCACTGGGGACCTCATGGCACCCCACAGCCCCCCTGTGCCCCCTCCCCACCAGGGCCCATCCCTGGGCTGTCAGGCCCGTGCCCGGGGCACTCACCCCACAGGAGCAGCGCCACCTTCCCAGCCATCCCGGTGTCCCCAGCCATGTGGACTGGCTGTCCCTGGCTGCTGTGGCCACCGCTCCCCTGGATGGTGGCTCTTTGGATGAAGGGGAAGGAAGCGAGGTCACGTCTCATCCCCACGTGTAGGTGGCCCATGGTTATGGGTATTCTCAGTTCAGTCAGAGAGAAAGGAGAGGTTTCTGCCAGGCTAGGGCCTGGGAAAGAGTTGCAAAGGAATGTAAATAATTATCTCTCTTGTTGTTCACATTATTTGTAGATATGTTTTGCCACTGTGCATCATTCAGAGCACACCAATGGTCTGAGATGTTTTTACTTTAAGACCAACGAAATTAATCTGCATGATGCTCTTTATAAAAAGAGCGATGTATTTGAAATAAATCAGTTGAGATCACTTCATATGGCCTTCTGACTGCAGTTCTTTCATTCCCGCCATGCCTCAACTGTGACACTTGGTGGGGGCAGGGTGGCCACAAGCTGGGGACAGACTGTGGGTAGGATGGGGACAGGCTGGGGACAAGGTTGTCCCTGGATCAGTGGGACATGGGCTTCCCAGAAGTGGGCTGCTTTTTGGGTTTTGGAGAGCCAGGGATGGATGTCCAGGAGAATGGGGTCCCTGTGGAATGGGGGTCTTGAGGAGGCGGAGTCACCAGGGGTGGGGGGGCCATGTGAATGGGGGTCACCAAGGCTGGGGGCATTCACAGATGCTCATTTCCTGGGCAGGCATCACGTGGGGGTCCTAGGTAACTCTGCCCTTGACTTTTTCCTCTCTTTCTCTTTCTTCCTTATTTTCCTCACTTTTGTGCCATGTCCCTTTACCACCAGTTCCCAGCTCAGCAAACCTGAGGAGCACCTAAGCAGGGAATCGGTTGGGGGGAGTGGGAAAATGGGGTGTGGGGGGGGCAGGGAAGGGTGAAGAGTCTGTTGGGGATGGGGGTGTACAGCTGTGCCCCCTAAACACTTTCACTCTCATGCAGCAGAAGGAAGTTTATTGGGTTTTGGAAGAAATTCTGTTCCAGGCTTCTCCATTCCTGCTCATCATGCAGGATTTGAACCAGAAAGAGCAGCTCGGAAATGGAGCCCCATGCAGGAAGGAGCCCCAAACTCCTGCTCCTTGAAGCCAGTGGCCATCCAAGGCTGGAGCCCAGCCATGGCCCAGCCCCACTGCACAGGGGTGGCCACTGGCCAGCCCTGCTCTGGCCAGCCCCAGGTGGCAGCCTGGACCTGAGGGTCCCCCCAGCCCCCTTGGCTTTGATTCTGGCAGCTTTAGAGCTGCTGCAGAGGTGAGAATTCTGAGGGCGAAGTGGCCTGGCTGTGGTTTGGTCAGCCCTGCAAGAAGCACAAAACCCAAAGGGAGCCCAAGTAGTGGCTCTGTGAGGGCCTTGGATGGTTTTTAGGGCAGGGCTGGCTGGAAACCCCCCTGCAGGGGCAGCTGAGAGGGAACCAGTCCAGAAATACAGAAATTGATAATTTTGTCTCTGTCCCCAAGGGTCTGAGAGAACCACAAAACTACTACAAATCCCACAACACTCTGCTCAACAACCTGACCTGGACCCTCCTCCTTCTTCCTGCCTTGCCACATGCCCTGTACCCACCATATGCCGCTCTCTCACTGCCTATGGTACCTGAATGGGGAGAGAAAATTGAACAAAGGGCTCTTGGGTTGAGACAAGGACCAGCAGAGATCACTCATCAAATCCTATCACAGGTAAAACAGCCTTGGAATTAGAGATATTAAACAAATTTATTGCTCATAAAATCAGAGCAGGATAAGGAGAAGTCAAATAAAACCTTTAATACACCTTCGCCCTGTTATAAATAATTATGTCGTCATTGGCTTTCACTATTATATTGGCTTTTCCAAATTATTTTGATAAACTACTGTTTGTAATCACGTCTTAATTTCCTTTTAAACACTCCAATTTGTCAACCTTTTTACCCTAATCCCTATGTAGAATATATATTTTACCATGACAAATATATTATAGTTTAGAGTCTTGCAAAATATCACAATAGAGACTATGTGCTCTGTATTATAACATTAACTGTTGCAGAAGAAGCTAATGCTTTCATTTGTGTAACTAAATGATAACTTTGAGAATAACTCAGATAATTTTATGAAATAGTGTCCTGATTTAGGGTAATTCTGGGAGAAAAATCTCTAAAGGGGCTTTGTCTAGAAAAACAAATTCAAGTGGGCCCTCCCCCAGCTGGTTCGGGAGAAAGATTGACTTGAAGAAAAGTGGAAAAAACTATATAATAGGCAAAGCATTCACCAGTACAAAAACTGAACAGTATTAAACAATAAAACTTCTTGCCGCTCCGAAAAAGATAATAACCTCAGAAAAGTCCCTTTTGTGGGCTTTAGTTCTGCTTACTGAGTCTCTTATCAGTCCCTCTGGCACTGGAAATGCCATGGCCCAGGTCTGGCCCCATGGGCTACAGAAGTGAGCTCCCAGTGCTCTTCTTGGTGTTCAGTCCAGAGCAGGTTTAAACAGGTCCAAAGAAAAAGAAAACCCACAGTCTGTGGAACATCTGTGCCTCAGCTAGCTAAAAACTAACTAAAAGCAAAGGAGAGCTCTGTCCCGTTGTCTGTCTGTCTGCAAACAACACAGTCCAGGAGGAGGATGCAGGGGAGCAAGTGACATTTCTGGTAACACTCCACGCTTCTTCTCTCCCCACTTCGCTCTTGGTACCAGTTTTAAATGTGCAAATCTTATTATCCAGCATAGACAGAACAGACAACTGGGGATACAAGCATCATATAGTTAACCTTGGACATTCCACCCCTTATCCTCAAATGTTCTTCTTACTATTAAAACTAATATATATTCTAACTCTACAAACACATACATTGTACATATCCAGCTATACACAGATAATGGTAGTAATAGTCTGCAAATAGTGATTTATACAGAGCTCTTAGTTAACAATTAGATCTCCCTGAGGTACACATTGTGTTATCTTTCTATATTATCTACCATGTGTATCCTGGTCCTTGAGTAAAGACAACTCCACTAATGGGTTTGTTTGTACTTGAGGCAGAATTGATCTAAACAGTTTTCCTTCATAAAGCCTTGATATCTACCACTGGGACTTTGTTTCTGTCTACTGTATGCAGGGTCTTAGATTGGGCAGGGCCCACTTGGTTGGTAGAGCTTCGGTTGTTATCTAATCAGGTGTTTTTGTCAGATGCTGCTCCTAATTTTTGAAAGATCCCCCACCTAATACTTTCAAGGTGGTTTTTAATAGTCCATTGTACTTCAATTTCTTTGTAGTTGGTACATGGTAGGGGATATGATACATCCACTCAATGCCATATTCCCTTGTCCAAGTGTTGATAAGTCTGTTCTTGAAATGAGTCCCATTGTCTGACTCAGTCCTCTCAGGAGTACCATGCCTTTAGGGATTTGTTTTTCAAGGCCTAGGATAGTGTTATGGGCCCTACCATGAGGTACAGGGTAGGTCTCCAACCATCTAATGGTGGTTTCTACTATTATGAGCACATAGTGCTTACTTTGGTGTGATGAGGTACTGTGATGTAGTTAATCTGCCAGACCTCCCCATACTTATATTTGGACCACCGCCCACTATACCAGAGGGGTTTCAGTTGCTTGGTTTGTTTTATCAAAGCACGTCTCACAGTCATGAATAATCTGAGAAATATTGTTCATTATTAAATCCACTTCTTGGTCTTGTGTTTATTTATAGATAGTATCTTTATCACAGGTAGTATCTTTATCCTGATGACCTGAGGCACCATGAGCTCATTTAGTTAGGAATAACGTTCTCTTGTGTTGTAATCTAAGTTTATCTTTGATACCTTTATTCTTGCAGCCTGATCTACTTGTTGATTGTTTTCGTGTTCCTCATTGGTTCTATTCCTGGGGATATGGATATCTACATTATGAATTTTCACAGGTAGTTTCTTTATTCTGGTAGTGATGTTTTCTTACTCCTCACCAGTCTAAACTTGTTTTCTTCTATGATGATAATTAGCCTTTTTCCACTTTTCTAGACAACTTCACAGAGCATTGGTTACTACCCATGAATTAGTGTGGAGGTAGAGTTTTGGTCACTTCTTTTTTTTCAGTAACGTCTAGGGCCACTTTATTGACTTTAAATTCAGCACGTTGAACTTGATTCACCTTTTTTTTCGGTACTTTGTGTAACCTGTTGCGTGGGGTTCCATATGGTTGCTTTCTACTTCCGGTTCATCCTTACAATGCAGTAAGATCTATTAGTAAAAAGAGGGTAGTGCGTTTCTCTTGCTGGCAGTTGGTTATATGGTAGAGCTTTTTTAGCACATGTTATTTGTTCTTGTTCCTCTTTGTTAGTGAGATTAAAGTTTTTATCTTCTGGACAGTTTGTAATTATCTCCAAAATCTTAGGGTGATTTAGTCTTCTAATACAGGTGCACTGTGTGGTGAGGGTAATCTATTTGTTCTATGTGGTATTGGTGATATGGTGGATAGAGGGAACCTTTGTTCTGAATATGCACCCCAGCACCAGTAGCTGAGGTGCTAGGAGGAGTTGTGTTTCAGTGCTGATCATCTCTGAGGCAGTTTGGACTCCTTCATAGACTGCTAAAATTTCCTTTTCTGTTGGAGAGTAGTTGGTTTCAGACCTTTGGTAGTTTTGATTTCAAAATCTTAGTGGTTGGTTGTCGCTGTAGGACACGTGAAAGCACGACGCGAGCCACCTGCTGCTTGCAAGGTAAAAAAGGCCCATTTATTATCTGACTCTGTCTTTTATACCTTCCCAAGGGTGACATTGGATTGGAGAGTGAATGGGCCACCTCTCCAAAGACATTGGACAAACCACCAGTACATCAAGTGTTCTCCACCCCCATAAAAGAATGTAAACAATATGTTGTTTACAGAAATTGTGTGGGAAAGTTCTCCAAAGGAATGTAAACTCAGAAGGCTTTAGGAAGTTTTAAGAATCAGGGTGACAGTTGGTCTTGAATTTCACTAGGTACTTTTTGCTAAAGGCTCCAGGATAGACTATGGCTCCTGGCTGCAGAGTTGAGTATGTTCTTCACATTTGGTCCTGTCCTGACTGGGTTAAGGGCTATTGTATAAGTGATCTTCTGTTTGATCTGGATAAAGGTTTGTTGCTGTTTAGGGCCCCACTGGAAAGTGTTTTTCTTGTGGGTGATTAGGTAAAGAGGGTTCATAATCTGGTTGTACTTGGGAAGTACAAAAGCCTATGGTGCTTAGAGAACGCTTGTGTTTCTTTCTTGTTGATTGGTGGAGACATTGTTGTGATCTTGTTGATGATATCAGTGGTAATCTGACACTACTAATCTTGTCATTTTACTCCCAGGAACTGGATCTCTTGAGCAGGTCCCTTGATTTTGCTCTTTCCAGGAGAATCTGGATGATATTTTTTCCTTTCTTAGGCACTTCTGCTGCCATGTTCTCCCACACAATGATGTCATCAATGTACTGCAGATGTTCTGGAGCTTCACCTTTTTCTAGTGCAGCTTGGATAAATTCATGGCAGATTGTGGGGCTGTGTTTCTACCCCTGAGGTAGTCACTTCCAGGTGTACTGCATGCCCCCCCCAGGTGAAAGTAAACTGAAGCCTGCATTCTGCTGCCAGAGGAAAGAGAAAAATGCATTAGTAATGTTAATAGTGCCATACCATTTTGCTGCCTTGGACTTTGTACTGGAGTTCTAACATATCTGGTACAGCAGCGCTCAGTGGTGGAGTTACTTCACTCAAGGTATGATAGTCTACAGGCAATCTTCATTCTCATTCAGATTTGTTCAGAGGCTAAATGGGGTTGTTAAAGGGTGAGTGGGTTTTGCTGACCACTCTTTGGTTTTTCAGCTCATGGAACATTTTGTAGATGGGGATCACAGCATCTTGAGTTGTTCTGTACTGTTGGGGGTGTACTGTTGAGGTGGTAATTTATATTCATTCTTCTTTTATCTTCAGGAGTCCTACTGCAGATGGGTTTTCTGATAGTCCAGGAAACTACAGGTGTTTAACTGCTTAATGTTTTCTGCCTCTACAGCCACTATCCTAAATGCTTACCTGAGTTCTTTTGGGTCTTTGAAATATCCACTTTGGAGGAAGTCTATGCCCAAAATGCATAGGGTTTCTGGGCCAGTTATAATAGAATGTTTCTTCCACTTATTTCCAGTCAGGCACACCTCAGCTTCTACTAAAGTCAAATCTTGTGATCCCCCTGTAACACCAGTAATAGAAATGGATTCTGTCTTTTTCTTGATGGGATTAGTATGTACTGTGCACCAGTGTTACTAAAGCCTCATATTTTTGTGGTTCTGATGTGTCAAGCCAACAAATCCACAGAGTCCAAAAAACAGGATTTTCCCTAGCCTCTCCCTAGTTAGAGGTAGGGCTCCTCTAAGCCTGGTGATCCTTCCTTCCCTGGGTATATGTTTTGGAGGTTCCCTCAAGGGGATTTGATATATCATCATCATCATCCATGATAGTTCGTTTACAGGCTACTGGAGTTGCTTCTTTTTTGATGGAACTTCCTCTCTGAGTCTTATTGTTTTCTAATTCAAGTACCCATCATGCCAGAGCAGCAGTAGATTTTCCATCCCATTTCTTCATGTTTTCTCCATAATCACACAGAAAGAACTACAGCTCAGGTCATGGGGTGTGCCTCCTCTCCCCATCTGTGGGACATCTATGTTTGGTACCAGAACCTCTGATTTGTATTGCCAAGATTTGGAGAAATCCCTCTTTCATCTCCTCCCTGAGTTTATTGTGATTCTCCTCTATCTTATCGTCTAGTTTCCGCAGACCTGTTTCTACAGATTCTTGCATGTGTTGGGCCGTGCACAGCATCTGCATATGGAGCTTCTTCGCCATATCAAACAGGGTTCCCTCAATGCTATCCCACTTTATTGTTAACAGAGCATATTCTTGTGGTCTAAGTCGTACAAATTTTCACCACATAACAGGTGTACATGATACTAAGTCTGGATTTACAGTTTTTAGGTCATCTGAGAAGACAATTTCTGTCACTGTCATTTTTCTCTAATGTTGAATCTCTTGTTCTATGGTATTCCACTGGGTTTGCTGCATATAGAGATTGTCTGTACACAGATATCTTTTTGCCACACTTCCCAGCACCCGAGCCCAGAGACTGTGAGGGTTAGCCCCTCTCATAATTCCTTGGTCGATAACTGGATCATGTGACAGGGATCCTAAATGCCTCACTTCGCTACCATCTAGAATTGTAGTCTCACTTGTAATATCCTTGACAGAGTAATCAACTAATTACAGATTTATTAGGTTGTTGAGTGTATTTCTTTCTTAGACCACAAAGGTCCTTCAGGGAAAAGGACTTAAGAGTGACTGCTGATTTTGTTCTTGGTTTTGAGGGTACTTCCCCCAGATCATCACCATCCACAGGTTGATTACTTTTAAATGTGTGTTTTCTGCCTGTCGTGGTAGGAGCAACAGCCATTGGTTGAGGCGCACTGTTTGGTTTAGTTGCTGGTTTAGGCGCTGGTTTAGGCTTGTTGTCTGCTTTAGCTACAACCTGAGCAGCTGGGGTGTTGGCTGCAGCCTGAGTGACTGGGATAGCTGCTGATTTACCTCCCTGCTCTCCTGCCTCTATCTGCTGTCCTACAGTAGCTAATAGTATGTGATAACCATAGGTCAAGGCCCAGCTTATTGTAATGATACTTTTCTCCTTAGAGTCATCATGGCACTTCTCTTCCAGGTATTTCCCCACCTCAACTGGGTTCTGAATTTGTTCATGTGGAAAATTCCAGGCTACAGGGTCAGAAAATTCCTTCAGGGTTTGGTCCATATCCTCCCATTTTCCACACCACTCAGGATTTTTCACACCTGGGTCTACTTCTGGGTTAGGGGTCTCATCAGCTCTTCTGGATATCTCAGCCCTAATTCTAGACCAACTGTAGACCATATAAAGGAAGCTTATCAAATTAAATACCAGGACAGTGCTAACTTTAACATTCAGGGGAAACTGAACACTCTTTAAAAATGGCATAACAGATTTAAAGAGGAAGAAGGAAAAGAAAGGCTGAAAAGCCTCATCCCCTGTTCCTCCTCTAACAAACTGGATGCAATTACTAATAAACTCCCAAAACATGCTACTGAAACAAGGACACTGGGCAGGACAAAGAAACCATAACCTATACTTATCTTGAACAGACTCCAGTACTATTGTAAACTCCCTGTAAATGATTATCACTGAGCCCATGTCTGAGATTGAAAGACAAGATGTTTTCTAGTACCATCTGTGTAGCAGTTGCCCTTTGGGCAGTTTTCCTTATCTCCTGTTAATGCCACATGACTCAGAAGTAACTCTCCAGGAGCCAGTTTTGTGATCAAAGACACACCTCATGACTCAGAATGACATCAGTCGATTGTGAGATGCTCCACCCAGGGTGGTGGAGCTAAGCCTAATTCCCACCTATATATATCCTGGGATTTCTAGACAGAAAAAGAGCTTTCCCACAAGTTTCCAAGAGGACATAGCTGGGGTTTTCCACTGGACTGAATACACTTGTTCTACAGGACCACTGTACAAACAGAAACCACATCTGCCACTCTAAGAGGACTGCAGTCACTCCAATTTGGACTGCTACCACACCGGCCAAGGGAGCGTCAAGTTGTATTCTGACTTTGTCGGTGGTCTTCCTTCTGAATTATTGCATGTATTTTGTCTCTATTCCTTTTTCCCAATAAATTATGTTTCTGACTTGGAGTCTCTCACTGGTTTTGCTTTCAAACCAGAAGAGCCCAGTACAATAGTTATTCTAATCCATGGTCTGCTGCTGTAAAAACTACGTGTTATGGACAATACTGGAGCTATTTCTGGATAAGAAAATAATCCTAGGGACTAGAAAGGTATTAAAACCTCAAAAAAGCCTAGAGACCAGAACCACATGAAGGCCTCCACCCTGAGAGACATTATGAATTCAAGCAACATGGCTACTGACTGCTTTATCTTAATATAGAGTAAGCACAACTAAAATGCAATCAGTACAGATTTTTTCCACTTTCTCAAGCCACACATTGGGTGCCAAAAAATTGTATTTGTCCTGGTTTAGGGTAATTTTAGGAGGAAAACCTCTAAGGGGGCTTCCTCTAGAAAAACAGATTTAAGCGGCCCCTCCCCCAACTGGTTTGGGAAAAATATTTCCTTCGAGAAAAGTAGAAAAAACTATTTATTTAACAGGCAATGCATTTACCAGTACAAAAACTGAACAGTATTAAAAAATAAAACTTCTTGTCACTCCAAAAGAGATAATAACCTCACAAAAGTCCCTTTTGTGGGCTTTAGTTCTGCTTACTGAGTCTCTTATCAGTCCCTCTGGCACTGGAAATGCCGTGGCCCAGGTCTGGCCCCATGGGCTACAGAAGTGAGCTCCCAGTGCTCTTCTTGGTGTTCAGTCCAGAGCAGGTTTAAACAGGTCCAAAGAAAAAGAAAACCCACAGTCCGTGGAACATCTGTGCCTCAGCTAGTTAAAAACTAACTAAAAGCAAAGGAGAGCTCTGTCCTGCTGTCTGTCTATCCACAGACAACACAGTCCAGGAGGAGGCAAGTGACGGTTCTTGTAACAAACTCCACGCTCCTTCTCTCCCCACTTTGCTCTTGGAACCAGTCTTAAATGTGCAAATCTTATTATCCAGCATAGACAGAACAGACAACTGGGGATACAAGTATCATATAGCCAACCCTGGGCATAGCTAATGTTGATTTCATGTACTGGTGGAGTATCTTATCTGTATGATAACACTGAAAAGAAGCAACTAAATAAACATCAAAAGAAAGGATGGAAAGAGGAATTTACCACTGACCCTTCAGTTATCAGGAACTGTCACACTACAGAATAGGAGGGCCTTGTGAGGACATAAAATATATAAACTTAATCTGCAGTATGGTATGTACTTTAAGAAAACGGATCAAGGGTCAAACCAAGCAATAGAATTCTCAGAACTTGTAAACTTGAAAGAATGTTTGAATATGTATAACCCTCTTGAGTATTTTCAATACAATGAACAGGTCTATAAGAATAACTGTAGTTAACCCATGGGTGTCTGGCAGTTGCCAAGCACCCAGCCCACTGTTTACTGTCCCTTTTATCCCTGATTAAACATTCACAAATTTTAAAGAGTGAGCCTTGTTTCTCACACAGTTTAATCAAAAACCTTCATTTTGGGTACAATAAGAGTGAAAAGGGTTTGTGTCCCACCCCAGCACTGGAAGGGGGAATGAGGAGCCCTGAGGGGTGCTCTGAAAATGAAGTAGACATCCCTGAGGGGAATCAATGCCCCCGAGTGCTGCCAGTGTCTCCCAGTGTCACAGCACACTCTTGAGGGTGTTACAGGGGGTCCCACTGTGCCTTGTAGGGTCCTGACACATCCATATTGGTCATTTGTGGATCCCGAGTTGGGGCAAGTCCAGGGGACACCTGTGGGGGAGATTCCAGTTGTGGGAACCAGGGTGGGAGGGTGACAGTTGTGGATGATGTGTCCCAGTCAACCTCGTACTCACCCCCTGCCCACTCAGTGCCCCTCACATGGGGGTCCAGCACCAGCCCCTCCTCTGGGGGAGTCCTGTGGGGTTAAGGGTGGGGGGGGGTTGGGTGGTATCTCGGGAGGGGGAAAAAGGGAATCCCCGCAAGAGCCCCCCCCACTCACCAGTCCTGGGGCTTCCTGGCAGCTGCAAGGAAAAGGGGAGGGGGTGATGGAGGGGACCCTGGGACCCCTGAACCTTCCTGGAACCTCGGCAGCTCCAACCAACCACAGGACCCCCAGATCCCCACTGCAGCCCTGATTCGCACCGGATCCCTGATCTCTGCTCTCACTCTGGGGGCTTCCTCTCACTCCAGGACCCCCATCCCCCCACATTGTCACCCACCCCGGCGGTGCCACCAGACACAGCCCCTAGTGACAGCCAGGAGCAGGAGCAGAAACAGGAGGGTCCTGCCGACATTCACAGCCACTGCTGGGGTCAGATGGGGACACACCAGGGTCATCCTGAACTATGGGGGTCATTAACAGCTTGGTGACTGCTTGTGAGCCCACCTGTGACTAAGGGTGAGCAAGGGGTCATCTCCAGGGTCAACTCTGGGCTGAGTGCCCGGAACACATGGTGTCTATCCTGTCCCAGCTGGTTGGTGGCCACGCACTGGTAGGTGCCTGAATGTCCCACTTTGATGTCCCCGAGATCCAGGAGGGGATCTGGGCCACCTCCTGCCCGTTGTGCAGCCAGGTGAAGGTGACAGGGGCTGAGCCCACCTGCACCAAGCAGCGCACGGTCACGGGGTCACCTGTGTGCACCTGGTGTGCCAGGGGACCGGGGGTGATGGTGGCATTGGCCGTGGGCACTGCAGAGACAGAGAGAGGGCTGGCACCTGGTGAGGTGGGATGGGGATGCTGTGGTTGGGGTAAACCCCAGCCTGAGGGTCCTTCTCACCCAGGACAGTGACAGTCAGGGGGAAACTCTTGGTCACACTGTCCCCATTGCTGACTCAGCACTGATACTGGCAACTGTCACAATGTGCCACAGCTCCAGGTAGGGGCCAATGCCCAGTGGTGCCCCCGAGCCCTCCCAGTGCCAGGAGAATGAGAGGGGACCTGTCCCTGCAGCCAGCACACAGCTCAGCACCAGGCTGTCCCCCAGTGCCACCTGTGCCCTGGGGGGCTGTGACCACAGTGACGCGCCTGCGAACGAGAGCCCTGCTGGGTGGACAGACCCCAGGGGACAGTGAGGGACTCAGAGGATGGTCGGAGACAGGCAGGGAAAGCCCAGTGAGGGAATGAAGGAGAGGGGCTGCAGAGACAGAAGTAGCTTGGAAAGGAACTCCAAGTAAGGATGGGGGGTTCAGGGAGGGGACACCTTGAGAGGGATGGGGATGACACCCGCTGGACAGGAAAGTAAATTAATATTCCATCTAAAATGTTAAGTGAGCTTGACACAGATGTAGATGACACCCATCATGCGGTTCTGCAAAACAGAGCTGCCACTAATTTCCTTCTTCTAGCACAAAGACATGGGTATGAAAAATTTGAAGACATGTGCTGCATGAATTTGGCTGACCACTTTCAATCAATTCACAGTTATCACAATTAAAAGACAACATGAAGGAACTTGTTATGGTAGACCTTCCGTTTGCTAATTGGCTCAATTTTTTAGGTTTTGCTAGTTGAGTCAAAGATTTAGTTCATTTTGCTATTGTATTTTTACTTATTACTATGATTAGTTTAGTCTCTATACTGTGTTTATTATAGTGTATGCAGAAGATAGTGCACTGTGCCTTCAAGTCAGCCTGGGTAGCTCTGAAAAAAAAGAGGGAATTGTTATAGAATTTCTGAGAGACAGAGAGCATGATTTATGTCTGGAGTGAGACTTGAGCTACCCACTCAGACTAGGCCCTGATAAGTGGCATTGATGGGGGCTCGAAGCCTTTGGTGCAATGAGAATTCAGTTGTGGCGCAGTTAGAAATTATGTTAAGGTAACTGCAAAGTAATGAGCTATCCGAGCATGAATTAGAGTAGAGCTGCAGTGTGAAATTTTGACCACCTTAAGGCAAAGGTAAACAATGTTAGCATGCCAATCAGAGTGCCTTTGTAAACTGTAAACTATAGGGAAGTGTATATGAACTGCCATCTTATCACAAATAGAGGGGAGAACGTTGCATTAATCATATTGGTTGGATGTGCGTTCTGTCCTGTCCAGCTCATCTGATTTTATGAGGTCCCTGGCTTTTCACCCTCACCCGCCTCATGGCCTCTGTGCCATATCCACATGGTGCTTTTCCCCTTGCTCCTGTCCCCTTGCTCCTGTCCTGTCCTGTGTCTCTGTTCCTATCCCCACAGCTGCCCCAGCTCCAGTATGCCTCTCTCCACATTCCTTTCTCTACAGTCCTGTTATGAATAAATTCAGTTTTATATTGAAAATGTTAATTAAAATGCTGTTAACTGTTCAAACCCTGTTAAAATCCCCTTTATGTGCACCCTTGTTATGTTTCCCCCTTGCCTCGCTTGTCCTTCACTTTGTGACCGTCGGGTTTTTTACTGCCGCTGCTCCCCAAAATGGCGGCCGCTTCACCTCCGGTAATATGCAAATCGCGAACTGTACGCGAAATCCCGAAAAGAGCCCCAAGGAAAATGAGCCACACCAACTTTGGGGCCACGGACCGGATCGGACAATCAGCAAGAGGTCCCTGGACATAGCCAGACCCACAGAACAGCCGCCGACATGCCGCCCTAACTTAAAGAGTGTGACTGCGGAATCAGGACCCCAGACAATGAGCCAAAAATCGCCTTCCTGGGCACGCCCGCGAGGACAGAAGCCCCGGTTCTGCTGCCTAGCGGACCTGATCTCCTCCTCCTCAGCGTCACCAAGTGGGAGCAGCGGTGGTGTGCGCGACCCCTTGGGCCCCCAACCCAGAGCTGTTCACTCAATAAAGGCCTTAAAAAGGAGCAGGTCTCCTGGCCCATTTATTTCAGCTGGGGGCTCGTCCAGGATCTGTGCCACACCTGAAGAGGACACCAGGATTGGGACGGCCGCCCTTCCTGGGCCTCCAGGACTGCTGGACAGATCCAGACAGAGAGGGACCAACTCGGGGACCAACGACACAGAGGAGCACCGGAGGGTGAGAACCCCAGTGGTGGGCGTGGGAGACGAGCAAGTGGGGTGTGAGTGAGACGAGGGCTGGCAGCTCGGACCCTCAAAGCGACAGTGAACCCCTAGTACTGCGGTTCCGGACTCCCACGAGGGGGCCGGCCGGGAACGGGGGGAAGCGAAAGGAAGTGGAGTGAAAGAGGCGTCTCCCGGGGTTATTAAGGGCCCCTCCCGAGCGTGCAAGGGATAGCCAGTGTGAGTGGCACGCGAGGGGTTAGGTTCCCCCGAAGGAAACGGAGCAGCTTGGGTAGGTCCGGGCGTGGGGACTACCCAGGCATTGTGTGAGTCCCACGCAGTTACTGGGTGCCCCCAGGCACTGCCGGCATCGAGCGCTCACGAGGGCCCTGACTTCCTAGGGTCGAGCCAGAAGCGCCATAGGTGGCGTGCTGCCACGGTCCCAGGGAGGGGGGCTGTAAACCCACACCCGAGGGCACCGGGGTGGGGAGTTTGGTGGAGGGCAAGGATAGGCGCCACGCACACCCACACGCATCCTTATCGGCTAGGCCACTTTGCTGGGGAGAGGTGGTCAAGCCCGTTCGGGCGGACGGCGATAGGGGGAACAGACCGGAGTCTCCTGGGCCCTTCCTGCCTCCGTGATCAAATCGAGGAAGGGGCCGTAACCAGAACAGGGCAGTCTGACCCGGGGGAGGATTTGTCCAACCCGGCGGGAGGTCAGGCCAAGGAAGGTCCTGGCGCAGGGGGCTTCTGGTACGGGATACCCTGGCTGGTGTGGCCTAACAAGTGCCCAGGAGTAGGCAAGGCATGGGGGTACATAGGGGGTCATACCACTAGGGTGGGCCCTGGCATCGAACTAGCCTAGGGGGTGGGCCTAGGGAGTCGGTGCTGAAGGAGTGAGTGCGGGGCATCGGGCTGGCCTAGGGGGTAGGCCTAGGGAGTTGGTGCCGTAGTTCCCTCCCTCGTCTTGTGAAACAAACGGGCAAATCCGTGGGGGCACCCGCCTCATAGAAGAGGACGGAGGGAAGAGGTGTGTGATCACCCGGGTGAGCGAGTGTGAGTGTATTCTTGTGTGTTTGTTCCCTGGAGTGTAAGGAAGGTGTGAGTATTTGAGAGGGATTAAGTTAGATTGGGGGGGAAAAGGTTTGTGTTGGAGTTGAGCAGTTTCGTTTGAGGAGTGTGTTAAGTTTTTGGTTCCCTCCTTCGTTTTGTAAATCAAACAGGCAAATTTGTGGGGGCGCCCGCCTCACGGAAAAGGAAGGAGGGAAAAGAAAAAGGGATTTTGTGTTGCCTGTCAGTAATTTTCCATTCGGGTAGGGGCACCTTAAAGGGATTTAAGTTAGAAGTTTAAAAATGGGAAAGTGTGTAAGTAAGAGAGGAATTCCCCAAGACGAAGAAGTGAAAAATATCCCCATGGAGAGCCCATTAGGGCAGATGTTAGACCGCTGGGAGTCACAGGAGGCCACCAAGACACTAGATTAAGTAAAAATGATCTATTATTGCACTGAGATTTGGCCTAAATACAAATTACCAGGGAAGTGGCCTTGGTGTGGAACGAATGACCAGTGGATGTGCTCCCAGCTGAATAATTATCTAAAAACACAGGAGGCTCCAGATGTGGAGCAGATGGAATATGCAGCATGCTGGCTGAAAAATATAAGCCATGAGAGTGCTAAAATCCATAAGTTAAAGAAAAAGGGAGAGAATGAGGAGGAAAGTGGAGGGAAACAAACCACCCATAAGACCTGGGATCCCCTAGACCATCTACCGCCTCCTCCACCCCCACTTTACCCAAATCTGAACCTCAACCCTTTACCTCCCTTATTAGCCCCTCCAGCTGTCATCCCACTACCACCCCCATCTAATGTCCCTGTATTTCCAGACCCTAACCCTGTACCTACTCTTCCAACACCCACCTCAACTGCACCCCCAACTTCTCTTTCTGGGCTGACTCCTTCGGCAACATCCCCCAATTCTCCTCCTCCTCCAACACCATCCTTGATTCCACCGAAGGTCCCTGACCCTGGGGTGGAACCTTCCCCCGCCCCTATAGTAACTCTCCCTATTTCCCTGAGTGAACCCCCACACCAGAACCCAGCTTCAGGCTCTAACTCACTGAGCTGGCCCTCCTCTACAGCACCGACATCCATCCCCTTACCACCTCTGGACTGGGACTCGAACACACCTGCCTTAGCAGTTCAGAATAGTGAAGGTCCTTGGTGTAACACGAGGTCTAGAATGATGAAGCCCGAAAAGATGATGCCTCTCAGGGAGGTGCCTATGAGGAGAGCGCTGGGAGGAGTGGGATTTGTGAATGCGCCACTCACGGCCTTGGAGGTACGGAGTTTTAAGAAGGAGCTGGGGAATTTGGTAGAAGATCCTGTGGGGATCTCCAACCAGGTGGATCAGTTTTTAGGACCTAACATCTACACCTGGGGGGAGTTGAATTCCATCCTAAACATTCTATTCTGTCCTGAGGAAGTTAGGATGATAAGAGCAGCAGGGGTACGAATCTGGGAATGGCAAAATAGGATGGGTCTCCCTGGAGATCTGAAAATGCCCTTGGTAGACCCTGGGTGGGCTTCCAACCGCGAAGAGGGTAGGAGGAATATGAAGGATTATAGGTCGCTGATAATCCGAGGAATAAAAGAATCTGTTCCCCGAAGCAGCAATACTAAGCTGGCCTTTGAGGGGACACAGGAGAAGGATGAGCCACCTGCAAATTGGCTCAACAGGCTAAGGAGGAACTTCCAGCTCTACTCAAATATAGACCCTGATAGTCCAGAGGGGCAGGTGCTTTTAAGAGTACAGTTTGTGACAAAAGCATGGCCTGATATACGGAGAAAGCTGGAGAAAATCGAAGATTGGCAGGAGAAGGGGATAAATGAGTTGTTGAAGGAAGCTTTGAAGGTCTACTTAAGAAGGGAAGAGGAGAAAGTTTGGACCAAGGCTAAAATTATGGTAGCAGTGGCTTGGGAAAGTGTGGGAGCTGAGAGTCATACCTCGGCGAGGCCCATAGGGACGAACCAAGACAGATTCATATCCTCGGGAGGGCGAAATTGGGAGAAGTCAGGACCAAGGAGGGAAGGAGGGAGACTGGGAAGGATGGAAGGGGGATCGAATGGAAGGACGTGTTATTATTGTGGAGAGGACGGACATTTTAAAAGGGACTGTAAGAAGTTACAGAGGGATGAGGAGATTTCAAGGGAACAGGAGGCCCTAGAATGGGTCTTGAGAGGGGATGATTAGGGGTGTCAGGGGCTCTATGTGTTGGGGGACCCCATGAAACATCAAGAGGAGCCCCTAGTAAATTTTAATGTGGGTCCCCAGGGTGAAGATTTTGAATTTCTGGTAGATACAGGAGCCGATCGATCTAGCATAAACAAATTACCAGCAGGAACAAGCATTGGAAATAAGACATGTGAAGTACTGGGGGCAGAGGGAAAACCATTCCAACCATTCCAAGCCCCAATCATAGAAGATGTAAGGATTCAAGGGAATTCCAGACAGTGTGTGGTGGACATACTCTATTTGCCTAGCCTGGAAACTAATTTATTAGGCAGAGATTTACAGGTTTTACTGGGGGTGGGAATCCTCCCAGAGAATGGGAAAATGGTTGTAAAGCTGATGAGACTAACCCAGAGAGATCTGGAGGAAATAGATCCTAAAGTGTGGGCAGAGGAAGGGAAATATGGATATCTAAATATAATACCTATAAAGGTGGAAATGCATAAAGACACCCCCCCTATAAGGGTAAAGCAATACCCTATTTCAGTAGAAGGGAAGAGAAGGCTGGCACCTGTGGTAGACCATCTGTTAAGGGAAGGCATTTTAGAACCTTGCATGTTGCCACATAATACACCTATATTGGCAGTTAAAAAGGCAGAAGGGAAATACAGACTAGTACAAGACTTAAGGGAAGTGAATAAGAGGACTATTGCCCAACATCCACTGGTACCCAACCCATATACCTTACTGAGTCAGATTCCCAGAGAACATATCTGGTTTACAGTAATAGACCTAAAGGATGCTTTTTGGTCATGCCCTCTGGTGGAGGAGTGTCGGGATTGGTTCACCTTTGAATGGGAATATCCAGACAGGAATAGGAAGATGCAATTGAGGTGGACACACCTACCTCAGGGATTTACGGAATCTCCAAATTTGTTTGGGCAAGCTCTAGAGGAGCTATTGGAGCAATTTCAGCAGGAAGAAGGGACCAAGATATTGCAATACGTGGATGATCTATTAGTATCAGGAGAGCAAGAGAGGAAAGTCAGGGCTGTGAGTGTACGGCTATTGAACTTTTTAGGAGAAAAGGGGCTGAAGGTATCACGGGACAAAGTGCAATTTGGAGAATCAGAGGTCACTTATTTGGGGCACATAATTGGAGGAGGGTATAAGAGGCTGAGCCCTGAGAGAATAGTAGGGATTGTGTCTATTCCAGCTCCCAAAACAAAGAGGGATGTGCGGAAGCTTTTGGGGCTATTTGGATATTGTAAGCTATGGCTGGATAATTATTCACAGAGTGTAAAGTTTTTATACAATAAACTAGTAGACCCAGAGCCAATTGAATGGACATCAGATGATGACCAAAGATTGCAGGATTTAAAAAGCAAGTTGTCCTCAGCCCCAGTATTAAGTTTGCCTGACCTCAGGAAAGACTTTGATTTGTTTGTGAGTGCAGAAGAGGGAATTGCTTAAGGGGTACTTGCCCAAGAATGGGGAGGGTCCAGAAAACCAGTAGCATTTCTATCAAAGCTACTGGACCCGGTGGCTAGGGGGTGGCCTAGCTGTCTCCAGGCAATAGCAGCTGCAGCAATCCTGATAGAAGAAGCCCAGAAGTTAACACTACAGGGGAAAATTAAAGTGCACACACCACATGATATCAGGACAATCCTCAGCCAAAGAGCACAACAATGGCTCATAGACCCTAGAATTTTAAGATATGAGGTGATGCTAATAGACACTGAAAATCTAAGTCTTGACACCTCTAAATGTATTAATCCTGCTCAGTTCCTCTCCGGAGAGCCAGAGGACAAATTGGAACATGATTGTGTGGAATTGATAGACATGCAGACAAAAGTAAGGGAAGACCTTGGGGATGTCCCTTTACCGTACGAGCGAATATTGTTTACAGACGGGTCCTCTAGAATAGTTGCTGGGAAAAGAGCCTCCGGGTATGCAATAATAGATGGGAAGAATATGGAAGTGATAGAAAAAGGGAAGCTGTCTTCAACTTGGTCAGCCCAGTGCTGCGAGGTCTATGCTTTGAAAAGAGGATTTGATTTATTAGAGGGGGATTATGGTACTATTTATACTGACTCACAGTATGCATTTGGTATAGTCCACACGTTTGGAAAGATATGGGAAGAAAGAGGGTATTTAAATTCAAAAGGTAAAGGCCTAGTGCATACTGAGCTTGTGAAATTAGTGCTGAAATCTTTGCAGAAACCATCTGAGATAGCAGTGGTACATGTAAGAGGACATCAAAGTGGGGATACCCTGGAAATAAAAGGAAACAGGCTAGCAGACCAGGCAGCCAAGGAAGCAGCTTTAGAACAGGGGGAACCAATTAGGATCCTAAGGTTGGAGAGAGGGACAGAACAAGGAGAGGATGAAGTTGAGCCAATATTCAGTGAAAAGGAAAGGAAAGCTATAGAGGAACTAAAGTTACATCAAGGGAAGCAGGGGGAGTGGCTAACTCCAGATGGGAGGAGATTTTTAAACCAAGCACTAGCCCGGAAGATACTAACTGAGATACACGAACTGACACACTGGGGAACCCAGGGGTTATACGACCATTTCCTCAGGGAAAACCTCTGTATAGGAATATATGATCTGGCCAAAGAAATAACTAAAGGATGTATAATCTGCCAAAAGATAAATCAGAAAGTAATGAGAAAGGTAGAACCTGGAGGAAGAGAATTGGCTCTCAGACCTTTCCAAAATATCCAAATAGACTTCACTGAAATGCCTCCAGTACAAGGGTACAAACATCTATTAGTAATGATAGATCACCTCACCCACTGGATGGAAGCTTTTCCCACAAAGAAGGAAACTGCAGAAGTGGTCGCAAAACTGATCCTGGAGGAGGTCCTTCCCAGATATGGTCTAGTAAATACTATTGATTCTGATAGGGGACCTCACTTTGCTGCTCAGGCATTACAGCAGGTAATCAAGGCATTGGGGATAAAATGGAGGTTACATACTCCATGGCACCCCCAGAGTTCAGGCCAAACCAAGCGAATGAATAAGACCTTGAAAAATGTATTAACCAAATTAATAGCAGAGAACAAACTGAATTGGCTCAAGTGTTTAACTCTGGCTCTATTCCATATTCAAACAAGGCCTAGAGCAGACTTAGGAATGTCCCCTTACGAAATGATGTTTGGGCTCCCCTTTCTGCTATTCCCATACAGTGTTGGCAACTATGATGATGGAGAAGAGGCTACCCGTAAATATCTAAGAGCTATTGGGAGGACTCTATAGGGTCTCAGGAAAAATGGGTATATGTTGCAGAGGATAGATAGATATGATTGTTAGCTAGCCAAATGTCACTTCTACCCTTGGATGAATCCTGGAGTGAAATGGACTGTTCCATCCCACCCCGCAAGAGATTGTGGTTCATCCTGTCTCTTCTACCCTTGGATGAATCCTGGAGTGAAATGGACTGTTCCATCCCACCCCGCAAGAGATTGTGGTTCATCCCGCACCTCTGTACCTGCCCCTAAAACAGAGTCTGTAACCCCATTGGCCCATGCCTTGTCCCAGCCCACCTGGGAGCCCCTGATAAGGGGGCTCCGAGGGGCCATGCGGCCTCTTGGACTTCCTCCCTCTTCCCCTCTAGGACTCCCTCCCTCCCTGGGGCTTCCCCTCTCCTAAACCCTCCGTTTCTCTCTCCCCTCCCCCGTCCTCCTAAGCCCAGCCACGTGCTACGCCTGAGAGCACGAGGCTTGGGCATTCCTGAATCTTTGAATAAACCTCTCTCCCCAAGAGCAAGCGTCAGAGATCTCTGCCTCACTACACCCAAACCGTGCAGAGGAGCATACTCTTCCCTCAACTGACGCCCGACGTGAAAGAAAAAGGAATCCACGAATCTCGACACCTCCATGCACGGTAATTACCTGTGATAGTCTCCTCTTCGCTCTGAGCACAGGCTGTCGTTACTAAGCAACGTAGAAGCCTTATCTCTTTAAAGTTTGCCGAGGCAATTTACCCTCGAGCACCATCGCCCGTGAATAGCGGGCTTTTGGAGCTCTTGGGACTGCCCGAGCAAGGAGCTGTGAGCTGGTGGCACATGGCCACGTTAAGAGAGCGCACCGAGCACTGCCTAGCACTGCCTGCACTGGAAGCCCCGAGGGGGGAGGTCTGAAGGTCCCGAGCACGGAAAAGCCGTCCGAAGAGACGCCCGGAGCTCTGAGGGGACCTGTGCAGAATCCTGAGGAGAGGGTCTCTGCTTTTGCGAACTTGAGGTGAGCTACACAGGTCTAAAATATGGGACAATCCCACTCTACCCTAGATAGAGATCTCTATAAACAATTGAACCATCTTTTACGTAGTTATAACAGTACTTTGCCTAAGAAAGAGTTAAAATCCCTCTTGGAATGGGTCCTGCCCCACTTCCCTCATACTGATCGATCAGCCGCCTTTACCAAAGAATTCTGGGACTCAGTAGGTGATAAGCTTTTTATTGAGATTTATAGGAGAGACGCCGTTGCTTGCGAGTTACTCCCAGCTTTTAAAGCTGTGGCCAAATTGTTCGTTCCGCGAAAGCCGGTCCCGGCCATGTGGCCGGCCCGCGCAGCTGCTGACGACCGCGCCGCGATCCCCTTCTGCCCCGCCCCTCCCCCTCCTGCCGCGGCCCCGGCCGCAACCGCCGCAGCTGCCCCCCTAAGTGACGCGGTTCCCGCCGCCCTCGCCCCTGCGACCCCACACCCAACCCCCGCGCCGCGCCGCCTGCCGCCGGCCCCCGCGGCCGCTTCCACCCCTGCTGCTTCCGCCACGACCGCGACCCCACCCCCAACCGCCACGGCCGCCCCTGCCCCGGTGACCCCCCCCCGCGCCCCCCCGATCCCCGCGCCGCGCCGCCTGCCGCCGGGCTCGGCGGCCCCCGCCGCGGCCGCCCCCGCCCCTCCCGCCCCTCCCGCCACGGCCGCCCCCGCCCCTTCCGCCGCGGCTGCCCCCGCCGCGGCCGCCCCCGCCCCTCCCGACTCCACCGTGACCCCACCCCCGGCCCCCGCGGCTGCCGCTCCTGTCCCGGCCCCTGCCCCGCCCCCCCCACTGGCCGCGGGGCTCGTGCCCGCCCTGGCTCCCCCCGAAAACCCTCTAATAGCAGCGGCTGTTGCTACTTTCGCTGGCTTCCTACAAAGCGGCTTCGCCACGTTTCTACAAACGCTCGACCCGGCACTCGCAGCCGCCGCCTTGCCACCGCTGCCCACGCCGGGAGGGCGCGTGGCCACGCCCCCAATTCCGGACGTGCGGCAGGAAGCACCGGGAAGCCCGGTGCGCCCACCCCAGCCCGAGCCCCGGCCGTGGGGGGACACCCCGGGTCCCCGCGCCTCGACCCCGCCACCCCCCGCCCCCCGGCAACCCCCCCGCGGTGCGAGCCTGACCCCAGAGAGCTCCGGCAGGGCGGCAGACGCGGCTGCCATCTTGGTTCGGCCGGCGGACCACGTGGTGCGCCCCTCGCATGCGCAGTTCACGGTGCCCCCGGTCCGGCCGGTCCCCGTCGCCTCTGCCGCGCCGCCGATAGAGCCTACCACTCCCGCCGCGCCCCGTGCCGCGACCCCACCACCCCCCGCCTCTCGGCAACCCCCCCGCAGCGCGGGCCCAACATCAGATGGCTCCGGCGGGGCGGCAGATGCGGCCGCCATGTTGGCTCGGCCGGCGGAACACGTGACGCGCCCCGCGCATGCGCGGTTCGCGGTGCCCCCGGTCCGGCCAGTTCCTGCCGCCTCTGCCGCGCCGCCGATGGAGCCTGCTGATCCCCACGCCGCCCATGCCGCGATGTGCGATCAACCAGAACCCCCGAGCTCAGCGGCGGCGCCGGCAGGACCCCCGGAGCCGCCAGAAGGAGTGCCACTGCCGCGGCCGGGGAATCCCCAGTCACTTCCGGGTTCGCCGCTAAGTCCCTCCGCGCCGGATACCCACCCGGAATTCTTTCCAGCCACGCAACAAATAGTTCCCCTCACACCACCGCCCCCGCCGCCCCTGGATGCCTCTGCCCTAGGGCCACCAGCAGCTTCTCTGAAACCACAGCCTACAAACCCCACAAACTCCCCAGCCAGTGTGCCGGCAAGATATGATGATTCTGTAGCCTCAGCTTGGAGAGATCCCTCCGCATCCTCAGGTTTCTCCCATGAGCCTTTGCTGACATTCTCCACTCCTGCCCCTCTGCCCCAGCTGTTGGCAGCTGCTGCATCTGACTTACAGCTTAGCATGCAGCCAGGGAAAGAGGAACAGCACCTGGCAGCTGTTTTGACGAGTACAGGATCCACGGAGAACTGTGCTACCCCTACCAATACCACCCCTGCTGCCTCAGTTTCCCAGGATGCTCAGGGGATCATTGGTGGCCTCCAACTGATGGACAGGCATATATCCAAGCCTCATAGTCCCAGAGAGTGGACAGCTGTCCCATCTCTGGACGAGAGAGAATTCCTAGTAGCGGCAGGAGATAGTTGCTTCCCTTTCTCCTATGGTTACCAGCTGTTGGGGGGTACCATGGAAAAGACATCTGAGGCCCTAGAAAGTAGCTTATTAAAACAGAAGAGGGGAATATATCAGGCCACACCCCAAAATAGGTTCAGCAAAGCCCCATACGCATACAATTTTTCAAATTGCTGTATAGGACAGCCTGACATCCCCATTTACAGACACTTTCTGAACAACAAAAAAGTAAAAATAAAAGTCTTAATCAAGACCTCAGTCACGGGACAAATAGAAAGCCCATGCAACCTTGTAACATGGGAGAGAGGGTTTGCTTGTGTCTCTACAGGCGAAGGACTCAGATGGATCCCGGCAAAGAATGTAAGGCCTTACCATACACCGAAATCTGGCAGTGCCCTCACCAATGGCAATGACTTTGCAGGTGCAAACCAAGAAACAAGTGCTCAGATTTGAACTGTGCTAAGACGAGATGAAAACTACATGCCAAAAACAACTCAAGACTATGGACGTTTGTTTTCACATACATGTTACTTTTGTACCCTTGTTGTTACATTTCTTCTCTTATTTCAAATTTTTGTATTGAAGTTTCACCTATAGGTTAACCAAAGAAAAATGCCTGGGTTACTCTGGCCAAGACTGCAAGCTCTGATACCATATCTCTAACTGACACAAAGCTCTAATAGACTTTTTCAACCTAGTCAATTATAGAACCTTCCCCAAAAGGTTTTAATAACACTACCTCAGTTAAATTCTTCCATTAGACTAAAACAGTCAAAAGGTTAAAATGCACAATCAGTAAAGAAATAAACACCACCTCGATTACAATTAATAATCTAGCTAAACAGTTTATCTGAAGGTTTGAGCTCTGCATCTTGGCTGAAGGAACTCTGTAAAGTAAGCTTGATTGTTTTAAGAATAATAAGTGTAGTTTCATTAGCAATATGTTATGTACCCCAAGTTGTGCAAAAATAGTAATTAAGTCTGTATTTACCTTTTAAAAAGTTTAACGAAAAGGGGCAATTGTTGCAGAGGATAGATAGATATGATTGTTATCTTAGCTAGCCGAATGTCACTTCTACCCTTGGATGAATCCTGGAGTGAAATGGACTGTTCCATCCCACCCCGCAAGAGATTGTGGTTCATCCTGCACCTCTGTACCTGCCCCTAAAACAGAGTCTGTAAACCCATTGGCCCATGCCTTGTCCCAGCCCACCTGGGAGCCCCTGATAAGGGGGCTCCGAGGAGCCATGCGGCCTCTTGGACTTCCTCCCTCTTCCCCTCTAGGACTCCCTCCCTCCCTGGGGCTTCCCCTCTCCTAAACCCTCCGTTTCTCTCTCCCCTCCCCCGTCCTCCTAAGCCCAGCCATGTGCTACGCCTGAGAGCACGAGGCTTGGGCATTCCTGAATCTTTGAATAAACCTCTCTCCCCAAGAGCAAGTGTCAGAGAACTCTGCCTCACTACACCCAAACCGTGCAGAGGAGCATACTCATCCCACAGGTATATACCCCAAACTTCCCCCCATGACACCAATGTGCACTGTATTCAACCCGGGGATTGGGTACTAATTAAGTCTTGGAATAACACTCCCTTAACCCCAAAATTTGAAGGTCCCTTTCAGGTACTGCTGACCACCCACACTGCAGTACGAACCCAGGAGAAGGGTTGGACCCATATCACCAGAGTCAAAGGGCCAGTGCCATCTCCAAGCCAGACATCTGACCCCTCTGCATCCTCTGAGAAACCAACAGACAAGACGTCTCTCACTAATCCGGGAGAGTGGACGGTAGTTTGGGACCCAGGAAACCTGAAAATCACACTCAAAAAGAAGACAGGAAACAAGGACTGTGCCAGATGAAATATTATTAGCATTGTTGCTAAAAACTGTTACAAGTCAGAGTGGTTTTAAGGTTTTAATGTTTTATGTGTTAAGAGGTTTGAACCCCCTCTATAGGGAATAATTTCTCCTACTGAGAACTTTCTAAAAAGGTAATAAGAAAATTGACCAATAAGGAGTGAAGTAGTCAGTAGTAAAGAACTCTATGGGGCTCTTAGGGAAACGTCAGACCCAAGAGGCAAGACCGGGGGGTGTCAACAAAGGGAAGAGGGCCCCTACCAGACTCTTGGGGAAGTTAATGTTGCTGCTAATACTGGAGGGCTCACTCAGTAGAGAAAGAGACCCTTGCACGAAGTGTTACCACCCCATTTACGATGGGGATGACTTGAGGTCCCTATTCAGAGTCCATACCAACATAAATCCAGGCTGCTTTAACCACTCCCAATTAATCACCTGTCAGGAAGACGGGAAAACATATTGGACCACAAAGAACACTGCCTCTTATAGGCAACGCCTGCTTGGGGAGTGTCCAGTAGGAGAGGAATGGTTCTGTTTTGAGCATGAGGGACTAAAAGATCTGGTAAAAGAAAAACAAGTAACGCATGAAAACGGAAATTCTGACAATTTTGTGGGAAAGAACTTATTCATCGACCTGGTTGAAAAGATAAGTAGGGAATTGAATTTAACTAACTGTTGGGTCTGTGGGAGTACCCAGATGACAGAGATCTGGCCGTGGGAAGGGAGTAGCTTGAGCCCATTGGAGGTTCTGCAATGGAGACAAATAAGACCACCAAATGAAATGCTGTCATCCAGGGGAAAAGAAAGATGGGAGCTGAAATCTAAGGTATTGGGGGAAGAGTGCATACTTAGAATGGGAAGAAGGTATAAGGCTCAAGTGGGGAAGATGGCATGCAAAAGGTATCTAATAGTAAAGAACTCAGAGACAAGATGGGTCCCAAAGGAACCCCTTACATACTGGGCTATGGGAAAAACAGGAAAGGGATGTATCTATCATGAGGGATATAAACTTCATAAGTGCACTGAGAAAGTGTCCAACCCCTTTTGGGGAATTAGAGAACTATCCAAGCTTTGGGAGGTTCCAACAGAGACAAGAGATGGGTTTTGGCAAGCCCCAGAATATTTATTTTGGATTTGTGGGGATGCGGCCTATACCAGGCTCCCAAGGGATTGGGCAAGGAGCTGCACTGTAGGGTTAATCAAGCCGGCCTTTTTCCTTCTCCGTAAGAAATCAGGGGCACACCTAGGAGTCTCAGTCTATGATGATTTAAGAAAAGACCAACGAAAGAAAAGGATACAATTGACATGGGAGGCACACAAACCTGGAAAAGCAAGGTATGGAACCCAGAAGAAATTATCCAAACATATGGGCCAGCAACATGGGCTCAAGATGGGTCCCGGGGATATCGCACCCCGATTTATATGTTAAACAGGATAATTCGACTCCAAGCAGTACTTGAGACTGTACCTAATCGGACAGCATTGGCATTTGACCATGTAAGTGACCAACTATCGCAAACAAGAGCAGTGATTTATCCAGATCAGATTGGCAGTAGACTATTTACTTGCAGATGAAGGAGGAATATGTGGAAAATTTAACTCCTCAGAGTACTGCTTGGAGATCGACAACAAAAGTGCAGTAATCAAAAATATTTCCAAGGAAATTCGCAAATTGGCATACGTTGGAAATCAAAATTGGACACCTCTAATAAATAGTGACTGGTGGGACGAGTTCTGGTTCCTAAAAGGGACATGGTGGAAAAAGGCCGCCTTCATTACCATTTGCTCCATAGCAGGGTTATTGTTTCTACCTTACCTCTTCCCTTGTTTAGTTCGGGCGCTAACTTCCACAGTCAGGGCTAGTATCCAGCTGTCTGAGGGATCTAACCGAGATCCAACAAAAATCATGTTAATGAAAAATAACGAGCAGAATCATGAGAACGCCAGGGAAATCTATAATAAATTCCAAAAGCTCAGGAAAGTCTATTTCCAGGAGCCCGAAACAGCTAATTGATGCGGGCAAAAGCCCGATCAAAGAAATAGAGGGGGGAGTTGTTATGAATAAATTCAGTTTTATATTGGAAATGTTAATTAAAATGCTGTTAACTGTTCAAACCCCATTAAAATCCCCTTTATGTCCACCCTTGTTATGTTTCCCCCTTGCCCCGCTTGTCCTTCACTTTGTGACCGTCGGATTTTTTTATTGCCGCTGCTGCCCAAAATGGTGGCCGCTTCACCTCCGGTAATATGCAAATCTTGAACTGTACGCGAAATCCCAAAAAGAGCCCCAAGGACAACGAGCCACGCCAATTTTGGGGCCATGGACCGGATCGGACAATCGGCAAGAGGTTCCCGGACATTGCCAGACCCACAGAATAGCTGCCGACATGCCGCCCTGACTTAAACAGTACGACTGCGGAATCAGGACCCCAGACAACGAGCCGAAAATCGCCTTCCTGGGCACACCCACGAGGATGGAAGCCCCGGTTCTCCTGCCTAGCGGACCTGATCTCCTCCTCCTCAGCGTCGCCAAGTGGGAGCAGCGGTGGTGTGCGCGACCCCTCGGGCCCCCAACCCAGAGCTGGTCACTCAATAAAGGCCTTAAAAAGGAGCAGGTCTCCTGGCCCATTTATTTCAGTCCCATACACCCTTCCTTTGGGATGTACCCACAGCCACCACACGGCCCTGGTCACCTCATGCACTGGCTCTGCTGGCCTTGGGGACCTCAGAGGACCCTACAGCCCCCCTTTGCCTCTTCCCTGTGGAAGTGATAGCCTGGTCAGAGAGCGAGATAACTAGGTAAGTTTTTCCAGGGTCAGCTTGTGAGACTTTAGGGAGCTGCAGAGAAACAATGATCGCTTGTTATTATAAACAACTTGCAGGTGGTGTTTTTCTACTCTTTGTTTTCCTGTTTTTCTCAAAATTGTTTAAAAGAAAAATGTTTTTGTTAATTAGCCAATCAGGTGAAATATATTGATTAATTGACCAATCTGGTCTGTCTGTATCAGAACAGTCTATAAAAGACAGAATTTCATAGTAAACAGAAATGCTGTGCAAACCAGCCTTCTGGTGAGTCTGTGTCATTTCTCACTCAACAGCAACACCTCCCCACCAGTCTCTGCCCCACCAGGGCCCATCCCTGGGCTGTCAGGCCCGTGCCCGGGGCACTCACCCCACAGGAGCAGTACCACCTTCCCAGCCATCCCAGTGTTCCCAGCCATGTGGTCTGGCTGTCCCTGGCTTCTGTGGCCACTGCTCCCCTGGCTGGCAGCTCTTTAGATGAAGGGGAAGGAAGCGAGGTCACATCTCGTCCCCATGTGTAGGTGGCCCATGCTGGGGGAAGGATGGCCACAAGCTGGGCACAGGCTGTGAGCAGGGTGGGGACAGGGTGGAGACACAACAGGGGTCAGGCTGGGGACATTATGGGATAGTCTGGTGTCCTGGGTTGTAAGATAAGCTTGTATTCCATTTGCCATCTGTCGAAGGCGAACCGGTTGGACAGGTTTTTGTTATCTCTCTCAGAGACAATGGTTTGTCCTGTAGAGGCAATGGTTTGTTTATACACCATTGACTGATTTAATGAAGGGCTGAAAAAATGTAACACCGTGAGGGGTCCCACCCAGAGGGGGGAAGCAGCTCTCTCTCTTCTTCGCGGGACTCCGAGAGAAGCAGCTCTCTCTCTCTCTTCGCGGGATTCCCAGAAAAGCAGCTCTCGCTCTCTCTCTCTTCGGCGGCACTCGCAGCGAAGCAGCCGGCGCGCAGAGGCGACGGCAGCGGAGCTCAGAGGCAACCCCGGCGCAGAGGAAGACCGGCCCCCACTGCCACCAGATCTTCAGAGGAAAATTATACCCTTCTAAAGATCACCACTTCAGCTGCAACTCATCAACTATTGCAAGGGAAAGCAATTGTCCCAGCAAACCTGATACTGGCATTCCTCAGGTTCTAGACTTTTTCTTTCACTAGTTTTGTTTGTACCGATTGCATTTGCCTTTTTTTAAATTGTTGTCCAGTTTTCTCCTAGTAAAAAATTGTTACTCCCACTCCCATATCTTTGCCTGAGAGCCTTTTAATTTAAAGATCCTGGTAATTCAGAGCGAGGGGGGTTTGCCGTTCTCCATTGTACAGGAGGCTTTGCCCTCTTTCACAGACTCCTGTCTTGTCTAACCAAGACAGAATTTGGCGCCCAACGTGGGGCCCGAGGGCATTGAGAGGGAAAAAGGATTAACAGTTCTTAAGTAATTTGGTTTTGTTGTGTATAAAAACATCTTCAGCATCACCATGTGGTCTAGTTTACCTTGGTTTGGGTGGCATGTGATCGTAGCTATACTTTTCCCATTTGCAGACCCTTATCTAAAAATGGGTCCTATAACTAAGGCTACGGTGTCTGTTATCAAGTTTGGCTTCTGGGTTAATTGGGTGAGGAATTCATGGATCTTTAATTTCCTCTGGAAGGCAGGTACATGGATTCATAGCTATCACACGTTAACTGTATGTTTTTGGGGTTACTTTAATAACGGTACCTACTGCGAGGAAATAGCACCTGGGCAAACTTTCTCTCAACCTTTTAACCATCTTTTTGGGTCTGCTCCACCAGTTCTCAAAGAGTTAAGATCCTTTATAAGTGCTAATGATACCATACAATGGGTGGTGTTGCTGATAGTCCTGTTATATTTAGCATTCAGAGATAAGGGAAGATTAACCTGGATAACTACCCTCACACCTACACCACAGACTCGAGATGCTGCTGCTCCAGAGCCTGACCCTGCCCCACAGCCCACCTCAGAAATGAACCGCCCAGATTGGGTGAGGGTTCTGGTTAAGGAGATACGAGAGATGCTGAAGGAGTGCATTTCCCCAGCTGGTGAGAAACCGGCCCTTTGCCTTGAGGAGGGACAGTCTAATAGTACAGCTGTGGAACCCACTAATGTTACAACTGTCCAGGTTCCAGCTGAACCACAAGGGCAGTCACGGTCAGCAGCAGTGGCCCCGGTAGAAACAAGGAAGTCTAAGGTGAAAGCAGAGCACCCTGCAGATAGGAACAGGAATGGAGGAACCTCACAACCCACAGGGGAGCCAGAGATTGCTATCATCACCGAGTCCCTGACGTACGAAAGTCTTCGCAATCTGCATAAAGACATTGTGCGACGAGGGCGTGAGGCTTATGCTACCTGGCTACTCCGGGTTTGGGATCTTATGGGTACAGGCGTGCAGCTGGACAGTGGTGAGGCAAGGAACTTGGGACCCTTGACCCAGGACTCGGGTATAAATCAGGTTTTTGTAAGGGAACCAGGGTCCCTTTCTCTCTGGGAGCGGCTCTTAATGAGTGTCAGGGAGAGGTTTATCCACAGAGAGAGAATGCAAGAGCACCATCATAGAATGCGCTGAAAGACCCTCGAGGAAGGGATCCAACAGCTGAGAGAAGTGGCAATATTGGAGGTACTCTTTGGGAGGGATGGACGACACAATAATGATCCTGACAAGGTCAGGTGTACGGGACAAATGCTGTAGAGTCTGGCAAATCTTGGGCCATCTCAATACGCCACCTTCATTGCAACGATCAATGCTAACACCCACCGGGAGACAATAGGTTCTGTTGCCAACAAACTTAGGAATTATGAGAGTATGATTAATGGCCCAATGCAGGCTCATATCTCAGCTGTGATTAAGGAGTTTAAAGAGGAGATGAGGGAAGAGATAAGGAAGGTTAATACAGCACCCGTGAGAGTCACAGGCCCCAGAATCAGCACCCAACAATCCCCAGCTAGAGAGAGAGGGTACACCCCAAGGGCTAATCTGTGGTTCTTCCTGCGTGACCATGGGGAAGACATGGGGAGGTGGGATGGGAAACCCACTTCTGTCCTGGCAGCACGGGTCCGTCAACTCAAGGAGGGAAACTCTAACCGGGGGAGTTCCACCAAAGTGAAGATAGCCTCAACCTCCCGTGACCAAGCTTGTGGGTACGATCTGTCAGACCCCCTTGAAGGGACCTCTAGTATGTATGCCCAGGGAAGGAATGATAACCAGTGTTAGAGGGGCCCTGTCTCTAGCCAGGGAGAGGCACGGGAAAACCGGATCTTCTGGACAGTGTGGATCCGATGGCCTGGCACATCAGAGCCACAAAAATATGATGCTTTAGTTGATACTGGTGCACAGTGTACTCTGATACCATCGGGACATGTGGGGGCAGAGCCTGTTTCCATTGCTGGTGTGACAGGGGGATCACAACAATTGACTCTGGTGGAAGCTGAGGTGAGCCTGACTGGGAAGGAGTGGAAGAAACACCCTATAGTGACTGGCCCAGATGCTCCGTGTATCCTAGGCATAGACTTCCTCCGGAACAGATATTACAAAGACCCAAAGGGACTCAGGTGAGCTTTTGGAATAGCCGCTGTAGAGGCAGAAGACATTAAGCAATTGAACACCTTGCCTGGACTGTCAGAAAACCCCTCTGCAGTAGGACTCCTAAGGGTGGAAGAACAACGCGTGCCAATTGCGACCTCGACAGTGCACCGCCGGCAGTATCGGACGGATCGAGATGCCGTGATCCCCATCCACAAAATGATTCGGGAGCTGGAGAGCCAAGGGGTGGTCAGCAAAACCCACTCACCCTTCAACAGCCCCATCTGGCCTGTGCGCAAATCTGACAAAGAATGGAGATTGACTGTGGACTATCGTGGCTTAAATGAAGTGACTCCACCGCTGAGCGCTGCTGTGCCGGACATGCTGGAACTCCAGTATGAGCTGGAGTCCAAGGCAGCAAAGTGGTATGCCACCATTGATATTGCTAATGCGTTTTTCTCCATTCCTCTGGCAGCAGAATGCAGGCCTCAGTTCGCTTTCACCTGGAGGGGCGTGCAGTACACCTGGAACCGACTGCCCCAGGGGTGGAAACACAGCCCCACCATCTGCCATGGACTGATCCAGGCTGCACTAGAAAAGGGTGAGGCTCCAGAACACCTGCAATACATTGATGACATCATTGTGTGGGGGAGCACAGCGGCAGAAGTGTTTGAGAAAGGTGAGAAGATCATCCAGATACTACTAGAAGCTGGCTTTGCCATCAAGAAGAGCAAAGTCAAGGGACCTGCCCGAGAGATCCAGTTCCTGGGAGTGAAATGGCAAGATGGACGGCGCCAGATTCCCACTGAGGTCATCAACAAGATCACAGCTATGTCCCCACCAACCAGCAAAAAGGAAACACAAGCTTTCCTGGGTGCCATAGGTTTCTGGAGAATGCACATTCCTGAGTATAGCCAGATTGTGAGCCCTCTTTATCTGGTTACCCGAAAGAAGAATGATTTCCACTGAGGCCCTGAGCAGCAACAAGCCTTCACCCAGATCAAGCAGGAGATCGCTCATGCTGTAGCCCTTGGCCCAGTCAGAACGGGACCAGAGGTCAAGAATGTGCTCTACTCTGCAGCCGGGAACCATGGATTGTCTTGGAGCCTTTGGCAGAAAGTGCCTGGGAAGACTCGAGGCCGACCACTGGGATTCTGGAGCCGATGTTACAGAGGGTCTGAAGCCAACTACACTCCCACAGAGAAGGAAATCTTGGCTGCCTTTGAAGGAGTTCAAGCCGCCTCGGAGGTAATTGGCACAGAAACACAACTCCTCCTGGCACCCCGACTACCGGTGCTGGGATGGATGTTTAAAGGAAAGGTTCCCTCTACCCACCATGCCACTGACGCCACATGGAGCAAATGGATTGCCCTCATCACTCAACGCGCCCGTATTGGAAACCTGAATCGCCCTGGGATTTTGGAGATAATTACGAACTGGCCAGAAGGTGAAAACTTTGGTCTCACTGATGATGAGGAGCAGGTACAAGTGGCAAGGGCTGAAGAAGCTCCACTATACAACCAACTACCAGCAGAGAAGACCTGCTACGCTCTTTTCACTGACGGTTCCTGTCGCATCGTAGGGATGAACCGGAAGTGGAAAGCAGCCGTATAGAGCCCCACGCGCCAAGTTGCACAAGCTACCGAAGGAGAAGGTGGATCGAGCCAACTCGCTGAACTCAAGGCCGTTCAGCTGGCTCTGGACATTGCTGAAAGGGAGAAGTGGCCAAAGCTCTACCTTTATACTGATTCATGGATGGTAGCCAATGCTCTGTGGGGCTGGCTGGGAAGGTGGAGGAAGGCCAACTGGCAACGTAGAGGAAAGCCAATCTGGGCTGCTGATATATGGAAAGACATTGCCTCTCGGGTGGAAAAGCTGACGGTGAAAGTCCGTCATGTAGATGCCCATGTCCCCAAAAGTCGGGCTAATGAGGAGCACCGGAACAACGAGCAGGTAAATCAGGCAGCAAAAATAGAGGTGTCAAAGATAGACTTAGATTGGCACCATAAGGGAGAGTTGTTCCTGGCTCGATGGGCTCATGATGCCTCAGGTCATCAGGGCAGAGATGCCACCTACAAGTGGGCACGAGACCGAGGGGTGGATCTAACCATGGACAGTGTTTCCCAGGTTATCCATGACTGTGAGACGTGTGCTGCCATCAAACAGGCCAAGAGAGTGAAGCCCCTATGGTATGGTGGGCGGTGGTCCAAGTACAAGTATGGAGAGGCCTGGCAGATTGACTACATCACACTGCCCCAGACACGCCAAGGCAAGCGCTACGTGCTGACCATGGTAGAAGCCACCACTGGATGGCTGGAGACTTTCCCTGTACCTCATGCCACTGCCCGGAACACCATCTTAGGCTTGGAAAAACAAGTCCTGTGGAGACACGGCACCCCTGAGAGAATTGAGTCTGACAACGGCACCCATTTCAAGAACAGCCTTATCAACACCTGGGCCAGAGAACATAGTATCGAATGGATATATCATATTCCCTATCATGCTCCAGCTGCCGGCAAAGTTGAACGGTGCAACGGACTCCTTAAGACTACCCTGAAGGCACTCGGTGGGAGAACATTTAGAAACTGGAAAATTAACCTGGCAAAAGCAACCTGGATGGTCAACACCCGGGGGTCTGTCAATCGAGCTGGCCCTGCTCAGTCAGAACCCTTACACGCAGTAGATGGAGATAAGGTCCCTGTAGTACATATGAAAGGTATTTTAGGGAAAACTGTTTGGATTAATCCCACCTCAGGCAAAGACCAACCCATTCGTGGGATTGTCTTTGCTCAAGGACCTGGTTACACTTGGTGGGTAATGCAGGAAGATGGGGAGACCCGCTGTGTACCACAGGGAAACTTGGTCTTAAGAGAGAACTGGGTGTAAGATTTCATGGTGTGCAAATGGAAATAGAATAAGGGGTGGATAATGTCCTGGGTTGTAAAATAAGCTTGTATTCCATTTGCCATCTGTCGAAGGCGAACCGGTTGGACAGGTTTTTGTTATCTCTCTCAGAGACAATGGTTTGTCCTGTAGAGGCAATGGTTTGTTTATACACCATTGACTGATTTAATGAAGGGCTGAAAAAATGTAACACCGTGAGGGGTCCCACCCAGAGGGGGGAAGCAGCTCTCTCTCTTCTTCGCGGGACTCCGAGAGAAGCAGCTCTCTCTCTCTCTTCGCGGGATTCCCAGAAAAGCAGCTCTCGCTCTCTCTCTCTTCGGCGGCACTCGCAGCGAAGCAGCCGGCGCGCAGAGGCGACGGCAGCGGAGCTCAGAGGCAACCCCGGCGCAGAGGAAGACCGGCCCCCACTGCCACCAGATCTTCAGAGGAAAATTATACCCTTCTAAAGATCACCACTTCAGCTGCAACTCATCAACTATTGCAAGGGAAAGCAATTGTCCCAGCAAACCTGATACTGGCATTCCTCAGGTTCTAGACTTTTTCTTTCACTAGTTTTGTTTGTACCGATTGCATTTGCCTTTTTTTAAATTGTTGTCCAGTTTTCTCCTAGTAAAAAATTGTTACTCCCACTCCCATATCTTTGCCTGAGAGCCTTTTAATTTAAAGATCCTGGTAATTCAGAGCGAGGGGGGTTTGCCGTTCTCCATTGTACAGGAGGCTTTGCCCTCTTTCACAGACTCCTGTCTTGTCTAACCAAGACATCTGGGCACATGGTGGGGGATGCTGTTGCCAGGAGTGGGGGGCTCGGGGGATGTTTGGAACCAAGGATGGGTATCCAGGAGAATGGGGATCCAGGGGAATTGGGGTCTCCATGCCTGGGGGGATTCAGGGATGGGGGTGCTGGAGGAACATGGTCCCCAGGAATTTGGGCTCATGGCATGTGGGTGCCAGGGTTGGAGGTGCAGGGGGGAAAAGGGGACCCATGGTAATAGGGGTTCTGGGGGAAGAAGCAGCCCATGTAATGGGATCAAGGCAATGGTGGTCCTGGGTAATGGCAGTCCTAGGATGGGGGTCTCCAGCGAGGAGAGACCAAAGCAATGGGGGTGTCATGGTTGGGTTCCCAGGAGAATGGGGGTGCCAGGGATGGGCAGTGGCTGGGTGGGCACGGGGGTCACAGCTCCTTCATGGGGTGCCTCAGATTTTGTGGTAACCCAGAGCCCAGCACAGCCCCCACTCTGGGGCAGTCCAAGACTGTCCTGGGAGACTCTCTGCCCCACACACCCCTGGGCTTTTTCCTGGCTCACACATCCCAGGGAATACCTAAGGCCCAATTCACTGAGACAAAACTATACATCCATAGAATAAAGGCAAAAGTCTTTTCCCACACTACTATTTTCCAATAAGAAACAAACTCAGAAAATCAAACTGACAAGGTATAAAATGCTCTGAATCACCGCTTGCCCAACAAGTTGCTTACAAGTAAAACACAAGCAAATTAAGAAGAAATGAGACTTTTTGGTTCCATTTAGGAGCTCCTTGGTGCATCCCACAGCAGCATTTCCTTGTGGATAGCACAGAGTGTGGAATCTCCCTGAGTGTCCCACAGCTCCATGGGATTGTTCTGTGCTTGCTGGGCAGCAACCCAGCCCATAAGGAAGCCTTTTGTGGGGCCATATTTAGGAATTCTTCCCATTTCTCTCACCCTGGAACTCAATTGGCTTCCCATGGATTCTGCTCCCAAAGGGGAGAAGCTCTGTCCATCCTTGGGACAGTGCCCTGGAATCTGTGGAAATGCCCGTGTGTGCCTCAGGGTCTGATTCCCTGGTAAATCCACTCCAGTCTGCCCTGAATTCCCCTGCCTGGGCACTGCCTGCTTCTGCTGTGACACCCCTGTTCCCCAGGCCCTCGTGAGCAGCCCCTGCTCAGTATTTCCACACTTTTTCCTCTCTTCTGGTGTGCATATCCAGAACACAAACATTACTTCTGGGAGGTTCCAAAGGGCTGCAGGTTTTGTTCAAGAAGGAGGGTCCAGGTCAGGTTCTTGAGCAGAATGGTGTGAGATTTGCAGTAGTTCTGGGGCTCTCTAAACACCTTGCTGCAAGGGACAAAATGATCAATTGATGCATTCCTAGACTGGTTCCCTCACAGCTGCCCCTGCAGGGGCGTTTCCAGCCAGCCCTGCCTTGAAAAACATCAAAGGCCCTCTCAGAGCCACTGCTTGGGCTCCCTTTGGGTTTTGTGCTTCTTGCAGGGCTGACCAAACCACAGCCAGGCCACTTCCCCCACAGAATTCTCACCTCTGCAGCAGCTTAAAGCTGCCAGAATCAAAGCCAAGGGGGCTGGGGGGACTCTCAGGTCCTGGCTGCCACCTGGGGCTGGCCAGAGTAGGGCTGGCCAGTGGCCACCCCTGTGCAGTGGGGCTGGGCCATGGCTGGGCCCCACCCTTGGATGGCCACTGGCTTCAAGGAGCAGGAGTTTGGGATCTCCTTTTGTGCCTGGGGCTCCATTCCCAAGCTGCTCTTGATGGCTCAGACCTGCAAGGGATGAGCAAGAATGGAGAAGTCTGAAAACTCCCAGAGGTGCCATCCCCCAGGACAGGACCCCCCTTGATGTGTCACCCCATGAAAGAACCTCCCCCTTGTGTGACACTCAGCACAAATGGCCTCTTCCTTCAGCTGCAGGAGAAAGTGACAATGTTTGGGGGCACAGACGGACACCCTGTCCTAGGGTGACGTTATGATGTTCGTATCCCCAGTCGTGTATTCTGTTAATGTTTGATATTATGTTCTGTGCTTCCAGAACTGACTCTGAAAGTGAAGGTTTGTTATGTCTTGTTATCTTGTTATCAGCCGGCTCACCTCCCCCTATGGTCTGTTGTCTAGAAGAGGCTAGTGCTGGCTGGCTTGCTTTGCTTGCTCACTCTTGCTTCTGCTTTTGTTTGTTAGTTAGTTTAGCTAAGCAGTCCATTTTCTTCCCTGGACTGTTTTTAGGGTTTTTTTTCCCTTTCCCTTTCCTGAATATCATTCCAACCTGCTCCAGACTGGGACCTGGGAAACACCGAGGAACACCGAGGGCCTGCATTTTGTGATCTGCAGCAGCCACCCCCAGTGCCAGAGACCAATCCCCAGCAGCCAGACCCGGGCAATCATTCCTAAGAGAGACTTTCTGGATTTGTAATCTCTCCAAAGTGGTGAAAAAGTTTTTTGTCATCTGTTGTTGTTACTTTTTTTTTTTTTTTTTTTTTTTTTTTTTTTTTTTTTTTTTGGTGCTGGGGAGTGTTTTGTTTATTAAATAAACAGGTTTTTTCTACTTCTCTCTGAGAAAATTCTTCCTGAACTGGGGGGGGGAAAGGGCCATGAGGGATTGTTTTCTGAGGGGCGCTCCTTCCAGAGGTTTTGTCCCCAATCTGCCCTAAACTAGGACACTCCCCCACAGCCTCCCCAGCCCTCCCTGCAGACCCCTCAGCCCTGCTTCCCCCACCCTGGGGTTCCCCCAACCCTCTCCCTACTCAGGAGTTTCCAAGGATCATCAAGGCACAAACAGGGGTGTTGTGAAATTAAGGGATTAAATTATGGAAACAGAAAAAAGTCACTAGAGGTTGGGGAGACAGACCCAGAGCACCTCGGAATCTGCCTCGGGTGACCCCCAGACCACTGGCACCTTGTGGGGACTGTGCTTGGCTCTGGGTCACCCCAAAATCTGCAGCATCCAGGGAAGGGGCTTCGACCCACAGGCCCACCCAGCCAGCTACTGCCCATCCCTGGAACCTCCTTCGCCTGGAAATTTAATCATAGGACACGCACCCCTTATGTCTGCCCTTGCCTGAGGCCCTCTTCCCAGTATTCACATTCCCCAAGATCTCCATGGCCCAGTACCTCCATTCCCAAGTAACCCTCTCCAGTTCATTCCATCCCCTGAAATCCCCCTCCCCTCAGAACCCCCCCCCCAGGCCCATGGGATCCCCAATTCCCCCAGCATCCTAATCCCTAGGATCCTCATCCCCTGCCCCAAATCCCTGAAGCCCACGTTCCCCTGGGACTCCCATCCCTGAGTCCTCCTCGCCCTGGAGACCCCTATTCCCATGGCACTCCCATCCCCAGTGACTCCCCCTCCTCAGGACCCCCATTCACCAGGGAGCCCATACCTGGTACTCCCCATTCCCCTGGACACCCATCCCTGGCTCCTCAAACCCTCTGAAACCCCCCACTCCTGGGAACCCCATGTCCCACCATGTGCCACCCAGCCTTGTCCCAAAGTCTGTCCTTACTCTGCTCACTGCCTGTGCCCAGCTTGTGGTCACCACGCCCCCAGCAAGGGCCACCTTTATGTGGGGATGAGACCTGATCTCGCTTCTTCCCCTTTTTCTGAAGAGCCGCCACCCAGGGCACAAGTGGCCCTAATAGCCTGCAGCAGCCAGCCTGGATGGCCGGGGATGCCAGGATAGCTGGGAAGGTGGTGCTGCTCCTGTGGGGTGAGTGCCCCAGGCACGGGCCTGACACCCCCAGGACAGGGAGGGGAGGGGGCACAGGGGGACTGCAGGGTTCCCTTAAATCCCCAATGTCAGCAGAGCCCATGCGTTTGGTGACTGGGGTCGTGGGGTGGTCTTGTGTTCACGAGAGGAGACGGGAAGGTGGGGACAATAATGGTGGAATAAGGATTTGGGGAGGCATCAGGGGGCTGGTGGCAGTGACCTGTGCCAGCACTGGATGGCCCACTTCGGGCCTGTCTACAGTGTCCCCGTGCACTGCCTCACTACAGGGTGACCATAGTTTCCCCGACCCCAAGGGGTCAGTGTCACACAAGAACACTTTGGGGTCAGACCCCACAACCCATGCCCCTGTGCCTGTCCGCAGTGCCACCCCAACCCAGCCCTGTCCTTTCTCCCTTCCAGCCCAGAGCCTCAGCCTCGCTGGTGACTCCTCGGGGGATGCCATGTTCCCACCCCACTGTCCCCAGCCCCATACTGGCCCTGGCAGGCTGGTGTCCCCTGTCACCCACAGGTGCCCAGACCACCCAGCTCCTCATGGAATCCCCCTGGAGGTCAGCGGTGCTGTGGGACCGGATGACACTGACCTGTCAGGGCTTGGGGACCGCCAGTGCCACCACCTGGTACAAGGATGGGCAGTGACGGGGGCAGGAGGTATGCAACCACTTCACTGTCACCAAGAGTGACACCTACACATGACAGACCTGGCAATGGTCAGGCCCCCCATGAGAGTCTCAGATGGCAAGGGGCATTTGTGTCCCCAGCCTGGCACCCACAGGCACCCCAAGGGTTCTGGGTGGGCTCCACTTCATGGGTCACCCCCTGATGACCAGAACCTGTCCCCTGCACGCAGGGACATCCCAGAGCATCCCAGTGCAAGGGGACCCCTGTGTTGGAACTGGGGACCACTGGTGCACTGGGTATGACCCAATGGGTGGTCCCTGCTGCTATGGGGTGTGACAAGTCCCCCGTCCCCCAGACTGGCTGGTGCTGCAGGTATGGGCACTGCTGGAGGGGGACATGGTGACACTGCACTGCCAGGGCTGGCACAACCATTCCAAAAGGGTTCCCCACAAACGTAAGGAGGAGTCCCCCAACTCTCCAAGACCTTGTAGTGGCACAAGACACAGCAAGGCTTGGTGAGGCTGCTGGGGCTCAGCTCCCCACTCTTGGCTCTATGCCCCAGCAAAAGCCCCCCTCCTGCAGACTGGGAATGCTGGATCCAGCTGCTGCCCGTTTTCTGGGTTCCAGTGTCCCCTCTTTGCAAGGCCCTTAGCCCTCCTCAGCCACCAGCAACCATTTTGTGTCCCAAGCGGTTCAGTGTCACCCAAAGGGTCAGAGAATGGCACATGAAGAACTGACGGCAGAGAACATGTCCTGATCCACTGTCAGCAGAAAGCTGAAGCCCATCTAGGGGAGGGAGTGTTGGGTGGGTGTAGTTAAGCAGAGCATCCCCACTGCAGGGAGTTCCCTGCCTGTGCACCTGATTCCTGAGGAATTTAACCCTGATGCTCCTCCATGCACTGCACCCTCATGGCTTTTACAAGCCCACCATGGACCTGGGCAGTCTGGTGGGCCAGGGAACAGCATCAACAGGGCAAAGCAGCAGCTGTGACATCCTCTATTAAATCAGTTCTGTGGTGTCTCCAGAGCAATCTCTGTCCCACAGGGCAGGCAGCACCTGGAGGGGACCCTGAGATAGGATAGAAAACTGCAGCAGGCAGATGGGAGCTGGAGGCAGCACAGGGGCAGAGCCCCACAGACAGGCCCCTCTAGGCACTAACATGCTGTGCTGCTGGGATTGCTGCAGCTGCAGAGGAGAGAGGGGTTCCACCTCCAAAGGGGCTGGACAAGGCACTTTGGGACTTCTGGTTGTTCTTTTTTCTGTTTGCTTGTTTCTCCATTAGAACACAGAGGACACCTCACAGCTGCTGCTGCAGCCACCGAATCCTTTGCCCAGAGGGCTGAAGCACGGCGCAGGCAGCACCTCGCAGGGGACTGTGCCATCCCAACCCAGCCGCTGTTCTGGGGGTTCGGGGTTGTCCTTTCCCAAGCTCTGGGCTGCTGCTGGCATTGGACTTTGCTCAGCTCCTTTTGCTCTTCGGGGTGTCGTACTTCCTCTTGCTCGAGTACCAGAGCAGCAGGGGGATCCCGATGGAGGGCAGGGTCATCACGCCAAATGCCGCCCAGTCCAGCTAGAGGGAGAAATTGTTAAGAGAAAAGTCAAAACAATCCAGGCCAGAGGAGTCTTAGAGCAATGAGGTCAGAGGAGGAGAGTGAGGGGAGACCTCACACTGTCTGCAGCTTCCTCACACAGGGAAGCAGAGGGGCAGGTGCTGACCCCTGCCCTAGGTGACCATGACAGGACCCCAGGGAGCACCCACAGCTGTATCAGGACAGCCGATATTAAGGCTGGATATTAAGAAAAGGCTCTTTCTCCCAGACGATGGTCTCCCAGGCACTGGAAGAGGTTCTCCAGGAAAGAGTCACAGCACCGAGCTTGACAAGAGGTCAAGGAGTTTGGATAGGGCTGACAGGCGCATGGTTGGGATTCCTGGCATTGTCTTCTGCAGGGCCAGGAGTTGGACTCCACAATCCTTGTGGGTCCCTTCCAGCCTAGGAGGCTCTAGGATTCTACTCTCAGATTTTCTGGCTCAAATGCCACAGCGCAGCTCCTTCACACAGGGAGCTGGGATGGAAACTCAGCTGCTTCTGTGACAGTCCTCTGGAGAACTGATAGGAATTAACTCCAGCTCCCACTGGAGCTCTCCAGGCGACTGCAGGGCAAGCCACACACACCACGTGCAAGCAGGAAGCCACCACACTGAGCTGCAGCTGCCGTGGTGCACTTCTCCATTGCCAATTGAAAGTACTTACAAAGTGAGGGGAGAACCTCCTGTCGAAGTCACGCTGAGCCAGGATTCCTCCCTGTCCGGGAGCACTGGTGAAGCCAGCCTGGAAAAGGCAGGGAAAAGACAGGCTTTGCCACCTCTCCTCCTCTCTCCACAACTGGGCAGGGGGAGAGCACACGGACATGCATCATCCCCAGCCATGCACCTCCAGGAGCGCCGCCAGGTGTATCTGCAGGGATCCCATAAATCAGCCACTTACCACCACCGGGGCACCCTCCTGAGCCAGGTACGTGATGGAGGCAGAGGTGAAGTTGAAGTACCCAGCCTTGAGAGGCCGTAGAACCACGGTGTGGGACACGTTGCTCGCTCTGGGAGCTGGACGTTAAGGAACACTGCTGTATTTCGTCCCAGGAAGAAAAGTGAGGAGACGGGAAAGAGCAACCAGGAGCCACGTGCAAAAGTCAGTGCTGCTGACAAATTTGAGTGCTCGTGCTCACAGACAGCCAGACCTGCCTGAGGCTGAACCAGCTGCTCCTCCACAGGCAGAGGAACTACCCCAGGACCTGGGCCTGTCTGCAAGGAACTTTATTTTTACACTGCACCATCCAGAAGAGCAGGGGTTTGGATGTGGCATCCTGTCCAGGCTCTGGAAGGAATTTCAGGGAAAGCAGATGAAAACAGGACAAAGCTGCAGGATGCTCAGGGGCAAGAAAGAGAGTTGGGAGAAATTTCAAAACATTAAAAGATACGGAGCAATCCTGTCCCACTTGACACTGAGCATGCCAGAGACGATGCCAAAATCTTCTGGGGGGAAGGAATCATCCGACAGTTCCACATCTAGGGCAGCGCTAAACACAACAAAGAGAGGGATGAGACAGGAATCTTAAGCTTTGCCATCTGCTTCACAGGCTCTGCAGCAAAGTACACTGACAGTTCCATCTTGACCAAGAAGAAGAACTAATTTTTGAGAGATGAAATGTCACTGGTAGAAGACGGGGAGGAGAGTTGAGGTATCTTACAGGGAGACTGCAGAGGGAGGAAGGCAAAGCTGAGAGAAACAACAACGACAGGAAAAACACCATTTTTTTCCGCAATAGGATTTGGCAGTTTGCTGAACTTCAGATACCATTCCATGGATACACATGTTGGCCTAAAAAATAACCAAATCGCACATATAAAATTACAGGAGCTCATTAATGTTGTATTAATCCAACATTACAGCACCACATATTCTTCTCTTAGCAGTACTGCATTCAGCATGCATTATTCTGCCTTAAAAAAATCTAAAACCAAAATCCCAAAGCACTTTAATAGTGTCCTATATTTTGTTCAATCAGCTTTTCATTCTGGCCTGAAGCTTTTTACCAGCATGGTGGAAGTTCTGTTCTATCTTTGTCGGGTCCTTAGTTAAGTCCTGATAGCAAAAGGAATTTTCACAAAGCCAAGAGCTTTGTGAGCTGCATGCAGGGGGAGCAGTGTCACAGGACACCACAGGAACTATACCATGCTGGACTGACAGCTTGAGCAGCCATGAGGTGAAAGCAGGGACAATGGAAGAGGAAGGAATAGGTAAATTTCAGGGTCAATCCTTCAGGCACTGCTGGAAAGCTCCGAGTTAGAGGGATATCACATATCATAGAGCTCAGAAATCACCTTGTACCCTGCAGCCACCCATTGGGAGACTATGAGAACATTTGCTTGTAGTCAGTACTGAAGCCTGGACAGGGCTTACCTGGAGCCAACATTGTAGATGTTGTACTGCAAAGTCAAGTCCTTGCCCTCCACTGCGTATCTGTTTAACAGGGATTTGGAGGCCAGGAGCCTGGCGCCATCCTCACAGCGAGCCACAGACACCAGGGCAAACACCGCAAGAAGTGGGAGCTTCATCTAGAAACGCAAGGAAATGGAATGTCACTGATCATCTGAAATCTCTGAGCACTTGCCTGTGAGGATGTAAGAATTGGCACAGCAGTGTCCCAGACCTACAGCCAAGGAAGAAAAGTTGATGGTCTTCTCCCCTTTCAAAGCCCTGGACAGTATCACTGCCCTTTACAGAATCATGGAACATCCTGAGTTGAAAGGGACCCATAAGGATTATCAAGTCCAACCCCTGGCCCTGCACATCTCAGTAATGGGCAAAGCTTTCAGATCACTGAGCCTCTTCCAGTGCAAAAGCTTTGGTAATTAACAATTTCATCAGTTTTAGCAACTAATGGTTAATTGCCCTTGCAAAGCCTGGCAACACAACAGAATTAGTTATTCTCAAAAGCACAGCACTTCCAACATTTTTTCTTCCCTATTTCCACCCATTGAGGAACCACCAACTCCCTCCAGTGGCTTTTATGATCTCCTGCACAAGTCCCTGCTTCAGGCCACGTGGCCCATCTTACCCAAACACAGTGCCTCTGAAGCCACCCTGCTGAGAGGACAAGGAGACAACAGGAACACTACAGATGTGACCAGCCCCATTTGATGGGGATTTTAAATGCAAAAAGTGCTTCAATGTCAGGGCCTCTGGACTCCACAGTCACAGGGTGGCTGGGGTTGGACAGGACGTCCAATTGCACCCCCTGTCATGGGCAAGAACACCTTCCACTAGACCAAGTCACTCCAAGGCCCATCCAACCTGGCCTTTGATGCTTCCAGGGATGGGGCAGCCAGTTTCTCTGGACAACCTGTGCCAGTGACTCACCTCCCTCACAGAGACCAATTTCTTCCCAATATCCCATCTAACTCTGCTCTCTGGCAGCGGCAAGTCTTATTTTGTTACTCCAGGCCCTCGTCCAAAGTCCTTCTCCAACTCTCTTGGGACCCCTGTAAGCCCTGGAAGGGGCTTTAGGGTCTTGCTGGAATCCTCTCCTCACCAGGCTCAACACCCCCAGCTCTCCCAGCCTGTCTCCAGAGCAGAGGGGCTGCAGCCCCTGGATCATCTCCGTGGCCTCCCCTGGACTCACTCTAGCAGCTCCTCGTCCTCCCAGTGCTGGGGACCCAGAGCTGGAGGCAGCTCTGCAGGGGAGGGTCTCAGCAGAGCAGAGGGGCAGAATTTCCCCTTCACACGCTGCCCATGCTGTTGGAGACGAGCCCAGGACAGTGTTGGCTTTCTGGGCCCCCAGTGCACGTTGCTATGGCATGCTGAGCTTCTTGTCAACCCATCCCCCAAATCCTTCTCAGGGCTGCTCTCCATCCATTCTTCCCGTCTGTTTGCGTTTCGGGTTGCCCCAGTGCAGGTGGAGCACCTGCCCTTGGCCTCGCTGAACCTCCTGGGCTTGGCACCGACCCGCCTGCCCAGCCCGTCCCAGTGGGGGTGCCAGGAGCCCCTTCCTTCCCCAGCCCTGCCCTGCGCAGCCCAGCAGCGCATGCAGCCAGGCTGCTCCTGCCCACTCACCCAGGGGCCCAGAGGGGCTCAGGGACACTTCCCAACGGGGAACCGCCCGGCCTCACCCACCGCTGCCCCCGGAACACCCCGACTCTGACGCTCCAGCGCCAGAAACCGGCCGGTCCTTCCCGCCCCCTCGGAGCCCAGGCCCAACCCGCTCCTACAGCCGCCCCCCAGCGCCCCCGCTCCGTCCCGAGGCCCCCGGGCCCCGGCCCTCACCGCCCCTCACCGCCTCTGCCGCCGCCAACGCCGCAAGGACGAGGCAGCGCCACCGCGGCGGAAATGACGCACCGAAGCGCGCCTCACGGGGGCCCTATGCCCCCTGGGAAATGGAGTCCAGGCCCGTGCAGACGCAGGGACTCCGCGCCTGCGCAGGACACGCCTCCTGCGCTGCCCCGCCGCCTACTGGTGGCGGCAGTGGCGGCGGGCGGCGCGTGCCGGGCCGCGCGCTGGGAGAGACGGCCCGGGAAGGGCCGGGGCGCGGCCCGGGGAGGGCCGGGGCGCGGCTGGCCACCACAGGCAGCTCTGGCCGCGCTAGCAGACTGCCCAGGGCCCTGGTGGGCGTGTAAAGCAGTGACGAAGGAGTATTAGGAAAGCTAATCCACAAACACCAGAGGTTTATATCCAAAAAGGGGACAGAGGAATCCTTTTTACTTTATTTGAATAAAGGGAGAGGCCATGGGTCATTCCCCTGGGGTCTCTGAAATTTCTGGGAGGACGCAGCCTGCTTTTTATCCTAATTTCTTGTCGGCATTTCCCTTTTCTCTTTCCCCATTGGCTGAGGTACCTGAGAGGTACAGATTTCCTGATATGCCTGATGCCAGAGATTTCCCTCTAATGTATAACACTTCCTTTTAATTTTGAATTCTTATGGAATTTAGGGGTTTTTCATCTCCATTGTTCCTTTCATCTTTCAATGTCTAGCAAACCTAAAGTTTATTTGTAAAAGCAAATATCTTTTTCCATTCATCAATCCATGGAGTCATTCTCATTGTTTCTTTTATCTCCCAGTGCTAGTTTTATCTACCATCAGACCCACAACTTGTTTGTAAAGACAAATCCACTATGGCTCTAAATCCCTCCTCTTTTATTTTTAATAATTGTCTTTACAAACTTTAGTTATCATTGACCTTATTTTCTCTTCCTGGGTCTTTTTTGGTTTTGCAACTATTTGCAAAGAGATTAATTTCTGCCCTTTTGTCGTCATCTCTGGATCAGTAGGCGTGGCTATTACCTGCATCCCTTTGATCACATGTTGAATAAATTGTACTAAGCAAGGGATTATGCATGGTAGAAAGATTAGAGTTGCTACAGCACATAAAAGAAAAAAAGTATTTGTTTAACCCATAGTCCACCAGGTAACCATGAAGACATGTCCCATCCCCATCCTTTCCATGTTTGAACAAGTACATGAGCTAACTTTCTTACTCCTTTTGTTATTTGTTTCACCACCTTTCCATTGTCATCTATTTGCAAACAGCAGTTTGAGTCATTTAATTTGCCACATAATCCCCCTTCTTCTGCTAATAGATAGTCTAATACCATCCAATATTGTTATATTGTATTTCTCATCTGAGTAGATTGTCAGCAAGGAGGTCAATTGATGCACGTCTGGTTCATTATTACTTCAAAGACAGCTTGTAACCTAATTATCCAATTTAAATTATAAATTGGTTCTCTGGTACCTGATATTAATTCATTAGGATTCCATATGGCTGGTTCATAGTGTTGTATAATTTGTTCAGGTGGCCATTCATCTTCACCCCACTTTTGGATGCTCCCTCCAACCAGGGACAGATCAGTTGACTGCTTTTCTCTAATTAGATCATCATATACCTTGATTCCTAACTGATTTCCCTGAACTTGTGATAGCAGAAAGAATGATAGTCTAATATACCCCACGTAACATATCCCTGACCAGTCTAGGGGTAAGCTGAGGTAAGCATATTGGCCACAAATCCAGTAAGGCCCTTTTAAAGCCCAGGTCCCGTTGGCAATGGGACCTTTCTAATTTTCATCATCAATGGGTGGGTCACAATACAGCTTCCTTCCTTGGCCTAGTGGTCCCCCATCAATAGTTGCCCTGCCATAAGAATCACAGTATTTGCATTTCCAAGCTCCCACATGAGGTTACCACCTGCAGTTACATCCCAGATCTGTTTTGTTAGATCTGGACCAGAGCCTATTAAAAAGGGTTTGAGTTCTGTTCCAATGTTGCCACTTCCACTGATAGTCACGGACAACATGTGTCCTATTTATGGCATTATCCTGGGGACAGCTTAAAAATAAGGGGTCAAAAAACTTATCCTTCTCTTCTGCTTCACAGCCTTCAAAATCCTTTTGGTATTTATGGAAGGAACACCTTACCCAGCTACCATTACTGAGCTTAACATACGTTTGATTCCATCTGCCTTGATATCCAGAACAATCATAAGGAAAGCAGTTGGGGGTACAACAATCTAAACCCAAAGATAAAGTCCGGTCACAAACACTTTTTACCACATATATGTTTTCTGTTCTATTTAGACAATAAATTCTTCTTTCAGCAGAACAAAGCTGCTATGGACTTCCTTCTTCATCCCAAAATCCTATTCCATTATGGACCTCACAGAGGGTACTAACCCACCATTTAGGCTTGACTGGGCTGGCCACCCATGACTAGCTTTCAGATCCCCCTGGACCTCTGCAGACCCAACAACTGCTAAGGTTAAAGGTTTTTGCTACTTCTTCTCCCAAGGTTAAAAAATTATTTTCCCACTTTTGGCCCCAACCTAACTGACAATATAAGGGTAAGATTGTTAGGAGAAACAGTGTAATATAATCTCCTAACCTAATTTTCACTTTCACGTTGTCTTCCACACCACCTGTGTCAAGAGAAGGCACAGAAACAGCTTAAGAAAGAAAATAATGACAGTGAGGACTGGCCCCCAATGACTGGAGATCCAGGAGCAGAGATGCCCACACGAACTATTTCAGTAGGCAGTCTGTGGGTAGGCACACAGGGCTTCCCCCGATGTTGACATACTGGCTACTGCTCCAGTCCACCCCTGCAGAGTGTCAGTCACAGCTTCCCATCCTTCTCCTTCTGCTGAGATGTCCAAATCTCTGGAGCCTCAGAGACCTTTACCCAGGTGTGATGGATGGGTCCCCCTGTGTTCAGCTGTCTTGATGGCTGTTTCTGTGGTCAGTAACACTTGGAAAGGTCCACACCACTTTACCACCAGGGGTGCTTCTTTCCACTCCTTAACTAGGACCCAGTCTCCTGGATGGATGTTGTGAACAGCAGAAGTCTAAAGGCAGGGTCTGTGCCAGCTGAGCTTCCTGTCAAAAAGATTTCACAAGAGGCAGTATCCTGGCCACATATTGTTTCAAATATACATCACTTATCTCTACTCCCCCACTAGGCTGAGAATTACAAGGGTAAGGAATTCCAAACATCAATTCAGAAGAAGGTAACTGAATATCTGCCATGAGTCTGGCTCTTATTCTTGCCAAAGCCAGTGGCAAGAGCTGTATCCACAGCATCTTAGTTTCTATCACCAGCTTCAGGAGATATTTCTTGATTTCTCAATTCATCCTCTAAACCTGGCCTGAACTCTGGAGGTGCCAGGGGGTATGGAGATTCCATTGTATCCCTAAGGCAGTCATAACTCTTTGAAGAATTTTTCATGTAAAATGAGTTCCCCTGAGTCTATTGCTTCCACAGTCCCATATCTTGGAATTATTAGTTCCAACTAATACTTTAATAACTAGTACTTTAATAACTGATCCTGTTGCTGCTGAAACAGCTGGCCACCCTGTTAACTGACACACTATTACCAGAAGATATTTAAATCTTGCCACTTGGGGCATTTCAGTAAAATCCACCTGGCATCTCTGGAAGGGATGTACAGCCCAAAGCCTCCCTCGCCTGGCAAGTTTCTTTGTAACTCTTGTTATAAATGAAAGCTCCAATTTGTTAATTTAAGAAAATTTATTAAATGAACCAAATATAAATTTAGAAAATAACAACAAAAAAGAAAAGCCGCTATCAAAAAGAAAATTAAGGTCAGTGCCGACCCCGGGTGTCAGCGCTGGGTGAGACACAGGTTTGACCGCTGCAGCAGAGGGTCTCCTATGCTCCACCCTGACTGTCCTGTCTGACCAATTTTTACACGATTTTTCTTGCTCAAGGCAGAGTCCCTTTTATTCCTTTTTGGACTGCACGTATTCAGGTGGAGTTTTCTCTGTGGCAAGTTGAACAATACATGTCCGGAGAGTGATGAACACCTGTAATCACTTTCCTGGAATTTGGTATTGAGATGTATCTCCCTGATAGCTCTGGCTATCTCAATTTCAGATATTTATCGCTTGTTTATCGTCGGGCGTTCCTTGGACCACTTTGATGGGTGATCACTTTGATGGGTGATCCATCTCCGGGCTGGCCATGTTCAATTGCTTGTGAATGGAGTCCTCCCTCCTTTGTCCAGGTGGTTTCAACATTGTGTTGCAATCCCAGTCACTGGCTCGGGTGTTTTTAAAAACTTCTTATAAGAGTATATCTTAACAGTACATAAGTATAAAATATATGACAATTTTATTTGCACAAATTATCATATATACATATAACACTCTGTTATTGGTTTTCACACAAATCAAACAATCCTCAGTAGCTTGTTTAGCCAGAATAAAAAGACGCACAGCAGCATACCTTTTGAGGAAGGCTTCTGCCAGTCCTCGGGAGCCCAAATGACTCCCTTCATGGAGTTGCTTTAACAATTGTAAGGCCAGAGCCTTTGATATCCACTGCTTACCATCCCTTGTAAACCAATTATGCCCTCTTTCCTCTGCCCCACTCTTTTTAATTATCTCAAATTCTTCTGGTGGAAAAGATAGTTTCTCTGGCAGCGGTACAGTTACTGGGAGCAAAAGGAGGATCTTGGATATTTTTGGCAACAATGCAGCTTTCCAAGCTCATTCATCAGCCAGTCCTATTATCTCCTCCGAGCACCCTGCCTGGTGCCCTTTGATTTGTATTATTGCTAACATTTTTGGTAAGTTTGTAATGAACAGGGTCTACGCCTTTATTAATATTCAGCTCTTTATTAAAAATATCAGCTGGGCAGAGCGCTCAACATGGAGCTCACCCCCACTGCTGTAGCTTTCCTGGTAGCCGAAGGGGAAGAAGGCGTGCAGAGTCTGTCCCTGGAGTCTCTGTGGCACACTGGTAGCTCGAGGTGAAGAGGTGTGCAGTCTGTATCTGAAGTCCCAATCAGCAGACTGTTCTCTCTCCTTTCCTCTTGGCACACTGGTAGCCAAAGGGTGAGGGGATGTGCAGAGCCTGCTGCCGAAGTCCAGCAGCAGCTATCCCTCTCCTTCCCTCCTGGTAACACCAGGAAGAGGGGATGTGCAGAGCCTGCTGCCGAAGTCCAGCAGCAGTTATCCCTCTCCTTCCCTCCTGGTAACACCAGGAAGAGGGGATGTGCAGAGCCTGCTGCCGAAGTCCAGCAGCAGCTATCCCTCTCCTTCCCTCCTGGTAACACCAGGAAGAGTTGTTCCTTTGTTTTTGCTTCCCACAGCCTAATCCAATCTGGTCCTCTGCAGGTTATGGTGACAGGTCAAACACAGACTAGTGATGGGGTTCCTTTTTCCCCAACCAACGCACCCATCCAGTCCCCTCCACTGTGCCCAGCTTTCCATTTAGGGGTGTTTTTCTTCCCCAAAACCCCCTCCCATGATTCCACTGGTCTATTTTGCATCCTGGTCCTCGTGTGGGTGGGGTTGTTGGTGATTCCCAGCTAATTAACATTTCAATGTTAGTACTTAGCTCAAGCCAAAGTGTCCCAGCATTCTGTTTTGTTCATAACAAGTTCACTACCTCCAATAGGCAAGAGATTAAGCTCTCATGAGCTAACATCTTTCCCCTGCAGGTTTATAAACCTCTTTCTTCCCATAATTTCCCAAATGTATGTATCACCCCATATGCATACTTAGAATTAGTAAAAACATTCACTGCCTTGTCCCAGTAAAATTAACAGGCTCTCACAAGGGAATACAGTTCCACTGTCTGAGCTGACCAGGTGGGTGGTGCTGTGGTTTGACATGGGAAAAGAATTTTCTTGGAAGGAAGAGGTCAGTCCAGTCAGGGGTCAGGTTTGGATACTGACACTTGGGGTGACCAATTGAAAGTGGACACGCCTCTGAGAACACAGAGGGGGTTAAAAGCAGAACTCCCAGGAGAACTCGCTCTCTTTGGTTCTGGTCATCGGAGGGTGCAGACCTCCCCTGACCGGCAGCGAGCTGGGTGGGGGAGGAGAAAAGCCATGTGGCCTGTAGAGGTAGGCCAGGGGGTGAAGGGTGTGGAACTGAGCTGGGCCAGTTTCTGCAGACAGAAGGGTGGAGAACGTCTGAGATGTCTTTGTTCCCCCCACCCCAACCTAGAGGAAAAGACATAGAGAGCCTGCAGACACCTGGGAGTTTGTCAGCAGAGGAGAAGGAGGAGGTGGGGGAAGATGCCCAGCGTGGGAGAGAGCACAGCATCCTGGGCCAAGAGATTTCAGCCATCCGGGGAGTCCGGGAATTTTAGCCCTTTCCTGTGAAATGAAGGCTTTGTGAAATATTGCTCCTCCTCAATTTGAAGGAAAGAGAGACAGCCTGGGACCTCAGTTGTTAGGGAAAGAAGGTTGGGGGGAGGTGATGGAGAGGCTGTTGGCTGGACTCTTCCTGTTAGCCATAGAGTGAACCAACTTCTCCAAGACAGACTGCATTTTAGGGGGATGCAATGGTGAGCCAAGAAACTCCTCCAGTAACTACCAGCTCAGGAATGAACAGAGGTCAGCAGAGGAGGGTGTGAAGATGCCCTCCGTCTTCAGAGAAGAAGAGAAGGCTATCTCTGTTCTTGGACCCCTGGCCCCAGGGGAAAATGGGGGGGACTGTAGTCCCAAAATGAGACACTGGACTGTTGTTCCTGTTGGTCCTTGGCAAAGCATCCTTAAAAGGGCCCTATAAGCAGTCTCTGTCCATGTACGGTGGTGAGAGCACTGTGACATGGAGAGGAGAGTGTCGCACTGGCTCGGTGTGTTTGGGTGGTGCCATGTGTGACATGGAAACACAAGAGGTGCTGTGTTTCCTGGGGGTCTATGGTGCAAGGGAGACTCCTCTCTCCCCTGATGGACTCAGTATTGATTATGTGGAAGGGTGAAGACTGGATGAAGGGTCCAAATGTGTCTCGCTGTGATTTGTTGGAATTGGGTGGGGGGAGGAGGAATGTTTTGAAAGGTTTTCATTTTGAATTTTGTGTGGGTTTTTTTTCCCCCTTTATAGTAGTAGTAGTAGTAGTGTAATAAAGTTTTCCCTTTGTTATTAAGTTTGGCCTGCTTTGCTCTGTTCTAGATTGCATTTCACAACATTCAATTGATACGTTACATTTTCATGGGGGCGCTGGCATTGTGCCAGTGTCAAACTGTTATAAATGAGAATTTATTTAGCCAGATTAAAAATAAAAAAAATTTTATTAGCGGTCAAATTCTATCTAGCCAGCCACACAGAAAGGACAGAGCCGAACCCGGGGTCGACCCTGGGTGTGCCACAAGGAGTCAGCCTCAGCAAAGGTTTTCACCTATGCCCACACCTCCATCCTGGTACAGGCGGTTTTTATAGGGAAAATTCTGCCTGAGGCCAAGATTTTAGCAATCAGTCCTTTCTTCTATTCAGAGTCCATAGGTTAATAAGAATTTCTTTTTTGGTGATGAGGAGAAATAATTCAATGTCCAGAGTAGGTAACTTCTTGTTGGGAGTTTACGGGAAGGCTGCATTCACATGGATCTGTCTGATGATTTCCATGATATCCATCTCGGACGATCAGCACCGATGATGGCCCATCACCCAGCCGAGCCACATCCTTTTCTTGTAAATCAGTTTCCAATATACACTCAGTCTCGCCTGCAAAAAAGGTGGGGGGGGAGGGGGGAGGGGAGCAGGGGCAGAACTAATACAATGGGCATAATCTAACAAGTTTCCAATATTACATATTTCATACAAGGAATGGTGTGAATTGTATTTATTACACATAACAATCCCCCACCTTCTATATTAACCCATTAATTTGCGCCCTAATTTCTACCTCTATTCATTCTCAAGGTAGTGTACTGACTACCTTGAGACTGGCTTCTAGTCTACATCTGGAATATCTTGGTAAATTTTGTAGTTTTGTTCTTTTCCCTTTATTTGCCCTTCAAATTTTGCTAGAGCCTCAGCTGCCCTGCTGTGAGGAATTTCTTCTCCCAGTGTCATTATTTTTGGTACCTGATTTGTTTTTCCAAGGGCAGCTTCTGGGTCTGTAGGTAAAGCTGCTATTTGCATCCCCTGTACCACCGAATGGATGAGTCTTATAAAACAGGGGATGAGACAGGGTAGGAATATGACTCCTGCTATTGAACATAAAATGAAGAAAATTATTTTCTTCCACCAAGCCCCATCTAACAAATGATCCCACCATAATGCCTGGAGAAGTGAGTTCCACTTTTGTACTGGAACATGGGCTACTCATTTAATTTCTGTGGCCAGATTTCTAATGGTTTCTCCATAATCATCTATTTCTACACAGCACTGAGATTCGTTAAATTTTCCACACACACCTCCTTCTCCAGCTAGTAAGTAATCAAAGGCTATCCTATTTTGATACACAAGAGCCCTCATTTGAGAGTGTTGCTGGGATAATAATTCAAGAGCACCTGAAGTGTGATTGGATACAATCTCCACTACAGCCTGCAACCTTATTAAGCGATTCAGTAAATAGATGGGGGTTCGGTATCCCCACGACCCGTCCTGAGCCCATGTGGCAGGACCATAATATTCAATGATCCTTTCAGCAGGCCATTCATCCTCTCCCCACGTTTTTTTCCCTCCAGTGAGAGGGAATTTTTTCTTTAAGCCCCTTTTTTCTCGGTTCAGGGATTCATACAAGGGGGCTCCTAGTGAGCTACTCTCTGACCTGGGTAGGGTGAAGAAAACAGGTCTGATTAGTCCTACCGTGCGGGATCCCTTCCAGCGTGGAGGTAATTCACTGTAGGCTTTTTTCCCACAGATCCAGTGTAATCCATTAGGTGCTTTCCATCTGATTGTTATGCTCTCAGGCTCCTCCCAATACTTTCTCAGTTTGCTGATTGACCGATAGGGGTTAGCTCCGGGGTTTTTTGTACCAGCAGAGCCCAATTTTGTCACTCCATTCACAGTTCTCCTTTTTATCCTGGCTCCAGTACCCAGTAGGGCTTTCGGGCTGCCAGACCTTGATGTGGCTGGTGGAATTTATAGATAGGGTGAAAACACATGGAGTGTATCCTACAATTTCTGAATATAACCCTCCCTCTCTGCTAAGGCAGAATTTTCCAATTACTCGTTGGTCTAGTATCCACCCCTCCGGTCTCTGAATTATTTTGGGGGTCCCACCCGTTTCCCATTTTAGTAGTTGCTCAGGAGTCAAACCCTCACCCCTCCAAGGCCATTTTTCTGCGGATTTTAGCCCCCCACAGATCCAGCAATTAGACAACCTCAGCTCTGTGGAAATTTCTTGCATCAGTTCCACAAAGAGATTCTGATCTGAGGCAGGCAATCCCCATTTTGCATATTGTTTTTCTAATTGATCATACAATTGCTTAGGGATTTTAGCCTTTCTTGTTCTATTCTCTTTTTCCTCATCTCAGCTTCTTGTCTTTTTACCTCTTGCATTACCTGTTTTATTTTATTTTCTGGGTCTACCCCTTCTTTATCCTTGGTGAAACAAAACGTTTTGTCATACTGCAGACAGACTCTGTCATCCTGGTCCCCTAAGAGGTCCAGAATGATTGGCTCAGTTTCTAGAGGTATCTTATTTTCATATTTCAGGTTACTCCCCACCCAGTAGGTTTTTCCCCCCCATTACACACATACTAATTTTATTCAGATTGTAATACACTGGGTTAGCTGGGAAATAAGCAACAAAGATAGACTCTTGCCTTCCCCCAACCCATACAGTACGGTTACATTCGTTACAAACCGGAATTGAGATTTCCCCTGTGCTCCTTCATTGCAGTTGATGAGCTGACTGTCCGTTTTCACGGTATGTTTTTGATTTCCCCTTTAATTTGTATATCCCCTGTTGAGTGTTTGTTTTAAGACATGGCTTATTAGGCTTACCCCTGCTGCAGTTCCATGAGGTGAGGGGTAACTTCTCTGGGTATCTGCCCCCAAGTTCCCCCTTGAGGCATGTGGCTAGGCTCAGGCTCACCAGGATTACTCCCACTGCTAGGATCCCTCTGCCATTCCCAGTGCCCATGGGGTGCCTCCAGTGGTGGGGCAAACCATCTTCTTGGCAGCAGGAATCTTCGTCTGTGGTTTCATGCTCAGGCTGAGCTGCATACCTGTTTAAAAATGCCTCCCTGGTGTAGTTCAGCAGAGCCTGCACGTTGTTCAACCTATGACACTCAACAATAATAATTTTAGTTTTGCAAGTAATTTCTCCCTTAATCCATTCTAATATTGGAGAACACCAGATTATTGAATCTAATTGAAACAATCTCAGCCTTGTGGCTATTACCAGAAAACGGTTAGTCAGGTCTAACTCCTGCTCAAAGCACTCCCAGACAACCCACTTAGTTTAAGCAGTCTAAACTTTACAACAGTATTCATAAGGGAAACATACAAAAGGATAATAGTTACACTCTGGCACAGAAAGTTTGATTGAGATGTTTTCAGTCATTTACTTTGCCGGTGCAGGGTTATCTTCATATCTCTGGGGCGGGAGGTGATTTTCCACTCTGGTGCCTGATCCTGGAGTTCGACTTTCTTTATCCTTGATGCATGTGTCCACCCCTTTTCTGCAGTTCGTATAGCAGTATCTGTGGTCAAAAGAACAATGAAGGGTCCCTCCCAATGAGGCATTAATGGGGATTCCCTCCATGCTTTTACAAGCACTTTGTCACCAGGTTGTATTTTATGTATCCAGAAGCCAAGAGGATTGTGCTGCATGATCAGCCCCTGCTTTCGCAATTCTTCAAGATTCTTATTTAATGCTATTAGGTATGGTTGTATTTGTCTATCATCTAATCTCGGATGCCCTACAGGAACACCATGGGTATAAGGCATCCCATATAACATTTCAAAAGGTGAAAGTCCCATTTTGGAGTGAGGCATAGTCCTTATATTTAATAAGGCCAATTGGAGGCATTTTGTCCATGACATTCTTGTTTCTAACATCAATTTGGCTAATTGGGCTTTTAATGTTTGATTCATCCTCTCAACTTGCCCTGAGCTCTGGGGGTGACACGGGCTGTGGTATTCCCACCGAATGCCTAAAGCATCTGCCAATTGCTTAATAAATTTTGATGTTTCCTGGTCCGAATCAATACAGCTTACTGATCCATATTGTGGTATAATTTCTTCCAATAAAATTCTTGACACTGTTTGGGCTGTAGCCTGAGAGCTTGGGAAAGCCTCTACCCAGTGGGTAAGCTTGTCCACTATGACTAATAGGAATTTGTATCTCCTGACCTTAGGTAGATCGGTGAAATCTACCTGGACCCTTTCAAAAGGCCAGTAAGCTACTGGGCGACTCCCTATTGTTAACCTTTTGGAGTTCGCTCAATTTATTTTTTTACAAATTATACACCCCTGTACCTCCTGTTTAGTTAATTCTTATATAACTCTGCAGCAAAAGAATCTCAGGAATTGTTCTGCCAGAGCTCGGGCCCCCCAGTGTGTTTGTTGATGTAATCTTTTTAAAATTTTCCTGGTGTATTCCTTTGATAACAATTCCCTCCCATCTGGTAACTTACCTTCTTCCAACCCTCCCCCGATCTCTTGATAAGCCTTTATCTCTTTTTCAGAGGGGTGGTGGGGGAATTTCTGAGCTTCTCCTTTCTCAATCTCTGGGGTATTTACCTTTAACAAAGCAGAGCTTTTTGCCTCTTTGTCAGCTAAATTGTTTCCTCGAGTCCTGAATTGCATTCCAGTTTGGTGTCCTTTTACATGGACCACAGCAATAGCTTCTGGTCCTCTAATGGGTTTTAGGATTTGTCTAATTATTTCTTAATGAATTAGCCCTTTTCCCCCTGTGTTTAGCAGACCCCTTTCTTCCCAGATTTTTCCAAAGGTGTGCACTACTTCAAATGCATATATAGAGTCAGTGAAAATTGTCCCCTTTTGCCCTTCAAGTCCCAGCAGAGCCCTGTATACTGCATACAGCTCACAGGCCTGAGCTGACCACCCTGCACTCAGGGGCCCAGATTCTACCACCCCTCCCATCTTCCCGTCTATGACTGCATATCCCGACTTTCTTTTACCTTCCACTACTTTTGCAGAACCATTCACAAACCATTTTTCCCCTTCCTCGAGTTCTTCCTCTTCCAAATCTGGTCGTGTTTTGGTCTGTAATTCTACTATCTCAGCACAGTTATGGCGGGGGTCCCCTGGGACTGCCCCATACAGGAATTGGGCAGGATTTTGTGCCGGGGTAGTCTTTAACTCCAGGTCCTGGGAATGGATTGGAATGGCTTCATATTTCAAGAAGCCTGGCGTCTGTCAGCCACTTGTCAGCTTTTTGCTGCAAGATGCTTCTTACATTATGGGGGGAGTAGATGGTTAATGAAGCCTCGAACGTTACCTTTTTGGCTTCTTCTACTAATATTGCCACTGCCACAATTGCTTGTAAGAAGGTGGGCCACCCCCTGCTGACAGGGTCCAGAAGCTTGGATAGATAACCAACTGATTTCTTGGCCCCTGCCCAGTCCTGGGTCAGAACCCCGTGGGCAGTGTGGTTACTAACATCTACAAAGAGCTGAAAGGGCCTTTTTATGTCAGGGAGACTTAGTACTGGAGCTGCTATGAGGGTTTCTTTTAATCCTCTGTAACACTCTTAATCTTTTTCAGTCCACTTAAGTCTGTCTGTGGTAAGTTGGTCATATAAAAAGCTTACCTTTTCACTGTATCCTTCGATCCATTGTCTGCAAAAGCCCAAAAGTCCCAGCAATTGCCTGATTTATCTTTTTTTCTTAGGAGATGGTAATGCAGTTATTCCTGCCACCCAGTCTGGATCTAGTTTCTTTTTCCCTTTTGTCAGCCAGTGCCCCAAATATTTTACTTCAGGTTCAGTGAATTGTAATTTAGACTTTGAAACTTTCAACCCTTGTCCTTCCAGGAAGTTTAATAAAGCTATGGTTCCAGTCCTGACTTCTTCCTCCTTAGAGCCAGCTACCAATAAGTCATCTACATATTGTAATAGTTTGGTCCCAGGGACTGGCACAAATTCGCTGAGCACCCTTTCAAGGGCCTGACTGGAAAGATTTAATGAGTCTACAAACCCTTGAGGGAGGGAAGTCCATCTTAGTTGTTGTTTTCTGTGGGTGTCAAGATCCTCCCACTGGAAGGCAAAATAATCTCGGCTTTCCTCAGCTAGAGGGCAAGTCCAGAAGGCATCTTTTAGGTCGATCACACTATACCATTTATCATCCGGGGACACATCATTCAGCAAAGTATATGGATTAGAGACCATGGGAAATAGGGTTTTTGTTCTTTGATTTACTTCTCTTAAGTCTTGTACTAGCTGATAATTACCATCTGATTTTTGAACTGCCAAGATAGGTGTATTATGTCTTGACATGCAAGGCTCTAAGGTGCCCCCTTTTATTAAATCTTCAATTATTGGTTTTAATCCTTTCTTCCCTCTAGAGGGATGGGATATTGCTTTACCCTTATGGGGTCTTCTGGTCTCTCAATTTCAATGTGGATTGGTTCCATGTCTAATTTTCCAGCTTCCCTGGGAGTGTGCCAGACCCTGGGATCAATTTTGTTTTCATCCTCAGTAGTTAGGTTGTATAAACTTACCATGAGTTGTGAGTCCTTTGCAATTATACTCATTCCTAATGTTACCATTAAATCCCTCCCCAGTAAATTGTATTCTGTTTCTTCCACTAATAAAATATCCCCAACACAGATTTTATCGTCAGATTCTATTTCTACATTTTTTAGGACACAGACCTGAAAAGGTTCTCCCTTAGCCCCAATCACAGTCATAAAATCTTTACCTTTGATACACCCAAGAGATAGTTGTTTGACTGTGTTTTTTTCTGCTCCAGAATCAACTAAAAAGACTAGTTCCTGTTTTTGGGGTCCAACCTTTAATTTTATCATGGGCTCTCTAGATGTCCTTGACCCCAGATTGTAAAGCCCCTGACACCTCTGTTCTTCTTGAAAGACCATTTCATCCTTTATTTGTTTCTTACAATCTCTCTTGAGGTGTCCTTTCTTTTTACAGTAAAAACATTCAGGGGCACTTACCCATTTCTTTGTCTTTTGTGTGTGCACCAGCTTTCCCTGGGGCTTCCGGGCTGGAGCTGATGTCCCAGCCGTTCGTGCTTATGCTTCCCTTACTGCTGCCACCAACACCCTGGCTTGTGTCTTTTGTTTTTCCTCATCCCTCCTCATATATACCTTTTGTGCTTCACTCAATAGTTCCTGTAAACTTCTTTCATGCCAATTATCTATTTTCTCTAACTTCCTTTGAATGTCCTCCCATGATTTAGCCACGAATTGTGTTTTCAAAAGGACCGCCCCCACGGGGGATTCAGGGTCCGTACCAGATTACATTTGAAGGCTTTTCCTGAGTCTCTCCAACCACTCAGTGGGAGTTTCATCCTTCCCCTGGAATTCCCCCAGTGCCTTGCTAATGTTTTGTCCCTTGGGGACCGCTCTCCGAATACCTTGTATTACCATGTTCCTTAATCCGATCATTTTTGCTCGGTCTGCCTCTGCCTGAGCGTTCCATGATGGTCTTTGTTCTGGCCACTTTTCCACCCCACTCCCACCCTGGGGGTTTCTGGATTCCCAATTCTTTATGGCAACCTGCCTTATCATATCTCATTCTTCAGCATTAAACAAAGATCTTAATATAGCCAAGATATCATCATATGAATATATACTATTTCCCAAAAATTCATCCAACCTCTCCGCCACACCCAAAGGGTCATCCATTAATTTCCCCATTTCCTTTTTGAAAGCCCTTACATCCCCAGTGTTGATGGGAACATTTACAAACCCGATTATTCCAGGAGCTGTGGGGACTTTCCTTAAAGAGTATAGATTAGGTCTGTCCCTTTCATCATCGCTATCTCCCGTGTTTTCTCTCCTCGTTTTCCGCCGGGTTCTACTGACAGGAGGAGATGTGTTTTCCCCGGTGTGGTGTGCGTGTGTGTGTGTGTGTCCCCATGCTGTGTGGAAGGGAGGCTTGGGGGCTGAGAAGGTCCCGGAGCGCCTGCATCGGGGACTTGTACATTAGGTGGCAGTGCAGGCTGAGCCGGGGGCACTGATGGGGGGGCTGCCAGGACGTGTGCTTGAGCTGGGGGAACCTAGTATGGGGGGGCAGGTTTTCTAGGGGTTCCCAGGTTTTTCCGAGCTTACCCTGTTGCCAGAGGTCTTAATAGGGAACAGCCGTGCACTGGCATATTCCCATAGCCTGGCATAGTCCAATTCCTCATCGTCCCACTCCTCTTCCTCGTACAAGTGATCCGAAAGTGCTTGGCAGAGCTTATTTTCGAAGGTACCAAAAACGGGCCAGTATTGGTATTTTCCAATTTCCATATTTCCCCATACTTCTACACAATAGTGTATTATTTTTTCTTTGGACCTTTTCTGTCTCACAGAACAGTCCTCCCAGTGTTCTAACATCCAACCCAGGGGACTTTCCCTCAGAATCTCAGGGAATTCCTCTGTTTCCCCCCTTCTTGTTTTTGAATGCTTACCTTTTCTTGCTGTCAGGTGTTCACCCTTTCCTGGCTTAGGATTTTTCCCTTTTGGTCCCCCCCACACCTTACTGGTTTTTTGTCCCATATTAAAGGTTTTCCTTACTGTATTCTAAGTCAGTGTCTGCCAGCCATTCCAAGAAGTCAGCAACCTGTGTGCTAAAATGTGTATTTCGGTCCCATCCCGGACCAAGCCTTACCAAGTGTTTAAACCAGTCTGTTCCCGACTGAACCTTGCCAACCTAGTTACCTCACGGTGAACCGGTCCGTGGGTTTTCAGATGGAAGAACAGTGAGCTCTCTTGTACCTGTTTGTCAGGTTCCCCGAGCCCAGAGCCAGTGAGGTTTACCAGTTTCTCGAATCCATGAGAACGTACCTTCCCTCCCCCGACCCGTCCGTGGGTGGATCCCCGTTAACTCCCTGAGTTTCAGGTCATATGCGTGTTGTGAGTATACTAGAATCCTTTCGCTTTCCCCGTAGCCAACCACCTCCCTCTCGGGCTAGTGGAATTGCGGTTCGTAGGGGTCCACTCTCACGCCGTGACTATGTCACGTCTCACACACACACCCACTCACGCCCCACTCAACCACGTGATAATTAGGGCTCCTTTTCCTGCATGGGTTCTTCATGCACATTGATTTTATGAGTGAAAGTGTGCTGCTGCAGCCTCGGAGATTTAGCTCCGAGTTCCGAGAGCTCTGGGCCCGTTTATATCTTTTCCTTAACGTGGCTTTTCAGCTATTTTTGGAATCTGGTTGGTTCCGTGGAGTTCCTCAGTCCTGTCCAGCTGCTGAAATCAGCAGGGCATCACCTGGATCGAGGATAGGGAACTCCCCGGATACCCCCAAACCAGATCACGTAAGGGGTCACCAAGATTGTTATAAATGAGAATTTATTCAGCCAGATTAAAAATAAGGAAAAAAAAAGTTTATTAGCGGTCAAATTCTATCTAGCCAGCCACGGAAAAAGACAGAGCCGAACCCGGGAATCAGCCCTGGGTGTGCAACAAGGAGTCAGCCTCAGGAGAGGTTTCCCCTATGCCCACACACCTCCATCCTGGCACAAGCAGTTTATATAGGGAAAATTCCACCTGAGGCCAAGATTTTAGCAATCTTCTATTCAGATTCCATAGGTTAATAAGAATTTCTTTTTTGGTGATGAGGAGAAATAATTCAATGTCCGGAGTAGGTGAATTCCTGATGAGATTTTACGGGAAGGGTGCATTCACATGTATCTGTTTGGGGATTTCCATGATATCCATCTTGGGCCATTTACACAATGATCAGCACCTGATGATCAACACCTGAAGTCCTGATGGCCAATACCTGGAGTCTGGATATAGCCCATCTCCTGGCTGAGCCACATCCTTTTACTTGCAAATCAGTTTCCAATATACACCCAGTCTCGCCTGCAAGGGGGTGGGGAGGAACTAATACAACGGGCATAATCTAACAAGTTTCCAATATTACATATTTCATACAAGGAATGGCGCGAATTATATTTACTACACATAACAGAAAGAAAGAAAGAAAGAAAGAAAGAAAGAAAGAAAGAAAGAGGAAGGATGGAGGATGGAAGGAAGGAAAGAAGGAGGAAGGAAGGAAGGAAGGAAGGAAGGAAGGAAGGAAGGAAGGAAGGGAGGATATTTTGAAGTCAGCTGCCTGCTAAGGGCAAGGGGACAATGGGCATATAATCTGGCCATTTTTCCTGGGAAAGAAAACTCACCAATGCAGATTCTAGATGTCAGTTTGTAGGGCTCCCATGGGACTGTCAGGGCAGAACAAGTGTGAGGTGGGGACAGGTTCGGTCTGGTATTCATCCTTCGATATTTGGATTTGTTGAAGTCAGCTGCCTGCTCAGGGCCAGGAGACCCTGGGCACATACTCCGTCCCTTTCCCATGGGAAAGAAAACTCACCAGTCCGGGATCCTTATGTCAGTTTCCATGGCTCCATTGGGACTGTCAGGGCAGCACAAGTTTGAGGTTGGGACAGATGGTGTCTGAGCCATATCCTTCAATGTTTGTATTTGTTGCAGTCAGCTGCCTGCCTGGAGCCACAGGATCCTGTGTGCGAATTGCATCCCTTTTACCTGGTAAAGAAAACTCACCTATCCTGGTTCCTGATGTCAGTCTGTAGGGCTCCCTTGGGTCTATCAGGGCACCACAGGTTTGAGGTGGGGGCAGATGGGGTCTGGGACACATCCTTTGATGTTTGGATTTTTAGCAGTCAGCCAAATGCTCAGGGCCAGGAAACCCTGGGCACATACTCTGGCCCTTTCCCCTGGGAAATAAAATATGCCAGTTCAGGTTCCTGATGTCAGATTGTAGGGCTCCCTTGGGACTGTCTGAGCCGCACAAGTTTGAGGTTGGGGCAGCTGGGGTCAGGGACACATCCTTCGATGTTTAGATTTTTTGAAGGTGAGCACCAGCAGAGGGCAAGGGGGCACTGGGAACACACTTTGGCCCTGTTCTCTGGGAAAGAAGAGTCGCCGGTCCAGGTTCCTGATGTCAGTTTGTAGGGCTCCCTTAAGTCTATCAGAGCAGCACAAATTTGAGGTGGGGGCAGCTGGGGTCTGGGACACATCCTTTGATGTTTGGATTTTTAGCAGTCAGCCAAATGCTCAGGGCCAGGAAACCCTGGGCACATACTCTGGCCCTTTCCCCTGGGAAATAAAATATGCCAGTTCAGGTTCCTGATGTCAGATTGTAGGGCTCCCTTGGGACTGTCTGAGCCGCACAAGTTTGAGGTTGGGGCAGCTGGGGTCAGGGACACATCCTTCGATGTTTAGATTTTTTGAAGGTGAGCACCAGCAGAGGGCAAGGGGGCACTGGGAACACACTTTGGCCCTGTTCTCTGGGAAAGAAGAGTCGCCGGTCCAGGTTCCTGATGTCAGTTTGTAGGGCTCCCTTAAGTCTATCAGAGCAGCACAAATTTGAGGTGGGGGCAGCTGGGGTCTGGGATACATCCTTTGATGTTTCGATATCTTGCAGTCAGGGCCCAGCCCAGGGCCAGGGACCCTAGGCACATACTTTGGCAATTTCCCCTGGGAAAGAAATTTCACCAGTCCAGATTCCTGATGTCAATTTTTAGGGCACCCTTGGGTCGATCAAGGCAGCCCACGTTTGAGGTGGGGGAAGATGGGGTCTGGGATCCATCCTTCAATGTTTGGTATTTTTGCAGTCAGGTATGTGCTCAGAGCCTGTGGCTCCATAGCACGTAATTTGGCCCTTTTCCCTGGGAAAGAAAACTCTGCAGTCCAGGTTCCTGATGTCAGTTTGTAGGGCTCCCTTGGGTCTATAAGGTCAGCACAAGTTTGAGGAGGGGACAACTTCAGTCTCAGATACATCCTTCGATGTATGTATTTTTTGAAGTCAGGTGCCAGCCCAGGGTCAGGGGCCCCTAGGAACATACTCTAGCCCTTTTCCCTGGGAAAGAAAACTCACCAGTCCAGGTTCCTGATGTCAATTTGCAGGGCTCCCTTGGGTCTATCGGGGCAACACAAGTTTGAAGTGGAGACAAGTTCAGTCTCGGTTACATCCTTCGATGTGTTGACTTTTTGCAGTGAGGATCCCATCCCAGGGCCAGGGGCACCTGGGCACATACTCTGGCCCTTTTCCCTGGGAAAGAAAACTCACCAGTCCAGGTTCCTGATGTCAGTTTTAGGGCTCCCTTGGGTCTATCAGGGCAGCACAAGTTTGAGGTGGGGACAACTTCTGTCTGGGCTCCATCCTTCGATATAAGGATTTTTTGCAGTCAGGTCCCTGTGCTTAAACCTGAGAGTGTTTGGCACTGGACCAGGCAGGCTCCCCGGGGAAATGGTCATGGCACCAAACCTGACAGAGCGCAAGAAATGTTTAAGCAATGCTCTCAGGCACATAGTGTGACTTTTGGGGTGTCCTGTGCAGGACCAAGGGCTAGACTTTGATGATCCTTGTGGGTCCTTTCCAACTCAGAATATTCTAGGAATCTATTATTCTATTGGAAACAGCAATATGTATTACCATTGGCAACTGGAAAGGTCAGAGCACAGGATACAAATTTTGAACTATTTTAAGTAATATTCTGGAAGGCACAAAGCTATAGCTGAAAAGAGGAGCTCCTAATTCACTTTTTATATCCACATATTCACAGAAGGAGATACAGTGGAGATTTATGTATCGGAATTGCTAAATGAAGTAAAAATCTAATATCTCTGAATGACCTGATGCCATTCATTAAACTGGGAACATTGAAGACCTCTCTGTATGTAATCCTATTATATTTATCTGCCAAGAAGCTTGGCTAATACATTCATCAGTTTTATAATGGAAATTCAGTTTGTGTATAGTAAAGAACTTGCATTTTCTTCTTAGCAAGTTTTTAATATTTACAATGAAAAGGTACACATCTGGTCTAGAAGCTGGGCAGTAAGTATTCTTGAGGAGGTAGAGGAGTATAAGAAAAAAATTGGAAAGAAGAGAGACTTCTGTTCCACTGGCATCTCTTCTTGGGATCTGTCCAGCAAACACATATTTAAGCACTTCTATAAATCGACCGTCTCAGAAGAAATATCAACACCAATTGCATTTCAGCCTCTTTTACAACCTGATAATTGTATGTGCTTTTTTAGGAACTTGTGAAGCTCTATTTCAAAGAGTAGTCACTTTTTGAAAGCCTAATGCCTTTTCCAATTTGCTCTGGCTAAATGTGATAGTAGTGTTGCATGTGAGCAGCAAATGGGCATACACAGATTTCATATTGTGTGTGCAGCTTGTTCAAGAACATCAGCCTGCAATTCTTCCTGCAATGTTGCAAAAGTCCTGTCTTACACCAAAGAATATGGAAGGTACTTTTGCTATGAAGTTTCTGAACTCTCTAGGTTTAGTTGCACAGTGAGGCCACACATTTAAGAGAAAACTGACCATGAGAATCTTCCTTTGTCCTTTGCAAACATACCTCCTTCCTGTAAGGTGTTTGCCCCAAGCCAGGTAAGGGAGTTCCTGTGATTTGATGTACAAGTTTACCATATTGCTGAAGAGCTCCACTGGCTGTCTGAGGAGTCAGCCTACTAAATTTACTGATCTGCAGTACACACACAGGTCAGAGAGATGCTCTAAGACAGCAGAGGCCACACCTTGTGGCCCCCAGTGATGTCCACTAAGCACATGTTCTGTTCACCGAATAGACTGCAAAAATACACAGCACTCATCATCAGAACTCTGTTCTCTTCTTCAAGCAAAACAAAATTGGCATCCTAGCCTAGGTTTGGTCAGGTTGTATGGATGATTTCAGGCTTCTTTCAGCTTCTTTCTCTTGATTTCTTGTTGTCCTGGGGTGACAGAGCAGGTTCAGTAATGGAGTGAAGCATTAAAAAAAAAAAAATCACAGTCCAGAGCTTTCCTTTGTTTACACTAGCTAATTTAAGAATTTTTTAAATTTGAGTCTGCACCAGCTGTTCTCAGAACAGTACAGAGATCTATACTAGAGTGAGAATCACTGGTAACTGCTCTCTTGTTAATGTCTTCTGTATATATAATCTGAGGAACTGTGCTATCAATGGCATAACTTTCATATAGAGTCTCTTTACACCAGCTGTGCAGAACACACCTAAATGTTTGTTTGGTTTGTTTGTTTGTTTGTTTGTTATTACATGCAATTTCAAAGACACAGAAGTCGAGGTGGATTTTAAAATGGCTCGGGATATTCCTTACAAATATATATTTATATTAAAAAAAATCATCTAATTAAGGCCATCCAGATTAATCAGACTGTCCTATATGGTAGAATAAGAGAATAATTTTGAAATAGCATTTTAATGTTGTTTTAACTCTAAGTTTCAACTTATCTGGAAATTTAACTTAATTATTCAAAAATTTAAATCTTGCAACAAAGCTGGCAAGGATTCAGGTCTTGGGTTTGGGGTTTTTTTCAGATTCTTTGTTATGTGTTTCCTCTAAACCGTAAAAACTATCTACTTCGCATTTGTGTTTCATATTTGCAAATTTTAATATTCTCTCAAAACCCAAGAAAAATGGAAACTTTAAGCAGCATATCCAGGAGAAACATCTTGGTATGTTAGAAATGAGTTAATTTTGCAAAGATACAATATTCTGCAAAACTAAATGCAAATTGCATTTAATCTAGTTCATAGTTTTTAAAACAGTGAAACTAAGAGTATCAATTTTAGGATAATAAGGCATGATTTTATTTTCAAAATAAAATGTTAGTATTCTTATAGCTCAGTAAAAATAAAAACGCTTAATTTTGTGTTGCGTGAAGAGGCTTCTTGCAAAACATCACAGTAAGGGTGGATATTTAGTTTTTGTGATCTGAGACCATTTATTCATTTTGAGCAATTATTTTCAACACTGATTTTTCTTCTCATCTGGAGATTGTGGTAGTTTACACTGTCTGTGTTTCCTTTTCACCTTTCACAGACTCCAGAGAAGCAGCTCAATGGCTCTGTATTTGAAGTCAGAAGATAAACAGATACTAAGAGTAACATTACATTACTCAGTTTAACATGTCCAGTATTGACAGAAAAAGTTATACAATATGCCTGTAGACAATCTTACCTAATGGCAGGGGAAGTATTAGAAGTGACACAATGGTATCGTGACCATGCAATTTAATGTATTCTGGTTTTTTTATCTGTACCTCTGACTGAGAGGTCAGTATATCCTAAACATTAAAGTAACAGAGAAAATAAAGCAAAAAATTTAGTAGCTAGTGTTGAGTAAAAGCCATGGATGTATTAAGATGTTACCTTTACCAGTTACCTTTTATCATCTAGGTTAACTCACTGCTTCCTTAATTTCACCAATACATCCTGACAGTATTCAGAGAAAGGCTCCCAGAGGAATTGACCCAGAGCACTGACACTGAATTGCTCTTGGAAGAGCTTCACTGTCTGTTCTCGTCAGAGGGAGGACCTAGGGAGGTCTTTGGTCTGCTACTTCATGTGCATGGAACCGGGTGACTTTATATCCCCTTTTTCAGGGGGTCTAAGTAACTGAAAAATCACTTAAATTAATATAAAATTTTTGTCTCCATATCAATTTATGCATTTTCAATTGTATGTGTGCTTCCAATATTATATATTTGAATTTAATATGTCTTACATTACATACTTCTGGATGCAACGGCTCTCCTGTCTCTTTGTGTAATTAACGTACAACACACTTCATGATACATCAGCGACCTGGAGTAGAGCTCTCAATCTGTGCAACAATAAGGCTGCCAGTGGACTAGGAACTAAAAAGATATGAGATTCCTTTCCATCACTGTTGCTGGAGGACAGCAGCAGTGTTGCTCGCCTCTCACTGCTCAGATGGCTTTCTGGTCTGTGGAATTAGGATCATGAGTGCCATGACCTCAGTGAAAAGTATCAATGGAAAATTGAGAAAATAAGTTTTTACTACAAGGTTTAACATTGCTGGCTGTTTGTGTAGGTGTTCTCTCATCAGTCAGATCTAGGATAACTTCTCAGCTGTATGCTCTGTGTACCTACTCTGGCTGCATCCTGACTCTCAGAGATACACACTGTCACAACTCCTTGTATAGAATGCAGGTTCAGGGGGATCAGAGCCAGGTCACCAGGCTGAGCAGTCAAGGTGCCAGGACTGTGAAGAGTCCCATGGAACACACCTGATACAGGTAATTGACTGCTGTGAGCATTCATGCCAGCCGCACACACACAAATACACATACTGAGTGTATACACGTATTAACACCCTGCTTTTCTTAGTAGTTGGGTTCACATGTCAAAATACCTGCATTGTCTCTGCTGCCTTTTTTAAGGGATGAGAAGAAGGGATGCAGTTGTAGTTGTCTTTTTCATTGACAGCTGTAGTAGCACTTTGTTACTGTTGAAGTATCCCTGTGGCACAGAGAATGTGTCTGGGGAATATCTGACCTTCTATCTTTAGGATGCCAGTGTCTGAATGCATCTTAAATCCTGCAGACATGAATGGTGTATGGATATGGCACACCACTGTGAGCAGCCCTTTGCCTGCTGGGCTGTGCACACAAAATGCCTGTATGCCCTGTGCACTGTGCTTTTGGTAGAGGTCACAGAGTAGAAGTTCTCATAACTTCTGGGGCCTGATTCATGCAGATTGTGGCTTCTGAAGAGCAGTGCTCTTTAAAGGGCACTAAAATAACAAACACTTTGCATGATGAAAAATAATGTTGATGTACTGAAGGTAAATGTCATTCATATTTTGACTGTCCCTGGTCCTCCCAGTCTCCTACAAGGACCACATCTAACTTCCAAAACCTGAAAAACTTTGCAAATTATCCCCTTATCATAGACCTTTTCTTTCAGTTGTACCAAACGATGATACTTTTCTTGTGTTCTTTTGCTTTAATTGCATTGACCCAAGGTGTAAGGCAGGCAATCACAGAATCACAGAATCACAGAATCACAGAATAATGAGGTTGGAAGAGACGTCTAAAATCATCAAGTCCAACCTGTGCCCTAACACCACAATTAGACTATAGCACCAAGTACCAAATCCAGTCTTTTTCTAAATATATCCAGAGATGGTGATTCCACCACCTCCCTAAGAAGACAATTCCAGTATTTTATTATTCTTTCAGTGAAATTTTTTTCCTAATATCCAACCTAAGTCTTCCCTGATGTAGCTTGAGACTGTGTCCTCTTGTTCTGCCAGTTGCTGCCCAGTGGAAGAGATCAACCCCCACCTGTCTGCAGCCTCCCTTCAGGAAGTTGTAGAGGGCGATGAGGTCACCTCTAAGAAGCCTCCTCTTCTCCAGGCTAAACAACCCACACTCCCTCAAACATTCCTCGTAGGGCTTGTGTTCCAAGCCCCTCACCAGCCTTGTTGTCCTCCTCTGGACGCTCTCAAGTATCTCTATGTCCTTCCTGAACTGAATGGCCCAGAACTGGACACAGCACTCAAGATGTGGTCTCACCAGCACAAAGTATAGGGGAAGAATAACCTCCCTACTCCTGCTGGTCACACAATTCCTAATGCAGGCCAGGATGCCATTGGCCTTCTTGGCCACGAGGGCACACTGATGGCTCATATCCAACCGGCTGTCGACCAACACCCTCAGGTCCCTTTCTGTCTGGACACTGTCCAGCCATACTGTCCCAAACCTGTCACACTGTAGGGGATTTTTGTGTCCAAAATGCAGAACTCGGCACTTGGACTTATTAAACTTCATGCTGTTTGACTCTGCCCATCTGTCCAATCGATCCAAATCCCTTTGCAGAGCCCTTCTTCCCTCCAGCAGATCAACACAAGCTCCCAGCTTAGTGTCACCTGCAAATTTACTCATGAAGGACTCAATGCCCTCATCCATGTCATCTATAAAAATATGAAAGAGAGATGGTCCCAGCACAGAGCCCTGAGGGACACTACTAGTGACTGGCCCCAGCTGGATGCAGTACTGTTCACCACCACTCTCTGGGCCCAGCCATCCAGCCAGTTCCTAGCCCAGCGAAGGGTGCTCCCATCCAAGCCATGGGCTGCCAGCTTTTCCAGGAGTATGCTATGGGGAACAGTATCAAAGGCCTTGCTGAAGTCTAAATAGACAACATCCACAGCCCTTCCTGCATCTACCAGACGAGTCACCTGGTCATAGAAGGAGACCAGGTTGGTCAGACATGACCTACCCTTTGTAAACCCATGCTGACTGGGTCTGATAGCCTGGCCATCTTGTAAGTGCTGTGTGATAGCACTAAGTATGAACTGTTCCATTATCTTACCTGGTACTGAGGTCAGGCTAACTGGCCTGTAATTACTAGGATCCTCCTTCCTACCTTTTTTGCAAATGGGTGTCACATTGGCCAGTTTCCAATTGTCCGGGACCTCACCAGTGAGCCACGACTCCTGATAAATGATGGAGAGCAGCTTCGCAAGCACATCTGCCAGCTCCCTCATCACCCTAGGGTGGATCCCATCTGGTCCCATTGATTTATAAATATCCAAGTGGCACCTGCAATAAACCAGTCTGAACCGATGTCAGGTTTCAGATCCACTGTCTCACCAGAATTAGACATGGGAGCTCCCCAGTGCCCTGTGAAATATTTAATAGGCTCAGAAATCTCTAAGAATTAAAAGAATGCCATTTTAAAAAAATAATTTTCTTTTTTAAAAAAGCAATTTCTCTTTTTTTTTTGAAGTTTCTAAACTTTATTAACTGCAACTTCTATCTGTGTTTGATGTTCACAGTATCTCTAGGTAGGAGAATAAGAAAATTCTAAATCCTCAGCTTACTTGCAGTATATTTTTCATTAAAATGCAAAATAATCTTTGTTCAAGCATACAGAATGCTTGGTATTTGGCCTGGTAAGTTATAGATTTTAGGTCACATAACTGTACCTCAAGATAGCTCACATAATTCATGTATGGTTGACAACTTCTGAAGACAGTAGGAAGAATAAAGGCTTTTTTTCTTGGTGTGTGAGTGGAAAAAGTTGGAGAAATATTATTTAGATTCCATTTGGAGAGGTCAGAATAGAAACAACAAACAGGTATTTTTGGACAACTCCAGATATTTAATTTACTCTGAAACAAAGCATTTTAATCCACCCTTTTGTCATCATTGCTTTTAAAAGAAGCTTTTTGTGCTTCCTTATTTATAAGGTATGCTAATGAAAAAGGACCAGAAGTAAAAATGTCAAAGCAGATGTCATGGTTTGACACTGGCACAATGCCAGTGCCCCCATGAAAATGCAATCTCTCAATTGAATGCTGTGAAACGAAATAGAGAACAGAACAAAGCAGGCACAAGCTTAATAACAAGGAAAAAAAACTTTATTAAGCTACTACTATAAAAGTAAAAAAGAAAGAAAAAAACCCCCACACAAAGATTAAAATGAAAACTCTGCAAAGCATTCCTCCTTCCACTACCTAACTCCAACAAACCACAGCGAGACACAATCTGGACCCCAATCAGGTTTCCACCCTCCAGACAATCGATACTCAGTCCATCGAGGAAGAGAGGAGCCTCTCTTGTGCCACAGACCCCCCAAGAAACACAGATACCACATCATGTGTTTCCATGTCACACATGGCACCGCCTGGAGAAAAAGTTTTCCATGGTGACCCTTTTCCTTTCCCATGCACAGTGCTGTCACTACCAATGCATGGATAGACAGACTGCTTTTAGGATTTTTCCTTTCAAGGATGCCCTGCCAAGAGGGGAAAAAACAGCAGTTCAGTTTTTCATTTTTGGGACTACAGTCCCCCCCATTTTCCCCTGGGCCGAGGGTCTAAGAACAGAGATCTTCTCTTCTTCTTCTCTGAAGACAGGGGGTACCACCACAAACCTCCCTAACTTTTCTCTGTTCGCTCTACTTCTGTCTTTTCTCAGCTGAAGCAGGTCTCTTTGGCCCACCAGCATCCTCTTAAAATACAGTCTCTCTTGGAGGAGAAGATTGGTTTAGTCTGTGACTACCAAGAAAAAGTCTAGCCAAAAGCTACTCCATCATCTCCTCCCACCTACAATTTCTCTTTCTGACATCCTAAGGTTTAAGCTGTCTCTCTTCCTCTCTTTCAAGTCAAGGAGGAGAAAAATTTCACAAAGCTTTCATTTCTCAAGGAAGGGTTAAAAGTCCCAACTCCCAAGGATGGCTCACTGCCCAGGCTCTGGTTTCCACAGGCAGCTGGGCAGCTTGAGGCCCCCCCTGCTCTTCTCCTTCCCTGCAGCGTACTGCTGACAAAACTGCCTCTGTCTCTTTCTCTTGAGAGAGAGACTCTGACAGGGTGCGGGGGGAATGGAGACATCTCAGTTTTCTCCACCCTTCCATCTGCAGGGGGCCAGCCTGGTCCCAGTCCCTGCACCCTTGGGCCTACCTCCCAAGGCCACATGGCTTTTCCCCTCCCCCATCCAGCTCGTCGCCGGGCAGGGGAGTCTGCACTGCATGCTGACTGAAACTAAAGAGATCGAGTTCTCCTGAGAATTTTGCTTTTAACCCCTCTGTGTTCTCAGAGGCGTGTCCACCTTCAATTGGTCAATATCCAAACTGACCTCTTCCTTCTAAGAAAATTTCTTTTTCCGTGTCAAACCACGACAGCAGACTACTCTGGCACATTTGTCTCCGTAGACAAATGTTTCATACAAGGAGAATGAGGAAAATTGCCTTTTAGCCTTCAAAATTCTTTCAGTTGATCTTGGAACAAATTTTTGTCTATTTCATTGCCTCCAGAGCTCCATTTCTTTTACCACATCTACTGCTCACTTTAAAAAAAAAAAAAAAAGGAAAAAGAAGAGGAAAATAAGTGCCTAACTCTATTCAAAATAAATGCTTATACAGGTACTATGTGCTCTGGCCTGCAGCAGTTGATAATTGCTCCCTCTTGGTCTAGACCCCAGTTACCTTTGAGCAAAGCTGCAGCACTCCTGCATACAGGAGCCTGCTCCATGACCCAAAGGATCCAAGCAGCTTCTCTGAAACTTCTCAAGTCTTAGTGCAGGGGCAGGCAGCTCCTGCCTTCCACACAGGCTCCACAGAGGAGCTTAACCAGAGCTCTGCATCACAGCTGAGAGCCTCAGCAGCTCTGATCCAACAACTGCCCATCCACCAAAGTCAATGACCTTGAATTGCATGCAGGGAATGGAAGCACAGGAGGACAATAATGGACTCCACAAGAAGGCAGCCTTGGACTTAAGGCAATAGTGAATGTTTTGCATAAGAAATACAGCAGCACTTATGGGAAAGTCTGTTCCACAGGAAAATTCTATGGTGCCTGGCCGAGCTCTCTGGGACCACTGCCTGTGTGAAGGAGGACAGACCACAGTCTATACAACTGGCTACTCGAGCTGAAACAAGTGAATCTGCAGTTGTCATTGAATGCTGTACCATGAATGTTTCTTCAGTTCTTAACTTTCAGGTGCAGCATGTCAAATTGCATAACGTTCTTCAGCTACCCTTCTGTGGGAAATAGGAGGTGTTTCCTAGACTTGGAATATCCATTCTCTCTCATTTGAAGAGTTTGCTCCATGTGTGTGGGAAGCAGAAAGGGGATAGGAAAGACAGGGTTTTCCAGAATATCTACTACTTTCCTGAGCCCTTATTAAGCATATGCACAAGATGTATCTCCTTCATTTCTTGCCCTAATATATGAGTTTTGTGCTTCATTTACAGACCATTAAAAAAACCCCATAGAGAATCAAAAAAGCAAACATGCAATTTGACTGAAAGAACTGGGAAACAATAATCCTTTTTCTCAACTCTGATGATCTTAATTTTACTCACCTAAAAAAATTAGAAAACATGTTTTCAAGTGGAATTATTTGAAATCAGATTAAATGCAGGATGTGTCATTTGTCTGAGATGTAGAAACTTCTGGATTTATTTAGGAAAACCTTGCTTTAAACGGAGCTCCTCAGAAGAAAGCAATTAAATGTCATTTGGAAAAAAATGCATATTGTGGCATAAGTGATGAAATATGATTCCAAAATGTATAGCTTTCTCTCCTGGTTTTATTTTTTCTGGTTGGACCTTCTCCACAGACCTGAACAGCAACAGCTAATCATACTGAAATGTGGGAGAGTTTTTAGTGGTTTTGGGTGTGGGAAAATACCTAACAAAAGGACAACTTCTTGTTGCTCAGATCAGACTTACAAAGTTCTGATCTGACTGAAATTCCCAAAGGTGAAAAACAAGTGCATTCAAAGCCCATAAAAATCAATAACAGTCTTTCTTTTTACTTCACTGACCTTTATAAATTACTTTGAGGTTGAAATCCTGCCCTCACTAACTTCAGTCATTCTTGGATGAGGTCCACATAAAAGTGTTTACTACCTCCAGAGCATTTCATCCAAAGTGAGGAGCTTCCCTGCGCTTGTGTCTTGGTTCGACAAGACAGGAGTCTGTAAAAGAGGGCAAAGCCTCCTGTGCAATGGAGAACGGCAAACCCCCCTCCCTCTGAATTACCAGGATCTTTAAATTAAAAGGCTCTCAGGCAAAGATATGGGAGTGGGAGTAACAATTCTTTACTAGGAGAAAACTAGACAACAATTTAAAAAAAAAAAGGCAAATGCAATCAGTACAAACAAAACCAGTGAAAGAAAAAGTCCAGAACCTGAGGGATACCAGTATCAGTTCTGCTGGGACAATTGCTTCCCTTGCAATAGTTGATGAGTTGCAGCTGCAGTGGTGATCTTTAGAAGGGTACAGTTTTCCTCTGAAGATCTGGTGGCAGTGGGGCCGGTCTTCCTCTGCGCCGGGGTTGCCTCCGAGCTCCGCCGCCGTCGGCTCAGCGCGCGCCGGCTGCTTCGCTGCGGGTGCCGCCGAAGAGAGAGCGAGAGAGAGAGCTGCTTCTCTCGGAGTCCCGCCCAGAGAGCTGCCTCCTCTCCCCAAAAAACTACCCCTTTAAACAACAATAGAGTGCCTGGCTTCCCCCCTCTGGGTGGGACCCCTCACGGTGTTACATTTACCAGCCCTTCATTGAATCAATCAATGGTGTATAAACAAACCATTGCCTCTACAGGGCAAAACCATTGTCTCTGAGAGAGATAACAAAAACCTGTCCAACCGGTTTTTTCTTCAACAGATGGCAAATGGAATACAAGCTTATCTTACAACCCAGGACAGCTTGCTACATACCGACTCCACTGGCAATGTGGAATCAGAATTCAGACAGCATTAGATCAAATGTATTTACTTCAAGCAGTTCTGCTGAATTCCTGCATCTCTCTTATCAAGATCTTGCAGATACCGAGGGTTTTTTCTCTGTGCTTGATTCTGCCTAAGGAATTTCTACTACCTTCTCCAAGGGCTCTGTGCAGCTACAATGATCCACATCCACAATCTCTGCTCCTCACAGTCAGCGTTTCCAACTGCAGATTGGAAAGATTTCATGACATTTTAAAAGGTTTAAGCTGCCTTGTGACCTGCTTTTTCTCCTTTAGGACTGGGAGTGAAAACCTGGATACTTCTCATAATAGACAATTATTATTTAAAAAACCCGAGACTTAAGGCTACATTTTCTCCCTTAGGTTTAAGTAAAGTTCTGTCCAGAAACAACTGCAGAGGCAACATAAAAAAACCCCTCTATGTACACTTTGGTTAGGTTGTTTCTAATGACATTCTCTACAGAGAATGTCATTAGTCTGGTTTCAATACTGAAGCTTCAGAAAAGTATTAAGGGACTGAATATGAAAGCAGAAATGCGTCAGCCTCAGCCCTGCACTCTCTTGATCCCCACGGGCTGGGACAGCGGTTCATGTGCTTCAAGTGGTTGTGGTTAAAAACACTTTTATGTCTATCTAAAGTTACCACCAATAACACAGAGCCCTTTGCCAGCACAGTCGCAGGGTATGAGTTCTTGGTAGCCATAATAACAGGACTGTTTCTCTTCCTGTGTGTATGATAATTTTAACCTTAATTGTAGCTGTTCCTTTATTAATATAAATAACTCAGGGATATAACAAGTTTTAAATTCCAGCTGTTCAAACAGTCTTTTTATTTTCTTTGTGCACATGGTTTGGTGGGTAATTTATTGTATCCATTTTATTTTATTTTTCCTTTTTTTTTTTTTTTTTTTCCCTATGGAATGTACAATATATTTTCCAGGTATACTTGAGAACTATGCATGGAACCACTGCTGGTTCAACACGGGGCCATAACGAAGAATGAACTTTGCCTTTCTTTAATAGCACATGACTTACAATACTCACTGATTTCTGATTCGGATAATAATTCACAAGGTGATTGAGACTGCCACTGTGCAGCTTAATATTCCACCTTTGCTCTTCCCTTTACCTGCTAGCTCCTTTTCCCTGAACTTTGCTTAAATACTTATTAGTATCCACTGTGCCTTCTCCCAGAGGGATACTACTCTTTGTCCTTGAGATCCAGACTCCTTTTAACAGCCTCCTTTGAGATGGGAAGCTTTGCTTCCTGTCACCCTGATTCTTAAGACTTCCTAAAGCCTTCTGAGTTGACATTCCTTTGGAGAACTTTCCCACACAATTTCTGTAAACAACATATTGTTTACATTCTTTTATGAGGGTGGAGAACACTTGATGTACTGGTGGTTTGTCCAATGTCTTTGGAGAGGTGGCCCATTCACTCTCCAATCCAATGTCACCCTTGGGAAGGTATAAAAGACAAAGTCAGATAATAAACGTCCCTTTTTTACCTTGCAAGCAGCAGGTGGTCCGCGTTGTGCTTTCACGTGTCCCACAGTGACAGCTTCCTACATCAGACATCTTACAGGAGATACACAGGTGTAGATTCAAGGCCAATTCTTCCCCACGCTCCTCCAGTGAAGCCAGAGAAGGGCTTTCCCACCTCCAGCCCCTAAAGGAGGAGGCAAGAGGGCAGGGAGGTTCTGGCCTCAAACTCTCCTCCCACACTCTGTCAGTCCTGAGGAGATGCAGAGAAAGGGAGGCAACTTGCAGCAGCAGAGAGTCAGCACTGCTGGCTGGTATACAGGCATGATTCAGAACACACCTTACAAAAATATTCTCAGGAGCTGCTTATGATCTTAAACTGTTCATATACATTATTAAGTCAGACTGGAAGGGCAGTAGAAACACTGAATCTAAGTAGGGTCTGTACAAAGGTCTTTTGCAGTTTTGTGTTCTTGTTGTCACACCATCTCACACATGAAGCTAAGATGGTGATTTTCCTGCATTCAGTAATTCAAACCACGTAATGAAGCATAGTTTCACTTGTAGAAAGATAAGAGATAAAGGTATTAAAGGAAATAATATTTTATATCTGCTAGAGAAATTGGAGACACAAATGTGAATGCCCTGATTTTCATAAGCATTTAAAGTTGGCAGTGCATTTGTCTGGTCTTAAAGCAGATATAGACCCCTTTTAAACCCTGCTTTGGTAAGGGAATAGTGTAAAATGTCCCTGTAAATCAAACTAAGGACACGGTCTTCTGCCCATTTATCTTCTGACCACAGACACTGTAAAACTCTAATGTGGTCAAGAAAGGCTGCAGCTTTTCTGCATGGTGACATGTTTAAATAAATCTGGAAGAAAGCATGCAAGGTGTGCTTCTGCTTACATGCGTATGCCAGTTGCCTAATTCTGATGTGTAAATGCTTCCTATAGCCTAAAAATGGCAAAGCTTTTATACTTCACCTCACATCACCCTGGAATTCTGAATCCGATTTGTGATAGGAGCCAATGAATTCTGCTTCAGAACTTGTTTTCTTCCAAAAATGAAAAGAAAATCTCTGTGAAAGAGTGGTTGTTCACAGGACTACTGCCTCCTCCTGATTTTCTCTGCATGGTATTCTCCTTCGCACAAACTAATTGTCAGCACTTTGGAACGTGATATACAGCTTCCAGCATATTATAAGATGCTCACTGGGGAAAACATACCATTATTATGAAAGACAGTGTGCTGTCTCACAGGAGACACTTGGCAGGAGGAGTAAGGAAATAAAGTCAGCTTGAAACTATAGCTGAATTTGCAGACTGTTACAAAGCCTGCAAAACAGGAGAAATCCCAGCATGTTTCAGTTATATTGGCTCTCCTATATCATGAATCCCATGACTTAGGAAGGTCTGTTCCACAGTTCACGAGATGTAAAAGTGGGAGAGACTAGATTAAAGTTGAGGAAGAAAAAGCAGCAAAGACAATAGAAGCAGATTTCCTAGATTTTGATGAGGAATATCTAATAAGAATTCTAAAAGCTGGCCTGTCTTCAGAAACGTTTGCTTGAAGTTCCAAATCCCAATAATGCTTCATGAAAAATATTTTAAGCCTTCTATTTAAAGGCAAGTGTGTGTATGTGCGTGTGCATGTGTGAGTGTGTTGTGGGGTCTACATTGTAGCTCTTCAACTTTGAAAATAAGTTCTTTTTTCTGCTTATGAAGATCTATGTATGGTATGGTATGGTATGTATGGTAGTGATGCTGAAGTTATGAGCAATGTAATTGCCTTTAACCTAAAAGAGAACTAAAATGTCCAGATACCAAGATAGGCAGAGGGCTTGTGTGGAAAAAAATTTAGAATGTTGCTCTGAATAGTGACTAAAAAAGGATTCCTTTTCCACTTACACAGTAAATAAACTAGAATGAAAATAACTACTGTCCACAGGTATGACAAAAATAGCTCATTCGTGTGACAACCATGAACAGATGTATGAGGAAATCTTCCCAGGGTTTACAAAGCACTGCTTGGGGGCACCAGAAAGCACTGTAGCCTGGAATGATTGCTGATGTTCTACTGAATACCACACACATTACCAACCACCAGAGAAGTCAGAGATACAGGGACTTTGTCTGAATCCCTTCCTCTCACCGCTTTGTACATATCAGCACACATCCAGTCCCATGCAGAATTTCCAAACTGAAATCATTCATTGTGCTTCCTCTGAAATGTGCAAGCCATCTGCCACAACTCTGTTTTGGTTTGAGCCATTTCTTTGTGAATAGGTGCTTATCAAGTTTCTCTTGTTATTTGTACTTTGAGGTAGGCAATGGGGGAGTCCAAGACCACCAACATGCTCTTTCTCTGACCAGATGCATACAGAATTATTTTCTATAAAGAATGGAAGAAGTTTCTGAAAAATGTATTCCTATTTATACTTCTATTGGATTTTTTATTAGTTCTGGCTTGCGTGTTTATTTTTAGTATGTTGAAAAATGAGAATAGAGAAGTATTAGATTATGACAAAGCTGCTGATAGCATCAAAGAAAATAATCTGGTTTGCAAAAATGATAAAGAAAGTGTCTATGATTCACTGTAAATGTATGCCAGTGTATTCAGCAGGTGTTAGGACATATGTAAAGTACTAATAAGCAGTATCTGTTTTCCCCTGTGGACAGATGAAATGGTCATTGTTAATATATGGGAGGCAAAAGGACAGTTTTGTTTTGCTTTCTTTTGCTTTTGGTTTGGTTTGGTTTTGAAGATAACTCGGCTGAAGAAGTGGCCTTTTTATTCCTTTGACCTACATGATCTTAAAACTTAGTTTGCTCCCCCGTAAAGAATTCCATAGCCCAAATGGATCCCCAAAACACTCTCCCCAAACACTATCTAAAACAAAATCACTAATAAGTGATGAAACAGTCTGTGTGTTGGTAATGAGATCATCCTTAAAATTTGATTACCTGAGAACTGTTAGGGTTATTTCTAATGGGTTTTATCCATATCTAATGCATAATGGAGGCCAGTATTCATGTTAGTTCAGGCTTACATAATAATTAATAAGGATTTTGATGGGTGATAAATCCAGGCCAGCTAACTCTTGTGACATGCAATCTTTCAGACTACTGAAATACTCATGTGATGGCTGATGGCAGATGCACTGCTGGAAAAGAGGAAATTCCCTGGCCAAGGAAATGAGATGCAACTGTCCCCTGCCCCCAGGAGGGGCAGTCAACAAATTATTGGCAGAATAGGATAGAAAAGGATACATTCATAGACCATGGGTTCATTCTGAACAAAAAATATGATCCAAAGCAGACAGGAGTTTAAATTAGTTGTTTAAATTAATTGAGGCAAAGGGCATTGTTATTCCTGCTGTTCGTGATCAGCTGTCCAATCCCATTTTGGGATTTTTCAACAAATTTGCTAACTCGTTGGCATCTAAATTTTCTTCAGGGACCTACATTTTCAGCACTTAAAAAATGGTCCTTTCTGCAGCCTGAAGGAAGCTGCAGGAAGTAGAACATAGGCTGAATGTTTTAGCAGCAGAGGGATGTGAGAAGTGTGGGATCTCTTGCCAGATCTTCTTGGCTTTTCTGCACTAAATTTGACTGATTTTTCTATGTTTTAGCCTCTAACACTCTTCTTTGGGGGCTGTGTGTAGCAAATATGTGAGTTGCTGAAGATTCAAACAGTCACAGCAAAAATCTCATGGCTTATTAATCAGGCACATCATGTTTTCAAGACTCAAGTTATTAACCAGCACTTTTCTTAGCTGCAGCCATGCATCTCTTGGGCCTAATGTCCAGAGACAGCAAACATTCTCACATTCTCAGAAAATAAATGTTTCTATTATTTTCAGTGTGGGTAGAAATGGTGAATAGTCTTCATTAAACTTAATTATCCTAGTCTTCTTTATGGCATGTCGCTATAGGGAAAGATCTATTCATCCAAAATAATAATAGTGATTTTTATTCCTTTTCAACACTTTTTCCCCCATAGTCTTTCAGAGACTGATAAACTAGATGTAATGAGTGACCACAACTGAAATGCAGCCAATTTTGAGGTGAAATACAGCAGCTATAAAATGACAAACAATAACATTTCAAAATAGGTTAGGAGAGAACAGAAGGAGTAACAATATATGCAAGAGAAAATTCAGAGGGAATGCAAAAATACAAAACAAGAATTTGGTCAGTACATACTGCATTGAAAACTAACACTAAAAATAAGTATTTCAGAGGAGGGTTAGTAGCTGAATGCTCTTATGAATCTACATGCAGCTTGTTGCCAAGCATGCTGATTGTGTGATAAAAGCAATTGAAATGTTTGACCATTTTTGTTTCACACTACAAATATTAGTAGGAAATATAACTATTGTTACTAGTGAGAGCTATTCTAGTCAAAATAATTAGCTATCCAGGAAGAGAAATAGATGTGGGGAGGATCCACTGTGTTTAAGCCAAGGATCTCTCTGTGTTCTGGCACTTCTACTCCATCTCACCTTATCCACAGAGGGATGTGTCACTTATTGACACCAGGGCATAAAGTATTTTGATGGCTTTGTGTATTATCCCTCAGGATTCTACAAGGAAAATGAGATATCCGATCACCCATAGTTTAATTTGTGGGTATCATTGGAAGAGGTCCTGGAGCTAAGGTGTCTCTCAGTAAATTCTTCCTTGTCTATATTTTCTTATATCCACTTGGGATTTTCCTGCAATTCCTCTTGAGCAGCATCAAGAAGTCTCTATCCAGCCTATGAAAACTCCCATTTGCTCAACTGCCTCATAGAAGCGCATTGGTTTCAATTTCTTACAGCAAGGTAATATTGGGCTTTGGACAACGTAGACCCAGTTGTGTTACTAACCTTTTCTTGGCAATTTTTCTTTATTCACTTTTTGCATTTTTGAGGTAACACACAGCAGCCCCTGGTACAGTGGCCCATGGAGACAGTCCCTGTACAAACATCCAGCTTACAGGCCCTTTTGGCCAGTTGGTCAATTCCAATGGACACAATAAATGTCCCACGCTGGTCAAGGAAGATGGTAATGGCAGCTAAATGATGACATGAACAGCAAAGTCTAGACGTTGCGTTGAGATAAGACACCCCAGGGCTGCACACCCATCTCAGCCTAGGTCTGGTTCAGCATTAGAAACAGATCAATATACCAAGCACTTTTCACTGAGATGCTCAGGGCACTAAGCCAAAATGAAGTCACAGCCTCAGGAAGATCTGCTTCCCAGTAATGTCCAGTTCCCACCTGCCTCTTTTTTGAGGGGGATCCTGGTAGGCACCCTGTTATAGGGGGAATATCACCAATTCTTACAGCAAGTTTCTCTCCTTCTCCTGTCTCCTGGGCTGGCATTGTCTCTGAAAGCTGGAGGAAGGGCTCAAGACCTGGCCAGGGGACAGAGAGGAAGAAGGGAGCAGCTCTACTGTTTATGCAGAATTTAATTTTGCTACATCCAACCTGCAGACAGAAAAAAGATTTTTACCTTTCTTTGTCTCCTCCATCATTAGTACAACAGAATTGGATTTTTTCATATGTTGCTAGGAAGTCTGGAACTATCAGTAGCACTGAGCTTTATGACTTTTTAAGTCTCTGATGTTGTTTACTTCTCAGGAAAAAAAAGCTGACTTAGTTTGTAGCCTGCAATTCAGATGAATATTCCCTGATATTAAAATTATTTTGCTGTTAGTCCAGCTAAAATGTGAGGAAGCAGTTCAACCTTTTTGATAGGCATTATAACCTCCTAATCCAAATGCTTCAGGCTGAATTGTTCAGCAGATGAACATGCACTTCCTAGAAAATGCATGTTGCGCAATCTGAGTAGTAGGTGTGGGTGTGATGGGAAATATGCTGCATTGGCATCCAGCTAGCACAAAGTCCAGTTTCATTCTCTGCTGCATTGACATTCTTCAGCTTCTTTTCCACATTTTTTATGTTTGTTCAGACAATGTGAATCTTGAAATGATGGAATGGTGCCTGCAACCTCCTGAGTAAACTGGTGCCATTGGCAGTTCAGCCAAATGCTTTGCTGTAGCATAAGACTCCACCAGAAATCCAAAGAACTCAAATGTCCGTGCACTCCAGCCCAAGCAGACAATGTGTAAATGTTTAGTCTGAGGTATTTTATTATCTTGTTTCTCATTTATCTGAGAATGAACATTTAACCTGTTCTGGATTTTTAACCATTTTTGTTGCAATGGCTGAAAAATATAATGAAATCAATTTTCTGAACCTGTGTCCTCCTAGTCTCAGTGAAAGAACAAAACATTTGAAATTCTCTGTGTTGAAGTAGTGAAAAATTATTGCTGTGGGCTTTCTGGTGAAACCCATAACTTGTGTAAAAAAGCTTTTAAAATTATTCAGGCAGAATATTTTCAGAAAGGGATTTTTTTTAAACTAATGAGAACTTTATTCAGTATGGACAAGAGAAAACATTCTTCCATGAAATGCTGGAGAGATTTCAATGTATTGGGCAGCTGGGAAACATGATGATGATGATTTAGCTTACATATTCACTCTTGAGTAGCTGAAAGGTTTGAGTAGTGGAATTAATTCCACTTGGAAAGAAGCTCCCAGACTTCAGCATAAGATATGTCTTTCTGGCCAAATGTTTCCTGACTTTCCTGGCAGGAAGTTTTTCTTACAATGTGATGGCTTGAAAGGACGATCTCATTGTTAATTCTTGCAGAGATGTGTGGGTGCTTTTTTTTAGTTTTACTAGGTGACATAATGATGTCTATCTTAAAATAAATGCTTTTTGAAAACTTCATTTTCACAGACATTTCAGATGAAGTCCAGCTGAATCACTGGCCCAGCAGCCACCCCAAATAATTGAGGCCATTAATTTCAGAAGAATGACATCAATGTTCAGTTTGTCCAGAAAGCAGAAGACTAGATTAGTCACCCAAGCTAAGATGCTGAGTTTCTACTTAGCAGATTCAATTCACTTAAGGTAATTTAACTCAATGCCAGAGTAATTGGAGTACCCAGATCCATACCAAGGGTGCAGTTAACAAACCTTCATTCATCCTAGTGCTAGTAAAAAGAGAGGATTTTCAGCAGCCTATGTAGTTCTGATGTTTACCAAATTGTTTATTCACTAGTGAAGTTGGGACTGGAGACCTGTAATTTGAATCACTAATAGCCTTCCTCCTGGTCTTCATCTGTGCAAGTCCATTTTGCTGTAAGACTTTACAAATATTTTAGCAGCTGCAGTTAAGCCTGTATTTAACAGGTTGGGCAGAACTGCAACAATAAGTTGTAGCAATGAAGCCTTAAAACCAGCATGAAAGTATTTTAAAGCTTCAACCAAAGCAGGATTAAGAACATGAGATTTTTACTTTTATGATTACAAATAAGAAGGCTCTTCCTTGTTGCTCAAAACCTTTAACCCTCTAAACCTCTTTTCTGTACAAAGCTATCTCCATTATTTGTATTAGCAGATACACAGGGGTGGCTTTAGGACAAGGGCTGCTTTTAGACAAGGTAGGAAACTTCACAGGCCAAATACGTCTCTTTTGGGTTGAAAGTTATTTTCCTCTGTTGCCATGTCACATGATGGAGGATTGTCCACATTTCAAATGGGTGCTAAATCCTTTCTTGTTACCTTCCCCAAGTAAATCCATGGGGCTCACTTTTACTCTCAAAATCACTTAAATGTTCTTATTTAGGTATTGCTTTGAAGGTATATTCAAAGTAGTGTGTTGTTCATGTGTCCTTAAAAGAGAAAGAAAACTTTTTAACAAATCTGAGATTTGTTGGTTTTTTTAAATGAGAATTTTCTTTTTTTCCCCTCACACAAAACTGAGAAAATATTGCAAAATTGGCTTTATGATTTTTCATGCAAAATTTTAGCTGGCTGCTTAACAAAAAGATAATTAAGACAGTTCTCTGCTTTGTTCTACCCAACATATGGACAAACTCCCTAAAACTAAGGCTTTTTTTTTCCTACCTTTAGAATCATTTCATAGCTTAAAAAATGTAATTTCCCCCCCTCACCCCCTCACTTGTAATGTTTTTCCTTGTGGTCTGAGAGTTAGGGTATATGGCTGTAGATCTGGAAACTTTTTCTACTTATCCCCAAGATCTTAGTACAAATGATACTAACAGGCAACCAACCAAGGAAATGATGATGCTTGGACTGTGTCTTGGAAATGGATGTTTTGAGTGATGCATGGTTATAATTTTGCGGATTGCATTCAGATGTCAGAACTGGCAGTTGCTTCCCCAAACAGCAGGTGTTCAAGCTGACAGACACAGTGGTAACAATAACCAGCATAAAATGTTATGGTGAATTCTATATAGCACAATATCTGTGTTTGATTGCATGCAGAGCCATTAGGCAGTGACAGATTATTAAATCCCCAGACTGATACGAACAAAATCTGAATTCAGTCACTGAATGTGGGGAAAGTCAGTGAGAGATGAGCATGAGCACTCCTTTATTCCTTATTAAAATGACAAAGATGTTTTCAGTACCATCTCCATACATTTACCCCGTGTCTCTTCCCTGTGAGCACCCCTGTAAATATCCCTGAGACACTTATCTGGCCAAGCTCCTTGGGCTGTCTCCCTGCAAACGAAAGTGGAGAAAATTATCAGTAACATATGAGTGAAGCCCCTGAAAAATTCTGAGGCACAGACATGAATAGTGGAGGCAAATGTAGAATTTGATATATTCTTAACCAGAGTAAGCTTACATCAATGTGTCCAAAACCTATTGTATTATAGCTCATATAGAAATGTCATAAGGTAGTTTAGAAAGAACAAACACAGTATTTCAGTACAGTTGAAAAAAAAAAAAAAGAAAGAAAGAAACAAAAAAAGAAAGAATCTGGTTTTAGGATGCCTGTTTTTAGGCTGGAGAAAAGACTCGCAACTTCTTCTAAACCGCTGGATGATCCTTCTGACAGACCTGTGCTCCTAGTCTGACACATACATATTCTCTTAAAATATATATTGTTGATATTTGAACAACATGGAGCTGTAAAGGTGGGAGACCCAAAGAAAATGTGCTTGCTATCCAAAATGCCTGTTGTTCTCTCACTTCAAATATTGACATTTGTCTGGTGATTCTTGTTTAGGTTGTCCATGGACCAATTTAACCAAGACCAGTGTGCCAAGAAATAGGACTTGTCTCAATAGGGAATTTCATAATTATTACCACTGTTCACTGCCTGCTTTCAGTCTCATTATATTTTTTTGTAAATCAACTTGACTTACAAATTGATTAGGTTTACTACCTGTATGTCACCATGCCACACTGTGCTACCCTCTTAGTAATCTTAAATACACCATTTTTTTTCTTAATTTATTTTCAGTTAATGTTTAGACATGCATTACTTGGTCAGTGTTATTCAAGGATCTGTTTACTGGTATTTTACTTGGGGTTTTAATTTACTACTATGAGCTTGGGGTCAGAGAAAGCCACTAAAAGAAATTTTTCATAAATTATTACAGAACTACAGGCAGACAGAAAGAAATTTTCATTCTAGAAAAGTGTTTCTAGAATGGCTGAGAGATTTCTGAAGAATTCAAATTCTTGTAAAGACTTCCTAATCTTAAAATATGCCTTAATCTGTCCTTATTGTTTTCTAACTTTCATTTTATATATCTTATAGTTACGGTGTCATTTTAAGGGACAATTTAATGGCACAAGAGAAGAGACATAGCAAGTGAAAATCTGATTTGATTCCAGAAAAAGAAATTCACAGCAAAGGAGATCAAACACTGAAGCAGGAGGCTCAAGGAAATATTACCATTTTAATTTTTGGAAATATTCTAGATTTGGCTGTGTACTACCCTGAGCAACCTGTTCTAGCTTCAAAGAAGGATCTGCGTTTAGCAGGGACTTGTATTAGATGGCCTTCAGAGGTTCTTTTCAACTTAAATAATTCTCAGATTCTCAGAAAATTCTGCTCTTTTGTCAATATTTTGTGAAGAAAGTTCTAGCATACTAATAATAAAATCTAAAATTTTAAAGGATAGCAATAAAATTTTAATAGCAAATATTCTCTCTGAATAACACAATGACAGAAGATATTTCATTGAGTTGTCATAGACTGAATTCATTAGAATTAGTATCAGGGAGGTCCCCATTGTCTTTTCCTAGCTAATTGGTGTAACTCCTTTTTCTTTTCAATTAAAATAAAGCATCAGCCTCTACCTCCCACTTCTTTTTTTTTGCTGTCACTTTGCCAATTAAGATATTACAGATGAATGTTCTAATGAATGGTTCATTCCACCTCCCAGCAGTAGAATAATCTTCCCTTCTGCATGCTGATGGTACTTCTCCTTGTCTCATTTTAAATCTCCCAGGGTTTCCACTAATGAATTTGCCCATCTACTTATTAAACAACAAACAGAGCTCGGTTTAATGAAGTTTTCCCTAATACCAACCTTTTTCTTGTCTTTTTTTTTTTCCTGGTGATTCTATTCTATCTTGCGTATTATATTAATATTACCCATCTTACTCTTTGTGTTTAAACATTTCTCATTCTTTTACCAGTTTATATGTTATCACCTTCATTTTCCTCTGGGTATTGCTCTTCCCAGCCATTTTTTGCTTCTCTGAAGTCTTGCCATCTTTTTGATCACTGGGCATGTGGAACTAAGAATTGCCTTCAAAGCCCACATGTATGGGAGCCAATAAGAATTTGGGCTATTTTTCCCTTGCTCTGTGATGAGGTACCTCTGCAAAAACAGGACAGAAGTGCATTTAACTTTCTTGTCCTGAATTTATATTACAGTACAGCTGTAGAAATTTATCATCCACTGTTCCCATCAGGGTTCTTTCAGGATTAGTGCCTCTCTGGGAAACAGCCCCACTGAGTAAGTGAACTCTGGGGTCTAAGAAATGATCCTTTAAGACAGGTTTTTGAAATCACTGGGTTCATATCTCTTATTGGAAAAACAGAGGATAAATGTAGTGAAACGCTCTGTGTGCAATGAAGCCAGCATAATCCTTTCAGCATGTTTAAAACACTAAGAGATGCTACCTACATGCTATGCAACTGTATGAAAGCAACGACCATGCAGAGATTTTCACGCAGCTCTTAACTCACATTGTGTGTTGTAAAGGTCATCTGATGGACATGGGACCAAACAAGAAATACTTCAAGCATGTGAATGAAGCAAACAAGTAGAGAAAGGGAGAAGAGAATCAAACTCAGTGTGGGGAGGAGAAAGAGGAGGGAGATGACAAGGAAACGGTAATTCCCCAATGTAAATGTAGGGTATTTACCCTGTATAGCTCTCCTACTCAGAGTCCACATGATAAACTGAGAGTTATCCAAAGTCTCATTTCTTTCCTCCTGCTAATCTCCACTCCATCTGACTCCAGACCAGAGGAAGCCTGCTGAGAGTGCATCTCTGTGTCTGTGCACAAAAGGACCACTTGTACCTGCTTACCTTTTGGGTATGTTCTTCATTCAACACCACCAGGAATATGTTTCTGATTAGCTAGAAAAAGAACATGTTCTATTTCACATTGAACCTCCCTTCAGGGAAAAGCAAACAAACATGTTTAAATCAGGAAGAAAAAGTTCGCCAATTCAAAGTAGTCTGATGTGTCTCTAAGCTCCAAACAGAAGCATGGGAGGTTTGCCCATCATTATGAATATATGAGTCTGAATCACCAGAGAGGGAGGTCAGCATGCCAGCAGAGCCGTCCCTTCACTATGTCAAGAAAAATCAAGGGCCCTGTGTTAACTGGGAATTCATCAGTCTCTGGCAGTAATTTCCATCCACATCTCTGTTGTCTGCAGGCAGGCAGGCATGCAGGCAGATTTGCAAACAGATGAGCATTTCCCAGGGGATGTCACCACACAGTCACACCTGCGAGACACTGAACTCAGTGTCCATCAGTCAGAGCCGCTTCTATACCTCCTCCTGTTTATCACAAAACTCGTCTGTAGAACCTACTAGATAAAACAGCCTTTGACAAGCCTCTAAATAATAGCTATGCTACAGTAACAAACCAGTCGTGTCTGTTAAAAGCTTGGGAAAAGTTGTACTCAGTTCAAAACAGCATTTTTATTTCCAGCTTTTTAACAGAGACCAGATTCTAAATGATATCTTTTTGCTAGTCTTTCTGGAAGTCAACCTTTCTGACTGTTTTTCTTTGGCCTTTGCTATTCCAGCAAGGAATGATCTTAATAATTTTATAGAGTTGGTTGGTTTTTTTCATCTCACAGTTATTAGAAAAGCAATGCTCATGACTTGGTCAGTGTTTCAAATATATTACCGTTTTCATCTCCAAAGTTGAAGAAATAATGATTTTATTTTTTTTATTTATACATATATTAGGAACAACACAAATTTTCGGTTTAGCCTGCCTGTGGGCTCTGTCCTGCCTTATTTGCACTGGCTTCTCTGCTTGTTCTTTGTGCTGACTGATAGCAAAATGGCTTCCTCTCAGTGGACAAAAGGTTTATGGGGTTATTTGTTCTCTCTGGCAAGTGTTCACAAAATAAAAACCCACAAAAATAAAGGCTAAACCATAGGGATGACCATATGTCATAGGGATGTATCAGAAATCTAAACCTCTGCTGATGCTGAATCTCTCAGTTTGAGAGGAAGGATAATATCATTAGATACCATAAATTAACCTGATTTTCAGGAAATACAACTTCTGAAAAGGGGTTCCCTTTAAAAGAACATCAAAGTAGACAATTCCATTCCAACCTGTTTTTTGGACAACCTTTTTTTTTTATCTCTTTCTTTTCTCTATACCTGTTTGATTTTGCCATTTTGTTCTAACAACTTTTCTTAGCTGTGTAATTTCTGTAATTCCTAAGAGCTAAACATCAAGTGAAAAGTTGTTGCTGTTTTAAAAAGATCCTAAAAAGACACTTCCCTCCTTTCCATCTAATATCTCTGTGAGGCAGGCATAAGCATCCTGTAGTAATTTACATCTATTCTATTTGTGAAATTATAATATGAAAATACTCATTCAATTCTTATTGAGTAGTTATTTTTGTTTCCTTGAGTTTTTTTTTTTTTTTTGTTTGTTTGTTTGGTTTTTTTTGGTTTGGTTTGGTTTGGTTTTTTTTTTGGTTGTTTTTTTTTTTGTTGTTGTTTTTGTTTTTTGTTTTGGTTTTTTTTTTTTTGCAAAATGCAAGTTATTTGGAGTCAAAAATATTACTATGTCAGGATTTTCCTGTAGGATGTGTGCTGGTTTATTTTTTATTCATTTTGTCCTTTGTATTTATGGTTGGGTTTTTTTAAAAGAAATATTTGAAAGTAGTGCTTTCAGTAACCACAACAATGTCTGTTTCTAGTGAGACTGTTTGGTAATATCTAAGACTTGGTAGCCACCTTCATGTTTTTTCAAGGCATGACAAAATTCAAGTGAAAGACTCTTCCAGTTGCCTACAGTGCTTCTCCAAGCAGTACCAAGAGATATGCAGGGACTATTCTGCAGTCCTAAGAACAGCTAATGCTGCATAGGCCATAACTCTTTTAAAGAAAAGGTGTCTGAGGGATCAGAGGGAGAGGAGGAAAGAGGCTGAGGAATGTGGTCAGGCCTAAAGCATAGAGATTGTTCAAAACTGACCATACAGAAGCTATTAAGATGCTAATTCACTGAACTTCAACAATCTCAGCATAATTCTTTACAGCGGCCCCTTTTCTCCTCTGTCTCTGAACTGAAATCCCAATTAGAGCTTTTTCTGGATAAAAACCAGTATGATCAGTATTAGAGATTCAATTTTCTATTATTGACATAAGGACATATGTTGGGAAGGATGGATAAATATAATTATTCATAATAATACAGCCAGGATGAAAACAATCCTCCATACTGGCTGGACAATACCCTTACCTACAGATAAGTCCAAAAGTCAAATGGACTGTTCCAGCTCAATCCCTAAAATGTATGGTTCATCCTACACCTGTAACCCTCCCCTGAAACATCAAGTGTCTGTGACCCCATTGGCCCAAGTCTTGCTCCAGCCCACCTTGAAGCCCCCTGATAAGGGGTCTCTGAGGGGCCAGATGCCCTCTTGGATCTTCCCCTCTCTTGGAACTTCCCCCATCTTGGAACTTCCCCTCTCCTCTCTTGGAACTTCCCCCCTCTTGGAACTTCCCCTCTCTTGGAACTTCCCCCCCTCTTGGATCTTCCCCCTTCTTAGGACCTCCACCGTCTCCTAGAGCATCCTCTTGTCTTTCCCCTCCCCCATCCCCTTAAGCCTTGCCACGTGCTGCGTCTGGCAGCTCCAAGCAAGACCTTTCTCCATCCCTAATAAATCTTATATCCTAAGAGCAGCCTTCAGAGATCACTCGTCTCCATTCATCTAAACCGTCCAGGAGCACAGCGCTCCCTACAGACATACATAAGTAATATAAGGGACATAAATGTAAGCAGTGTAAAGGGTTTTAAAATGACATTCATCTGGACTTTTTGAAGCTAAGAAGTCCTACCTTGCTCTTCATAATTCCTTAGTGCACCCATCAATGCATATAACCATGGAATGGGAATTTCACAGACAGATATTGAACTTAAAACTATATTGATCATTCGTGACATTAACAATTTAGTGCTTGCTGCAGCACCTGGCTCTTTGCTGTGTCGAACATGGACCATTACAATTGCCTCAAATACTTAAACAGAGGTCAGGCCCTAAAATAAAACAGAAACCAAACTGTGCTGTCTCAGTCAGCCTCTTTTCTGTCCTTAGAAATGAGCTTGGTCTTTCTCAAATTGCATTATCTAACTTCTCCATGTTGAAGACTTTTCCAGTGTGAACTCAATTAGTTTAAAATTGTGTCTTTTGCCTGGAAATGACCTTTTATGTACAGTCTAGCTGTAGCGCAGGGACAAAACTCTGTCTTTCTGGAACAGCAAATATGATCTTCTTTTATCACACAACCTCCTATTGTTTCAGCAACAGGAGGGTGGAGAGGGAATAGAAAGAAAAGTATTTGTTCAGGCTTTTGCATTGTGTTATCAATATGGCATGGGACCTGGAACTTTTTAATTCCTGAGAGGTTTGCCAAAAGTATCCTTAAAGAAAACAGTGAAAGAACTAATAAAGTTATATAATTCTGGAAAGAAAGAGGCTCTGTAATATGGCATCCCTGTAGACCTGGAGATACTATTATTTACAGTAATAAAATCTAGTTCTTATTTGGCAATTTTTTCAGTTGGTCTCAGAGTGTTCCACAGATGAAGTCTTCATCTCCATTTTGCAGATGGAATAACTGAGATACTGATTGTAAACTGCCAGCAAAGGATTGCCTCAAATTCTATCAGCAGAGCTGGGACCAGGATTTGAGACTTTGTGGGCTCAAGCCTTTGCACAGAGCAGAAAGCCAGGCTGGCCCTGCAAGGGCGCTGACACCATTGTCTGAGAGTGCCAAACAACCTGGGCAATTTCTTTGGGGTGCATTCTGGGGAAGCACTCTGGTCTCCCTCCAGTCAGCCACAGTTCTGCTACTGTAGTCAGAGGGAGCAAAGTTCTAGATTATGAATTTTTAAAGAAACGCTGACCTTAGTACATCATCTTTGTAGCAGCATCTATTATTAGGGAACCTGTGTTACTCGCCATGAGCAAGTCCCACACGGTTACATCTCTGCAGCTGAAAACCTCTTGTAAACTCCAGTTTGTGATGAAGTAGGTGTTCTGCAGACTGTTAGGCTCTCCACACTTAGAGATAATATACCAAACCTGTTATACCAGCATTATGGCTTACTTACAGAGCCATAATCTTCTTGTGTAAATAGTCAGTCAAGACTTGTCTCTTTAGTTGTTAACCTGCTTCCAAGAAGGCAGATGGTTAATTTCAGAGTGCCTTGGGTTTTTTCTCCTGGCTGCAAAGTAGACAGAATCTTCACTAATATGGAAAGCCTGGAGGCTCAGTGAAGTATCAACAGAAGGTTTCAAAATGCTTAAGAGAGAAAGACCTGTGAAGGCCTTAAACAACTCTTACTGACGGTGCACAAAACATCCTTTTTTCACTTCTAAAAAGAAGTTGACCCCAATGCATCCTTTAAAGATAGGGATAAGTGAGGCATTCAAGGCAAAATAATTGTTACTATAACAAACTGTGTCATTTTTATTCACTGTAATTTGAACAGCTGCAGCCTTTTTTCTGTCTTGAAGGAGGTAATTTTTAATTTACCTCTATCTTGATATTTTGCATTTTGGGACTAATTATCTATGGAAAAGTAAATGGCAGTATCATATCAAAGTGAGTTGAACTCTAGCTGATCCAGGATCTTACAACCAAAAAGTTACTAGAAAGAGATGTCTGGATAAGAACATCAGAAGAGGGCAACTTCCGATTAATACATGTCATCATCTATCTGCAATTCCAAGACTATCTGAAGCAGAGATGATACTGTGTTTAAGTTCTGTCAGGAAAAAGAGAATATAAGGAGTCGCTGAACCTCTGTCTAGTGCAAATACATTAGAGGTGCATTCATTTCCTTGGATGCAATATTGCTTTATTGTTTAATTCATTCTGCAGTTCATTCTACAGTTCATATAATTTTGTGAGTTACTTTGCAAAGTGCCTGTTGCTGTCATGCTGGCATGGTAGCGTGGAGGAAGGTTTTAGAAAGGCCTTGGGAATGGTAAACTGAGGAAAAGGATACATTCATGTATGCCCCATTGTATTAGAAAGGCCTTGGGAATGGTAAACTGAGGTAAAAGATACATTTATGTATGCTCCACTGTTTCGGGAAAGTCCCGCTTCAGCATTCCTCTGTAGACCCCCTTCTCCCCACCCCTGAGCAGTTCCCATTGGACCTGGCCCCTGGGGTGGTTCTGATGTGCCTTAGCTGAACACTGTCTCTATTGTTTAAGACCTTATCTCTTAATTTTGCTGTATAAAACTGTATCTGGGCAATAGCCCAGGGCCTTTGGTCCCTGCAACGCTTCAGGCAGTACAATCTATCTGGACAAGCATACCATTGGTCTCTCTTGGTTTCGTTATCTCGAATCCTAGCGGCGACTGAGGCAGCGCCGCAGCTCGGACCGTGCTAACCCACACGCTGCCTGGTGAGCCCAGGGCAGCGGGACCGCGGAAAACCCCGGCCCCGAGAGGGGACAGCTAGCCGGAGGGTCCCGGGGGGCCGGGGAGGGGCGGGGGACAGCGGCGAGAAACCCCCGAGAGCAAAGTGGCGGTCGAAAGAGAAGCAACAGTGCCTATTCCTGCTAGTTGGCCAGAGTAGAGAATAGCATGTATGCTCTGGTGTCACCTAACTCAGAAGTATTTTCCCTTTTGCCACATCTACCTATTAGCCATGCTTCCAAAAGACACCAGGATCAAATGCTGTATGCTCAATGTTTAAGTCATTATCTAAAAATGATTGAAAACAACAAATACGAACAAGAAACAAATCCAAATGGAAAACAAACATTTTCCTTTATTGTAAGTTCTTAGCTGAACACAGATTTTTTTCAGGAGGACACTTGAATATTTTGCCAATTATGTCCTATAATTTGTAATACTATAGGACTCCTCATTCTTCTTCTTCTTCATGAAAAGACCTGCAACAGCTTCTCTGAGATGCTGAACAGCTAATCCACTAAAATTGGGACAGCATGTTAAGGTTAATGATGTGCTATATAAAAGTCTAATGGTAGTGGGTCTCATATCCAAAAAAATCTCTTCAGACTAGTAGCATTCCTTGGAAGAAAATCCTCATTCAGCTTACATCCACAGGAGTGGTATGTATTACAGGCTTAATGTTGAGAGAATAGTGGAATTCTAGTTACAGTAGAGAAGTTATGTCTCTGATTATCAGCACGTAAATTTATTGTGATTTTGGATAATAAATCCTGCTGATACTCCACCATGGTTTAAGTTTCTTTTACACGCTCCATTGGGCTGATTTGTCAGTGTGCCTCACTGCTTACATAGTACCAGCAATTAGAATTACACAAATGCTAAAATGAACAGTCATGAGTAATGAAAGTCTAAGCAGACAGACATGTGACAAGTCATTGGACCAAAGACTTGGCATCAGGAATATGTGAAGAAATAATAACTTTAAAGAATATTTTCCAAAGTCATGTAAGTGTGCATTTTGCAGAGACTCAGAAAGCAATAATTGCTAGGAATGATACAAAAGGGTCTTCTCTAAGATCCATTTGTCTACTATAGAAGATGTTACTTGCCCTGCCACAGGAGCCATTCCAGCCTGCCTGGCTGTGTGGCTCCATATGGAGAACTTAGAGACTTCTTGCTGCTAGAGCTCAGGAAGACTAATGCCCTCCTGGCAACTGAAAATACTCTTTACTTGTGAAACTTAGAAAGTCAGACAATTTCATTGGCCAGTTTTTTTCCTTTTGTTTCTTTTTAATATGACAGTGCTTACTGAATCAGTGGGGCAACTTGTGGTTATTACTTATAAAGAGCAAGAGGAACCCCAGAAAGTAATTGCTGTGCCACTACAGCATTGCTGCTACATATTGCTTTGTGCTCCAGGCATGGGACAAAAATCCAACCTCACCAAGGCGCATTAAAACTGATCAATGAAACCCATTTTGCTAAAATTTTTCCCGTGAAAGTGTATGTCAACAAGGTGCAATTCTGTTTATTAGCACCTGAACAGTAGAAGTTTATGCAAGCCTTGGGAGGTTGAGCATTTTTGAGGATTCCAGTCGTACATGGAATGGAATCACGCAATTTAAGTTTCACTGAACCGGGTGCATATTCAGCTGTTGTGACTAATTCAGCTGAAATATGTTTGTTCTCTCCTTTGCTTTTCTCTCTCCCCTTACCACAGAGAAGCTGATTAATGCAAAAGGCACTGCAGGACTGAAGCCAGCTGGACTAGAACTTTTGAAATGGTTCTTCCCCCCATACCAAGACAACTTTGTTTCCTCTACCTTTTCAGCACTCATGTAATTTATAAAGCTTAGTCTAAAATTATGTAAGTGCTGAAAAAATAAGAACAAACATGTAAACCAAACAAAGATTACCAACAGCTGCGTCCACACAGAGAAACATATAAGGTGAGTGTCAACAGTATTTTTTGGGCACGTTTTCTCAAAATGTCCTAAAATTCTATAAAATAAAAGAATTAATGTACTATCAATTGCATTTTTGTTTTTAAACATTCACAGAAACATATATTTAATATAGAACTTAAACTGATACTCATTTTGTTCCAGTGCACGACAGGTTTCTGCTATTTTTATTGTCTAGCTTTATCTTTCTTATCCTCTTCAGCAGTACCTCACTTTCTAGATGTTCCTTGCCAACTCCATAAGCAATGAGTGACAGATTAAGTAGAGATAGGCTAGTAGTCTCAGAAAAGAAACATCTGGATAAACTAAATTTAGCTCTGAGAATGAAGGAAGTAGGTAAATAAGAAAGGAACAATTCCAAGTGAAGAGTGAAACGTACGTGCCAGACTACAAAGGAAGACTGGGAATTTTTTCCTTCAGACACTCTGTAACACAAACTTCAAGCAACACGAGTGGGAGATTCCCAGTTTGCTTAAACTGTAATAGTTTCAGAGCCCAATATCCTGGGCAGAATATCACAGCAGTGTAAAAAGGTGCTTTTCACAAGCAGAGGAATTATCCCTCTCACATGGAACTTAACAGTCTGAAAAAACAAAGGATGAGGCAGAGAAATCCATGATATCCAATAAAGGAACTGGGGCACATACAGGTACCTGACTTTTAGGCTGGCTGGCTAACAATGACTTCTTGTTTCTAGCTGCATAAATGCACTATGCTTTAGCTTCCTAACATGGTTCAGTAATTTTTTTTTTTTTTTTTTTTGCTTGCATCATCCGTTCTCCATTCAGAGTCATCACTCTGCTACTTCCTTATGGTTATCCTGTCTTGCCCAGAAGAATACTGAGATAGTAAGTCTTAGAAAGCAAGAGATCTTCCAGAAACTAAGGTGGTCCTGTACAGGGAGTATAGGCCACAGTGAAGAGGTGAAGGGGAAGAAGTGAACTTGACAGAGAGATGCTCAGCACAGGAAACCAAGGATGATACAATCAGACAGAAGCATGGGAACATGCAGAGTATGAAAGTCAAATTACTTTGATTTTTTTTTTTTTTTTCATTCATGTAAACAATTAGCCTATCAGTATAAGGTTCCCTCTGGTATCTTCCATCATATAAACAGGCTGTCTCACAGTCTGGGAATGATGTGGGAATCATCTGAAAAGCAGATCATTTGAAATAATTGTGCCAACCCTGGACTGTGAAGCAGTAAGAAAATTTAGATTTGGGAGGAGGGGAAGGTCTTGAGCTAGTCACACTATAAAAATATATTAAACAATGGCCCAAAAATGCCTAGGAATTGGAGAATTTGTCAGAAGATAAGATGTAAGACAAGCCATCTGATGTGAGAAGCAAATCAACATGTTTCTAAGATCTGGGAAGATACAATAAGTAAAGTATGTTGCTATCTTAACCACGGCAGGATTTTCAGTTCCCAGCTACCTTCATCCATAAGGAGCCCACTAGAAACAAAAGAAATTCACTCATCAGATACTTTTGGCAGCTGGACAGAGGTTATTCCGTCAAAAGGTCACGTGCCGTACAAAGCCATCAATGACCTCTGCAGGACAAGGATTTTGTTGTGGTGGCTTTCCTATTGATTGCTCTAAAAAAGTACAATTTTGAGTGCAACTTTTAGAGAGTAATACATACATGGACACAGGGAAGACTGCAGGAAGAGGTCTTGGACTGAGGTCGCATAATTCAGGATTTGGTTTAAGACTGGTTACATGTTTCCATGTTCATTATTAGAAGGAAGTGCTACTTCTGGGCACACTAGGTTTTATACAAACACAGAGAAGAAAAATTTCCTTCTCCAAAAAGCACTACAGCTTTGGGGTTTGTCCAGTTATAATACAGAACTTGTTTTAACACATTTGAAGTCAGACAAGCTGAAGTCTGTTCCTCACAGGCTTAGCAGCTAGTGTTTGCTAAATCAATCTTGGACAGAGAATAAAGTAAATTTCCCCTACCTCCCTCCCTTCTTACATAGTGATGTGGCAGAAAGATGCTTCACACCATCATTAAAAGCCAGGCATGTAAAACTATCTGCCTATCCATGTACAGAACAGCACACTCTGATTTCTCTCCTCATTTAATCTCCCCTGAATCCCCAGCATTATACTTCTGCATTGTCATTTTTTTTCTGTTATTTTATAACAAATATTTTTACAATTCTGATCTTCAGCAATATAGTATTGATTTGAATACTGAATCCAGATATGGGTGATTTGAACTAATTTTTCTTACACGTGAAGAAAATTAAAAATGTTTAAACTGACAATAAACTGACAATAGACCAAGAGAGCCTGTAGTGTTTTACTGAACCACTTCATCTAGATTATGTTAAAACTTCTGGATTCATTCTCATATGAATTTGGCTTTCCAAAGAACATCTACTTAGCTGCACTGCTCTTATCCAGAGGCTTTAACTCATGTAGTACTTGGTCCTTTTCAGAACCAATGAAGCTGAAGTTTCTTTAGTTTCCATGATACTATCAACCAAAAATCTCAGAAATTGCTAAGGGCACCAGTTACCATCTTTTGTTTATCAGAACAGAGACTGTTCATGTGAGCTGGCAGAGAGGAAAGAATTTTTTCTATCCTGTAATGCAGCCTAGTGTGTTGGGGTTGATGTGAGATATATTTAGGCCCCTTTTATTAATGGACCACCATCTGCACTTGGGAATAATTTAGCAAAGGGATTTGCTTTAATTGTTTCTATAAAATGGAGTGTTTCAAAAACCAAATGTTTGAGGGATGAACAGTGATAACAATATTCAGCACAGACATGGCAGAAAATCTAAGTCAGATATGTGGCAATGGGATGTTGTGCACACCAGGCAAAAATACCTTTACTTTTCAGATGAAAAGAGGCCTCACTGCTTCCATGTGTGCTTTTTCAGTAAAACAAGTTTGTATTACTGATGTAATATGAAAATGTCAAGTTACTGCCTGTAAAATGTCAAACGTAATGCCTGTTTGAGTGGACAGCATAAAATCCATATGTTTTAATCTCAGGCTGCACATGATTTTGTTGCCAAATTTGTAAAACACATTGTTGATGGTATTTTGTCAGCTGTGAATCCTGTAGACACAGAATTACATCTTAGCACCACTGAAGTTGGAATTTGTCCTCATTTCCAGATGATCAGGCCTAGTAGGTAAACTACACTTGCGTTACACCACATTCCAAGTAAAGCCAACGAGGTTGCATCAGGGCAGCTGAGAAATGAACATTCATGTATCATTCCAACATGAGCTGTCTCCCAGCATTGTTTTCAACTGCTGCTGCCTCTAAGCCACCAGATCTTTCTGCCTGAGAATGTTTGAATCCTTTGTATTCCTCACCACCTAAATTGTATCCAATAGTCAACATATTTTCCCTCAGATCTTTAATATTGATTAGGTAACTGATTTTAAATTTTAGAACTATGAAAGTTTGGACACATCTGAAGACATTGAATAAAGTCTGTTTTCTCTTCCACAGTCTGCGAACAGCTGGAATCCTCAGCCTGAAAAGACTTTTGTTTCCCAGGTTTCCATTACACATTTTTGTAACACACATGCAAGCTATCTGGGTCTATGAAGGAGGGGTAATTCTTATTTTTGTGAAAGATGTTTACCATTTTTCCATTCTGCACTATTTAGACCTTTCCTTGTCCAATGTTAGAGGGATGCCGCGGGAGACAAGACTCATGCTATCATGATCATCAAGTCTCAGTTTATTGTGACAGATTACACAGTTTATATATGTTTGTTAATTAGCTCATACATATTGCAAAAGCCGAGCTCATGATTGGTTGCTATGTGACTTGTACTATTATCTTAAAAGTATCTTTGTGAATGATACTTGCCTGTCCAGCTGGCCTTGCAGTTTGAACAGCTTAGCACTTCTTTGTTCTCTATCTATTTCTACATACCAAGCAGTTTCAATATCCTGCTTTCTGCACACCATCTACTCTTCAGGGTCATGCGAACTTGGCAGCAGTCACGTAGCCCTCCCTAGTTGGATTAATTTTACAGTATCATGTCCCCTGTTGTACAACCATTCCTCTGTCAAGCTCTCTTCAGTCCAATAAATGCTAAGTTGTTAAAAATGTCCTATTTTCCCTCTACAGCTATATTTTTAGTGCAGATACAGAGCCAAAGTTTGATTTTGCACCAAATTTAGTCCATCACACACAATTAACATCAGTAAGTTTTCTCTAGAATTGTATTGAGGTATGACACAAACTTTTTGCTAATCTCTTCCTCAGAAGCTGTAGAACAGATAGGGCATGTATTAACCATGGTACCCACTAAAAATACCAAGAACACTGGTGAAGAGCTGTATGTTCCTTGTTTCCCCTCCTCGTATTTGCTCATGTAAAGTATATTAGGTGGAGATTTATAGATGTTACTCTGCTGTCTTTTATTGAGCATAATTCTTGTCCTGATATATGACTTCACAGATGTTCTGCTAATTTTCCATAATTAGGCCTATCAAAAACTGGTTTTAATGGTATGCTGGGTGTGTTGTTTGTGTGCAAAATTATTCTATAATTTACAGTTATGTATATAACATTTGGTTTGAGTATTGACCAGGAGTCTAATCCAAAGTCTTTGGAATAATAACAATGGCTGATCAATGTCTATCATATTTTGTCTGAGCTAACAGAATTCTTTTCAATACATAGCGTTTGGTTGAGGAATCATTGAATACACATAGAAATGTCTATGAGATTGAGTGATCCCCACTTCCTAGAGTCACATGGCAATATTTTCAAATCTAGTGCTGAATTCAAAAGATTGAATTGTAATGTGTAGACATTCTTGGTCCTTGCAATTGCACACTCACAGAAATAGAAAGGGACTGTAGAAGGTTGCTTAGCCTACCCATTATCATGTACAGGATGAACTACACTGTACTGTAATTCTTCTAGCTGTAGCTGATGGAAAAAAAATCCAGCTTGATACTAGACATGTGCCATAGAAACTCTGCTGCTTTTACTTGCCATTTATCCCAGGCTGAAATGACTTGATGCTTTGAAATGTTTTCTGATGTTTTTCCTGAATCTCTGTATTTTTTTCCGGCTGCAGTGCACTGGAGAACATGTGGAGAAAAACATGCACATCCCTTTGCAAAAAGCTTCTTGCTTTTTGAAGAGTGTGCCTTCAAAACATTTATTGAGAGACTCACAAAGGGTTTGCAATAATCAAGGCATTTTGACTGAAATGCTGACAAACCTGGATTCAAAGAACTGCCTTTTAGTGATTGTCTCTGATGATACTTGAAAAGACCTGGAACAAATAGAAGTAAAACTTGTTTGTGCCATGCTTTTAGTCAGTCCTCTACACAATGTGGAAAAGTTAACAATTCCAGATTGACTACAAGGAGGTTTTATTAAGGATAGACAGAATCATGTGAACAGCAATGTGCACAACTTGTACTGAAAACTGCTTTAGAATCATGCACCTGATTACCAGAGAGTGAGCTCAGAAGCAGTCCTACAACTAGGAATATTGATTAAGAAGGTATGACAAATTTTTTTAATGTTACCACCAAAAGAAAAATGAGAGTAGTACACTAATAGCAAACTAGATAAAAGACAAGTTTTTTCAATTTTAAATCTATTTCCACTGAGAAAGTAAAGGTAAAGGACAGGGTACATAGATAATTTTTTTAATCAGTGTTGAACCAATTTTTGTAGAAACACAGGTTTCCAATAAACCCTCACCTTTCAATCTGTGGACACACTCCGTCAATGGAATTAACTGCTCACAAAATACATTCAAGCACAGATTCAAAAATCAAATCTGTTTCATTATTATTAACATCACTTTGTCCTGCCCTTTCAAGCATATGAGACCCCTCTTTTTAAAATGACCTTTTCAAAAAGACTCCTGTGTAAGCTATTCAAATAAATTTAATTTCCTAAAACTTCCTCCTGTTATTTCTAGGTATTTTGTCCTCTCTACCTCTCTACATTACAATATTTTTCTTGGTAATAAACAGAAATGGACATTTCTGGATTTTATTTCATTCTAGTCAAGACAAGAAGAGCACAGAAGCTCCAATAAATTATAACTCTGAATAATATTAGTTATAAAGGAATGGCAAAGCTTCTTGGTGACACATTTGTGAGCCAGAGCCAGAGAACCAGAGATTAATGTCTAGTAAAACATGTCAGATTCAATTATTGCTGCCAATGTCTGGTGAAAAAAAAAAAACCAAAACACCCTGCTCAATACATTATTTACCTCATACAACCCAGTTGGCCCTCAGGGAAATGTTGCCTAATCATCATAAAGATAGTGCAGGTAAATTGTAAGGAAGGCATGTAGTACTTCCCATACATCCCATTTCTTGTATACTGTTGTTCTCTGGATTTTAAAACTGGGCATTCATCCATTACAGTATTGTCAGGGGATTATAGGAACCCCAGTCTGCTGAAAATAGTGAAATGTTTGGGATTTGAATCATCGCTGTCAGTGGGTGCTCACCCAGTGGATTCAAGACAGCTTCTGCACTTTCTTCACTGACACTATCTCTTTGACCTCATTTTCATAAGGGAGTGAAATCACAAAGTCTTTGTGTTTCTGTGAAAAGAGTAACTTCCTTTCCCTTTGGCTTCCCCCAATGGCATCAGAGCCATATATTGAATTGTACAATTCAATGCATTTTAAGGGACAGAACACATGATATCTGTCAAATACATCAAACAGAGCTTGCCAGGTTTCAGCTCGTGTTCCATTAAATTTGGGACAGTGTGTACAGGATTTTGGTGGCCTATTGGAGCTGTTATTGCTCAGCCCAGGAGTATCCATGGATAGGCACTCACCATTACAGACTGTGACAGAACAGTGTGAGAAGGTAAGGTAAGTAAGGTGTTTATCCAATTAGAAGCAAATTGGCAGTAATAGGAGCTCATATCCCAGAACTGTGACACCAGCTCCAAAGTGACATCTCTACATGTATGCCAAATAAATCAGAGATGTTACTTTAAAAATGTGATTGCTCTCAGGCTATATTAGGAGTTAGTCCCTTTACAGTAAGCTCAGCATGCAAAAACTTTGACAACCTGGCAAAAACATGCTACCCAAAAAAGTCTGAAAACAGTAAATCTCATCTTCACTACCTACTCCCAAATGGATGTCCATTAGCCTGTGACAGGTTGATCTTAGTCAGGTCAGTCAAATGACTGTTTCTAAAACTCAGGTACCAGCACATCTGTCTTGCCCTCCTTGACAAAAGAAGGAAGATAAAGTGCAAAGAAAAATTCCTGGTTAAGGACAAAAGAAGCAGGTTGAAATTTATGCCACTTACCATAGAAATCTCAAATAATGTGAATACCACCTGAATGCCCTGAATAGCTTTTCATTAATATGACAAGACAGCTCTACAAAGCCAAAAGATAAAATCAAAGCAAGAAAGGACTGTCCAAAGTGAAGTAGTACTAAAACTTGATCAATTAACATTGACTGGCAAAATATTAATTAAGAACCAGTTGCTCAGTGATTGCATTGGTCAGCAATTTATCATTCAGCAGGTTATTTCTCAGTGCTCTGCTTGAGTATCAGCAGTTTCTGTGGTTATCAGGGAGACCAGTCCCCATTAGGCCTGCCCAGGATGTTTAGTCCAGCTGATTGGAGACTTAAAAAAACCCAAACCAACCAAACAGAAAAACCCCCACATTGTTTTTTGTGCTGCTTGCAGTGTTCATTCCTGACAAGATTTGTGACTGGCTGTGTGACTCCCAGATAGCAAAGACACCAAGTTTTCAGTATATAAAATGTGATGAATAAGCTGTCCCCTGGGGTTTGGCAGGACTTAGTAACTGCCTGAGATCTTCTCTAACTTTCTCCACTTAGCCTAAACTCTCTGATGTGGGATGCCTGAAAGTTACACAACTTGTAGAAATAGATAGAGAAGAACAAAGAAGTGCTAAGCTGTTCAAACTGCAAGGCCAGCTGGACAGGCAAGTATCATTCACAAAGATACTTTTAAGATAATAGTACAAGTCACATAGCAACCAATCATGAGCTTGGCTTTTGCAATATGTATGAGCTAATTAACGAACGTATATAAACTGTGTAATCTGTTACAATAAACTGAGACTTGATGATCATGATAGCATGAGTCTTGTCTCCCGCGGCATCCCTCCAACAACAAATTACTGCTTTATACACACAAGTCTGGAATAAAAAGGCCAATAAACTGAACAGTATCATTGGTAAATGACCCATCAGTGGCATTCACTCAAAAACTTGGAGATAGCAAGTTTAGATTTCATTCATTAAGATTTGCATGCAACTGATTTTCCCAGCTGCTATTTAAGGAACATTATAGAGCAATAGTGACAACTTGGGGTTTTTTTCAGTTTGAGTTCCGTGCTCTGAGTGCATATTTTATGACGTATGTGTTTGGCTAATCGTTGCAATTTCATCTCAGCAGCCTCTTTGATGACATACACTTTTGAAACAGATGCTCGTGCTGATGGAGTGACATGTTCCACAGTTAAGTGGGTCCACCAAGACATAGCCCCGACTGCCTTCTGCTGGGGTCACCAAACTACTTCAGTGGGTTTATTTTAGCTCTCTGAAATACATCCCTTCTGATGGTGTTAGCTCTTAGCAACATTTTTTTGCTTCCTAAAGACATTTTCTGATTTCACCATGTTACAGATTGCAGTGTTCTAGCAATTCAATCCTGACTAGTTTTCATTTTTTCAGAGTCATTGTAATGAACCATATCCATGGGTTATATGTTGGTTCATCTGCCAAAAACCATTACACAACAACAAGAGAATATTGTTCATTAAATTTCTACAAGCCAGAGTGATGTCCTAGTTTGCAGCCATCTCATGAAGAGATGCACACATCTCCAATCAGCACTTGAATAAGTTTGCAAGATAAGAGCAGTCCAGCTGCCTACTCAAAGTCTCCAGGGACTGCTGTTCCACTCAGTTTATCCATGCCATGTTCTTATGTTTCTCTCTTTGTCATTTGATCTCACAGTATTTCAGATCCCTCTGTGTCTAATGAAAATACTACAGCTTCTCATCTCCTACAGTCTGTTGTTTTAAGGTATAGCTTTTCAAGGACTTCTGTCTATAAAATGGTCTTTCTATGTTTGTGTACCTCCTACTTTAAAGCAAATTTGCTCCTAAGCAGTCAAAATTCTCATTCAGAATCATCACTGGTCTATCTTTAAGGACACAAGGAAACCTTCTATTTGCCCTCTAGGTGTTTGTCTACTCCTCTTCAAGTTCAACTCCTCAAGTTCAGGTTGTTATGTGTGAGAAGAAGATAAGAGCAGATCCATGTAAGTCTGAGGTCCTTGTCATTGTCCCCTTTGTCACAGTGTACAAGTACTTCATAGTCCCTAGAACAGCTCCCCTTCCTTCACTGATGTGTGATCTCTGCTCACAGGTAACAATCCCCACCTTTCCTAAAGCGGGTACTAGCAGTATATCTCGAGGAGCACTGTGAAACAGTTTCCCTGTTTTCCAGCAGCAAAAAAGAGAAGAGTGCAGACCAAGTATATAATGTCCTTTCTTAGTTCTGAAGTGGGATTTAAATAGAGTTTAGATGCCAAGTCCAGGTGTGGAAAACTGACTCTGTTAAGCACTCACATCCTCTAGCCTTGACAAGAAGGGATCTCCTGGGCACCAAACCCAAGTTTCTGCATATGCTCAGAAGAGCTTCTGATTTGGCAAGATTCATCAACTCCTAGATCTGCTGTTCAAGAGTTTAATCTGAGGTCTCTGGTAATTCCCATGACAGCCTTCTACTACAGTTTGAGTACAATTTGCAAACTGGCATTGGTAGGATTTTGTATTGGAGATCAAAACAATTGGTAGTGTTAATAATGTTTCTGTAGGAACATTAGGAAATTTCTAACATTTCCTCCTCAGTGTGTAATCTAGTTTATGTGAAATTCTTGAAAAAATTATGTACCTCTTTTGTTCAGATGATACTTGATGTTCAGATATAATTGGCTAAAGCAAAGCATCTGGATATCCTGAGGGTGTTTCCATTCTATTCTCACTAGATAGGCATTACTTCCTGTAGGGCAAAAATGCTCCAAAATAATTTGTCCTTATGCAAGTCAACAAGTATTTACTGAACCAGAAACAACCCATCCGCACAAGAGAAGACATAGCTAGAAGAGATTTGGAAGAGAAGGAGCATACAGCTATAGAAATTGTGGGAACTCAAAATGTTTCTCAAACATTTTTAGAGGTTCCAGGCCGTGGTCAGACGCAGTCTGGACCTCAGCAGGCAGCTGGATTTAGCTGTGATTTCGAGTTTGAACCATGGAATGAATTACCAACTTTGAAGGTGGAACAAGCAGTCACAAAGTGCTAGATAGTATAGTAAATGTAGTCACAAAGTAGAGGGAAATATCTTTTGGTAGTGTACAGGGGGGTTTTAGTGCATGTACAGGGGGGTTTTTACTTTGTACATGGGAGTCAGAAGTTCTAAGATGGAGGAAAGTGGGCTGAACCCATCCTTCTTCTTTCTTCTTCCTTACCTCCATGTTCTTGGTGATGTTGGCACTCACAGATTGGTTTAGAATAGAAAAACACTTGGTAACGTAGGTAATAGGTATTGGGGAATAATTGTAAACATGTTATACGTAATATATCTTATAAAAGATAGCAGCAGCCCTGGGCGGGGAGAGAGGAGAAGAAGACACCGGACAGTCAGGGTGTCAGGAGTGTGTGCCTCTCTGCCTGGGCCGCTGACCAAAGGGCCACAGCCCGAGAACTTAATCTGTTAGATAACTAGCAATAAAACATCTTGAGACCGAACAAGAAGAGACTGCGGAGTTTTCCTTTGGGAACATGGGTTGGAGGAGAAGCTCTACCACCACACGAGAACCCCAGCCAAACCCGGGGTTCTCACAACTGGCGTCCCTGTGGGTGGGCACCAGCAAGAAGACCAAAAAGAAACATCAAACAACCTCCAACCTGCATCAGTGGAGAAAAAAAAAAAAAAAAAAAAGAGAGAAGAGCAGAGCACACACTCGCCGCAAATTCCAAGACGAGAGGAGAGGGAGCAGACAGCTCGAGATAAGAACCTGACCTTCACCGAAACAACTCGTCTCGGGGACTTTCCAGGGAGGAGATGACCCAGAAGCGCGCCTGGGATCTCTCACCTGTGACCTGCTGGACGGTGATCAGTGCCATCTCCGGACTGACCTCGAGCCGACACAGCTTTTGGTGAGAACGGTCAAAATTAAGAACATGGGGGGGGAATTCTCCCAAGAGGAAAAAGAAATAGTATCTGCTTTCCAGGGCATCATCTCTGCCCATCCGGTAGAGATTGCTCAAAAGGAGTTGAAAGATTTATTATTATGGGTGCGGTGTAACTTCCCACACTCAGATCCACATTTATTGTATGAGCCAAATTTTTGGCAGGAAATTAACAAGCAATTATATTATCAGGCTATAAAAAATAATAAGCTTGCCGCAAAACTTTTATCTTCAGCAAGAACAGTTTTAGAGTCACTCTCACAACGTGGCAGCTCAAGCCAGGCAGCTACGGCTCCTGGTGACAAACAGGAGGGGGGACAGTCCGGCCAGCAGCTTGGGACAGATCCTCTCACCACAGACACAGGACAGGCAGGATTGCTTTCTGTGGAAAATCAGGGAGATGATACCCCATCGCGTCCCGTGTCCCCGGGTTCTCACTGTTCCTCAGTTTCCCAAGAGTCCCTAAGCTCCTCCGACGCAGAAATTCCCCAGACGGAGGCGGGCGAGCCAGGCACAGCCGCGACCCTCAGTGGGAGGAAGGCATTGCCCAAGTCCAAACCCACGCTGGGGGGGGCAGCGGCGGCGGCAGCAGCTCCGGTGGGGGAAGGTGCGAACGTGAGTGCAGAGCAGGGGGAGGAGGGAGAGGAAAGCGCCTCCACATCTGCGCAGGCTGGGAGTTCAAAACAGCCCGCGCAGAAGGCGAGGCCGGGGAGAGCGGCGGAGGCGGGACGGATCGGGGCGAAAGCGGGGGGTGCGAGTGCGACGGTGGTACGCTCGGAGCGCCCGGTGACGCGTTCAATGTCGAGAATCCATGAGGCCGCAGAAGCGGCCGCCCAAAGGGCGTGGGAACTTAGCTCCCTGACCGCGGCAGCCAGGGCTGCTGAGGAAGCGGCAGAGGGACAGCGGGAGGCGTTCCTCGCTGCAGCTCAGGCGGCAGGCACGTGTGTGAAGGTCGAGCAAAACCCGACAGCCACGGGTGGAGGGGATTTCTCACCTTTCGAACGCGCGGGACGGGCACACAGGGGGCGGAGCCGGCGCGCGCAGGCTGTGGGTGCTGGCATGGAGCCAGGAGACGGGCAAAGTGAGACGGAAACATCAGGGTTGGAATGGGAACAGGAAGGTGATTGCGTCAGCCTTGGGGGGGACGGCAGTGGCTCTGATTCGGAGGCGGTGCGGGGCGGAGCGAGGCCAAAGCATAGCCAGGGTCGGAGCAGGAGCGTTCACTCCCCTGAGATGACGCAGGCAGGGATCGTTCCCATGGCAACAGACGGCCCAAGCCCACGGCCAATCCCTGTCTGCTTCTGACACGACCGAATTAGAACAGTTGTTACAACAAGAGTCAGTTTCATCAACTGCAGGGATTGCAAACGTGAATCAGTTGTTAGGAGAAATGCTCAAAGGTTTATCGGGAATTAGTGCGGGATTTGCAAATGTAAATCAGTTGACAGAAGAGGTGTTAAAATGTTTGTCAGAAGTGCAGATTGAAGAGCAGAGTGCGGTTCCGACCTCAGCTGGTCAGGCGGCAGCGCCATCTAGCGGCGGAACCACAACATTGCAACAGGCTTCGCAGAACTTGTCCGGTCGAGGCACTGCGCCACCCAGTGGTGCGACTGTAACATTGCAGGACTTTTTTCCAGTTTCTTATTTAAAAAATCCAGGGTGAAAAAAGTCACATCTGCACGGCAGCAGGAACCTCCACTAACACCGGAACAGTGCGGGACTCAGGACACTTCTGCTGAGGCGCAGCAACGGGAGGAAACGATACGCATCACCGCTTCGGAGGGTGTCCCAGCTTGGACAATTCCAAAATCAAGGTCTGCCAAACTTTCGGGGCAGGGAGAGTCAATTTTAATATCAAAGGGGGTTGTTGAATTTCTTTTACGATATTTAAGCACAGCCTTGGAGTCACAGCCAGAACTGTTGGTTCATCTTCCAAAAATTTTCCAAATAATGCAAGGCAGTCATGTGTTCTCCTCCACAGCAGATGCTTCACTTTTCTCCAGGGTCTTCCAGCCTTCATCTTCGCAGATGCTGCAGACGCCATTGGTATCGGTGAGTGCTGCTGCACCAGAACTGCAGCCACAACAGATGACTCCACTCTACAGGCAAGTACCCACTGAATTTACAGCTTTGCAGAGCGCAAAAGTGGACTGGCAGGACATTCGAGCAGAGTTGGAGAAAGAGAAAGGTTTATTGCAGGGCTCGGGAAATATAATGATGCCAGTGAACTATGACGCTCAGGGCCAAAACCCGAGATGGGAACGCCTGGACCGTGGAGCAATCAAAGATTTAGCTAAGGCCATTCGGGACAATGGGTTGTCATCACCATATTTCAAGCAAATGTCAAAAAGTATTTTTGGAATGTATGATTTAACACCGTATGATCTTAAATATCTTGCGACATCAGTTCTTACAGACACCCAAGCTCTCGTGTGGCAGAAGGCATGGAGGAGATCCCTGGAGGAGCTGAGAGCCAGATACCAGGGCGGGCCGAATGCGAACCTCACCATGGCGCAGCTTGCTGGTGATCCTCCTGAGGACGATCCAACTCAACAGGCGGTGAGGCTCCCGCGTCACGTGCTCAGTGACATCAAAGAGGCAGCATGGAGGGCGATTCTTCAAATTGCTCCAGCGGGGGTCCAGGACACAATCTACACCGAGATCAAACAAGGTCCTGCAGAGCCGTTTTCTTCATTCGTGGATCGTCTTTCTCAGGCGGTGGAGCGGCAGGTGAGCGAGGAGGGAGCAAAACCACACCTGATCAAAAGCCTCGCGTTCTCCAATGCCAATCCGGAGTGCAGACGGATCATCAGCATGATGCCGCACCAGGCCACTTTGGCAGACATGATCGAGGCGTGCAGCAAGGTGGGGACACCACAACATGTTGCTTCCATCATGGAGGAACACTTGGGGGATCAAATTGAAAAACGTGTTAGGGAAGCTCTTGCAAATTATACAAAGAGCAACCCTAATGCAGAGAGACGGTGCTTTGGGTGTGGGGCACAAGGACATATTAAAAGGAACTGCCCACAACTTTCAAAGCCCAACAAGCCACCAGACCTTTGCCCTCGGTGCAGGAGAGGGAAACATCTCGCAAGTGAGTGTCACTCACAGACAGATGTGGATGGGAAACTTCTTCCTATTCCGGGAAACGGGAAAAAGAGCAGAAATGGCAGGTTCTTCAATCTAGGAGGCATGGGCTTTGTTTCAGGACCTGAAAATGAGGGGTCAGAAAATAAATTGAGGCATTATATTCCCATTTCCTATCAGGTGCAATAAATAAATTAATTAATTAATAATGACATTCAGTTTGCCCTGTATTTGTTAAGAATGGTGATTAATGAACTAAATCTATAGATTAAAGACTATGGCAGTTTGAAATACACTCCATTAATTTAGAGAATGGGTGGAAAATATTCTTAGTCCCAGCACCTGCTGTTGAATTCCCCTGCTTTTCTGTGATTTTACTATAACACTTTCCAATTTTACAAAAGTGAAGCAGACAGACAGAAGATATTGTCAAAAGCCCAAGGCAAATAAATTGGAAAAATAGTAAGAAAATTTTATATGAATTTCTGTAATAGCAAAGGAAATATTAAGGCAATGTTATTAAATTAAGAGACAACTATGAAAAGAAAAGTAAAAAGTGGAACAGCCTCCCTTTTAAACAAATATCCAAAATGCCCACTGAATCCTAAGTGGTGAAGTCTTTCGTGTTGCTTCCACAGAAAATATGGAATATGAATCAATCTTAATTTATGGAGTAGATTAATTACATATTTTTAATGTGAATCAGATCTCTTGGTTTCTGCACTTCTAAAAGTCACCTTTACTGGCTCCATATGAGAGCTCAGTGCCAAGACCACCCAGCGACTTTACTTTGAAGGATGCAGGAAACTGTAGAGTCTTAAATTCTCGTGCAAATGCTGATTCTCAATTTCCTAACTTAAAGAATAGGAAGATGGAAACTCATAGCACATTGCAATAAAAACACCCTTTGCACCTAGAAGAGAAAAAGTCACTTGTGAGGTTCCCTTCTGTATTTCCCTGTTTCTCTAGGATGTCTCAAAAAGTGAACAAAATATAAAGACAATTATCACAAATCCAGCTCAGGGCATTATGTAGGTACCTGAGAAGCTGTATCATTAAATCCCTTCTGCTGTTTAGGAAGGGAAAGACCTAAAATGGGAAAGAAGGCCAGTACCATGTTAAGCTACTTAAGAGGTCAAAAAAAATCTGACTGCAGCCAGCAATGTTTGGATTTTTCCTTTGGCTCAGAGAACAAGCTGTACATCATCCAGTAAATGTGTACTCTACAAGGGGTCAGAGGAAAAAACATCTGCCCATACTGGGCAGCTGCTTCAGTCCACTCTTCTTGCCAAATTCCTAAAAGTGCCCAGAAGCATCTAGGCTGATGGATCAGGTCTCCTGCCTCTTCCTGGGCTGGTGGGTTCATGTCTACCCCAGACCCTTGTGCATTAAATGGGATATGTAATATGTAGAGAGAAGGGGCAAAGCACTCATGAACCATTTGTTTGTCCTTCTCCTGACAAGGCCACAACTCTTTTTTATCCCGTTTAGAAGGGTATTGTGGAAACTGTGGAGAGAGAGAGAGAGAGAGAGAGAGAGAGAGAGCGAGCGCGCTCCTCACCCCTTTCCTGGCTGCCTCAAGTACACACACTTGAAAATCCAATATGTTCCAACCTTACCCTGAAGAGAATTTGTCTACTTGCAAGGAAGGAGATAAAAGTCTCAGCTCAATGGAGAACATGAAACTAGCTTTTTCAATAGAAAAGCCAGCAGATCAGGAAGTGGTGAAACATCCCTGGATAGCATGGCAGCATAGGAAATGTACGTGGCAATGGGAGGGGTAGTTGCATTAACTCTTCCTGACCCATGTTTTTCCCATGAATGTATATTAAAATATGTACATAGATTTGTGTCTGTATATTTATTGGTCAACAAAGCCACAAAAAATTACAGTATTTGTCAGTAACAACACAGATGGACTTTCAAATAATCAGCTCTTCTAAGAATCATATTGTAAGTGTGGGAAAACCTTTTTCACTTTCATCTACCTGTCATTCTACTGCATCTGGGGCTCATTCCTGGCAGGGTAATACAAACAAATATAAAAAGGAATCCTGTGATGTATTAAGCATGCTGAACTTTACAATCATCTGTATTCATAACATTCTTGGTGTTTCACTATGGTGTAGTGAAGTATAGAAGTAATTATAGAAGTAATCTGCAAAAGGGATGGGGCTGATTTCTCTATTTTTATTTCTTTTGAATGTGCTATCTACTAACCTGACTTTACTAAAAGAATTTAGATTGGAGTGGGCCTAGGTATCTGGCTAATACACTGGCTTCCTGCCTTCATCTTAAGCTTTTTTCTTTCTGGTAGGCATAGAAAAACTCAGTAGTCTGGTTAAAAATGAAGACGTCGTGACACCTAGTGGTGAATTAAACACCAATAATTTCTCTTTCCCTTAAGATCTGCGAGTGTTTTAGGCATGTTGTCCTTGGTCAGACTGCAACAAGAGAGAGGTGGGTATTACCCTCATGGCTCCGGACACCCAAGCAACTCCTCATTTCTATGCAGTCCCTGGCAATGTGTGTGTGTGTGTGTGTGTGTGTGTGTGTGTGTCTCTGTGTGTGTGTGTGTGTGTGTGTCTCTGTGTGTGTGTGTTTGTGTGTCTTGTTGCATCAGATCCTGTGTGTCTCCACAGAAGGTGGCATTGTCAAAGCCCTTGTGCAGCCCCTTATTGAACGCGATATTAGGATATATTTAATAGTCATTTATACTGAGATCACTTCAAGTGTCTTGACTTTGGAGACAAAGGGAGCATGGCAGAATCCTGGCATAAGACCAGCTGGAAATTTCAGATCCATTTTCTTGTCAAGTACTTATTCATCAAGGCTGTTTTCAGATGGTGACTCAAAAATTGATTGTATGGCATGCTACAAATTCATGGTAGGCTGCTTAAAGTGACTCAGTTACTGGCAAATTCTTTGGCTTTTGAAGATTTCTCAGAGTCTGCCTTGGTCAGCAGCAGTCAAAAAGTACATACTGGCTGTTACCAGCTGGCTGATACCATAACAAGAAGTCACACTGAAAAGCAGTAAACCGGTCTAGATATGTGCAAAAAAAATTATAGATTCTTTCCAAACAGTGGCAAGCCTTGGAGATTTTTTAATTTATTTTTTTAGGGAAGCGGAACAATGCGCAGTTGTGCTCGCAGTAACTAGGCTGCAATCACCAAGTGGCCAGTTTTCTTGGCTTGTTTAGCTAACTGGCTGGGGAGTGACCATTTTTTATCACAAGAATGAGCTTCAATGCAAAAAAATTTCAAGTGAAAACATCACTGTAGGTTGTTCGGGAATCTGAGTGCATGCTTCTTTGCATCTGTAAGGGCAGTGAGCAGTGCAGCCTCACAACTTCATGTCCATATTTGTGCATGCTATATCAAGCACACTTTCCACTGCCTTCAATGAGACAAACTCCTTCCTCCTCCTCTGTCATGCAGAAGAGATGCATGACAAAATTGCATGTTGTAACTGAGAAATGGAAACGAAATTATTTGAATATACAAGGTTTGCTTCATCTAAAGATTTATTTTACCACACGTATTAGAACCTGACTTCCTCACTTTGCTGTCTTGGGTATAATTAACACTTATACCACCAGAGTGTCTGGATATAAGGCAAGTGAATATAAAAACATCCGTTCTGTCCAAAATGTTCCAGTTTCTATCCCTTGAATCATCAGTATGTGACTTGTTCTGTGCCAATATTAATAACCATTGCTCATGTCTTTCAAAAAACTCAAACTATTTAAAAATTAATTCTGTTTACAGTGCCTTCTAGAGGAAGTATTTTGTAGAAGTGAATAACTCAAACTGACTAGTGGCTACCCACAAAATATGACTATCCAGCAACAAAATGAATCATTTAGAACTTAGTTGGCAAGGGATGGACATCTTGTTGAACAAAATGTAAAGTGGAGATCAGATACAGCAACAAGCACCCCTGGGTTCTTTTTCCACTATACCATACATTTCCTATGCTGCTCTGACAAAAGCAGGTTTAGCCTTTGTCATCCCAATTCCCACTGTTGGCTTTTTTTGCACAGAGCTGCAACCTGTGGGAGTGACATTCAGCTGTCACTCCTTGAAACTCCCATAGCCATGAGCTGGAGGCCATGGATTATATTTTGACTTTGGTTTACCCTCTAAAAAAGGGAGATGGCCACCAACTGGTGTGTGACAAGGTTGTTTGAAGTTGCTGGTGTGGGCCAAAGGCTAGTATTTCTTCAGTTTTCATTGAAGAGAAACAATACATAATAGAAAGGCAACACTAATGCTGGCAGCTCTGTAACCTGAAATAGGTAATGCAGTCATGGACAGAACCAGTGCAGGCAGAGTTTTTGACGTGCTGAATTGAAAATGTGACTTTGGTCCATAGATCCAGCAACAATGATGTATTTGGTCATTCTTATGCCAGGTAGGACAATCTGCTGCAGTCTGTGTTATGTGGGTACATATCCTAGAACCTCTTCTGTGGGAACCCCAGGTTTGGTCTGGGGTCTCGTGTGCTGGTAAAGTCTCTCCTCCAACCCGTGCTTCCAAAGAAAAGCCCCGCAGCCTCTTGTTGTTCGGCCTCAAGGCAGTTTCTTGTGAGTTATCTAAAAGATTGTCTTCTCAGGTTGCGGCTGTTTGGTCAGCAGCCCAGGCAGAGAGACACACACACCCTGACATCCTCTCTGTCTGCTGTCTTCTTCTTCTCTCCCCCAGCCCAGGGCTGCTGCTATCTTTTATATGATACATTATGTATTACATGTTTATACTTTTCCCCCAATACCTACTACCTATATTACAAAGTGCTTTTCTACTCTAAACCAATCTGTGAGTGCCAACATCACCAAGAACATGGAGGCAAGGAAGAAGAAGGAAGAAGAACAGGATCAGCCCACTTTCCTCCATCTTAGAACTTCTTGGAACTTAGAACCATGTGCAAAATAAAAACCCCCTTGTACAGGTGCTAAAACCCCCCTGTACAATACTAAAAAAATTTTCCCTCTGTTTTGTAACTACTTTTACTGTACTATCTAACCCTTTGTGACTGCTTGTTCCACCTTCAAAGTTGGTAACTCATTCCATGGCTCAAACTCAAAATCACAGCTGTTTCCAGCTGCCTGCCAAGGTCTAAAATACTCCTGACCAAGGCCTGAAACCTCTAAAAATGTCTGAGAGACATTTTGAGTTCCAGCACTCTTATAGCTCTTGCTTTTGCATTTTCATGATTCTCCTTCTGACAGATAGGACACAGAACTGTAAGGTAGAAAGCAGCTGCCAGAGACACACTGAGGAGTAAATTTGTAGGTGATATTCACTCGCATAGGAGTTGGAATGCTCAGCTGTCTGTATTGAGTGCAGCTGAGACGTGGACAATGAATCCCCAGTGTATCACACTCACTTGCATGGCTAAGTCTGTAATTGCAGAATTACAGAATGGTTAGGATGAAAAGAAATCTCTAGAGTTTATGTAATCTAACCCCCCTGGTCAAAGCAGGCTCAACTGTAACAGGTTGCTCAGGACAATACTCAACTGGGTTTGAATATCTTCAAGGACAGAGACTCACAACCTCACAGGGCAACCTATGAAAATCCTGAATCATCCTTCAGTTAAAAAAAAAATAGCTTTCTGGTGTTCAAACAAAATCTCTTGCATTTCAGTTTGTGCTCATTGCCTCTTGTCCTTCCACTGGATACCACTGAGAAGAGTCTGGCTCTATTTTCTTTACACCCACTATATCAGGTCTCCATCCATGCTATTAAGAATTCCCTCTACTCCTACTCTTACCAAAGTCAAACAATCCCAGCCCTCAGCCTTTCCTACTATGTCAGATGCTCCAATCCATTTGTGATTTTTGTGCTGCTTCCCTGGACTGGCTGAGGTATACTCACATGCTCACATCCCTCCTGTAGTGAGGAGCCCAGCACTGGGCCCAGCACTCCAGGTGGCCTCACCAGGCTGAGTGAGGAACCACCTTCTTTAAGTTACTGGCCATGCCCTTCCCTTACACAGCAGCAGCAGCCACCTTTGCTGCAAAAGCACATCTCTATATGTTCAACTTGTTGTCTACCAGGATATCCATCTGATGTCCAGTTCCATATTAATGGCTAGTTTCAACTTCCTTTAGCTTCATTGATTTAATGGCTTGAGTTTCTCTTTAATACAAAGGTAAACATGCCTGGTCTGTTGTACATCATGGACTGTTTCTACATCAGTTCTATTTAATTATTCAGTAACACTGGGAGCTCTACTAAGGCCTCCAGGCTGTAGACCAATTCAGCAGAATGGAGTCAACCGCCTAGAACCAGCAGCACATAACTGTGATTTCTGGTGAACCAGGGTAATACCAAACCTCTTGCTGTGCCATAAGCTCCGCTGGTATCCTAACACTATAGAATAGCTTGAATTGAAGGAGGAGCTGCTTTTGCTAGTAATCTCATTGTTGTCCTTGTGGATAAAAGAATTCTGTGATCTCTACGTACATACTTGGGGCACCTCTCAGGCCTACACGTCTTTACCCTACAGCAGGAAAGAAAATTCATCCCTTCCATAGTAATTGAGTGAAATTCTTCTACAAAGAGCCCAACTGCATTCTCCAAAAGGCAATAAAAATGGACAGAGTTAACACTCCAAAAGCAGGAAATACCCTTAACCAACACTCTATGTCATCACATAACCTAGATTTCAGTTGAGAATTTGGGTGTTGTTTTAGATAACAAAATACAACATGTGTTCACCATTAATCTTCTTGAACATTTGTTTGGCCAGAAACTATTTCTGATCAACTCGCTTATGTAAACAGGTCTGTGCTTCAGACTGAAGTGGTAAAATGTTATTCCAAGGGCTTGCATTGCAGGGAATCTCTCCTTAACTCTAATGAGATTCACTTAATGACAGCCTCAGTGTCTGTACTTCAAAGACTTTTATGTTCAGTTTACATTTCAGAATTTAATAAAAAATCTTCCCTCAAAGGAGAAAAGCACAACCTCTAAATATCTACCATTTGTCCCTACTCTATTTGCAGTTTCAATATCCAATGTTTTGCATCTGGCTTGTGAAGAAACAAAAAGCTGTTTCTTCTTTCATGACCAAATGGCAGATGCATTCTTTGCAGTGGAACACCCTGGAGAGGCATCCATTTATCATGTCATTTTTTTACAATATACAATATAGGACCATATAAAAACTTAAAGAAAAAATGAGGAAAATAAGCTTGGTTTATTTAAGGAAAATAAATGGTACGTCTCAGTTGTGTCAGCTAGTTCCAGGCACAACTGATGTATTTAATTTACGTTTGAAAATGTAGGCACATAAACGATCAACATTTTGAATTGCAGAATACTGGTACAGGAAATTAAAACATGCAATTTCCTACAAGCTCTTGCTCTCCACAGTTGGTCTCTTCATGTCTTTTTGTTTCAGACCAAAACAAGAACATGCAAACAGCTTCAGTCTGGCCAGGCCAAAGGCAGTATGTGAATGGGGAGCAAGGCTCTCCTGGAGTTACGATCACTGCAGCTTGTTACTGATTGTGAACCTTGCCCAAACTTTTCTCTCTTCCAAGAGCCATATACTTACTCATGTCTGGGGAAGTTAGCTCTTCACAATCAAAAAGAGTTAATGCTTTGATTGCTTGAAGGTTAATCCAAGGCTTTAAACTGTCTGATAGGAATCCATGTCCAGATAGAAGGAGCCCCAAGTTTTCAATAAAGATAGCCATTAGAAATATTGATCATTGAGTCAAAGCATTGAAGAGGATTAGTCTCAACTGCACCAATGCCGGAAGACAGTATCTTAATTGCATTATGAATTTTGGACACTGTCCTGAAATGCTTCTGGTAAAGATAAAGAACTCTTGAGATATGGTTTTGTTTTGCTCTTTAATCTGTAATTTAGTTTACCCAGGATGAAAGTTTTAGGGATTTCTTACAAAGTTTTGCATTCAGTAGCTGGGAAAATGGTACAGAAAAAAGTGTGCTCAGAGACATGCAGAGTAATAAGGAAAGTACAAAAGCTAGAAAAGACAGAGTCAGGGGAATAAAAGACAACTAAACTGGCTCTTAATATTTCAAATCCCTGAAGGGAAGAGAATAGAGTTACTTTTGTAGCTGCAAAGATAATTTGGTAGCTTTAGAAAGCTATCATCTGGTAAAAATGACATAGCTTCTTCTCTCTGCTTTTGGCAGAAATTGTACCCTTCAGAAAATGTGCTTCCATTCCACTGCATTTTAATGCTTTTAAATGCATTTAAAAGCTATATCTGCCATTCTGAAAAGCTTGCCATTAAAGAATCAGAAATCCTGACAAATTAAATGAGCTGAAATCAGACCCCCCCCTTCCAATTCCAAAATCATTAATGCACCCCCTTTTTCTTTTGGACTCAGTCCTATTATACTGAACTGAACAGTTGTAAGTCTCCAATACACTGATTTTTTTTCTGCCAAGTATTGCTCTGAAGCCCCTCCATCTATGCAGTTTGGCCTGCCACAATGCTCTCATGACAAAGGTTCCTTCAGAGATTTTATCTTATTATAGCTACAAGTGATTGAGATCCATCGTGTCAGAATCTGTGGTATTGATGAATCCGAGATTGTAGAAAGTCTCTGTCTTTCTGCCCCGTTGCCAAAGAAGAAGCAATCATTTGTCTTGCTGTTTTCAAGATTGTTTATTCTTGCTTATCTCTAACATGTTCTGCTGCCCTGCCGCAGGTCTGTCCTGCAGGGCAGCGTGTGGAGCTCTGCCCTCAGTGGGATGTTACAAACATTATATACCAGAAACTACCTGCGTTATATTTACAATAACGTGCCAATATCTGTCACCTACGTTGAACAGTGTGTCCCCAGCCTAAACCAATAGAAAAATGCCAACACTACAGTGAAACATGGAGGGCATGAAGAAGAAGAAAAAGGACAAGACACACCCAATTTCCTCCATCTTGTCCCCTTTGACCCCTAATCTAGAATCCTAAAATTTTACTTTTGCACCCATGCCACACTTAATTATTACTTATATCAAACACTCAGAGCTTGTAATTCATCCTGTAAGATTGAAAACTCTTTTCCATGGACAGAGATCACAGACAGTGTCTCTGGGGGCTCTGTACAGAGGGATTCCTGACCCCCTGCCAGGGTCCCAGACCTTCCAGGGCAGCCAGAGGGAAGCTCTGCATTCCCACACATAGAAGTCTAGATGGGTTGTCTGGAGTTGTTATAAATTACAAAAAAAAACATCTTCGCCTATTCTATAAACTTGTTTTGAAAGCAAAATGAAATTAGAAGCAGATAGGTTGACTTGTATAAAACAGATAGGTTAAATCAATTGTGATAGTGAATCCTGAGAGCTATTTTGTCATGCAACGATTACAACAATGAGAAAAACAGGAGGAAATATTTGTAGATGAAGTCACTAAAATGTACCATAAGTAATGTTCCTGGAATGTGTTTGTCAGATTTCATGTTGTTTTTCTGAGGGTCACTGAACAGAGACAGAGGAAAACTGACTGGGGAGAGCTCTTATCATCACAGATGTCATCCTAGAGTGTCTCAGAGGGATCCATCATTACATTAACACTCTTATAATAGAAGCCTGCTCTGGTGCTAAACCTGGATTTTGGCTGCTTTTATTAGGTGAGAAAAACTCCCTGGAGGCCTCATTTTCTGAGTCACAGCTTTGCAACACTATCTGAATAGCTCTGGGGATGACAATGTTAAAGGTGCAGCAAGTAAGGTCTCGAGCAATTCTTTTTCAGACTCTGGACAGCTTCAAGGCTCCCTCTTGCAATTTGAAAACTCAGTCTTGCAGGATTCATTCTTTTTAGACTTCAAATGTATGTAGAAGTTTAAGAACGTAGACAGAGCCAAAGATCTCTGAGTCTGCAGTCAAGATAATTTTCATTTGATACTGTCAAAATATAGTGTTTAGATTCTCAGATTTTTTATATTTTCTCTTGCAAAACCAACTTCAGATTTCCTGTCCTTCCTTCTGAGGGGTATTGCTTCCTTTTTCCTGTCCACTCCATCACTCTTCAGTTTCCATCCTAAAGGAAACCATGACTGTGGAGAGCTCCACAGTTCAGCAACATGGAATCCCAGAATAATAGAATGTTATGTGTTGGAAGGGACCTTAAAGATCATCCAGTCCCAACCCTCAACATGGGAGGAGTGGAATCATCACAAGAGGACCAGTAAACTGATGCAGAAATGCTCTGAAAGAATCTGGATTCTTTGGAGATACTATTTTAGCCGCGAAAAGCCTTCTCTGTAATGGGAGAAGAAGTAAGCTGGGCAATGACCAGTTTAAATGCTTTTGGGTTTCTCTTACACATGACACAATTTCTTTGTATTCTGCTCTGTCATGGATAAAACCACCATGATCTTCATACCAAGATTACATCTGGAGGATTGTGGAAATCTTCTGGTTGCTCTGTGTTTCAATAGCCAAATACTTACAACAGATTTTTTTTTTTTTTAATTTCTGTTATCTTCTCTGTAATTTATGAGGGAACCAAAAGAGTTACAAAATTTCAGGAGGGGATTGGATGGAGTATTTACCTAAAGTAGTATGAACGTGTATGTTGTGTGAAAAACTGAGATGATGTGAAATATAGACTGAGCAAACTGGGCCTGAAACTGTTTACAAACAGCTGCATTCTCAGCTTTGAAGTTATCAGTTCTCAAAGTGATCTAGATATGAGATGCACAGTGGGAGAAACTAATTTATTTTCTCCTCTGTAATGGGGGTGATCTGAATTTATTTCACATTTATTCTGCACACAGTACTGGTAGAAAAACATAAGCCCATTGGATGCTGTATCTGAATCCACTGCCCATTTCTGAGTATCTTTTGAGTGTTCAAAGCTGCAATCTGACTACTCATCCAACTGTTGCAAGCAGGCCAGTCTCTCCAGTGGGCCACTCTGTGATCAAACCCAAAATCCTGACTCCATCTTTTCCTGTTTTGAGGACATTTCCCTGTTAATATATGAATTTTACTTCATGAGCTTGCCATGTCTGTCTACTGCTGATAGCAGATACCTTTCTATTTTCCAGGAGCCTTATCTGTGCTCAGAGGGAGCAGCCAGACTGCGAACGAATTTCCCAGAAGGGCCTGCATCAGCACGAATTCAAAACTCAGGAAAATTGTCCTGGAACACCTTCCATAGAGCATGCCAGCTGTGAATTGATGGGTTAGGGAGCTGCAGCCACCATCCTCTAGCAGCCCGTAGGCTGTGCACACAAGTCCGGTGCTCTGCGGCTTTGTTCCTCGCCCTCGTACAAGCTACCGCTCTGTCCGGCTCCCGGAGCAGGAGAAGCGGCTGCTTCGCGCACACAACAGCCGTACGCTCCGAAGCGCTGCTTCAGCCGAAAGACGCCGGCGACCGGCGCTTGGCTTCGGACAGCTCCGGAGAGCCGGAGTGTGCGTCTGCATTAGACTGCATGATAACGAAAAGCTTGGGCAGTGTGTCTCGCAGGGAGATAGCTTAGGAGCGCAGCGCACTTATGCCTCCCTTGTCCAGAAACACGATTTTACTGCACACTCCAAAAACACTGCTCTTTCCAGGGCAATATATAAGCTGCTTTCTGACGGCCGTGATCTTTAGATTACTCTTGCCCAGCTCGTTGTTTTAACGTGCACATGCCGTCCAGGCATTCAGTGCACAGTGAAAGCAATCGCAAAAGTCCAGCAGCTGCTGACTCCCAAACACAAGGCGCTGGCTATGTTCTTGCTTCTCGACAACTCAACGCAGCCCTTCATTTCTGCAGTTGCCATCGAGTTCTCTGCATGTCGGAGACTCAGAGGACGAGCAAGAGTTTCCCAGGAGGGGCTGCAGCAGGACGAATTCAAAACTCAGGAAAATTGTCCTGGAACACCTTCCATAAGGATGCTAGAATGGAATTGAAGAGGCAGGCGAGCGGCCACCAGGGTCCTCTAGCAGTCCTTAGGGTGCGCGCAGAAGCCCGGTGCTCTGCGGCTTCGTTCTTCGCCCTCGTACAAGCTACCGCTCTGTCCGGCTCGCGGAGCAGGAGAAGCGGCTGCTTCGCGCACACAACAGCCGTACGCTCCGAAGCGCTGCTTCAGCCGAAAGACGCCGGCGACCGGCGCTTGGCTTCGGACAGCTCCGGAGAGCCGGAGTGTGCGTCTGCACTAGACTGCATGATAGCGAAAAGCTTTGGCAGTGTCTCTTGCAGGGAGATAGCTAAGGAGCGCAGCGCACTTATGCCTCCCTTGTCCAGAAACACGATTTTACTGCACACTCCATAAACACTGCTCTTTCCAGGGCAATATATAAGCTGCTTTCTGACGGCCGTGATCTTTCGATTACTCTTGCCCAGCTCGTTGTTTTAACGTGCACATGCCGTCCTGGCATTCAGTCCACCGTGAAGTCAACTGCAAAACTCCAGCAGCTGCTGACTCCCAAACACAAGGCGCTGGCTATGTTCTTGCTTCTCGACAACTCAACGCAGCCCTTCATTTCTGCAGTTGCCATCGAGTTCTCTGCATGTCGGAGACTCAGAGGACGAGCACGAGTTTTCCAGGAGGGGCTGCATCAGGACGAATTCAAAACTCAGGAAAATTGTCCTGGAACACCTTCCATAAGGATGCTAGAATGGAATTGAAGAGGCAGGCGAGCGGCCACCAGGGTCCTCTAGCAGTCCTTAGGGTGCGCGCAGAAGCCCGGTGCTCTGCGGCTTCGTTCTTCGCCCTCGTACAAGCTACCGCTCTGTCCGGCTCCCGGAGCAGGAGAAGCGGCTGCTTCGCGCACACAACAGCCGTACGCTCCGAAGTGCTGCTTCAGCCGAAAGACGCTGGCGACCGGCGCTTGGCTTCGGACAGCTCCGGAGAGCCGGAGTGTGCGTCTGCACTAGACTGCATGATAGCGAAAAGCTTTGGCAGTGTGTCTCGCAAGGAGATAGCTTAGGAGCGCAGCGCACTTATGCCTCCCTTGTCCAGAAACACGATTTTACTGCACACTCCAAAAACACTGCTCTTTCCAGGGCAAGATGCCAGATGCTCTCTGTTGCCCGTGCTTCCTTCCTGCTCTTGCCCAGCTCGTTGTTTTAACGTGCACATGCCGTCCAGGCATTCAGTGCACAGTGAAGTCAACTGCAAAACTCCAAGTGCTGCTGACTCCCAAACACAAGGCGCTGGCTATGTTCTTGCTTCTCAACAACTCAACGCAGCCCTTCATTTCTGCAGTTGCCATCGAGGTCTTTGCACTAGGAGACTCAGAGGACGAGCACGAATTTCCCAGGAGGGGCTGCAGCAGGACGAATTCAAAACTCAGGAAAATTGTCCTGGAACACCTTCCATGAGGATGCTAGAATGGAATTGAAGAGGCAGGCGAGCGGCCACCAGGGTCCTCTAGCAGTCCTTAGGGTGCGCGCAGAAGCCCGGTGCTCTGCGGCTTCGTTCTTCGCCCTCCTACAAGCTACCGCTCTGTCCGGCTCCCGGAGCAGGAGAAGCGGCTGCTTCGCGCACACAACAGCCGTACGCTCCGAAGCGCTGCTTCAGCCGAAAGACGCCGGCGACCGGCGCTTGGCTTCGGACAGCTCCGGAGAGCAGGAGTGTGCGTCTGCACCAGACTGCATGATAGCGAAAAGCTTTGGCAGTGTGTCTCGCAGGGAGATAGCTAAGGAGCGCAGCGCACTTATGCCTCCCTTGTCCAGAAACACGATTTTACTGCACACTCCTAAAACACTGCTCTTTCCAGGGCAATATATAAGCTGCTTTCTGAGGGCCGTGATCTTTAGATTACTCTTGCCCAGCTCGTTGTTTTAACGTGAACATGCCGTCCTGGCATTCAGTGCACAGTGAAAGCAATCGCAAAAGTCCAGCAGCTGCTGACTCCCAAACACAAGGCGCTGGCTATGTTCTTGCTTCTCGACAACTCAACGCAGCCCTTCATTTCTGCAGTTGCCATCGAGGTCTCTGCATGTCGGAGACTCAGAGGACGAGCACGAGTTTCCCAGGAGGGGCTGCATCAGGACGAATTCAAAACTCAGGAAAATTGTCCTGGAACACCTTCCATAAGGATGCTAGAATGGAATTGAAGAGGCAGGCGAGCGGCCACCAGGGTCCTCTAGCAGTCCTTAGGGTGCGCGCAGAAGCCCGGTGCTCTGCGGCTTCGTTCTTCGCCCTCCTACAAGCTACCGCTCTGTCCGGCTCCCGGAGCAGGAGAAGCGGCTGCTTCGCGCACACAACAGCCGTACGCTCCGAAGCGCCGCTTCAGCCGAAAGACGCCGGCGACCGGCGCTTGGCTTCGGACAGCTCCGGAGAGCCGGAGTGTGCGTCTGCACTAGACTGCATGATAGCGAAAAGCTTTGGCAGTGTGTCTCGCAAGGAGATAGCTTAGGAGCGCAGCGCACTTATGCCTCCCTTGTCCAGAAACACGATTTTACTGCACACTCCAAAAACACTGCTCTTTCCAGGGCAAGATGCCAGATGATCTCTGTTGCCCGTGCTTCCTTCCTGCTCTTGCCCAGCTCGTTGTTTTAACGTGCACATTCCGTCCAGGCATTCAGTGCACAGTGAAGTCAACTGCAAAACTCCAAGTGCTGCTGACTCCCAAACACAAGGCGCTGGCTATGTTCTTGCTTCTCGACAACTCAACGCAGCCCTTCATTTCTGCAGTTGCCATCGAGGTCTCTGCATGTGGGAGCCTCAGAGGACGAGCAGGAGTTTCCCAGGAGGGGCTGCATCAGGACGAATTCAAAACTCAGGAAAATTGTCCTGGAACACCTTCCATAAGGATGCTAGAATGGAATTGAAGAGGCAGGCGAGCGGCCACCAGGGTCCTCTAGCAGTCCTTAGGGTGCGCGCAGAAGCCCGGTGCTCTGCGGCTTCGTTCTTCGCCCTCGTACAAGCTACCGCTCTGTCCGGCTCCCGGAGCAGGAGAATCGGCTGCTTCGCGCACACAACAGCCGTACGCTCCGAAGAGCTGCTTCAGCCGAAAGACGCCGGCCACCGGCGCTTGGCTTCGGACAGCTCCGGAGAGCCGGAGTGTGCGTCTGCACTAGACTGCATGATAGCGAAAAGCTTTGGCAGTGTGTCTCGCAGGGAGATAGCTTAGGAGCGCAGCGCACTTATGCCTCCCTTGTCCAGAAACACGATTTTACTGCACTCTCCAAAAACACTGCCCTTTCCAGGGCAATATATAAGCTGCTTTCTGACGGCCGTGATCTTTCGATTACTCTTGCCCAGCTCGTTGTTTTAACGTGCCCATGCCGTCCTGGCATTCAGTGCACCGTGAAGTCAACTGCAAAACTCCAGCAGCTGCTGACTCCCAAACACAAGGCGCTGGCTATGTTCTTGCTTCTCGACAACTCAACGCAGCCCTTCATTTCTGCAGTTGCCATCGAGGTCTCTGCATGTGGGAGCCTCAGAGGACGAGCAGGAGTTTCCCAGGAGGGGCTGCAGCAGGACGAATTCAAAACTCAGGAAAATTGTCCTGGAACACCTTCCATAAGGATGCTAGAATGGAATTGAAGAGGCAGGCGAGCGGCCGCCACGGTCCTCTAGCAGTCCTTAGGGTGCGCGCAGAAGCCCGGTGCTCTGCGGCTGCGTTCTTCGCCCTCGTACAAGCTACCGCTCTGTCCGGCTCCCGGAGCAGGAGAAGCGGCTGCTTCGCGCACACAACAGCCGTACGCTCCGAAGAGCTACTTCAGCCGAAAGACGCCGGCGACCGGCGCTTGGCTTCGGACAGCTCCGGAGAGCCGGAGTGTGCGTCTGCACTAGACTGCATGATAGCGAAAAGCTTTGGCAGTGTGTCTCGCAGGGAGATAGCTTAGGAGCGCAGCGCACTTACGCCTCCCTTGTCCAGAAACACGATTTTACTGCACACTCCTAAAACACTGCTCTTTCCAGGGCAATATATAAGCTGCTTTCTGACGGCCGTGATCTTTCGATTACTCTTGCCCAGCTCGTTGTTGTAACGTGCACATGCCGTCCTGGCATTCAGTGCACAGTGAAAGCAATCGCAAAACTCCAGCAGCTGCTGACTCCCAAACACAAGGCGCTGGCTATGTTCTTGCTTCTCGACAACTCAACGCAGCCCTTCATTTCTGCAGTTGCCATCGAGTTCTCTGCATGTCGGAGACTCAGAGGACGAGCACGAGTTTCCCAGGAGGGGCTGCATCAGGACGAATTCAAAACTCAGGAAAATTGTCCTGGAACACCTTCCATAAGGATGCTAGAATGGAATTGAAGAGGCAGGCGAGCGGCCACCAGGGTCCTCTAGCAGTCCTTAGGGTGCGCGCAGAAGCCCGGTGCTCTGCGGCTGCGTTCTTCGCCCTCGTACAAGCTACCGCTCTGTCCGGCTCCCGGAGCAGGAGAAGCGGCTGCTTCGCGCACACAACAGCCGTACGCTCCGAAGCGCTGCTTCAGCCGAAAGACGCCGGCGACCGGCGCTTGGCTTCGGACAGCTCCGGAGAGCCGGAGTGTGCGTCTGCATTAGACTGCATGATAACGAAAAGCTTGGGCAGTGTGTCTCGCAGGGAGATAGCTAAGGAGCGCAGCGCACTTATGCCTCCCTTGTCCAGAAACACGATTTTACTGCACACTCCAAAAACACTGCTCTTTCCAGGGCAAGATGCCAGATGCTCTCTGTTGCCCGTGCTTCCTTCCTGCTCTTGCCCAGCTCGTTGTTTTAACGTGCACATGCCGTCCAGGCATTCAGTGCACAGTGAAGTCAACTGCAAAACTCCAAGTGCTGCTGACTCCCAAACACAAGGCGCTGGCTATGTTCTTGCTTCTCAACAACTCAACGCAGCCCTTCATTTCTGCAGTTGCCATCGAGGTCTTTGCACTAGGAGACTCAGAGGACGAGCACGAATTTCCCAGGAGGGGCTGCAGCAGGACGAATTCAAAACTCAGGAAAATTGTCCTGGAACACCTTCCATGAGGATGCTAGAATGGAATTGAAGAGGCAGGCGAGCGGCCACCAGGGTCCTCTAGCAGTCCTTAGGGTGCGCGCAGAAGCCCGGTGCTCTGCGGCTTCGTTCTTCGCCCTCCTACAAGCTACCGCTCTGTCCGGCTCCCGGAGCAGGAGAAGCGGCTGCTTCGCGCACACAACAGCCGTACGCTCCGAAGCGCTGCTTCAGCCGAAAGACGCCGGCGACCGGCGCTTGGCTTCGGACAGCTCCGGAGAGCAGGAGTGTGCGTCTGCACCAGACTGCATGATAGCGAAAAGCTTTGGCAGTGTGTCTCGCAGGGAGATAGCTAAGGAGCGCAGCGCACTTATGCCTCCCTTGTCCAGAAACACGATTTTACTGCACACTCCTAAAACACTGCTCTTTCCAGGGCAATATATAAGCTGCTTTCTGACGGCCGTGATCTTTAGATTACTCTTGCCCAGCTCGTTGTTTTAACGTGAACATGCCGTCCTGGCATTCAGTGCACAGTGAAAGCAATCGCAAAACTCCAGCAGCTGCTGACTCCCAAACACAAGGCGCTGGCTATGTTCTTGCTTCTCGACAACTCAACGCAGCCCTTCATTTCTGCAGTTGCCATCGAGTTCTCTGCATGTCGGAGACTCAGAGGACGAGCACGAGTTTCCCAGGAGGGGCTGCATCAGGACGAATTCAAAACTCAGGAAAATTGTCCTGGAACACCTTCCATAAGGATGCTAGAATGGAATTGAAGAGGCAGGCGAGCGGCCACCAGGGTCCTCTAGCAGTCCTTAGGGTGCGCGCAGAAGCCCGGTGCTCTGCGGCTTCGTTCTTCGCCCTCCTACAAGCTACCGCTCTGTCCGGCTCCCGGAGCAGGAGAAGCGGCTGCTTCGCGCACACAACAGCCGTACGCTCCGAAGCGCCGCTTCAGCCGAAAGACGCCGGCCACCGGCGCTTGGCTTCGGACAGCTCCGGAGAGCCGGAGTGTGCGTCTGCACTAGACTGCATGATAGCGAAAAGCTTTGGCAGTGTGTCTCGCAAGGAGATAGCTTAGGAGCGCAGCGCACTTATGCCTCCCTTGTCCAGAAACACGATTTTACTGCACACTCCAAAAACACTGCTCTTTCCAGGGCAAGATGCCAGATGATCTCTGTTGCCCGTGCTTCCTTCCTGCTCTTGCCCAGCTCGTTGTTTTAACGTGCACATTCCGTCCAGGCATTCAGTGCACAGTGAAGTCAACTGCAAAACTCCAAGTGCTGCTGACTCCCAAACACAAGGCGCTGGCTATGTTCTTGCTTCTCGACAACTCAACGCAGCCCTTCATTTCTGCAGTTGCCATCGAGGTCTCTGCATGTGGGAGCCTCAGAGGACGAGCACGAGTTTCCCAGGAGGGGCTGCATCAGGACGAATTCAAAACTCAGGAAAATTGTCCTGGAACACCTTCCATAAGGATGCTAGAATGGAATTGAAGAGGCAGGCGAGCGGCCACCAGGGTCCTCTAGCAGTCCTTAGGGTGCGCGCAGAAGCCCGGTGCTCTGCGGCTTCGTTCTTCGCCCTCGTACAAGCTACCGCTCTGTCCGGCTCCCGGAGCAGGAGAATCGGCTGCTTCGCGCACACAACAGCCGTACGCTCCGAAGAGCTGCTTCAGCCGAAAGACGCCGGCCACCGGCGCTTGGCTTCGGACAGCTCCGGAGAGCCGGAGTGTGCGTCTGCACTAGACTGCATGATAGCGAAAAGCTTTGGCAGTGTGTCTCGCAGGGAGATAGCTTAGGAGCGCAGCGCACTTATGCCTCCCTTGTCCAGAAACACGATTTTACTGCACTCTCCAAAAACACTGCCCTTTCCAGGGCAATATATAAGCTGCTTTCTGACGGCCGTGATCTTTCGATTACTCTTGCCCAGCTCGTTGTTTTAACGTGCCCATGCCGTCCTGGCATTCAGTGCACCGTGAAGTCAACTGCAAAACTCCAAGTGCTGCTGACTCCCAAACACAAGGCGCTGGCTATGTTCTTGCTTCTCGACAACTCAACGCAGCCCTTCATTTCTGCAGTTGCCATCGAGGTCTCTGCACTCGGAGCCTCAGAGGACGAGCAGGAGTTTCCCAGGAGGGGCTGCATCAGGACGAATTCAAAACTCAGGAAAATTGTCCTGGAACACCTTCCATAAGGATGCTAGAATGGAATTGAAGAGGCAGGCGAGCGGCCACCAGGGTCCTCTAGCAGTCCTTAGGGTGCGCGCAGAAGCCCGGTGCTCTGCGGCTGCGTTCTTCGCCCTCGTACAAGCTACCGCTCTGTCCGGCTCCCGGAGCAGGAGAAGCGGCTGCTTCGCGCACACAACAGCCGTACGCTCCGAAGCGCTGCTTCAGCCGAAAGACGCCGGCGACCGGCGCTTGGCTTCGGACAGCTCCGGAGAGCCGGAGTGTGCGTCTGCATTAGACTGCATGATAACGAAAAGCTTGGGCAGTGTGTCTCGCAGGGAGATAGCTAAGGAGCGCAGCGCACTTATGCCTCCCTTGTCCAGAAACACGATTTTACTGCACACTCCAAAAACACTGCTCTTTCCAGGGCAAGATGCCAGATGCTCTCTGTTGCCCGTGCTTCCTTCCTGCTCTTGCCCAGCTCGTTGTTTTAACGTGCACATGCCGTCCAGGCATTCAGTGCACAGTGAAGTCAACTGCAAAACTCCAAGTGCTGCTGACTCCCAAACACAAGGCGCTGGCTATGTTCTTGCTTCTCCACAACTCAACGCAGCCCTTCATTTCTGCAGTTGCCATCGAGGTCTTTGCACTAGGAGACTCAGAGGACGAGCACGAATTTCCCAGGAGGGGCTGCAGCAGGACGAATTCAAAACTCAGGAAAATTGTCCTGGAACACCTTCCATGAGGATGCTAGAATGGAATTGAAGAGGCAGGCGAGCGGCCACCAGGGTCCTCTAGCAGTCCTTAGGGTGCGCGCAGAAGCCCGGTGCTCTGCGGCTTCGTTCTTCGCCCTCCTACAAGCTACCGCTCTGTCCGGCTCCCGGAGCAGGAGAAGCGGCTGCTTCGCGCACACAACAGCCGTACGCTCCGAAGCGCTGCTTCAGCCGAAAGACGCCGGCGACCGGCGCTTGGCTTCGGACAGCTCCGGAGAGCAGGAGTGTGCGTCTGCACCAGACTGCATGATAGCGAAAAGCTTTGGCAGTGTGTCTCGCAGGGAGATAGCTAAGGAGCGCAGCGCACTTATGCCTCCCTTGTCCAGAAACACGATTTTACTGCACACTCCTAAAACACTGCTCTTTCCAGGGCAATATATAAGCTGCTTTCTGACGGCCGTGATCTTTAGATTACTCTTGCCCAGCTCGTTGTTTTAACGTGAACATGCCGTCCTGGCATTCAGTGCACAGTGAAAGCAATCGCAAAACTCCAGCAGCTGCTGACTCCCAAACACAAGGCGCTGGCTATGTTCTTGCTTCTCGACAACTCAACGCAGCCCTTCATTTCTGCAGTTGCCATCGAGTTCTCTGCATGTCGGAGACTCAGAGGACGAGCACGAGTTTCCCAGGAGGGGCTGCATCAGGACGAATTCAAAACTCAGGAAAATTGTCCTGGAACACCTTCCATAAGGATGCTAGAATGGAATTGAAGAGGCAGGCGAGCGGCCACCAGGGTCCTCTAGCAGTCCTTAGGGTGCGCGCAGAAGCCCGGTGCTCTGCGGCTTCGTTCTTCGCCCTCGTACAAGCTACCGCTCTGTCCGGCTCCCGGAGCAGGAGAAGCGGCTGCTTCGCGCACACAACAGCCGTACGCTCCGAAGCGCCGCTTCAGCCGAAAGACGCCGGCCACCGGCGCTTGGCTTCGGACAGCTCCGGAGAGCCGGAGTGTGCGTCTGCACTAGACTGCATGATAGCGAAAAGCTTTGGCAGTGTGTCTCGCAAGGAGATAGCTTAGGAGCGCAGCGCACTTATGCCTCCCTTGTCCAGAAACACGATTTTACTGCACACTCCAAAAACACTGCTCTTTCCAGGGCAAGATGCCAGATGATCTCTGTTGCCCGTGCTTCCTTCCTGCTCTTGCCCAGCTCGTTGTTTTAACGTGCACATTCCGTCCAGGCATTCAGTGCACAGTGAAGTCAACTGCAAAACTCCAAGTGCTGCTGACTCCCAAACACAAGGCGCTGGCTATGTTCTTGCTTCTCGACAACTCAACGCAGCCCTTCATTTCTGCAGTTGCCATCGAGGTCTCTGCATGTGGGAGCCTCAGAGGACGAGCACGAGTTTCCCAGGAGGGGCTGCATCAGGACGAATTCAAAACTCAGGAAAATTGTCCTGGAACACCTTCCATAAGGATGCTAGAATGGAATTGAAGAGGCAGGCGAGCGGCCACCAGGGTCCTCTAGCAGTCCTTAGGGTGCGCGCAGAAGCCCGGTGCTCTGCGGCTTCGTTCTTCGCCCTCGTACAAGCTACCGCTCTGTCCGGCTCCCGGAGCAGGAGAATCGGCTGCTTCGCGCACACAACAGCCGTACGCTCCGAAGAGCTGCTTCAGCCGAAAGACGCCGGCCACCGGCGCTTGGCTTCGGACAGCTCCGGAGAGCCGGAGTGTGCGTCTGCACTAGACTGCATGATAGCGAAAAGCTTTGGCAGTGTGTCTCGCAGGGAGATAGCTTAGGAGCGCAGCGCACTTATGCCTCCCTTGTCCAGAAACACGATTTTACTGCACTCTCCAAAAACACTGCCCTTTCCAGGGCAATATATAAGCTGCTTTCTGACGGCCGTGATCTTTCGATTACTCTTGCCCAGCTCGTTGTTTTAACGTGCCCATGCCGTCCTGGCATTCAGTGCACCGTGAAGTCAACTGCAAAACTCCAGCAGCTGCTGACTCCCAAACACAAGGCGCTGGCTATGTTCTTGCTTCTCGACAACTCAACGCAGCCCTTCATTTCTGCAGTTGCCATCGAGGTCTCTGCACTCGGAGCCTCAGAGGACGAGCAGGAGTTTCCCAGGAGGGGCTGCATCAGGACGAATTCAAAACTCAGGAAAATTGTCCTGGAACACCTTCCATAAGGATGCTAGAATGGAATTGAAGAGGCAGGCGAGCGGCCGCCACGGTCCTCTAGCAGTCCTTAGGGTGCGCGCAGAAGCCCGGTGCTCTGCGGCTGCGTTCTTCGCCCTCGTACAAGCTACTGCTCTGTCCGGCTCCCGGAGCAGGAGAAGCGGCTGCTTCGCGCACACAACAGCCGTACGCTCCGAAGAGCTACTTCAGCCGAAAGACGCCGGCGACCGGCGCTTGGCTTCGGACAGCTCCGGAGAGCCGGAGTGTGCGTCTGCACTAGACTGCATGATAGCGAAAAGCTTTGGCAGTGTGTCTCGCAGGGAGATAGCTTAGGAGCGCAGCGCACTTACGCCTCCCTTGTCCAGAAACACGATTTTACTGCACTCTCCAAAAACACTGCCCTTTCCAGGGCAATATATAAGCTGCTTTCTGACGGCCGTGATCTTTCGATTACTCTTGCCCAGCTCGTTGTTTTAACGTGCCCATGCCGTCCTGGCATTCAGTGCACCGTGAAGTCAACTGCAAAACTCCAGCAGCTGCTGACTCCCAAACACAAGGCGCTGGCTATGTTCTTGCTTCTCGACAACTCAACGCAGCCCTTCATTTCTGCAGTTGCCATCGAGGTCTCTGCATGTCGGAGACTCAGAGGACGAGCACGAGTTTCCCAGGAGGGGCTGCATCAGGACGAATTCAAAACTCAGGAAAATTGTCCTGGAACACCTTCCATAAGGATGCTAGAATGGAATTGAAGAGGCAGGCGAGCGGCCACCAGGGTCCTCTAGCAGTCCTTAGGGTGCGCGCAGAAGCCCGGTGCTCTGCGGCTTCGTTCTTCGCCCTCCTACAAGCTACCGCTCTGTCCGGCTCCCGGAGCAGGAGAAGCGGCTGCTTCGCGCACACAACAGCCGTACGCTCCGAAGCGCTGCTTCAGCCGAAAGACGCCGGCGACCGGCGCTTGGCTTCGGACAGCTCCGGAGAGCCGGAGTGTGCGTCTGCATTAGACTGCATGATAACGAAAAGCTTGGGCAGTGTGTCTCGCAGGGAGATAGCTAAGGAGCGCAGCGCACTTATGCCTCCCTTGTCCAGAAACACGATTTTACTGCACACTCCAAAAACACTGCTCTTTCCAGGGCAAGATGCCAGATGCTCTCTGTTGCCCGTGCTTCCTTCCTGCTCTTGCCCAGCTCGTTGTTTTAACGTGCACATGCCGTCCAGGCATTCAGTGCACAGTGAAGTCAACTGCAAAACTCCAAGTGCTGCTGACTCCCAAACACAAGGCGCTGGCTATGTTCTTGCTTCTCAACAACTCAACGCAGCCCTTCATTTCTGCAGTTGCCATCGAGGTCTTTGCACTAGGAGACTCAGAGGACGAGCACGAATTTCCCAGGAGGGGCTGCAGCAGGACGAATTCAAAACTCAGGAAAATTGTCCTGGAACACCTTCCATGAGGATGCTAGAATGGAATTGAAGAGGCAGGCGAGCGGCCACCAGGGTCCTCTAGCAGTCCTTAGGGTGCGCGCAGAAGCCCGGTGCTCTGCGGCTTCGTTCTTCGCCCTCCTACAAGCTACCGCTCTGTCCGGCTCCCGGAGCAGGAGAAGCGGCTGCTTCGTGCACACAACAGCCGTACGCTCCGAAGCGCTGCTTCAGCCGAAAGACGCCGGCGACCGGCGCTTGGCTTCGGACAGCTCCGGAGAGCCGGAGTGTGCGTCTGCACCAGACTGCATGATAGCGAAAAGCTTTGGCAGTGTGTCTCGCAGGGAGATAGCTAAGGAGCGCAGCGCACTTATGCCTCCCTTGTCCAGAAACACGATTTTACTGCACACTCCTAAAACACTGCTCTTTCCAGGGCAATATATAAGCTGCTTTCTGACGGCCGTGATCTTTAGATTACTCTTGCCCAGCTCGTTGTTTTAACGTGAACATGCCGTCCTGGCATTCAGTGCACAGTGAAAGCAATCGCAAAACTCCAGCAGCTGCTGACTCCCAAACACAAGGCGCTGGCTATGTTCTTGCTTCTCGACAACTCAACGCAGCCCTTCATTTCTGCAGTTGCCATCGAGTTCTCTGCATGTCGGAGACTCAGAGGACGAGCACGAGTTTCCCAGGAGGGGCTGCATCAGGACGAATTCAAAACTCAGGAAAATTGTCCTGGAACACCTTCCATAAGGATGCTAGAATGGAATTGAAGAGGCAGGCGAGCGGCCACCAGGGTCCTCTAGCAGTCCTTAGGGTGCGCGCAGAAGCCCGGTGCTCTGCGGCTTCGTTCTTCGCCCTCCTACAAGCTACCGCTCTGTCCGGCTCCCGGAGCAGGAGAAGCGGCTGCTTCGCGCACACAACAGCCGTACGCTCCGAAGCGCCGCTTCAGCCGAAAGACGCCGGCGACCGGCGCTTGGCTTCGGACAGCTCCGGAGAGCCGGAGTGTGCGTCTGCACTAGACTGCATGATAGCGAAAAGCTTTGGCAGTGTGTCTCGCAAGGAGATAGCTTAGGAGCGCAGCGCACTTATGCCTCCCTTGTCCAGAAACACGATTTTACTGCACACTCCAAAAACACTGCTCTTTCCAGGGCAAGATGCCAGATGATCTCTGTTGCCCGTGCTTCCTTCCTGCTCTTGCCCAGCTCGTTGTTTTAACGTGCACATTCCGTCCAGGCATTCAGTGCACAGTGAAGTCAACTGCAAAACTCCAAGTGCTGCTGACTCCCAAACACAAGGCGCTGGCTATGTTCTTGCTTCTCGACAACTCAACGCAGCCCTTCATTTCTGCAGTTGCCATCGAGGTCTCTGCATGTGGGAGCCTCAGAGGACGAGCACGAGTTTCCCAGGAGGGGCTGCATCAGGACGAATTCAAAACTCAGGAAAATTGTCCTGGAACACCTTCCATAAGGATGCTAGAATGGAATTGAAGAGGCAGGCGAGCGGCCACCAGGGTCCTCTAGCAGTCCTTAGGGTGCGCGCAGAAGCCCGGTGCTCTGCGGCTTCGTTCTTCGCCCTCGTACAAGCTACCGCTCTGTCCGGCTCCCGGAGCAGGAGAATCGGCTGCTTCGCGCACACAACAGCCGTACGCTCCGAAGAGCTGCTTCAGCCGAAAGACGCCGGCCACCGGCGCTTGGCTTCGGACAGCTCCGGAGAGCCGGAGTGTGCGTCTGCACTAGACTGCATGATAGCGAAAAGCTTTGGCAGTGTGTCTCGCAGGGAGATAGCTTAGGAGCGCAGCGCACTTATGCCTCCCTTGTCCAGAAACACGATTTTACTGCACTCTCCAAAAACACTGCCCTTTCCAGGGCAATATATAAGCTGCTTTCTGACGGCCGTGATCTTTAGATTACTCTTGCCCAGCTCGTTGTTTTAACGTGCCCATGCCGTCCTGGCATTCAGTGCACCGTGAAGTCAACTGCAAAACTCCAGCAGCTGCTGACTCCCAAACACAAGGCGCTGGCTATGTTCTTGCTTCTCGACAACTCAACGCAGCCCTTCATTTCTGCAGTTGCCATCGAGGTCTCTGCATGTGGGAGCCTCAGAGGACGAGCAGGAGTTTCCCAGGAGGGGCTGCAGCAGGACGAATTCAAAACTCAGGAAAATTGTCCTGGAACACCTTCCATAAGGATGCTAGAATGGAATTGAAGAGGCAGGCGAGCGGCCGCCACGGTCCTCTAGCAGTCCTTAGGGTGCGCGCAGAAGCCCGGTGCTCTGCGGCTGCGTTCTTCGCCCTCGTACAAGCTACCGCTCTGTCCGGCTCCCGGAGCAGGAGAAGCGGCTGCTTCGCGCACACAACAGCCGTACGCTCCGAAGCGCTACTTCAGCCGAAAGACGCCGGCGACCGGCGCTTGGCTTCGGACAGCTCCGGAGAGCCGGAGTGTGCGTCTGCACTAGACTGCATGATAGCGAAAAGCTTTGGCAGTGTGTCTCGCAGGGAGATAGCTTAGGAGCGCAGCGCACTTACGCCTCCCTTGTCCAGAAACACGATTTTACTGCACACTCCTAAAACACTGCTCTTTCCAGGGCAATAGATAAGCTGCTTTCTGACGGCCGTGATCTTTAGATTACTCTTGCCCAGCTCGTTGTTGTAACGTGCACATGCCGTCCTGGCATTCAGTGCACAGTGAAAGCAATCGCAAAACTCCAGCAGCTGCTGACTCCCAAACACAAGGCGCTGGCTATGTTCTTGCTTCTCGACAACTCAACGCAGCCCTTCATTTCTGCAGTTGCCATCGAGGTCTCTGCATGTGGGAGACTCAGAGGACGAGCACGAGTTTCCCAGGAGGGGCTGCATCAGGACGAATTCAAAACTCAGGAAAATTGTCCTGGAACACCTTCCATAAGGATGCTAGAATGGAATTGAAGAGGCAGGCGAGCGGCCACCAGGGTCCTCTAGCAGTCCTTAGGGTGCGCGCAGAAGCCCGGTGCTCTGCGGCTTCGTTCTTCGCCCTCGTACAAGCTACCGCTCTGTCCGGCTCCCGGAGCAGGAGAAGCGGCTGCTTCGCGCACACAACAGCCGTACGCTCCGAAGCGCTGCTTCAGCCGAAAGACGCCGGCGACCGGCGCTTGGCTTCGGACAGCTCCGGAGAGCCGGAGTGTGCGTCTGCATTAGACTGCATGATAACGAAAAGCTTGGGCAGTGTGTCTCGCAGGGAGATAGCTTAGGAGCGCAGCGCACTTATGCCTCCCTTGTCCAGAAACACGATTTTACTGCACACTCCAAAAACACTGCTCTTTCCAGGGCAAGATGCCAGATGATCTCTGTTGCCCGTGCTTCCTTCCTGCTCTTGCCCAGCTCGTTGTTTTAACGTGCACATTCCGTCCAGGCATTCAGTGCACAGTGAAGTCAACTGCAAAACTCCAAGTGCTGCTGACTCCCAAACACAAGGCGCTGGCTATGTTCTTGCTTCTCGACAACTCAACGCAGCCCTTCATTTCTGCAGTTGCCATCGAGGTCTCTGCATGTGGGAGCCTCAGAGGACGAGCACGAGTTTCCCAGGAGGGGCTGCATCAGGACGAATTCAAAACTCAGGAAAATTGTCCTGGAACACCTTCCATAAGGATGCTAGAATGGAATTGAAGAGGCAGGCGAGCGGCCACCAGGGTCCTCTAGCAGTCCTTAGGGTGCGCGCAGAAGCCCGGTGCTCTGCGGCTGCGTTCTTCGCCCTCGTACAAGCTACCGCTCTGTCCGGCTCCCGGAGCAGGAGAATCGGCTGCTTCGCGCACACAACAGCCGTACGCTCCGAAGAGCTGCTTCAGCCGAAAGACGCCGGCCACCGGCGCTTGGCTTCGGACAGCTCCGGAGAGCCGGAGTGTGCGTCTGCACTAGACTGCATGATAGCGAAAAGCTTTGGCAGTGTGTCTCGCAGGGAGATAGCTTAGGAGCGCAGCGCACTTATGCCTCCCTTGTCCAGAAACACGATTTTACTGCACTCTCCAAAAACACTGCCCTTTCCAGGGCAATATATAAGCTGCTTTCTGCCGGCCGTGATCTTTCGATTACTCTTGCCCAGCTCGTTGTTTTAACGTGCCCATGCCGTCCTGGCATTCAGTGCACCGTGAAGTCAACTGCAAAACTCCAGCAGCTGCTGACTCCCAAACACAAGGCGCTGGCTATGTTCTTGCTTCTCGACAACTCAACGCAGCCCTTCATTTCTGCAGTTGCCATCGAGGTCTCTGCATGTGGGAGCCTCAGAGGACGAGCAGGAGTTTCCCAGGAGGGGCTGCAGCAGGACGAATTCAAAACTCAGGAAAATTGTCCTGGAACACCTTCCATAAGGATGCTAGAATGGAATTGAAGAGGCAGGCGAGCGGCCACCAGGGTCCTCTAGCAGTCCTTAGGGTGCGCGCAGAAGCCCGGTGCTCTGCGGCTGCGTTCTTCGCCCTCGTACAAGCTACCGCTCTGTCCGGCTCCCGGAGCAGGAGAAGCGGCTGCTTCGCGCACACAACAGCCATACGCTCCGAAGCGCTGCTTCAGCCGAAAGACGCCGGCGACCGGCGCTTGGCTTCGGACAGCTCCGGAGAGCCGGAGTGTGCGTCTGCATTAGACTGCATGATAACGAAAAGCTTGGGCAGTGTGTCTCGCAGGGAGATAGCTTAGGAGCGCAGCGCACTTATGCCTCCCTTGTCCAGAAACACGATTTTACTGCACACTCCAAAAACACTGCTCTTTCCAGGGCAAGATGCCAGATGATCTCTGTTGCCCGTGCTTCCTTCCTGCTCTTGCCCAGCTCGTTGTTTTAACGTGCACATTCCGTCCAGGCATTCAGTGCACAGTGAAGTCAACTGCAAAACTCCAAGTGCTGCTGACTCCCAAACACAAGGCGCTGGCTATGTTCTTGCTTCTCGACAACTCAACGCAGCCCTTCATTTCTGCAGTTGCCATCGAGGTCTCTGCATGTGGGAGCCTCAGAGGACGAGCAGGAGTTTCCCAGGAGGGGCTGCATCAGGACGAATTCAAAACTCAGGAAAATTGTCCTGGAACACCTTCCATAAGGATGCTAGAATGGAATTGAAGAGGCAGGCGAGCGGCCACCAGGGTCCTCTAGCAGTCCTTAGGGTGCGCGCAGAAGCCCGGTGCTCTGCGGCTGCGTTCTTCGCCCTCGTACAAGCTACCGCTCTGTCCGGCTCCCGGAGCAGGAGAATCGGCTGCTTCGCGCACACAACAGCCGTACGCTCCGAAGAGCTGCTTCAGCCGAAAGACGCCGGCCACCGGCGCTTGGCTTCGGACAGCTCCGGAGAGCCGGAGTGTGCGTCTGCACTAGACTGCATGATAGCGAAAAGCTTTGGCAGTGTGTCTCGCAGGGAGATAGCTTAGGAGCGCAGCGCACTTATGCCTCCCTTGTCCAGAAACACGATTTTACTGCACTCTCCAAAAACACTGCCCTTTCCAGGGCAATATATAAGCTGCTTTCTGACGGCCGTGATCTTTAGATTACTCTTGCCCAGCTCGTTGTTTTAACGTGCCCATGCCGTCCTGGCATTCAGTGCACCGTGAAGTCAACTGCAAAACTCCAGCAGCTGCTGACTCCCAAACACAAGGCGCTGGCTATGTTCTTGCTTCTCGACAACTCAACGCAGCCCTTCATTTCTGCAGTTGCCATCGAGGTCTCTGCATGTGGGAGCCTCAGAGGACGAGCAGGAGTTTCCCAGGAGGGGCTGCAGCAGGACGAATTCAAAACTCAGGAAAATTGTCCTGGAACACCTTCCATAAGGATGCTAGAATGGAATTGAAGAGGCAGGCGAGCGGCCGCCACGGTCCTCTAGCAGTCCTTAGGGTGCGCGCAGAAGCCCGGTGCTCTGCGGCTGCGTTCTTCGCCCTCGTACAAGCTACCGCTCTGTCCGGCTCCCGGAGCAGGAGAAGCGGCTGCTTCGCGCACACAACAGCCGTACGCTCCGAAGCGCTACTTCAGCCGAAAGACGCCGGCCACCGGCGCTTGGCTTCGGACAGCTCCGGAGAGCCGGAGTGTGCGTCTGCACTAGACTGCATGATAGCGAAAAGCTTTGGCAGTGTGTCTCGCAGGGAGATAGCTTAGGAGCGCAGCGCACTTACGCCTCCCTTGTCCAGAAACACGATTTTACTGCACACTCCTAAAACACTGCTCTTTCCAGGGCAATAGATAAGCTGCTTTCTGACGGCCGTGATCTTTAGATTACTCTTGCCCAGCTCGTTGTTGTAACGTGCACATGCCGTCCTGGCATTCAGTGCACAGTGAAAGCAATCGCAAAACTCCAGCAGCTGCTGACTCCCAAACACAAGGCGCTGGCTATGTTCTTGCTTCTCGACAACTCAACGCAGCCCTTCATTTCTGCAGTTGCCATCGAGTTCTCTGCATGTGGGAGCCTCAGAGGACGAGCACGAGTTTCCCAGGAGGGGCTGCATCAGGACGAATTCAAAACTCAGGAAAATTGTCCTGGAACACCTTCCATAAGGATGCTAGAATGGAATTGAAGAGGCAGGCGAGCGGCCACCAGGGTCCTCTAGCAGTCCTTAGGGTGCGCGCAGAAGCCCGGTGCTCTGCGGCTTCGTTCTTCGCCCTCGTACAAGCTACCGCTCTGTCCGGCTCCCGGAGCAGGAGAAGCGGCTGCTTCGCGCACACAACAGCCGTACGCTCCGAAGCGCTGCTTCAGCCGAAAGACGCCGGCCACCGGCGCTTGGCTTCGGACAGCTCCGGAGAGCCGGAGTGTGCGTCTGCACTAGACTGCATGATAGCGAAAAGCTTTGGCAGTGTGTCTCGCAAGGAGATAGCTTAGGAGCGCAGCGCACTTATGCCTCCCTTGTCCAGAAACACGATTTTACTGCACACTCCAAAAACACTGCTCTTTCCAGGGCAAGATGCCAGATGATCTCTGTTGCCCGTGCTTCCTTCCTGCTCTTGCCCAGCTCGTTGTTTTAACGTGCACATTCCGTCCAGGCATTCAGTGCACAGTGAAGTCAACTGCAAAACTCCAAGTGCTGCTGACTCCCAAACACAAGGCGCTGGCTATGTTCTTGCTTCTCGACAACTCAACGCAGCCCTTCATTTCTGCAGTTGCCATCGAGGTCTCTGCATGTGGGAGCCTCAGAGGACGAGCAGGAGTTTCCCAGGAGGGGCTGCAGCAGGACGAATTCAAAACTCAGGAAAATTGTCCTGGAACACCTTCCATAAGGATGCTAGAATGGAATTGAAGAGGCAGGCGAGCGGCCGCCACGGTCCTCTAGCAGTCCTTAGGGTGCGCGCAGAAGCCCGGTGCTCTGCGGCTGCGTTCTTCGCCCTCGTACAAGCTACCGCTCTGTCCGGCTCCCGGAGCAGGAGAAGCGGCTGCTTCGCGCACACAACAGCCGTACGCTCCGAAGCGCTACTTCAGCCGAAAGACGCCGGCGACCGGCGCTTGGCTTCGGACAGCTCCGGAGAGCCGGAGTGTGCGTCTGCACTAGACTGCATGATAGCGAAAAGCTTTGGCAGTGTGTCTCGCAGGGAGATAGCTTAGGAGCGCAGCGCACTTACGCCTCCCTTGTCCAGAAACACGATTTTACTGCACACTCCTAAAACACTGCTCTTTCCAGGGCAATAGATAAGCTGCTTTCTGACGGCCGTGATCTTTAGATTACTCTTGCCCAGCTCGTTGTTGTAACGTGCACATGCCGTCCTGGCATTCAGTGCACAGTGAAAGCAATCGCAAAACTCCAGCAGCTGCTGACTCCCAAACACAAGGCGCTGGCTATGTTCTTGCTTCTCGACAACTCAACGCAGCCCTTCATTTCTGCAGTTGCCATCGAGTTCTCTGCATGTGGGAGCCTCAGAGGACGAGCACGAGTTTCCCAGGAGGGGCTGCATCAGGACGAATTCAAAACTCAGGAAAATTGTCCTGGAACACCTTCCATAAGGATGCTAGAATGGAATTGAAGAGGCAGGCGAGCGGCCACCAGGGTCCTCTAGCAGTCCTTAGGGTGCGCGCAGAAGCCCGGTGCTCTGCGGCTTCGTTCTTCGCCCTCCTACAAGCTACCGCTCTGTCCGGCTCCCGGAGCAGGAGAAGCGGCTGCTTCGCGCACACAACAGCCGTACGCTCCGAAGCGCTGCTTCAGCCGAAAGACGCCGGCCACCGGCGCTTGGCTTCGGACAGCTCCGGAGAGCCGGAGTGTGCGTCTGCACTAGACTGCATGATAGCGAAAAGCTTTGGCAGTGTGTCTCGCAAGGAGATAGCTTAGGAGCGCAGCGCACTTATGCCTCCCTTGTCCAGAAACACGATTTTACTGCACACTCCAAAAACACTGCTCTTTCCAGGGCAAGATGCCAGATGATCTCTGTTGCCCGTGCTTCCTTCCTGCTCTTGCCCAGCTCGTTGTTTTAACGTGCACATTCCGTCCAGGCATTCAGTGCACAGTGAAGTCAACTGCAAAACTCCAAGTGCTGCTGACTCCCAAACACAAGGCGCTGGCTATGTTCTTGCTTCTCGACAACTCAACGCAGCCCTTCATTTCTGCAGTTGCCATCGAGGTCTCTGCAAGTGGGAGCCTCAGAGGACGAGCACGAGTTTCCCAGGAGGGGCTGCATCAGGACGAATTCAAAACTCAGGAAAATTGTCCTGGAACACCTTCCATAAGGATGCTAGAATGGAATTGAAGAGGCAGGCGAGCGGCCACCAGGGTCCTCTAGCAGTCCTTAGGGTGCGCGCAGAAGCCCGGTGCTCTGCGGCTTCGTTCTTCGCCCTCGTACAAGCTACCGCTCTGTCCGGCTCCCGGAGCAGGAGAAGCGGCTGCTTCGCGCACACAACAGCCGTACGCTCCGAAGCGCTGCTTCAGCCGAAAGACGCCGGCGACCGGCGCTTGGCTTCGGACAGCTCCGGAGAGCAGGAGTGTGCGTCTGCACCAGACTGCATGATAGCGAAAAGCTTTGGCAGTGTGTCTCGCAGGGAGATAGCTAAGGAGCGCAGCGCACTTATGCCTCCCTTGTCCAGAAACACGATTTTACTGCACACTCCTAAAACACTGCTCTTTCCAGGGCAATATATAAGCTGCTTTCTGAGGGCCGTGATCTTTAGATTACTCTTGCCCAGCTCGTTGTTTTAACGTGAACATGCCGTCCTGGCATTCAGTGCACAGTGAAAGCAATCGCAAAAGTCCAGCAGCTGCTGACTCCCAAACACAAGGCGCTGGCTATGTTCTTGCTTCTCGACAACTCAACGCAGCCCTTCATTTCTGCAGTTGCCATCGAGTTCTCTGCATGTCGGAGACTCAGAGGACGAGCACGAGTTTCCCAGGAGGGGCTGCATCAGGACGAATTCAAAACTCAGGAAAATTGTCCTGGAACACCTTCCATAAGGATGCTAGAATGGAATTGAAGAGGCAGGCGAGCGGCCACCAGGGTCCTCTAGCAGTCCTTAGGGTGCGCGCAGAAGCCCGGTGCTCTGCGGCTTCGTTCTTCGCCCTCGTACAAGCTACCGCTCTGTCCGGCTCCCGGAGCAGGAGAAGCGGCTGCTTCGCGCACACAACAGCCGTACGCTCCGAAGCGCCGCTTCAGCCGAAAGACGCCGGCCACCGGCGCTTGGCTTCGGACAGCTCCGGAGAGCCGGAGTGTGCGTCTGCACTAGACTGCATGATAGCGAAAAGCTTTGGCAGTGTGTCTCGCAAGGAGATAGCTTAGGAGCGCAGCGCACTTATGCCTCCCTTGTCCAGAAACACGATTTTACTGCACACTCCAAAAACACTGCTCTTTCCAGGGCAAGATGCCAGATGATCTCTGTTGCCCGTGCTTCCTTCCTGCTCTTGCCCAGCTCGTTGTTTTAACGTCCACATTCCGTCCAGGCATTCAGTGCACAGTGAAGTCAACTGCAAAACTCCAAGTGCTGCTGACTCCCAAACACAAGGCGCTGGCTATGTTCTTGCTTCTCGACAACTCAACGCAGCCCTTCATTTCTGCAGTTGCCATCGAGGTCTCTGCATGTGGGAGCCTCAGAGGACGAGCAGGAGTTTCCCAGGAGGGGCTGCATCAGGACGAATTCAAAACTCAGGAAAATTGTCCTGGAACACCTTCCATAAGGATGCTAGAATGGAATTGAAGAGGCAGGCGAGCGGCCACCAGGGTCCTCTAGCAGTCCTTAGGGTGCGCGCAGAAGCCCGGTGCTCTGCGGCTTCGTTCTTCGCCCTCGTACAAGCTACCGCTCTGTCCGGCTCCCGGAGCAGGAGAATCGGCTGCTTCGCGCACACAACAGCCGTACGCTCCGAAGAGCTGCTTCAGCCGAAAGACGCCGGCCACCGGCGCTTGGCTTCGGACAGCTCCGGAGAGCCGGAGTGTGCGTCTGCACTAGACTGCATGATAGCGAAAAGCTTTGGCAGTGTGTCTCGCAGGGAGATAGCTTAGGAGCGCAGCGCACTTATGCCTCCCTTGTCCAGAAACACGATTTTACTGCACTCTCCAAAAACACTGCCCTTTCCAGGGCAATATATAAGCTGCTTTCTGACGGCCGTGATCTTTCGATTACTCTTGCCCAGCTCGTTGTTTTAACGTGCCCATTCCGTCCTGGCATTCAGTGCACCGTGAAGTCAACTGCAAAACTCCAGCAGCTGCTGACTCCCAAACACAAGGCGCTGGCTATGTTCTTGCTTCTCGACAACTCAACGCAGCCCTTCATTTCTGCAGTTGCCATCGAGGTCTCTGCATGTGGGAGCCTCAGAGGACGAGCAGGAGTTTCCCAGGAGGGGCTGCAGCAGGACGAATTCAAAACTCAGGAAAATTGTCCTGGAACACCTTCCATAAGGATGCTAGAATGGAATTGAAGAGGCAGGCGAGCGGCCGCCACGGTCCTCTAGCAGTCCTTAGGGTGCGCGCAGAAGCCCGGTGCTCTGCGGCTGCGTTCTTCGCCCTCGTACAAGCTACCGCTCTGTCCGGCTCCCGGAGCAGGAGAAGCGGCTGCTTCGCGCACACAACAGCCGTACGCTCCGAAGAGCTACTTCAGCCGAAAGACGCCGGCGACCGGCGCTTGGCTTCGGACAGCTCCGGAGAGCCGGAGTGTGCGTCTGCACTAGACTGCATGATAGCGAAAAGCTTTGGCAGTGTGTCTCGCAGGGAGATAGCTTAGGAGCGCAGCGCACTTACGCCTCCCTTGTCCAGAAACACGATTTTACTGCACACTCCTAAAACACTGCTCTTTCCAGGGCAATAGATAAGCTGCTTTCTGACGGCCGTGATCTTTAGATTACTCTTGCCCAGCTCGTTGTTGTAACGTGCACATGCCGTCCTGGCATTCAGTGCACAGTGAAAGCAATCGCAAAACTCCAGCAGCTGCTGACTCCCAAACACAAGGCGCTGGCTATGTTCTTGCTTCTCGACAACTCAACGCAGCCCTTCATTTCTGCAGTTGCCATCGAGTTCTCTGCATGTCGGAGACTCAGAGGACGAGCACGAGTTTCCCAGGAGGGGCTGCATCAGGACGAATTCAAAACTCAGGAAAATTGTCCTGGAACACCTTCCATAAGGATGCTAGAATGGAATTGAAGAGGCAGGCGAGCGGCCACCAGGGTCCTCTAGCAGTCCTTAGGGTGCGCGCAGAAGCCCGGTGCTCTGCGGCTGCGTTCTTCGCCCTCGTACAAGCTACCGCTCTGTCCGGCTCCCGGAGCAGGAGAAGCGGCTGCTTCGCGCACACAACAGCCGTACGCTCCGAAGCGCTGCTTCAGCCGAAAGACGCCGGCCACCGGCGCTTGGCTTCGGACAGCTCCGGAGAGCCGGAGTGTGCGTCTGCATTAGACTGCATGATAACGAAAAGCTTGGGCAGTGTGTCTCGCAGGGAGATAGCTAAGGAGCGCAGCGCACTTATGCCTCCCTTGTCCAGAAACACGATTTTACTGCACACTCCAAAAACACTGCTCTTTCCAGGGCAAGATGCCAGATGCTCTCTGTTGCCCGTGCTTCCTTCCTGCTCTTGCCCAGCTCGTTGTTTTAACGTGCACATGCCGTCCAGGCATTCAGTGCACAGTGAAGTCAACTGCAAAACTCCAAGTGCTGCTGACTCCCAAACACAAGGCGCTGGCTATGTTCTTGCTTCTCAACAACTCAACGCAGCCCTTCATTTCTGCAGTTGCCATCGAGGTCTTTGCACTAGGAGACTCAGAGGACGAGCACGAATTTCCCAGGAGGGGCTGCAGCAGGACGAATTCAAAACTCAGGAAAATTGTCCTGGAACACCTTCCATGAGGATGCTAGAATGGAATTGAAGAGGCAGGCGAGCGGCCACCAGGGTCCTCTAGCAGTCCTTAGGGTGCGCGCAGAAGCCCGGTGCTCTGCGGCTTCGTTCTTCGCCCTCCTACAAGCTACCGCTCTGTCCGGCTCCCGGAGCAGGAGAAGCGGCTGCTTCGCGCACACAACAGCCGTACGCTCCGAAGCGCTGCTTCAGCCGAAAGACGCCGGCGACCGGCGCTTGGCTTCGGACAGCTCCGGAGAGCAGGAGTGTGCGTCTGCACCAGACTGCATGATAGCGAAAAGCTTTGGCAGTGTGTCTCGCAGGGAGATAGCTAAGGAGCGCAGCGCACTTATGCCTCCCTTGTCCAGAAACACGATTTTACTGCACACTCCTAAAACACTGCTCTTTCCAGGGCAATATATAAGCTGCTTTCTGACGGCCGTGATCTTTCGATTACTCTTGCCCAGCTCGTTGTTTTAACGTGAACATGCCGTCCTGGCATTCAGTGCACAGTGAAAGCAATCGCAAAACTCCAGCAGCTGCTGACTCCCAAACACAAGGCGCTGGCTATGTTCTTGCTTCTCGACAACTCAACGCAGCCCTTCATTTCTGCAGTTGCCATCGAGTTCTCTGCATGTCGGAGACTCAGAGGACGAGCACGAGTTTCCCAGGAGGGGCTGCATCAGGACGAATTCAAAACTCAGGAAAATTGTCCTGGAACACCTTCCATAAGGATGCTAGAATGGAATTGAAGAGGCAGGCGAGCGGCCACCAGGGTCCTCTAGCAGTCCTTAGGGTGCGCGCAGAAGCCCGGTGCTCTGCGGCTTCGTTCTTCGCCCTCCTACAAGCTACCGCTCTGTCCGGCTCCCGGAGCAGGAGAAGCGGCTGCTTCGCGCACACAACAGCCGTACGCTCCGAAGCGCCGCTTCAGCCGAAAGACGCCGGCCACCGGCGCTTGGCTTCGGACAGCTCCGGAGAGCCGGAGTGTGCGTCTGCACTAGACTGCATGATAGCGAAAAGCTTTGGCAGTGTGTCTCGCAAGGAGATAGCTTAGGAGCGCAGCGCACTTATGCCTCCCTTGTCCAGAAACACGATTTTACTGCACACTCCAAAAACACTGCTCTTTCCAGGGCAAGATGCCAGATGATCTCTGTTGCCCGTGCTTCCTTCCTGCTCTTGCCCAGCTCGTTGTTTTAACGTGCACATTCCGTCCAGGCATTCAGTGCACAGTGAAGTCAACTGCAAAACTCCAAGTGCTGCTGACTCCCAAACACAAGGCGCTGGCTATGTTCTTGCTTCTCGACAACTCAACGCAGCCCTTCATTTCTGCAGTTGCCATCGAGGTCTCTGCATGTGGGAGCCTCAGAGGACGAGCACGAGTTTCCCAGGAGGGGCTGCATCAGGACGAATTCAAAACTCAGGAAAATTGTCCTGGAACACCTTCCATAAGGATGCTAGAATGGAATTGAAGAGGCAGGCGAGCGGCCACCAGGGTCCTCTAGCAGTCCTTAGGGTGCGCGCAGAAGCCCGGTGCTCTGCGGCTTCGTTCTTCGCCCTCGTACAAGCTACCGCTCTGTCCGGCTCCCGGAGCAGGAGAAGCGGCTGCTTCGCGCACACAACAGCCGTACGCTCCGAAGCGCCGCTTCAGCCGAAAGACGCCGGCCACCGGCGCTTGGCTTCGGACAGCTCCGGAGAGCCGGAGTGTGCGTCTGCACTAGACTGCATGATAGCGAAAAGCTTTGGCAGTGTGTCTCGCAAGGAGATAGCTTAGGAGCGCAGCGCACTTATGCCTCCCTTGTCCAGAAACACGATTTTACTGCACACTCCAAAAACACTGCTCTTTCCAGGGCAAGATGCCAGATGATCTCTGTTGCCCGTGCTTCCTTCCTGCTCTTGCCCAGCTCGTTGTTTTAACGTGCACATTCCGTCCAGGCATTCAGTGCACAGTGAAGTCAACTGCAAAACTCCAAGTGCTGCTGACTCCCAAACACAAGGCGCTGGCTATGTTCTTGCTTCTCGACAACTCAACGCAGCCCTTCATTTCTGCAGTTGCCATCGAGGTCTCTGCATGTGGGAGCCTCAGAGGACGAGCAGGAGTTTCCCAGGAGGGGCTGCATCAGGACGAATTCAAAACTCAGGAAAATTGTCCTGGAACACCTTCCATAAGGATGCTAGAATGGAATTGAAGAGGCAGGCGAGCGGCCACCAGGGTCCTCTAGCAGTCCTTAGGGTGCGCGCAGAAGCCCGGTGCTCTGCGGCTTAGTTCTTCGCCCTCGTAGAAGCTACCGCTCTGTCCGGCTCCCGGAGCAGGAGAATCGGCTGCTTCGCGCACACAACAGCCGTACGCTCCGAAGAGCTGCTTCAGCCGAAAGACGCCGGCCACCGGCGCTTGGCTTCGGACAGCTCCGGAGAGCCGGAGTGTGCGTCTGCACTAGACTGCATGATAGCGAAAAGCTTTGGCAGTGTGTCTCGCAGGGAGATAGCTTAGGAGCGCAGCGCACTTATGCCTCCCTTGTCCAGAAACACGATTTTACTGCACTCTCCAAAAACACTGCCCTTTCCAGGGCAATATATAAGCTGCTTTCTGACGGCCGTGATCTTTCGATTACTCTTGCCCAGCTCGTTGTTTTAACGTGCCCATGCCGTCCTGGCATTCAGTGCACAGTGAAGTCAACTGCAAAACTCCAGCAGCTGCTGACTCCCAAACACAAGGCGCTGGCTATGTTCTTGCTTCTCGACAACTCAACCCAGCCCTTCATTTCTGCAGTTGCCATCGAGGTCTCTGCATGTGGGAGCCTCAGAGGACGAGCAGGAGTTTCCCAGGAGGGGCTGCAGCAGGACGAATTCAAAACTCAGGAAAATTGTCCTGGAACACCTTCCATAAGGATGCTAGAATGGAATTGAAGAGGCAGGCGAGCGGCCGCCACGGTCCTCTAGCAGTCCTTAGGGTGCGCGCAGAAGCCCGGTGCTCTGCGGCTGCGTTCTTCGCCCTCGTACAAGCTACCGCTCTGTCCGGCTCCCGGAGCAGGAGAAGCGGCTGCTTCGCGCACACAACAGCCGTACGCTCCGAAGAGCTACTTCAGCCGAAAGACGCCGGCGACCGGCGCTTGGCTTCGGACAGCTCCGGAGAGCCGGAGTGTGCGTCTGCACTAGACTGCATGATAGCGAAAAGCTTTGGCAGTGTGTCTCGCAGGGAGATAGCTTAGGAGCGCAGCGCACTTACGCCTCCCTTGTCCAGAAACACGATTTTACTGCACACTCCTAAAACACTGCTCTTTCCAGGGCAATATATAAGCTGCTTTCTGACGGCCGTGATCTTTCGATTACTCTTGCCCAGCTCGTTGTTGTAACGTGCACATGCCGTCCTGGCATTCAGTGCACAGTGAAAGCAATCGCAAAACTCCAGCAGCTGCTGACTCCCAAACACAAGGCGCTGGCTATGTTCTTGCTTCTCGACAACTCAACGCAGCCCTTCATTTCTGCAGTTGCCATCGAGTTCTCTGCATGTCGGAGACTCAGAGGACGAGCACGAGTTTCCCAGGAGGGGCTGCATCAGGACGAATTCAAAACTCAGGAAAATTGTCCTGGAACACCTTCCATAAGGATGCTAGAATGGAATTGAAGAGGCAGGCGAGCGGCCACCAGGGTCCTCTAGCAGTCCTTAGGGTGCGCGCAGAAGCCCGGTGCTCTGCGGCTGCGTTCTTCGCCCTCGTACAAGCTACCGCTCTGTCCAGCTCCCGGAGCAGGAGAAGCGGCTGCTTCGCGCACACAACAGCCGTACGCTCCGAAGCGCTGCTTCAGCCGAAAGACGCCGGCCACCGGCGCTTGGCTTCGGACAGCTCCGGAGAGCCGGAGTGTGCGTCTGCATTAGACTGCATGATAACGAAAAGCTTGGGCAGTGTGTCTCGCAGGGAGATAGCTTAGGAGCGCAGCGCACTTATGCCTCCCTTGTCCAGAAACACGATTTTACTGCACACTCCAAAAACACTGCTCTTTCCAGGGCAAGATGCCAGATGCTCTCTGTTGCCCGTGCTTCCTTCCTGCTCTTGCCCAGCTCGTTGTTTTAACGTGCACATGCCGTCCAGGCATTCAGTGCACAGTGAAGTCAACTGCAAAACTCCAAGTGCTGCTGACTCCCAAACACAAGGCGCTGGCTATGTTCTTGCTTCTCAACAACTCAACGCAGCCCTTCATTTCTGCAGTTGCCATCGAGGTCTTTGCACTAGGAGACTCAGAGGACGAGCACGAATTTCCCAGGAGGGGCTGCAGCAGGACGAATTCAAAACTCAGGAAAATTGTCCTGGAACACCTTCCATGAGGATGCTAGAATGGAATTGAAGAGGCAGGCGAGCGGCCACCAGGGTCCTCTAGCAGTCCTTAGGGTGCGCGCAGAAGCCCGGTGCTCTGCGGCTTCGTTCTTCGCCCTCCTACAAGCTACCGCTCTGTCCGGCTCCCGGAGCAGGAGAAGCGGCTGCTTCGCGCACACAACAGCCGTACGCTCCGAAGCGCTGCTTCAGCCGAAAGACGCCGGCGACCGGCGCTTGGCTTCGGACAGCTCCGGAGAGCAGGAGTGTGCGTCTGCACCAGACTGCATGATAGCGAAAAGCTTTGGCAGTGTGTCTCGCAGGGAGATAGCTAAGGAGCGCAGCGCACTTATGCCTCCCTTGTCCAGAAACACGATTTTACTGCACACTCCTAAAACACTGCTCTTTCCAGGGCAATATATAAGCTGCTTTCTGACGGCCGTGATCTTTAGATTACTCTTGCCCAGCTCGTTGTTTTAACGTGAACATGCCGTCCTGGCATTCAGTGCACAGTGAAAGCAATCGCAAAACTCCAGCAGCTGCTGACTCCCAAACACAAGGCGCTGGCTATGTTCTTGCTTCTCGACAACTCAACGCAGCCCTTCATTTCTGCAGTTGCCATCGAGTTCTCTGCATGTCGGAGATTCAGAGGACGAGCAGGAGTTTCCCAGGAGGGGCTGCATCAGGACGAATTCAAAACTCAGGAAAATTGTCCTGGAACACCTTCCATAAGGATGCTAGAATGGAATTGAAGAGGCAGGCGAGCGGCCACCAGGGTCCTCTAGCAGTCCTTAGGGTGCGCGCAGAAGCCCGGTGCTCTGCGGCTTCGTTCTTCGCCCTCCTACAAGCTACCGCTCTGTCCGGCTCCCGGAGCAGGAGAAGCGGCTGCTTCGCGCACACAACAGCCGTACGCTCCGAAGCGCCGCTTCAGCCGAAAGACGCCGGCCACCGGCGCTTGGCTTCGGACAGCTCCGGAGAGCCGGAGTGTGCGTCTGCACTAGACTGCATGATAGCGAAAAGCTTTGGCAGTGTGTCTCGCAAGGAGATAGCTTAGGAGCGCAGCGCACTTATGCCTCCCTTGTCCAGAAACACGATTTTACTGCACACTCCAAAAACACTGCTCTTTCCAGGGCAAGATGCCAGATGATCTCTGTTGCCCGTGCTTCCTTCCTGCTCTTGCCCAGCTCGTTGTTTTAACGTGCACATTCCGTCCAGGCATTCAGTGCACAGTGAAGTCAACTGCAAAACTCCAAGTGCTGCTGACTCCCAAACACAAGGCGCTGGCTATGTTCTTGCTTCTCGACAACTCAACGCAGCCCTTCATTTCTGCAGTTGCCATCGAGGTCTCTGCATGTGGGAGCCTCAGAGGACGAGCACGAGTTTCCCAGGAGGGGCTGCATCAGGACGAATTCAAAACTCAGGAAAATTGTCCTGGAACACCTTCCATAAGGATGCTAGAATGGAATTGAAGAGGCAGGCGAGCGGCCACCAGGGTCCTCTAGCAGTCCTTAGGGTGCGCGCAGAAGCCCGGTGCTCTGCGGCTTCGTTCTTCGCCCTCGTACAAGCTACCGCTCTGTCCGGCTCCCGGAGCAGGAGAAGCGGCTGCTTCGCGCACACAACAGCCGTACGCTCCGAAGAGCTGCTTCAGCCGAAAGACGCCGGCCACCGGCGCTTGGCTTCGGACAGCTCCGGAGAGCCGGAGTGTGCGTCTGCACTAGACTGCATGATAGCGAAAAGCTTTGGCAGTGTGTCTCGCAGGGAGATAGCTTAGGAGCGCAGCGCACTTATGCCTCCCTTGTCCAGAAACACGATTTTACTGCACTCTCCAAAAACACTGCCCTTTCCAGGGCAATATATAAGCTGCTTTCTGACGGCCGTGATCTTTCGATTACTCTTGCCCAGCTCGTTGTTTTAACGTGCCCATGCCGTCCTGGCATTCAGTGCACCGTGAAGTCAACTGCAAAACTCCAGCAGCTGCTGACTCCCAAACACAAGGCGCTGGCTATGTTCTTGCTTCTCGACAACTCAACGCAGCCCTTCATTTCTGCAGTTGCCATCGAGGTCTCTGCATGTGGGAGCCTCAGAGGACGAGCAGGAGTTTCCCAGGAGGGGCTGCAGCAGGACGAATTCAAAACTCAGGAAAATTGTCCTGGAACACCTTCCATAAGGATGCTAGAATGGAATTGAAGAGGCAGGCGAGCGGCCGCCACGGTCCTCTAGCAGTCCTTAGGGTGCGCGCAGAAGCCCGGTGCTCTGCGGCTTCGTTCTTCGCCCTCGTACAAGCTACCGCTCTGTCCGGCTCCCGGAGCAGGAGAAGCGGCTGCTTCGCGCACACAACAGCCGTACGCTCCGAAGCGCTACTTCAGCCGAAAGACGCCGGCGACCGGCGCTTGGCTTCGGACAGCTCCGGAGAGCCGGAGTGTGCGTCTGCACTAGACTGCATGATAGCGAAAAGCTTTGGCAGTGTGTCTCGCAGGGAGATAGCTTAGGAGCGCAGCGCACTTACGCCTCCCTTGTCCAGAAACACGATTTTACTGCACACTCCTAAAACACTGCTCTTTCCAGGGCAATAGATAAGCTGCTTTCTGACGGCCGTGATCTTTAGATTACTCTTGCCCAGCTCGTTGTTGTAACGTGCACATGCCGTCCTGGCATTCAGTGCACAGTGAAAGCAATCGCAAAACTCCAGCAGCTGCTGACTCCCAAACACAAGGCGCTGGCTATGTTCTTGCTTCTCGACAACTCAACGCAGCCCTTCATTTCTGCAGTTGCCATCGAGGTCTCTGCATGTGGGAGACTCAGAGGACGAGCACGAGTTTCCCAGGAGGGGCTGCATCAGGACGAATTCAAAACTCAGGAAAATTGTCCTGGAACACCTTCCATAAGGATGCTAGAATGGAATTGAAGAGGCAGGCGAGCGGCCACCAGGGTCCTCTAGCAGTCCTTAGGGTGCGCGCAGAAGCCCGGTGCTCTGCGGCTGCGTTCTTCGCCCTCGTACAAGCTACCGCTCTGTCCGGCTCCCGGAGCAGGAGAAGCGGCTGCTTCGCGCACACAACAGCCGTACGCTCCGAAGCGCTGCTTCAGCCGAAAGACGCCGGCGACCGGCGCTTGGCTTCGGACAGCTCCGGAGAGCCGGAGTGTGCGTCTGCATTAGACTGCATGATAGCGAAAAGCTTTGGCAGTGTGTCTCGCAGGGAGATAGCTAAGGAGCGCAGCGCACTTATGCCTCCCTTGTCCAGAAACACGATTTTACTGCACACTCCAAAAACACTGCTCTTTCCAGGGCAAGATGCCAGATGATCTCTGTTGCCCGTGCTTCCTTCCTGCTCTTGCCCAGCTCGTTGTTTTAACGTGCACATTCCGTCCAGGCATTCAGTGCACAGTGAAGTCAACTGCAAAACTCCAAGTGCTGCTGACTCCCAAACACAAGGCGCTGGCTATGTTCTTGCTTCTCGACAACTCAACGCAGCCCTTCATTTCTGCAGTTGCCATCGAGGTCTCTGCATGTGGGAGCCTCAGAGGACGAGCACGAGTTTCCCAGGAGGGGCTGCATCAGGACGAATTCAAAACTCAGGAAAATTGTCCTGGAACACCTTCCATAAGGATGCTAGAATGGAATTGAAGAGGCAGGCGAGCGGCCACCAGGGTCCTCTAGCAGTCCTTAGGGTGCGCGCAGAAGCCCGGTGCTCTGCGGCTGCGTTCTTCGCCCTCGTACAAGCTACCGCTCTGTCCGGCTCCCGGAGCAGGAGAATCGGCTGCTTCGCGCACACAACAGCCGTACGCTCCGAAGAGCTGCTTCAGCCGAAAGACGCCGGCCACCGGCGCTTGGCTTCGGACAGCTCCGGAGAGCCGGAGTGTGCGTCTGCACTAGACTGCATGATAGCGAAAAGCTTTGGCAGTGTGTCTCGCAGGGAGATAGCTTAGGAGCGCAGCGCACTTATGCCTCCCTTGTCCAGAAACACGATTTTACTGCACTCTCCAAAAACACTGCCCTTTCCAGGGCAATATATAAGCTGCTTTCTGACGGCCGTGATCTTTCGATTACTCTTGCCCAGCTCGTTGTTTTAACGTGCCCATGCCGTCCTGGCATTCAGTGCACCGTGAAGTCAACTGCAAAACTCCAGCAGCTGCTGACTCCCAAACACAAGGCGCTGGCTATGTTCTTGCTTCTCGACAACTCAACGCAGCCCTTCATTTCTGCAGTTGCCATCGAGGTCTCTGCATGTGGGAGCCTCAGAGGACGAGCAGGAGTTTCCCAGGAGGGGCTGCAGCAGGACGAATTCAAAACTCAGGAAAATTGTCCTGGAACACCTTCCATAAGGATGCTAGAATGGAATTGAAGAGGCAGGCGAGCGGCCGCCACGGTCCTCTAGCAGTCCTTAGGGTGCGCGCAGAAGCCCGGTGCTCTGCGGCTGCGTTCTTCGCCCTCGTACAAGCTACCGCTCTGTCCGGCTCCCGGAGCAGGAGAAGCGGCTGCTTCGCGCACACAACAGCCGTACGCTCCGAAGCGCTACTTCAGCCGAAAGACGCCGGCGACCGGCGCTTGGCTTCGGACAGCTCCGGAGAGCCGGAGTGTGCGTCTGCACTAGACTGCATGATAGCGAAAAGCTTTGGCAGTGTGTCTCGCAGGGAGATAGCTTAGGAGCGCAGCGCACTTACGCCTCCCTTGTCCAGAAACACGATTTTACTGCACACTCCTAAAACACTGCTCTTTCCAGGGCAATAGATAAGCTGCTTTCTGACGGCCGTGATCTTTAGATTACTCTTGCCCAGCTCGTTGTTGTAACGTGCACATGCCGTCCTGGCATTCAGTGCACAGTGAAAGCAATCGCAAAACTCCAGCAGCTGCTGACTCCCAAACACAAGGCGCTGGCTATGTTCTTGCTTCTCGACAACTCAACGCAGCCCTTCATTTCTGCAGTTGCCATCGAGTTCTCTGCATGTGGGAGCCTCAGAGGACGAGCACGAGTTTCCCAGGAGGGGCTGCATCAGGACGAATTCAAAACTCAGGAAAATTGTCCTGGAACACCTTCCATAAGGATGCTAGAATGGAATTGAAGAGGCAGGCGAGCGGCCACCAGGGTCCTCTAGCAGTCCTTAGGGTGCGCGCAGAAGCCCGGTGCTCTGCGGCTTCGTTCTTCGCCCTCGTACAAGCTACCGCTCTGTCCGGCTCCCGGAGCAGGAGAAGCGGCTGCTTCGCGCACACAACAGCCGTACGCTCCGAAGCGCTGCTTCAGCCGAAAGACGCCGGCCACCGGCGCTTGGCTTCGGACAGCTCCGGAGAGCCGGAGTGTGCGTCTGCACTAGACTGCATGATAGCGAAAAGCTTTGGCAGTGTGTCTCGCAAGGAGATAGCTTAGGAGCGCAGCGCACTTATGCCTCCCTTGTCCAGAAACACGATTTTACTGCACACTCCAAAAACACTGCTCTTTCCAGGGCAAGATGCCAGATGATCTCTGTTGCCCGTGCTTCCTTCCTGCTCTTGCCCAGCTCGTTGTTTTAACGTGCACATTCCGTCCAGGCATTCAGTGCACAGTGAAGTCAACTGCAAAACTCCAAGTGCTGCTGACTCCCAAACACAAGGCGCTGGCTATGTTCTTGCTTCTCGACAACTCAACGCAGCCCTTCATTTCTGCAGTTGCCATCGAGGTCTCTGCATGTGGGAGCCTCAGAGGACGAGCAGGAGTTTCCCAGGAGGGGCTGCAGCAGGACGAATTCAAAACTCAGGAAAATTGTCCTGGAACACCTTCCATAAGGATGCTAGAATGGAATTGAAGAGGCAGGCGAGCGGCCGCCACGGTCCTCTAGCAGTCCTTAGGGTGCGCGCAGAAGCCCGGTGCTCTGCGGCTGCGTTCTTCGCCCTCGTACAAGCTACCGCTCTGTCCGGCTCCCGGAGCAGGAGAAGCGGCTGCTTCGCGCACACAACAGCCGTACGCTCCGAAGCGCTACTTCAGCCGAAAGACGCCGGCGACCGGCGCTTGGCTTCGGACAGCTCCGGAGAGCCGGAGTGTGCGTCTGCACTAGACTGCATGATAGCGAAAAGCTTTGGCAGTGTGTCTCGCAGGGAGATAGCTTAGGAGCGCAGCGCACTTACGCCTCCCTTGTCCAGAAACACGATTTTACTGCACACTCCTAAAACACTGCTCTTTCCAGGGCAATAGATAAGCTGCTTTCTGACGGCCGTGATCTTTAGATTACTCTTGCCCAGCTCGTTGTTGTAACGTGCACATGCCGTCCTGGCATTCAGTGCACAGTGAAAGCAATCGCAAAACTCCAGCAGCTGCTGACTCCCAAACACAAGGCGCTGGCTATGTTCTTGCTTCTCGACAACTCAACGCAGCCCTTCATTTCTGCAGTTGCCATCGAGTTCTCTGCATGTGGGAGCCTCAGAGGACGAGCAGGAGTTTCCCAGGAGGGGCTGCATCAGGACGAATTCAAAACTCAGGAAAATTGTCCTGGAACACCTTCCATAAGGATGCTAGAATGGAATTGAAGAGGCAGGCGAGCGGCCACCAGGGTCCTCTAGCAGTCCTTAGGGTGCGCGCAGAAGCCCGGTGCTCTGCGGCTTCGTTCTTCGCCCTCGTACAAGCTACCGCTCTGTCCGGCTCCCGGAGCAGGAGAAGCGGCTGCTTCGCGCACACAACAGCCGTACGCTCCGAAGCGCTGCTTCAGCCGAAAGACGCCGGCCACCGGCGCTTGGCTTCGGACAGCTCCGGAGAGCCGGAGTGTGCGTCTGCACTAGACTGCATGATAGCGAAAAGCTTTGGCAGTGTGTCTCGCAAGGAGATAGCTTAGGAGCGCAGCGCACTTATGCCTCCCTTGTCCAGAAACACGATTTTACTGCACACTCCAAAAACACTGCTCTTTCCAGGGCAAGATGCCAGATGATCTCTGTTGCCCGTGCTTCCTTCCTGCTCTTGCCCAGCTCGTTGTTTTAACGTGCACATTCCGTCCAGGCATTCAGTGCACAGTGAAGTCAACTGCAAAACTCCAAGTGCTGCTGACTCCCAAACACAAGGCGCTGGCTATGTTCTTGCTTCTCGACAACTCAACGCAGCCCTTCATTTCTGCAGTTGCCATCGAGGTCTCTGCAAGTGGGAGCCTCAGAGGACGAGCACGAGTTTCCCAGGAGGGGCTGCATCAGGACGAATTCAAAACTCAGGAAAATTGTCCTGGAACACCTTCCATAAGGATGCTAGAATGGAATTGAAGAGGCAGGCGAGCGGCCACCAGGGTCCTCTAGCAGTCCTTAGGGTGCGCGCAGAAGCCCGGTGCTCTGCGGCTGCGTTCTTCGCCCTCGTACAAGCTACCGCTCTGTCCGGCTCCCAGAGCAGGAGAATCGGCTGCTTCGCGCACACAACAGCCGTACGCTCCGAAGAGCTGCTTCAGCCGAAAGACGCCGGCCACCGGCGCTTGGCTTCGGACAGCTCCGGAGAGCCGGAGTGTGCGTCTGCACTAGACTGCATGATAGCGAAAAGCTTTGGCAGTGTGTCTCGCAGGGAGATAGCTTAGGAGCGCAGCGCACTTATGCCTCCCTTGTCCAGAAACACGATTTTACTGCACTCTCCAAAAACACTGCTCTTTCCAGGGCAATATATAAGCTGCTTTCTGACGGCCGTGATCTTTAGATTACTCTTGCCCAGCTCGTTGTTTTAACGTGCCCATGCCGTCCTGGCATTCAGTGCACCGTGAAGTCAACTGCAAAACTCCAGCAGCTGCTGACTCCCAAACACAAGGCGCTGGCTATGTTCTTGCTTCTCGACAACTCAACGCAGCCCTTCATTTCTGCAGTTGCCAGCGAGGTCTCTGCATGTCGGAGACTCAGAGGACGAGCACGAGTTTCCCAGGAGGGGCTGCATCAGGACGAATTCAAAACTCAGGAAAATTGTCCTGGAACACCTTCCATAAGGATGCTAGAATGGAATTGAAGAGGCAGGCGAGCGGCCACCAGGGTCCTCTAGCAGTCCTTAGGGTGCGCGCAGAAGCCCGGTGCTCTGCGGCTTCGTTCTTCGCCCTCGTACAAGCTACCGCTCTGTCCGGCTCCCGGAGCAGGAGAAGCGGCTGCTTCGCGCACACAACAGCCGTACGCTCCGAAGTGCTGCTTCAGCCGAAAGACGCTGGCGACCGGCGCTTGGCTTCGGACAGCTCCGGAGAGCCGGAGTGTGCGTCTGCACTAGACTGCATGATAGCGAAAAGCTTTGGCAGTGTGTCTCGCAAGGAGATAGCTTAGGAGCGCAGCGCACTTATGCCTCCCTTGTCCAGAAACACGATTTTACTGCACACTCCAAAAACACTGCTCTTTCCAGGGCAAGATGCCAGATGCTCTCTGTTGCCCGTGCTTCCTTCCTGCTCTTGCCCAGCTCGTTGTTTTAACGTGCACATGCCGTCCAGGCATTCAGTGCACAGTGAAGTCAACTGCAAAACTCCAAGTGCTGCTGACTCCCAAACACAAGGCGCTGGCTATGTTCTTGCTTCTCAACAACTCAACGCAGCCCTTCATTTCTGCAGTTGCCATCGAGGTCTTTGCACTAGGAGACTCAGAGGACGAGCACGAATTTCCCAGGAGGGGCTGCATCAGGACGAATTCAAAACTCAGGAAAATTGTCCTGGAACACCTTCCATGAGGATGCTAGAATGGAATTGAAGAGGCAGGCGAGCGGCCACCAGGGTCCTCTAGCAGTCCTTAGGGTGCGCGCAGAAGCCCGGTGCTCTGCGGCTTCGTTCTTCGCCCTCCTACAAGCTACCGCTCTGTCCGGCTCCCGGAGCAGGAGAAGCGGCTGCTTCGCGCACACAACAGCCGTACGCTCCGAAGCGCTGCTTCAGCCGAAAGACGCCGGCGACCGGCGCTTGGCTTCGGACAGCTCCGGAGAGCAGGAGTGTGCGTCTGCACCAGACTGCATGATAGCGAAAAGCTTTGGCAGTGTGTCTCGCAGGGAGATAGCTAAGGAGCGCAGCGCACTTATGCCTCCCTTGTCCAGAAACACGATTTTACTGCACACTCCTAAAACACTGCTCTTTCCAGGGCAATATATAAGCTGCTTTCTGAGGGCCGTGATCTTTAGATTACTCTTGCCCAGCTCGTTGTTTTAACGTGCCCATGCCGTCCTGGCATTCAGTGCACCGTGAAGTCAACTGCAAAACTCCAGCAGCTGCTGACTCCCAAACACAAGGCGCTGGCTATGTTCTTGCTTCTCGACAACTCAACGCAGCCCTTCATTTCTGCAGTTGCCATCGAGGTCTCTGCATGTGGGAGCCTCAGAGGACGAGCAGGAGTTTCCCAGGAGGGGCTGCAGCAGGACGAATTCAAAACTCAGGAAAATTGTCCTGGAACACCTTCCATAAGGATGCTAGAATGGAATTGAAGAGGCAGGCGAGCGGCCGCCACGGTCCTCTAGCAGTCCTTAGGGTGCGCGCAGAAGCCCGGTGCTCTGCGGCTGCGTTCTTCGCCCTCGTACAAGCTACCGCTCTGTCCGGCTCCCGGAGCAGGAGAATCGGCTGCTTCGCGCACACAACAGCCGTACGCTCCGAAGCGCTACTTCAGCCGAAAGACGCCGGCGACCGGCGCTTGGCTTCGGACAGCTCCGGAGAGCCGGAGTGTGCGTCTGCACTAGACTGCATGATAGCGAAAAGCTTTGGCAGTGTGTCTCGCAGGGAGATAGCTTAGGAGCGCAGCGCACTTACGCCTCCCTTGTCCAGAAACACGATTTTACTGCACACTCCTAAAACACTGCTCTTTCCAGGGCAATAGATAAGCTGCTTTCTGACGGCCGTGATCTTTAGATTACTCTTGCCCAGCTCGTTGTTGTAACGTGCACATGCCGTCCTGGCATTCAGTGCACAGTGAAAGCAATCGCAAAACTCCAGCAGCTGCTGACTCCCAAACACAAGGCGCTGGCTATGTTCTTGCTTCTCGACAACTCAACGCAGCCCTTCATTTCTGCAGTTGCCATCGAGTTCTCTGCATGTGGGAGCCTCAGAGGACGAGCACGAGTTTCCCAGGAGGGGCTGCATCAGGACGAATTCAAAACTCAGGAAAATTGTCCTGGAACACCTTCCATAAGGATGCTAGAATGGAATTGAAGAGGCAGGCGAGCGGCCACCAGGGTCCTCTAGCAGTCCTTAGGGTGCGCGCAGAAGCCCGGTGCTCTGCGGCTTCGTTCTTCGCCCTCGTACAAGCTACCGCTCTGTCCGGCTCCCGGAGCAGGAGAAGCGGCTGCTTCGCGCACACAACAGCCGTACGCTCCGAAGCGCTGCTTCAGCCGAAAGACGCCGGCCACCGGCGCTTGGCTTCGGACAGCTCCGGAGAGCCGGAGTGTGCGTCTGCACTAGACTGCATGATAGCGAAAAGCTTTGGCAGTGTGTCTCGCAAGGAGATAGCTTAGGAGCGCAGCGCACTTATGCCTCCCTTGTCCAGAAACACGATTTTACTGCACACTCCAAAAACACTGCTCTTTCCAGGGCAAGATGCCAGATGATCTCTGTTGCCCGTGCTTCCTTCCTGCTCTTGCCCAGCTCGTTGTTTTAACGTGCACATTCCGTCCAGGCATTCAGTGCACAGTGAAGTCAACTGCAAAACTCCAAGTGCTGCTGACTCCCAAACACAAGGCGCTGGCTATGTTCTTGCTTCTCGACAACTCAACGCAGCCCTTCATTTCTGCAGTTGCCATCGAGGTCTCTGCATGTGGGAGCCTCAGAGGACGAGCAGGAGTTTCCCAGGAGGGGCTGCAGCAGGACGAATTCAAAACTCAGGAAAATTGTCCTGGAACACCTTCCATAAGGATGCTAGAATGGAATTGAAGAGGCAGGCGAGCGGCCGCCACGGTCCTCTAGCAGTCCTTAGGGTGCGCGCAGAAGCCCGGTGCTCTGCGGCTGCGTTCTTCGCCCTCGTACAAGCTACCGCTCTGTCCGGCTCCCGGAGCAGGAGAAGCGGCTGCTTCGCGCACACAACAGCCGTACGCTCCGAAGCGCTACTTCAGACGAAAGACGCCGGCGACCGGCGCTTGGCTTCGGACAGCTCCGGAGAGCCGGAGTGTGCGTCTGCACTAGACTGCATGATAGCGAAAAGCTTTGGCAGTGTGTCTCGCAGGGAGATAGCTTAGGAGCGCAGCGCACTTACGCCTCCCTTGTCCAGAAACACGATTTTACTGCACACTCCTAAAACACTGCTCTTTCCAGGGCAATAGATAAGCTGCTTTCTGACGGCCGTGATCTTTAGATTACTCTTGCCCAGCTCGTTGTTGTAACGTGCACATGCCGTCCTGGCATTCAGTGCACAGTGAAAGCAATCGCAAAACTCCAGCAGCTGCTGACTCCCAAACACAAGGCGCTGGCTATGTTCTTGCTTCTCGACAACTCAACGCAGCCCTTCATTTCTGCAGTTGCCATCGAGTTCTCTGCATGTGGGAGCCTCAGAGGACGAGCACGAGTTTCCCAGGAGGGGCTGCATCAGGACGAATTCAAAACTCAGGAAAATTGTCCTGGAACACCTTCCATAAGGATGCTAGAATGGAATTGAAGAGGCAGGCGAGCGGCCACCAGGGTCCTCTAGCAGTCCTTAGGGTGCGCGCAGAAGCCCGGTGCTCTGCGGCTTCGTTCTTCGCCCTCGTACAAGCTACCGCTCTGTCCGGCTCCCGGAGCAGGAGAAGCGGCTGCTTCGCGCACACAACAGCCGTACGCTCCGAAGCGCTGCTTCAGCCGAAAGACGCCGGCCACCGGCGCTTGGCTTCGGACAGCTCCGGAGAGCCGGAGTGTGCGTCTGCACTAGACTGCATGATAGCGAAAAGCTTTGGCAGTGTGTCTCGCAAGGAGATAGCTTAGGAGCGCAGCGCACTTATGCCTCCCTTGTCCAGAAACACGATTTTACTGCACACTCCAAAAACACTGCTCTTTCCAGGGCAAGATGCCAGATGATCTCTGTTGCCCGTGCTTCCTTCCTGCTCTTGCCCAGCTCGTTGTTTTAACGTGCACATTCCGTCCAGGCATTCAGTGCACAGTGAAGTCAACTGCAAAACTCCAAGTGCTGCTGACTCCCAAACACAAGGCGCTGGCTATGTTCTTGCTTCTCGACAACTCAACGCAGCCCTTCATTTCTGCAGTTGCCATCGAGGTCTCTGCAAGTGGGAGCCTCAGAGGACGAGCACGAGTTTCCCAGGAGGGGCTGCATCAGGACGAATTCAAAACTCAGGAAAATTGTCCTGGAACACCTTCCATAAGGATGCTAGAATGGAATTGAAGAGGCAGGCGAGCGGCCACCAGGGTCCTCTAGCAGTCCTTAGGGTGCGCGCAGAAGCCCGGTGCTCTGCGGCTTCGTTCTTCGCCCTCCTACAAGCTACCGCTCTGTCCGGCTCCCGGAGCAGGAGAAGCGGCTGCTTCGCGCACACAACAGCCGTACGCTCCGAAGCGCTGCTTCAGCCGAAAGACGCCGGCGACCGGCGCTTGGCTTCGGACAGCTCCGGAGAGCAGGAGTGTGCGTCTGCACCAGACTGCATGATAGCGAAAAGCTTTGGCAGTGTGTCTCGCAGGGAGATAGCTAAGGAGCGCAGCGCACTTATGCCTCCCTTGTCCAGAAACACGATTTTACTGCACACTCCTAAAACACTGCTCTTTCCAGGGCAATATATAAGCTGCTTTCTGAGGGCCGTGATCTTTAGATTACTCTTGCCCAGCTCGTTGTTTTAACGTGCACATGCCGTCCTGGCATTCAGTGCACAGTGAAAGCAATCGCAAAAGTCCAGCAGCTGCTGACTCCCAAACACAAGGCGCTGGCTATGTTCTTGCTTCTCGACAACTCAACGCAGCCCTTCATTTCTGCAGTTGCCATCGAGTTCTCTGCATGTCGGAGACTCAGAGGACGAGCACGAGTTTCCCAGGAGGGGCTGCATCAGGACGAATTCAAAACTCAGGAAAATTGTCCTGGAACACCTTCCATAAGGATGCTAGAATGGAATTGAAGAGGCAGGCGAGCGGCCACCAGGGTCCTCTAGCAGTCCTTAGGGTGCGCGCAGAAGCCCGGTGCTCTGCGGCTTCGTTCTTCGCCCTCGTACAAGCTACCGCTCTGTCCGGCTCCCGGAGCAGGAGAAGCGGCTGCTTCGCGCACACAACAGCCGTACGCTCCGAAGCGCCGCTTCAGCCGAAAGACGCCGGCCACCGGCGCTTGGCTTCGGACAGCTCCGGAGAGCCGGAGTGTGCGTCTGCACTAGACTGCATGATAGCGAAAAGCTTTGGCAGTGTGTCTCGCAAGGAGATAGCTTAGGAGCGCAGCGCACTTATGCCTCCCTTGTCCAGAAACACGATTTTACTGCACACTCCAAAAACACTGCTCTTTCCAGGGCAAGATGCCAGATGATCTCTGTTGCCCGTGCTTCCTTCCTGCTCTTGCCCAGCTCGTTGTTTTAACGTGCACATTCCGTCCAGGCATTCAGTGCACAGTGAAGTCAACTGCAAAACTCCAAGTGCTGCTGACTCCCAAACACAAGGCGCTGGCTATGTTCTTGCTTCTCGACAACTCAACGCAGCCCTTCATTTCTGCAGTTGCCATCGAGGTCTCTGCAAGTGGGAGCCTCAGAGGACGAGCACGAGTTTCCCAGGAGGGGCTGCATCAGGACGAATTCAAAACTCAGGAAAATTGTCCTGGAACACCTTCCATAAGGATGCTAGAATGGAATTGAAGAGGCAGGCGAGCGGCCACCAGGGTCCTCTAGCAGTCCTTAGGGTGCGCGCAGAAGCCCGGTGCTCTGCGGCTTCGTTCTTCGCCCTCCTACAAGCTACCGCTCTGTCCGGCTCCCGGAGCAGGAGAAGCGGCTGCTTCGCGCACACAACAGCCGTACGCTCCGAAGCGCTGCTTCAGCCGAAAGACGCCGGCGACCGGCGCTTGGCTTCGGACAGCTCCGGAGAGCAGGAGTGTGCGTCTGCACCAGACTGCATGATAGCGAAAAGCTTTGGCAGTGTGTCTCGCAGGGAGATAGCTAAGGAGCGCAGCGCACTTATGCCTCCCTTGTCCAGAAACACGATTTTACTGCACTCTCCAAAAACACTGCCCTTTCCAGGGCAATATATAAGCTGCTTTCTGACGGCCGTGATCTTTCGATTACTCTTGCCCAGCTCGTTGTTTTAACGTGCCCATGCCGTCCTGGCATTCAGTGCACCGTGAAGTCAACTGCAAAACTCCAGCAGCTGCTGACTCCCAAACACAAGGCGCTGGCTATGTTCTTGCTTCTCGACAACTCAACGCAGCCCTTCATTTCTGCAGTTGCCATCGAGGTCTCTGCATGTGGGAGCCTCAGAGGACGAGCAGGAGTTTCCCAGGAGGGGCTGCAGCAGGACGAATTCAAAACTCAGGAAAATTGTCCTGGAACACCTTCCATAAGGATGCTAGAATGGAATTGAAGAGGCAGGCGAGCGGCCACCAGGGTCCTCTAGCAGTCCTTAGGGTGCGCGCAGAAGCCCGGTGCTCTGCGGCTGCGTTCTTCGCCCTCGTACAAGCTACCGCTCTGTCCGGCTCCCGGAGCAGGAGAAGCGGCTGCTTCGCGCACACAACAGCCGTACGCTCCGAAGAGCTACTTCAGCCGAAAGACGCCGGCGACCGGCGCTTGGCTTCGGACAGCTCCGGAGAGCCGGAGTGTGCGTCTGCACTAGACTGCATGATAGCGAAAAGCTTTGGCAGTGTGTCTCGCAGGGAGATAGCTTAGGAGCGCAGCGCACTTACGCCTCCCTTGTCCAGAAACACGATTTTACTGCACACTCCTAAAACACTGCTCTTTCCAGGGCAATATATAAGCTGCTTTCTGACGGCCGTGATCTTTCGATTACTCTTGCCCAGCTCGTTGTTGTAACGTGCACATGCCGTCCTGGCATTCAGTGCACAGTGAAAGCAATCGCAAAACTCCAGCAGCTGCTGACTCCCAAACACAAGGCGCTGGCTATGTTCTTGCTTCTCGACAACTCAACGCAGCCCTTCATTTCTGCAGTTGCCATCGAGTTCTCTGCATGTCGGAGACTCAGAGGACGAGCACGAGTTTCCCAGGAGGGGCTGCATCAGGACGAATTCAAAACTCAGGAAAATTGTTCTGGAACACCTTCCATAAGGATGCTAGAATGGAATTGAAGAGGCAGGCGAGCGGCCACCAGGGTCCTCTAGCAGTCCTTAGGGTGCGCGCAGAAGCCCGGTGCTCTGCGGCTGCGTTCTTCGCCCTCGTACAAGCTACCGCTCTGTCCGGGTCCCGGAGCAGGAGAAGCGGCTGCTTCGCGCACACAACAGCCGTACGCTCCGAAGCGCTGCTTCAGCCGAAAGACGCCGGCGACCGGCGCTTGGCTTCGGACAGCTCCGGAGAGCCGGAGTGTGCGTCTGCATTAGACTGCATGATAACGAAAAGCTTTGGCAGTGTGTCTCGCAGGGAGATAGCTAAGGAGCGCAGCGCACTTATGCCTCCCTTGTCCAGAAACACGATTTTACTGCACACTCCAAAAACACTGCTCTTTCCAGGGCAAGATGCCAGATGCTCTCTGTTGCCCGTGCTTCCTTCCTGCTCTTGCCCAGCTCGTTGTTTTAACGTGCACATGCCGTCCAGGCATTCAGTGCACAGTGAAGTCAACTGCAAAACTCCAAGTGCTGCTGACTCCCAAACACAAGGCGCTGGCTATGTTCTTGCTTCTCAACAACTCAACGCAGCCCTTCATTTCTGCAGTTGCCATCGAGGTCTTTGCACTAGGAGACTCAGAGGACGAGCACGAATTTCCCAGGAGGGGCTGCATCAGGACGAATTCAAAACTCAGGAAAATTGTCCTGGAACACCTTCCATGAGGATGCTAGAATGGAATTGAAGAGGCAGGCGAGCGGCCACCAGGGTCCTCTAGCAGTCCTTAGGGTGCGCGCAGAAGCCCGGTGCTCTGCGGCTTCGTTCTTCGCCCTCCTACAAGCTACCGCTCTGTCCGGCTCCCGGAGCAGGAGAAGCGGCTGCTTCGCGCACACAACAGCCGTACGCTCCGAAGCGCTGCTTCAGCCGAAAGACGCCGGCGACCGGCGCTTGGCTTCGGACAGCTCCGGAGAGCAGGAGTGTGCGTCTGCACCAGACTGCATGATAGCGAAAAGCTTTGGCAGTGTGTCTCGCAGGGAGATAGCTAAGGAGCGCAGCGCACTTATGCCTCCCTTGTCCAGAAACACGATTTTACTGCACACTCCTAAAACACTGCTCTTTCCAGGGCAATATATAAGCTGCTTTCTGACGGCCGTGATCTTTAGATTACTCTTGCCCAGCTCGTTGTTTTAACGTGAACATGCCGTCCTGGCATTCAGTGCACAGTGAAAGCAATCGCAAAACTCCAGCAGCTGCTGACTCCCAAACACAAGGCGCTGGCTATGTTCTTGCTTCTCGACAACTCAACGCAGCCCTTCATTTCTGCAGTTGCCATCGAGTTCTCTGCATGTCGGAGACTCAGAGGACGAGCACGAGTTTCCCAGGAGGGGCTGCATCAGGACGAATTCAAAACTCAGGAAAATTGTCCTGGAACACCTTCCATAAGGATGCTAGAATGGAATTGAAGAGGCAGGCGAGCGGCCACCAGGGTCCTCTAGCAGTCCTTAGGGTGCGCGCAGAAGCCCGGTGCTCTGCGGCTTCGTTCTTCGCCCTCCTACAAGCTACCGCTCTGTCCGGCTCCCGGAGCAGGAGAAGCGGCTGCTTCGCGCACACAACAGCCGTACGCTCCGAAGCGCCGCTTCAGCCGAAAGACGCCGGCCACCGGCGCTTGGCTTCGGACAGCTCCGGAGAGCCGGAGTGTGCGTCTGCACTAGACTGCATGATAGCGAAAAGCTTTGGCAGTGTGTCTCGCAAGGAGATAGCTTAGGAGCGCAGCGCACTTATGCCTCCCTTGTCCAGAAACACGATTTTACTGCACACTCCAAAAACACTGCTCTTTCCAGGGCAAGATGCCAGATGATCTCTGTTGCCCGTGCTTCCTTCCTGCTCTTGCCCAGCTCGTTGTTTTAACGTGCACATTCCGTCCAGGCATTCAGTGCACAGTGAAGTCAACAGCAAAACTCCAAGTGCTGCTGACTCCCAAACACAAGGCGCTGGCTATGTTCTTGCTTCTCGACAACTCAACGCAGCCCTTCATTTCTGCAGTTGCCATCGAGGTCTCTGCATGTGGGAGCCTCAGAGGACGAGCACGAGTTTCCCAGGAGGGGCTGCATCAGGACGAATTCAAAACTCAGGAAAATTGTCCTGGAACACCTTCCATAAGGATGCTAGAATGGAATTGAAGAGGCAGGCGAGCGGCCACCAGGGTCCTCTAGCAGTCCTTAGGGTGCGCGCAGAAGCCCGGTGCTCTGCGGCTTCGTTCTTCGCCCTCGTACAAGCTACCGCTCTGTCCGGCTCCCGGAGCAGGAGAATCGGCTGCTTCGCGCACACAACAGCCGTACGCTCCGAAGAGCTGCTTCAGCCGAAAGACGCCGGCCACCGGCGCTTGGCTTCGGACAGCTCCGGAGAGCCGGAGTGTGCGTCTGCACTAGACTGCATGATAGCGAAAAGCTTTGGCAGTGTGTCTCGCAGGGAGATAGCTTAGGAGCGCAGCGCACTTATGCCTCCCTTGTCCAGAAACACGATTTTACTGCACTCTCCAAAAACACTGCCCTTTCCAGGGCAATATATAAGCTGCTTTCTGACGGCCGTGATCTTTAGATTACTCTTGCCCAGCTCGTTGTTTTAACGTGCCCATGCCGTCCTGGCATTCAGTGCACCGTGAAGTCAACTGCAAAACTCCAGCAGCTGCTGACTCCCAAACACAAGGCGCTGGCTATGTTCTTGCTTCTCGACAACTCAACGCAGCCCTTCATTTCTGCAGTTGCCATCGAGGTCTCTGCATGTGGGAGCCTCAGAGGACGAGCAGGAGTTTCCCAGGAGGGGCTGCAGCAGGACGAATTCAAAACTCAGGAAAATTGTCCTGGAACACCTTCCATAAGGATGCTAGAATGGAATTGAAGAGGCAGGCGAGCGGCCGCCACGGTCCTCTAGCAGTCCTTAGGGTGCGCGCAGAAGCCCGGTGCTCTGCGGCTGCGTTCTTCGCCCTCGTACAAGCTACCGCTCTGTCCGGCTCCCGGAGCAGGAGAAGCGGCTGCTTCGCGCACACAACAGCCGTACGCTCCGAAGCGCTACTTCAGCCGAAAGACGCCGGCGACCGGCGCTTGGCTTCGGACAGCTCCGGAGAGCCGGAGTGTGCGTCTGCACTAGACTGCATGATAGCGAAAAGCTTTGGCAGTGTGTCTCGCAGGGAGATAGCTTAGGAGCGCAGCGCACTTACGCCTCCCTTGTCCAGAAACACGATTTTACTGCACACTCCTAAAACACTGCTCTTTCCAGGGCAATAGATAAGCTGCTTTCTGACGGCCGTGATCTTTAGATTACTCTTGCCCAGCTCGTTGTTGTAACGTGCACATGCCGTCCTGGCATTCAGTGCACAGTGAAAGCAATCGCAAAACTCCAGCAGCTGCTGACTCCCAAACACAAGGCGCTGGCTATGTTCTTGCTTCTCGACAACTCAACGCAGCCCTTCATTTCTGCAGTTGCCATCGAGGTCTCTGCATGTGGGAGACTCAGAGGACGAGCACGAGTTTCCCAGGAGGGGCTGCATCAGGACGAATTCAAAACTCAGGAAAATTGTCCTGGAACACCTTCCATAAGGATGCTAGAATGGAATTGAAGAGGCAGGCGAGCGGCCACCAGGGTCCTCTAGCAGTCCTTAGGGTGCGCGCAGAAGCCCGGTGCTCTGCGGCTGCGTTCTTCGCCCTCGTACAAGCTACCGCTCTGTCCGGCTCCCGGAGCAGGAGAAGCGGCTGCTTCGCGCACACAACAGCCGTACGCTCCGAAGCGCTGCTTCAGCCGAAAGACGCCGGCGACCGGCGCTTGGCTTCGGACAGCTCCGGAGAGCCGGAGTGTGCGTCTGCATTAGACTGCATGATAACGAAAAGCTTGGGCAGTGTGTCTCGCAGGGAGATAGCTTAGGAGCGCAGCGCACTTATGCCTCCCTTGTCCAGAAACACGATTTTACTGCACACTCCAAAAACACTGCTCTTTCCAGGGCAAGATGCCAGATGATCTCTGTTGCCCGTGCTTCCTTCCTGCTCTTGCCCAGCTCGTTGTTTTAACGTGCACATTCCGTCCAGGCATTCAGTGCACAGTGAAGTCAACAGCAAAACTCCAAGTGCTGCTGACTCCCAAACACAAGGCGCTGGCTATGTTCTTGCTTCTCGACAACTCAACGCAGCCCTTCATTTCTGCAGTTGCCATCGAGGTCTCTGCATGTGGGAGCCTCAGAGGACGAGCACGAGTTTCCCAGGAGGGGCTGCATCAGGACGAATTCAAAACTCAGGAAAATTGTCCTGGAACACCTTCCAAAAGGATGCTAGAATGGAATTGAAGAGGCAGGCGAGCGGCCACCAGGGTCCTCTAGCAGTCCTTAGGGTGCGCGCAGAAGCCCGGTGCTCTGCGGCTGCGTTCTTCGCCCTCGTACAAGCTACCGCTCTGTCCGGCTCCCGGAGCAGGAGAATCGGCTGCTTCGCGCACACAACAGCCGTACGCTCCGAAGAGCTGCTTCAGCCGAAAGACGCCGGCCACCGGCGCTTGGCTTCGGACAGCTCCGGAGAGCCGGAGTGTGCGTCTGCACTAGACTGCATGATAGCGAAAAGCTTTGGCAGTGTGTCTCGCAGGGAGATAGCTTAGGAGCGCAGCGCACTTATGCCTCCCTTGTCCAGAAACACGATTTTACTGCACTCTCCAAAAACACTGCCCTTTCCAGGGCAATATATAAGCTGCTTTCTGACGGCCGTGATCTTTAGATTACTCTTGCCCAGCTCGTTGTTTTAACGTGCCCATGCCGTCCTGGCATTCAGTGCACCGTGAAGTCAACTGCAAAACTCCAGCAGCTGCTGACTCCCAAACACAAGGCGCTGGCTATGTTCTTGCTTCTCGACAACTCAACGCAGCCCTTCATTTCTGCAGTTGCCATCGAGGTCTCTGCATGTGGGAGCCTCAGAGGACGAGCAGGAGTTTCCCAGGAGGGGCTGCAGCAGGACGAATTCAAAACTCAGGAAAATTGTCCTGGAACACCTTCCATAAGGATGCTAGAATGGAATTGAAGAGGCAGGCGAGCGGCCGCCACGGTCCTCTAGCAGTCCTTAGGGTGCGCGCAGAAGCCCGGTGCTCTGCGGCTGCGTTCTTCGCCCTCGTACAAGCTACCGCTCTGTCCGGCTCCCGGAGCAGGAGAAGCGGCTGCTTCGCGCACACAACAGCCGTACGCTCCGAAGCGCTACTTCAGCCGAAAGACGCCGGCGACCGGCGCTTGGCTTCGGACAGCTCCGGAGAGCCGGAGTGTGCGTCTGCACTAGACTGCATGATAGCGAAAAGCTTTGGCAGTGTGTCTCGCAGGGAGATAGCTTAGGAGCGCAGCGCACTTACGCCTCCCTTGTCCAGAAACACGATTTTACTGCACACTCCTAAAACACTGCTCTTTCCAGGGCAATAGATAAGCTGCTTTCTGACGGCCGTGATCTTTAGATTACTCTTGCCCAGCTCGTTGTTGTAACGTGCACATGCCGTCCTGGCATTCAGTGCACAGTGAAAGCAATCGCAAAACTCCAGCAGCTGCTGACTCCCAAACACAAGGCGCTGGCTATGTTCTTGCTTCTCGACAACTCAACGCAGCCCTTCATTTCTGCAGTTGCCATCGAGGTCTCTGCATGTGGGAGACTCAGAGGACGAGCACGAGTTTCCCAGGAGGGGCTGCATCAGGACGAATTCAAAACTCAGGAAAATTGTCCTGGAACACCTTCCATAAGGATGCTAGAATGGAATTGAAGAGGCAGGCGAGCGGCCACCAGGGTCCTCTAGCAGTCCTTAGGGTGCGCGCAGAAGCCCGGTGCTCTGCGGCTGCGTTCTTCGCCCTCGTACAAGCTACCGCTCTGTCCGGCTCCCGGAGCAGGAGAAGCGGCTGCTTCGCGCACACAACAGCCGTACGCTCCGAAGCGCTGCTTCAGCCGAAAGACGCCGGCCACCGGCGCTTGGCTTCGGACAGCTCCGGAGAGCCGGAGTGTGCGTCTGCATTAGACTGCATGATAACGAAAAGCTTGGGCAGTGTGTCTCGCAGGGAGATAGCTTAGGAGCGCAGCGCACTTATGCCTCCCTTGTCCAGAAACACGATTTTACTGCACACTCCAAAAACACTGCTCTTTCCAGGGCAAGATGCCAGATGATCTCTGTTGCCCGTGCTTCCTTCCTGCTCTTGCCCAGCTCGTTGTTTTAACGTGCCCATTCCGTCCAGGCATTCAGTGCACAGTGAAGTCAACTGCAAAACTCCAAGTGCTGCTGACTCCCAAACACAAGGCGCTGGCTATGTTCTTGCTTCTCGACAACTCAACGCAGCCCTTCATTTCTGCAGTTGCCATCGAGGTCTCTGCATGTGGGAGCCTCAGAGGACGAGCAGGAGTTTCCCAGGAGGGGCTGCAGCAGGACGAATTCAAAACTCAGGAAAATTGTCCTGGAACACCTTCCATAAGGATGCTAGAATGGAATTGAAGAGGCAGGCGAGCGGCCGCCACGGTCCTCTAGCAGTCCTTAGGGTGCGCGCAGAAGCCCGGTGCTCTGCGGCTGCGTTCTTCGCCCTCGTACAAGCTACCGCTCTGTCCGGCTCCCGGAGCAGGAGAAGCGGCTGCTTCGCGCACACAACAGCCGTACGCTCCGAAGCGCTACTTCAGCCGAAAGACGCCGGCGACCGGCGCTTGGCTTCGGACAGCTCCGGAGAGCCGGAGTGTGCGTCTGCACTAGACTGCATGATAGCGAAAAGCTTTGGCAGTGTGTCTCGCAGGGAGATAGCTTAGGAGCGCAGCGCACTTACGCCTCCCTTGTCCAGAAACACGATTTTACTGCACACTCCTAAAACACTGCTCTTTCCAGGGCAATAGATAAGCTGCTTTCTGACGGCCGTGATCTTTAGATTACTCTTGCCCAGCTCGTTGTTGTAACGTGCACATGCCGTCCTGGCATTCAGTGCACAGTGAAAGCAATCGCAAAACTCCAGCAGCTGCTGACTCCCAAACACAAGGCGCTGGCTATGTTCTTGCTTCTCGACAACTCAACGCAGCCCTTCATTTCTGCAGTTGCCATCGAGTTCTCTGCATGTGGGAGCCTCAGAGGACGAGCACGAGTTTCCCAGGAGGGGCTGCATCAGGACGAATTCAAAACTCAGGAAAATTGTCCTGGAACACCTTCCATAAGGATGCTAGAATGGAATTGAAGAGGCAGGCGAGCGGCCACCAGGGTCCTCTAGCAGTCCTTAGGGTGCGCGCAGAAGCCCGGTGCTCTGCGGCTTCGTTCTTCGCCCTCGTACAAGCTACCGCTCTGTCCGGCTCCCGGAGCAGGAGAAGCGGCTGCTTCGCGCACACAACAGCCGTACGCTCCGAAGCGCTGCTTCAGCCGAAAGACGCCGGCCACCGGCGCTTGGCTTCGGACAGCTCCGGAGAGCCGGAGTGTGCGTCTGCACTAGACTGCATGATAGCGAAAAGCTTTGGCAGTGTGTCTCGCAAGGAGATAGCTTAGGAGCGCAGCGCACTTATGCCTCCCTTGTCCAGAAACACGATTTTACTGCACACTCCAAAAACACTGCTCTTTCCAGGGCAAGATGCCAGATGATCTCTGTTGCCCGTGCTTCCTTCCTGCTCTTGCCCAGCTCGTTGTTTTAACGTGCACATTCCGTCCAGGCATTCAGTGCACAGTGAAGTCAACTGCAAAACTCCAAGTGCTGCTGACTCCCAAACACAAGGCGCTGGCTATGTTCTTGCTTCTCGACAACTCAACGCAGCCCTTCATTTCTGCAGTTGCCATCGAGGTCTCTGCAAGTGGGAGCCTCAGAGGACGAGCACGAGTTTCCCAGGAGGGGCTGCATCAGGACGAATTCAAAACTCAGGAAAATTGTCCTGGAACACCTTCCATAAGGATGCTAGAATGGAATTGAAGAGGCAGGCGAGCGGCCACCAGGGTCCTCTAGCAGTCCTTAGGGTGCGCGCAGAAGCCCGGTGCTCTGCGGCTGCGTTCTTCGCCCTCGTACAAGCTACCGCTCTGTCCGGCTCCCGGAGCAGGAGAATCGGCTGCTTCGCGCACACAACAGCCGTACGCTCCGAAGAGCTGCTTCAGCCGAAAGACGCCGGCCACCGGCGCTTGGCTTCGGACAGCTCCGGAGAGCCGGAGTGTGCGTCTGCACTAGACTGCATGATAGCGAAAAGCTTTGGCAGTGTGTCTCGCAGGGAGATAGCTTAGGAGCGCAGCGCACTTATGCCTCCCTTGTCCAGAAACACGATTTTACTGCACTCTCCAAAAACACTGCCCTTTCCAGGGCAATATATAAGCTGCTTTCTGACGGCCGTGATCTTTCGATTACTCTTGCCCAGCTCGTTGTTTTAACGTGCCCATGCCGTCCTGGCATTCAGTGCACCGTGAAGTCAACTGCAAAACTCCAGCAGCTGCTGACTCCCAAACACAAGGCGCTGGCTATGTTCTTGCTTCTCGACAACTCAACGCAGCCCTTCATTTCTGCAGTTGCCATCGAGTTCTCTGCATGTCGGAGACTCAGAGGACGAGCACGAGTTTCCCAGGAGGGGCTGCATCAGGACGAATTCAAAACTCAGGAAAATTGTCCTGGAACACCTTCCATAAGGATGCTAGAATGGAATTGAAGAGGCAGGCGAGCGGCCACCAGGGTCCTCTAGCAGTCCTTAGGGTGCGCGCAGAAGCCCGGTGCTCTGCGGCTTCGCTCTTCGCCCTCGTACAAGCTACCGCTCTGTCCGGCTCCCGGAGCAGGAGAAGCGGCTGCTTCGCGCACACAACAGCCGTACGCTCCGAAGTGCTGCTTCAGCCGAAAGACGCTGGCGACCGGCGCTTGGCTTCGGACAGCTCCGGAGAGCCGGAGTGTGCGTCTGCACTAGACTGCATGATAGCGAAAAGCTTTGGCAGTGTGTCTCGCAAGGAGATAGCTTAGGAGCGCAGCGCACTTATGCCTCCCTTGTCCAGAAACACGATTTTACTGCACACTCCAAAAACACTGCTCTTTCCAGGGCAAGATGCCAGATGCTCTCTGTTGCCCGTGCTTCCTTCCTGCTCTTGCCCAGCTCGTTGTTTTAACGTGCACATGCCGTCCAGGCATTCAGTGCACAGTGAAGTCAACTGCAAAACTCCAAGTGCTGCTGACTCCCAAACACAAGGCGCTGGCTATGTTCTTGCTTCTCAACAACTCAACGCAGCCCTTCATTTCTGCAGTTGCCATCGAGGTCTTTGCACTAGGAGACTCAGAGGACGAGCACGAATTTCCCAGGAGGGGCTGCATCAGGACGAATTCAAAGCTCAGGAAAATTGTCCTGGAACACCTTCCATGAGGATGCTAGAATGGAATTGAAGAGGCAGGCGAGCGGCCACCAGGGTCCTCTAGCAGTCCTTAGGGTGCGCGCAGAAGCCCGGTGCTCTGCGGCTTCGTTCTTCGCCCTCCTACAAGCTACCGCTCTGTCCGGCTCCCGGAGCAGGAGAAGCGGCTGCTTCGCGCACACAACAGCCGTACGCTCCGAAGCGCTGCTTCAGCCGAAAGACGCCGGCGACCGGCGCTTGGCTTCGGACAGCTCCGGAGAGCAGGAGTGTGCGTCTGCACCAGACTGCATGATAGCGAAAAGCTTTGGCAGTGTGTCTCGCAGGGAGATAGCTAAGGAGCGCAGCGCACTTATGCCTCCCTTGTCCAGAAACACGATTTTACTGCACACTCCTAAAACACTGCTCTTTCCAGGGCAATATATAAGCTGCTTTCTGACGGCCGTGATCTTTAGATTACTCTTGCCCAGCTCGTTGTTTTAACGTGAACATGCCGTCCTGGCATTCAGTGCACAGTGAAAGCAATCGCAAAAGTCCAGCAGCTGCTGACTCCCAAACACAAGGCGCTGGCTATGTTCTTGCTTCTCGACAACTCAACGCAGCCCTTCATTTCTGCAGTTGCCATCGAGTTCTCTGCATGTCGGAGACTCAGAGGACGAGCACGAGTTTCCCAGGAGGGGCTGCATCAGGACGAATTCAAAACTCAGGAAAATTGTCCTGGAACACCTTCCATAAGGATGCTAGAATGGAATTGAAGAGGCAGGCGAGCGGCCACCAGGGTCCTCTAGCAGTCCTTAGGGTGCGCGCAGAAGCCCGGTGCTCTGCGGCTTCGTTCTTCGCCCTCGTACAAGCTACCGCTCTGTCCGGCTCCCGGAGCAGGAGAAGCGGCTGCTTCGCGCACACAACAGCCGTACGCTCCGAAGCGCCGCTTCAGCCGAAAGACGCCGGCCACCGGCGCTTGGCTTCGGACAGCTCCGGAGAGCCGGAGTGTGCGTCTGCACTAGACTGCATGATAGCGAAAAGCTTTGGCAGTGTGTCTCGCAAGGAGATAGCTTAGGAGCGCAGCGCACTTATGCCTCCCTTGTCCAGAAACACGATTTTACTGCACACTCCAAAAACACTGCTCTTTCCAGGGCAAGATGCCAGATGATCTCTGTTGCCCGTGCTTCCTTCCTGCTCTTGCCCAGCTCGTTGTTTTAACGTGCACATTCCGTCCAGGCATTCAGTGCACAGTGAAGTCAACTGCAAAACTCCAAGTGCTGCTGACTCCCAAACACAAGGCGCTGGCTATGTTCTTGCTTCTCGACAACTCAACGCAGCCCTTCATTTCTGCAGTTGCCATCGAGGTCTCTGCATGTGGGAGCCTCAGAGGACGAGCAGGAGTTTCCCAGGAGGGGCTGCATCAGGACGAATTCAAAACTCAGGAAAATTGTCCTGGAACACCTTCCATAAGGATGCTAGAATGGAATTGAAGAGGCAGGCGAGCGGCCACCAGGGTCCTCTAGCAGTCCTTAGGGTGCGCGCAGAAGCCCGGTGCTCTGCGGCTGCGTTCTTCGCCCTCGTACAAGCTACCGCTCTGTCCGGCTCCCGGAGCAGGAGAATCGGCTGCTTCGCGCACACAACAGCCGTACGCTCCGAAGAGCTGCTTCAGCCGAAAGACGCCGGCCACCGGCGCTTGGCTTCGGACAGCTCCGGAGAGCCGGAGTGTGCGTCTGCACTAGACTGCATGATAGCGAAAAGCTTTGGCAGTGTGTCTCGCAGGGAGATAGCTTAGGAGCGCAGCGCACTTATGCCTCCCTTGTCCAGAAACACGATTTTACTGCACTCTCCAAAAACACTGCCCTTTCCAGGGCAATATATAAGCTGCTTTCTGACGGCCGTGATCTTTAGATTACTCTTGCCCAGCTCGTTGTTTTAACGTGCCCATGCCGTCCTGGCATTCAGTGCACCGTGAAGTCAACTGCAAAACTCCAGCAGCTGCTGACTCCCAAACACAAGGCGCTGGCTATGTTCTTGCTTCTCGACAACTCAACGCAGCCCTTCATTTCTGCAGTTGCCATCGAGGTCTCTGCATGTGGGAGCCTCAGAGGACGAGCAGGAGTTTCCCAGGAGGGGCTGCAGCAGGACGAATTCAAAACTCAGGAAAATTGTCCTGGAACACCTTCCATAAGGATGCTAGAATGGAATTGAAGAGGCAGGCGAGCGGCCGCCACGGTCCTCTAGCAGTCCTTAGGGTGCGCGCAGAAGCCCGGTGCTCTGCGGCTGCGTTCTTCGCCCTCGTACAAGCTACCGCTCTGTCCGGCTCCCGGAGCAGGAGAAGCGGCTGCTTCGCGCACACAACAGCCGTACGCTCCGAAGAGCTACTTCAGCCGAAAGACGCCGGCGACCGGCGCTTGGCTTCGGACAGCTCCGGAGAGCCGGAGTGTGCGTCTGCATTAGACTGCATGATAACGAAAAGCTTGGGCAGTGTGTCTCGCAGGGAGATAGCTTAGGAGCGCAGCGCACTTACGCCTCCCTTGTCCAGAAACACGATTTTACTGCACACTCCTAAAACACTGCTCTTTCCAGGGCAATAGATAAGCTGCTTTCTGACGGCCGTGATCTTTAGATTACTCTTGCCCAGCTCGTTGTTGTAACGTGCACATGCCGTCCTGGCATTCAGTGCACAGTGAAAGCAATCGCAAAACTCCAGCAGCTGCTGACTCCCAAACACAAGGCGCTGGCTATGTTCTTGCTTCTCGACAACTCAACGCAGCCCTTCATTTCTGCAGTTGCCATCGAGGTCTCTGCATGTGGGAGCCTCAGAGGACGAGCACGAGTTTCCCAGGAGGGGCTGCATCAGGACGAATTCAAAACTCAGGAAAATTGTCCTGGAACACCTTCCATAAGGATGCTAGAATGGAATTGAAGAGGCAGGCGAGCGGCCACCAGGGTCCTCTAGCAGTCCTTAGGGTGCGCGCAGAAGCCCGGTGCTCTGCGGCTGCGTTCTTCGCCCTCGTACAAGCTACCGCTCTGTCCGGCTCCCGGAGCAGGAGAAGCGGCTGCTTCGCGCACACAACAGCCGTACGCTCCGAAGCGCTGCTTCAGCCGAAAGACGCCGGCGACCGGCGCTTGGCTTCGGACAGCTCCGGAGAGCCGGAGTGTGCGTCTGCATTAGACTGCATGATAACGAAAAGCTTGGGCAGTGTGTCTCGCAGGGAGATAGCTTAGGAGCGCAGCGCACTTATGCCTCCCTTGTCCAGAAACACGATTTTACTGCACACTCCAAAAACACTGCTCTTTCCAGGGCAAGATGCCAGATGATCTCTGTTGCCCGTGCTTCCTTCCTGCTCTTGCCCAGCTCGTTGTTTTAACGTGCACATTCCGTCCAGGCATTCAGTGCACAGTGAAGTCAACTGCAAAACTCCAAGTGCTGCTGACTCCCAAACACAAGGCGCTGGCTATGTTCTTGCTTCTCGACAACTCAACGCAGCCCTTCATTTCTGCAGTTGCCATCGAGGTCTCTGCAAGTGGGAGCCTCAGAGGACGAGCACGAGTTTCCCAGGAGGGGCTGCATCAGGACGAATTCAAAACTCAGGAAAATTGTCCTGGAACACCTTCCATAAGGATGCTAGAATGGAATTGAAGAGGCAGGCGAGCGGCCACCAGGGTCCTCTAGCAGTCCTTAGGGTGCGCGCAGAAGCCCGGTGCTCTGCGGCTGCGTTCTTCGCCCTCGTACAAGCTACCGCTCTGTCCGGCTCCCGGAGCAGGAGAATCGGCTGCTTCGCGCACACAACAGCCGTACGCTCCGAAGAGCTGCTTCAGCCGAAAGACGCCGGCCACCGGCGCTTGGCTTCGGACAGCTCCGGAGAGCCGGAGTGTGCGTCTGCACTAGACTGCATGATAGCGAAAAGCTTTGGCAGTGTGTCTCGCAGGGAGATAGCTTAGGAGCGCAGCGCACTTATGCCTCCCTTGTCCAGAAACACGATTTTACTGCACTCTCCAAAAACACTGCCCTTTCCAGGGCAATATATAAGCTGCTTTCTGACGGCCGTGATCTTTAGATTACTCTTGCCCAGCTCGTTGTTTTAACGTGCCCATGCCGTCCTGGCATTCAGTGCACCGTGAAGTCAACTGCAAAACTCCAAGTGCTGCTGACTCCCAAACACAAGGCGCTGGCTATGTTCTTGCTTCTCGACAACTCAACGCAGCCCTTCATTTCTGCAGTTGCCATCGATGTCTTTGCACTTGGAGACTCAGAGGACGAGCACGAATTTCCCAGGAGGGGCTGCATCAGGACGAATTCAAAACTCAGGAAAATTGTCCTGGAACACCTTCCATGAGGATGCTAGAATGGAATTGAAGAGGCAGGCGAGCGGCCACCAGGGTCCTCTAGCAGTCCTTAGGGTGCGCGCAGAAGCCCGGTGCTCTGCGGCTTCGTTCTTCGCCCTCCTACAAGCTACCGCTCTGTCCGGCTCCCGGAGCAGGAGAAGCGGCTGCTTCGCGCACACAACAGCCGTACGCTCCGAAGCGCTGCTTCAGCCGAAAGACGCCGGCGACCGGCGCTTGGCTTCGGACAGCTCCGGAGAGCAGGAGTGTGCGTCTGCACCAGACTGCATGATAGCGAAAAGCTTTGGCAGTGTGTCTCGCAGGGAGATAGCTAAGGAGCGCAGCGCACTTATGCCTCCCTTGTCCAGAAACACGATTTTACTGCACACTCCTAAAACACTGCTCTTTCCAGGGCAATATATAAGCTGCTTTCTGACGGCCGTGATCTTTAGATTACTCTTGCCCAGCTCGTTGTTTTAACGTGCCCATGCCGTCCTGGCATTCAGTGCACCGTGAAGTCAACTGCAAAACTCCAGCAGCTGCTGACTCCCAAACACAAGGCGCTGGCTATGTTCTTGCTTCTCGACAACTCAACGCAGCCCTTCATTTCTGCAGTTGCCATCGAGGTCTCTGCATGTGGGAGCCTCAGAGGACGAGCAGGAGTTTCCCAGGAGGGGCTGCAGCAGGACGAATTCAAAACTCAGGAAAATTGTCCTGGAACACCTTCCATAAGGATGCTAGAATGGAATTGAAGAGGCAGGCGAGCGGCCGCCACGGTCCTCTAGCAGTCCTTAGGGTGCGCGCAGAAGCCCGGTGCTCTGCGGCTGCGTTCTTCGCCCTCGTACAAGCTACCGCTCTGTCCGGCTCCCGGAGCAGGAGAAGCGGCTGCTTCGCGCACACAACAGCCGTACGCTCCGAAGCGCTACTTCAGCCGAAAGACGCCGGCGACCGGCGCTTGGCTTCGGACAGCTCCGGAGAGCCGGAGTGTGCGTCTGCACTAGACTGCATGATAGCGAAAAGCTTTGGCAGTGTGTCTCGCAGGGAGATAGCTTAGGAGCGCAGCGCACTTACGCCTCCCTTGTCCAGAAACACGATTTTACTGCACACTCCTAAAACACTGCTCTTTCCAGGGCAATAGATAAGCTGCTTTCTGACGGCCGTGATCTTTAGATTACTCTTGCCCAGCTCGTTGTTGTAACGTGCACATGCCGTCCTGGCATTCAGTGCACAGTGAAAGCAATCGCAAAACTCCAGCAGCTGCTGACTCCCAAACACAAGGCGCTGGCTATGTTCTTGCTTCTCGACAACTCAACGCAGCCCTTCATTTCTGCAGTTGCCATCGAGTTCTCTGCATGTGGGAGCCTCAGAGGACGAGCACGAGTTTCCCAGGAGGGGCTGCATCAGGACGAATTCAAAACTCAGGAAAATTGTCCTGGAACACCTTCCATAAGGATGCTAGAATGGAATTGAAGAGGCAGGCGAGCGGCCACCAGGGTCCTCTAGCAGTCCTTAGGGTGCGCGCAGAAGCCCGGTGCTCTGCGGCTTCGTTCTTCGCCCTCCTACAAGCTACCGCTCTGTCCGGCTCCCGGAGCAGGAGAAGCGGCTGCTTCGCGCACACAACAGCCGTACGCTCCGAAGCGCTGCTTCAGCCGAAAGACGCCGGCCACCGGCGCTTGGCTTCGGACAGCTCCGGAGAGCCGGAGTGTGCGTCTGCACTAGACTGCATGATAGCGAAAAGCTTTGGCAGTGTGTCTCGCAAGGAGATAGCTTAGGAGCGCAGCGCACTTATGCCTCCCTTGTCCAGAAACACGATTTTACTGCACACTCCAAAAACACTGCTCTTTCCAGGGCAAGATGCCAGATGATCTCTGTTGCCCGTGCTTCCTTCCTGCTCTTGCCCAGCTCGTTGTTTTAACGTGCACATTCCGTCCAGGCATTCAGTGCACAGTGAAGTCAACTGCAAAACTCCAAGTGCTGCTGACTCCCAAACACAAGGCGCTGGCTATGTTCTTGCTTCTCGACAACTCAACGCAGCCCTTCATTTCTGCAGCTGCCATCGAGGTCTCTGCAAGTGGGAGCCTCAGAGGACGAGCACGAGTTTCCCAGGAGGGGCTGCATCAGGACGAATTCAAAACTCAGGAAAATTGTCCTGGAACACCTTCCATAAGGATGCTAGAATGGAATTGAAGAGGCAGGCGAGCGGCCACCAGGGTCCTCTAGCAGTCCTTAGGGTGCGCGCAGAAGCCCGGTGCTCTGCGGCTGCGTTCTTCGCCCTCGTACAAGCTACCGCTCTGTCCGGCTCCCGGAGCAGGAGAATCGGCTGCTTCGCGCACACAACAGCCGTACGCTCCGAAGAGCTGCTTCAGCCGAAAGACGCCGGCCACCGGCGCTTGGCTTCGGACAGCTCCGGAGAGCCGGAGTGTGCGTCTGCACTAGACTGCATGATAGCGAAAAGCTTTGGCAGTGTGTCTCGCAGGGAGATAGCTTAGGAGCGCAGCGCACTTATGCCTCCCTTGTCCAGAAACACGATTTTACTGCACTCTCCAAAAACACTGCCCTTTCCAGGGCAATATATAAGCTGCTTTCTGACGGCCGTGATCTTTAGATTACTCTTGCCCAGCTCGTTGTTTTAACGTGCCCATGCCGTCCTGGCATTCAGTGCACCGTGAAGTCAACTGCAAAACTCCAGCAGCTGCTGACTCCCAAACACAAGGCGCTGGCTATGTTCTTGCTTCTCGACAACTCAACGCAGCCCTTCATTTCTGCAGTTGCCATCGAGTTCTCTGCATGTCGGAGACTCAGAGGACGAGCACGAGTTTCCCAGGAGGGGCTGCATCAGGACGAATTCAAAACTCAGGAAAATTGTCCTGGAACACCTTCCATAAGGATGCTAGAATGGAATTGAAGAGGCAGGCGAGTGGCCACCAGGGTCCTCTAGCAGTCCTTAGGGTGCGCGCAGAAGCCCGGTGCTCTGCGGCTTCGTTCTTCGCCCTCGTACAAGCTACCGCTCTGTCCGGCTCCCGGAGCAGGAGAAGCGGCTGCTTCGCGCACACAACAGCCGTACGCTCCGAAGTGCTGCTTCAGCCGAAAGACGCTGGCGACCGGCGCTTGGCTTCGGACAGCTCCGGAGAGCCGGAGTGTGCGTCTGCACTAGACTGCATGATAGCGAAAAGCTTTGGCAGTGTGTCTCGCAGGGAGATAGCTTAGGAGCGCAGCGCACTTATGCCTCCCTTGTCCAGAAACACGATTTTACTGCACACTCCAAAAACACTGCTCTTTCCAGGGCAAGATGCCAGATGCTCTGTTGCCCGTGCTTCCTTCCTGCTCTTGCCCAGCTCGTTGTTTTAACGTGCACATGCCGTCCAGGCATTCAGTGCACAGTGAAGTCAACTGCAAAACTCCAAGTGCTGCTGACTCCCAAACACAAGGCGCTGGCTATGTTCTTGCTTCTCAACAACTCAACGCAGCCCTTCATTTCTGCAGTTGCCATCGAGGTCTTTGCACTAGGAGACTCAGAGGACGAGCACGAATTTCCCAGGAGGGGCTGCATCAGGACGAATTCAAAACTCAGGAAAATTGTCCTGGAACACCTTCCATGAGGATGCTAGAATGGAATTGAAGAGGCAGGCGAGCGGCCACCAGGGTCCTCTAGCAGTCCTTAGGGTGCGCGCAGAAGCCCGGTGCTCTGCGGCTTCGTTCTTCGCCCTCCTACAAGCTACCGCTCTGTCCGGCTCCCGGAGCAGGAGAAGCGGCTGCTTCGCGCACACAACAGCCGTACGCTCCGAAGCGCTGCTTCAGCCGAAAGACGCCGGCGACCGGCGCTTGGCTTCGGACAGCTCCGGAGAGCAGGAGTGTGCGTCTGCACCAGACTGCATGATAGCGAAAAGCTTTGGCAGTGTGTCTCGCAGGGAGATAGCTAAGGAGCGCAGCGCACTTATGCCTCCCTTGTCCAGAAACACGATTTTACTGCACACTCCTAAAACACTGCTCTTTCCAGGGCAATATATAAGCTGCTTTCTGACGGCCGTGATCTTTAGATTACTCTTGCCCAGCTCGTTGTTTTAACGTGAACATGCCGTCCTGGCATTCAGTGCACAGTGAAAGCAATCGCAAAAGTCCAGCAGCTGCTGACTCCCAAACACAAGGCGCTGGCTATGTTCTTGCTTCTCGACAACTCAACGCAGCCCTTCATTTCTGCAGTTGCCATCGAGTTCTCTGCATGTCGGAGACTCAGAGGACGAGCACGAGTTTCCCAGGAGGGGCTGCATCAGGACGAATTCAAAACTCAGGAAAATTGTCCTGGAACACCTTCCATAAGGATGCTAGAATGGAATTGAAGAGGCAGGCGAGCGGCCACCAGGGTCCTCTAGCAGTCCTTAGGGTGCGCGCAGAAGCCCGGTGCTCTGCGGCTTCGTTCTTCGCCCTCGTACAAGCTACCGCTCTGTCCGGCTCCCGGAGCAGGAGAATCGGCTGCTTCGCGCACACAACAGCCGTACGCTCCGAAGAGCTGCTTCAGCCGAAAGACGCCGGCCACCGGCGCTTGGCTTCGGACAGCTCCGGAGAGCCGGAGTGTGCGTCTGCACTAGACTGCATGATAGCGAAAAGCTTTGGCAGTGTGTCTCGCAGGGAGATAGCTTAGGAGCGCAGCGCACTTATGCCTCCCTTGTCCAGAAACACGATTTTACTGCACTCTCCAAAAACACTGCCCTTTCCAGGGCAATATATAAGCTGCTTTCTGACGGCCGTGATCTTTCGATTACTCTTGCCCAGCTCGTTGTTTTAACGTGCCCATGCCGTCCTGGCATTCAGTGCACCGTGAAGTCAACTGCAAAAGTCCAGCAGCTGCTGACTCCCAAACACAAGGCGCTGGCTATGTTCTTGCTTCTCGACAACTCAACGCAGCCCTTCATTTCTGCAGTTGCCATCGAGGTCTCTGCATGTGGGAGCCTCAGAGGACGAGCAGGAGTTTCCCAGGAGGGGCTGCAGCAGGACGAATTCAAAACTCAGGAAAATTGTCCTGGAACACCTTCCATAAGGATGCTAGAATGGAATTGAAGAGGCAGGCGAGCGGCCGCCACGGTCCTCTAGCAGTCCTTAGGGTGCGCGCAGAAGCCCGGTGCTCTGCGGCTGCGTTCTTCGCCCTCGTACAAGCTACCGCTCTGTCCGGCTCCCGGAGCAGGAGAAGCGGCTGCTTCGCGCACACAACAGCCGTACGCTCCGAAGAGCTACTTCAGCCGAAAGACGCCGGCGACCGGCGCTTGGCTTCGGACAGCTCCGGAGAGCCGGAGTGTGCGTCTGCACTAGACTGCATGATAGCGAAAAGCTTTGGCAGTGTGTCTCGCAAGGAGATAGCTTAGGAGCGCAGCGCACTTACGCCTCCCTTGTCCAGAAACACGATTTTACTGCACACTCCTAAAACACTGCTCTTTCCAGGGCAATAGATAAGCTGCTTTCTGACGGCCGTGATCTTTAGATTACTCTTGCCCAGCTCGTTGTTTTAACGTGCACATGCCGTCCTGGCATTCAGTGCACAGTGAAAGCAATCGCAAAACTCCAGCAGCTGCTGACTCCCAAACACAAGGCGCTGGCTATGTTCTTGCTTCTCGACAACTCAACGCAGCCCTTCATTTCTGCAGTTGCCATCGAGGTCTCTGCATGTGGGAGCCTCAGAGGACGAGCACGAGTTTCCCAGGAGGGGCTGCATCAGGACGAATTCAAAACTCAGGAAAATTGTCCTGGAACACCTTCCATAAGGATGCTAGAATGGAATTGAAGAGGCAGGCGAGCGGCCACCAGGGTCCTCTAGCAGTCCTTAGGGTGCGCGCAGAAGCCCGGTGCTCTGCGGCTGCGTTCTTCGCCCTCGTACAAGCTACCGCTCTGTCCGGCTCCCGGAGCAGGAGAAGCGGCTGCTTCGCGCACACAACAGCCGTACGCTCCGAAGCGCTGCTTCAGCCGAAAGACGCTGGCGACCGGCGCTTGGCTTCGGACAGCTCCGGAGAGCCGGAGTGTGCGTCTGCATTAGACTGCATGATAACGAAAAGCTTTGGCAGTGTGTCTCGCAGGGAGATAGCTTAGGAGCGCAGCGCACTTATGCCTCCCTTGTCCAGAAACACGATTTTACTGCACACTCCAAAAACACTGCTCTTTCCAGGGCAAGATGCCAGATGATCTCTGTTGCCCGTGCTTCCTTCCTGCTCTTGCCCAGCTCGTTGTTTTAACGTGCACATTCCGTCCAGGCATTCAGTGCACAGTGAAGTCAACTGCAAAACTCCAAGTGCTGCTGACTCCCAAACACAAGGCGCTGGCTATGTTCTTGCTTCTCGACAACTCAACGCAGCCCTTCATTTCTGCAGTTGCCATCGAGGTCTCTGCAAGTGGGAGCCTCAGAGGACGAGCACGAGTTTCCCAGGAGGGGCTGCATCAGGACGAATTCAAAACTCAGGAAAATTGTCCTGGAACACCTTCCATAAGGATGCTAGAATGGAATTGAAGAGGCAGGCGAGCGGCCACCAGGGTCCTCTAGCAGTCCTTAGGGTGCGCGCAGAAGCCCGGTGCTCTGCGGCTGCGTTCTTCGCCCTCGTACAAGCTACCGCTCTGTCCGGCTCCCGGAGCAGGAGAATCGGCTGCTTCGCGCACACAACAGCCGTACGCTCCGAAGAGCTGCTTCAGCCGAAAGACGCCGGCCACCGGCGCTTGGCTTCGGACAGCTCCGGAGAGCCGGAGTGTGCGTCTGCACTAGACTGCATGATAGCGAAAAGCTTTGGCAGTGTGTCTCGCAGGGAGATAGCTTAGGAGCGCAGCGCACTTATGCCTCCCTTGTCCAGAAACACGATTTTACTGCACTCTCCAAAAACACTGCCCTTTCCAGGGCAATATATAAGCTGCTTTCTGACGGCCGTGATCTTTAGATTACTCTTGCCCAGCTCGTTGTTTTAACGTGCCCATGCCGTCCTGGCATTCAGTGCACCGTGAAGTCAACTGCAAAACTCCAAGTGCTGCTGACTCCCAAACACAAGGCGCTGGCTATGTTCTTGCTTCTCGACAACTCAACGCAGCCCTTCATTTCTGCAGTTGCCATCGAGGTCTTTGCACTAGGAGACTCAGAGGACGAGCACGAATTTCCCAGGAGGGGCTGCATCAGGACGAATTCAAAACTCAGGAAAATTGTCCTGGAACACCTTCCATGAGGATGCTAGAATGGAATTGAAGAGGCAGGCGAGCGGCCACCAGGGTCCTCTAGCAGTCCTTAGGGTGCGCGCAGAAGCCCGGTGCTCTGCGGCTTCGTTCTTCGCCCTCCTACAAGCTACCGCTCTGTCCGGCTCCCGGAGCAGGAGAAGCGGCTGCTTCGCGCACACAACAGCCGTACGCTCCGAAGCGCTGCTTCAGCCGAAAGACGCCGGCGACCGGCGCTTGGCTTCGGACAGCTCCGGAGAGCAGGAGTGTGCGTCTGCACCAGACTGCATGATAGCGAAAAGCTTTGGCAGTGTGTCTCGCAGGGAGATAGCTAAGGAGCGCAGCGCACTTATGCCTCCCTTGTCCAGAAACACGATTTTACTGCACACTCCTAAAACACTGCTCTTTCCAGGGCAATATATAAGCTGCTTTCTGACGGCCGTGATCTTTAGATTACTCTTGCCCAGCTCGTTGTTTTAACGTGCCCATGCCGTCCTGGCATTCAGTGCACCGTGAAGTCAACTGCAAAACTCCAGCAGCTGCTGACTCCCAAACACAAGGCGCTGGCTATGTTCTTGCTTCTCGACAACTCAACGCAGCCCTTCATTTCTGCAGTTGCCATCGAGGTCTCTGCATGTGGGAGCCTCAGAGGACGAGCAGGAGTTTCCCAGGAGGGGCTGCAGCAGGACGAATTCAAAACTCAGGAAAATTGTCCTGGAACACCTTCCATAAGGATGCTAGAATGGAATTGAAGAGGCAGGCGAGCGGCCGCCACGGTCCTCTAGCAGTCCTTAGGGTGCGCGCAGAAGCCCGGTGCTCTGCGGCTGCGTTCTTCGCCCTCGTACAAGCTACCGCTCTGTCCGGCTCCCGGAGCAGGAGAAGCGGCTGCTTCGCGCACACAACAGCCGTACGCTCCGAAGCGCTACTTCAGCCGAAAGACGCCGGCGACCGGCGCTTGGCTTCGGACAGCTCCGGAGAGCCGGAGTGTGCGTCTGCACTAGACTGCATGATAGCGAAAAGCTTTGGCAGTGTGTCTCGCAGGGAGATAGCTTAGGAGCGCAGCGCACTTACGCCTCCCTTGTCCAGAAACACGATTTTACTGCACACTCCTAAAACACTGCTCTTTCCAGGGCAATAGATAAGCTGCTTTCTGACGGCCGTGATCTTTAGATTACTCTTGCCCAGCTCGTTGTTGTAACGTGCACATGCCGTCCTGGCATTCAGTGCACAGTGAAAGCAATCGCAAAACTCCAGCAGCTGCTGACTCCCAAACACAAGGCGCTGGCTATGTTCTTGCTTCTCGACAACTCAACGCAGCCCTTCATTTCTGCAGTTGCCATCGAGTTCTCTGCATGTGGGAGCCTCAGAGGACGAGCACGAGTTTCCCAGGAGGGGCTGCATCAGGACGAATTCAAAACTCAGGAAAATTGTCCTGGAACACCTTCCATAAGGATGCTAGAATGGAATTGAAGAGGCAGGCGAGCGGCCACCAGGGTCCTCTAGCAGTCCTTAGGGTGCGCGCAGAAGCCCGGTGCTCTGCGGCTTCGTTCTTCGCCCTCCTACAAGCTACCGCTCTGTCCGGCTCCCGGAGCAGGAGAAGCGGCTGCTTCGCGCACACAACAGCCGTACGCTCCGAAGCGCTGCTTCAGCCGAAAGACGCCGGCCACCGGCGCTTGGCTTCGGACAGCTCCGGAGAGCCGGAGTGTGCGTCTGCACTAGACTGCATGATAGCGAAAAGCTTTGGCAGTGTGTCTCGCAAGGAGATAGCTTAGGAGCGCAGCGCACTTATGCCTCCCTTGTCCAGAAACACGATTTTACTGCACACTCCAAAAACACTGCTCTTTCCAGGGCAAGATGCCAGATGATCTCTGTTGCCCGTGCTTCCTTCCTGCTCTTGCCCAGCTCGTTGTTTTAACGTGCACATTCCGTCCAGGCATTCAGTGCACAGTGAAGTCAACTGCAAAACTCCAAGTGCTGCTGACTCCCAAACACAAGGCGCTGGCTATGTTCTTGCTTCTCGACAACTCAACGCAGCCCTTCATTTCTGCAGCTGCCATCGAGGTCTCTGCAAGTGGGAGCCTCAGAGGACGAGCACGAGTTTCCCAGGAGGGGCTGCATCAGGACGAATTCAAAACTCAGGAAAATTGTCCTGGAACACCTTCCATAAGGATGCTAGAATGGAATTGAAGAGGCAGGCGAGCGGCCACCAGGGTCCTCTAGCAGTCCTTAGGGTGCGCGCAGAAGCCCGGTGCTCTGCGGCTGCGTTCTTCGCCCTCGTACAAGCTACCGCTCTGTCCGGCTCCCGGAGCAGGAGAATCGGCTGCTTCGCGCACACAACAGCCGTACGCTCCGAAGAGCTGCTTCAGCCGAAAGACGCCGGCCACCGGCGCTTGGCTTCGGACAGCTCCGGAGAGCCGGAGTGTGCGTCTGCACTAGACTGCATGATAGCGAAAAGCTTTGGCAGTGTGTCTCGCAGGGAGATAGCTTAGGAGCGCAGCGCACTTATGCCTCCCTTGTCCAGAAACACGATTTTACTGCACTCTCCAAAAACACTGCCCTTTCCAGGGCAATATATAAGCTGCTTTCTGACGGCCGTGATCTTTAGATTACTCTTGCCCAGCTCGTTGTTTTAACGTGCCCATGCCGTCCTGGCATTCAGTGCACCGTGAAGTCAACTGCAAAACTCCAGCAGCTGCTGACTCCCAAACACAAGGCGCTGGCTATGTTCTTGCTTCTCGACAACTCAACGCAGCCCTTCATTTCTGCAGTTGCCATCGAGTTCTCTGCATGTCGGAGACTCAGAGGACGAGCACGAGTTTCCCAGGAGGGGCTGCATCAGGACGAATTCAAAACTCAGGAAAATTGTCCTGGAACACCTTCCATAAGGATGCTAGAATGGAATTGAAGAGGCAGGCGAGTGGCCACCAGGGTCCTCTAGCAGTCCTTAGGGTGCGCGCAGAAGCCCGGTGCTCTGCGGCTTCGTTCTTCGCCCTCGTACAAGCTACCGCTCTGTCCGGCTCCCGGAGCAGGAGAAGCGGCTGCTTCGCGCACACAACAGCCGTACGCTCCGAAGTGCTGCTTCAGCCGAAAGACGCTGGCGACCGGCGCTTGGCTTCGGACAGCTCCGGAGAGCCGGAGTGTGCGTCTGCACTAGACTGCATGATAGCGAAAAGCTTTGGCAGTGTGTCTCGCAAGGAGATAGCTTAGGAGCGCAGCGCACTTATGCCTCCCTTGTCCAGAAACACGATTTTACTGCACACTCCAAAAACACTGCTCTTTCCAGGGCAAGATGCCAGATGCTCTGTTGCCCGTGCTTCCTTCCTGCTCTTGCCCAGCTCGTTGTTTTAACGTGCACATGCCGTCCAGGCATTCAGTGCACAGTGAAGTCAACTGCAAAACTCCAAGTGCTGCTGACTCCCAAACACAAGGCGCTGGCTATGTTCTTGCTTCTCAACAACTCAACGCAGCCCTTCATTTCTGCAGTTGCCATCGAGGTCTTTGCACTAGGAGACTCAGAGGACGAGCACGAATTTCCCAGGAGGGGCTGCATCAGGACGAATTCAAAACTCAGGAAAATTGTCCTGGAACACCTTCCATGAGGATGCTAGAATGGAATTGAAGAGGCAGGCGAGCGGCCACCAGGGTCCTCTAGCAGTCCTTAGGGTGCGCGCAGAAGCCCGGTGCTCTGCGGCTTCGTTCTTCGCCCTCCTACAAGCTACCGCTCTGTCCGGCTCCCGGAGCAGGAGAAGCGGCTGCTTCGCGCACACAACAGCCGTACGCTCCGAAGCGCTGCTTCAGCCGAAAGACGCCGGCGACCGGCGCTTGGCTTCGGACAGCTCCGGAGAGCAGGAGTGTGCGTCTGCACCAGACTGCATGATAGCGAAAAGCTTTGGCAGTGTGTCTCGCAGGGAGATAGCTAAGGAGCGCAGCGCACTTATGCCTCCCTTGTCCAGAAACACGATTTTACTGCACACTCCTAAAACACTGCTCTTTCCAGGGCAATATATAAGCTGCTTTCTGACGGCCGTGATCTTTAGATTACTCTTGCCCAGCTCGTTGTTTTAACGTGAACATGCCGTCCTGGCATTCAGTGCACAGTGAAAGCAATCGCAAAAGTCCAGCAGCTGCTGACTCCCAAACACAAGGCGCTGGCTATGTTCTTGCTTCTCGACAACTCAACGCAGCCCTTCATTTCTGCAGTTGCCATCGAGTTCTCTGCATGTCGGAGACTCAGAGGACGAGCACGAGTTTCCCAGGAGGGGCTGCATCAGGACGAATTCAAAACTCAGGAAAATTGTCCTGGAACACCTTCCATAAGGATGCTAGAATGGAATTGAAGAGGCAGGCGAGCGGCCACCAGGGTCCTCTAGCAGTCCTTAGGGTGCGCGCAGAAGCCCGGTGCTCTGCGGCTTCGTTCTTCGCCCTCGTACAAGCTACCGCTCTGTCCGGCTCCCGGAGCAGGAGAATCGGCTGCTTCGCGCACACAACAGCCGTACGCTCCGAAGAGCTGCTTCAGCCGAAAGACGCCGGCCACCGGCGCTTGGCTTCGGACAGCTCCGGAGAGCCGGAGTGTGCGTCTGCACTAGACTGCATGATAGCGAAAAGCTTTGGCAGTGTGTCTCGCAGGGAGATAGCTTAGGAGCGCAGCGCACTTATGCCTCCCTTGTCCAGAAACACGATTTTACTGCACTCTCCAAAAACACTGCCCTTTCCAGGGCAATATATAAGCTGCTTTCTGACGGCCGTGATCTTTCGATTACTCTTGCCCAGCTCGTTGTTTTAACGTGCCCATGCCGTCCTGGCATTCAGTGCACCGTGAAGTCAACTGCAAAAGTCCAGCAGCTGCTGACTCCCAAACACAAGGCGCTGGCTATGTTCTTGCTTCTCGACAACTCAACGCAGCCCTTCATTTCTGCAGTTGCCATCGAGGTCTCTGCATGTGGGAGCCTCAGAGGACGAGCAGGAGTTTCCCAGGAGGGGCTGCAGCAGGACGAATTCAAAACTCAGGAAAATTGTCCTGGAACACCTTCCATAAGGATGCTAGAATGGAATTGAAGAGGCAGGCGAGCGGCCGCCACGGTCCTCTAGCAGTCCTTAGGGTGCGCGCAGAAGCCCGGTGCTCTGCGGCTGCGTTCTTCGCCCTCGTACAAGCTACCGCTCTGTCCGGCTCCCGGAGCAGGAGAAGCGGCTGCTTCGCGCACACAACAGCCGTACGCTCCGAAGAGCTACTTCAGCCGAAAGACGCCGGCGACCGGCGCTTGGCTTCGGACAGCTCCGGAGAGCCGGAGTGTGCGTCTGCACTAGACTGCATGATAGCGAAAAGCTTTGGCAGTGTGTCTCGCAAGGAGATAGCTTAGGAGCGCAGCGCACTTACGCCTCCCTTGTCCAGAAACACGATTTTACTGCACACTCCTAAAACACTGCTCTTTCCAGGGCAATAGATAAGCTGCTTTCTGACGGCCGTGATCTTTAGATTACTCTTGCCCAGCTCGTTGTTTTAACGTGCACATGCCGTCCTGGCATTCAGTGCACAGTGAAAGCAATCGCAAAACTCCAGCAGCTGCTGACTCCCAAACACAAGGCGCTGGCTATGTTCTTGCTTCTCGACAACTCAACGCAGCCCTTCATTTCTGCAGTTGCCATCGAGGTCTCTGCATGTGGGAGCCTCAGAGGACGAGCACGAGTTTCCCAGGAGGGGCTGCATCAGGACGAATTCAAAACTCAGGAAAATTGTCCTGGAACACCTTCCATAAGGATGCTAGAATGGAATTGAAGAGGCAGGCGAGCGGCCACCAGGGTCCTCTAGCAGTCCTTAGGGTGCGCGCAGAAGCCCGGTGCTCTGCGGCTGCGTTCTTCGCCCTCGTACAAGCTACCGCTCTGTCCGGCTCCCGGAGCAGGAGAAGCGGCTGCTTCGCGCACACAACAGCCGTACGCTCCGAAGCGCTGCTTCAGCCGAAAGACGCTGGCGACCGGCGCTTGGCTTCGGACAGCTCCGGAGAGCCGGAGTGTGCGTCTGCATTAGACTGCATGATAACGAAAAGCTTGGGCAGTGTGTCTCGCAGGGAGATAGCTTAGGAGCGCAGCGCACTTATGCCTCCCTTGTCCAGAAACACGATTTTACTGCACACTCCAAAAACACTGCTCTTTCCAGGGCAAGATGCCAGATGATCTCTGTTGCCCGTGCTTCCTTCCTGCTCTTGCCCAGCTCGTTGTTTTAACGTGCACATTCCGTCCAGGCATTCAGTGCACAGTGAAGTCAACTGCAAAACTCCAAGTGCTGCTGACTCCCAAACACAAGGCGCTGGCTATGTTCTTGCTTCTCGACAACTCAACGCAGCCCTTCATTTCTGCAGTTGCCATCGAGGTCTCTGCAAGTGGGAGCCTCAGAGGACGAGCACGAGTTTCCCAGGAGGGGCTGCATCAGGACGAATTCAAAACTCAGGAAAATTGTCCTGGAACACCTTCCATAAGGATGCTAGAATGGAATTGAAGAGGCAGGCGAGCGGCCACCAGGGTCCTCTAGCAGTCCTTAGGGTGCGCGCAGAAGCCCGGTGCTCTGCGGCTGCGTTCTTCGCCCTCGTACAAGCTACCGCTCTGTCCGGCTCCCGGAGCAGGAGAATCGGCTGCTTCGCGCACACAACAGCCGTACGCTCCGAAGAGCTGCTTCAGCCGAAAGACGCCGGCCACCGGCGCTTGGCTTCGGACAGCTCCGGAGAGCCGGAGTGTGCGTCTGCACTAGACTGCATGATAGCGAAAAGCTTTGGCAGTGTGTCTCGCAGGGAGATAGCTTAGGAGCGCAGCGCACTTATGCCTCCCTTGTCCAGAAACACGATTTTACTGCACTCTCCAAAAACACTGCCCTTTCCAGGGCAATATATAAGCTGCTTTCTGACGGCCGTGATCTTTAGATTACTCTTGCCCAGCTCGTTGTTTTAACGTGCCCATGCCGTCCTGGCATTCAGTGCACCGTGAAGTCAACTGCAAAACTCCAGCAGCTGCTGACTCCCAAACACAAGGCGCTGGCTATGTTCTTGCTTCTCGACAACTCAACGCAGCCCTTCATTTCTGCAGTTGCCATCGAGTTCTCTGCATGTCGGAGACTCAGAGGACGAGCACGAGTTTCCCAGGAGGGGCTGCATCAGGACGAATTCAAAACTCAGGAAAATTGTCCTGGAACACCTTCCATAAGGATGCTAGAATGGAATTGAAGAGGCAGGCGAGTGGCCACCAGGGTCCTCTAGCAGTCCTTAGGGTGCGCGCAGAAGCCCGGTGCTCTGCGGCTTCGTTCTTCGCCCTCGTACAAGCTACCGCTCTGTCCGGCTCCCGGAGCAGGAGAAGCGGCTGCTTCGCGCACACAACAGCCGTACGCTCCGAAGTGCTGCTTCAGCCGAAAGACGCTGGCGACCGGCGCTTGGCTTCGGACAGCTCCGGAGAGCCGGAGTGTGCGTCTGCACTAGACTGCATGATAGCGAAAAGCTTTGGCAGTGTGTCTCGCAAGGAGATAGCTTAGGAGCGCAGCGCACTTATGCCTCCCTTGTCCAGAAACACGATTTTACTGCACACTCCAAAAACACTGCTCTTTCCAGGGCAAGATGCCAGATGCTCTGTTGCCCGTGCTTCCTTCCTGCTCTTGCCCAGCTCGTTGTTTTAACGTGCACATGCCGTCCAGGCATTCAGTGCACAGTGAAGTCAACTGCAAAACTCCAAGTGCTGCTGACTCCCAAACACAAGGCGCTGGCTATGTTCTTGCTTCTCAACAACTCAACGCAGCCCTTCATTTCTGCAGTTGCCATCGAGGTCTTTGCACTAGGAGACTCAGAGGACGAGCACGAATTTCCCAGGAGGGGCTGCATCAGGACGAATTCAAAACTCAGGAAAATTGTCCTGGAACACCTTCCATGAGGATGCTAGAATGGAATTGAAGAGGCAGGCGAGCGGCCACCAGGGTCCTCTAGCAGTCCTTAGGGTGCGCGCAGAAGCCCGGTGCTCTGCGGCTTCGTTCTTCGCCCTCCTACAAGCTACCGCTCTGTCCGGCTCCCGGAGCAGGAGAAGCGGCTGCTTCGCGCACACAACAGCCGTACGCTCCGAAGCGCTGCTTCAGCCGAAAGACGCCGGCGACCGGCGCTTGGCTTCGGACAGCTCCGGAGAGCAGGAGTGTGCGTCTGCACCAGACTGCATGATAGCGAAAAGCTTTGGCAGTGTGTCTCGCAGGGAGATAGCTAAGGAGCGCAGCGCACTTATGCCTCCCTTGTCCAGAAACACGATTTTACTGCACACTCCTAAAACACTGCTCTTTCCAGGGCAATATATAAGCTGCTTTCTGACGGCCGTGATCTTTAGATTACTCTTGCCCAGCTCGTTGTTTTAACGTGAACATGCCGTCCTGGCATTCAGTGCACAGTGAAAGCAATCGCAAAAGTCCAGCAGCTGCTGACTCCCAAACACAAGGCGCTGGCTATGTTCTTGCTTCTCGACAACTCAACGCAGCCCTTCATTTCTGCAGTTGCCATCGAGTTCTCTGCATGTCGGAGACTCAGAGGACGAGCACGAGTTTCCCAGGAGGGGCTGCATCAGGACGAATTCAAAACTCAGGAAAATTGTCCTGGAACACCTTCCATAAGGATGCTAGAATGGAATTGAAGAGGCAGGCGAGCGGCCACCAGGGTCCTCTAGCAGTCCTTAGGGTGCGCGCAGAAGCCCGGTGCTCTGCGGCTTCGTTCTTCGCCCTCGTACAAGCTACCGCTCTGTCCGGCTCCCGGAGCAGGAGAAGCGGCTGCTTCGCGCACACAACAGCCGTACGCTCCGAAGCGCCGCTTCAGCCGAAAGACGCCGGCCACCGGCGCTTGGCTTCGGACAGCTCCGGAGAGCCGGAGTGTGCGTCTGCACTAGACTGCATGATAGCGAAAAGCTTTGGCAGTGTGTCTCGCAAGGAGATAGCTTAGGAGCGCAGCGCACTTATGCCTCCCTTGTCCAGAAACACGATTTTACTGCACACTCCAAAAACACTGCTCTTTCCAGGGCAAGATGCCAGATGATCTCTGTTGCCCGTGCTTCCTTCCTGCTCTTGCCCAGCTCGTTGTTTTAACGTGCACATTCCGTCCAGGCATTCAGTGCACAGTGAAGTCAACTGCAAAACTCCAAGTGCTGCTGACTCCCAAACACAAGGCGCTGGCTATGTTCTTGCTTCTCGACAACTCAACGCAGCCCTTCATTTCTGCAGTTGCCATCGAGGTCTCTGCATGTGGGAGCCTCAGAGGACGAGCAGGAGTTTCCCAGGAGGGGCTGCATCAGGACGAATTCAAAACTCAGGAAAATTGTCCTGGAACACCTTCCATAAGGATGCTAGAATGGAATTGAAGAGGCAGGCGAGCGGCCACCAGGGTCCTCTAGCAGTCCTTAGGGTGCGCGCAGAAGCCCGGTGCTCTGCGGCTTCGTTCTTCGCCCTCGTACAAGCTACCGCTCTGTCCGGCTCCCGGAGCAGGAGAATCGGCTGCTTCGCGCACACAACAGCCGTACGCTCCGAAGAGCTGCTTGAGCCGAAAGACGCCGGCCACCGGCGCTTGGCTTCGGACAGCTCCGGAGAGCCGGAGTGTGCGTCTGCACTAGACTGCATGATAGCGAAAAGCTTTGGCAGTGTGTCTCGCAGGGAGATAGCTTAGGAGCGCAGCGCACTTATGCCTCCCTTGTCCAGAAACACGATTTTACTGCACTCTCCAAAAACACTGCCCTTTCCAGGGCAATATATAAGCTGCTTTCTGACGGCCGTGATCTTTCGATTACTCTTGCCCAGCTCGTTGTTTTAACGTGCCCATGCCGTCCTGGCATTCAGTGCACCGTGAAGTCAACTGCAAAACTCCAGCAGCTGCTGACTCCCAAACACAAGGCGCTGGCTATGTTCTTGCTTCTCGACAACTCAACGCAGCCCTTCATTTCTGCAGTTGCCATCGAGGTCTCTGCATGTGGGAGCCTCAGAGGACGAGCAGGAGTTTCCCAGGAGGGGCTGCATCAGGACGAATTCAAAACTCAGGAAAATTGTCCTGGAACACCTTCCATAAGGATGCTAGAATGGAATTGAAGAGGCAGGCGAGCGGCCGCCACGGTCCTCTAGCAGTCCTTAGGGTGCGCGCAGAAGCCCGGTGCTCTGCGGCTGCGTTCTTCGCCCTCGTACAAGCTACCGCTCTGTCCGGCTCCCGGAGCAGGAGAAGCGGCTGCTTCGCGCACACAACAGCCGTACGCTCCGAAGAGCTACTTCAGCCGAAAGACGCCGGCGACCGGCGCTTGGCTTCGGACAGCTCCGGAGAGCCGGAGTGTGCGTCTGCACTAGACTGCATGATAGCGAAAAGCTTTGGCAGTGTGTCTCGCAGGGAGATAGCTTAGGAGCGCAGCGCACTTACGCCTCCCTTGTCCAGAAACACGATTTTACTGCACACTCCTAAAACACTGCTCTTTCCAGGGCAATAGATAAGCTGCTTTCTGACGGCCGTGATCTTTAGATTACTCTTGCCCAGCTCGTTGTTGTAACGTGCACATGCCGTCCTGGCATTCAGTGCACAGTGAAAGCAATCGCAAAACTCCAGCAGCTGCTGACTCCCAAACACAAGGCGCTGGCTATGTTCTTGCTTCTCGACAACTCAACGCAGCCCTTCATTTCTGCAGTTGCCATCGAGGTCTCTGCATGTGGGAGCCTCAGAGGACGAGCACGAGTTTCCCAGGAGGGGCTGCATCAGGACGAATTCAAAACTCAGGAAAATTGTCCTGGAACACCTTCCATAAGGATGCTAGAATGGAATTGAAGAGGCAGGCGAGCGGCCACCAGGGTCCTCTAGCAGTCCTTAGGGTGCGCGCAGAAGCCCGGTGCTCTGCGGCTGCGTTCTTCGCCCTCGTACAAGCTACCGCTCTGTCCGGCTCCCGGAGCAGGAGAAGCGGCTGCTTCGCGCACACAACAGCCGTACGCTCCGAAGCGCTGCTTCAGCCGAAAGACGCCGGCGACCGGCGCTTGGCTTCGGACAGCTCCGGAGAGCCGGAGTGTGCGTCTGCATTAGACTGCATGATAACGAAAAGCTTGGGCAGTGTGTCTAGCAGGGAGATAGCTTAGGAGCGCAGCGCACTTATGCCTCCCTTGTCCAGAAACACGATTTTACTGCACACTCCAAAAACACTGCTCTTTCCAGGGCAAGATGCCAGATGATCTCTGTTGCCCGTGCTTCCTTCCTGCTCTTGCCCAGCTCGTTGTTTTAACGTGCACATTCCGTCCAGGCATTCAGTGCACAGTGAAGTCAACTGCAAAACTCCAAGTGCTGCTGACTCCCAAACACAAGGCGCTGGCTATGTTCTTGCTTCTCGACAACTCAACGCAGCCCTTCATTTCTGCAGTTGCCATCGAGGTCTCTGCAAGTGGGAGCCTCAGAGGACGAGCACGAGTTTCCCAGGAGGGGCTGCATCAGGACGAATTCAAAACTCAGGAAAATTGTCCTGGAACACCTTCCATAAGGATGCTAGAATGGAATTGAAGAGGCAGGCGAGCGGCCACCAGGGTCCTCTAGCAGTCCTTAGGGTGCGCGCAGAAGCCCGGTGCTCTGCGGCTGCGTTCTTCGCCCTCGTACAAGCTACCGCTCTGTCCGGCTCCCGGAGCAGGAGAATCGGCTGCTTCGCGCACACAACAGCCGTACGCTCCGAAGAGCTGCTTCAGCCGAAAGACGCCGGCCACCGGCGCTTGGCTTCGGACAGCTCCGGAGAGCCGGAGTGTGCGTCTGCACTAGACTGCATGATAGCGAAAAGCTTTGGCAGTGTGTCTCGCAGGGAGATAGCTTAGGAGCGCAGCGCACTTATGCCTCCCTTGTCCAGAAACACGATTTTACTGCACTCTCCAAAAACACTGCCCTTTCCAGGGCAATATATAAGCTGCTTTCTGACGGCCGTGATCTTTAGATTACTCTTGCCCAGCTCGTTGTTTTAACGTGCCCATGCCGTCCTGGCATTCAGTGCACCGTGAAGTCAACTGCAAAACTCCAGCAGCTGCTGACTCCCAAACACAAGGCGCTGGCTATGTTCTTGCTTCTCGACAACTCAACGCAGCCCTTCATTTCTGCAGTTGCCATCGAGTTCTCTGCATGTCGGAGACTCAGAGGACGAGCACGAGTTTCCCAGGAGGGGCTGCATCAGGACGAATTCAAAACTCAGGAAAATTGTCCTGGAACACCTTCCATAAGGATGCTAGAATGGAATTGAAGAGGCAGGCGAGCGGCCACCAGGGTCCTCTAGCAGTCCTTAGGGTGCGCGCAGAAGCCCGGTGCTCTGCGGCTTCGTTCTTCGCCCTCCTACAAGCTACCGCTCTGTCCGGCTCCCGGAGCAGGAGAAGCGGCTGCTTCGCGCACACAACAGCCGTACGCTCCGAAGTGCTGCTTCAGCCGAAAGACGCTGGCGACCGGCGCTTGGCTTCGGACAGCTCCGGAGAGCCGGAGTGTGCGTCTGCACTAGACTGCATGATAGCGAAAAGCTTTGGCAGTGTGTCTCGCAGGGAGATAGCTTAGGAGCGCAGCGCACTTATGCCTCCCTTGTCCAGAAACACGATTTTACTGCACACTCCAAAAACACTGCTCTTTCCAGGGCAAGATGCCAGATGCTCTCTGTTGCCCGTGCTTCCTTCCTGCTCTTGCCCAGCTCGTTGTTTTAACGTGCACATGCCGTCCAGGCATTCAGTGCACAGTGAAGTCAACTGCAAAACTCCAAGTGCTGCTGACTCCCAAACACAAGGCGCTGGCTATGTTCTTGCTTCTCAACAACTCAACGCAGCCCTTCATTTCTGCAGTTGCCATCGAGGTCTTTGCACTAGGAGACTCAGAGGACGAGCACGAATTTCCCAGGAGGGGCTGCAGCAGGACGAATTCAAAACTCAGGAAAATTGTCCTGGAACACCTTCCATGAGGATGCTAGAATGGAATTGAAGAGGCAGGCGAGCGGCCACCAGGGTCCTCTAGCAGTCCTTAGGGTGCGCGCAGAAGCCCGGTGCTCTGCGGCTTCGTTCTTCGCCCTCCTACAAGCTACCGCTCTGTCCGGCTCCCGGAGCAGGAGAAGCGGCTGCTTCGCGCACACAACAGCCGTACGCTCCGAAGCGCTGCTTCAGCCGAAAGACGCCGGCGACCGGCGCTTGGCTTCGGACAGCTCCGGAGAGCAGGAGTGTGCGTCTGCACCAGACTGCATGATAGCGAAAAGCTTTGGCAGTGTGTCTCGCAGGGAGATAGCTAAGGAGCGCAGCGCACTTATGCCTCCCTTGTCCAGAAACACGATTTTACTGCACACTCCTAAAACACTGCTCTTTCCAGGGCAATATATAAGCTGCTTTCTGACGGCCGTGATCTTTAGATTACTCTTGCCCAGCTCGTTGTTTTAACGTGAACATGCCGTCCTGGCATTCAGTGCACAGTGAAAGCAATCGCAAAAGTCCAGCAGCTGCTGACTCCCAAACACAAGGCGCTGGCTATGTTCTTGCTTCTCGACAACTCAACGCAGCCCTTCATTTCTGCAGTTGCCATCGAGTTCTCTGCATGTCGGAGACTCAGAGGACGAGCACGAGTTTCCCAGGAGGGGCTGCATCAGGACGAATTCAAAACTCAGGAAAATTGTCCTGGAACACCTTCCATAAGGATGCTAGAATGGAATTGAAGAGGCAGGCGAGCGGCCACCAGGGTCCTCTAGCAGTCCTTAGGGTGCGCGCAGAAGCCCGGTGCTCTGCGGCTTCGTTCTTCGCCCTCGTACAAGCTACCGCTCTGTCCGGCTCCCGGAGCAGGAGAATCGGCTGCTTCGCGCACACAACAGCCGTACGCTCCGAAGAGCTGCTTCAGCCGAAAGACGCCGGCCACCGGCGCTTGGCTTCGGACAGCTCCGGAGAGCCGGAGTGTGCGTCTGCACTAGACTGCATGATAGCGAAAAGCTTTGGCAGTGTGTCTCGCAGGGAGATAGCTTAGGAGCGCAGCGCACTTACGCCTCCCTTGTCCAGAAACACGATTTTACTGCACACTCCTAAAACACTGCTCTTTCCAGGGCAAGATGCCAGATGCTCTCTGTTGCCCGTGCTTCCTTCCTGCTCTTGCCCAGCTCGTTGTTTTAACGTGCACATTCCGTCCAGGCATTCAGTGCACCGTGAAGTCAACTGCAAAACTCCAAGTGCTGCTGACTCCCAAACACAAGGCGCTGGCTATGTTCTTGCTTCTCGACAACTCAACGCAGCCCTTCATTTCTGCAGTTGCCATCGAGGTCTCTGCATGTGGGAGCCTCAGAGGACGAGCACGAGTTTCCCAGGAGGGGCTGCATCAGGACGAATTCAAAACTCAGGAAAATTGTCCTGGAACACCTTCCATAAGGATGCTAGAATGGAATTGAAGAGGCAGGCGAGCGGCCGCCACGGTCCTCTAGCAGTCCTTAGGGTGCGCGCAGAAGCCCGGTGCTCTGCGGCTGCGTTCTTCGCCCTCGTACAAGCTACCGCTCTGTCCGGCTCCCGGAGCAGGAGAAGCGGCTGCTTCGCGCACACAACAGCCGTACGCTCCGAAGCGCTACTTCAGCCGAAAGACGCCGGCGACCGGCGCTTGGCTTCGGACAGCTCCGGAGAGCCGGAGTGTGCGTCTGCACTAGACTGCATGATAGCGAAAAGCTTTGGCAGTGTGTCTCGCAGGGAGATAGCTTAGGAGCGCAGCGCACTTACGCCTCCCTTGTCCAGAAACACGATTTTACTGCACACTCCTAAAACACTGCTCTTTCCAGGGCAATATATAAGCTGCTTTCTGACGGCCGTGATCTTTAGATTACTCTTGCCCAGCTCGTTGTTGTAACGTGCACATGCCGTCCTGGCATTCAGTGCACAGTGAAAGCAATCGCAAAACTCCAGCAGCTGCTGACTCCCAAACACAAGGCGCTGGCTATGTTCTTGCTTCTCGACAACTCAACGCAGCCCTTCATTTCTGCAGTTGCCATCGAGTTCTCTGCATGTCGGAGACTCAGAGGACGAGCACGAGTTTCCCAGGAGGGGCTGCATCAGGACGAATTCAAAACTCAGGAAAATTGTCCTGGAACACCTTCCATAAGGATGCTAGAATGGAATTGAAGAGGCAGGCGAGCGGCCACCAGGGTCCTCTAGCAGTCCTTAGGGTGCGCGCAGAAGCCCGGTGCTCTGCGGCTTCGTTCTTCGCCCTCCTACAAGCTACCGCTCTGTCCGGCTCCCGGAGCAGGAGAAGCGGCTGCTTCGCGCACACAACAGCCGTACGCTCCGAAGTGCTGCTTCAGCCGAAAGACGCTGGCGACCGGCGCTTGGCTTCGGACAGCTCCGGAGAGCCGGAGTGTGCGTCTGCACTAGACTGCATGATAGCGAAAAGCTTTGGCAGTGTGTCTCGCAAGGAGATAGCTTAGGAGCGCAGCGCACTTATGCCTCCCTTGTCCAGAAACACGATTTTACTGCACACTCCAAAAACACTGCTCTTTCCAGGGCAAGATGCCAGATGCTCTCTGTTGCCCGTGCTTCCTTCCTGCTCTTGCCCAGCTCGTTGTTTTAACGTGCACATGCCGTCCAGGCATTCAGTGCACAGTGAAGTCAACTGCAAAACTCCAAGTGCTGCTGACTCCCAAACACAAGGCGCTGGCTATGTTCTTGCTTCTCAACAACTCAACGCAGCCCTTCATTTCTGCAGTTGCCATCGAGGTCTTTGCACTAGGAGACTCAGAGGACGAGCACGAATTTCCCAGGAGGGGCTGCAGCAGGACGAATTCAAAACTCAGGAAAATTGTCCTGGAACACCTTCCATGAGGATGCTAGAATGGAATTGAAGAGGCAGGCGAGCGGCCACCAGGGTCCTCTAGCAGTCCTTAGGGTGCGCGCAGAAGCCCGGTGCTCTGCGGCTTCGTTCTTCGCCCTCCTACAAGCTACCGCTCTGTCCGGCTCCCGGAGCAGGAGAAGCGGCTGCTTCGCGCACACAACAGCCGTACGCTCCGAAGCGCTGCTTCAGCCGAAAGACGCCGGCGACCGGCGCTTGGCTTCGGACAGCTCCGGAGAGCAGGAGTGTGCGTCTGCACCAGACTGCATGATAGCGAAAAGCTTTGGCAGTGTGTCTCGCAGGGAGATAGCTAAGGAGCGCAGCGCACTTATGCCTCCCTTGTCCAGAAACACGATTTTACTGCACACTCCTAAAACACTGCTCTTTCCAGGGCAATATATAAGCTGCTTTCTGACGGCCGTGATCTTTAGATTACTCTTGCCCAGCTCGTTGTTTTAACGTGAACATGCCGTCCTGGCATTCAGTGCACAGTGAAAGCAATCGCAAAAGTCCAGCAGCTGCTGACTCCCAAACACAAGGCGCTGGCTATGTTCTTGCTTCTCGACAACTCAACGCAGCCCTTCATTTCTGCAGTTGCCATCGAGTTCTCTGCATGTCGGAGACTCAGAGGACGAGCACGAGTTTCCCAGGAGGGGCTGCATCAGGACGAATTCAAAACTCAGGAAAATTGTCCTGGAACACCTTCCATAAGGATGCTAGAATGGAATTGAAGAGGCAGGCGAGCGGCCACCAGGGTCCTCTAGCAGTCCTTAGGGTGCGCGCAGAAGCCCGGTGCTCTGCGGCTTCGTTCTTCGCCCTCGTACAAGCTACCGCTCTGTCCGGCTCCCGGAGCAGGAGAATCGGCTGCTTCGCGCACACAACAGCCGTACGCTCCGAAGAGCTGCTTCAGCCGAAAGACGCCGGCCACCGGCGCTTGGCTTCGGACAGCTCCGGAGAGCCGGAGTGTGCGTCTGCACTAGACTGCATGATAGCGAAAAGCTTTGGCAGTGTGTCTCGCAGGGAGATAGCTTAGGAGCGCAGCGCACTTACGCCTCCCTTGTCCAGAAACACGATTTTACTGCACACTCCTAAAACACTGCTCTTTCCAGGGCAAGATGCCAGATGCTCTCTGTTGCCCGTGCTTCCTTCCTGCTTTTGCCCAGCTCGTTGTTTTAACGTGCACATTCCGTCCAGGCATTCAGTGCACCGTGAAGTCAACTGCAAAACTCCAAGTGCTGCTGACTCCCAAACACAAGGCGCTGGCTATGTTCTTGCTTCTCGACAACTCAACGCAGCCCTTCATTTCTGCAGTTGCCATCGAGGTCTCTGCATGTGGGAGCCTCAGAGGACGAGCACGAGTTTCCCAGGAGGGGCTGCATCAGGACGAATTCAAAACTCAGGAAAATTGTCCTGGAACACCTTCCATAAGGATGCTAGAATGGAATTGAAGAGGCAGGCGAGCGGCCGCCACGGTCCTCTAGCAGTCCTTAGGGTGCGCGCAGAAGCCCGGTGCTCTGCGGCTGCGTTCTTCGCCCTCGTACAAGCTACCGCTCTGTCCGGCTCCCGGAGCAGGAGAAGCGGCTGCTTCGCGCACACAACAGCCGTACGCTCCGAAGCGCTACTTCAGCCGAAAGACGCCGGCGACCGGCGCTTGGCTTCGGACAGCTCCGGAGAGCCGGAGTGTGCGTCTGCACTAGACTGCATGATAGCGAAAAGCTTTGGCAGTGTGTCTCGCAGGGAGATAGCTTAGGAGCGCAGCGCACTTACGCCTCCCTTGTCCAGAAACACGATTTTACTGCACACTCCTAAAACACTGCTCTTTCCAGGGCAATATATAAGCTGCTTTCTGACGGCCGTGATCTTTAGATTACTCTTGCCCAGCTCGTTGTTGTAACGTGCACATGCCGTCCTGGCATTCAGTGCACAGTGAAAGCAATCGCAAAACTCCAGCAGCTGCTGACTCCCAAACACAAGGCGCTGGCTATGTTCTTGCTTCTCGACAACTCAACGCAGCCCTTCATTTCTGCAGTTGCCATCGAGTTCTCTGCATGTGGGAGCCTCAGAGGACGAGCACGAGTTTCCCAGGAGGGGCTGCATCAGGACGAATTCAAAACTCAGGAAAATTGTCCTGGAACACCTTCCATAAGGATGCTAGAATGGAATTGAAGAGGCAGGCGAGCGGCCACCAGGGTCCTCTAGCAGTCCTTAGGGTGCGCGCAGAAGCCCGGTGCTCTGCGGCTTCGTTCTTCGCCCTCGTACAAGCTACCGCTCTGTCCGGCTCCCGGAGCAGGAGAAGCGGCTGCTTCGCGCACACAACAGCCGTACGCTCCGAAGCGCTGCTTCAGCCGAAAGACGCCGGCGACCGGCGCTTGGCTTCGGACAGCTCCGGAGAGCCGGAGTGTGCGTCTGCACTAGACTGCATGATAGCGAAAAGCTTTGGCAGTGTGTCTCGCAAGGAGATAGCTTAGGAGCGCAGCGCACTTATGCCTCCCTTGTCCAGAAACACGATTTTACTGCACACTCCAAAAACACTGCTCTTTCCAGGGCAAGATGCCAGATGATCTCTGTTGCCCGTGCTTCCTTCCTGCTCTTGCCCAGCTCGTTGTTTTAACGTGCACATTCCGTCCAGGCATTCAGTGCACAGTGAAGTCAACTGCAAAACTCCAAGTGCTGCTGACTCCCAAACACAAGGCGCTGGCTATGTTCTTGCTTCTCGACAACTCAACGCAGCCCTTCATTTCTGCAGTTGCCATCGAGGTCTCTGCAAGTGGGAGCCTCAGAGGACGAGCACGAGTTTCCCAGGAGGGGCTGCAGCAGGACGAATTCAAAACTCAGGAAAATTGTCCTGGAACACCTTCCATAAGGATGCTAGAATGGAATTGAAGAGGCAGGCGAGCGGCCACCAGGGTCCTCTAGCAGTCCTTAGGGTGCGCGCAGAAGCCCGGTGCTCTGCGGCTGCGTTCTTCGCCCTCGTACAAGCTACCGCTCTGTCCGGCTCCCGGAGCAGGAGAATCGGCTGCTTCGCGCACACAACAGCCGTACGCTCCGAAGAGCTGCTTCAGCCGAAAGACGCCGGCCACCGGCGCTTGGCTTCGGACAGCTCCGGAGAGCCGGAGTGTGCGTCTGCACTAGACTGCATGATAGCGAAAAGCTTTGGCAGTGTGTCTCGCAGGGAGATAGCTTAGGAGCGCAGCGCACTTATGCCTCCCTTGTCCAGAAACACGATTTTACTGCACTCTCCAAAAACACTGCCCTTTCCAGGGCAATATATAAGCTGCTTTCTGACGGCCGTGATCTTTAGATTACTCTTGCCCAGCTCGTTGTTTTAACGTGCCCATGCCGTCCTGGCATTCAGTGCACCGTGAAGTCAACTGCAAAACTCCAGCAGCTGCTGACTCCCAAACACAAGGCGCTGGCTATGTTCTTGCTTCTCGACAACTCAACGCAGCCCTTCATTTCTGCAGTTGCCATCGAGTTCTCTGCATGTCGGAGACTCAGAGGACGAGCACGAGTTTCCCAGGAGGGGCTGCATCAGGACGAATTCAAAACTCAGGAAAATTGTCCTGGAACACCTTCCATAAGGATGCTAGAATGGAATTGAAGAGGCAGGCGAGCGGCCACCAGGGTCCTCTAGCAGTCCTTAGGGTGCGCGCAGAAGCCCGGTGCTCTGCGGCTTCGTTCTTCGCCCTCGTACAAGCTACCGCTCTGTCCGGCTCCCGGAGCAGGAGAAGCGGCTGCTTCGCGCACACAACAGCCGTACGCTCCGAAGTGCTGCTTCAGCCGAAAGACGCTGGCGACCGGCGCTTGGCTTCGGACAGCTCCGGAGAGCCGGAGTGTGCGTCTGCACTAGACTGCATGATAGCGAAAAGCTTTGGCAGTGTGTCTCGCAAGGAGATAGCTTAGGAGCGCAGCGCACTTATGCCTCCCTTGTCCAGAAACACGATTTTACTGCACACTCCAAAAACACTGCTCTTTCCAGGGCAAGATGCCAGATGATCTCTGTTGCCCGTGCTTCCTTCCTGCTCTTGCCCAGCTCGTTGTTTTAACGTGCACATTCCGTCCAGGCATTCAGTGCACAGTGAAGTCAACTGCAAAACTCCAAGTGCTGCTGACTCCCAAACACAAGGCGCTGGCTATGTTCTTGCTTCTCGACAACTCAACGCAGCCCTTCATTTCTGCAGTTGCCATCGAGGTCTCTGCAAGTGGGAGCCTCAGAGGACGAGCACGAGTTTCCCAGGAGGGGCTGCAGCAGGACGAATTCAAAACTCAGGAAAATTGTCCTGGAACACCTTCCATAAGGATGCTAGAATGGAATTGAAGAGGCAGGCGAGCGGCCACCAGGGTCCTCTAGCAGTCCTTAGGGTGCGCGCAGAAGCCCGGTGCTCTGCGGCTGCGTTCTTCGCCCTCGTACAAGCTACCGCTCTGTCCGGCTCCCGGAGCAGGAGAATCGGCTGCTTCGCGCACACAACAGCCGTACGCTCCGAAGAGCTGCTTCAGCCGAAAGACGCCGGCCACCGGCGCTTGGCTTCGGACAGCTCCGGAGAGCCGGAGTGTGCGTCTGCACTAGACTGCATGATAGCGAAAAGCTTTGGCAGTGTGTCTCGCAGGGAGATAGCTTAGGAGCGCAGCGCACTTATGCCTCCCTTGTCCAGAAACACGATTTTACTGCACTCTCCAAAAACACTGCCCTTTCCAGGGCAATATATAAGCTGCTTTCTGACGGCCGTGATCTTTAGATTACTCTTGCCCAGCTCGTTGTTGTAACGTGCCCATGCCGTCCTGGCATTCAGTGCACCGTGAAGTCAACTGCAAAACTCCAGCAGCTGCTGACTCCCAAACACAAGGCGCTGGCTATGTTCTTGCTTCTCGACAACTCAACGCAGCCCTTCATTTCTGCAGTTGCCATCGAGGTCTCTGCATGTGGGAGCCTCAGAGGACGAGCAGGAGTTTCCCAGGTGGGGCTGCAGCAGGACGAATTCAAAACTCAGGAAAATTGTCCTGGAACACCTTCCATAAGGATGCTAGAATGGAATTGAAGAGGCAGGCGAGCGGCCGCCACGGTCCTCTAGCAGTCCTTAGGGTGCGCGCAGAAGCCCGGTGCTCTGCGGCTGCGTTCTTCGCCCTCGTACAAGCTACCGCTCTGTCCGGCTCCCGGAGCAGGAGAAGCGGCTGCTTCGCGCACACAACAGCCGTACGCTCCGAAGCGCTACTTCAGCCGAAAGACGCCGGCGACCGGCGCTTGGCTTCGGACAGCTCCGGAGAGCCGGAGTGTGCGTCTGCACTAGACTGCATGATAGCGAAAAGCTTTGGCAGTGTGTCTCGCAGGGAGATAGCTTAGGAGCGCAGCGCACTTACGCCTCCCTTGTCCAGAAACACGATTTTACTGCACACTCCTAAAACACTGCTCTTTCCAGGGCAATATATAAGCTGCTTTCTGACGGCCGTGATCTTTCGATTACTCTTGCCCAGCTCGTTGTTGTAACGTGCACATGCCGTCCTGGCATTCAGTGCACAGTGAAAGCAATCGCAAAACTCCAGCAGCTGCTGACTCCCAAACACAAGGCGCTGGCTATGTTCTTGCTTCTCGACAACTCAACGCAGCCCTTCATTTCTGCAGTTGCCATCGAGTTCTCTGCATGTGGGAGCCTCAGAGGACGAGCACGAGTTTCCCAGGAGGGGCTGCATCAGGACGAATTCAAAACTCAGGAAAATTGTCCTGGAACACCTTCCATAAGGATGCTAGAATGGAATTGAAGAGGCAGGCGAGCGGCCACCAGGGTCCTCTAGCAGTCCTTAGGGTGCGCGCAGAAGCCCGGTGCTCTGCGGCTTCGTTCTTCGCCCTCGTACAAGCTACCGCTCTGTCCGGCTCCCGGAGCAGGAGAAGCGGCTGCTTCGCGCACACAACAGCCGTACGCTCCGAAGCGCTGCTTCAGCCGAAAGACGCCGGCCACCGGCGCTTGGCTTCGGACAGCTCCGGAGAGCCGGAGTGTGCGTCTGCACTAGACTGCATGATAGCGAAAAGCTTTGGCAGTGTGTCTCGCAAGGAGATAGCTTAGGAGCGCAGCGCACTTATGCCTCCCTTGTCCAGAAACACGATTTTACTGCACACTCCAAAAACACTGCTCTTTCCAGGGCAAGATGCCAGATGATCTCTGTTGCCCGTGCTTCCTTCCTGCTCTTGCCCAGCTCGTTGTTTTAACGTGCACATTCCGTCCAGGCATTCAGTGCACAGTGAAGTCAACTGCAAAACTCCAAGTGCTGCTGACTCCCAAACACAAGGCGCTGGCTATGTTCTTGCTTCTCGACAACTCAACGCAGCCCTTCATTTCTGCAGTTGCCATCGAGGTCTCTGCAAGTGGGAGCCTCAGAGGACGAGCACGAGTTTCCCAGGAGGGGCTGCAGCAGGACGAATTCAAAACTCAGGAAAATTGTCCTGGAACACCTTCCATAAGGATGCTAGAATGGAATTGAAGAGGCAGGCGAGCGGCCACCAGGGTCCTCTAGCAGTCCTTAGGGTGCGCGCAGAAGCCCGGTGCTCTGCGGCTGCGTTCTTCGCCCTCGTACAAGCTACCGCTCTGTCCGGCTCCCGGAGCAGGAGAATCGGCTGCTTCGCGCACACAACAGCCGTACGCTCCGAAGAGCTGCTTCAGCCGAAAGACGCCGGCCACCGGCGCTTGGCTTCGGACAGCTCCGGAGAGCCGGAGTGTGCGTCTGCACTAGACTGCATGATAGCGAAAAGCTTTGGCAGTGTGTCTCGCAGGGAGATAGCTTAGGAGCGCAGCGCACTTATGCCTCCCTTGTCCAGAAACACGATTTTACTGCACTCTCCAAAAACACTGCCCTTTCCAGGGCAATATATAAGCTGCTTTCTGACGGCCGTGATCTTTAGATTACTCTTGCCCAGCTCGTTGTTTTAACGTGCCCATGCCGTCCTGGCATTCAGTGCACCGTGAAGTCAACTGCAAAACTCCAGCAGCTGCTGACTCCCAAACACAAGGCGCTGGCTATGTTCTTGCTTCTCGACAACTCAACGCAGCCCTTCATTTCTGCAGTTGCCATCGAGTTCTCTGCATGTCGGAGACTCAGAGGACGAGCACGAGTTTCCCAGGAGGGGCTGCATCAGGACGAATTCAAAACTCAGGAAAATTGTCCTGGAACACCTTCCATAAGGATGCTAGAATGGAATTGAAGAGGCAGGCGAGCGGCCACCAGGGTCCTCTAGCAGTCCTTAGGGTGCGCGCAGAAGCCCGGTGCTCTGCGGCTTCGTTCTTCGCCCTCCTACAAGCTACCGCTCTGTCCGGCTCCCGGAGCAGGAGAAGCGGCTGCTTCGCGCACACAACAGCCGTACGCTCCGAAGTGCTGCTTCAGCCGAAAGACGCTGGCGACCGGCGCTTGGCTTCGGACAGCTCCGGAGAGCCGGAGTGTGCGTCTGCACTAGACTGCATGATAGCGAAAAGCTTTGGCAGTGTGTCTCGCAAGGAGATAGCTTAGGAGCGCAGCGCACTTATGCCTCCCTTGTCCAGAAACACGATTTTACTGCACACTCCAAAAACACTGCTCTTTCCAGGGCAAGATGCCAGATGCTCTCTGTTGCCCGTGCTTCCTTCCTGCTCTTGCCCAGCTCGTTGTTTTAACGTGCACATGCCGTCCAGGCATTCAGTGCACAGTGAAGTCAACTGCAAAACTCCAAGTGCTGCTGACTCCCAAACACAAGGCGCTGGCTATGTTCTTGCTTCTCAACAACTCAACGCAGCCGTTCATTTCTGCAGTTGCCATCGAGGTCTTTGCACTAGGAGACTCAGAGGACGAGCACGAATTTCCCAGGAGGGGCTGCAGCAGGACGAATTCAAAACTCAGGAAAATTGTCCTGGAACACCTTCCATGAGGATGCTAGAATGGAATTGAAGAGGCAGGCGAGCGGCCACCAGGGTCCTCTAGCAGTCCTTAGGGTGCGCGCAGAAGCCCGGTGCTCTGCGGCTTCGTTCTTCGCCCTCCTACAAGCTACCGCTCTGTCCGGCTCCCGGAGCAGGAGAAGCGGCTGCTTCGCGCACACAACAGCCGTACGCTCCGAAGCGCTGCTTCAGCCGAAAGACGCCGGCGACCGGCGCTTGGCTTCGGACAGCTCCGGAGAGCAGGAGTGTGCGTCTGCACCAGACTGCATGATAGCGAAAAGCTTTGGCAGTGTGTCTCGCAGGGAGATAGCTAAGGAGCGCAGCGCACTTATGCCTCCCTTGTCCAGAAACACGATTTTACTGCACACTCCTAAAACACTGCTCTTTCCAGGGCAATATATAAGCTGCTTTCTGACGGCCGTGATCTTTAGATTACTCTTGCCCACCTCGTTGTTTTAACGTGAACATGCCGTCCTGGCATTCAGTGCACAGTGAAAGCAATCGCAAAAGTCCAGCAGCTGCTGACTCCCAAACACAAGGCGCTGGCTATGTTCTTGCTTCTCGACAACTCAACGCAGCCCTTCATTTCTGCAGTTGCCATCGAGTTCTCTGCATGTCGGAGACTCAGAGGACGAGCACGAATTTCCCAGGAGGGGCTGCATCAGGACGAATTCAAAACTCAGGAAAATTGTCCTGGAACACCTTCCATAAGGATGCTAGAATGGAATTGAAGAGGCAGGCGAGCGGCCACCAGGGTCCTCTAGCAGTCCTTAGGGTGCGCGCAGAAGCCCGGTGCTCTGCGGCTTCGTTCTTCGCCCTCGTACAAGCTACCGCTCTGTCCGGCTCCCGGAGCAGGAGAATCGGCTGCTTCGCGCACACAACAGCCGTACGCTCCGAAGAGCTGCTTCAGCCGAAAGACGCCGGCCACCGGCGCTTGGCTTCGGACAGCTCCGGAGAGCCGGAGTGTGCGTCTGCACTAGACTGCATGATAGCGAAAAGCTTTGGCAGTGTGTCTCGCAGGGAGATAGCTTAGGAGCGCAGCGCACTTACGCCTCCCTTGTCCAGAAACACGATTTTACTGCACACTCCTAAAACACTGCTCTTTCCAGGGCAAGATGCCAGATGCTCTCTGTTGCCCGTGCTTCCTTCCTGCTCTTGCCCAGCTCGTTGTTTTAACGTGCACATTCCGTCCAGGCATTCAGTGCACCGTGAAGTCAACTGCAAAACTCCAAGTGCTGCTGACTCCCAAACACAAGGCGCTGGCTATGTTCTTGCTTCTCGACAACTCAACGCAGCCCTTCATTTCTGCAGTTGCCATCGAGGTCTCTGCATGTGGGAGCCTCAGAGGACGAGCACGAGTTTCCCAGGAGGGGCTGCATCAGGACGAATTCAAAACTCAGGAAAATTGTCCTGGAACACCTTCCATAAGGATGCTAGAATGGAATTGAAGAGGCAGGCGAGCGGCCACCAGGGTCCTCTAGCAGTCCTTAGGGTGCGCGCAGAAGCCCGGTGCTCTGCGGCTTCGTTCTTCGCCCTCGTACAAGCTACCGCTCTGTCCGGCTCCCGGAGCAGGAGAAGCGGCTGCTTCGCGCACACAACAGCCGTACGCTCCGAAGTGCTGCTTCAGCCGAAAGACGCTGGCGACCGGCGCTTGGCTTCGGACAGCTCCGGAGAGCCGGAGTGTGCGTCTGCACTAGACTGCATGATAGCGAAAAGCTTTGGCAGTGTGTCTCGCAAGGAGATAGCTTAGGAGCGCAGCGCACTTATGCCTCCCTTGTCCAGAAACACGATTTTACTGCACACTCCAAAAACACTGCTCTTTCCAGGGCAAGATGCCAGATGATCTCTGTTGCCCGTGCTTCCTTCCTGCTCTTGCCCAGCTCGTTGTTTTAACGTGCACATTCCGTCCAGGCATTCAGTGCACAGTGAAGTCAACTGCAAAACTCCAAGTGCTGCTGACTCCCAAACACAAGGCGCTGGCTATGTTCTTGCTTCTCGACAACTCAACGCAGCCCTTCATTTCTGCAGTTGCCATCGAGGTCTCTGCAAGTGGGAGCCTCAGAGGACGAGCACGAGTTTCCCAGGAGGGGCTGCAGCAGGACGAATTCAAAACTCAGGAAAATTGTCCTGGAACACCTTCCATAAGGATGCTAGAATGGAATTGAAGAGGCAGGCGAGCGGCCACCAGGGTCCTCTAGCAGTCCTTAGGGTGCGCGCAGAAGCCCGGTGCTCTGCGGCTGCGTTCTTCGCCCTCGTACAAGCTACCGCTCTGTCCGGCTCCCGGAGCAGGAGAATCGGCTGCTTCGCGCACACAACAGCCGTACGCTCCGAAGAGCTGCTTCAGCCGAAAGACGCCGGCCACCGGCGCTTGGCTTCGGACAGCTCCGGAGAGCCGGAGTGTGCGTCTGCACTAGACTGCATGATAGCGAAAAGCTTTGGCAGTGTGTCTCGCAGGGAGATAGCTTAGGAGCGCAGCGCACTTATGCCTCCCTTGTCCAGAAACACGATTTTACTGCACTCTCCAAAAACACTGCCCTTTCCAGGGCAATATATAAGCTGCTTTCTGACGGCCGTGATCTTTAGATTACTCTTGCCCAGCTCGTTGTTTTAACGTGCCCATGCCGTCCTGGCATTCAGTGCACCGTGAAGTCAACTGCAAAACTCCAGCAGCTGCTGACTCCCAAACACAAGGCGCTGGCTATGTTCTTGCTTCTCGACAACTCAACGCAGCCCTTCATTTCTGCAGTTGCCATCGAGTTCTCTGCATGTCGGAGACTCAGAGGACGAGCACGAGTTTCCCAGGAGGGGCTGCATCAGGACGAATTCAAAACTCAGGAAAATTGTCCTGGAACACCTTCCATAAGGATGCTAGAATGGAATTGAAGAGGCAGGCGAGCGGCCACCAGGGTCCTCTAGCAGTCCTTAGGGTGCGCGCAGAAGCCCGGTGCTCTGCGGCTTCGTTCTTCGCCCTCCTACAAGCTACCGCTCTGTCCGGCTCCCGGAGCAGGAGAAGCGGCTGCTTCGCGCACACAACAGCCGTACGCTCCGAAGTGCTGCTTCAGCCGAAAGACGCTGGCGACCGGCGCTTGGCTTCGGACAGCTCCGGAGAGCCGGAGTGTGCGTCTGCACTAGACTGCATGATAGCGAAAAGCTTTGGCAGTGTGTCTCGCAAGGAGATAGCTTAGGAGCGCAGCGCACTTATGCCTCCCTTGTCCAGAAACACGATTTTACTGCACACTCCAAAAACACTGCTCTTTCCAGGGCAAGATGCCAGATGCTCTCTGTTGCCCGTGCTTCCTTCCTGCTCTTGCCCAGCTCGTTGTTTTAACGTGCACATGCCGTCCAGGCATTCAGTGCACAGTGAAGTCAACTGCAAAACTCCAAGTGCTGCTGACTCCCAAACACAAGGCGCTGGCTATGTTCTTGCTTCTCAACAACTCAACGCAGCCCTTCATTTCTGCAGTTGCCATCGAGGTCTTTGCACTAGGAGACTCAGAGGACGAGCACGAATTTCCCAGGAGGGGCTGCAGCAGGACGAATTCAAAACTCAGGAAAATTGTCCTGGAACACCTTCCATGAGGATGCTAGAATGGAATTGAAGAGGCAGGCGAGCGGCCACCAGGGTCCTCTAGCAGTCCTTAGGGTGCGCGCAGAAGCCCGGTGCTCTGCGGCTTCGTTCTTCGCCCTCCTACAAGCTACCGCTCTGTCCGGCTCCCGGAGCAGGAGAAGCGGCTGCTTCGCGCACACAACAGCCGTACGCTCCGAAGCGCTGCTTCAGCCGAAAGACGCCGGCGACCGGCGCTTGGCTTCGGACAGCTCCGGAGAGCAGGAGTGTGCGTCTGCACCAGACTGCATGATAGCGAAAAGCTTTGGCAGTGTGTCTCGCAGGGAGATAGCTAAGGAGCGCAGCGCACTTATGCCTCCCTTGTCCAGAAACACGATTTTACTGCACACTCCTAAAACACTGCTCTTTCCAGGGCAATATATAAGCTGCTTTCTGACGGCCGTGATCTTTAGATTACTCTTGCCCACCTCGTTGTTTTAACGTGAACATGCCGTCCTGGCATTCAGTGCACAGTGAAAGCAATCGCAAAAGTCCAGCAGCTGCTGACTCCCAAACACAAGGCGCTGGCTATGTTCTTGCTTCTCGACAACTCAACGCAGCCCTTCATTTCTGCAGTTGCCATCGAGTTCTCTGCATGTCGGAGACTCAGAGGACGAGCACGAATTTCCCAGGAGGGGCTGCATCAGGACGAATTCAAAACTCAGGAAAATTGTCCTGGAACACCTTCCATAAGGATGCTAGAATGGAATTGAAGAGGCAGGCGAGCGGCCACCAGGGTCCTCTAGCAGTCCTTAGGGTGCGCGCAGAAGCCCGGTGCTCTGCGGCTTCGTTCTTCGCCCTCGTACAAGCTACCGCTCTGTCCGGCTCCCGGAGCAGGAGAATCGGCTGCTTCGCGCACACAACAGCCGTACGCTCCGAAGAGCTGCTTCAGCCGAAAGACGCCGGCCACCGGCGCTTGGCTTCGGACAGCTCCGGAGAGCCGGAGTGTGCGTCTGCACTAGACTGCATGATAGCGAAAAGCTTTGGCAGTGTGTCTCGCAGGGAGATAGCTTAGGAGCGCAGCGCACTTACGCCTCCCTTGTCCAGAAACACGATTTTACTGCACACTCCTAAAACACTGCTCTTTCCAGGGCAAGATGCCAGATGCTCTCTGTTGCCCGTGCTTCCTTCCTGCTCTTGCCCAGCTCGTTGTTTTAACGTGCACATTCCGTCCAGGCATTCAGTGCACCGTGAAGTCAACTGCAAAACTCCAAGTGCTGCTGACTCCCAAACACAAGGCGCTGGCTATGTTCTTGCTTCTCGACAACTCAACGCAGCCCTTCATTTCTGCAGTTGCCATCGAGGTCTCTGCATGTGGGAGCCTCAGAGGACGAGCACGAGTTTCCCAGGAGGGGCTGCATCAGGACGAATTCAAAACTCAGGAAAATTGTCCTGGAACACCTTCCATAAGGATGCTAGAATGGAATTGAAGAGGCAGGCGAGCGGCCGCCACGGTCCTCTAGCAGTCCTTAGGGTGCGCGCAGAAGCCCGGTGCTCTGCGGCTGCGTTCTTCGCCCTCGTACAAGCTACCGCTCTGTCCGGCTCCCGGAGCAGGAGAAGCGGCTGCTTCGCGCACACAACAGCCGTACGCTCCGAAGCGCTACTTCAGCCGAAAGACGCCGGCGACCGGCGCTTGGCTTCGGACAGCTCCGGAGAGCCGGAGTGTGCGTCTGCACTAGACTGCATGATAGCGAAAAGCTTTGGCAGTGTGTCTCGCAGGGAGATAGCTTAGGAGCGCAGCGCACTTACGCCTCCCTTGTCCAGAAACACGATTTTACTGCACACTCCTAAAACACTGCTCTTTCCAGGGCAATATATAAGCTGCTTTCTGACGGCCGTGATCTTTAGATTACTCTTGCCCAGCTCGTTGTTTTAACGTGCCCATGCCGTCCTGGCATTCAGTGCACCGTGAAGTCAACTGCAAAACTCCAGCAGCTGCTGACTCCCAAACACAAGGCGCTGGCTATGTTCTTGCTTCTCGACAACTCAACGCAGCCCTTCATTTCTGCAGTTGCCATCGAGTTCTCTGCATGTCGGAGACTCAGAGGACGAGCACGAGTTTCCCAGGAGGGGCTGCATCAGGACGAATTCAAAACTCAGGAAAATTGTCCTGGAACACCTTCCATAAGGATGCTAGAATGGAATTGAAGAGGCAGGCGAGCGGCCACCAGGGTCCTCTAGCAGTCCTTAGGGTGCGCGCAGAAGCCCGGTGCTCTGCGGCTTCGTTCTTCGCCCTCGTACAAGCTACCGCTCTGTCCGGCTCCCGGAGCAGGAGAAGCGGCTGCTTCGCGCACACAACAGCCGTACGCTCCGAAGTGCTGCTTCAGCCGAAAGACGCTGGCGACCGGCGCTTGGCTTCGGACAGCTCCGGAGAGCCGGAGTGTGCGTCTGCACTAGACTGCATGATAGCGAAAAGCTTTGGCAGTGTGTCTCGCAAGGAGATAGCTTAGGAGCGCAGCGCACTTATGCCTCCCATGTCCAGAAACACGATTTTACTGCACACTCCAAAAACACTGCTCTTTCCAGGGCAAGATGCCAGATGCTCTCTGTTGCCCGTGCTTCCTTCCTGCTCTTGCCCAGCTCGTTGTTTTAACGTGCACATGCCGTCCAGGCATTCAGTGCACAGTGAAGTCAACTGCAAAACTCCAAGTGCTGCTGACTCCCAAACACAAGGCGCTGGCTATGTTCTTGCTTCTCAACAACTCAACGCAGCCCTTCATTTCTGCAGTTGCCATCGAGGTCTCTGCATGTCGGAGACTCAGAGGACGAGCACGAGTTTCCCAGGAGGGGCTGCATCAGGACGAATTCAAAACTCAGGAAAATTGTCCTGGAACACCTTCCATAAGGATGCTAGAATGGAATTGAAGAGGCAGGCGAGCGGCCACCAGGGTCCTCTAGCAGTCCTTAGGGTGCGCGCAGAAGCCCGGTGCTCTGCGGCTGCGTTCTTCGCCCTCGTACAAGCTACCGCTCTGTCCGGCTCCCGGAGCAGGAGAATCGGCTGCTTCGCGCACACAACAGCCGTACGCTCCGAAGAGCTGCTTCAGCCGAAAGACGCCGGCCACCGGCGCTTGGCTTCGGACAGCTCCGGAGAGCCGGAGTGTGCGTCTGCACTAGACTGCATGATAGCGAAAAGCTTTGGCAGTGTGTCTCGCAGGGAGATAGCTTAGGAGCGCAGCGCACTTATGCCTCCCTTGTCCAGAAACACGATTTTACTGCACTCTCCAAAAACACTGCCCTTTCCAGGGCAATATATAAGCTGCTTTCTGACGGCCGTGATCTTTAGATTACTCTTGCCCAGCTCGTTGTTTTAACGTGCCCATGCCGTCCTGGCATTCAGTGCACCGTGAAGTCAACTGCAAAACTCCAGCAGCTGCTGACTCCCAAACACAAGGCGCTGGCTATGTTCTTGCTTCTCGACAACTCAACGCAGCCCTTCATTTCTGCAGTTGCCATCGAGGTCTCTGCATGTGGGAGCCTCAGAGGACGAGCAGGAGTTTCCCAGGAGGGGCTGCAGCAGGACGAATTCAAAACTCAGGAAAATTGTCCTGGAACACCTTCCATAAGGATGCTAGAATGGAATTGAAGAGGCAGGCGAGCGGCCGCCACGGTCCTCTAGCAGTCCTTAGGGTGCGCGCAGAAGCCCGGTGCTCTGCGGCTGCGTTCTTCGCCCTCGTACAAGCTACCGCTCTGTCCGGCTCCCGGAGCAGGAGAAGCGGCTGCTTCGCGCACACAACAGCCGTACGCTCCGAAGCGCTACTTCAGACGAAAGACGCCGGCGACCGGCGCTTGGCTTCGGACAGCTCCGGAGAGCCGGAGTGTGCGTCTGCACTAGACTGCATGATAGCGAAAAGCTTTGGCAGTGTGTCTCGCAGGGAGATAGCTTAGGAGCGCAGCGCACTTATGCCTCCCTTGTCCAGAAACACGATTTTACTGCACACTCCTAAAACACTGCTCTTTCCAGGGCAATATATAAGCTGCTTTCTGACGGCCGTGATCTTTAGATTACTCTTGCCCAGCTCGTTGTTGTAACGTGCACATGCCGTCCTGGCATTCAGTGCACAGTGAAAGCAATCGCAAAACTCCAGCAGCTGCTGACTCCCAAACACAAGGCGCTGGCTATGTTCTTGCTTCTCGACAACTCAACGCAGCCCTTCATTTCTGCAGTTGCCATCGAGTTCTCTGCATGTGGGAGCCTCAGAGGACGAGCACGAGTTTCCCAGGAGGGGCTGCATCAGGACGAATTCAAAACTCAGGAAAATTGTCCTGGAACACCTTCCATAAGGATGCTAGAATGGAATTGAAGAGGCAGGCGAGCGGCCACCAGGGTCCTCTAGCAGTCCTTAGGGTGCGCGCAGAAGCCCGGTGCTCTGCGGCTTCGTTCTTCGCCCTCGTACAAGCTACCGCTCTGTCCGGCTCCCGGAGCAGGAGAAGCGGCTGCTTCGCGCACACAACAGCCGTACGCTCCGAAGCGCTGCTTCAGCCGAAAGACGCCGGCCACCGGCGCTTGGCTTCGGACAGCTCCGGAGAGCCGGAGTGTGCGTCTGCACTAGACTGCATGATAGCGAAAAGCTTTGGCAGTGTGTCTCGCAAGGAGATAGCTTAGGAGCGCAGCGCACTTATGCCTCCCTTGTCCAGAAACACGATTTTACTGCACACTCCAAAAACACTGCTCTTTCCAGGGCAAGATGCCAGATGATCTCTGTTGCCCGTGCTTCCTTCCTGCTCTTGCCCAGCTCGTTGTTTTAACGTGCACATTCCGTCCAGGCATTCAGTGCACAGTGAAGTCAACTGCAAAACTCCAAGTGCTGCTGACTCCCAAACACAAGGCGCTGGCTATGTTCTTGCTTCTCGACAACTCAACGCAGCCCTTCATTTCTGCAGTTGCCATCGAGGTCTCTGCAAGTGGGAGCCTCAGAGGACGAGCAGGAGTTTCCCAGGAGGGGCTGCAGCAGGACGAATTCAAAACTCAGGAAAATTGTCCTGGAACACCTTCCATAAGGATGCTAGAATGGAATTGAAGAGGCAGGCGAGCGGCCACCAGGGTCCTCTAGCAGTCCTTAGGGTGCGCGCAGAAGCCCGGTGCTCTGCGGCTGCGTTCTTCGCCCTCGTACAAGCTACCGCTCTGTCCGGCTCCCGGAGCAGGAGAATCGGCTGCTTCGCGCACACAACAGCCGTACGCTCCGAAGAGCTGCTTCAGCCGAAAGACGCCGGCCACCGGCGCTTGGCTTCGGACAGCTCCGGAGAGCCGGAGTGTGCGTCTGCACTAGACTGCATGATAGCGAAAAGCTTTGGCAGTGTGTCTCGCAGGGAGATAGCTTAGGAGCGCAGCGCACTTATGCCTCCCTTGTCCAGAAACACGATTTTACTGCACTCTCCAAAAACACTGCCCTTTCCAGGGCAATATATAAGCTGCTTTCTGACGGCCGTGATCTTTAGATTACTCTTGCCCAGCTCGTTGTTTTAACGTGCCCATGCCGTCCTGGCATTCAGTGCACCGTGAAGTCAACTGCAAAACTCCAGCAGCTGCTGACTCCCAAACACAAGGCGCTGGCTATGTTCTTGCTTCTCGACAACTCAACGCAGCCCTTCATTTCTGCAGTTGCCATCGAGTTCTCTGCATGTCGGAGACTCAGAGGACGAGCACGAGTTTCCCAGGAGGGGCTGCATCAGGACGAATTCAAAACTCAGGAAAATTGTCCTGGAACACCTTCCATAAGGATGCTAGAATGGAATTGAAGAGGCAGGCGAGCGGCCACCAGGGTCCTCTAGCAGTCCTTAGGGTGCGCGCAGAAGCCCGGTGCTCTGCGGCTTCGTTCTTCGCCCTCGTACAAGCTACCGCTCTGTCCGGCTCCCGGAGCAGGAGAAGCGGCTGCTTCGCGCACACAACAGCCGTACGCTCCGAAGTGCTGCTTCAGCCGAAAGACGCTGGCGACCGGCGCTTGGCTTCGGACAGCTCCGGAGAGCCGGAGTGTGCGTCTGCACTAGACTGCATGATAGCGAAAAGCTTTGGCAGTGTGTCTCGCAAGGAGATAGCTTAGGAGCGCAGCGCACTTATGCCTCCCTTTTCCAGAAACACGATTTTACTGCACACTCCAAAAACACTGCTCTTTCCAGGGCAAGATGCCAGATGCTCTCTGTTGCCCGTGCTTCCTTCCTGCTCTTGCCCAGCTCGTTGTTTTAACGTGCACATGCCGTCCAGGCATTCAGTGCACAGTGAAGTCAACTGCAAAACTCCAAGTGCTGCTGACTCCCAAACACAAGGCGCTGGCTATGTTCTTGCTTCTCAACAACTCAACGCAGCCCTTCATTTCTGCAGTTGCCATCGAGGTCTCTGCATGTGGGAGCCTCAGAGGACGAGCACGAGTTTCCCAGGAGGGGCTGCATCAGGACGAATTCAAAACTCAGGAAAATTGTCCTGGAACACCTTCCATAAGGATGCTAGAATGGAATTGAAGAGGCAGGCGAGCGGCCACCAGGGTCCTCTAGCAGTCCTTAGGGTGCGCGCAGAAGCCCGGTGCTCTGCGGCTGCGTTCTTCGCCCTCGTACAAGCTACCGCTCTGTCCGGCTCCCGGAGCAGGAGAATCGGCTGCTTCGCGCACACAACAGCCGTACGCTCCGAAGAGCTGCTTCAGCCGAAAGACGCCGGCCACCGGCGCTTGGCTTCGGACAGCTCCGGAGAGCCGGAGTGTGCGTCTGCACTAGACTGCATGATAGCGAAAAGCTTTGGCAGTGTGTCTCGCAGGGAGATAGCTTAGGAGCGCAGCGCACTTATGCCTCCCTTGTCCAGAAACACGATTTTACTGCACTCTCCAAAAACACTGCTCTTTCCAGGGCAATATATAAGCTGCTTTCTGACGGCCGTGATCTTTAGATTACTCTTGCCCAGCTCGTTGTTTTAACGTGCCCATGCCGTCCTGGCATTCAGTGCACCGTGAAGTCAACTGCAAAACTCCAGCAGCTGCTGACTCCCAAACACAAGGCGCTGGCTATGTTCTTGCTTCTCGACAACTCAACGCAGCCCTTCATTTCTGCAGTTGCCATCGAGGTCTCTGCATGTGGGAGCCTCAGAGGACGAGCAGGAGTTTCCCAGGTGGGGCTGCAGCAGGACGAATTCAAAACTCAGGAAAATTGTCCTGGAACACCTTCCATAAGGATGCTAGAATGGAATTGAAGAGGCAGGCGAGCGGCCGCCACGGTCCTCTAGCAGTCCTTAGGGTGCGCGCAGAAGCCCGGTGCTCTGCGGCTGCGTTCTTCGCCCTCGTACAAGCTACCGCTCTGTCCGGCTCCCGGAGCAGGAGAAGCGGCTGCTTCGCGCACACAACAGCCGTACGCTCCGAAGCGCTACTTCAGCCGAAAGACGCCGGCGACCGGCGCTTGGCTTCGGACAGCTCCGGAGAGCCGGAGTGTGCGTCTGCACTAGACTGCATGATAGCGAAAAGCTTTGGCAGTGTGTCTCGCAGGGAGATAGCTTAGGAGCGCAGCGCACTTACGCCTCCCTTGTCCAGAAACACGATTTTACTGCACACTCCTAAAACACTGCTCTTTCCAGGGCAATATATAAGCTGCTTTCTGACGGCCGTGATCTTTAGATTACTCTTGCCCAGCTCGTTGTTGTAACGTGCACATGCCGTCCTGGCATTCAGTGCACAGTGAAAGCAATCGCAAAACTCCAGCAGCTGCTGACTCCCAAACACAAGGCGCTGGCTATGTTCTTGCTTCTCGACAACTCAACGCAGCCCTTCATTTCTGCAGTTGCCATCGAGTTCTCTGCATGTGGGAGCCTCAGAGGACGAGCACGAGTTTCCCAGGAGGGGCTGCATCAGGACGAATTCAAAACTCAGGAAAATTGTCCTGGAACACCTTCCATAAGGATGCTAGAATGGAATTGAAGAGGCAGGCGAGCGGCCACCAGGGTCCTCTAGCAGTCCTTAGGGTGCGCGCAGAAGCCCGGTGCTCTGCGGCTTCGTTCTTCGCCCTCCTACAAGCTACCGCTCTGTCCGGCTCCCGGAGCAGGAGAAGCGGCTGCTTCGCGCACACAACAGCCGTACGCTCCGAAGCGCTGCTTCAGCCGAAAGACGCCGGCCACCGGCGCTTGGCTTCGGACAGCTCCGGAGAGCCGGAGTGTGCGTCTGCACTAGACTGCATGATAGCGAAAAGCTTTGGCAGTGTGTCTCGCAAGGAGATAGCTTAGGAGCGCAGCGCACTTATGCCTCCCTTGTCCAGAAACACGATTTTACTGCACACTCCAAAAACACTGCTCTTTCCAGGGCAAGATGCCAGATGATCTCTGTTGCCCGTGCTTCCTTCCTGCTCTTGCCCAGCTCGTTGTTTTAACGTGCACATTCCGTCCAGGCATTCAGTGCACAGTGAAGTCAACTGCAAAACTCCAAGTGCTGCTGACTCCCAAACACAAGGCGCTGGCTATGTTCTTGCTTCTCGACAACTCAACGCAGCCCTTCATTTCTGCAGTTGCCATCGAGGTCTCTGCAAGTGGGAGCCTCAGAGGACGAGCACGAGTTTCCCAGGAGGGGCTGCAGCAGGACGAATTCAAAACTCAGGAAAATTGTCCTGGAACACCTTCCATAAGGATGCTAGAATGGAATTGAAGAGGCAGGCGAGCGGCCACCAGGGTCCTCTAGCAGTCCTTAGGGTGCGCGCAGAAGCCCGGTGCTCTGCGGCTGCGTTCTTCGCCCTCGTACAAGCTACCGCTCTGTCCGGCTCCCGGAGCAGGAGAATCGGCTGCTTCGCGCACACAACAGCCGTACGCTCCGAAGAGCTGCTTCAGCCGAAAGACGCCGGCCACCGGCGCTTGGCTTCGGACAGCTCCGGAGAGCCGGAGTGTGCGTCTGCACTAGACTGCATGATAGCGAAAAGCTTTGGCAGTGTGTCTCGCAGGGAGATAGCTTAGGAGCGCAGCGCACTTATGCCTCCCTTGTCCAGAAACACGATTTTACTGCACTCTCCAAAAACACTGCCCTTTCCAGGGCAATATATAAGCTGCTTTCTGACGGCCGTGATCTTTAGATTACTCTTGCCCAGCTCGTTGTTTTAACGTGCCCATGCCGTCCTGGCATTCAGTGCACCGTGAAGTCAACTGCAAAACTCCAGCAGCTGCTGACTCCCAAACACAAGGCGCTGGCTATGTTCTTGCTTCTCGACAACTCAACGCAGCCCTTCATTTCTGCAGTTGCCATCGAGTTCTCTGCATGTCGGAGACTCAGAGGACGAGCACGAGTTTCCCAGGAGGGGCTGCATCAGGACGAATTCAAAACTCAGGAAAATTGTCCTGGAACACCTTCCATAAGGATGCTAGAATGGAATTGAAGAGGCAGGCGAGCGGCCACCAGGGTCCTCTAGCAGTCCTTAGGGTGCGCGCAGAAGCCCGGTGCTCTGCGGCTTCGTTCTTCGCCCTCGTACAAGCTACCGCTCTGTCCGGCTCCCGGAGCAGGAGAATCGGCTGCTTCGCGCACACAACAGCCGTACGCTCCGAAGTGCTGCTTCAGCCGAAAGACGCTGGCGACCGGCGCTTGGCTTCGGACAGCTCCGGAGAGCCGGAGTGTGCGTCTGCACTAGACTGCATGATAGCGAAAAGCTTTGGCAGTGTGTCTCGCAAGGAGATAGCTTAGGAGCGCAGCGCACTTATGCCTCCCTTGTCCAGAAACACGATTTTACTGCACACTCCAAAAACACTGCTCTTTCCAGGGCAAGATGCCAGATGCTCTCTGTTGCCCGTGCTTCCTTCCTGCTCTTGCCCAGCTCGTTGTTTTAACGTGCACATGCCGTCCAGGCATTCAGTGCACAGTGAAGTCAACTGCAAAACTCCAAGTGCTGCTGACTCCCAAACACAAGGCGCTGGCTATGTTCTTGCTTCTCAACAACTCAACGCAGCCCTTCATTTCTGCAGTTGCCATCGAGGTCTTTGCATGTGGGAGCCTCAGAGGACGAGCACGAATTTCCCAGGAGGGGCTGCAGCAGGACGAATTCAAAACTCAGGAAAATTGTCCTGGAACACCTTCCATGAGGATGCTAGAATGGAATTGAAGAGGCAGGCGAGCGGCCACCAGGGTCCTCTAGCAGTCCTTAGGGTGCGCGCAGAAGCCCGGTGCTCTGCGGCTTCGTTCTTCGCCCTCCTACAAGCTACCGCTCTGTCCGGCTCCCGGAGCAGGAGAAGCGGCTGCTTCGCGCACACAACAGCCGTACGCTCCGAAGCGCTGCTTCAGCCGAAAGACGCCGGCGACCGGCGCTTGGCTTCGGACAGCTCCGGAGAGCCGGAGTGTGCGTCTGCACTAGACTGCATGATAGCGAAAAGCTTTGGCAGTGTGTCTCGCAGGGAGATAGCTTAGGAGCGCAGCGCACTTACGCCTCCCTTGTCCAGAAACACGATTTTACTGCACACTCCTAAAACACTGCTCTTTCCAGGGCAATATATAAGCTGCTTTCTGACGGCCGTGATCTTTAGATTACTCTTGCCCAGCTCGTTGTTGTAACGTGCACATGCCGTCCTGGCATTCAGTGCACAGTGAAAGCAATCGCAAAACTCCAGCAGCTGCTGACTCCCAAACACAAGGCGCTGGCTATGTTCTTGCTTCTCGACAACTCAACGCAGCCCTTCATTTCTGCAGTTGCCATCGAGTTCTCTGCATGTGGGAGCCTCAGAGGACGAGCACGAGTTTCCCAGGAGGGGCTGCATCAGGACGAATTCAAAACTCAGGAAAATTGTCCTGGAACACCTTCCATAAGGATGCTAGAATGGAATTGAAGAGGCAGGCGAGCGGCCACCAGGGTCCTCTAGCAGTCCTTAGGGTGCGCGCAGAAGCCCGGTGCTCTGCGGCTTCGTTCTTCGCCCTCGTACAAGCTACCGCTCTGTCCGGCTCCCGGAGCAGGAGAAGCGGCTGCTTCGCGCACACAACAGCCGTACGCTCCGAAGCGCTGCTTCAGCCGAAAGACGCCGGCCACCGGCGCTTGGCTTCGGACAGCTCCGGAGAGCCGGAGTGTGCGTCTGCACTAGACTGCATGATAGCGAAAAGCTTTGGCAGTGTGTCTCGCAAGGAGATAGCTTAGGAGCGCAGCGCACTTATGCCTCCCTTGTCCAGAAACACGATTTTACTGCACACTCCAAAAACACTGCTCTTTCCAGGGCAAGATGCCAGATGATCTCTGTTGCCCGTGCTTCCTTCCTGCTCTTGCCCAGCTCGTTGTTTTAACGTGCACATTCCGTCCAGGCATTCAGTGCACAGTGAAGTCAACTGCAAAACTCCAAGTGCTGCTGACTCCCAAACACAAGGCGCTGGCTATGTTCTTGCTTCTCGACAACTCAACGCAGCCCTTCATTTCTGCAGTTGCCATCGAGGTCTCTGCAAGTGGGAGCCTCAGAGGACGAGCACGAGTTTCCCAGGAGGGGCTGCATCAGGACGAATTCAAAACTCAGGAAAATTGTCCTGGAACACCTTCCATAAGGATGCTAGAATGGAATTGAAGAGGCAGGCGAGCGGCCACCAGGGTCCTCTAGCAGTCCTTAGGGTGCGCGCAGAAGCCCGGTGCTCTGCGGCTTCGTTCTTCGCCCTCGTACAAGCTACCGCTCTGTCCGGCTCCCGGAGCAGGAGAATCGGCTGCTTCGCGCACACAACAGCCGTACGCTCCGAAGAGCTGCTTCAGCCGAAAGACGCCGGCCACCGGCGCTTGGCTTCGGACAGCTCCGGAGAGCCGGAGTGTGCGTCTGCACTAGACTGCATGATAGCGAAAAGCTTTGGCAGTGTGTCTCGCAGGGAGATAGCTTAGGAGCGCAGCGCACTTATGCCTCCCTTGTCCAGAAACACGATTTTACTGCACTCTCCAAAAACACTGCCCTTTCCAGGGCAATATATAAGCTGCTTTCTGACGGCCGTGATCTTTAGATTACTCTTGCCCAGCTCGTTGTTTTAACGTGCCCATGCCGTCCTGGCATTCAGTGCACCGTGAAGTCAACTGCAAAACTCCAGCAGCTGCTGACTCCCAAACACAAGGCGCTGGCTATGTTCTTGCTTCTCGACAACTCAACGCAGCCCTTCATTTCTGCAGTTGCCATCGAGTTCTCTGCATGTCGGAGACTCAGAGGACGAGCACGAGTTTCCCAGGAGGGGCTGCATCAGGACGAATTCAAAACTCAGGAAAATTGTCCTGGAACACCTTCCATAAGGATGCTAGAATGGAATTGAAGAGGCAGGCGAGCGGCCACCAGGGTCCTCTAGCAGTCCTTAGGGTGCGCGCAGAAGCCCGGTGCTCTGCGGCTTCGTTCTTCGCCCTCGTACAAGCTACCGCTCTGTCCGGCTCCCGGAGCAGGAGAAGCGGCTGCTTCGCGCACACAACAGCCGTACGCTCCGAAGTGCTGCTTCAGCCGAAAGACCCTGGCGACCGGCGCTTGGCTTCGGACAGCTCCGGAGAGCCGGAGTGTGCGTCTGCACTAGACTGCATGATAGCGAAAAGCTTTGGCAGTGTGTCTCGCAAGGAGATAGCTTAGGAGCGCAGCGCACTTATGCCTCCCTTGTCCAGAAACACGATTTTACTGCACACTCCAAAAACACTGCTCTTTCCAGGGCAAGATGCCAGATGCTCTCTGTTGCCCGTGCTTCCTTCCTGCTCTTGCCCAGCTCGTTGTTTTAACGTGCACATGCCGTCCAGGCATTCAGTGCACAGTGAAGTCAACTGCAAAACTCCAAGTGCTGCTGACTCCCAAACACAAGGCGCTGGCTATGTTCTTGCTTCTCAACAACTCAACGCAGCCCTTCATTTCTGCAGTTGCCATCGAGGTCTTTGCACTAGGAGACTCAGAGGACGAGCACGAATTTCCCAGGAGGGGCTGCAGCAGGACGAATTCAAAACTCAGGAAAATTGTCCTGGAACACCTTCCATGAGGATGCTAGAATGGAATTGAAGAGGCAGGCGAGCGGCCACCAGGGTCCTCTAGCAGTCCTTAGGGTGCGCGCAGAAGCCCGGTGCTCTGCGGCTTCGTTCTTCGCCCTCGTACAAGCTACCGCTCTGTCCGGCTCCCGGAGCAGGAGAAGCGGCTGCTTCGCGCACACAACAGCCGTACGCTCCGAAGCGCTGCTTCAGCCGAAAGACGCCGGCGACCGGCGCTTGGCTTCGGACAGCTCCGGAGAGCAGGAGTGTGCGTCTGCACCAGACTGCATGATAGCGAAAAGCTTTGGCAGTGTGTCTCGCAGGGAGATAGCTAAGGAGCGCAGCGCACTTATGCCTCCCTTGTCCAGAAACACGATTTTACTGCACACTCCTAAAACACTGCTCTTTCCAGGGCAATATATAAGCTGCTTTCTGACGGCCGTGATCTTTAGATTACTCTTGCCCAGCTCGTTGTTTTAACGTGAACATGCCGTCCTGGCATTCAGTGCACAGTGAAAGCAATCGCAAAAGTCCAGCAGCTGCTGACTCCCAAACACAAGGCGCTGGCTATGTTCTTGCTTCTCGACAACTCAACGCAGCCCTTCATTTCTGCAGTTGCCATCGAGTTCTCTGCATGTGGGAGCCTCAGAGGACGAGCACGAGTTTCCCAGGAGGGGCTGCATCAGGACGAATTCAAAACTCAGGAAAATTGTCCTGGAACACCTTCCATAAGGATGCTAGAATGGAATTGAAGAGGCAGGCGAGCGGCCACCAGGGTCCTCTAGCAGTCCTTAGGGTGCGCGCAGAAGCCCGGTGCTCTGCGGCTTCGTTCTTCGCCCTCGTACAAGCTACCGCTCTGTCCGGCTCCCGGAGCAGGAGAAGCGGCTGCTTCGCGCACACAACAGCCGTACGCTCCGAAGCGCCGCTTCAGCCGAAAGACGCCGGCCACCGGCGCTTGGCTTCGGACAGCTCCGGAGAGCCGGAGTGTGCGTCTGCACTAGACTGCATGATAGCGAAAAGCTTTGGCAGTGTGTCTCGCAAGGAGATAGCTTAGGAGCGCAGCGCACTTATGCCTCCCTTGTCCAGAAACACGATTTTACTGCACACTCCAAAAACACTGCTCTTTCCAGGGCAAGATGCCAGATGATCTCTGTTGCCCGTGCTTCCTTCCTGCTCTTGCCCAGCTCGTTGTTTTAACGTGCACATTCCGTCCAGGCATTCAGTGCACAGTGAAGTCAACTGCAAAACTCCAAGTGCTGCTGACTCCCAAACACAAGGCGCTGGCTATGTTCTTGCTTCTCGACAACTCAACGCAGCCCTTCATTTCTGCAGTTGCCATCGAGGTCTCTGCATGTGGGAGCCTCAGAGGACGAGCACGAGTTTCCCAGGAGGGGCTGCATCAGGACGAATTCAAAACTCAGGAAAATTGTCCTGGAACACCTTCCATAAGGATGCTAGAATGGAATTGAAGAGGCAGGCGAGCGGCCACCAGGGTCCTCTAGCAGTCCTTAGGGTGCGCGCAGAAGCCCGGTGCTCTGCGGCTGCGTTCTTCGCCCTCGTACAAGCTACCGCTCTGTCCGGCTCCCGGAGCAGGAGAATCGGCTGCTTCGCGCACACAACAGCCGTACGCTCCGAAGAGCTGCTTCAGCCGAAAGACGCCGGCCACCGGCGCTTGGCTTCGGACAGCTCCGGAGAGCCGGAGTGTGCGTCTGCACTAGACTGCATGATAGCGAAAAGCTTTGGCAGTGTGTCTCGCAGGGAGATAGCTTAGGAGCGCAGCGCACTTATGCCTCCCTTGTCCAGAAACACGATTTTACTGCACTCTCCAAAAACACTGCCCTTTCCAGGGCAATATATAAGCTGCTTTCTGACGGCCGTGATCTTTAGATTACTCTTGCCCAGCTCGTTGTTTTAACGTGCCCATGCCGTCCTGGCATTCAGTGCACCGTGAAGTCAACTGCAAAACTCCAGCAGCTGCTGACTCCCAAACACAAGGCGCTGGCTATGTTCTTGCTTCTCGACAACTCAACGCAGCCCTTCATTTCTGCAGTTGCCATCGAGGTCTCTGCATGTGGGAGCCTCAGAGGACGAGCAGGAGTTTCCCAGGAGGGGCTGCAGCAGGACGAATTCAAAACTCAGGAAAATTGTCCTGGAACACCTTCCATAAGGATGCTAGAATGGAATTGAAGAGGCAGGCGAGCGGCCGCCACGGTCCTCTAGCAGTCCTTAGGGTGCGCGCAGAAGCCCGGTGCTCTGCGGCTGCGTTCTTCGCCCTCGTACAAGCTACCGCTCTGTCCGGCTCCCGGAGCAGGAGAAGTGGCTGCTTCGCGCACACAACAGCCGTACGCTCCGAAGCGCTACTTCAGCCGAAAGACGCCGGCGACCGGCGCTTGGCTTCGGACAGCTCCGGAGAGCCGGAGTGTGCGTCTGCACTAGACTGCATGATAGCGAAAAGCTTTGGCAGTGTGTCTCGCAGGGAGATAGCTTAGGAGCGCAGCGCACTTACGCCTCCCTTGTCCAGAAACACGATTTTACTGCACACTCCTAAAACACTGCTCTTTCCAGGGCAATATATAAGCTGCTTTCTGACGGCCGTGATCTTTAGATTACTCTTGCCCAGCTCGTTGTTGTAACGTGCACATGCCGTCCTGGCATTCAGTGCACAGTGAAAGCAATCGCAAAACTCCAGCAGCTGCTGACTCCCAAACACAAGGCGCTGGCTATGTTCTTGCTTCTCGACAACTCAACGCAGCCCTTCATTTCTGCAGTTGCCATCGAGTTCTCTGCATGTGGGAGCCTCAGAGGACGAGCACGAGTTTCCCAGGAGGGGCTGCATCAGGACGAATTCAAAACTCAGGAAAATTGTCCTGGAACACCTTCCATAAGGATGCTAGAATGGAATTGAAGAGGCAGGCGAGCGGCCACCAGGGTCCTCTAGCAGTCCTTAGGGTGCGCGCAGAAGCCCGGTGCTCTGCGGCTTCGTTCTTCGCCCTCGTACAAGCTACCGCTCTGTCCGGCTCCCGGAGCAGGAGAAGCGGCTGCTTCGCGCACACAACAGCCGTACGCTCCGAAGCGCTGCTTCAGCCGAAAGACGCCGGCCACCGGCGCTTGGCTTCGGACAGCTCCGGAGAGCCGGAGTGTGCGTCTGCACTAGACTGCATGATAGCGAAAAGCTTTGGCAGTGTGTCTCGCAAGGAGATAGCTTAGGAGCGCAGCGCACTTATGCCTCCCTTGTCCAGAAACACGATTTTACTGCACACTCCAAAAACACTGCTCTTTCCAGGGCAAGATGCCAGATGATCTCTGTTGCCCGTGCTTCCTTCCTGCTCTTGCCCAGCTCGTTGTTTTAACGTGCACATTCCGTCCAGGCATTCAGTGCACAGTGAAGTCAACTGCAAAACTCCAAGTGCTGCTGACTCCCAAACACAAGGCGCTGGCTATGTTCTTGCTTCTCGACAACTCAACGCAGCCCTTCATTTCTGCAGTTGCCATCGAGGTCTCTGCAAGTGGGAGCCTCAGAGGACGAGCACGAGTTTCCCAGGAGGGGCTGCAGCAGGACGAATTCAAAACTCAGGAAAATTGTCCTGGAACACCTTCCATAAGGATGCTAGAATGGAATTGAAGAGGCAGGCGAGCGGCCACCAGGGTCCTCTAGCAGTCCTTAGGGTGCGCGCAGAAGCCCGGTGCTCTGCGGCTGCGTTCTTCGCCCTCGTACAAGCTACCGCTCTGTCCGGCTCCCGGAGCAGGAGAATCGGCTGCTTCGCGCACACAACAGCCGTACGCTCCGAAGAGCTGCTTCAGCCGAAAGACGCCGGCCACCGGCGCTTGGCTTCGGACAGCTCCGGAGAGCCGGAGTGTGCGTCTGCACTAGACTGCATGATAGCGAAAAGCTTTGGCAGTGTGTCTCGCAGGGAGATAGCTTAGGAGCGCAGCGCACTTATGCCTCCCTTGTCCAGAAACACGATTTTACTGCACTCTCCAAAAACACTGCCCTTTCCAGGGCAATATATAAGCTGCTTTCTGACGGCCGTGATCTTTAGATTACTCTTGCCCAGCTCGTTGTTTTAACGTGCCCATGCCGTCCTGGCATTCAGTGCACCGTGAAGTCAACTGCAAAACTCCAGCAGCTGCTGACTCCCAAACACAAGGCGCTGGCTATGTTCTTGCTTCTCGACAACTCAACGCAGCCCTTCATTTCTGCAGTTGCCATCGAGTTCTCTGCATGTCGGAGACTCAGAGGACGAGCACGAGTTTCCCAGGAGGGGCTGCATCAGGACGAATTCAAAACTCAGGAAAATTGTCCTGGAACACCTTCCATAAGGATGCTAGAATGGAATTGAAGAGGCAGGCGAGCGGCCACCAGGGTCCTCTAGCAGTCCTTAGGGTGCGCGCAGAAGCCCGGTGCTCTGCGGCTTCGTTCTTCGCCCTCCTACAAGCTACCGCTCTGTCCGGCTCCCGGAGCAGGAGAAGCGGCTGCTTCGCGCACACAACAGCCGTACGCTCCGAAGCGCTGCTTCAGCCGAAAGACGCCGGCGACCGGCGCTTGGCTTCGGACAGCTCCGGAGAGCCGGAGTGTGCGTCTGCACTAGACTGCATGATAGCGAAAAGCTTTGGCAGTGTGTCTCGCAGGGAGATAGCTTAGGAGCGCAGCGCACTTACGCCTCCCTTGTCCAGAAACACGATTTTACTGCACACTCCTAAAACACTGCTCTTTCCAGGGCAATATATAAGCTGCTTTCTGACGGCCGTGATCTTTAGATTACTCTTGCCCAGCTCGTTGTTGTAACGTGCACATGCCGTCCTGGCATTCAGTGCACAGTGAAAGCAATCGCAAAACTCCAGCAGCTGCTGACTCCCAAACACAAGGCGCTGGCTATGTTCTTGCTTCTCGACAACTCAACGCAGCCCTTCATTTCTGCAGTTGCCATCGAGTTCTCTGCATGTGGGAGCCTCAGAGGACGAGCACGAGTTTCCCAGGAGGGGCTGCATCAGGACGAATTCAAAACTCAGGAAAATTGTCCTGGAACACCTTCCATAAGGATGCTAGAATGGAATTGAAGAGGCAGGCGAGCGGCCACCAGGGTCCTCTAGCAGTCCTTAGGGTGCGCGCAGAAGCCCGGTGCTCTGCGGCTTCGTTCTTCGCCCTCGTACAAGCTACCGCTCTGTCCGGCTCCCGGAGCAGGAGAAGCGGCTGCTTCGCGCACACAACAGCCGTACGCTCCGAAGCGCTGCTTCAGCCGAAAGACGCCGGCCACCGGCGCTTGGCTTCGGACAGCTCCGGAGAGCCGGAGTGTGCGTCTGCACTAGACTGCATGATAGCGAAAAGCTTTGGCAGTGTGTCTCGCAAGGAGATAGCTTAGGAGCGCAGCGCACTTATGCCTCCCTTGTCCAGAAACACGATTTTACTGCACACTCCAAAAACACTGCTCTTTCCAGGGCAAGATGCCAGATGATCTCTGTTGCCCGTGCTTCCTTCCTGCTCTTGCCCAGCTCGTTGTTTTAACGTGCACATTCCGTCCAGGCATTCAGTGCACAGTGAAGTCAACTGCAAAACTCCAAGTGCTGCTGACTCCCAAACACAAGGCGCTGGCTATGTTCTTGCTTCTCGACAACTCAACGCAGCCCTTCATTTCTGCAGTTGCCATCGAGGTCTCTGCAAGTGGGAGCCTCAGAGGACGAGCACGAGTTTCCCAGGAGGGGCTGCAGCAGGACGAATTCAAAACTCAGGAAAATTGTCCTGGAACACCTTCCATAAGGATGCTAGAATGGAATTGAAGAGGCAGGCGAGCGGCCACCAGGGTCCTCTAGCAGTCCTTAGGGTGCGCGCAGAAGCCCGGTGCTCTGCGGCTTCGTTCTTCGCCCTCGTACAAGCTACCGCTCTGTCCGGCTCCCGGAGCAGGAGAATCGGCTGCTTCGCGCACACAACAGCCGTACGCTCCGAAGAGCTGCTTCAGCCGAAAGACGCCGGCCACCGGCGCTTGGCTTCGGACAGCTCCGGAGAGCCGGAGTGTGCGTCTGCACTAGACTGCATGATAGCGAAAAGCTTTGGCAGTGTGTCTCGCAGGGAGATAGCTTAGGAGCGCAGCGCACTTATGCCTCCCTTGTCCAGAAACACGATTTTACTGCACTCTCCAAAAACACTGCCCTTTCCAGGGCAATATATAAGCTGCTTTCTGACGGCCGTGATCTTTAGATTACTCTTGCCCAGCTCGTTGTTTTAACGTGCCCATGCCGTCCTGGCATTCAGTGCACCGTGAAGTCAACTGCAAAACTCCAGCAGCTGCTGACTCCCAAACACAAGGCGCTGGCTATGTTCTTGCTTCTCGACAACTCAACGCAGCCCTTCATTTCTGCAGTTGCCATCGAGTTCTCTGCATGTCGGAGACTCAGAGGACGAGCACGAGTTTCCCAGGAGGGGCTGCATCAGGACGAATTCAAAACTCAGGAAAATTGTCCTGGAACACCTTCCATAAGGATGCTAGAATGGAATTGAAGAGGCAGGCGAGCGGCCACCAGGGTCCTCTAGCAGTCCTTAGGGTGCGCGCAGAAGCCCGGTGCTCTGCGGCTTCGTTCTTCGCCCTCGTACAAGCTACCGCTCTGTCCGGCTCCCGGAGCAGGAGAAGCGGCTGCTTCGCGCACACAACAGCCGTACGCTCCGAAGTGCTGCTTCAGCCGAAAGACGCTGGCGACCGGCGCTTGGCTTCGGACAGCTCCGGAGAGCCGGAGTGTGCGTCTGCACTAGACTGCATGATAGCGAAAAGCTTTGGCAGTGTGTCTCGCAAGGAGATAGCTTAGGAGCGCAGCGCACTTATGCCTCCCTTGTCCAGAAACACGATTTTACTGCACACTCCAAAAACACTGCTCTTTCCAGGGCAAGATGCCAGATGCTCTCTGTTGCCCGTGCTTCCTTCCTGCTCTTGCCCAGCTCGTTGTTTTAACGTGCACATGCCGTCCAGGCATTCAGTGCACAGTGAAGTCAACTGCAAAACTCCAAGTGCTGCTGACTCCCAAACACAAGGCGCTGGCTATGTTCTTGCTTCTCAACAACTCAACGCAGCCCTTCATTTCTGCAGTTGCCATCGAGGTCTTTGCACTAGGAGACTCAGAGGACGAGCACGAATTTCCCAGGAGGGGCTGCAGCAGGACGAATTCAAAACTCAGGAAAATTGTCCTGGAACACCTTCCATGAGGATGCTAGAATGGAATTGAAGAGGCAGGCGAGCGGCCGCCACGGTCCTCTAGCAGTCCTTAGGGTGCGCGCAGAAGCCCGGTGCTCTGCGGCTGCGTTCTTCGCCCTCGTACAAGCTACCGCTCTGTCCGGCTCCCGGAGCAGGAGAAGTGGCTGCTTCGCGCACACAACAGCCGTACGCTCCGAAGCGCTACTTCAGCCGAAAGACGCCGGCGACCGGCGCTTGGCTTCGGACAGCTCCGGAGAGCCGGAGTGTGCGTCTGCACTAGACTGCATGATAGCGAAAAGCTTTGGCAGTGTGTCTCGCAGGGAGATAGCTTAGGAGCGCAGCGCACTTACGCCTCCCTTGTCCAGAAACACGATTTTACTGCACACTCCTAAAACACTGCTCTTTCCAGGGCAATATATAAGCTGCTTTCTGACGGCCGTGATCTTTAGATTACTCTTGCCCAGCTCGTTGTTGTAACGTGCACATGCCGTCCTGGCATTCAGTGCACAGTGAAAGCAATCGCAAAACTCCAGCAGCTGCTGACTCCCAAACACAAGGCGCTGGCTATGTTCTTGCTTCTCGACAACTCAACGCAGCCCTTCATTTCTGCAGTTGCCATCGAGTTCTCTGCATGTGGGAGCCTCAGAGGACGAGCACGAGTTTCCCAGGAGGGGCTGCATCAGGACGAATTCAAAACTCAGGAAAATTGTCCTGGAACACCTTCCATAAGGATGCTAGAATGGAATTGAAGAGGCAGGCGAGCGGCCACCAGGGTCCTCTAGCAGTCCTTAGGGTGCGCGCAGAAGCCCGGTGCTCTGCGGCTTCGTTCTTCGCCCTCGTACAAGCTACCGCTCTGTCCGGCTCCCGGAGCAGGAGAAGCGGCTGCTTCGCGCACACAACAGCCGTACGCTCCGAAGCGCTGCTTCAGCCGAAAGACGCCGGCCACCGGCGCTTGGCTTCGGACAGCTCCGGAGAGCCGGAGTGTGCGTCTGCACTAGACTGCATGATAGCGAAAAGCTTTGGCAGTGTGTCTCGCAAGGAGATAGCTTAGGAGCGCAGCGCACTTATGCCTCCCTTGTCCAGAAACACGATTTTACTGCACACTCCAAAAACACTGCTCTTTCCAGGGCAAGATGCCAGATGATCTCTGTTGCCCGTGCTTCCTTCCTGCTCTTGCCCAGCTCGTTGTTTTAACGTGCACATTCCGTCCAGGCATTCAGTGCACAGTGAAGTCAACTGCAAAACTCCAAGTGCTGCTGACTCCCAAACACAAGGCGCTGGCTATGTTCTTGCTTCTCGACAACTCAACGCAGCCCTTCATTTCTGCAGTTGCCATCGAGGTCTCTGCAAGTGGGAGCCTCAGAGGACGAGCACGAGTTTCCCAGGAGGGGCTGCATCAGGACGAATTCAAAACTCAGGAAAATTGTCCTGGAACACCTTCCATAAGGATGCTAGAATGGAATTGAAGAGGCAGGCGAGCGGCCACCAGGGTCCTCTAGCAGTCCTTAGGGTGCGCGCAGAAGCCCGGTGCTCTGCGGCTTCGTTCTTCGCCCTCGTACAAGCTACCGCTCTGTCCGGCTCCCGGAGCAGGAGAATCGGCTGCTTCGCGCACACAACAGCCGTACGCTCCGAAGAGCTGCTTCAGCCGAAAGACGCCGGCCACCGGCGCTTGGCTTCGGACAGCTCCGGAGAGCCGGAGTGTGCGTCTGCACTAGACTGCATGATAGCGAAAAGCTTTGGCAGTGTGTCTCGCAGGGAGATAGCTTAGGAGCGCAGCGCACTTATGCCTCCCTTGTCCAGAAACACGATTTTACTGCACTCTCCAAAAACACTGCCCTTTCCAGGGCAATATATAAGCTGCTTTCTGACGGCCGTGATCTTTAGATTACTCTTGCCCAGCTCGTTGTTTTAACGTGCCCATGCCGTCCTGGCATTCAGTGCACCGTGAAGTCAACTGCAAAACTCCAGCAGCTGCTGACTCCCAAACACAAGGCGCTGGCTATGTTCTTGCTTCTCGACAACTCAACGCAGCCCTTCATTTCTGCAGTTGCCATCGAGTTCTCTGCATGTCGGAGACTCAGAGGACGAGCACGAGTTTCCCAGGAGGGGCTGCATCAGGACGAATTCAAAACTCAGGAAAATTGTCCTGGAACACCTTCCATAAGGATGCTAGAATGGAATTGAAGAGGCAGGCGAGCGGCCACCAGGGTCCTCTAGCAGTCCTTAGGGTGCGCGCAGAAGCCCGGTGCTCTGCGGCTTCGTTCTTCGCCCTCGTACAAGCTACCGCTCTGTCCGGCTCCCGGAGCAGGAGAAGCGGCTGCTTCGCGCACACAACAGCCGTACGCTCCGAAGTGCTGCTTCAGCCGAAAGACGCTGGCGACCGGCGCTTGGCTTCGGACAGCTCCGGAGAGCCGGAGTGTGCGTCTGCACTAGACTGCATGATAGCGAAAAGCTTTGGCAGTGTGTCTCGCAAGGAGATAGCTTAGGAGCGCAGCGCACTTATGCCTCCCTTGTCCAGAAACACGATTTTACTGCACACTCCAAAAACACTGCTCTTTCCAGGGCAAGATGCCAGATGCTCTCTGTTGCCCGTGCTTCCTTCCTGCTCTTGCCCAGCTCGTTGTTTTAACGTGCACATGCCGTCCAGGCATTCAGTGCACAGTGAAGTCAACTGCAAAACTCCAAGTGCTGCTGACTCCCAAACACAAGGCGCTGGCTATGTTCTTGCTTCTCAACAACTCAACGCAGCCCTTCATTTCTGCAGTTGCCATCGAGGTCTTTGCACTAGGAGACTCAGAGGACGAGCACGAATTTCCCAGGAGGGGCTGCAGCAGGACGAATTCAAAACTCAGGAAAATTGTCCTGGAACACCTTCCATGAGGATGCTAGAATGGAATTGAAGAGGCAGGCGAGCGGCCACCAGGGTCCTCTAGCAGTCCTTAGGGTGCGCGCAGAAGCCCGGTGCTCTGCGGCTTCGTTCTTCGCCCTCCTACAAGCTACCGCTCTGTCCGGCTCCCGGAGCAGGAGAAGCGGCTGCTTCGCGCACACAACAGCCGTACGCTCCGAAGCGCTGCTTCAGCCGAAAGACGCCGGCCACCGGCGCTTGGCTTCGGACAGCTCCGGAGAGCAGGAGTGTGCGTCTGCACCAGACTGCATGATAGCGAAAAGCTTTGGCAGTGTGTCTCGCAGGGAGATAGCTAAGGAGCGCAGCGCACTTATGCCTCCCTTGTCCAGAAACACGATTTTACTGCACACTCCTAAAACACTGCTCTTTCCAGGGCAATATATAAGCTGCTTTCTGACGGCCGTGATCTTTAGATTACTCTTGCCCAGCTCGTTGTTTTAACGTGAACATGCCGTCCTGGCATTCAGTGCACAGTGAAAGCAATCGCAAAAGTCCAGCAGCTGCTGACTCCCAAACACAAGGCGCTGGCTATGTTCTTGCTTCTCGACAACTCAACGCAGCCCTTCATTTCTGCAGTTGCCATCGAGTTCTCTGCATGTCGGAGACTCAGAGGACGAGCACGAGTTTCCCAGGAGGGGCTGCATCAGGACGAATTCAAAACTCAGGAAAATTGTCCTGGAACACCTTCCATAAGGATGCTAGAATGGAATTGAAGAGGCAGGCGAGCGGCCACCAGGGTCCTCTAGCAGTCCTTAGGGTGCGCGCAGAAGCCCGGTGCTCTGCGGCTTCGTTCTTCGCCCTCGTACAAGCTACCGCTCTGTCCGGCTCCCGGAGCAGGAGAAGCGGCTGCTTCGCGCACACAACAGCCGTACGCTCCGAAGCGCCGCTTCAGCCGAAAGACGCCGGCCACCGGCGCTTGGCTTCGGACAGCTCCGGAGAGCCGGAGTGTGCGTCTGCACTAGACTGCATGATAGCGAAAAGCTTTGGCAGTGTGTCTCGCAAGGAGATAGCTTAGGAGCGCAGCGCACTTATGCCTCCCTTGTCCAGAAACACGATTTTACTGCACACTCCAAAAACACTGCTCTTTCCAGGGCAAGATGCCAGATGATCTCTGTTGCCCGTGCTTCCTTCCTGCTCTTGCCCAGCTCGTTGTTTTAACGTGCACATTCCGTCCAGGCATTCAGTGCACAGTGAAGTCAACTGCAAAACTCCAAGTGCTGCTGACTCCCAAACACAAGGCGCTGGCTATGTTCTTGCTTCTCGACAACTCAACGCAGCCCTTCATTTCTGCAGTTGCCATCGAGGTCTCTGCATGTGGGAGCCTCAGAGGACGAGCACGAGTTTCCCAGGAGGGGCTGCATCAGGACGAATTCAAAACTCAGGAAAATTGTCCTGGAACACCTTCCATAAGGATGCTAGAATGGAATTGAAGAGGCAGGCGAGCGGCCACCAGGGTCCTCTAGCAGTCCTTAGGGTGCGCGCAGAAGCCCGGTGCTCTGCGGCTTCGTTCTTCGCCCTCGTACAAGCTACCGCTCTGTCCGGCTCCCGGAGCAGGAGAATCGGCTGCTTCGCGCACACAACAGCCGTACGCTCCGAAGAGCTGCTTCAGCCGAAAGACGCCGGCCACCGGCGCTTGGCTTCGGACAGCTCCGGAGAGCCGGAGTGTGCGTCTGCACTAGACTGCATGATAGCGAAAAGCTTTGGCAGTGTGTCTCGCAGGGAGATAGCTTAGGAGCGCAGCGCACTTATGCCTCCCTTGTCCAGAAACACGATTTTACTGCACTCTCCAAAAACACTGCCCTTTCCAGGGCAATATATAAGCTGCTTTCTGACGGCCGTGATCTTTCGATTACTCTTGCCCAGCTCGTTGTTTTAACGTGCCCATGCCGTCCTGGCATTCAGTGCACCGTGAAGTCAACTGCAAAACTCCAGCAGCTGCTGACTCCCAAACACAAGGCGCTGGCTATGTTCTTGCTTCTCGACAACTCAACGCAGCCCTTCATTTCTGCAGTTGCCATCGAGGTCTCTGCATGTGGGAGCCTCAGAGGACGAGCACGAGTTTCCCAGGAGGGGCTGCAGCAGGACGAATTCAAAACTCAGGAAAATTGTCCTGGAACACCTTCCATAAGGATGCTAGAATGGAATTGAAGAGGCAGGCGAGCGGCCGCCACGGTCCTCTAGCAGTCCTTAGGGTGCGCGCAGAAGCCCGGTGCTCTGCGGCTGCGTTCTTCGCCCTCCTACAAGCTACCGCTCTGTCCGGCTCCCGGAGCAGGAGAAGCGGCTGCTTCGCGCACACAACAGCCGTACGCTCCGAAGAGCTACTTCAGCCGAAAGACGCCGGCGACCGGCGCTTGGCTTCGGACAGCTCCGGAGAGCCGGAGTGTGCGTCTGCACTAGACTGCATGATAGCGAAAAGCTTTGGCAGTGTGTCTCGCAGGGAGATAGCTTAGGAGCGCAGCGCACTTACGCCTCCCTTGTCCAGAAACACGATTTTACTGCACACTCCTAAAACACTGCTCTTTCCAGGGCAATATATAAGCTGCTTTCTGACGGCCGTGATCTTTCGATTACTCTTGCCCAGCTCGTTGTTGTAACGTGCACATGCCGTCCTGGCATTCAGTGCACAGTGAAAGCAATCGCAAAACTCCAGCAGCTGCTGACTCCCAAACACAAGGCGCTGGCTATGTTCTTGCTTCTCGACAACTCAACGCAGCCCTTCATTTCTGCAGTTGCCATCGAGTTCTCTGCATGTCGGAGACTCAGAAAACGAGCACGAGTTTCCCAGGAGGGGCTGCATCAGGACGAATTCAAAACTCAGGAAAATTGTCCTGGAACACCTTCCATAAGGATGCTAGAATGGAATTGAAGAGGCAGGCGAGCGGCCACCAGGGTCCTCTAGCAGTCCTTAGGGTGCGCGCAGAAGCCCGGTGCTCTGCGGCTGCGTTCTTCGCCCTCGTACAAGCTACCGCTCTGTCCGGGTCCCGGAGCAGGAGAAGCGGCTGCTTCGCGCACACAACAGCCGTACGCTCCGAAGCGCTGCTTCAGCCGAAAGACGCCGGCGACCGGCGCTTGGCTTCGGACAGCTCCGGAGAGCCGGAGTGTGCGTCTGCATTAGACTGCATGATAACGAAAAGCTTGGGCAGTGTGTCTCGCAGGGAGATAGCTAAGGAGCGCAGCGCACTTATGCCTCCCTTGTCCAGAAACACGATTTTACTGCACACTCCAAAAACACTGCTCTTTCCAGGGCAAGATGCCAGATGCTCTCTGTTGCCCGTGCTTCCTTCCTGCTCTTGCCCAGCTCGTTGTTTTAACGTGCACATGCCGTCCAGGCATTCAGTGCACAGTGAAGTCAACTGCAAAACTCCAAGTGCTGCTGACTCCCAAACACAAGGCGCTGGCTATGTTCTTGCTTCTCAACAACTCAACGCAGCCCTTCATTTCTGCAGTTGCCATCGAGGTCTTTGCACTAGGAGACTCAGAGGACGAGCACGAATTTCCCAGGAGGGGCTGCAGCAGGACGAATTCAAAACTCAGGAAAATTGTCCTGGAACACCTTCCATGAGGATGCTAGAATGGAATTGAAGAGGCAGGCGAGCGGCCACCAGGGTCCTCTAGCAGTCCTTAGGGTGCGCGCAGAAGCCCGGTGCTCTGCGGCTTCGTTCTTCGCCCTCGTACAAGCTACCGCTCTGTCCGGCTCCCGGAGCAGGAGAAGCGGCTGCTTCGCGCACACAACAGCCGTACGCTCCGAAGCGCTGCTTCAGCCGAAAGACGCCGGCGACCGGCGCTTGGCTTCGGACAGCTCCGGAGAGCAGGAGTGTGCGTCTGCACCAGACTGCATGATAGCGAAAAGCTTTGGCAGTGTGTCTCGCAGGGAGATAGCTAAGGAGCGCAGCGCACTTATGCCTCCCTTGTCCAGAAACACGATTTTACTGCACACTCCTAAAACACTGCTCTTTCCAGGGCAATATATAAGCTGCTTTCTGACGGCCGTGATCTTTAGATTACTCTTGCCCAGCTCGTTGTTTTAACGTGAACATGCCGTCCTGGCATTCAGTGCACAGTGAAAGCAATCGCAAAACTCCAGCAGCTGCTGACTCCCAAACACAAGGCGCTGGCTATGTTCTTGCTTCTCGACAACTCAACGCAGCCCTTCATTTCTGCAGTTGCCATCGAGTTCTCTGCATGTCGGAGACTCAGAGGACGAGCACGAGTTTCCCAGGAGGGGCTGCATCAGGACGAATTCAAAACTCAGGAAAATTGTCCTGGAACACCTTCCATAAGGATGCTAGAATGGAATTGAAGAGGCAGGCGAGCGGCCACCAGGGTCCTCTAGCAGTCCTTAGGGTGCGCGCAGAAGCCCGGTGCTCTGCGGCTTCGTTCTTCGCCCTCGTACAAGCTACCGCTCTGTCCGGCTCCCGGAGCAGGAGAAGCGGCTGCTTCGCGCACACAACAGCCGTACGCTCCGAAGCGCCGCTTCAGCCGAAAGACGCCGGCCACCGGCGCTTGGCTTCGGACAGCTCCGGAGAGCCGGAGTGTGCGTCTGCACTAGACTGCATGATAGCGAAAAGCTTTGGCAGTGTGTCTCGCAAGGAGATAGCTTAGGAGCGCAGCGCACTTATGCCTCCCTTGTCCAGAAACACGATTTTACTGCACACTCCAAAAACACTGCTCTTTCCAGGGCAAGATGCCAGATGATCTCTGTTGCCCGTGCTTCCTTCCTGCTCTTGCCCAGCTCGTTGTTTTAACGTGCACATTCCGTCCAGGCATTCAGTGCACAGTGAAGTCAACTGCAAAACTCCAAGTGCTGCTGACTCCCAAACACAAGGCGCTGGCTATGTTCTTGCTTCTCGACAACTCAACGCAGCCCTTCATTTCTGCAGTTGCCATCGAGGTCTCTGCATGTGGGAGCCTCAGAGGACGAGCACGAGTTTCCCAGGAGGGGCTGCATCAGGACGAATTCAAAACTCAGGAAAATTGTCCTGGAACACCTTCCATAAGGATGCTAGAATGGAATTGAAGAGGCAGGCGAGCGGCCACCAGGGTCCTCTAGCAGTCCTTAGGGTGCGCGCAGAAGCCCGGTGCTCTGCGGCTTCGTTCTTCGCCCTCGTACAAGCTACCGCTCTGTCCGGCTCCCGGAGCAGGAGAATCGGCTGCTTCGCGCACACAACAGCCGTACGCTCCGAAGAGCTGCTTCAGCCGAAAGACGCCGGCCACCGGCGCTTGGCTTCGGACAGCTCCGGAGAGCCGGAGTGTGCGTCTGCACTAGACTGCATGATAGCGAAAAGCTTTGGCAGTGTGTCTCGCAGGGAGATAGCTTAGGAGCGCAGCGCACTTATGCCTCCCTTGTCCAGAAACACAATTTTACTGCACTCTCCAAAAACACTGCCCTTTCCAGGGCAATATATAAGCTGCTTTCTGACGGCCGTGATCTTTAGATTACTCTTGCCCAGCTCGTTGTTTTAACGTGCCCATGCCGTCCTGGCATTCAGTGCACCGTGAAGTCAACTGCAAAACTCCAGCAGCTGCTGACTCCCAAACACAAGGCGCTGGCTATGTTCTTGCTTCTCGACAACTCAACGCAGCCCTTCATTTCTGCAGTTGCCATCGAGTTCTCTGCATGTCGGAGACTCAGAGGACGAGCAGGAGTTTCCCAGGAGGGGCTGCATCAGGACGAATTCAAAACTCAGGAAAATTGTCCTGGAACACCTTCCATAAGGATGCTAGAATGGAATTGAAGAGGCAGGCGAGCGGCCACCAGGGTCCTCTAGCAGTCCTTAGGGTGCGCGCAGAAGCCCGGTGCTCTGCGGCTTCGTTCTTCGCCCTCGTACAAGCTACCGCTCTGTCCGGCTCCCGGAGCAGGAGAAGCGGCTGCTTCGCGCACACAACAGCCGTACGCTCCGAAGTGCTGCTTCAGCCGAAAGACGCTGGCGACCGGCGCTTGGCTTCGGACAGCTCCGGAGAGCCGGAGTGTGCGTCTGCACTAGACTGCATGATAGCGAAAAGCTTTGGCAGTGTGTCTCGCAAGGAGATAGCTTAGGAGCGCAGCGCACTTATGCCTCCCTTGTCCAGAAACACGATTTTACTGCACACTCCAAAAACACTGCTCTTTCCAGGGCAAGATGCCAGATGCTCTCTGTTGCCCGTGCTTCCTTCCTGCTCTTGCCCAGCTCGTTGTTTTAACGTGCACATGCCGTCCAGGCATTCAGTGCACAGTGAAGTCAACTGCAAAACTCCAAGTGCTGCTGACTCCCAAACACAAGGCGCTGGCTATGTTCTTGCTTCTCAACAACTCAACGCAGCCCTTCATTTCTGCAGTTGCCATCGAGGTCTTTGCACTAGGAGACTCAGAGGACGAGCACGAATTTCCCAGGAGGGGCTGCAGCAGGACGAATTCAAAACTCAGGAAAATTGTCCTGGAACACCTTCCATGAGGATGCTAGAATGGAATTGAAGAGGCAGGCGAGCGGCCACCAGGGTCCTCTAGCAGTCCTTAGGGTGCGCGCAGAAGCCCGGTGCTCTGCGGCTTCGTTCTTCGCCCTCCTACAAGCTACCGCTCTGTCCGGCTCCCGGAGCAGGAGAAGCGGCTGCTTCGCGCACACAACAGCCGTACGCTCCGAAGCGCTGCTTCAGCCGAAAGACGCCGGCCACCGGCGCTTGGCTTCGGACAGCTCCGGAGAGCAGGAGTGTGCGTCTGCACCAGACTGCATGATAGCGAAAAGCTTTGGCAGTGTGTCTCGCAGGGAGATAGCTAAGGAGCGCAGCGCACTTATGCCTCCCTTGTCCAGAAACACGATTTTACTGCACACTCCTAAAACACTGCTCTTTCCAGGGCAATATATAAGCTGCTTTCTGACGGCCGTGATCTTTCGATTACTCTTGCCCAGCTCGTTGTTTTAACGTGAACATGCCGTCCTGGCATTCAGTGCACAGTGAAAGCAATCGCAAAAGTCCAGCAGCTGCTGACTCCCAAACACAAGGCGCTGGCTATGTTCTTGCTTCTCGACAACTCAACGCAGCCCTTCATTTCTGCAGTTGCCATCGAGTTCTCTGCATGTCGGAGACTCAGAGGACGAGCACGAGTTTCCCAGGAGGGGCTGCATCAGGACGAATTCAAAACTCAGGAAAATTGTCCTGGAACACCTTCCATAAGGATGCTAGAATGGAATTGAAGAGGCAGGCGAGCGGCCACCAGGGTCCTCTAGCAGTCCTTAGGGTGCGCGCAGAAGCCCGGTGCTCTGCGGCTTCGTTCTTCGCCCTCGTACAAGCTACCGCTCTGTCCGGCTCCCGGAGCAGGAGAAGCGGCTGCTTCGCGCACACAACAGCCGTACGCTCCGAAGCGCCGCTTCAGCCGAAAGACGCCGGCCACCGGCGCTTGGCTTCGGACAGCTCCGGAGAGCCGGAGTGTGCGTCTGCACTAGACTGCATGATAGCGAAAAGCTTTGGCAGTGTGTCTCGCAAGGAGATAGCTTAGGAGCGCAGCGCACTTATGCCTCCCTTGTCCAGAAACACGATTTTACTGCACACTCCAAAAACACTGCTCTTTCCAGGGCAAGATGCCAGATGATCTCTGTTGCCCGTGCTTCCTTCCTGCTCTTGCCCAGCTCGTTGTTTTAACGTGCACATTCCGTCCAGGCATTCAGTGCACAGTGAAGTCAACTGCAAAACTCCAAGTGCTGCTGACTCCCAAACACAAGGCGCTGGCTATGTTCTTGCTTCTCGACAACTCAACGCAGCCCTTCATTTCTGCAGTTGCCATCGAGGTCTCTGCATGTGGGAGCCTCAGAGGACGAGCACGAGTTTCCCAGGAGGGGCTGCATCAGGACGAATTCAAAACTCAGGAAAATTGTCCTGGAACACCTTCCATAAGGATGCTAGAATGGAATTGAAGAGGCAGGCGAGCGGCCACCAGGGTCCTCTAGCAGTCCTTAGGGTGCGCGCAGAAGCCCGGTGCTCTGCGGCTTCGTTCTTCGCCCTCGTACAAGCTACCGCTCTGTCCGGCTCCCGGAGCAGGAGAATCGGCTGCTTCGCGCACACAACAGCCGTACGCTCCGAAGAGCTGCTTCAGCCGAAAGACGCCGGCCACCGGCGCTTGGCTTCGGACAGCTCCGGAGAGCCGGAGTGTGCGTCTGCACTAGACTGCATGATAGCGAAAAGCTTTGGCAGTGTGTCTCGCAGGGAGATAGCTTAGGAGCGCAGCGCACTTATGCCTCCCTTGTCCAGAAACACGATTTTACTGCACTCTCCAAAAACACTGCCCTTTCCAGGGCAATATATAAGCTGCTTTCTGACGGCCGTGATCTTTCGATTACTCTTGCCCAGCTCGTTGTTTTAACGTGCCCATGCCGTCCTGGCATTCAGTGCACCGTGAAGTCAACTGCAAAACTCCAGCAGCTGCTGACTCCCAAACACAAGGCGCTGGCTATGTTCTTGCTTCTCGACAACTCAACGCAGCCCTTCATTTCTGCAGTTGCCATCGAGGTCTCTGCATGTGGGAGCCTCAGAGGACGAGCACGAGTTTCCCAGGAGGGGCTGCAGCAGGACGAATTCAAAACTCAGGAAAATTGTCCTGGAACACCTTCCATAAGGATGCTAGAATGGAATTGAAGAGGCAGGCGAGCGGCCGCCACGGTCCTCTAGCAGTCCTTAGGGTGCGCGCAGAAGCCCGGTGCTCTGCGGCTGCGTTCTTCGCCCTCGTACAAGCTACCGCTCTGTCCGGCTCCCGGAGCAGGAGAAGCGGCTGCTTCGCGCACACAACAGCCGTACGCTCCGAAGAGCTACTTCAGCCAAAAGACGTCGGCGACCGGCGCTTGGCTTCGGACAGCTCCGGAGAGCCGGAGTGTGCGTCTGCACTAGACTGCATGATAGCGAAAAGCTTTGGCAGTGTGTCTCGCAGGGAGATAGCTTAGGAGCGCAGCGCACTTACGCCTCCCTTGTCCAGAAACACGATTTTACTGCACACTCCTAAAACACTGCTCTTTCCAGGGCAATATATAAGCTGCTTTCTGACGGCCGTGATCTTTCGATTACTCTTGCCCAGCTCGTTGTTGTAACGTGCACATGCCGTCCTGGCATTCAGTGCACAGTGAAAGCAATCGCAAAACTCCAGCAGCTGCTGACTCCCAAACACAAGGCGCTGGCTATGTTCTTGCTTCTCGACAACTCAACGCAGCCCTTCATTTCTGCAGTTGCCATCGAGTTCTCTGCATGTCGGAGACTCAGAAAACGAGCACGAGTTTCCCAGGAGGGGCTGCATCAGGACGAATTCAAAACTCAGGAAAATTGTCCTGGAACACCTTCCATAAGGATGCTAGAATGGAATTGAAGAGGCAGGCGAGCGGCCACCAGGGTCCTCTAGCAGTCCTTAGGGTGCGCGCAGAAGCCCGGTGCTCTGCGGCTGCGTTCTTCGCCCTCGTACAAGCTACCGCTCTGTCCGGGTCCCGGAGCAGGAGAAGCGGCTGCTTCGCGCACACAACAGCCGTACGCTCCGAAGCGCTGCTTCAGCCGAAAGACGCCGGCGACCGGCGCTTGGCTTCGGACAGCTCCGGAGAGCCGGAGTGTGCGTCTGCATTAGACTGCATGATAACGAAAAGCTTGGGCAGTGTGTCTCGCAGGGAGATAGCTAAGGAGCGCAGCGCACTTATGCCTCCCTTGTCCAGAAACACGATTTTACTGCACACTCCAAAAACACTGCTCTTTCCAGGGCAAGATGCCAGATGCTCTCTGTTGCCCGTGCTTCCTTCCTGCTCTTGCCCAGCTCGTTGTTTTAACGTGCACATGCCGTCCAGGCATTCAGTGCACAGTGAAGTCAACTGCAAAACTCCAAGTGCTGCTGACTCCCAAACACAAGGCGCTGGCTATGTTCTTGCTTCTCAACAACTCAACGCAGCCCTTCATTTCTGCAGTTGCCATCGAGGTCTTTGCACTAGGAGACTCAGAGGACGAGCACGAATTTCCCAGGAGGGGCTGCAGCAGGACGAATTCAAAACTCAGGAAAATTGTCCTGGAACACCTTCCATGAGGATGCTAGAATGGAATTGAAGAGGCAGGCGAGCGGCCACCAGGGTCCTCTAGCAGTCCTTAGGGTGCGCGCAGAAGCCCGGTGCTCTGCGGCTTCGTTCTTCGCCCTCCTACAAGCTACCGCTCTGTCCGGCTCCCGGAGCAGGAGAAGCGGCTGCTTCGCGCACACAACAGCCGTACGCTCCGAAGCGCTGCTTCAGCCGAAAGACGCCGGCGACCGGCGCTTGGCTTCGGACAGCTCCGGAGAGCAGGAGTGTGCGTCTGCACCAGACTGCATGATAGCGAAAAGCTTTGGCAGTGTGTCTCGCAGGGAGATAGCTAAGGAGCGCAGCGCACTTATGCCTCCCTTGTCCAGAAACACGATTTTACTGCACACTCCTAAAACACTGCTCTTTCCAGGGCAATATATAAGCTGCTTTCTGACGGCCGTGATCTTTAGATTACTCTTGCCCAGCTCGTTGTTTTAACGTGAACATGCCGTCCTGGCATTCAGTGCACAGTGAAAGCAATCGCAAAACTCCAGCAGCTGCTGACTCCCAAACACAAGGCGCTGGCTATGTTCTTGCTTCTCGACAACTCAACGCAGCCCTTCATTTCTGCAGTTGCCATCGAGTTCTCTGCATGTCGGAGACTCAGAGGACGAGCACGAGTTTCCCAGGAGGGGCTGCATCAGGACGAATTCAAAACTCAGGAAAATTGTCCTGGAACACCTTCCATAAGGATGCTAGAATGGAATTGAAGAGGCAGGCGAGCGGCCACCAGGGTCCTCTAGCAGTCCTTAGGGTGCGCGCAGAAGCCCGGTGCTCTGCGGCTTCGTTCTTCGCCCTCGTACAAGCTACCGCTCTGTCCGGCTCCCGGAGCAGGAGAAGCGGCTGCTTCGCGCACACAACAGCCGTACGCTCCGAAGCGCCGCTTCAGCCGAAAGACGCCGGCCACCGGCGCTTGGCTTCGGACAGCTCCGGAGAGCCGGAGTGTGCGTCTGCACTAGACTGCATGATAGCGAAAAGCTTTGGCAGTGTGTCTCGCAAGGAGATAGCTTAGGAGCGCAGCGCACTTATGCCTCCCTTGTCCAGAAACACGATTTTACTGCACACTCCAAAAACACTGCTCTTTCCAGGGCAAGATGCCAGATGATCTCTGTTGCCCGTGCTTCCTTCCTGCTCTTGCCCAGCTCGTTGTTTTAACGTGCACATTCCGTCCAGGCATTCAGTGCACAGTGAAGTCAACTGCAAAACTCCAAGTGCTGCTGACTCCCAAACACAAGGCGCTGGCTATGTTCTTGCTTCTCGACAACTCAACGCAGCCCTTCATTTCTGCAGTTGCCATCGAGGTCTCTGCATGTGGGAGCCTCAGAGGACGAGCACGAGTTTCCCAGGAGGGGCTGCATCAGGACGAATTCAAAACTCAGGAAAATTGTCCTGGAACACCTTCCATAAGGATGCTAGAATGGAATTGAAGAGGCAGGCGAGCGGCCACCAGGGTCCTCTAGCAGTCCTTAGGGTGCGCGCAGAAGCCCGGTGCTCTGCGGCTTCGTTCTTCGCCCTCGTACAAGCTACCGCTCTGTCCGGCTCCCGGAGCAGGAGAAGCGGCTGCTTCGCGCACACAACAGCCGTACGCTCCGAAGAGCTGCTTCAGCCGAAAGACGCCGGCCACCGGCGCTTGGCTTCGGACAGCTCCGGAGAGCCGGAGTGTGCGTCTGCACTAGACTGCATGATAGCGAAAAGCTTTGGCAGTGTGTCTCGCAGGGAGATAGCTTAGGAGCGCAGCGCACTTATGCCTCCCTTGTCCAGAAACACGATTTTACTGCACTCTCCAAAAACACTGCCCTTTCCAGGGCAATATATAAGCTGCTTTCTGACGGCCGTGATCTTTCGATTACTCTTGCCCAGCTCGTTGTTTTAACGTGCCCATGCCGTCCTGGCATTCAGTGCACCGTGAAGTCAACTGCAAAACTCCAGCAGCTGCTGACTCCCAAACACAAGGCGCTGGCTATGTTCTTGCTTCTCGACAACTCAACGCAGCCCTTCATTTCTGCAGTTGCCATCGAGGTCTCTGCATGTGGGAGCCTCAGAGGACGAGCAGGAGTTTCCCAGGAGGGGCTGCAGCAGGACGAATTCAAAACTCAGGAAAATTGTCCTGGAACACCTTCCATAAGGATGCTAGAATGGAATTGAAGAGGCAGGCGAGCGGCCGCCACGGTCCTCTAGCAGTCCTTAGGGTGCGCGCAGAAGCCCGGTGCTCTGCGGCTGCGTTCTTCGCCCTCGTACAAGCTACCGCTCTGTCCGGCTCCCGGAGCAGGAGAAGCGGCTGCTTCGCGCACACAACAGCCGTACGCTCCGAAGCGCTACTTCAGCCGAAAGACGCCGGCGACCGGCGCTTGGCTTCGGACAGCTCCGGAGAGCCGGAGTGTGCGTCTGCACTAGACTGCATGATAGCGAAAAGCTTTGGCAGTGTGTCTCGCAGGGAGATAGCTTAGGAGCGCAGCGCACTTACGCCTCCCTTGTCCAGAAACACGATTTTACTGCACACTCCTAAAACACTGCTCTTTCCAGGGCAATATATAAGCTGCTTTCTGACGGCCGTGATCTTTAGATTACTCTTGCCCAGCTCGTTGTTGTAACGTGCACATGCCGTCCTGGCATTCAGTGCACAGTGAAAGCAATCGCAAAACTCCAGCAGCTGCTGACTCCCAAACACAAGGCGCTGGCTATGTTCTTGCTTCTCGACAACTCAACGCAGCCCTTCATTTCTGCAGTTGCCATCGAGGTCTCTGCATGTGGGAGCCTCAGAGGACGAGCAGGAGTTTCCCAGGAGGGGCTGCATCAGGACGAATTCAAAACTCAGGAAAATTGTCCTGGAACACCTTCCATAAGGATGCTAGAATGGAATTGAAGAGGCAGGCGAGCGGCCACCAGGGTCCTCTAGCAGTCCTTAGGGTGCGCGCAGAAGCCCGGTGCTCTGCGGCTGCGTTCTTCGCCCTCGTACAAGCTACCGCTCTGTCCGGCTCCCGGAGCAGGAGAAGCGGCTGCTTCGCGCACACAACAGCCGTACGCTCCGAAGCGCTGCTTCAGCCGAAAGACGCCGGCCACCGGCGCTTGGCTTCGGACAGCTCCGGAGAGCCGGAGTGTGCGTCTGCATTAGACTGCATGATAACGAAAAGCTTGGGCAGTGTGTCTCGCAGGGAGATAGCTTAGGAGCGCAGCGCACTTATGCCTCCCTTGTCCAGAAACACGATTTTACTGCACACTCCAAAAACACTGCTCTTTCCAGGGCAAGATGCCAGATGATCTCTGTTGCCCGTGCTTCCTTCCTGCTCTTGCCCAGCTCGTTGTTTTAACGTGCACATTCCGTCCAGGCATTCAGTGCACAGTGAAGTCAACTGCAAAACTCCAAGTGCTGCTGACTCCCAAACACAAGGCGCTGGCTATGTTCTTGCTTCTCGACAACTCAACGCAGCCCTTCATTTCTGCAGTTGCCATCGAGGTCTCTGCATGTGGGAGCCTCAGAGGACGAGCACGAATTTCCCAGGAGGGGCTGCATCAGGACGAATTCAAAACTCAGGAAAATTGTCCTGGAACACCTTCCATAAGGATGCTAGAATGGAATTGAAGAGGCAGGCGAGCGGCCACCAGGGTCCTCTAGCAGTCCTTAGGGTGCGCGCAGAAGCCCGGTGCTCTGCGGCTGCGTTCTTCGCCCTCGTACAAGCTACCGCTCTGTCCGGCTCCCGGAGCAGGAGAATCGGCTGCTTCGCGCACACAACAGCCGTACGCTCCGAAGAGCTGCTTCAGCCGAAAGACGCCGGCCACCGGCGCTTGGCTTCGGACAGCTCCGGAGAGCCGGAGTGTGCGTCTGCACTAGACTGCATGATAGCGAAAAGCTTTGGCAGTGTGTCTCGCAGGGAGATAGCTTAGGAGCGCAGCGCACTTATGCCTCCCTTGTCCAGAAACACGATTTTACTGCACTCTCCAAAAACACTGCCCTTTCCAGGGCAATATATAAGCTGCTTTCTGACGGCCGTGATCTTTAGATTACTCTTGCCCAGCTCGTTGTTTTAACGTGCCCATGCCGTCCTGGCATTCAGTGCACCGTGAAGTCAACTGCAAAACTCCAGCAGCTGCTGACTCCCAAACACAAGGCGCTGGCTATGTTCTTGCTTCTCGACAACTCAACGCAGCCCTTCATTTCTGCAGTTGCCATCGAGGTCTCTGCATGTGGGAGCCTCAGAGGACGAGCACGAGTTTCCCAGGAGGGGCTGCATCAGGACGAATTCAAAACTCAGGAAAATTGTCCTGGAACACCTTCCATAAGGATGCTAGAATGGAATTGAAGAGGCAGGCGAGCGGCCACCAGGGTCCTCTAGCAGTCCTTAGGGTGCGCGCAGAATCCCGGTGCTCTGCGGCTTCGTTCTTCGCCCTCGTACAAGCTACCGCTCTGTCCGGCTCCCGGAGCAGGAGAAGCGGCTGCTTCGCGCACACAACAGCCGTACGCTCCGAAGCGCTGCTTCAGCCGAAAGACGCCGGCCACCGGCGCTTGGCTTCGGACAGCTCCGGAGAGCCGGAGTGTGCGTCTGCACTAGACTGCATGATAGCGAAAAGCTTTGGCAGTGTGTCTCGCAAGGAGATAGCTTAGGAGCGCAGCGCACTTATGCCTCCCTTGTCCAGAAACACGATTTTACTGCACACTCCAAAAACACTGCTCTTTCCAGGGCAAGATGCCAGATGCTCTCTGTTGCCCGTGCTTCCTTCCTGCTCTTGCCCAGCTCGTTGTTTTAACGTGCACATGCCGTCCAGGCATTCAGTGCACAGTGAAGTCAACTGCAAAACTCCAAGTGCTGCTGACTCCCAAACACAAGGCGCTGGCTATGTTCTTGCTTCTCGACAACTCAACGCAGCCCTTCATTTCTGCAGTTGCCATCGAGTTCTCTGCATGTCAGAGACTCAGAGGACGAGCACGAGTTTCCCAGGAGGGGCTGCATCAGGACGAATTCAAAACTCAGGAAAATTGTCCTGGAACACCTTCCATAAGGATGCTAGAATGGAATTGAAGAGGCAGGCGAGCGGCCACCAGGGTCCTCTAGCAGTCCTTAGGGTGCGCGCAGAAGCCCGGTGCTCTGCGGCTTCGTTCTTCGCCCTCGTACAAGCTACCGCTCTGTCCGGCTCCCGGAGCAGGAGAATCGGCTGCTTCGCGCACACAACAGCCGTACGCTCCGAAGAGCTGCTTCAGCCGAAAGACGCCGGCGACCGGCGCTTGGCTTCGGACAGCTCCGGAGAGCCGGAGTGTGCGTCTGCACTAGACTGCATGATAGCGAAAAGCTTGGGCAGTGTGTCTCGCAGGGAGATAGCTTAGGAGCGCAGCGCACTTATGCCTCCCTTGTCCAGAAACACGATTTTACTGCACACTCCAAAAACACTGCTCTTTCCAGGGCAAGATGCCAGATGATCTCTGTTGCCCGTGCTTCCTTCCTGCTCTTGCCCAGCTCGTTGTTTTAACGTGCACATTCCGTCCAGGCATTCAGTGCACAGTGAAGTCAACTGCAAAACTCCAAGTGCTGCTGACTCCCAAACACAAGGCGCTGGCTATGTTCTTGCTTCTCGACAACTCAACGCAGCCCTTCATTTCTGCAGTTGCCATCGAGGTCTCTGCATGTGGGAGCCTCAGAGGACGAGCACGAGTTTCCCAGGAGGGGCTGCATCAGGACGAATTCAAAACTCAGGAAAATTGTCCTGGAACACCTTCCATAAGGATGCTAGAATGGAATTGAAGAGGCAGGCGAGCGGCCACCAGGGTCCTCTAGCAGTCCTTAGGGTGCGCGCAGAAGCCCGGTGCTCTGCGGCTGCGTTCTTCGCCCTCGTACAAGCTACCGCTCTGTCCGGCTCCCGGAGCAGGAGAATCGGCTGCTTCGCGCACACAACAGCCGTACGCTCCGAAGAGCTGCTTCAGCCGAAAGACGCCGGCCACCGGCGCTTGGCTTCGGACAGCTCCGGAGAGCCGGAGTGTGCGTCTGCACTAGACTGCATGATAGCGAAAAGCTTTGGCAGTGTGTCTCGCAGGGAGATAGCTTAGGAGCGCAGCGCACTTATGCCTCCCTTGTCCAGAAACACGATTTTACTGCACTCTCCAAAAACACTGCCCTTTCCAGGGCAATATATAAGCTGCTTTCTGACGGCCGTGATCTTTAGATTACTCTTGCCCAGCTCGTTGTTTTAACGTGCCCATGCCGTCCTGGCATTCAGTGCACCGTGAAGTCAACTGCAAAACTCCAGCAGCTGCTGACTCCCAAACACAAGGCGCTGGCTATGTTCTTGCTTCTCGACAACTCAACGCAGCCCTTCATTTCTGCAGTTGCCATCGAGGTCTCTGCATGTGGGAGCCTCAGAGGACGAGCAGGAGTTTCCCAGGAGGGGCTGCAGCAGGACGAATTCAAAACTCAGGAAAATTGTCCTGGAACACCTTCCATAAGGATGCTAGAATGGAATTGAAGAGGCAGGCGAGCGGCCGCCACGGTCCTCTAGCAGTCCTTAGGGTGCGCGCAGAAGCCCGGTGCTCTGCGGCTGCGTTCTTCGCCCTCGTACAAGCTACCGCTCTGTCCGGCTCCCGGAGCAGGAGAAGCGGCTGCTTCGCGCACACAACAGCCGTACGCTCCGAAGCGCTACTTCAGCCGAAAGACGCCGGCGACCGGCGCTTGGCTTCGGACAGCTCCGGAGAGCCGGAGTGTGCGTCTGCACTAGACTGCATGATAGCGAAAAGCTTTGGCAGTGTGTCTCGCAGGGAGATAGCTTAGGAGCGCAGCGCACTTACGCCTCCCTTGTCCAGAAACACGATTTTACTGCACACTCCTAAAACACTGCTCTTTCCAGGGCAATATATAAGCTGCTTTCTGACGGCCGTGATCTTTAGATTACTCTTGCCCAGCTCGTTGTTGTAACGTGCACATGCCGTCCTGGCATTCAGTGCACAGTGAAAGCAATCGCAAAACTCCAGCAGCTGCTGACTCCCAAACACAAGGCGCTGGCTATGTTCTTGCTTCTCGACAACTCAACGCAGCCCTTCATTTCTGCAGTTGCCATCGAGGTCTCTGCATGTGGGAGCCTCAGAGGACGAGCACGAGTTTCCCAGGAGGGGCTGCATCAGGACGAATTCAAAACTCAGGAAAATTGTCCTGGAACACCTTCCATAAGGATGCTAGAATGGAATTGAAGAGGCAGGCGAGCGGCCACCAGGGTCCTCTAGCAGTCCTTAGGGTGCGCGCAGAAGCCCGGTGCTCTGCGGCTTCGTTCTTCGCCCTCGTACAAGCTACCGCTCTGTCCGGCTCCCGGAGCAGGAGAAGCGGCTGCTTCGCGCACACAACAGCCGTACGCTCCGAAGCGCTGCTTCAGCCGAAAGACGCCGGCCACCGGCGCTTGGCTTCGGACAGCTCCGGAGAGCCGGAGTGTGCGTCTGCACTAGACTGCATGATAGCGAAAAGCTTTGGCAGTGTGTCTCGCAAGGAGATAGCTTAGGAGCGCAGCGCACTTATGCCTCCCTTGTCCAGAAACACGATTTTACTGCACACTCCAAAAACACTGCTCTTTCCAGGGCAAGATGCCAGATGATCTCTGTTGCCCGTGCTTCCTTCCTGCTCTTGCCCAGCTCGTTGTTTTAACGTGCACATTCCGTCCAGGCATTCAGTGCACAGTGAAGTCAACTGCAAAACTCCAAGTGCTGCTGACTCCCAAACACAAGGCGCTGGCTATGTTCTTGCTTCTCGACAACTCAACGCAGCCCTTCATTTCTGCAGTTGCCATCGAGGTCTCTGCAAGTGGGAGCCTCAGAGGACGAGCACGAGTTTCCCAGGAGGGGCTGCATCAGGACGAATTCAAAACTCAGGAAAATTGTCCTGGAACACCTTCCATAAGGATGCTAGAATGGAATTGAAGAGGCAGGCGAGCGGCCACCAGGGTCCTCTAGCAGTCCTTAGGGTGCGCGCAGAAGCCCGGTGCTCTGCGGCTTCGTTCTTCGCCCTCGTACAAGCTACCGCTCTGTCCGGCTCCCGGAGCAGGAGAATCGGCTGCTTCGCGCACACAACAGCCGTACGCTCCGAAGAGCTGCTTCAGCCGAAAGACGCCGGCCACCGGCGCTTGGCTTCGGACAGCTCCGGAGAGCCAGAGTGTGCGTCTGCACTAGACTGCATGATAGCGAAAAGCTTTGGCAGTGTGTCTCGCAGGGAGATAGCTTAGGAGCGCAGCGCACTTATGCCTCCCTTGTCCAGAAACACGATTTTACTGCACTCTCCAAAAACACTGCCCTTTCCAGGGCAATATATAAGCTGCTTTCTGACGGCCGTGATCTTTAGATTACTCTTGCCCAGCTCGTTGTTTTAACGTGCACATGCCGTCCTGGCATTCAGTGCACCGTGAAGTCAACTGCAAAACTCCAGCAGCTGCTGACTCCCAAACACAAGGCGCTGGCTATGTTCTTGCTTCTCGACAACTCAACGCAGCCCTTCATTTCTGCAGTTGCCATCGAGTTCTCTGCATGTGGGAGCCTCAGAGGACGAGCACGAGTTTCCCAGGAGGGGCTGCATCAGGACGAATTCAAAACTCAGGAAAATTGTCCTGGAACACCTTCCATAAGGATGCTAGAATGGAATTGAAGAGGCAGGCGAGCGGCCACCAGGGTCCTCTAGCAGTCCTTAGGGTGCGCGCAGAAGCCCGGTGCTCTGCGGCTTCGTTCTTCGCCCTCGTACAAGCTACCGCTCTGTCCGGCTCCCGGAGCAGGAGAAGCGGCTGCTTCGCGCACACAACAGCCGTACGCTCCGAAGTGCTGCTTCAGCCGAAAGACGCTGGCGACCGGCGCTTGGCTTCGGACAGCTCCGGAGAGCCGGAGTGTGCGTCTGCACTAGACTGCATGATAGCGAAAAGCTTTGGCAGTGTGTCTCGCAAGGAGATAGCTTAGGAGCGCAGCGCACTTATGCCTCCCTTGTCCAGAAACACGATTTTACTGCACACTCCAAAAACACTGCTCTTTCCAGGGCAAGATGCCAGATGCTCTCTGTTGCCCGTGCTTCCTTCCTGCTCTTGCCCAGCTCGTTGTTTTAACGTGCACATGCCGTCCAGGCATTCAGTGCACAGTGAAGTCAACTGCAAAACTCCAAGTGCTGCTGACTCCCAAACACAAGGCGCTGGCTATGTTCTTGCTTCTCAACAACTCAACGCAGCCCTTCATTTCTGCAGTTGCCATCGAGGTCTTTGCACTAGGAGACTCAGAGGACGAGCACGAATTTCCCAGGAGGGGCTGCAGCAGGACGAATTCAAAACTCAGGAAAATTGTCCTGGAACACCTTCCATGAGGATGCTAGAATGGAATTGAAGAGGCAGGCGAGCGGCCACCAGGGTCCTCTAGCAGTCCTTAGGGTGCGCGCAGAAGCCCGGTGCTCTGCGGCTTCGTTCTTCGCCCTCCTACAAGCTACCGCTCTGTCCGGCTCCCGGAGCAGGAGAAGCGGCTGCTTCGCGCACACAACAGCCGTACGCTCCGAAGCGCTGCTTCAGCCGAAAGACGCCGGCCACCGGCGCTTGGCTTCGGACAGCTCCGGAGAGCCGGAGTGTGCGTCTGCACTAGACTGCATGATAGCGAAAAGCTTTGGCAGTGTGTCTCGCAGGGAGATAGCTTAGGAGCGCAGCGCACTTATGCCTCCCTTGTCCAGAAACACGATTTTACTGCACTCTCCAAAAACACTGCCCTTTCCAGGGCAATATATAAGCTGCTTTCTGACGGCCGTGATCTTTAGATTACTCTTGCCCAGCTCGTTGTTTTAACGTGCCCATGCCGTCCTGGCATTCAGTGCACCGTGAAGTCAACTGCAAAACTCCAGCAGCTGCTGACTCCCAAACACAAGGCGCTGGCTATGTTCTTGCTTCTCGACAACTCAACGCAGCCCTTCATTTCTGCAGTTGCCATCGAGGTCTCTGCATGTGGGAGCCTCAGAGGACGAGCAGGAGTTTCCCAGGAGGGGCTGCATCAGGACGAATTCAAAACTCAGGAAAATTGTCCTGGAACACCTTCCATAAGGATGCTAGAATGGAATTGAAGAGGCAGGCGAGCGGCCGCCACGGTCCTCTAGCAGTCCTTAGGGTGCGCGCAGAAGCCCGGTGCTCTGCGGCTGCGTTCTTCGCCCTCGTACAAGCTACCGCTCTGTCCGGCTCCCGGAGCAGGAGAAGCGGCTGCTTCGCGCACACAACAGCCGTACGCTCCGAAGCGCTACTTCAGCCGAAAGACGCCGGCGACCGGCGCTTGGCTTCGGACAGCTCCGGAGAGCCGGAGTGTGCGTCTGCACTAGACTGCATGATAGCGAAAAGCTTTGGCAGTGTGTCTCGCAGGGAGATAGCTTAGGAGCGCAGCGCACTTACGCCTCCCTTGTCCAGAAACACGATTTTACTGCACACTCCTAAAACACTGCTCTTTCCAGGGCAATATATAAGCTGCTTTCTGACGGCCGTGATCTTTCGATTACTCTTGCCCAGCTCGTTGTTGTAACGTGCACATGCCGTCCTGGCATTCAGTGCACAGTGAAAGCAATCGCAAAACTCCAGCAGCTGCTGACTCCCAAACACAAGGCGCTGGCTATGTTCTTGCTTCTCGACAACTCAACGCAGCCCTTCATTTCTGCAGTTGCCATCGAGTTCTCTGCATGTGGGAGCCTCAGAGGACGAGCACGAGTTTCCCAGGAGGGGCTGCATCAGGACGAATTCAAAACTCAGGAAAATTGTCCTGGAACACCTTCCATAAGGATGCTAGAATGGAATTGAAGAGGCAGGCGAGCGGCCACCAGGGTCCTCTAGCAGTCCTTAGGGTGCGCGCAGAAGCCCGGTGCTCTGCGGCTTCGTTCTTCGCCCTCGTACAAGCTACCGCTCTGTCCGGCTCCCGGAGCAGGAGAAGCGGCTGCTTCGCGCACACAACAGCCGTACGCTCCGAAGCGCTGCTTCAGCCGAAAGACGCCGGCCACCGGCGCTTGGCTTCGGACAGCTCCGGAGAGCCGGAGTGTGCGTCTGCACTAGACTGCATGATAGCGAAAAGCTTTGGCAGTGTGTCTCGCAAGGAGATAGCTTAGGAGCGCAGCGCACTTATGCCTCCCTTGTCCAGAAACACGATTTTACTGCACACTCCAAAAACACTGCTCTTTCCAGGGCAAGATGCCAGATGATCTCTGTTGCCCGTGCTTCCTTCCTGCTCTTGCCCAGCTCGTTGTTTTAACGTGCACATTCCGTCCAGGCATTCAGTGCACAGTGAAGTCAACTGCAAAACTCCAAGTGCTGCTGACTCCCAAACACAAGGCGCTGGCTATGTTCTTGCTTCTCGACAACTCAACGCAGCCCTTCATTTCTGCAGTTGCCATCGAGGTCTCTGCATGTGGGAGCCTCAGAGGACGAGCAGGAGTTTCCCAGGAGGGGCTGCATCAGGACGAATTCAAAACTCAGGAAAATTGTCCTGGAACACCTTCCATAAGGATGCTAGAATGGAATTGAAGAGGCAGGCGAGCGGCCACCAGGGTCCTCTAGCAGTCCTTAGGGTGCGCGCAGAAGCCCGGTGCTCTGCGGCTGCGTTCTTCGCCCTCGTACAAGCTACCGCTCTGTCCGGCTCCCGGAGCAGGAGAATCGGCTGCTTCGCGCACACAACAGCCGTACGCTCCGAAGAGCTGCTTCAGCCGAAAGACGCCGGCCACCGGCGCTTGGCTTCGGACAGCTCCGGAGAGCCGGAGTGTGCGTCTGCACTAGACTGCATGATAGCGAAAAGCTTTGGCAGTGTGTCTCGCAGGGAGATAGCTTAGGAGCGCAGCGCACTTATGCCTCCCTTGTCCAGAAACACGATTTTACTGCACTCTCCAAAAACACTGCCCTTTCCAGGGCAATATATAAGCTGCTTTCTGACGGCCGTGATCTTTAGATTACTCTTGCCCAGCTCGTTGTTTTAACGTGCCCATGCCGTCCTGGCATTCAGTGCACCGTGAAGTCAACTGCAAAACTCCAGCAGCTGCTGACTCCCAAACACAAGGCGCTGGCTATGTTCTTGCTTCTCGAGAACTCAACGCAGCCCTTCATTTCTGCAGTTGCCATCGAGTTCTCTGCATGTCGGAGACTCAGAGGACGAGCACGAGTTTCCCAGGAGGGGCTGCATCAGGACGAATTCAAAACTCAGGAAAATTGTCCTGGAACACCTTCCATAAGGATGCTAGAATGGAATTGAAGAGGCAGGCGAGCGGCCACCAGGGTCCTCTAGCAGTCCTTAGGGTGCGCGCAGAAGCCCGGTGCTCTGCGGCTTCGTTCTTCGCCCTCGTACAAGCTACCGCTCTGTCCGGCTCCCGGAGCAGGAGAAGCGGCTGCTTCGCGCACACAACAGCCGTACGCTCCGAAGTGCTGCTTCAGCCGAAAGACGCTGGCGACCGGCGCTTGGCTTCGGACAGCTCCGGAGAGCCGGAGTGTGCGTCTGCACTAGACTGCATGATAGCGAAAAGCTTTGGCAGTGTGTCTCGCAAGGAGATAGCTTAGGAGCGCAGCGCACTTATGCCTCCCTTGTCCAGAAACACGATTTTACTGCACACTCCAAAAACACTGCTCTTTCCAGGGCAAGATGCCAGATGCTCTCTGTTGCCCGTGCTTCCTTCCTGCTCTTGCCCAGCTCGTTGTTTTAACGTGCACATTCCGTCCAGGCATTCAGTGCACAGTGAAGTCAACTGCAAAACTCCAAGTGCTGCTGACTCCCAAACACAAGGCGCTGGCTATGTTCTTGCTTCTCAACAACTCAACGCAGCCCTTCATTTCTGCAGTTGCCATCGAGGTCTTTGCACTAGGAGACTCAGAGGACGAGCACGAATTTCCCAGGAGGGGCTGCAGCAGGACGAATTCAAAAATCAGGAAAATTGTCCTGGAACACCTTCCATGAGGATGCTAGAATGGAATTGAAGAGGCAGGCGAGCGGCCACCAGGGTCCTCTAGCAGTCCTTAGGGTGCGCGCAGAAGCCCGGTGCTCTGCGGCTTCGTTCTTCGCCCTCCTACAAGCTACCGCTCTGTCCGGCTCCCGGAGCAGGAGAAGCGGCTGCTTCGCGCACACAACAGCCGTACGCTCCGAAGCGCTGCTTCAGCCGAAAGACGCCGGCGACCGGCGCTTGGCTTCGGACAGCTCCGGAGAGCAGGAGTGTGCGTCTGCACCAGACTGCATGATAGCGAAAAGCTTTGGCAGTGTGTCTCGCAGGGAGATAGCTAAGGAGCGCAGCGCACTTATGCCTCCCTTGTCCAGAAACACGATTTTACTGCACACTCCTAAAACACTGCTCTTTCCAGGGCAATATATAAGCTGCTTTCTGACGGCCGTGATCTTTAGATTACTCTTGCCCAGCTCGTTGTTTTAACGTGAACATGCCGTCCTGGCATTCAGTGCACAGTGAAAGCAATCGCAAAACTCCAGCAGCTGCTGACTCCCAAACACAAGGCGCTGGCTATGTTCTTGCTTCTCGACAACTCAACGCAGCCCTTCATTTCTGCAGTTGCCATCGAGTTCTCTGCATGTCGGAGACTCAGAGGACGAGCACGAGTTTCCCAGGAGGGGCTGCATCAGGACGAATTCAAAACTCAGGAAAATTGTCCTGGAACACCTTCCATAAGGATGCTAGAATGGAATTGAAGAGGCAGGCGAGCGGCCACCAGGGTCCTCTAGCAGTCCTTAGGGTGCGCGCAGAAGCCCGGTGCTCTGCGGCTTCGTTCTTCGCCCTCGTACAAGCTACCGCTCTGTCCGGCTCCCGGAGCAGGAGAATCGGCTGCTTCGCGCACACAACAGCCGTACGCTCCGAAGAGCTGCTTCAGCCGAAAGACGCCGGCCACCGGCGCTTGGCTTCGGACAGCTCCGGAGAGCCGGAGTGTGCGTCTGCACTAGACTGCATGATAGCGAAAAGCTTTGGCAGTGTGTCTCGCAGGGAGATAGCTTAGGAGCGCAGCGCACTTACGCCTCCCTTGTCCAGAAACACGATTTTACTGCACACTCCTAAAACACTGCTCTTTCCAGGGCAAGATGCCAGATGCTCTCTGTTGCCCGTGCTTCCTTCCTGTTCTTGCCCAGCTCGTTGTTTTAACGTGCACATGCCGTCCAGGCATTCAGTGCACAGTGAAGTCAACTGCAAAACTCCAAGTGCTGCTGACTCCCAAACACAAGGCGCTGGCTATGTTCTTGCTTCTCAACAACTCAACGCAGCCCTTCATTTCTGCAGTTGCCATCGAGGTCTTTGCATGTGGGAGCCTCAGAGGACGAGCACGAGTTTCCCAGGAGGGGCTGCATCAGGACGAATTCAAAACTCAGGAAAATTGTCCTGGAACACCTTCCATAAGGATGCTAGAATGGAATTGAAGAGGCAGGCGAGCGGCCACCAGGGTCCTCTAGCAGTCCTTAGGGTGCGCGCAGAAGCCCGGTGCTCTGCGGCTTCGTTCTTCGCCCTCGTACAAGCTACCGCTCTGTCCGGCTCCCGGAGCAGGAGAATCGGCTGCTTCGCGCACACAACAGCCGTACGCTCCGAAGAGCTGCTTCAGCCGAAAGACGCCGGCCACCGGCGCTTGGCTTCGGACAGCTCCGGAGAGCCGGAGTGTGCGTCTGCACTAGACTGCATGATAGCGAAAAGCTTTGGCAGTGTGTCTCGCAGGGAGATAGCTTAGGAGCGCAGCGCACTTATGCCTCCCTTGTCCAGAAACACGATTTTACTGCACTCTCCAAAAACACTGCCCTTTCCAGGGCAATATATAAGCTGCTTTCTGACGGCCGTGATCTTTCGATTACTCTTGCCCAGCTCGTTGTTTTAACGTGCCCATGCCGTCCTGGCATTCAGTGCACCGTGAAGTCAACTGCAAAACTCCAGCAGCTGCTGACTCCCAAACACAAGGCGCTGGCTATGTTCTTGCTTCTCGACAACTCAACGCAGCCCTTCATTTCTGCAGTTGCCATCGAGGTCTCTGCATGTGGGAGCCTCAGAGGACGAGCACGAGTTTCCCAGGAGGGGCTGCAGCAGGACGAATTCAAAACTCAGGAAAATTGTCCTGGAACACCTTCCATAAGGATGCTAGAATGGAATTGAAGAGGCAGGCGAGCGGCCGCCACGGTCCTCTAGCAGTCCTTAGGGTGCGCGCAGAAGCCCGGTGCTCTGCGGCTGCGTTCTTCGCCCTCGTACAAGCTACCGCTCTGTCCGGCTCCCGGAGCAGGAGAAGCGGCTGCTTCGCGCACACAACAGCCGTACGCTCCGAAGCGCTACTTCAGCCGAAAGACGCCGGCGACCGGCGCTTGGCTTCGGACAGCTCCGGAGAGCCGGAGTGTGCGTCTGCACTAGACTGCATGATAGCGAAAAGCTTTGGCAGTGTGTCTCGCAGGGAGATAGCTTAGGAGCGCAGCGCACTTACGCCTCCCTTGTCCAGAAACACGATTTTACTGCACACTCCTAAAACACTGCTCTTTCCAGGGCAATATATAAGCTGCTTTCTGACGGCCGTGATCTTTCGATTACTCTTGCCCAGCTCGTTGTTGTAACGTGCACATGCCGTCCTGGCATTCAGTGCACAGTGAAAGCAATCGCAAAACTCCAGCAGCTGCTGACTCCCAAACACAAGGCGCTGGCTATGTTCTTGCTTCTCGACAACTCAACGCAGCCCTTCATTTCTGCAGTTGCCATCGAGGTCTCTGCATGTGGGAGCCTCAGAGGACGAGCACGAGTTTCCCAGGAGGGGCTGCATCAGGACGAATTCAAAAATCAGGAAAATTGTCCTGGAACACCTTCCATAAGGATGCTAGAATGGAATTGAAGAGGCAGGCGAGCGGCCACCAGGGTCCTCTAGCAGTCCTTAGGGTGCGCGCAGAAGCCCGGTGCTCTGCGGCTTCGTTCTTCGCCCTCGTACAAGCTACCGCTCTGTCCGGCTCCCGGAGCAGGAGAAGCGGCTGCTTCGCGCACACAACAGCCGTACGCTCCGAAGCGCTGCTTCAGCCGAAAGACGCCGGCCACCGGCGCTTGGCTTCGGACAGCTCCGGAGAGCAGGAGTGTGCGTCTGCACCAGACTGCATGATAGCGAAAAGCTTTGGCAGTGTGTCTCGCAGGGAGATAGCTAAGGAGCGCAGCGCACTTATGCCTCCCTTGTCCAGAAACACGATTTTACTGCACACTCCTAAAACACTGCTCTTTCCAGGGCAATATATAAGCTGCTTTCTGACGGCCGTGATCTTTCGATTACTCTTGCCCAGCTCGTTGTTTTAACGTGCACATGCCGTCCTAGCATTCAGTGCACCGTGAAGTCAACTGCAAAACTCCAGCAGCTGCTGACTCCCAAACACAAGGCGCTGGCTATGTTCTTGCTTCTCGACAACTCAACGCAGCCCTTCATTTCTGCAGTTGCCATCGAGTTCTCTGCATGTCGGAGACTCAGAGGACGAGCACGAGTTTCCCAGGAGGGGCTGCATCAGGACGAATTCAAAATTCAGGAAAATTGTCCTGGAACACCTTCCATAAGGATGCTAGAATGGAATTGAAGAGGCAGGCGAGCGGCCACCAGGGTCCTCTAGTAGTCCTTAGGGTGCGCGCAGAAGCCCGGTGCTCTGCGGCTTCGTTCTTCGCCCTCCTACAAGCTACCGCTCTGTCCGGCTCCCGGAGCAGGAGAAGCGGCTGCTTCGCGCACACAACAGCCGTACGCTCCGAAGCGCTGCTTCAGCCGAAAGACGCCGGCGACCGGCGCTTGGCTTCGGACAGCTCCGGAGAGCCGGAGTGTGCGTCTGCACTAGACTGCATGATAGCGAAAAGCCTTGGCAGTGTGTCTCGCAAGGAGATAGCTTAGGAGCGCAGCGCACTTATGCCTCCCTTGTCCAGAAACACGATTTTACTGCACACTCCAAAAACACTGCTCTTTCCAGGGCAAGATGCCAGATGCTCTCTGTTGCCCGTGCTTCCTTCCTGCTCTTGCCCAGCTCGTTGTTTTAACGTGCACATGCCGTCCAGGCATTCAGTGCACAGTGAAGTCAACTGCAAAACTCCAAGTGCTGCTGACTCCCAAACACAAGGCGCTGGCTATGTTCTTGCTTCTCAACAACTCAACGCAGCCCTTCATTTCTGCAGTTGCCATCGAGGTCTTTGCACTAGGAGACTCAGAGGACGAGCACGAATTTCCCAGGAGGGGCTGCAGCAGGACGAATTCAAAACTCAGGAAAATTGTCCTGGAACACCTTCCATGAGGATGCTAGAATGGAATTGAAGAGGCAGGCGAGCGGCCACCAGGGTCCTCTAGCAGTCCTTAGGGTGCGCGCAGAAGCCCGGTGCTCTGCGGCTTCGTTCTTCGCCCTCCTACAAGCTACCGCTCTGTCCGGCTCCCGGAGCAGGAGAAGCGGCTGCTTCGCGCACACAACAGCCGTACGCTCCGAAGCGCTGCTTCAGCCGAAAGACGCCGGCGACCGGCGCTTGGCTTCGGACAGCTCCGGAGAGCAGGAGTGTGCGTCTGCACCAGACTGCATGATAGCGAAAAGCTTTGGCAGTGTGTCTCGCAGGGAGATAGCTTAGGAGCGCAGCGCACTTATGCCTCCCTTGTCCAGAAACACGATTTTACTGCACACTCCAAAAACACTGCTCTTTCCAGGGCAATATATAAGCTGCTTTCTGACGGCCGTGATCTTTCGATTACTCTTGCCCAGCTCGTTGTTTTAACGTGCACATGCCGTCCTAGCATTCAGTGCACCGTGAAGTCAACTGCAAAACTCCAGCAGCTGCTGACTCCCAAACACAAGGCGCTGGCTATGTTCTTGCTTCTCGACAACTCAACGCAGCCCTTCATTTCTGCAGTTGCCATCGAGTTCTCTGCATGTGGGAGCCTCAGAGGACGAGCACGAGTTTCCCAGGAGGGGCTGCATCAGGACGAATTCAAAACTCAGGAAAATTGTCCTGGAACACCTTCCATAAGGATGCTAGAATGGAATTGAAGAGGCAGGCGAGCGGCCACCAGGGTCCTCTAGCAGTCCTTAGGGTGCGCGCAGAAGCCCGGTGCTCTGCGGCTTCGTTCTTCGCCCTCGTACAAGCTACCGCTCTGTCCGGCTCCCGGAGCAGGAGAAGCGGCTGCTTCGCGCACACAACAGCCGTACACTCCGAAGCGCTGCTTCAGCCGAAAGACGCCGGCGACCGGCGCTTGGCTTCGGACAGCTCCGGAGAGCCGGAGTGTGCGTCTGCACTAGACTGCATGATAGCGAAAAGCTTTGGCAGTGTGTCTCGCAAGGAGATAGCTTAGGAGCGCAGCGCACTTATGCCTCCCTTGTCCAGAAACACGATTTTACTGCACACTCCAAAAACACTGCTCTTTCCAGGGCAAGATGCCAGATGATCTCTGTTGCCCGTGCTTCCTTCCTGCTCTTGCCCAGCTCGTTGTTTTAACGTGCACATTCCGTCCAGGCATTCAGTGCACAGTGAAGTCAACTGCAAAACTCCAAGTGCTGCTGACTCCCAAACACAAGGCGCTGGCTATGTTCTTGCTTCTCGACAACTCAACGCAGCCCTTCATTTCTGCAGTTGCCATCGAGGTCTCTGCATGTGGGAGCCTCAGAGGACGAGCACGAGTTTCCCAGGAGGGGCTGCATCAGGACGAATTCAAAACTCAGGAAAATTGTCCTGGAACACCTTCCATAAGGATGCTAGAATGGAATTGAAGAGGCAGGCGAGCGGCCACCAGGGTCCTCTAGCAGTCCTTAGGGTGCGCGCAGAAGCCCGGTGCTCTGCGGCTTCGTTCTTCGCCCTCGTACAAGCTACCGCTCTGTCCGGCTCCCGGAGCAGGAGAAGCGGCTGCTTCGCGCACACAACAGCCGTACGCTCCGAAGAGCTGCTTCAGCCGAAAGACGCTGGCCACCGGCGCTTGGCTTCGGACAGCTCCGGAGAGCCGGAGTGTGCGTCTGCACTAGACTGCATGATAGCGAAAAGCTTTGGCAGTGTGTCTCGCAAGGAGATAGCTTAGGAGCGCAGCGCACTTATGCCTCCCTTGTCCAGAAACACGATTTTACTGCACACTCCAAAAACACTGCTCTTTCCAGGGCAAGATGCCAGATGCTCTCTGTTGCCCGTGCTTCCTTCCTGCTCTTGCCCAGCTCGTTGTTTTAACGTGCACATTCCGTCCAGGCATTCAGTGCACAGTGAAGTCAACAGCAAAACTCCAAGTGCTGCTGACTCCCAAACACAAGGCGCTGGCTATGTTCTTGCTTCTCGACAACTCAACGCAGCCCTTCATTTCTGCAGTTGCCATCGAGGTCTCTGCATGTGGGAGCCTCAGAGGACGAGCACGAGTTTCCCAGGAGGGGCTGCATCAGGACGAATTCAAAACTCAGGAAAATTGTCCTGGAACACCTTCCATAAGGATGCTAGAATGGAATTGAAGAGGCAGGCGAGCGGCCACCAGGGTCCTCTAGCAGTCCTTAGGGTGCGCGCAGAAGCCCGGTGCTCTGCGGCTTCGTTCTTCGCCCTCGTACAAGCTACCGCTCTGTCCGGCTCCCGGAGCAGGAGAATCGGCTGCTTCGCGCACACAACAGCCGTACGCTCCGAAGAGCTGCTTCAGCCGAAAGACGCCGGCCACCGGCGCTTGGCTTCGGACAGCTCCGGAGAGCCGGAGTGTGCGTCTGCACTAGACTGCATGATAGCGAAAAGCTTTGGCAGTGTGTCTCGCAGGGAGATAGCTTAGGAGCGCAGCGCACTTATGCCTCCCTTGTCCAGAAACACGATTTTACTGCACACTCCAAAAACACTGCTCTTTCCAGGGCAATATATAAGCTGCTTTCTGACGGCCGTGATCTTTAGATTACTCTTGCCCAGCTCGTTGTTTTAACGTGCACATGCCGTCCAGGCATTCAGTGCACAGTGAAAGCAATCGCAAAACTCCAGCAGCTGCTGACTCCCAAACACAAGGCGCTGGCTATGTTCTTGCTTCTCGACAACTCAACGCAGCCCTTCATTTCTGCAGTTGCCATCGAGGTCTTTGCATGTGGGAGCCTCAGAGGACGAGCAGGAGTTTCCCAGGAGGGGCTGCATCAGGACGAATTCAAAACTCAGGAAAATTGTCCTGGAACACCTTCCATAAGGATGCTAGAATGGAATTGAAGAGGCAGGCGAGCGGCCACCAGGGTCCTCTAGCAGTCCTTAGGGTGCGCGCAGAAGCCCGGTGCTCTGCGGCTTCGTTCTTCGCCCTCGTACAAGCTACCGCTCTGTCCGGCTCCCGGAGCAGGAGAAGCGGCTGCTTCGCGCACACAACAGCCGTACGCTCCGAAGCGCTGCTTCAGCCGAAAGACGCCGGCCACCGGCGCTTGGCTTCGGACAGCTCCGGAGAGCCGGAGTGTGCGTCTGCACTAGACTGCATGATAGCGAAAAGCTTTGGCAGTGTGTCTCGCAAGGAGATAGCTTAGGAGCGCAGCGCACTTATGCCTCCCTTGTCCAGAAACACGATTTTACTGCACACTCCAAAAACACTGCTCTTTCCAGGGCAAGATGCCAGATGATCTCTGTTGCCCGTGCTTCCTTCCTGCTCTTGCCCAGCTCGTTGTTTTAACGTGCACATTCCGTCCAGGCATTCAGTGCACAGTGAAGTCAACTGCAAAACTCCAAGTGCTGCTGACTCCCAAACACAAGGCGCTGGCTATGTTCTTGCTTCTCGACAACTCAACGCAGCCCTTCATTTCTGCAGTTGCCATCGAGGTCTCTGCATGTGGGAGCCTCAGAGGACGAGCACGAGTTTCCCAGGAGGGGCTGCATCAGGACGAATTCAAAACTCAGGAAAATTGTCCTGGAACACCTTCCATAAGGATGCTAGAATGGAATTGAAGAGGCAGGCGAGCGGCCACCAGGGTCCTCTAGCAGTCCTTAGGGTGCGCGCAGAAGCCCGGTGCTCTGCGGCTGCGTTCTTCGCCCTCGTACAAGCTACCGCTCTGTCCGGCTCCCGGAGCAGGAGAATCGGCTGCTTCGCGCACACAACAGCCGTACGCTCCGAAGAGCTGCTTCAGCCGAAAGACGCCGGCCACCGGCGCTTGGCTTCGGACAGCTCCGGAGAGCCGGAGTGTGCGTCTGCACTAGACTGCATCCTAGCGAAAAGCTTTGGCAGTGTGTCTCGCAGGGAGATAGCTTAGGAGCGCAGCGCACTTATGCCTCCCTTGTCCAGAAACACGATTTTACTGCACTCTCCAAAAACACTGCCCTTTCCAGGGCAATATATAAGCTGCTTTCTGACGGCCGTGATCTTTAGATTACTCTTGCCCAGCTCGTTGTTTTAACGTGCCCATGCCGTCCTGGCATTCAGTGCACCGTGAAGTCAACTGCAAAACTCCAGCAGCTGCTGACTCCCAAACACAAGGCGCTGGCTATGTTCTTGCTTCTCGACAACTCAACGCAGCCCTTCATTTCTGCAGTTGCCATCGAGGTCTCTGCATGTGGGAGCCTCAGAGGACGAGCAGGAGTTTCCCAGGAGGGGCTGCAGCAGGACGAATTCAAAACTCAGGAAAATTGTCCTGGAACACCTTCCATAAGGATGCTAGAATGGAATTGAAGAGGCAGGCGAGCGGCCGCCACGGTCCTCTAGCAGTCCTTAGGGTGCGCGCAGAAGCCCGGTGCTCTGCGGCTGTGTTCTTCGCCCTCGTACAAGCTACCGCTCTGTCCGGCTCCCGGAGCAGGAGAAGCGGCTGCTTCGCGCACACAACAGCCGTACGCTCCGAAGAGCTGCTTCAGCCGAAAGACGCCGGCGACCGGCGCTTGGCTTCGGACAGCTCCGGAGAGCCGGAGTGTGCGTCTGCACTAGACTGCATGATAGCGAAAAGCTTTGGCAGTGTGTCTCGCAAGGAGATAGCTTAGGAGCGCAGCGCACTTATGCCTCCCTTGTCCAGAAACACGATTTTACTGCACACTCCAAAAACACTGCTCTTTCCAGGGCAAGATGCCAGATGCTCTCTGTTGCCCGTGCTTCCTTCCTGCTCTTGCCCAGCTCGTTGTTTTAACGTGCACATGCCGTCCAGGCATTCAGTGCACAGTGAAGTCAACTGCAAAACTCCAAGTGCTGCTGACTCCCAAACACAAGGCGCTGGCTATGTTCTTGCTTCTCAACAACTCAACGCAGCCCTTCATTTCTGCAGTTGCCATCGAGGTCTTTGCACTAGGAGACTCAGAGGACGAGCACGAGTTTCCCAGGAGGGGCTGCATCAGGACGAATTCAAAACTCAGGAAAATTGTCCTGGAACACCTTCCATAAGGATGCTAGAATGGAATTGAAGAGGCAGGCGAGCGGCCACCAGGGTCCTCTAGCAGTCCTTAGGGTGCGCGCAGAAGCCCGGTGCTCTGCGGCTGCGTTCTTCGCCCTCGTACAAGCTACTGCTCTGTCCGGCTCCCGGAGCAGGAGAAGCGGCTGCTTCGCGCACACAACAGCCGTACGCTCCGAAGAGCTGCTTCAGCCGAAAGACGCCGGCCACCGGCGCTTGGCTTCGGACAGCTCCGGAGAGCCGGAGTGTGCGTCTGCACTAGACTGCATGATAGCGAAAAGCTTTGGCAGTGTGTCTCGCAGGGAGATAGCTTAGGAGCGCAGCGCACTTATGCCTCCCTTGTCCAGAAACACGATTTTACTGCACTCTCCAAAAACACTGCCCTTTCCAGGGCAATATATAAGCTGCTTTCTGACGGCCGTGATCTTTAGATTACTCTTGCCCAGCTCGTTGTTTTAACGTGCACATGCCGTCCTGGCATTCAGTGCACCGTGAAGTCAACTGCAAAACTCCAGCAGCTGCTGACTCCCAAACACAAGGCGCTGGCTATGTTCTTGCTTCTCGACAACTCAACGCAGCCCTTCATTTCTGCAGTTGCCATCGAGTTCTCTGCATGTGGGAGCCTCAGAGGACGAGCAGGAGTTTCCCAGGAGGGGCTGCATCAGGACGAATTCAAAACTCAGGAAAATTGTCCTGGAACACCTTCCATAAGGATGCTAGAATGGAATTGAAGAGGCAGGCGAGCGGCCGCCACGGTCCTCTAGCAGTCCTTAGGGTGCGCGCAGAAGCCCGGTGCTCTGCGGCTGCGTTCTTCGCCCTCGTACAAGCTACCGCTCTGTCCGGCTCCCGGAGCAGGAGAAGCGGCTGCTTCGCGCACACAACAGCCGTACGCTCCGAAGAGCTGCTTCAGCCGAAAGACGCCGGCCACCGGCGCTTGGCTTCGGACAGCTCCGGAGAGCCGGAGTGTGCGTCTGCACTAGACTGCATGATAGCGAAAAGCTTTGGCAGTGTGTCTCGCAGGGAGATAGCTTAGGAGCGCAGCGCACTTATGCCTCCCTTGTCCAGAAACACGATTTTACTGCACACTCCAAAAACACTGCTCTTTCCAGGGCAAGATGCCAGATGCTCTCTGTTGCCCGTGCTTCCTTCCTGCTCTTGCCCAGCTCGTTGTTTTAACGTGCACATGCCGTCCAGGCATTCAGTGCACAGTGAAGTCAACTGCAAAACTCCAAGTGCTGCTGACTCCCAAACACAAGGCGCTGGCTATGTTCTTGCTTCGCAACAACTCAACGCAGCCCTTCATTTCTGCAGTTGCCATCGAGGTCTTTGCACTAGGAGACTCAGAGGACGAGCACGAATTTCCCAGGAGGGGCTGCATCAGGACGAATTCAAAACTCAGGAAAATTGTCCTGGAACACCTTCCATGAGGATGCTAGAATGGAATTGAAGAGGCAGGCGAGCGGCCACCAGGGTCCTCTAGCAGTCCTTAGGGTGCGCGCAGAAGCCCGGTGCTCTGCGGCTTCGTTCTTCGCCCTCGTACAAGCTACCGCTCTGTCCGGCTCCCGGAGCAGGAGAAGCGGCTGCTTCGCGCACACAACAGCCGTACGCTCCGAAGCGCTGCTTCAGCCGAAACACGCCGGCGACCGGCGCTTGGCTTCGGACAGCTCCGGAGAGCAGGAGTGTGCGTCTGCACCAGACTGCATGATAGCGAAAAGCTTTGGCAGTGTGTCTCGCAGGGAGATAGCTAAGGAGCGCAGCGCACTTATGCCTCCCTTGTCCAGAAACACGATTTTACTGCACACTCCTAAAACACTGCTCTTTCCAGGGCAATATATAAGCTGCTTTCTGACGGCCGTGATCTTTCGATTACTCTTGCCCAGCTCGTTGTTTTAACGTGCACATGCCGTCCTAGCATTCAGTGCACCGTGAAGTCAACTGCAAAACTCCAGCAGCTGCTGACTCCCAAACACAAGGCGCTGGCTATGTTCTTGCTTCTCGACAACTCAACGCAGCCCTTCATTTCTGCAGTTGCCATCGAGTTCTCTGCATGTCGGAGCCTCAGAGGACGAGCACGAGTTTCCCAGGAGGGGCTGCAGCAGGACGAATTCAAAACTCAGGAAAATTGTCCTGGAACACCTTCCATAAGGATGCTAGAATGGAATTGAAGAGGCAGGCGAGCGGCCGCCACGGTCCTCTAGCAGTCCTTAGGGTGCGCGCAGAAGCCCGGTGCTCTGCGGCTTCGTTCTTCGCCCTCGTACAAGCTACCGCTCTGTCCGGCTCCCGGAGCAGGAGAAGCGGCTGCTTCGCGCACACAACAGCCGTACGCTCCGAAGCGCTACTTCAGCCGAAAGACGCCGGCGACCGGCGCTTGGCTTCGGACAGCTCCGGAGAGCCGGAGTGTGCGTCTGCACTAGACTGCATGATAGCGAAAAGCTTTGGCAGTGTGTCTCGCAGGGAGATAGCTTAGGAGCGCAGCGCACTTACGCCTCCCTTGTCCAGAAACACGATTTTACTGCACACTCCTAAAACACTGCTCTTTCCAGGGCAATATATAAGCTGCTTTCTGACGGCCGTGATCTTTAGATTACTCTTGCCCAGCTCGTTGTTGTAACGTGCACATGCCGTCCTGGCATTCAGTGCACAGTGAAAGCAATCGCAAAACTCCAGCAGCTGCTGACTCCCAAACACAAGGCGCTGGCTATGTTCTTGCTTCTCGACAACTCAACGCAGCCCTTCATTTCTGCAGTTGCCATCGAGTTCTCTGCATGTGGGAGCCTCAGAGGACGAGCACGAGTTTCCCAGGAGGGGCTGCATCAGGACGAATTCAAAACTCAGGAAAATTGTCCTGGAACACCTTCCATAAGGATGCTAGAATGGAATTGAAGAGGCAGGCGAGCGGCCACCAGGGTCCTCTAGCAGTCCTTAGGGTGCGCGCAGAAGCCCGGTGCTCTGCGGCTTCGTTCTTCGCCCTCGTACAAGCTACCGCTCTGTCCGGCTCCCGGAGCAGGAGAAGCGGCTGCTTCGCGCACACAACAGCCGTACGCTCCGAAGCGCTGCTTCAGCCGAAAGACGCCGGCCACCGGCGCTTGGCTTCGGACAGCTCCGGAGAGCCGGAGTGTGCGTCTGCACTAGACTGCATGATAGCGAAAAGCTTTGGCAGTGTGTCTCGCAAGGAGATAGCTTAGGAGCGCAGCGCACTTATGCCTCCCTTGTCCAGAAACACGATTTTACTGCACACTCCAAAAACACTGCTCTTTCCAGGGCAAGATGCCAGATGATCTCTGTTGCCCGTGCTTCCTTCCTGCTCTTGCCCAGCTCGTTGTTTTAACGTGCACATTCCGTCCAGGCATTCAGTGCACAGTGAAGTCAACTGCAAAACTCCAAGTGCTGCTGACTCCCAAACACAAGGCGCTGGCTATGTTCTTGCTTCTCGACAACTCAACGCAGCCCTTCATTTCTGCAGTTGCCATCGAGGTCTCTGCAAGTGGGAGCCTCAGAGGACGAGCACGAGTTTCCCAGGAGGGGCTGCATCAGGACGAATTCAAAACTCAGGAAAATTGTCCTGGAACACCTTCCATAAGGATGCTAGAATGGAATTGAAGAGGCAGGCGAGCGGCCACCAGGGTCCTCTAGCAGTCCTTAGGGTGCGCGCAGAAGCCCGGTGCTCTGCGGCTGCGTTCTTCGCCCTCGTACAAGCTACCGCTCTGTCCGGCTCCCGGAGCAGGAGAATCGGCTGCTTCGCGCACACAACAGCCGTTATCTCCGAAGAGCTGCTTCAGCCGAAAGACGCCGGCCACCGGCGCTTGGCTTCGGACAGCTCCGGAGAGCCGGAGTGTGCGTCTGCACTAGACTGCATGATAGCGAAAAGCTTTGGCAGTGTGTCTCGCAGGGAGATAGCTTAGGAGCGCAGCGCACTTACGCCTCCCTTGTCCAGAAACACGATTTTACTGCACTCTCCAAAAACACTGCCCTTTCCAGGGCAATATATAAGCTGCTTTCTGACGGCCGTGATCTTTAGATTACTCTTGCCCAGCTCGTTGTTTTAACGTGCCCATGCCGTCCTGGCATTCAGTGCACCGTGAAGTCAACTGCAAAACTCCAGCAGCTGCTGACTCCCAAACACAAGGCGCTGGCTATGTTCTTGCTTCTCGACAACTCAACGCAGCCCTTCATTTCTGCAGTTGCCATCGAGTTCTCTGCATGTCGGAGACTCAGAGGACGAGCACGAGTTTCCCAGGAGGGGCTGCATCAGGACGAATTCAAAACTCAGGAAAATTGTCCTGGAACACCTTCCATAAGGATGCTAGAATGGAATTGAAGAGGCAGGCGAGCGGCCACCAGGGTCCTCTAGCAGTCCTTAGGGTGCGCGCAGAAGCCCGGTGCTCTGCGGCTTCGTTCTTCGCCCTCGTACAAGCTACCGCTCTGTCCGGCTCCCGGAGCAGGAGAAGCGGCTGCTTCGCGCACACAACAGCCGTACGCTCCGAAGTGCTGCTTCAGCCGAAAGACGCTGGCGACCGGCGCTTGGCTTCGGACAGCTCCGGAGAGCCGGAGTGTGCGTCTGCACTAGACTGCATGATAGCGAAAAGCTTTGGCAGTGTGTCTCGCAAGGAGATAGCTTAGGAGCGCAGCGCACTTATGCCTCCCTTGTCCAGAAACACGATTTTACTGCACACTCCAAAAACACTGCTCTTTCCAGGGCAAGATGCCAGATGCTCTCTGTTGCCCGTGCTTCCTTCCTGCTCTTGCCCAGCTCGTTGTTTTAACGTGCACATGCCGTCCAGGCATTCAGTGCACAGTGAAGTCAACTGCAAAACTCCAAGTGCTGCTGACTCCCAAACACAAGGCGCTGGCTATGTTCTTGCTTCTCAACAACTCAACGCAGCCCTTCATTTCTGCAGTTGCCATCGAGGTCTTTGCACTAGGAGACTCAGAGGACGAGCACGAATTTCCCAGGAGGGGCTGCATCAGGACGAATTCAAAACTCAGGAAAATTGTCCTGGAACACCTTCCATAAGGATGCTAGAATGGAATTGAAGAGGCAGGCGAGCGGCCACCAGGGTCCTCTAGCAGTCCTTAGGGTGCGCGCAGAAGCCCGGTGCTCTGCGGCTTCGTTCTTCGCCCTCGTACAAGCTACCGCTCTGTCCGGCTCCCGGAGCAGGAGAATCGGCTGCTTCGCGCACACAACAGCCGTACGCTCCGAAGAGCTGCTTCAGCCGAAAGACGCCGGCCACCGGCGCTTGGCTTCGGACAGCTCCGGAGAGCCGGAGTGTGCGTCTGCACTAGACTGCATGATAGCGAAAAGCTTTGGCAGTGTGTCTCGCAGGGAGATAGCTTAGGAGCGCAGCGCACTTATGCCTCCCTTGTCCAGAAACACGATTTTACTGCACTCTCCAAAAACACTGCCCTTTCCAGGGCAATATATAAGCTGCTTTCTGACGGCCGTGATCTTTCGATTACTCTTGCCCAGCTCGTTGTTTTAACGTGCCCATGCCGTCCTGGCATTCAGTGCACCGTGAAGTCAACTGCAAAACTCCAGCAGCTGCTGACTCCCAAACACAAGGCGCTGGCTATGTTCTTGCTTCTCGACAACTCAACGCAGCCCTTCATTTCTGCAGTTGCCATCGAGGTCTCTGCATGTGGGAGCCTCAGAGGACGAGCAGGAGTTTCCCAGGAGGGGCTGCAGCAGGACGAATTCAAAACTCAGGAAAATTGTCCTGGAACACCTTCCATAAGGATGCTAGAATGGAATTGAAGAGGCAGGCGAGCGGCCGCCACGGTCCTCTAGCAGTCCTTAGGGTGCGCGCAGAAGCCCGGTGCTCTGCGGCTGCGTTCTTCGCCCTCGTACAAGCTACCGCTCTGTCCGGCTCCCGGAGCAGGAGAAGCGGCTGCTTCGCGCACACAACAGCCGTACGCTCCGAAGCGCTACTTCAGCCGAAAGACGCCGGCGACCGGCGCTTGGCTTCGGACAGCTCCGGAGAGCCGGAGTGTGCGTCTGCACTAGACTGCATGATAGCGAAAAGCTTTGGCAGTGTGTCTCGCAGGGAGATAGCTTAGGAGCGCAGCGCACTTACGCCTCCCTTGTCCAGAAACACGATTTTACTGCACACTCCTAAAACACTGCTCTTTCCAGGGCAATATATAAGCTGCTTTCTGACGGCCGTGATCTTTCGATTACTCTTGCCCAGCTCGTTGTTGTAACGTGCACATGCCGTCCTGGCATTCAGTGCACAGTGAAAGCAATCGCAAAACTCCAGCAGCTGCTGACTCCCAAACACAAGGCGCTGGCTATGTTCTTGCTTCTCGACAACTCAACGCAGCCCTTCATTTCTGCAGTTGCCATCGAGGTCTCTGCATGTGGGAGCCTCAGAGGACGAGCACGAGTTTCCCAGGAGGGGCTGCATCAGGACGAATTCAAAAATCAGGAAAATTGTCCTGGAACACCTTCCATAAGGATGCTAGAATGGAATTGAAGAGGCAGGCGAGCGGCCACCAGGGTCCTCTAGCAGTCCTTAGGGTGCGCGCAGAAGCCCGGTGCTCTGCGGCTGCGTTCTTCGCCCTCGTACAAGCTACCGCTCTGTCCGGCTCCCGGAGCAGGAGAAGCGGCTGCTTCGCGCACACAACAGCCGTACGCTCCGAAGCGCTGCTTCAGCCGAAAGACGCCGGCGACCGGCACTTGGCTTCGGACAGCTCCGGAGAGCCGGAGTGTGCGTCTGCATTAGACTGCATGATAACGAAAAGCTTGGGAAGTGTGTCTCGCAGGGAGATAGCTTAGGAGCGCAGCGCACTTATGCCTCCCTTGTCCAGAAACACGATTTTACTGCACACTCCAAAAACACTGCTCTTTCCAGGGCAATATATAAGCTGCTTTCTGACGGCCGTGATCTTTAGATTACTCTTGCCCAGCTCGTTGTTTTAACGTGCACATGCCGTCCAGGCATTCAGTGCACAGTGAAAGCAATCGCAAAACTCCAGCAGCTGCTGACTCCCAAACACAAGGCGCTGGCTATGTTCTTGCTTCTCGACAACTCAACGCAGCCCTTCATTTCTGCAGTTGCCATCGAGGTCTCTGCATGTGGGAGCCTCAGAGGACGAGCACGAGTTTCCCAGGAGGGGCTGCATCAGGACGAATTCAAAACTCAGGAAAATTGTCCTGGAACACCTTCCATAAGGATGCTAGAATGGAATTGAAGAGGCAGGCGAGCGGCCACCAGGGTCCTCTAGCAGTCCTTAGGGTGCGCGCAGAAGCCCGGTGCTCTGCGGCTGCGTTCTTCGCCCTCGTACAAGCTACCGCTCTGTCCGGCTCCCGGAGCAGGAGAATCGGCTGCTTCGCGCACACAACAGCCGTACGCTCCGAAGAGCTGCTTCAGCCGAAAGACGCCGGCCACCGGCGCTTGGCTTCGGACAGCTCCGGAGAGCCGGAGTGTGCGTCTGCACTAGACTGCATGATAGCGAAAAGCTTTGGCAGTGTGTCTCGCAGGGAGATAGCTTAGGAGCGCAGCGCACTTATGCCTCCCTTGTCCAGAAACACGATTTTACTGCACTCTCCAAAAACACTGCCCTTTCCAGGGCAATATATAAGCTGCTTTCTGACGGCCGTGATCTTTAGATTACTCTTGCCCAGCTCGTTGTTTTAACGTGCCCATGCCGTCCTGGCATTCAGTGCACCGTGAAGTCAACTGCAAAACTCCAGCAGCTGCTGACTCCCAAACACAAGGCGCTGGCTATGTTCTTGCTTCTCGACAACTCAACGCAGCCCTTCATTTCTGCAGTTGCCATCGAGGTCTCTGCATGTGGGAGCCTCAGAGGACGAGCAGGAGTTTCCCAGGAGGGGCTGCAGCAGGACGAATTCAAAACTCAGGAAAATTGTCCTGGAACACCTTCCATAAGGATGCTAGAATGGAATTGAAGAGGCAGGCGAGCGGCCGCCACGGTCCTCTAGCAGTCCTTAGGGTGCGCGCAGAAGCCCGGTGCTCTGCGGCTGCGTTCTTCGCCCTCGTACAAGCTACCGCTCTGTCCGGCTCCCGGAGCAGGAGAAGCGGCTGCTTCGCGCACACAACAGCCGTACGCTCCGAAGAGCTGCTTCAGCCGAAAGACGCCGGCGACCGGCGCTTGGCTTCGGACAGCTCCGGAGAGCCGGAGTGTGCGTCTGCACTAGACTGCATGATAGCGAAAAGCTTTGGCAGTGTGTCTCGCAAGGAGATAGCTTAGGAGCGCAGCGCACTTATGCCTCCCTTGTCCAGAAACACGATTTTACTGCACACTCCAAAAACACTGCTCTTTCCAGGGCAAGATGCCAGATGCTCTCTGTTGCCCGTGCTTCCTTCCTGCTCTTGCCCAGCTCGTTGTTTTAACGTGCACATGCCGTCCAGGCATTCAGTGCACAGTGAAGTCAACTGCAAAACTCCAAGTGCTGCTGACTCCCAAACACAAGGCGCTGGCTATGTTCTTGCTTCTCAACAACTCAACGCAGCCCTTCATTTCTGCAGTTGCCATCGAGGTCTTTGCACTAGGAGACTCAGAGGACGAGCACGAATTTCCCAGGAGGGGCTGCAGCAGGACGAATTCAAAACTCAGGAAAATTGTCCTGGAACACCTTCCATAAGGATGCTAGAATGGAATTGAAGAGGCAGGCGAGCGGCCACCAGGGTCCTCTAGCAGTCCTTAGGGTGCGCGCAGAAGCCCGGTGCTCTGCGGCTTCGTTCTTCGCCCTCGTACAAGCTACCGCTCTGTCCGGCTCCCGGAGCAGGAGAAGCGGCTGCTTCGCGCACACAACAGCCGTACGCTCCGAAGCGCTGCTTCAGCCGAAAGACGCCGGCCACCGGCGCTTGGCTTCGGACAGCTCCGGAGAGCAGGAGTGTGCGTCTGCACCAGACTGCATGATAGCGAAAAGCTTTGGCAGTGTGTCTCGCAGGGAGATAGCTAAGGAGCGCAGCGCACTTATGCCTCCCTTGTCCAGAAACACGATTTTACTGCACACTCCTAAAACACTGCTCTTTCCAGGGCAATATATAAGCTGCTTTCTGACGGCCGTGATCTTTCGATTACTCTTGCCCAGCTCGTTGTTTTAACGTGCACATGCCGTCCTAGCATTCAGTGCACCGTGAAGTCAACTGCAAAACTCCAGCAGCTGCTGACTCCCAAACACAAGGCGCTGGCTATGTTCTTGCTTCTCGACAACTCAACGCAGCCCTTCATTTCTGCAGTTGCCATCGAGTTCTCTGCATGTCGGAGACTCAGAGGACGAGCACGAGTTTCCCAGGAGGGGCTGCATCAGGACGAATTCAAAATTCAGGAAAATTGTCCTGGAACACCTTCCATAAGGATGCTAGAATGGAATTGAAGAGGCAGGCGAGCGGCCACCAGGGTCCTCTAGTAGTCCTTAGGGTGCGCGCAGAAGCCCGGTGCTCTGCGGCTTCGTTCTTCGCCCTCCTACAAGCTACCGCTCTGTCCGGCTCCCGGAGCAGGAGAAGCGGCTGCTTCGCGCACACAACAGCCGTACGCTCCGAAGCGCTGCTTCAGCCGAAAGACGCCGGCGACCGGCGCTTGGCTTCGGACAGCTCCGGAGAGCCGGAGTGTGCGTCTGCACTAGACTGCATGATAGCGAAAAGCCTTGGCAGTGTGTCTCGCAAGGAGATAGCTTAGGAGCGCAGCGCACTTATGCCTCCCTTGTCCAGAAACACGATTTTACTGCACACTCCAAAAACACTGCTCTTTCCAGGGCAAGATGCCAGATGCTCTCTGTTGCCCGTGCTTCCTTCCTGCTCTTGCCCAGCTCGTTGTTTTAACGTGCACATGCCGTCCAGGCATTCAGTGCACAGTGAAGTCAACTGCAAAACTCCAAGTGCTGCTGACTCCCAAACACAAGGCGCTGGCTATGTTCTTGCTTCTCAACAACTCAACGCAGCCCTTCATTTCTGCAGTTGCCATCGAGGTCTTTGCACTAGGAGACTCAGAGGACGAGCACGAATTTCCCAGGAGGGGCTGCAGCAGGACGAATTCAAAACTCAGGAAAATTGTCCTGGAACACCTTCCATGAGGATGCTAGAATGGAATTGAAGAGGCAGGCGAGCGGCCACCAGGGTCCTCTAGCAGTCCTTAGGGTGCGCGCAGAAGCCCGGTGCTCTGCGGCTTCGTTCTTCGCCCTCCTACAAGCTACCGCTCTGTCCGGCTCCCGGAGCAGGAGAAGCGGCTGCTTCGCGCACACAACAGCCGTACGCTCCGAAGCGCTGCTTCAGCCGAAAGACGCCGGCGACCGGCGCTTGGCTTCGGACAGCTCCGGAGAGCAGGAGTGTGCGTCTGCACCAGACTGCATGATAGCGAAAAGCTTTGGCAGTGTGTCTCGCAGGGAGATAGCTAAGGAGCGCAGCGCACTTATGCCTCCCTTGTCCAGAAACACGATTTTACTGCACACTCCAAAAACACTGCTCTTTCCAGGGCAATATATAAGCTGCTTTCTGACGGCCGTGATCTTTCGATTACTCTTGCCCAGCTCGTTGTTTTAACGTGCACATGCCGTCCTAGCATTCAGTGCACCGTGAAGTCAACTGCAAAACTCCAGCAGCTGCTGACTCCCAAACACAAGGCGCTGGCTATGTTCTTGCTTCTCGACAACTCAACGCAGCCCTTCATTTCTGCAGTTGCCATCGAGTTCTCTGCATGTGGGAGCCTCAGAGGACGAGCACGAGTTTCCCAGGAGGGGCTGCATCAGGACGAATTCAAAACTCAGGAAAATTGTCCTGGAACACCTTCCATAAGGATGCTAGAATGGAATTGAAGAGGCAGGCGAGCGGCCACCAGGGTCCTCTAGCAGTCCTTAGGGTGCGCGCAGAAGCCCGGTGCTCTGCGGCTTCGTTCTTCGCCCTCGTACAAGCTACCGCTCTGTCCGGCTCCCGGAGCAGGAGAAGCGGCTGCTTCGCGCACACAACAGCCGTACGCTCCGAAGCGCTGCTTCAGCCGAAAGACGCCGGCGACCGGCGCTTGGCTTCGGACAGCTCCGGAGAGCCGGAGTGTGCGTCTGCACTAGACTGCATGATAGCGAAAAGCTTTGGCAGTGTGTCTCGCAAGGAGATAGCTTAGGAGCGCAGCGCACTTATGCCTCCCTTGTCCAGAAACACGATTTTACTGCACACTCCAAAAACACTGCTCTTTCCAGGGCAAGATGCCAGATGATCTCTGTTGCCCGTGCTTCCTTCCTGCTCTTGCCCAGCTCGTTGTTTTAACGTGCACATTCCGTCCAGGCATTCAGTGCACAGTGAAGTCAACTGCAAAACTCCAAGTGCTGCTGACTCCCAAACACAAGGCGCTGGCTATGTTCTTGCTTCTCGACAACTCAACGCAGCCCTTCATTTCTGCAGTTGCCATCGAGGTCTCTGCATGTGGGAGCCTCAGAGGACGAGCACGAGTTTCCCAGGAGGGGCTGCATCAGGACGAATTCAAAACTCAGGAAAATTGTCCTGGAACACCTTCCATAAGGATGCTAGAATGGAATTGAAGAGGCAGGCGAGCGGCCACCAGGGTCCTCTAGCAGTCCTTAGGGTGCGCGCAGAAGCCCGGTGCTCTGCGGCTTCGTTCTTCGCCCTCGTACAAGCTACCGCTCTGTCCGGCTCCCGGAGCAGGAGAAGCGGCTGCTTCGCGCACACAACAGCCGTACGCTCCGAAGAGCTGCTTCTGCCGAAAGACGCCGGCCACCGGCGCTTGGCTTCGGACAGCTCCGGAGAGCCGGAGTGTGCGTCTGCACTAGACTGCATGATAGCGAAAAGCTTTGGCAGTGTGTCTCGCAAGGAGATAGCTTAGGAGCGCAGCGCACTTATGCCTCCCTTGTCCAGAAACACGATTTTACTGCACACTCCAAAAACACTGCTCTTTCCAGGGCAAGATGCCAGATGCTCTCTGTTGCCCGTGCTTCCTTCCTGCTCTTGCCCAGCTCGTTGTTTTAACGTGCACATTCCGTCCAGGCATTCAGTGCACAGTGAAGTCAACAGCAAAACTCCAAGTGCTGCTGACTCCCAAACACAAGGCGCTGGCTATGTTCTTGCTTCTCGACAACTCAACGCAGCCCTTCATTTCTGCAGTTGCCATCGAGGTCTCTGCATGTGGGAGCCTCAGAGGACGAGCACGAGTTTCCCAGGAGGGGCTGCATCAGGACGAATTCAAAACTCAGGAAAATTGTCCTGGAACACCTTCCATAAGGATGCTAGAATGGAATTGAAGAGGCAGGCGAGCGGCCACCAGGGTCCTCTAGCAGTCCTTAGGGTGCGCGCAGAAGCCCGGTGCTCTGCGGCTTCGTTCTTCGCCCTCGTACAAGCTACCGCTCTGTCCGGCTCCCGGAGCAGGAGAATCGGCTGCTTCGCGCACACAACAGCCGTACGCTCCGAAGAGCTGCTTCAGCCGAAAGACGCCGGCCACCGGCGCTTGGCTTCGGACAGCTCCGGAGAGCCGGAGTGTGCGTCTGCACTAGACTGCATGATAGCGAAAAGCTTTGGCAGTGTGTCTCGCAGGGAGATAGCTTAGGAGCGCAGCGCACTTATGCCTCCCTTGTCCAGAAACACGATTTTACTGCACACTCCAAAAACACTGCTCTTTCCAGGGCAATATATAAGCTGCTTTCTGACGGCCGTGATCTTTAGATTACTCTTGCCCAGCTCGTTGTTTTAACGTGCACATGCCGTCCAGGCATTCAGTGCACAGTGAAAGCAATCGCAAAACTCCAGCAGCTGCTGACTCCCAAACACAAGGCGCTGGCTATGTTCTTGCTTCTCGACAACTCAACGCAGCCCTTCATTTCTGCAGTTGCCATCGAGGTCTTTGCATGTGGGAGCCTCAGAGGACGAGCAGGAGTTTCCCAGGAGGGGCTGCATCAGGACGAATTCAAAACTCAGGAAAATTGTCCTGGAACACCTTCCATAAGGATGCTAGAATGGAATTGAAGAGGCAGGCGAGCGGCCACCAGGGTCCTCTAGCAGTCCTTAGGGTGCGCGCAGAAGCCCGGTGCTCTGCGGCTTCGTTCTTCGCCCTCGTACAAGCTACCGCTCTGTCCGGCTCCCGGAGCAGGAGAAGCGGCTGCTTCGCGCACACAACAGCCGTACGCTCCGAAGCGCTGCTTCAGCCGAAAGACGCCGGCCACCGGCGCTTGGCTTCGGACAGCTCCGGAGAGCCGGAGTGTGCGTCTGCACTAGACTGCATGATAGCGAAAAGCTTTGGCAGTGTGTCTCGCAAGGAGATAGCTTAGGAGCGCAGCGCACTTATGCCTCCCTTGTCCAGAAACACGATTTTACTGCACACTCCAAAAACACTGCTCTTTCCAGGGCAAGATGCCAGATGATCTCTGTTGCCCGTGCTTCCTTCCTGCTCTTGCCCAGCTCGTTGTTTTAACGTGCACATTCCGTCCAGGCATTCAGTGCACAGTGAAGTCAACTGCAAAACTCCAAGTGCTGCTGACTCCCAAACACAAGGCGCTGGCTATGTTCTTGCTTCTCGACAACTCAACGCAGCCCTTCATTTCTGCAGTTGCCATCGAGGTCTCTGCATGTGGGAGCCTCAGAGGACGAGCACGAGTTTCCCAGGAGGGGCTGCAGCAGGACGAATTCAAAACTCAGGAAAATTGTCCTGGAACACCTTCCATAAGGATGCTAGAATGGAATTGAAGAGGCAGGCGAGCGGCCACCAGGGTCCTCTAGCAGTCCTTAGGGTGCGCGCAGAAGCCCGGTGCTCTGCGGCTGCGTTCTTCGCCCTCGTACAAGCTACCGCTCTGTCCGGCTCCCGGAGCAGGAGAATCGGCTGCTTCGCGCACACAACAGCCGTACGCTCCGAAGAGCTGCTTCAGCCGAAAGACGCCGGCCACCGGCGCTTGGCTTCGGACAGCTCCGGAGAGCCGGAGTGTGCGTCTGCACTAGACTGCATCCTAGCGAAAAGCTTTGGCAGTGTGTCTCGCAGGGAGATAGCTTAGGAGCGCAGCGCACTTATGCCTCCCTTGTCCAGAAACACGATTTTACTGCACTCTCCAAAAACACTGCCCTTTCCAGGGCAATATATAAGCTGCTTTCTGACGGCCGTGATCTTTAGATTACTCTTGCCCAGCTCGTTGTTTTAACGTGCCCATGCCGTCCTGGCATTCAGTGCACCGTGAAGTCAACTGCAAAACTCCAGCAGCTGCTGACTCCCAAACACAAGGCGCTGGCTATGTTCTTGCTTCTCGACAACTCAACGCAGCCCTTCATTTCTGCAGTTGCCATCGAGGTCTCTGCATGTGGGAGCCTCAGAGGACGAGCAGGAGTTTCCCAGGAGGGGCTGCAGCAGGACGAATTCAAAACTCAGGAAAATTGTCCTGGAACACCTTCCATAAGGATGCTAGAATGGAATTGAAGAGGCAGGCGAGCGGCCGCCACGGTCCTCTAGCAGTCCTTAGGGTGCGCGCAGAAGCCCGGTGCTCTGCGGCTGCGTTCTTCGCCCTCGTACAAGCTACCGCTCTGTCCGGCTCCCGGAGCAGGAGAAGCGGCTGCTTCGCGCACACAACAGCCGTACGCTCCGAAGAGCTGCTTCAGCCGAAAGACGCCGGCGACCGGCGCTTGGCTTCGGACAGCTCCGGAGAGCCGGAGTGTGCGTCTGCACTAGACTGCATGATAGCGAAAAGCTTTGGCAGTGTGTCTCGCAAGGAGATAGCTTAGGAGCGCAGCGCACTTATGCCTCCCTTGTCCAGAAACACGATTTTACTGCACACTCCAAAAACACTGCTCTTTCCAGGGCAAGATGCCAGATGCTCTCTGTTGCCCGTGCTTCCTTCCTGCTCTTGCCCAGCTCGTTGTTTTAACGTGCACATGCCGTCCAGGCATTCAGTGCACAGTGAAGTCAACTGCAAAACTCCAAGTGCTGCTGACTCCCAAACACAAGGCGCTGGCTATGTTCTTGCTTCTCAACAACTCAACGCAGCCCTTCATTTCTGCAGTTGCCATCGAGGTCTTTGCACTAGGAGACTCAGAGGACGAGCACGAGTTTCCCAGGAGGGGCTGCATCAGGACGAATTCAAAACTCAGGAAAATTGTCCTGGAACACCTTCCATAAGGATGCTAGAATGGAATTGAAGAGGCAGGCGAGCGGCCACCAGGGTCCTCTAGCAGTCCTTAGGGTGCGCGCAGAAGCCCGGTGCTCTGCGGCTGCGTTCTTCGCCCTCGTACAAGCTACCGCTCTGTCCGGCTCCCGGAGCAGGAGAATCGGCTGCTTCGCGCACACAACAGCCGTACGCTCCGAAGAGCTGCTTCAGCCGAAAGACGCCGGCCACCGGCGCTTGGCTTCGGACAGCTCCGGAGAGCCGGAGTGTGCGTCTGCACTAGACTGCATGATAGCGAAAAGCTTTGGCAGTGTGTCTCGCAGGGAGATAGCTTAGGAGCGCAGCGCACTTATGCCTCCCTTGTCCAGAAACACGATTTTACTGCACTCTCCAAAAACACTGCCCTTTCCAGGGCAATATATAAGCTGCTTTCTGACGGCCGTGATCTTTAGATTACTCTTGCCCAGCTCGTTGTTTTAACGTGCACATGCCGTCCTGGCATTCAGTGCACCGTGAAGTCAACTGCAAAACTCCAGCAGCTGCTGACTCCCAAACACAAGGCGCTGGCTATGTTCTTGCTTCTCGACAACTCAACGCAGCCCTTCATTTCTGCAGTTGCCATCGAGTTCTCTGCATGTGGGAGCCTCAGAGGACGAGCAGGAGTTTCCCAGGAGGGGCTGCATCAGGACGAATTCAAAACTCAGGAAAATTGTCCTGGAACACCTTCCATAAGGATGCTAGAATGGAATTGAAGAGGCAGGCGAGCGGCCGCCACGGTCCTCTAGCAGTCCTTAGGGTGCGCGCAGAAGCCCGGTGCTCTGCGGCTGCGTTCTTCGCCCTCGTACAAGCTACCGCTCTGTCCGGCTCCCGGAGCAGGAGAAGCGGCTGCTTCGCGCACACAACAGCCGTACGCTCCGAAGAGCTGCTTCAGCCGAAAGACGCCGGCCACCGGCGCTTGGCTTCGGACAGCTCCGGAGAGCCGGAGTGTGCGTCTGCACTAGACTGCATGATAGCGAAAAGCTTTGGCAGTGTGTCTCGCAGGGAGATAGCTTAGGAGCGCAGCGCACTTATGCCTCCCTTGTCCAGAAACACGATTTTACTGCACACTCCAAAAACACTGCTCTTTCCAGGGCAAGATGCCAGATGCTCTCTGTTGCCCGTGCTTCCTTCCTGCTCTTGCCCAGCTCGTTGTTTTAACGTGCACATGCCGTCCAGGCATTCAGTGCACAGTGAAGTCAACTGCAAAACTCCAAGTGCTGCTGACTCCCAAACACAAGGCGCTGGCTATGTTCTTGCTTCGCAACAACTCAACGCAGCCCTTCATTTCTGCAGTTGCCATCGAGGTCTTTGCACTAGGAGACTCAGAGGACGAGCACGAATTTCCCAGGAGGGGCTGCATCAGGACGAATTCAAAACTCAGGAAAATTGTCCTGGAACACCTTCCATGAGGATGCTAGAATGGAATTGAAGAGGCAGGCGAGCGGCCACCAGGGTCCTCTAGCAGTCCTTAGGGTGCGCGCAGAAGCCCGGTGCTCTGCGGCTTCGTTCTTCGCCCTCGTACAAGCTACCGCTCTGTCCGGCTCCCGGAGCAGGAGAAGCGGCTGCTTCGCGCACACAACAGCCGTACGCTCCGAAGCGCTGCTTCAGCCGAAAGACGCCGGCCACCGGCGCTTGGCTTCGGACAGCTCCGGAGAGCAGGAGTGTGCGTCTGCACCAGACTGCATGATAGCGAAAAGCTTTGGCAGTGTGTCTCGCAGGGAGATAGCTAAGGAGCGCAGCGCACTTATGCCTCCCTTGTCCAGAAACACGATTTTACTGCACACTCCTAAAACACTGCTCTTTCCAGGGCAATATATAAGCTGCTTTCTGACGGCCGTGATCTTTCGATTACTCTTGCCCAGCTCGTTGTTTTAACGTGCACATGCCGTCCTAGCATTCAGTGCACCGTGAAGTCAACTGCAAAACTCCAGCAGCTGCTGACTCCCAAACACAAGGCGCTGGCTATGTTCTTGCTTCTCGACAACTCAACGCAGCCCTTCATTTCTGCAGTTGCCATCGAGTTCTCTGCATGTCGGAGACTCAGAGGACGAGCACGAGTTTCCCAGGAGGGGCTGCATCAGGACGAATTCAAAACTCAGGAAAATTGTCCTGGAACACCTTCCATAAGGATGCTAGAATGGAATTGAAGAGGCAGGCGAGCGGCCGCCACGGTCCTCTAGCAGTCCTTAGGGTGCGCGCAGAAGCCCGGTGCTCTGCGGCTTCGTTCTTCGCCCTCGTACAAGCTACCGCTCTGTCCGGCTCCCGGAGCAGGAGAAGCGGCTGCTTCGCGCACACAACAGCCGTACGCTCCGAAGAGCTGCTTCAGCCGAAAGACGCCGGCCACCGGCGCTTGGCTTCGGACAGCTCCGGAGAGCCGGAGTGTGCGTCTGCACTAGACTGCATGATAGCGAAAAGCTTTGGCAGTGTGTCTCGCAAGGAGATAGCTTAGGAGCGCAGCGCACTTATGCCTCCCTTGTCCAGAAACACGATTTTACTGCACACTCCAAAAACACTGCTCTTTCCAGGGCAAGATGCCAGATGCTCTCTGTTGCCCGTGCTTCCTTCCTGCTCTTGCCCAGCTCGTTGTTTTAACGTGCACATTCCGTCCAGGCATTCAGTGCACAGTGAAGTCAACTGCAAAACTCCAAGTGCTGCTGACTCCCAAACACAAGGCGCTGGCTATGTTCTTGCTTCTCGACAACTCAACGCAGCCCTTCATTTCTGCAGTTGCCATCGAGGTCTCTGCATGTGGGAGCCTCAGAGGACGAGCACGAGTTTCCCAGGAGGGGCTGCATCAGGACGAATTCAAAACTCAGGAAAATTGTCCTGGAACACCTTCCATAAGGATGCTAGAATGGAATTGAAGAGGCAGGCGAGCGGCCACCAGGGTCCTCTAGCAGTCCTTAGGGTGCGCGCAGAAGCCCGGTGCTCTGCGGCTGCGTTCTTCGCCCTCGTACAAGCTACCGCTCTGTCCGGCTCCCGGAGCAGGAGAATCGGCTGCTTCGCGCACACAACAGCCGTACGCTCCGAAGAGCTGCTTTAGCCGAAAGACGCCGGCCACCGGCGCTTGGCTTCGGACAGCTCCGGAGAGCCGGAGTGTGCGTCTGCACTAGACTGCATCCTAGCGAAAAGCTTTGGCAGTGTGTCTCGCAGGGAGATAGCTTAGGAGCGCAGCGCACTTATGCCTCCCTTGTCCAGAAACACGATTTTACTGCACTCTCCAAAAACACTGCCCTTTCCAGGGCAATATATAAGCTGCTTTCTGACGGCCGTGATCTTTAGATTACTCTTGCCCAGCTCGTTGTTTTAACGTGCCCATGCCGTCCTGGCATTCAGTGCACCGTGAAGTCAACTGCAAAACTCCAGCAGCTGCTGACTCCCAAACACAAGGCGCTGGCTATGTTCTTGCTTCTCGACAACTCAACGCAGCCCTTCATTTCTGCAGTTGCCATCGAGGTCTCTGCATGTGGGAGCCTCAGAGGACGAGCAGGAGTTTCCCAGGAGGGGCTGCAGCAGGACGAATTCAAAACTCAGGAAAATTGTCCTGGAACACCTTCCATAAGGATGCTAGAATGGAATTGAAGAGGCAGGCGAGCGGCCGCCACGGTCCTCTAGCAGTCCTTAGGGTGCGCGCAGAAGCCCGGTGCTCTGCGGCTGCGTTCTTCGCCCTCGTACAAGCTACCGCTCTGTCCGGCTCCCGGAGCAGGAGAAGCGGCTGCTTCGCGCACACAACAGCCGTACGCTCCGAAGAGCTGCTTCAGCCGAAAGACGCCGGCGACCGGCGCTTGGCTTCGGACAGCTCCGGAGAGCCGGAGTGTGCGTCTGTACTAGACTGCATGATAGCGAAAAGCTTTGGCAGTGTGTCTCGCAAGGAGATAGCTTAGGAGCGCAGCGCACTTATGCCTCCCTTGTCCAGAAACACGATTTTACTGCACACTCCAAAAACACTGCTCTTTCCAGGGCAAGATGCCAGATGCTCTCTGTTGCCCGTGCTTCCTTCCTGCTCTTGCCCAGCTCGTTGTTTTAACGTGCACATGCCGTCCAGGCATTCAGTGCACAGTGAAGTCAACTGCAAAACTCCAAGTGCTGCTGACTCCCAAACACAAGGCGCTGGCTATGTTCTTGCTTCTCAACAACTCAACGCAGCCCTTCATTTCTGCAGTTGCCATCGAGGTCTTTGCACTAGGAGACTCAGAGGACGAGCACGAATTTCCCAGGAGGGGCTGCAGCAGGACGAATTCAAAACTCAGGAAAATTGTCCTGGAACACCTTCCATAAGGATGCTAGAATGGAATTGAAGAGGCAGGCGAGCGGCCACCAGGGTCCTCTAGCAGTCCTTAGGGTGCGCGCAGAAGCCCGGTGCTCTGCGGCTTCGTTCTTCGCCCTCCTACAAGCTACCGCTCTGTCCGGCTCCCGGAGCAGGAGAAGCGGCTGCTTCGCGCACACAACAGCCGTACGCTCCGAAGCGCTGCTTCAGCCGAAAGACGCCGGCGACCGGCGCTTGGCTTCGGACAGCTCCGGAGAGCAGGAGTGTGCGTCTGCACCAGACTGCATGATAGCGAAAAGCTTTGGCAGTGTGTCTCGCAGGGAGATAGCTAAGGAGCGCAGCGCACTTATGCCTCCCTTGTCCAGAAACACGATTTTACTGCACACTCCTAAAACACTGCTCTTTCCAGGGCAATATATAAGCTGCTTTCTGACGGCCGTGATCTTTCGATTACTCTTGCCCAGCTCGTTGTTTTAACGTGCACATGCCGTCCTAGCATTCAGTGCACCGTGAAGTCAACTGCAAAACTCCAGCAGCTGCTGACTCCCAAACACAAGGCGCTGGCTATGTTCTTGCTTCTCGACAACTCAACGCAGCCCTTCATTTCTGCAGTTGCCTTCGAGTTCTCTGCATGTCGGAGACTCAGAGGACGAGCACGAGTTTCCCAGGAGGGGCTGCATCAGGACGAATTCAAAATTCAGGAAAATTGTCCTGGAACACCTTCCATAAGGATGCTAGAATGGAATTGAAGAGGCAGGCGAGCGGCCACCAGGGTCCTCTAGTAGTCCTTAGGGTGCGCGCAGAAGCCCGGTGCTCTGCGGCTTCGTTCTTCGCCCTCCTACAAGCTACCGCTCTGTCCGGCTCCCGGAGCAGGAGAAGCGGCTGCTTCGCGCACACAACAGCCGTACGCTCCGAAGCGCTGCTTCAGCCGAAAGACGCCGGCGACCGGCGCTTGGCTTCGGACAGCTCCGGAGAGCCGGAGTGTGCGTCTGCACTAGACTGCATGATAGCGAAAAGCCTTGGCAGTGTGTCTCGCAGGGAGATAGCTTAGGAGCGCAGCGCACTTATGCCTCCCTTGTCCAGAAACACGATTTTACTGCACACTCCAAAAACACTGCTCTTTCCAGGGCAAGATGCCAGATGCTCTCTGTTGCCCGTGCTTCCTTCCTGCTCTTGCCCAGCTCGTTGTTTTAACGTGCACATGCCGTCCAGGCATTCAGTGCACAGTGAAGTCAACTGCAAAACTCCAAGTGCTGCTGACTCCCAAACACAAGGCGCTGGCTATGTTCTTGCTTCTCAACAACTCAACGCAGCCCTTCATTTCTGCAGTTGCCATCGAGGTCTTTGCACTAGGAGACTCAGAGGACGAGCACGAATTTCCCAGGAGGGGCTGCAGCAGGACGAATTCAAAACTCAGGAAAATTGTCCTGGAACACCTTCCATGAGGATGCTAGAATGGAATTGAAGAGGCAGGCGAGCGGCCACCAGGGTCCTCTAGCAGTCCTTAGGGTGCGCGCAGAAGCCCGGTGCTCTGCGGCTTCGTTCTTCGCCCTCCTACAAGCTACCGCTCTGTCCGGCTCCCGGAGCAGGAGAAGCGGCTGCTTCGCGCACACAACAGCCGTACGCTCCGAAGCGCTGCTTCAGCCGAAAGACGCCGGCCACCGGCGCTTGGCTTCGGACAGCTCCGGAGAGCAGGAGTGTGCGTCTGCACCAGACTGCATGATAGCGAAAAGCTTTGGCAGTGTGTCTCGCAGGGAGATAGCTAAGGAGCGCAGCGCACTTATGCCTCCCTTGTCCAGAAACACGATTTTACTGCACACTCCTAAAACACTGCTCTTTCCAGGGCAATATATAAGCTGCTTTCTGACGGCCGTGATCTTTCGATTACTCTTGCCCAGCTCGTTGTTTTAACGTGCACATGCCGTCCTAGCATTCAGTGCACCGTGAAGTCAACTGCAAAACTCCAGCAGCTGCTGACTCCCAAACACAAGGCGCTGGCTATGTTCTTGCTTCTCGACAACTCAACGCAGCCCTTCATTTCTGCAGTTGCCATCGAGTTCTCTGCATGTGGGAGCCTCAGAGGACGAGCACGAGTTTCCCAGGAGGGGCTGCATCAGGACGAATTCAAAACTCAGGAAAATTGTCCTGGAACACCTTCCATAAGGATGCTAGAATGGAATTGAAGAGGCAGGCGAGCGGCCACCAGGGTCCTCTAGCAGTCCTTAGGGTGCGCGCAGAAGCCCGGTGCTCTGCGGCTTCGTTCTTCGCCCTCGTACAAGCTACCGCTCTGTCCGGCTCCCGGAGCAGGAGAAGCGGCTGCTTCGCGCACACAACAGCCGTACGCTCCGAAGCGCTGCTTCAGCCGAAAGACGCCGGCGACCGGCGCTTGGCTTCGGACAGCTCCGGAGATCCGGAGTGTGCGTCTGCACTAGACTGCATGATAGCGAAAAGCCTTGGCAGTGTGTCTCGCAAGGAGATAGCTTAGGAGCGCAGCGCACTTATGCCTCCCTTGTCCAGAAACACGATTTTACTGCACACTCCAAAAACACTGCTCTTTCCAGGGCAAGATGCCAGATGCTCTCTGTTGCCCGTGCTTCCTTCCTGCTCTTGCCCAGCTCGTTGTTTTAACGTGCACATGCCGTCCAGGCATTCAGTGCACAGTGAAGTCAACTGCAAAACTCCAAGTGCTGCTGACTCCCAAACACAAGGCGCTGGCTATGTTCTTGCTTCTCAACAACTCAACGCAGCCCTTCATTTCTGCAGTTGCCATCGAGGTCTTTGCACTAGGAGACTCAGAGGACGAGCACGAATTTCCCAGGAGGGGCTGCAGCAGGACGAATTCAAAACTCAGGAAAATTGTCCTGGAACACCTTCCATGAGGATGCTAGAATGGAATTGAAGAGGCAGGCGAGCGGCCACCAGGGTCCTCTAGCAGTCCTTAGGGTGCGCGCAGAAGCCCGGTGCTCTGCGGCTTCGTTCTTCGCCCTCCTACAAGCTACCGCTCTGTCCGGCTCCCGGAGCAGGAGAAGCGGCTGCTTCGCGCACACAACAGCCGTACGCTCCGAAGAGCTGCTTCAGCCGAAAGACGCCGGCCACCGGCGCTTGGCTTCGGACAGCTCCGGAGAGCCGGAGTGTGCGTCTGCACTAGACTGCATGATAGCGAAAAGCTTTGGCAGTGTGTCTCGCAAGGAGATAGCTTAGGAGCGCAGCGCACTTATGCCTCCCTTGTCCAGAAACACGATTTTACTGCACACTCCAAAAACACTGCTCTTTCCAGGGCAAGATGCCAGATGCTCTCTGTTGCCCGTGCTTCCTTCCTGCTCTTGCCCAGCTCGTTGTTTTAACGTGCACATGCCGTCCAGGCATTCAGTGCACAGTGAAGTCAACTGCAAAACTCCACGTGCTGCTGACTCCCAAACACAAGGCGCTGGCTATGTTCTTGCTTCTCAACAACTCAACGCAGCCCTTCATTTCTGCAGTTGCCATCGAGGTCTTTGCACTAGGAGACTCAGAGGACGAGCACGAATTTCCCAGGAGGGGCTGCAGCAGGACGAATTCAAAACTCAGGAAAATTGTCCTGGAACACCTTCCATGAGGATGCTAGAATGGAATTGAAGAGGCAGGCGAGCGGCCACCAGGGTCCTCTAGCAGTCCTTAGGGTGCGCGCAGAAGCCCGGTGCTCTGCGGCTTCGTTCTTCGCCCTCGTACAAGCTACCGCTCTGTCCGGCTCCCGGAGCAGGAGAAGCGGCTGCTTCGCGCACACAACAGCCGTACGCTCTGAAGAGCTGCTTCAGCCGAAAGACGCCGGCCACCGGCGCTTGGCTTCGGACAGCTCCGGAGAGCCGGAGTGTGCGTCTGCACCAGACTGCATGATAGCGAAAAGCTTTGGCAGTGTGTCTCGCAAGGAGATAGCTAAGGAGCGCAGCGCACTTATGCCTCCCTTGTCCAGAAACACGATTTTACTGCACACTCCTAAAACACTGCTCTTTCCAGGGCAATATATAAGCTGCTTTCTGACGGCCGTGATCTTTCGATTACTCTTGCCCAGCTCGTTGTTTTAACGTGCACATGCCGTCCAGGCATTCAGTGCACAGTGAAGTCAACTGCAAAACTCCAAGTGCTGCTGACTCCCAAACACAAGGCGCTGGCTATGTTCTTGCTTCTCGACAACTCAACGCAGCCCTTCATTTCTGCAGTTGCCATCGAGGTCTCTGCATGTGGGAGCCTCAGAGGACGAGCAGGAGTTTCCCAGGAGGGGCTGCATCAGGACGAATTCAAAACTCAGGAAAATTGTCCTGGAACACCTTCCATAAGGATGCTAGAATGGAATTGAAGAGGCAGGCGAGCGGCCACCAGGGTCCTCTAGCAGTCCTTAGGGTGCGCGCAGAAGCCCGGTGCTCTGCGGCTTCGTTCTTCGCCCTCCTACAAGCTACCGCTCTGTCCGGCTCCCGGAGCAGGAGAAGCGGCTGCTTCGCGCACACAACAGCCGTACGCTCCGAAGAGCTGCTTCAGCCGAAAGACGCCGGCCACCGGCGCTTGGCTTCGGACAGCTCCGGAGAGCAGGAGTGTGCGTCTGCACTAGACTGCATGATAGCGAAAAGCTTTGGCAGTGTGTCTCGCAAGGAGATAGCTTAGGAGCGCAGCGCACTTATGCCTCCCTTGTCCAGAAACACGATTTTACTGCACACTCCAAAAACACTGCTCTTTCCAGGGCAAGATGCCAGATGCTCTCTGTTGCCCGTGCTTCCTTCCTGCTCTTGCCCAGCTCGTTGTTTTAACGTGCACATGCCGTCCAGGCATTCAGTGCACAGTGAAGTCAACTGCAAAACTCCAAGTGCTGCTGACTCCCAAACACAAGGCGCTGGCTATGTTCTTGCTTCTCAACAACTCAACGCAGCCCTTCATTTCTGCAGTTGCCATCGAGGTCTTTGCACTAGGAGACTCAGAGGACGAGCACGAATTTCCCAGGAGGGGCTGCAGCAGGACGAATTCAAAACTCAGGAAAATTGTCCTGGAACACCTTCCATGAGGATGCTAGAATGGAATTGAAGAGGCAGGCGAGCGGCCACCAGGGTCCTCTAGCAGTCCTTAGGGTGCGCGCAGAAGCCCGGTGCTCTGCGGCTTCGTTCTTCGCCCTCCTACAAGCTACCGCTCTGTCCGGCTCCCGGAGCAGGAGAAGCGGCTGCTTCGCGCACACAACAGCCGTACGCTCCGAAGCGCTGCTTCAGCCGAAAGACGCCGGCCACCGGCGCTTGGCTTCGGACAGCTCCGGAGAGCAGGAGTGTGCGTCTGCACCAGACTGCATGATAGCGAAAAGCTTTGGCAGTGTGTCTCGCAGGGAGATAGCTAAGGAGCGCAGCGCACTTATGCCTCCCTTGTCCAGAAACACGATTTTACTGCACACTCCTAAAACACTGCTCTTTCCAGGGCAATATATAAGCTGCTTTCTGACGGCCGTGATCTTTCGATTACTCTTGCCCAGCTCGTTGTTTTAACGTGCACATGCCGTCCTAGCATTCAGTGCACCGTGAAGTCAACTGCAAAACTCCAGCAGCTGCTGACTCCCAAACACAAGGCGCTGGCTATGTTCTTGCTTCTCGACAACTCAACGCAGCCCTTCATTTCTGCAGTTGCCATCGAGGTCTCTGCATGTGGGAGCCTCAGAGGACGAGCAGGAGTTTCCCAGGAGGGGCTGCATCAGGACGAATTCAAAACTCAGGAAAATTGTCCTGGAACACCTTCCATAAGGATGCTAGAATGGAATTGAAGAGGCAGGCGAGCGGCCGCCACGGTCCTCTAGCAGTCCTTAGGGTGCGCGCAGAAGCCCGGTGCTCTGCGGCTGCGTTCTTCGCCCTCGTACAAGCTACCGCTCTGTCCGGCTCCCGGAGCAGGAGAAGCGGCTGCTTCGCGCACACAACAGCCGTACGCTCCGAAGCGCTGCTTCAGCCGAAAGACGCCGGCCACCGGCGCTTGGCTTCGGACAGCTCCGGAGAGCCGGAGTGTGCGTCTGCACTAGACTGCATGATAGCGAAAAGCTTTGGCAGTGTGTCTCGCAAGGAGATAGCTTAGGAGCGCAGCGCACTTATGCCTCCCTTGTCCAGAAACACGATTTTACTGCACACTCCAAAAACACTGCTCTTTCCAGGGCAAGATGCCAGATGCTCTCTGTTGCCCGTGCTTCCTTCCTGCTCTTGCCCAGCTCGTTGTTTTAACGTGCACATTCCGTCCAGGCATTCAGTGCACAGTGAAGTCAACAGCAAAACTCCAAGTGCTGCTGACTCCCAAACACAAGGCGCTGGCTATGTTCTTGCTTCTCGACAACTCAACGCAGCCCTTCATTTCTGCAGTTGCCATCGAGGTCTCTGCATGTGGGAGCCTCAGAGGACGAGCACGAGTTTCCCAGGAGGGGCTGCATCAGGACGAATTCAAAACTCAGGAAAATTGTCCTGGAACACCTTCCATAAGGATGCTAGAATGGAATTGAAGAGGCAGGCGAGCGGCCACCAGGGTCCTCTAGCAGTCCTTAGGGTGCGCGCAGAAGCCCGGTGCTCTGCGGCTTCGTTCTTCGCCCTCGTACAAGCTACCGCTCTGTCCGGCTCCCGGAGCAGGAGAATCGGCTGCTTCGCGCACACAACAGCCGTACGCTCCGAAGAGCTGCTTCAGCCGAAAGACGCCGGCCACCGGCGCTTGGCTTCGGACAGCTCCGGAGAGCCGGAGTGTGCGTCTGCACTAGACTGCATGATAGCGAAAAGCTTTGGCAGTGTGTCTCGCAGGGAGATAGCTTAGGAGCGCAGCGCACTTACGCCTCCCTTGTCCAGAAACACGATTTTACTGCACACTCCTAAAACACTGCTCTTTCCAGGGCAATATATAAGCTGCTTTCTGACGGCCGTGATCTTTCGATTACTCTTGCCCAGCTCGTTGTTTTAACGTGCACATGCCGTCCTGGCATTCAGTGCACAGTGAAAGCAATCGCAAAAGTCCAGCAGCTGCTGACTCCCAAACACAAGGCGCTGGCTATGTTCTTGCTTCTCGACAACTCAACGCAGCCCTTCATTTCTGCAGTTGCCATCGAGTTCTCTGCATGTGGGAGCCTCAGAGGACGAGCAGGAGTTTCCCAGGAGGGGCTGCATCAGGACGAATTCAAAACTCAGGAAAATTGTCCTGGAACACCTTCCATAAGGATGCTAGAATGGAATTGAAGAGGCAGGCGAGCGGCCACCAGGGTCCTCTAGCAGTCCTTAGGGTGCGCGCAGAAGCCCGGTGCTCTGCGGCTGCGTTCTTCGCCCTCGTACAAGCTACCGCTCTGTCCGGCTCCCGGAGCAGGAGAATCGGCTGCTTCGCGCACACAACAGCCGTACGCTCCGAAGAGCTGCTTCAGCCGAAAGACGCCGGCCACCGGCGCTTGGCTTCGGACAGCTCCGGAGAGCCGGAGTGTGCGTCTGCACTAGACTGCATGATAGCGAAAAGCTTTGGCAGTGTGTCTCGCAGGGAGATAGCTTAGGAGCGCAGCGCACTTATGCCTCCCTTGTCCAGAAACACGATTTTACTGCACTCTCCAAAAACACTGCCCTTTCCAGGGCAATATATAAGCTGCTTTCTGACGGCCGTGATCTTTAGATTACTCTTGCCCAGCTCGTTGTTTTAACGTGCACATGCCGTCCTGGCATTCAGTGCACAGTGAAGTCAACTGCAAAACTCCAGCAGCTGCTGACTCCCAAACACAAGGCGCTGGCTATGTTCTTGCTTCTCGACAACTCAACGCAGCCCTTCATTTCTGCAGTTGCCATCGAGGTCTCTGCATGTGGGAGCCTCAGAGGACGAGCAGGAGTTTCCCAGGAGGGGCTGCATCAGGACGAATTCAAAACTCAGGAAAATTGTCCTGGAACACCTTCCATAAGGATGCTAGAATGGAATTGAAGAGGCAGGCGAGCGGCCGCCACGGTCCTCTAGCAGTCCTTAGGGTGCGCGCAGAAGCCCGGTGCTCTGCGGCTGCGTTCTTCGCCCTCCTACAAGCTACCGCTCTGTCCGGCTCCCGGAGCAGGAGAAGCGGCTGCTTCGCGCACACAACAGCCGTACGCTCCGAAGAGCTGCTTCAGCCGAAAGACGCCGGCCACCGGCGCTTGGCTTCGGACAGCTCCGGAGAGCCGGAGTGTGCGTCTGCACTAGACTGCATGATAGCGAAAAGCTTTGGCAGTGTGTCTCGCAGGGAGATAGCTTAGGAGCGCAGCGCACTTACGCCTCCCTTGTCCAGAAACACGATTTTACTGCACACTCCTAAAACACTGCTCTTTCCAGGGCAATATATAAGCTGCTTTCTGACGGCCGTGATCTTTAGATTACTCTTGCCCAGCTCGTTGTTGTAACGTGCACATGCCGTCCTGGCATTCAGTGCACAGTGAAAGCAATCGCAAAAGTCCAGCAGCTGCTGACTCCCAAACACAAGGCGCTGGCTATGTTCTTGCTTCTCGACAACTCAACGCAGCCCTTCATTTCTGCAGTTGCCATCGAGTTCTCTGCATGTGGGAGCCTCAGAGGACGAGCAGGAGTTTCCCAGGAGGGGCTGCATCAGGACGAATTCAAAACTCAGGAAAATTGTCCTGGAACACCTTCCATAAGGATGCTAGAATGGAATTGAAGAGGCAGGCGAGCGGCCACCAGGGTCCTCTAGCAGTCCTTAGGGTGCGCGCAGAAGCCCGGTGCTCTGCGGCTGCGTTCTTCGCCCTCGTACAAGCTACCGCTCTGTCCGGCTCCCGGAGCAGGAGAATCGGCTGCTTCGCGCACACAACAGCCGTACGCTCCGAAGAGCTGCTTCAGCCGAAAGACGCCGGCCACCGGCGCTTGGCTTCGGACAGCTCCGGAGAGCCGGAGTGTGCGTCTGCACTAGACTGCATGATAGCGAAAAGCTTTGGCAGTGTGTCTCGCAGGGAGATAGCTTAGGAGCGCAGCGCACTTATGCCTCCCTTGTCCAGAAACACGATTTTACTGCACACTCCAAAAACACTGCTCTTTCCAGGGCAAGATGCCAGATGCTCTCTGTTGCCCGTGCTTCCTTCCTGCTCTTGCCCAGCTCGTTGTTTTAACGTGCACATGCCGTCCAGGCATTCAGTGCACAGTGAAGTCAACTGCAAAACTCCAAGTGCTGCTGACTCCCAAACACAAGGCGCTGGCTATGTTCTTGCTTCTCAACAACTCAACGCAGCCCTTCATTTCTGCAGTTGCCATCGAGGTCTTTGCACTAGGAGACTCAGAGGACGAGCACGAATTTCCCAGGAGGGGCTGCAGCAGGACGAATTCAAAACTCAGGAAAATTGTCCTGGAACACCTTCCATGAGGATGCTAGAATGGAATTGAAGAGGCAGGCGAGCGGCCACCAGGGTCCTCTAGCAGTCCTTAGGGTGCGCGCAGAAGCCCGGTGCTCTGCGGCTTCGTTCTTCGCCCTCGTACAAGCTACCGCTCTGTCCGGCTCCCGGAGCAGGAGAAGCGGCTGCTTCGCGCACACAACAGCCGTACGCTCCGAAGAGCTGCTTCAGCCGAAAGACGCCGGCCACCGGCGCTTGGCTTCGGACAGCTCCGGAGAGCCGGAGTGTGCGTCTGCACTAGACTGCATGATAGCGAAAAGCTTTGGCAGTGTGTCTCGCAAGGAGATAGCTTAGGAGCGCAGCGCACTTATGCCTCCCTTGTCCAGAAACACGATTTTACTGCACACTCCAAAAACACTGCTCTTTCCAGGGCAAGATGCCAGATGCTCTCTGTTGCCCGTGCTTCCTTCCTGCTCTTGCCCAGCTCGTTGTTTTAACGTGCACATTCCGTCCAGGCATTCAGTGCACAGTGAAGTCAACTGCAAAACTCCAAGTGCTGCTGACTCCCAAACACAAGGCGCTGGCTATGTTCTTGCTTCTCGACAACTCAACGCAGCCCTTCATTTCTGCAGTTGCCATCGAGGTCTCTGCATGTGGGAGCCTCAGAGGACGAGCACGAGTTTCCCAGGAGGGGCTGCATCAGGACGAATTCAAAACTCAGGAAAATTGTCCTGGAACACCTTCCATAAGGATGCTAGAATGGAATTGAAGAGGCAGGCGAGCGGCCACCAGGGTCCTCTAGCAGTCCTTAGGGTGCGCGCAGAAGCCCGGTGCTCTGCGGCTGCGTTCTTCGCCCTCGTACAAGCTACCGCTCTGTCCGGCTCCCGGAGCAGGAGAATCGGCTGCTTCGCGCACACAACAGCCGTACGCTCCGAAGAGCTGCTTTAGCCGAAAGACGCCGGCCACCGGCGCTTGGCTTCGGACAGCTCCGGAGAGCCGGAGTGTGCGTCTGCACTAGACTGCATCCTAGCGAAAAGCTTTGGCAGTGTGTCTCGCAGGGAGATAGCTTAGGAGCGCAGCGCACTTATGCCTCCCTTGTCCAGAAACACGATTTTACTGCACTCTCCAAAAACACTGCCCTTTCCAGGGCAATATATAAGCTGCTTTCTGACGGCCGTGATCTTTAGATTACTCTTGCCCAGCTCGTTGTTTTAACGTGCCCATGCCGTCCTGGCATTCAGTGCACCGTGAAGTCAACTGCAAAACTCCAGCAGCTGCTGACTCCCAAACACAAGGCGCTGGCTATGTTCTTGCTTCTCGACAACTCAACGCAGCCCTTCATTTCTGCAGTTGCCATCGAGGTCTCTGCATGTGGGAGCCTCAGAGGACGAGCAGGAGTTTCCCAGGAGGGGCTGCAGCAGGACGAATTCAAAACTCAGGAAAATTGTCCTGGAACACCTTCCATAAGGATGCTAGAATGGAATTGAAGAGGCAGGCGAGCGGCCGCCACGGTCCTCTAGCAGTCCTTAGGGTGCGCGCAGAAGCCCGGTGCTCTGCGGCTGCGTTCTTCGCCCTCGTACAAGCTACCGCTCTGTCCGGCTCCCGGAGCAGGAGAAGCGGCTGCTTCGCGCACACAACAGCCGTACGCTCCGAAGAGCTGCTTCAGCCGAAAGACGCCGGCGACCGGCGCTTGGCTTCGGACAGCTCCGGAGAGCCGGAGTGTGCGTCTGTACTAGACTGCATGATAGCGAAAAGCTTTGGCAGTGTGTCTCGCAAGGAGATAGCTTAGGAGCGCAGCGCACTTATGCCTCCCTTGTCCAGAAACACGATTTTACTGCACACTCCAAAAACACTGCTCTTTCCAGGGCAAGATGCCAGATGCTCTCTGTTGCCCGTGCTTCCTTCCTGCTCTTGCCCAGCTCGTTGTTTTAACGTGCACATGCCGTCCAGGCATTCAGTGCACAGTGAAGTCAACTGCAAAACTCCAAGTGCTGCTGACTCCCAAACACAAGGCGCTGGCTATGTTCTTGCTTCTCAACAACTCAACGCAGCCCTTCATTTCTGCAGTTGCCATCGAGGTCTTTGCACTAGGAGACTCAGAGGACGAGCACGAATTTCCCAGGAGGGGCTGCAGCAGGACGAATTCAAAACTCAGGAAAATTGTCCTGGAACACCTTCCATAAGGATGCTAGAATGGAATTGAAGAGGCAGGCGAGCGGCCACCAGGGTCCTCTAGCAGTCCTTAGGGTGCGCGCAGAAGCCCGGTGCTCTGCGGCTTCGTTCTTCGCCCTCCTACAAGCTACCGCTCTGTCCGGCTCCCGGAGCAGGAGAAGCGGCTGCTTCGCGCACACAACAGCCGTACGCTCCGAAGCGCTGCTTCAGCCGAAAGACGCCGGCGACCGGCGCTTGGCTTCGGACAGCTCCGGAGAGCAGGAGTGTGCGTCTGCACCAGACTGCATGATAGCGAAAAGCTTTGGCAGTGTGTCTCGCAGGGAGATAGCTAAGGAGCGCAGCGCACTTATGCCTCCCTTGTCCAGAAACACGATTTTACTGCACACTCCTAAAACACTGCTCTTTCCAGGGCAATATATAAGCTGCTTTCTGACGGCCGTGATCTTTCGATTACTCTTGCCCAGCTCGTTGTTTTAACGTGCACATGCCGTCCTAGCATTCAGTGCACCGTGAAGTCAACTGCAAAACTCCAGCAGCTGCTGACTCCCAAACACAAGGCGCTGGCTATGTTCTTGCTTCTCGACAACTCAACGCAGCCCTTCATTTCTGCAGTTGCCTTCGAGTTCTCTGCATGTCGGAGACTCAGAGGACGAGCACGAGTTTCCCAGGAGGGGCTGCATCAGGACGAATTCAAAATTCAGGAAAATTGTCCTGGAACACCTTCCATAAGGATGCTAGAATGGAATTGAAGAGGCAGGCGAGCGGCCACCAGGGTCCTCTAGTAGTCCTTAGGGTGCGCGCAGAAGCCCGGTGCTCTGCGGCTTCGTTCTTCGCCCTCCTACAAGCTACCGCTCTGTCCGGCTCCCGGAGCAGGAGAAGCGGCTGCTTCGCGCACACAACAGCCGTACGCTCCGAAGCGCTGCTTCAGCCGAAAGACGCCGGCGACCGGCGCTTGGCTTCGGACAGCTCCGGAGAGCCGGAGTGTGCGTCTGCACTAGACTGCATGATAGCGAAAAGCCTTGGCAGTGTGTCTCGCAAGGAGATAGCTTAGGAGCGCAGCGCACTTATGCCTCCCTTGTCCAGAAACACGATTTTACTGCACACTCCAAAAACACTGCTCTTTCCAGGGCAAGATGCCAGATGCTCTCTGTTGCCCGTGCTTCCTTCCTGCTCTTGCCCAGCTCGTTGTTTTAACGTGCACATGCCGTCCAGGCATTCAGTGCACAGTGAAGTCAACTGCAAAACTCCAAGTGCTGCTGACTCCCAAACACAAGGCGCTGGCTATGTTCTTGCTTCTCAACAACTCAACGCAGCCCTTCATTTCTGCAGTTGCCATCGAGGTCTTTGCACTAGGAGACTCAGAGGACGAGCACGAATTTCCCAGGAGGGGCTGCAGCAGGACGAATTCAAAACTCAGGAAAATTGTCCTGGAACACCTTCCATGAGGATGCTAGAATGGAATTGAAGAGGCAGGCGAGCGGCCACCAGGGTCCTCTAGCAGTCCTTAGGGTGCGCGCAGAAGCCCGGTGCTCTGCGGCTTCGTTCTTCGCCCTCCTACAAGCTACCGCTCTGTCCGGCTCCCGGAGCAGGAGAAGCGGCTGCTTCGCGCACACAACAGCCGTACGCTCCGAAGCGCTGCTTCAGCCGAAAGACGCCGGCCACCGGCGCTTGGCTTCGGACAGCTCCGGAGAGCAGGAGTGTGCGTCTGCACCAGACTGCATGATAGCGAAAAGCTTTGGCAGTGTGTCTCGCAGGGAGATAGCTAAGGAGCGCAGCGCACTTATGCCTCCCTTGTCCAGAAACACGATTTTACTGCACACTCCTAAAACACTGCTCTTTCCAGGGCAATATATAAGCTGCTTTCTGACGGCCGTGATCTTTCGATTACTCTTGCCCAGCTCGTTGTTTTAACGTGCACATGCCGTCCTAGCATTCAGTGCACCGTGAAGTCAACTGCAAAACTCCAGCAGCTGCTGACTCCCAAACACAAGGCGCTGGCTATGTTCTTGCTTCTCGACAACTCAACGCAGCCCTTCATTTCTGCAGTTGCCATCGAGTTCTCTGCATGTGGGAGCCTCAGAGGACGAGCACGAGTTTCCCAGGAGGGGCTGCATCAGGACGAATTCAAAACTCAGGAAAATTGTCCTGGAACACCTTCCATAAGGATGCTAGAATGGAATTGAAGAGGCAGGCGAGCGGCCACCAGGGTCCTCTAGCAGTCCTTAGGGTGCGCGCAGAAGCCCGGTGCTCTGCGGCTTCGTTCTTCGCCCTCGTACAAGCTACCGCTCTGTCCGGCTCCCGGAGCAGGAGAAGCGGCTGCTTCGCGCACACAACAGCCGTACGCTCCGAAGCGCTGCTTCAGCCGAAAGACGCCGGCGACCGGCGCTTGGCTTCGGACAGCTCCGGAGATCCGGAGTGTGCGTCTGCACTAGACTGCATGATAGCGAAAAGCCTTGGCAGTGTGTCTCGCAAGGAGATAGCTTAGGAGCGCAGCGCACTTATGCCTCCCTTGTCCAGAAACACGATTTTACTGCACACTCCAAAAACACTGCTCTTTCCAGGGCAAGATGCCAGATGCTCTCTGTTGCCCGTGCTTCCTTCCTGCTCTTGCCCAGCTCGTTGTTTTAACGTGCACATGCCGTCCAGGCATTCAGTGCACAGTGAAGTCAACTGCAAAACTCCAAGTGCTGCTGACTCCCAAACACAAGGCGCTGGCTATGTTCTTGCTTCTCAACAACTCAACGCAGCCCTTCATTTCTGCAGTTGCCATCGAGGTCTTTGCACTAGGAGACTCAGAGGACGAGCACGAATTTCCCAGGAGGGGCTGCAGCAGGACGAATTCAAAACTCAGGAAAATTGTCCTGGAACACCTTCCATGAGGATGCTAGAATGGAATTGAAGAGGCAGGCGAGCGGCCACCAGGGTCCTCTAGCAGTCCTTAGGGTGCGCGCAGAAGCCCGGTGCTCTGCGGCTTCGTTCTTCGCCCTCCTACAAGCTACCGCTCTGTCCGGCTCCCGGAGCAGGAGAAGCGGCTGCTTCGCGCACACAACAGCCGTACGCTCCGAAGAGCTGCTTCAGCCGAAAGACGCCGGCCACCGGCGCTTGGCTTCGGACAGCTCCGGAGAGCCGGAGTGTGCGTCTGCACTAGACTGCATGATAGCGAAAAGCTTTGGCAGTGTGTCTCGCAAGGAGATAGCTTAGGAGCGCAGCGCACTTATGCCTCCCTTGTCCAGAAACACGATTTTACTGCACACTCCAAAAACACTGCTCTTTCCAGGGCAAGATGCCAGATGCTCTCTGTTGCCCGTGCTTCCTTCCTGCTCTTGCCCAGCTCGTTGTTTTAACGTGCACATGCCGTCCAGGCATTCAGTGCACAGTGAAGTCAACTGCAAAACTCCACGTGCTGCTGACTCCCAAACACAAGGCGCTGGCTATGTTCTTGCTTCTCAACAACTCAACGCAGCCCTTCATTTCTGCAGTTGCCATCGAGGTCTTTGCACTAGGAGACTCAGAGGACGAGCACGAATTTCCCAGGAGGGGCTGCAGCAGGACGAATTCAAAACTCAGGAAAATTGTCCTGGAACACCTTCCATGAGGATGCTAGAATGGAATTGAAGAGGCAGGCGAGCGGCCACCAGGGTCCTCTAGCAGTCCTTAGGGTGCGCGCAGAAGCCCGGTGCTCTGCGGCTTCGTTCTTCGCCCTCGTACAAGCTACCGCTCTGTCCGGCTCCCGGAGCAGGAGAAGCGGCTGCTTCGCGCACACAACAGCCGTACGCTCTGAAGAGCTGCTTCAGCCGAAAGACGCCGGCCACCGGCGCTTGGCTTCGGACAGCTCCGGAGAGCCGGAGTGTGCGTCTGCACCAGACTGCATGATAGCGAAAAGCTTTGGCAGTGTGTCTCGCAAGGAGATAGCTAAGGAGCGCAGCGCACTTATGCCTCCCTTGTCCAGAAACACGATTTTACTGCACACTCCTAAAACACTGCTCTTTCCAGGGCAATATATAAGCTGCTTTCTGACGGCCGTGATCTTTCGATTACTCTTGCCCAGCTCGTTGTTTTAACGTGCACATGCCGTCCAGGCATTCAGTGCACAGTGAAGTCAACTGCAAAACTCCAAGTGCTGCTGACTCCCAAACACAAGGCGCTGGCTATGTTCTTGCTTCTCGACAACTCAACGCAGCCCTTCATTTCTGCAGTTGCCATCGAGGTCTCTGCATGTGGGAGCCTCAGAGGACGAGCAGGAGTTTCCCAGGAGGGGCTGCATCAGGACGAATTCAAAACTCAGGAAAATTGTCCTGGAACACCTTCCATAAGGATGCTAGAATGGAATTGAAGAGGCAGGCGAGCGGCCACCAGGGTCCTCTAGCAGTCCTTAGGGTGCGCGCAGAAGCCCGGTGCTCTGCGGCTTCGTTCTTCGCCCTCCTACAAGCTACCGCTCTGTCCGGCTCCCGGAGCAGGAGAAGCGGCTGCTTCGCGCACACAACAGCCGTACGCTCCGAAGAGCTGCTTCAGCCGAAAGACGCCGGCCACCGGCGCTTGGCTTCGGACAGCTCCGGAGAGCAGGAGTGTGCGTCTGCACTAGACTGCATGATAGCGAAAAGCTTTGGCAGTGTGTCTCGCAAGGAGATAGCTTAGGAGCGCAGCGCACTTATGCCTCCCTTGTCCAGAAACACGATTTTACTGCACACTCCAAAAACACTGCTCTTTCCAGGGCAAGATGCCAGATGCTCTCTGTTGCCCGTGCTTCCTTCCTGCTCTTGCCCAGCTCGTTGTTTTAACGTGCACATGCCGTCCAGGCATTCAGTGCACAGTGAAGTCAACTGCAAAACTCCAAGTGCTGCTGACTCCCAAACACAAGGCGCTGGCTATGTTCTTGCTTCTCAACAACTCAACGCAGCCCTTCATTTCTGCAGTTGCCATCGAGGTCTTTGCACTAGGAGACTCAGAGGACGAGCACGAATTTCCCAGGAGGGGCTGCAGCAGGACGAATTCAAAACTCAGGAAAATTGTCCTGGAACACCTTCCATGAGGATGCTAGAATGGAATTGAAGAGGCAGGCGAGCGGCCACCAGGGTCCTCTAGCAGTCCTTAGGGTGCGCGCAGAAGCCCGGTGCTCTGCGGCTTCGTTCTTCGCCCTCCTACAAGCTACCGCTCTGTCCGGCTCCCGGAGCAGGAGAAGCGGCTGCTTCGCGCACACAACAGCCGTACGCTCCGAAGCGCTGCTTCAGCCGAAAGACGCCGGCCACCGGCGCTTGGCTTCGGACAGCTCCGGAGAGCAGGAGTGTGCGTCTGCACCAGACTGCATGATAGCGAAAAGCTTTGGCAGTGTGTCTCGCAGGGAGATAGCTAAGGAGCGCAGCGCACTTATGCCTCCCTTGTCCAGAAACACGATTTTACTGCACACTCCTAAAACACTGCTCTTTCCAGGGCAATATATAAGCTGCTTTCTGACGGCCGTGATCTTTCGATTACTCTTGCCCAGCTCGTTGTTTTAACGTGCACATGCCGTCCTAGCATTCAGTGCACCGTGAAGTCAACTGCAAAACTCCAGCAGCTGCTGACTCCCAAACACAAGGCGCTGGCTATGTTCTTGCTTCTCGACAACTCAACGCAGCCCTTCATTTCTGCAGTTGCCATCGAGGTCTCTGCATGTGGGAGCCTCAGAGGACGAGCAGGAGTTTCCCAGGAGGGGCTGCATCAGGACGAATTCAAAACTCAGGAAAATTGTCCTGGAACACCTTCCATAAGGATGCTAGAATGGAATTGAAGAGGCAGGCGAGCGGCCGCCACGGTCCTCTAGCAGTCCTTAGGGTGCGCGCAGAAGCCCGGTGCTCTGCGGCTGCGTTCTTCGCCCTCGTACAAGCTACCGCTCTGTCCGGCTCCCGGAGCAGGAGAAGCGGCTGCTTCGCGCACACAACAGCCGTACGCTCCGAAGCGCTGCTTCAGCCGAAAGACGCCGGCCACCGGCGCTTGGCTTCGGACAGCTCCGGAGAGCCGGAGTGTGCGTCTGCACTAGACTGCATGATAGCGAAAAGCTTTGGCAGTGTGTCTCGCAAGGAGATAGCTTAGGAGCGCAGCGCACTTATGCCTCCCTTGTCCAGAAACACGATTTTACTGCACACTCCAAAAACACTGCTCTTTCCAGGGCAAGATGCCAGATGCTCTCTGTTGCCCGTGCTTCCTTCCTGCTCTTGCCCAGCTCGTTGTTTTAACGTGCACATTCCGTCCAGGCATTCAGTGCACAGTGAAGTCAACAGCAAAACTCCAAGTGCTGCTGACTCCCAAACACAAGGCGCTGGCTATGTTCTTGCTTCTCGACAACTCAACGCAGCCCTTCATTTCTGCAGTTGCCATCGAGGTCTCTGCATGTGGGAGCCTCAGAGGACGAGCACGAGTTTCCCAGGAGGGGCTGCATCAGGACGAATTCAAAACTCAGGAAAATTGTCCTGGAACACCTTCCATAAGGATGCTAGAATGGAATTGAAGAGGCAGGCGAGCGGCCACCAGGGTCCTCTAGCAGTCCTTAGGGTGCGCGCAGAAGCCCGGTGCTCTGCGGCTTCGTTCTTCGCCCTCGTACAAGCTACCGCTCTGTCCGGCTCCCGGAGCAGGAGAATCGGCTGCTTCGCGCACACAACAGCCGTACGCTCCGAAGAGCTGCTTCAGCCGAAAGACGCCGGCCACCGGCGCTTGGCTTCGGACAGCTCCGGAGAGCCGGAGTGTGCGTCTGCACTAGACTGCATGATAGCGAAAAGCTTTGGCAGTGTGTCTCGCAGGGAGATAGCTTAGGAGCGCAGCGCACTTACGCCTCCCTTGTCCAGAAACACGATTTTACTGCACACTCCTAAAACACTGCTCTTTCCAGGGCAATATATAAGCTGCTTTCTGACGGCCGTGATCTTTCGATTACTCTTGCCCAGCTCGTTGTTTTAACGTGCACATGCCGTCCTGGCATTCAGTGCACAGTGAAAGCAATCGCAAAAGTCCAGCAGCTGCTGACTCCCAAACACAAGGCGCTGGCTATGTTCTTGCTTCTCGACAACTCAACGCAGCCCTTCATTTCTGCAGTTGCCATCGAGTTCTCTGCATGTGGGAGCCTCAGAGGACGAGCAGGAGTTTCCCAGGAGGGGCTGCATCAGGACGAATTCAAAACTCAGGAAAATTGTCCTGGAACACCTTCCATAAGGATGCTAGAATGGAATTGAAGAGGCAGGCGAGCGGCCACCAGGGTCCTCTAGCAGTCCTTAGGGTGCGCGCAGAAGCCCGGTGCTCTGCGGCTGCGTTCTTCGCCCTCGTACAAGCTACCGCTCTGTCCGGCTCCCGGAGCAGGAGAATCGGCTGCTTCGCGCACACAACAGCCGTACGCTCCGAAGAGCTGCTTCAGCCGAAAGACGCCGGCCACCGGCGCTTGGCTTCGGACAGCTCCGGAGAGCCGGAGTGTGCGTCTGCACTAGACTGCATGATAGCGAAAAGCTTTGGCAGTGTGTCTCGCAGGGAGATAGCTTAGGAGCGCAGCGCACTTATGCCTCCCTTGTCCAGAAACACGATTTTACTGCACTCTCCAAAAACACTGCCCTTTCCAGGGCAATATATAAGCTGCTTTCTGACGGCCGTGATCTTTAGATTACTCTTGCCCAGCTCGTTGTTTTAACGTGCACATGCCGTCCTGGCATTCAGTGCACAGTGAAGTCAACTGCAAAACTCCAGCAGCTGCTGACTCCCAAACACAAGGCGCTGGCTATGTTCTTGCTTCTCGACAACTCAACGCAGCCCTTCATTTCTGCAGTTGCCATCGAGGTCTCTGCATGTGGGAGCCTCAGAGGACGAGCAGGAGTTTCCCAGGAGGGGCTGCATCAGGACGAATTCAAAACTCAGGAAAATTGTCCTGGAACACCTTCCATAAGGATGCTAGAATGGAATTGAAGAGGCAGGCGAGCGGCCGCCACGGTCCTCTAGCAGTCCTTAGGGTGCGCGCAGAAGCCCGGTGCTCTGCGGCTGCGTTCTTCGCCCTCCTACAAGCTACCGCTCTGTCCGGCTCCCGGAGCAGGAGAAGCGGCTGCTTCGCGCACACAACAGCCGTACGCTCCGAAGAGCTGCTTCAGCCGAAAGACGCCGGCCACCGGCGCTTGGCTTCGGACAGCTCCGGAGAGCCGGAGTGTGCGTCTGCACTAGACTGCATGATAGCGAAAAGCTTTGGCAGTGTGTCTCGCAGGGAGATAGCTTAGGAGCGCAGCGCACTTACGCCTCCCTTGTCCAGAAACACGATTTTACTGCACACTCCTAAAACACTGCTCTTTCCAGGGCAATATATAAGCTGCTTTCTGACGGCCGTGATCTTTAGATTACTCTTGCCCAGCTCGTTGTTGTAACGTGCACATGCCGTCCTGGCATTCAGTGCACAGTGAAAGCAATCGCAAAAGTCCAGCAGCTGCTGACTCCCAAACACAAGGCGCTGGCTATGTTCTTGCTTCTCGACAACTCAACGCAGCCCTTCATTTCTGCAGTTGCCATCGAGTTCTCTGCATGTGGGAGCCTCAGAGGACGAGCAGGAGTTTCCCAGGAGGGGCTGCATCAGGACGAATTCAAAACTCAGGAAAATTGTCCTGGAACACCTTCCATAAGGATGCTAGAATGGAATTGAAGAGGCAGGCGAGCGGCCACCAGGGTCCTCTAGCAGTCCTTAGGGTGCGCGCAGAAGCCCGGTGCTCTGCGGCTGCGTTCTTCGCCCTCGTACAAGCTACCGCTCTGTCCGGCTCCCGGAGCAGGAGAATCGGCTGCTTCGCGCACACAACAGCCGTACGCTCCGAAGAGCTGCTTCAGCCGAAAGACGCCGGCCACCGGCGCTTGGCTTCGGACAGCTCCGGAGAGCCGGAGTGTGCGTCTGCACTAGACTGCATGATAGCGAAAAGCTTTGGCAGTGTGTCTCGCAGGGAGATAGCTTAGGAGCGCAGCGCACTTATGCCTCCCTTGTCCAGAAACACGATTTTACTGCACACTCCAAAAACACTGCTCTTTCCAGGGCAAGATGCCAGATGCTCTCTGTTGCCCGTGCTTCCTTCCTGCTCTTGCCCAGCTCGTTGTTTTAACGTGCACATGCCGTCCAGGCATTCAGTGCACAGTGAAGTCAACTGCAAAACTCCAAGTGCTGCTGACTCCCAAACACAAGGCGCTGGCTATGTTCTTGCTTCTCAACAACTCAACGCAGCCCTTCATTTCTGCAGTTGCCATCGAGGTCTTTGCACTAGGAGACTCAGAGGACGAGCACGAATTTCCCAGGAGGGGCTGCAGCAGGACGAATTCAAAACTCAGGAAAATTGTCCTGGAACACCTTCCATGAGGATGCTAGAATGGAATTGAAGAGGCAGGCGAGCGGCCACCAGGGTCCTCTAGCAGTCCTTAGGGTGCGCGCAGAAGCCCGGTGCTCTGCGGCTTCGTTCTTCGCCCTCGTACAAGCTACCGCTCTGTCCGGCTCCCGGAGCAGGAGAAGCGGCTGCTTCGCGCACACAACAGCCGTACGCTCCGAAGCGCTGCTTCAGCCGAAAGACGCCGGCCACCGGCGCTTGGCTTCGGACAGCTCCGGAGAGCAGGAGTGTGCGTCTGCACCAGACTGCATGATAGCGAAAAGCTTTGGCAGTGTGTCTCGCAGGGAGATAGCTAAGGAGCGCAGCGCACTTATGCCTCCCTTGTCCAGAAACACGATTTTACTGCACACTCCTAAAACACTGCTCTTTCCAGGGCAATATATAAGCTGCTTTCTGACGGCCGTGATCTTTCGATTACTCTTGCCCAGCTCGTTGTTTTAACGTGCACATGCCGTCCTAGCATTCAGTGCACCGTGAAGTCAACTGCAAAACTCCAGCAGCTGCTGACTCCCAAACACAAGGCGCTGGCTATGTTCTTGCTTCTCGACAACTCAACGCAGCCCTTCATTTCTGCAGTTGCCATCGAGGTCTCTGCATGTGGGAGCCTCAGAGGACGAGCAGGAGTTTCCCAGGAGGGGCTGCATCAGGACGAATTCAAAACTCAGGAAAATTGTCCTGGAACACCTTCCATAAGGATGCTAGAATGGAATTGAAGAGGCAGGCGAGCGGCCGCCACGGTCCTCTAGCAGTCCTTAGGGTGCGCGCAGAAGCCCGGTGCTCTGCGGCTGCGTTCTTCGCCCTCGTACAAGCTACCGCTCTGTCCGGCTCCCGGAGCAGGAGAAGCGGCTGCTTCGCGCACACAACAGCCGTACGCTCCGAAGCGCTGCTTCAGCCGAAAGACGCCGGCCACCGGCGCTTGGCTTCGGACAGCTCCGGAGAGCCGGAGTGTGCGTCTGCACTAGACTGCATGATAGCGAAAAGCTTTGGCAGTGTGTCTCGCAAGGAGATAGCTTAGGAGCGCAGCGCACTTATGCCTCCCTTGTCCAGAAACACGATTTTACTGCACACTCCAAAAACACTGCTCTTTCCAGGGCAAGATGCCAGATGCTCTCTGTTGCCCGTGCTTCCTTCCTGCTCTTGCCCAGCTCGTTGTTTTAACGTGCACATTCCGTCCAGGCATTCAGTGCACAGTGAAGTCAACAGCAAAACTCCAAGTGCTGCTGACTCCCAAACACAAGGCGCTGGCTATGTTCTTGCTTCTCGACAACTCAACGCAGCCCTTCATTTCTGCAGTTGCCATCGAGGTCTCTGCATGTGGGAGCCTCAGAGGACGAGCACGAGTTTCCCAGGAGGGGCTGCATCAGGACGAATTCAAAACTCAGGAAAATTGTCCTGGAACACCTTCCATAAGGATGCTAGAATGGAATTGAAGAGGCAGGCGAGCGGCCAGCAGGGTCCTCTAGCAGTCCTTAGGGTGCGCGCAGAAGCCCGGTGCTCTGCGGCTTCGTTCTTCGCCCTCGTACAAGCTACCGCTCTGTCCGGCTCCCGGAGCAGGAGAATCGGCTGCTTCGCGCACACAACAGCCGTACGCTCCGAAGAGCTGCTTCAGCCGAAAGACGCCGGCCACCGGCGCTTGGCTTCGGACAGCTCCGGAGAGCCGGAGTGTGCGTCTGCACTAGACAGCATGATAGCGAAAAGCTTTGGCAGTGTGTCTCGCAGGGAGATAGCTTAGGAGCGCAGCGCACTTACGCCTCCCTTGTCCAGAAACACGATTTTACTGCACACTCCTAAAACACTGCTCTTTCCAGGGCAATATATAAGCTGCTTTCTGACGGCCGTGATCTTTAGATTACTCTTGCCCAGCTCGTTGTTGTAACGTGCACATGCCGTCCTGGCATTCAGTGCACAGTGAAAGCAATCGCAAAAGTCCAGCAGCTGCTGACTCCCAAACACAAGGCGCTGGCTATGTTCTTGCTTCTCGACAACTCAACGCAGCCCTTCATTTCTGCAGTTGCCATCGAGTTCTCTGCATGTGGGAGCCTCAGAGGACGAGCAGGAGTTTCCCAGGAGGGGCTGCATCAGGACGAATTCAAAACTCAGGAAAATTGTCCTGGAACACCTTCCATAAGGATGCTAGAATGGAATTGAAGAGGCAGGCGAGCGGCCACCAGGGTCCTCTAGCAGTCCTTAGGGTGCGCGCAGAAGCCCGGTGCTCTGCGGCTGCGTTCTTCGCCCTCGTACAAGCTACCGCTCTGTCCGGCTCCCGGAGCAGGAGAATCGGCTGCTTCGCGCACACAACAGCCGTACGCTCCGAAGAGCTGCTTCAGCCGAAAGACGCCGGCCACCGGCGCTTGGCTTCGGACAACTCCGGAGAGCCGGAGTGTGCGTCTGCACTAGACTGCATGATAGCGAAAAGCTTTGGCAGTGTGTCTCGCAGGGAGATAGCTTAGGAGCGCAGCGCACTTATGCCTCCCTTGTCCAGAAACACGATTTTACTGCACTCTCCAAAAACACTGCCCTTTCCAGGGCAATATATAAGCTGCTTTCTGACGGCCGTGATCTTTAGATTACTCTTGCCCAGCTCGTTGTTTTAACGTGCACATGCCGTCCTGGCATTCAGTGCACAGTGAAGTCAACTGCAAAACTCCAGCAGCTGCTGACTCCCAAACACAAGGCGCTGGCTATGTTCTTGCTTCTCGACAACTCAACGCAGCCCTTCATTTCTGCAGTTGCCATCGAGGTCTCTGCATGTGGGAGCCTCAGAGGACGAGCAGGAGTTTCCCAGGAGGGGCTGCAGCAGGACGAATTCAAAACTCAGGAAAATTGTCCTGGAACACCTTCCATAAGGATGCTAGAATGGAATTGAAGAGGCAGGCGAGCGGCCGCCACGGTCCTCTAGCAGTCCTTAGGGTGCGCGCAGAAGCCCGGTGCTCTGCGGCTGCGTTCTTCGCCCTCCTACAAGCTACCGCTCTGTCCGGCTCCCGGAGCAGGAGAAGCGGCTGCTTCGCGCACACAACAGCCGTACGCTCCGAAGAGCTGCTTCAGCCGAAAGACGCCGGCCACCGGCGCTTGGCTTCGGACAGCTCCGGAGAGCCGGAGTGTGCGTCTGCACTAGACTGCATGATAGCGAAAAGCTTTGGCAGTGTGTCTCGCAGGGAGATAGCTTAGGAGCGCAGCGCACTTACGCCTCCCTTGTCCAGAAACACGATTTTACTGCACACTCCTAAAACACTGCTCTTTCCAGGGCAATATATAAGCTGCTTTCTGACGGCCGTGATCTTTAGATTACTCTTGCCCAGCTCGTTGTTGTAACGTGCACATGCCGTCCTGGCATTCAGTGCACAGTGAAAGCAATCGCAAAAGTCCAGCAGCTGCTGACTCCCAAACACAAGGCGCTGGCTATGTTCTTGCTTCTCGACAACTCAACGCAGCCCTTCATTTCTGCAGTTGCCATCGAGTTCTCTGCATGTGGGAGCCTCAGAGGACGAGCAGGAGTTTCCCAGGAGGGGCTGCATCAGGACGAATTCAAAACTCAGGAAAATTGTCCTGGAACACCTTCCATAAGGATGCTAGAATGGAATTGAAGAGGCAGGCGAGCGGCCACCAGGGTCCTCTAGCAGTCCTTAGGGTGCGCGCAGAAGCCCGGTGCTCTGCGGCTTCGTTCTTCGCCCTCGTACAAGCTACCGCTCTGTCCGGCTCCCGGAGCAGGAGAAGCGGCTGCTTCGCGCACACAACAGCCGTACGCTCCGAAGTGCTGCTTCAGCCGAAAGACGCTGGCGACCGGCGCTTGGCTTCGGACAGCTCCGGAGAGCCGGAGTGTGCGTCTGCACTAGACTGCATGATAGCGAAAAGCTTTGGCAGTGTGTCTCGCAAGGAGATAGCTTAGGAGCGCAGCGCACTTATGCCTCCCTTGTCCAGAAACACGATTTTACTGCACACTCCAAAAACACTGCTCTTTCCAGGGCAAGATGCCAGATGCTCTCTGTTGCCCGTGCTTCCTTCCTGCTCTTGCCCAGCTCGTTGTTTTAACGTGCACATGCCGTCCAGGCATTCAGTGCACCGTGAAGTCAACTGCAAAACTCCAGCAGCTGCTGACTCCCAAACACAAGGCGCTGGCTATGTTCTTGCTTCTCGACAACTCAACGCAGCCCTTCATTTCTGCAGTTGCCATCGAGTTCTCTGCATGTGGGAGCCTCAGAGGACGAGCACGAGTTTCCCAGGAGGGGCTGCATCAGGACGAATTCAAAACTCAGGAAAATTGTCCTGGAACACCTTCCATAAGGATGCTAGAATGGAATTGAAGAGGCAGGCGAGCGGCCACCAGGGTCCTCTAGCAGTCCTTAGGGTGCGCGCAGAAGCCCGGTGCTCTGCGGCTTCGTTCTTCGCCCTCCTACAAGCTACCGCTCTGTCCGGCTCGCGGAGCAGGAGAATCGGCTGCTTCGCGCACACAACAGCCGTACGCTCCGAAGTGCTGCTTCAGCCGAAAGACGCTGGCGACCGGCGCTTGGCTTCGGACAGCTCCGGAGAGCCGGAGTGTGCGTCTGCACTAGACTGCATGATAGCGAAAAGCTTTGGCAGTGTGTCTCGCAAGGAGATAGCTTAGGAGCGCAGCGCACTTATGCCTCCCTTGTCCAGAAACACGATTTTACTGCACACTCCAAAAACACTGCTCTTTCCAGGGCAAGATGCCAGATGCTCTCTGTTGCCCGTGCTTCCTTCCTGCTCTTGCCCAGCTCGTTGTTTTAACGTGCACATGCCGTCCTAGCATTCAGTGCACCGTGAAGTCAACTGCAAAACTCCAAGTGCTGCTGACTCCCAAACACAAGGCGCTGGCTATGTTCTTGCTTCTCGACAACTCAACGCAGCCCTTCATTTCTGCAGTTGCCATCGAGGTCTCTGCATGTGGGAGCCTCAGAGGACGAGCAGGAGTTTCCCAGGAGGGGCTGCATCAGGACGAATTCAAAACTCAGGAAAATTGTCCTGGAACACCTTCCATAAGGATGCTAGAATGGAATTGAAGAGGCAGGCGAGCGGCCACCAGGGTCCTCTAGCAGTCCTTAGGGTGCGCGCAGAAGCCCGGTGCTCTGCGGCTGCGTTCTTCGCCCTCGTACAAGCTACCGCTCTGTCCGGCTCCCGGAGCAGGAGAATCGGCTGCTTCGCGCACACAACAGCCGTACGCTCCGAAGAGCTGCTTCAGCCGAAAGACGCCGGCCACCGGCGCTTGGCTTCGGACAGCTCCGGAGAGCCGGAGTGTGCGTCTGCACTAGACTGCATGATAGCGAAAAGCTTTGGCAGTGTGTCTCGCAGGGAGATAGCTTAGGAGCGCAGCGCACTTATGCCTCCCTTGTCCAGAAACACGATTTTACTGCACTCTCCAAAAACACTGCCCTTTCCAGGGCAATATATAAGCTGCTTTCTGACGGCCGTGATCTTTAGATTACTCTTGCCCAGCTCGTTGTTTTAACGTGCACATGCCGTCCTGGCATTCAGTGCACCGTGAAGTCAACTGCAAAACTCCAGCAGCTGCTGACTCCCAAACACAAGGCGCTGGCTATGTTCTTGCTTCTCGACAACTCAACGCAGCCCTTCATTTCTGCAGTTGCCATCGAGGTCTCTGCATGTGGGAGCCTCAGAGGACGAGCAGGAGTTTCCCAGGAGGGGCTGCAGCAGGACGAATTCAAAACTCAGGAAAATTGTCCTGGAACACCTTCCATAAGGATGCTAGAATGGAATTGAAGAGGCAGGCGAGCGGCCGCCACGGTCCTCTAGCAGTCCTTAGGGTGCGCGCAGAAGCCCGGTGCTCTGCGGCTGCGTTCTTCGCCCTCGTACAAGCTACCGCTCTGTTCGGCTCCCGGAGCAGGAGAAGCGGCTGCTTCGCGCACACAACAGCCGTACGCTCCGAAGAGCTGCTTCAGCCGAAAGACGCCGGCCACCGGCGCTTGGCTTCGGACAGCTCCGGAGAGCCGGAGTGTGCGTCTGCACTAGACTGCATGATAGCGAAAAGCTTTGGCAGTGTGTCTCGCAAGGAGATAGCTTAGGAGCGCAGCGCACTTATGCCTCCCTTGTCCAGAAACACGATTTTACTGCACACTCCAAAAACACTGCTCTTTCCAGGGCAAGATGCCAGATGCTCTCTGTTGCCCGTGCTTCCTTCCTGCTCTTGCCCAGCTCGTTGTTTTAACGTGCACATGCCGTCCAGGCATTCAGTGCACAGTGAAGTCAACTGCAAAACTCCAAGTGCTGCTGACTCCCAAACACAAGGCGCTGGCTATGTTCTTGCTTCTCAACAACTCAACGCAGCCCTTCATTTCTGCAGTTGCCATCGAGGTCTTTGCACTAGGAGACTCAGAGGACGAGCACGAATTTCCCAGGAGGGGCTGCATCAGGACGAATTCAAAACTCAGGAAAATTGTCCTGGAACACCTTCCATAAGGATGCTAGAATGGAATTGAAGAGGCAGGCGAGCGGCCACCAGGGTCCTCTAGCAGTCCTTAGGGTGCGCGCAGAAGCCCGGTGCTCTGCGGCTTCGTTCTTCGCCCTCGTACAAGCTACCGCTCTGTCCGGCTCCCGGAGCAGGAGAAGCGGCTGCTTCGCGCACACAACAGCCGTACGCTCCGAAGCGCTGCTTCAGCCGAAAGACGCCGGCCACCGGCGCTTGGCTTCGGACAGCTCCGGAGAGCAGGAGTGTGCGTCTGCACCAGACTGCATGATAGCGAAAAGCTTTGGCAGTGTGTCTCGCAGGGAGATAGCTAAGGAGCGCAGCGCACTTATGCCTCCGTTGTCCAGAAACACGATTTTACTGCACACTCCTAAAACACTGCTCTTTCCAGGGCAATATATAAGCTGCTTTCTGACGGCCGTGATCTTTCGATTACTCTTGCCCAGCTCGTTGTTTTAACGTGCACATGCCGTCCTAGCATTCAGTGCACCGTGAAGTCAACTGCAAAACTCCAGCAGCTGCTGACTCCCAAACACAAGGCGCTGGCTATGTTCTTGCTTCTCGACAACTCAACGCAGCCCTTCATTTCTGCAGTTGCCATCGAGTTCTCTGCATGTCGGAGACTCAGAGGACGAGCACGAGTTTCCCAGGAGGGGCTGCATCAGGACGAATTCAAAACTCAGGAAAATTGTCCTGGAACACCTTCCATAAGGATGCTAGAATGGAATTGAAGAGGCAGGCGAGCGGCCACCAGGGTCCTCTAGCAGTCCTTAGGGTGCGCGCAGAAGCCCGGTGCTCTGCGGCTTCGTTCTTCGCCCTCCTACAAGCTACCGCTCTGTCCGGCTCCCGGAGCAGGAGAAGCGGCTGCTTCGCGCACACAACAGCCGTACGCTCCGAAGCGCTGCTTCAGCCGAAAGACGCCGGCCACCGGCGCTTGGCTTCGGACAGCTCCGGAGAGCAGGAGTGTGCGTCTGCACCAGACTGCATGATAGCGAAAAGCTTTGGCAGTGTGTCTCGCAAGGAGATAGCTTAGGAGCGCAGCGCACTTATGCCTCCCTTGTCCAGAAACACGATTTTACTGCACACTCCAAAAACACTGCTCTTTCCAGGGCAAGATGCCAGATGATCTCTGTTGCCCGTGCTTCCTTCCTGTTCTTGCCCAGCTCGTTGTTTTAACGTGCACATTCCGTCCAGGCATTCAGTGCACAGTGAAGTCAACTGCAAAACTCCAAGTGCTGCTGACTCCCAAACACAAGGCGCTGGCTATGTTCTTGCTTCTCGACAACTCAACGCAGCCCTTCATTTCTGCAGTTGCCATCGAGTTCTCTGCATGTCGGAGACTCAGAGGACGAGCACGAGTTTCCCAGGAGGGGCTGCAGCAGGACGAATTCAAAACTCAGGAAAATTGTCCTGGAACACCTTCCATAAGGATGCTAGAATGGAATTGAAGAGGCAGGCGAGCGGCCGCCACGGTCCTCTAGCAGTCCTTAGGGTGCGCGCAGAAGCCCGGTGCTCTGCGGCTGCGTTCTTCGCCCTCCTACAAGCTACCGCTCTGTCCGGCTCCCGGAGCAGGAGAAGCGGCTGCTTCGCGCACACAACAGCCGTACGCTCCGAAGCGCTGCTTCAGCCGAAAGACGCCGGCGACCGGCGCTTGGCTTCGGACAGCTCCGGAGAGCCGGAGTGTGCGTCTGCACTAGACTGCATGATAGCGAAAAGCTTTGGCAGTGTGTCTCGCAGGGAGATAGCTAAGGAGCGCAGCGCACTTATGCCTCCCTTGTCCAGAAACACGATTTTACTGCACACTCCATAAACACTGCTCTTTCCAGGGCAATATATAAGCTGCTTTCTGACGGCCGTGATCTTTCGATTACTCTTGCCCAGCTCGTTGTTTTAACGTGCACATGCCGTCCTGGCATTCAGTGCACCGTGAAGTCAACTGCAAAACTCCAGCAGCTGCTGACTCCCAAACACAAGGCGCTGGCTATGTTCTTGCTTCTCGACAACTCAACGCAGCCCTTCATTTCTGCAGTTGCCATCGAGTTCTCTGCATGTGGGAGCCTCAGAGGACGAGCAGGAGTTTCCCAGGAGGGGCTGCATCAGGACGAATTCAAAACTCAGGAAAATTGTCCTGGAACACCTTCCATAAGGATGCTAGAATGGAATTGAAGAGGCAGGCGAGCGGCCACCAGGGTCCTCTAGCAGTCCTTAGGGTGCGCGCAGAAGCCCGGTGCTCTGCGGCTTCGTTCTTCGCCCTCGTACAAGCTACCGCTCTGTCCGGCTCCCGGAGCAGGAGAAGCGGCTGCTTCGCGCACACAACAGCCGTACGCTCCGAAGTGCTGCTTCAGCCGAAAGACGCTGGCGACCGGCGCTTGGCTTCGGACAGCTCCGGAGAGCAGGAGTGTGCGTCTGCACTAGACTGCATGATAGCGAAAAGCTTTGGCAGTGTGTCTCGCAAGGAGATAGCTTAGGAGCGCAGCGCACTTATGCCTCCCTTGTCCAGAAACACGATTTTACTGCACACTCCAAAAACACTGCTCTTTCCAGGGCAAGATGCCAGATGCTCTCTGTTGCCCGTGCTTCCTTCCTGCTCTTGCCCAGCTCGTTGTTTTAACGTGCACATGCCGTCCAGGCATTCAGTGCACAGTGAAGTCAACTGCAAAACTCCAAGTGCTGCTGACTCCCAAACACAAGGCGCTGGCTATGTTCTTGCTTCTCAACAACTCAACGCAGCCCTTCATTTCTGCAGTTGCCATCGAGGTCTTTGCACTAGGAGACTCAGAGGACGAGCACGAATTTCCCAGGAGGGGCTGCAGCAGGACGAATTCAAAACTCAGGAAAATTGTCCTGGAACACCTTCCATAAGGATGCTAGAATGGAATTGAAGAGGCAGGCGAGCGGCCGCCACGGTCCTCTAGCAGTCCTTATGGTGCGCGCAGAAGCCCGGTGCTCTACGGCTTCGTTCTTCGCCCTCCTACAAGCTACCGCTCTGTCCGGCTCCCGGAGCAGGAGAAGCGGCTGCTTCGCGCACACAACAGCCGTACGCTCCGAAGCGCTGCTTCAGCCGAAAGACGCCGGCGACCGGCGCTTGGCTTCGGACAGCTCCGGAGAGCAGGAGTGTGCGTCTGCACCAGACTGCATGATAGCGAAAAGCTTTGGCAGTGTGTCTCGCAGGGAGATAGCTAAGGAGCGCAGCGCACTTATGCCTCCCTTGTCCAGAAACACGATTTTACTGCACACTCCATAAACACTGCTCTTTCCAGGGCAATATATAAGCTGCTTTCTGACGGCCGTGATCTTTCGATTACTCTTGCCCAGCTCGTTGTTTTAACGTGCACATGCCGTCCTGGCATTCAGTGCACCGTGAAGTCAACTGCAAAACTCCAGCAGCTGCTGACTCCCAAACACAAGGCGCTGGCTATGTTCTTGCTTCTCGACAACTCAACGCAGCCCTTCATTTCTGCAGTTGCCATCGAGTTCTCTGCATGTGGGAGCCTCAGAGGACGAGCACGAGTTTCCCAGGAGGGGCTGCATCAGGACGAATTCAAAACTCAGGAAAATTGTCCTGGAACACCTTCCATAAGGATGCTAGAATGGAATTGAAGAGGCAGGCGAGCGGCCACCAGGGTCCTCTAGCAGTCCTTAGGGTGCGCGCAGAAGCCCGGTGCTCTGCGGCTTCGTTCTTCGCCCTCGTACAAGCTACCGCTCTGTCCGGCTCCCGGAGCAGGAGAAGCGGCTGCTTCGCGCACACAACAGCCGTACGCTCCGAAGTGCTGCTTCAGCCGAAAGACGCTGGCGACCGGCGCTTGGCTTCGGACAGCTCCGGAGAGCCGGAGTGTGCGTCTGCACTAGACTGCATGATAGCGAAAAGCTTTGGCAGTGTGTCTCGCAAGGAGATAGCTTAGGAGCGCAGCGCACTTATGCCTCCCTTGTCCAGAAACACGATTTTACTGCACACTCCAAAAACACTGCTCTTTCCAGGGCAAGATGCCAGATGCTCTCTGTTGCCCGTGCTTCCTTCCTGCTCTTGCCCAGCTCGTTGTTTTAACGTGCACATGCCGTCCAGGCATTCAGTGCACCGTGAAGTCAACTGCAAAACTCCAGCAGCTGCTGACTCCCAAACACAAGGCGCTGGCTATGTTCTTGCTTCTCGACAACTCAACGCAGCCCTTCATTTCTGCAGTTGCCATCGAGTTCTCTGCATGTGGGAGCCTCAGAGGACGAGCACGAGTTTCCCAGGAGGGGCTGCATCAGGACGAATTCAAAACTCAGGAAAATTGTCCTGGAACACCTTCCATAAGGATGCTAGAATGGAATTGAAGAGGCAGGCGAGCGGCCACCAGGGTCCTCTAGCAGTCCTTAGGGTGCGCGCAGAAGCCCGGTGCTCTGCGGCTTCGTTCTTCGCCCTCCTACAAGCTACCGCTCTGTCCGGCTCGCGGAGCAGGAGAATCGGCTGCTTCGCGCACACAACAGCCGTACGCTCCGAAGTGCTGCTTCAGCCGAAAGACGCTGGCGACCGGCGCTTGGCTTCGGACAGCTCCGGAGAGCCGGAGTGTGCGTCTGCACTAGACTGCATGATAGCGAAAAGCTTTGGCAGTGTGTCTCGCAAGGAGATAGCTTAGGAGCGCAGCGCACTTATGCCTCCCTTGTCCAGAAACACGATTTTACTGCACACTCCAAAAACACTGCTCTTTCCAGGGCAAGATGCCAGATGCTCTCTGTTGCCCGTGCTTCCTTCCTGCTCTTGCCCAGCTCGTTGTTTTAACGTGCACATGCCGTCCTAGCATTCAGTGCACCGTGAAGTCAACTGCAAAACTCCAAGTGCTGCTGACTCCCAAACACAAGGCGCTGGCTATGTTCTTGCTTCTCGACAACTCAACGCAGCCCTTCATTTCTGCAGTTGCCATCGAGGTCTTTGCACTAGGAGACTCAGAGGACGAGCACGAATTTCCCAGGAGGGGCTGCAGCAGGACGAATTCAAAACTCAGGAAAATTGTCCTGGAACACCTTCCATAAGGATGCTAGAATGGAATTGAAGAGGCAGGCGAGCGGCCACCAGGGTCCTCTAGCAGTCCTTATGGTGCGCGCAGAAGCCCGGTGCTCTGCGGCTTCGTTCTTCGCCCTCGTACAAGCTACCGCTCTGTCCGGCTCCCGGAGCAGGAGAAGCGGCTGCTTCGCGCACACAACAGCCGTACGCTCCGAAGCGCAGCTTCAGCCGAAAGACGCCGGCGACCGGCGCTTGGCTTCGGACAGCTCCGGAGAGCAGGAGTGTGCGTCTGCACTAGACTGCATGATAGCGAAAAGCTTTGGCAGTGTGTCTCGCAGGGAGATAGCTTAGGAGCGCAGCGCACTTATGCCTCCCTTGTCCAGAAACACGATTTTACTGCACTCTCCAAAAACACTGCCCTTTCCAGGGCAATATATAAGCTGCTTTCTGACGGCCGTGATCTTTAGATTACTCTTGCCCAGCTCGTTGTTTTAACGTGCACATGCCGTCCTGGCATTCAGTGCACCGTGAAGTCAACTGCAAAACTCCAGCAGCTGCTGACTCCCAAACACAAGGCGCTGGCTATGTTCTTGCTTCTCGACAACTCAACGCAGCCCTTCATTTCTGCAGTTGCCATCGAGGTCTCTGCATGTGGGAGCCTCAGAGGACGAGCAGGAGTTTCCCAGGAGGGGCTGCAGCAGGACGAATTCAAAACTCAGGAAAATTGTCCTGGAACACCTTCCATAAGGATGCTAGAATGGAATTGAAGAGGCAGGTGAGCGGCCACCAGGGTCCTCTAGCAGTCCTTAGGGTGCGCGCAGAAGCCCGGTGCTCTGCGGCTGCGTTCTTCGCCCTCGTACAAGCTACCGCTCTGTCCGGCTCCCGGAGCAGGAGAAGCGGCTGCTTCGCGCACACAACAGCCGTACGCTCCGAAGCGCTACTTCAGCCGAAAGACGCCGGCGACCGGCGCTTGGCTTCGGACAGCTCCGGAGAGCCGGAGTGTGCGTCTGCACTAGACTGCATGATAGCGAAAAGCTTTGGCAGTGTGTCTCGCAGGGAGATAGCTTAGGAGCGCAGCGCACTTACGCCTCCCTTGTCCAGAAACACGATTTTACTGCACACTCCTAAAACACTGCTCTTTCCAGGGCAATATATAAGCTGCTTTCTGACGGCCGTGATCTTTCGATTACTCTTGCCCAGCTCGTTGTTTTAACGTGCACATGCCGTCCTGGCATTCAGTGCACAGTGAAAGCAATCGCAAAAGTCCAGCAGCTGCTGACTCCCAAACACAAGGCGCTGGCTATGTTCTTGCTTCTCGACAACTCAACGCAGCCCTTCATTTCTGCAGTTGCCATCGAGTTCTCTGCATGTGGGAGCCTCAGAGGACGAGCAGGAGTTTCCCAGGAGGGGCTGCATCAGGACGAATTCAAAACTCAGGAAAATTGTCCTGGAACACCTTCCATAAGGATGCTAGAATGGAATTGAAGAGGCAGGCGAGCGGCCACCAGGGTCCTCTAGCAGTCCTTAGGGTGCGCGCAGAAGCCCGGTGCTCTGCGGCTGCGTTCTTCGCCCTCGTACAAGCTACCGCTCTGTCCGGCTCCCGGAGCAGGAGAAGCGGCTGCTTCGCGCACACAACAGCCGTACGCTCCGAAGCGCTGCTTCAGCCGAAAGACGCCGGCCACCGGCGCTTGGCTTCGGACAGCTCCGGAGAGCCGGAGTGTGCGTCTGCACTAGACTGCATGATAGCGAAAAGCTTTGGCAGTGTGTCTCGCAGGGAGATAGCTTAGGAGCGCAGCGCACTTACGCCTCCCTTGTCCAGAAACACGATTTTACTGCACACTCCTAAAACACTGCTCTTTCCAGGGCAAGATGCCAGATGATCTCTGTTGCCGGTGCTTCCTTCCTGCTCTTGCCCAGCTCGTTGTTTTAACGTGCACATGCCGTCCTGGCATTCAGTGCACCGTGAAGTCAACTGCAAAACTCCAGCAGCTGCTGACTCCCAAACACAAGGCGCTGGCTATGTTCTTGCTTCTCGACAACTCAACGCAGCCCTTCATTTCTGCAGTTGCCATCGAGTTCTCTGCATGTGGGGGCCTCAGAGGACGAGCACGAGTTTCCCAGGAGGGGCTGCATCAGGACGAATTCAAAACTCAGGAAAATTGTCCTGGAACACCTTCCATAAGGATGCTAGAATGGAATTGAAGAGGCAGGCGAGCGGCCACCAGGGTCCTCTAGCAGTCCTTAGGGTGCGCGCAGAAGCCCGGTGCTCTGCGGCTTCGTTCTTCGCCCTCGTACAAGCTACCGCTCTGTCCGGCTCCCGGAGCAGGAGAAGCGTCTGCTTCGCGCACACAACAGCCGTACGCTCCGAAGCGCTGCTTCAGCCGAAAGACGCCGGCGACCGGCGCTTGGCTTCGGACAGCTCCGGAGAGCCGTAGTGTGCGTCTGTACTAGACTGCATGATAGCGAAAAGCTTTGGCAGTGTGTCTCGCAGGGAGATAGCTTAGGAGCGCAGCGCACTTACGCCTCCCTTGTCCAGAAACACGATTTTACTGCACACTCCTAAAACACTGCCCTTTCCAGGGCAATATATAAGCTGCTTTCTGACGGCCGTGATCTTTCGATTACTCTTGCCCAGCTCGTTGTTTTAACGTGCACATGCCGTCCTGGCATTCAGTGCACAGTGAAAGCAATCGCAAAAGTCCAGCAGCTGCTGACTCCCAAACACAAGGCGCTGGCTATGTTCTTGCTTCTCGACAACTCAACGCAGCCCTTCATTTCTGCAGTTGCCATCGAGTTCTCTGCATGTGGGAGCCTCAGAGGACGAGCAGGAGTTTCCCAGGAGGGGCTGCATCAGGACGAATTCAAAACTCAGGAAAATTGTCCTGGAACACCTTCCATAAGGATGCTAGAATGGAATTGAAGAGGCAGGCGAGCGGCCACCAGGGTCCTCTAGCAGTCCTTAGGGTGCGCGCAGAAGCCCGGTGCTCTGCGGCTGCGTTCTTCGCCCTCCTACAAGCTACCGCTCTGTCCGGCTCCCGGAGCAGGAGAAGCGGCTGCTTCGCGCACACAACAGCCGTACGCTCCGAAGAGCTGCTTCAGCCGAAAGACGCCGGCCACCGGCGCTTGGCTTCGGACAGCTCCGGAGAGCCGGAGTGTGCGTCTGCACTAGACTGCATGATAGCGAAAAGCTTTGGCAGTGTGTCTCGCAAGGAGATAGCTTAGGAGCGCAGCGCACTTATGCCTCCCTTGTCCAGAAACACGATTTTACTGCACACTTGTAAGAGGCCGTCTGAAGACCCTCACTCATTTGCCTGCCGATTGCCACGAGCAGGATTTCCCTTCCCCCTCTGCAGTTCCGGCTTGGAGAAGGCAACAGTGCAGGTGTAGCCGCTGTACCATTACGTGCTGTTCCCAACGAGGACCGGCAAGAACTTGGCAAGGAGTTGGCAAGGACTTGGCGAAGACCCAGCGTGGACCCAGCACAGAGCGGCCTACTGCAATTCCTGCTTCACTCTCCACCTTTAAGCCAAATGAACTGTTGGGGTGACTCTGGTGGTCTCTCACTGAAGACCCCTCATCTGCCTCGCTACCACCGTGATAGACAGAGATCAAGAACCCTCTCCCCAAGGACTGCGACTGAGATTCCTACCACAAACAGTGGGCGAAGGGAGAGAATGACCTGACCTGTTCTTCTCCAGTAACTTCAATGGACTTATCCCTTATTGTGTTTGTTCAGCCTAGATGACGCTTGTTCCCCCACAGCAATTTCAATAGACTCTCATTGTTCTGCCTGCTCCCCCCTTTTCCCTCTGTGGACTATAACTGGACCCCTGGGATAGGTAGAACTTTGGAGACTCTCCCCAACACAACAAGACGGATCCACATCGTCCGGACCAGTGAGGACTCCGCCTGTGTTGGTAGCTATTCCCATCCCCCCTTCTCTCTCTCTCTCTATCCTTTTATTTCTTTTCTGAACCCACTATCGCATTTATTGTTTTGGCCCTTAATAAAGGTGCATTTGTTGTGATTAAACTGCTGATTGTCTTTTGCACTTTGGGATCGGCTAACGAACCATCACGACACCCCGCTATAAGCGGATCGTGACATTAAAATTGGCGTCACGGACAGGATTTCTGTCTAGGCAGAAGGGTGCAGGTTCTGTGTAGTCTGTAACAGGGGAAGGACGTTTCTTGCCAGCCGCACCTAGCCTGCCAGTACAAAAGACTGAGCATGGTCTGGAGAGCAAGGGGTAAGATTCAGATTTCCCACAGACTGCACATTGCCTAGGTGAAAAAGCACCCACACTGTCTTCAGAAATTGCAAAAGATCTCTTAGTGCAAAAGGCGGGACACTGTTGTTTTAAATGTGTGTTTGGACTGTCTGGGAAGGAAGAGACGACTTGAAGAAACTAAGCAGAGCCTCCCAGGCAGATTTTGTCTCTTCACCCACCCAGGGAAGTGAAGGGCGACACAGCGAAGTCTGTGTGCTTTGAGTAACTTAAGTTTGTACCTCCCTGCTGTGGTTTTGGTCCCTTCACAAAATGAGTGATAACTTTAACGATAAGGGTAAAGTTGAATTTTATGCTTTACTAGCTAAATACAATGCCAAACCTTCTCCGGGAGGAGAAGAATGGGCACAAAGTAATTGGTTTAATTTGGATAATGTGGTTGATAGAATATGTTCTTTACAACATGGTACAAAATTCAAACTGAGCAGAAATAAATCTATCTTATGCTCAGTTTTGGGAGCTTGTCTTACGGCAGCTGTAGAAACTCGCTTCCAGCGAAGAGGTGAGCAAGAAACAATAATAGACTCCCTTCAAAATTTGGTTGAAATTTTACAAAAACAATTACATGAAGAAAGGAATGAAAAACATTCACTGAGAAATGAGAACTATGCATTAAGAGCTGCCTTAAAAGAGGAACACGTTAACAAATCATCTAATGCTGATTCCTCTATAAATCCTGAGGGAAAGGAAACTCCTCACATTAACCAAATTTATCCTCACAAAGAACTTGAGGCAGTAAATAATTGTGGGGAACATTGCTGCTCTCACTTAAGACCTTTAATTAAAACAGAATATAACTATCTCAGTGATGATGATCTTGACCCCCACATCACAACCAAACACATACCATACACTGCCACCGAATTGGCTAAGCTTAAAAAAGAATATGGACGCCTCCCATACGAATCAGAAACAGAATATGTTTTCCGGGTGTCCCTCACTGGTGGCGATCAAATTAAACTAACTGAACAAGAAGCCAGTGGGTACTGGGGACATGGTGTCTTCTTAACAACAGGAGATAAACGTGACTCATGGTCCCTGACACAGCGCACGGCTTTTTGGGACGGGGGAACTAATCCCTTGGAAAGGGGAGATCCTATAGCTATAATTAGCACCCTCGACCAACTCCTAGAAAGTGTACACAAAGCCGCCTGTCTGCAAATGATTCATGAAAAGAAATTAATTCCTGGCTTTGAATCCCCAATGCAATTACCTGTGAAGCCTGAACTAATGACTCCTTTAATTCGTGGGCTTCCAGAAACACTCAAACCTACTGCCATAGCCTTACAGAAAACTATCATGACATTAAGCCCTACAGAAAAACTAGACAGATTTCTTGGTAACCCCACTAATCGCACTGGATCTACTGATCCTAGCTTTACTCCATCCTGCTCTCCATTCCAAGCTGTAAATTCACAAGCTAGTTCACCTGGCAGTAATTATAAAATTTGGACATGGGGTGAAGTTGCAGAGGATTTGATCAATTATTGTAGAAAATATGGACCTGTAAAAACCCCGGAAGAGAAACCAGAAAAATCAGAGAAAACAAAAGAGATTCGGTCTATTGGGACTCCTTACAGTAAATATCCAGAAAAGGGAAAACAGAACCCTAACCGCCAGCATTGGTGGTCACTGGGAGTCCAAAAGGGGGTCCCCAGAGAAGTGATGGATGGTCTGCCCCTTGATAAATTACAGAAAATAATAACTAATTGGCGCTATCGAAAATCAAATCCATCCGTTCAACCCAGTACACACCCTAGTGCACCCTCTCTTCCTCAGAACATGGGCAGCGAACCAACTCTCCCTCAGCCTCTCCTTCCTCTCCCAAACACGGGTAAGGAAACAACTCTCTTGCCATCCCTCCTGCAAAACAGGGACAGTGGACAAAAACTAACCATATCACAGCTTTCCTCTCAGAACTCAGGCTGTGACCCACAATTGACATTCTCCCAGTTTCTCTCTCAAAATCCAGGCAGTGAGTCATCCCTTTCTCAGCCTTTTCCTCAAAATTCAAACAGTGAACTAACACAATACCAGGGAAACTAATTTCTCCGTCCCTTGAAGGTGAGCGAAGAGACGGAGCATGGGTATATTTAAGAAGGCTCACTAAAAATAAATCAGGAGATATCTTGATCACAGTCATCGTGGGTCCCAAACGTGCTCTTGTAACCTTTTTGATTGATACTGGGGCTCAAATCTCTGCATTAACAACAAAAGATGCCCAGAGGTGTGGTGTTGTTCCAACTAAGAGACAATACTGTGTCCTTAATGCTCTAGGAATGTCAGAATCTATGAATGTGGCCTTAGTTAAACTCACTCTTCCTGGAAATGATGATCAATTGATTGTTAAAATGGTAATCGGGGATATCCCAAACAATTTACTAGGGATGGATGTCCTTGTTGGGAGACAATGGGAGGACTCAGAAGGATCTCTATGGTGTTTTGGTGCTACGCCTTTAAATATAAGGCTGCTTCAAACTGCACCTGCTTTGCCATATAGCAAAACCACCAATGTAAAACAATACCCTCTACCTTCTGGTGCCAGAGAAGGTATCAAACCTGTTATACAGGATTTGCGAGACCAGGGGGTAATAATTAACACACATTCTGCTTTCAACTCACCTGTCTGGCCAGTCCGAAAACCTAACGGGAAATGGAGACTAACAGTAGATTTTCGCAGGCTTAATGCCAACACAGATCCTCTCACAGCAGCGGTCCCAAATTTAGCAGAATTAATAACATCTATTCAAGAAAAAGCTCATCCAATTATGGCAACTATAGATGTCAAAGATATGTTTTTTATGATACCTATACAACCAGAGGACATGGACCGTTTTGCTTTTACATGGGAAGGACAGCAATACACTTTCACTAGACTCCCACAAGGATACAAGCATTCACCTACCTTAGCCCACCATGCTTTAGCTAAAGAACTAGAAAAGATATCCAGGCCTGATGATGTAGCAGTATACCAATACATTGATCATATTCTGGTGGGAGGGGATGAAATTGAAGCAGTTGAAGAGACTCAACAGAAAATAATCTCCCATTTAGAGAGTCTCGATTTGCAAATTCCCCCAGAGAAAGTTCAAAAACCCTCTCAAGAAGTAAAGTTTCTGGGAATTTGGTGGAAAGGAGGCATGACATGTATTCCACCTGACACCTTAACTTCTTTAGATCAGATTAAAATGCCTCATTCCAGGAAAGATCTACAACAAGCTCTAGGATTATTAGTGTTTTGGAGAAAACATATTCCAGATTTCTCAATAATTGCTAGACCCCTTTATGACTTGCTGAGGAAAGGGGTAAAATGGGATTGGACTCCTTCTCAGGAAGAAGCATTGCAACTACTAATTTTTGAAGCAACAGCTCATCAAGCACTGGGTCCTATTCATCCTACAGACCCCTTTCAGGTAGAATGGGGATTTGCCGCCTCGGGGTTGTCAGTACATATTTGGCAGCGGGGACCCGAGGGTCCAACAAGGCCTGTTGGTTTTTATTCCCGTGGTTTCAGAGATGCTGAGAAAAGGTACACTACCTGGGAGAAGGGATTGTTTGTGGTTAGCCTGGCTCTCATTGAAGTAGAAAAGATCAGGCGTCAACAACCTATTGTACTAAGAGGCCCCTTCAAGGTCATTAAGACAGTCATCAATGGGACACCCCCTCCTGACGGGGTGGCCCAGAGGGCCTCAGTAAGAAAGTGGTATGCCCAGATTGAACATTATTGTAACATCTTTACAATAACAGAGGGAACTGTAAAAAATTTAGCAATCCAAGAAACTGAAAGCCTAGATAGTGGCCATGATAAACCAGCTTCTGTGATAAAAGTGGCCCCTCCTTTCTGCCATGAAAAATCAGCAAACTCTTGGTTCACTGATGCTTCTGCTAAAAGGGAAGGAAAAATATGGAGATATAGAGCAGCAGCACTCCACATCTCCTCTGGTGAGCAAATTATCACAGAGGGAGAAGGTAGTGCACAAGTTGGGGAGTTAATAGCTGTCTGGAGTGTTTTCCAACGAGAAGCACAAAATTCCTCTTCAGTCTACATTTACACTGACTCTTATGCTGTGTACAAAGGTTGTACTGAGTGGCTTCCTTTTTGGCAACAAAATGATTGGGAGGTGAATAGAATCCCAGTTTGGCAAAAAGAAAAGTGGCAAGAAATACCAAATATTGCAAGTCAGGGGAATTTTGCAGTGGGCTGGGTAGCCTCTCATCAAACAAATGGAAATCCAGCAGGAGAATGGAATAATAAAGCTGATGAACTAGCAAAGCTCAGTCCCCTGAAAAAGGAGCAAATTACAGAGGAATGGGATCAATTGTTAGAATGGCTGCATGTAAAAAGACAGCACACCGGTGTGAAAGATTTATACCAAGAAGCTCATGCTCGAGGTTGGCCTGTTACCAGGGAAATGTGTAAAACCTGCATTTCAGCCTGTGAGCAGTGTCGCAAGAGACTAGAGAGACACCCTTTAGAAGATGACCCTTTGCATTTGAGGAAAGGTAAAGGTTTATGGGATGCATGGCAGGTAGATTATGTTGGTCCCTTTAAAAAATCAGGAGGAAAACATTTTGTACTAGTAGGAGTGGAAATTGTATCTGGGTTAGTCCAAGCTGATGCTTTCAAAAGGGCTACAGGAGACAATACTGTCAAAGCTTTGCAGGGGTGGTTTGGAACCTTTCCTAAGCCACAGGAAATACAATCTGATAATGGATCTCATTTCACTGCTAGAGTTGTACAGGACTGGGCAAAAGGTGAAGGAATTAAATGGACTTTTCACACCCCTTACTATCCCCAAGCTAACGGGATCGTAGAAAGGACTAATGGTCTTTTAAAACGACTGCTAAGACCCCAGGAAGGAAATTGGGATCTTCGGTTGTGGAAAGCCGTAAAAGGTGTAAATGACAGGTGGGGAGTAAATGGGTGCCCCAAGATCACTGCTTTTTGTCCAACAGCTCCAAGCATCATTCCCGCACCAAAAGGACCTAATGATTCTAAAAATCCTGCACATTACCCTGGGCAACCTGTCTTGGTAGACCTCCCTACTGTAGGGCAGGTACCACTTGCGCTGAAAACTCCTTTAAATAAATATGCTTGGATAGCCTCTGATGCTCTAGGAAAAGAGCATCGGATAAATACACGCTGGATAATTCCATCATTCTAACCTTTTCTGCCCTATAGTGGCAGGATTTTTCTGTTATATTTGCTTTTACAGAAGAACCCCGAGGGACATTATCATCTGAATCATGATAGGATTGGTGATACTTTTCTGCATCTTACCACAAATCTACAGCCAACACCCCCCCGAGTGGTCGTGGTCTGAAGCTACCATCGAACACACTAATGTGATAGGATCATATCCTAAAGATCGCCACCCGAATCTGGCAACTGTCGTGCTACGTAACTCCAAGGCATATCGTCCAAGTGAGTGGAAATGGGATCAGAAGGACTGGATCAGAACTCTAACCGGAACGATTGGTGAGAATATTGTGGTAGCATGCAGAAAAGTGGAAGGATCCTCACATGAGAAAGTTTCTTCCATCACAGTTGCTGGAAAATTTATGGAACCAGGAGGAAAAAATAATTTAGAAATTCCTTCAGAGAAAGTGTGCCCTACAAAGAGATGGGAGTGTATCAAAACATTTCCCCTTACCTTGTGCTGCCGTCAAATTTATACTGGTAACTATACTTCGGGTCCTCAAAACAACAATGTAGTAATTACATTAGATTGTGAATATGAACCCAATGATTGCTGGTATGGTTTTGTTTTAGCTAAAACTACTTATGTAACATGCCTTTGGCAAAATAACTTAACCAGCCCATTAGACTTACAAGGTCTGGTTTACCAATTTAAAATTAATGCTACAACCAACAATAACACAATAATTGCACCCCAATTGATAGAAAGCCCCTTTACCGAAGAGCCATGGTCACAAGCTTTTGTTTATTTCTCTGGGTACATGGGGAATGTAAAGGATTTAAATCTATTAACTCTTGTTATGCATAATAATCAAATATACACTAAGCAAGAATGGGAAGAACAAAAAACCTGGCAACTTCAAGGGGAAATAGGGGAGAAAATTAGTGTTGGATGCCGAATGATTAATAAAACTGCCTATGACAAGGCAACTTCAATTAGTGTCCTAACAGGTAAAACAAACAAGCAAGAGAAGGTTTGCACGCATCCAAGCATACAAGAGTGTTGGCACAATTTTACATTAGCACAAACTGCAGAAGTAGTTTGTCTTTGGGGTAAAGATACTGAAGGACTTTCTTTTAAATTTATAATAAATGTTATAACCCAAACTACTACAGTTCATACCACCACCACCACTCAGACCCAACCACCAGTTATGCTTACCCCGAAAATTTCTAAAGTTGGACCATATATAATTAGGAAAACTGGCCAACAACAAATATTGTTCAATCCGGTATGGTCTCTTAAACAAGTTAAATTGCTAATGCAAAGCAATGTCTCTGAAATTCAGCCAGCTTGTTCACCTTTCTTGCAAACTTCTTTCCACGGTTGGACGACCTGGTTGCGACAGTGGAACCCTTCTAAAACACGGATGCCAAGAGACATAACTGGTGTTGTGGGAACAGGATTGGGAATTCTAAATAGTATTAATTCAGAAGTATTATTAAATAAACTAACTGCTACAACTAAAGATTTGACCCAATTACAACAACCACTGCAATCGTCCTTATCGGCCTTGGGAACGCATCAGTGGTTGCTAACAAACATATTACCAAATTGGGAAAAGGTAAATATGAATGACCATGAATTGATAATTGAGGCACTCAATGCTACACAAAGCAACGTTTCCTTAGCCCTTAGCTGCATCCAGGCACAATTATGGATCCAGTCAGTTGCTGCCTCAATTATAAGAGAAGGTGAAGAAGGCATATTTCCTACTGAAATTCGGAAAATAGTTTGGGACAGTGCCACTGACTTTGAAAAAGATTTCCAATCCTGGTGGAATTTGGTGAACTTTACTTATGATCCCACCACAAACTTAGCCACAGCTTTTGTGTTAACCATACGCAATGCCTCGGTGCATTCAATATTCCCCATTATTGCATTAGGATTAAATCATGATGGAGCCACTCTCTATCCTTCCGAGCATAGAGAATGGGCCCGACAAATTGATGGTAAATGGCAAACTGTTAATTTAGAATCCTGTATTGTCCGAAAACAACAAGGGTTCATCTGTGAAGGCAATGCAATTATAGCTCAAGATATCTGTTTAGACACAGAACAAAATATCTGTCACTTTGAAATCCATCCTAACAAAACTTCTAAAACATTCCTTGTATATATAGGAAATGGATGTGCATGCTTTAGAACTGCTTGTAATACAGTGTATGTAGAAGACACAGTAGTAGATACTAAAAATCATTCAAATTTTTGTGCTTGTAATTTCACTAAAATTTCTGGATGTGATTTTTCTTTTGAAACTCCAGTTACTTCATATCAACTTTTAGAGTCCAATTACACGCTGATTCATAAGCTATTGCCTACCCCCATTGGAATGAATCTTACTCTGGTGAGGCAATTGTTGCTTCACCAGGATTTAATTGAAATCTTAGGAAAAATCAAGGAAAACGGACAGAAAACATTGGTAACTGTTCATCATGATGTACAAGAAATACATCGGGTTATAGAAAGGGTGAAAAGTGATGCTGAACACAGGTGGTGGGATACACTTTTTGGGTGGTCACCTACTGCTACAGGTATCCTGAACAAATTGTGTCATCCCATTGTTGTCCTTTTGATTTTAGTTTTGATTGGTTTTGCTTTATCAGCAATCTTGTTTGTCATAAATTGGAGAATGATAAAACGATTAACAAAATTGACAGCTATACTTAATGCACACCACCTGGCCAATGTGCTTTATACTGTAGACATCCCTAAGACTATAGACACAAAGCAATTATAAAATTAGAAGATGATTTGTTTTAGTCATTTAGAAAACCTGATTTGAATTTTTATATTGGTTTATTAGAAAATTGTTTATTATTAATATTGATTATATTGCTTATTGTTGTTTCAATTAATACTAATTATTGTTTTAGTATTTTCCCTGTTCTCTTTTCCTCTCCTTTTCCTTTTTTCCCTTCTCTGGGATATGCTGCCAACACTAGACGAGTCCTGAAGACTTCACAACAACACTACGAAACCCTGCTGAACATCTCTCGAGGGCAATCGTCAGTCACGGGGTGGTGTAAGAGGCCGTCTGAAGACCCTCACTCATTTGCCTGCCGATTGCCACGAGCAGGATTTCCCTTCCCCCTCTGCAGTTCCGGCTTGGAGAAGGCAACAGTGCAGGTGTAGCCGCTGTACCATTACGTGCTGTTCCCAACGAGGACCGGCAAGAACTTGGCAAGGAGTTGGCAAGGACTTGGCGAAGACCCAGCGTGGACCCAGCACAGAGCGGCCTACTGCAATTCCTGCTTCACTCTCCACCTTTAAGCCAAATGAACTGTTGGGGTGACTCTGGTGGTCTCTCACTGAAGACCCCTCATCTGCCTCGCTACCACCGTGATAGACGGAGATCAAGAACCCTCTCCCCAAGGACTGCGACTGAGATTCCTACCACAAACAGTGGGCGAAGGGAGAGAATGACCTGACCTGTTCTTCTCCAGTAACTTCAATGGACTTATCCCTTATTGTGTTTGTTCAGCCTAGATGACGCTTGTTCCCCCACAGCAATTTCAATAGACTCTCATTGTTCTGCCTGCTCCCCCCTTTTCCCTCTGTGGACTATAACTGGACCCCTGGGATAGGTAGAACTTTGGAGACTCTCCCCAACACAACAAGACGGATCCACATCGTCCGGACCAGTGAGGACTCCGCCTGTGTTGGTAGCTATTCCCATCCCCCCTTCTCTCTCTCTCTCTATCCTTTTATTTCTTTTCTGAACCCACTATCGCATTTATTGTTTTGGCCCTTAATAAAGGTGCATTTGTTGTGATTAAACTGCTGATTGTCTTTTGCACTTTGGGATCGGCTAACGAACCATCACGACACCCCGCTATAAGCGGATCGTGACAACACTCCAAAAACACTGCTCTTTCCAGGGCAAGATGCCAGATGCTCTCTGTTGCCCGTGCTTCCTTCCTGCTCTTGCCCAGCTCGTTGTTTTAACGTGCACATGCCGTCCAGGCATTCAGTGCACAGTGAAGTCAACTGCAAAACTCCAAGTGCTGCTGACTCCCAAACACAAGGCGCTGGCTATGTTCTTGCTTCTCAACAACTCAACGCAGCCCTTCATTTCTGCAGTTGCCATCGAGGTCTTTGCACTAGGAGACTCAGAGGACGAGCACGAATTTCCCAGGAGGGGCTGCAGCAGGACGAATTCAAAACTCAGGAAAATTGTCCTGGAACACCTTCCATAAGGATGCTAGAATGGAATTGAAGAGGCAGGCGAGCGGCCGCCACGGTCCTCTAGCAGTCCTTAGGGTGCGCGCAGAAGCCCGGTGCTCTACGGCTTCGTTCTTCGCCCTCCTACAAGCTACCGCTCTGTCCGGCTCCCGGAGCAGGAGAAGCGGCTGCTTCGCGCACACAACAGCCGTACGCTCCGAAGCGCTGCTTCAGCCGAAAGACGCCGGCGACCGGCGCTTGGCTTCGGACAGCTCCGGAGAGCAGGAGTGTGCGTCTGCACCAGACTGCATGATAGCGAAAAGCTTTGGCAGTGTGTCTCGCAGGGAGATAGCTAAGGAGCGCAGCGCACTTATGCCTCCCTTGTCCAGAAACACGATTTTACTGCACACTCCATAAACACTGCTCTTTCCAGGGCAATATATAAGCTGCTTTCTGACGGCCGTGATCTTTCGATTACTCTTGCCCAGCTCGTTGTTTTAACGTGCACATGCCGTCCTGGCATTCAGTGCACCGTGAAGTCAACTGCAAAACTCCAGCAGCTGCTGACTCCCAAACACAAGGCGCTGGCTATGTTCTTGCTTCTCGACAACTCAACGCAGCCCTTCATTTCTGCAGTTGCCATCGAGTTCTCTGCATGTGGGAGCCTCAGAGGACGAGCACGAGTTTCCCAGGAGGGGCTGCATCAGGACGAATTCAAAACTCAGGAAAATTGTCCTGGAACACCTTCCATAAGGATGCTAGAATGGAATTGAAGAGGCAGGCGAGCGGCCACCAGGGTCCTCTAGCAGTCCTTAGGGTGCGCGCAGAAGCCCGGTGCTCTGCGGCTTCGTTCTTCGCCCTCCTACAAGCTACCGCTCTGTCCGGCTCCCGGAGCAGGAGAAGCGGCTGCTTCGCGCACACAACAGCCGTACGCTCCGAAGTGCTGCTTCAGCCGAAAGACGCTGGCGACCGGCGCTTGGCTTCGGACAGCTCCGGAGAGCCGGAGTGTGCGTCTGCACTAGACTGCATGATAGCGAAAAGCTTTGGCAGTGTGTCTCGCAAGGAGATAGCTTAGGAGCGCAGCGCACTTATGCCTCCCTTGTCCAGAAACACGATTTTACTGCACACTCCAAAAACACTGCTCTTTCCAGGGCAAGATGCCAGATGCTCTCTGTTGCCCGTGCTTCCTTCCTGCTCTTGCCCAGCTCGTTGTTTTAACGTGCACATGCCGTCCAGGCATTCAGTGCACAGTGAAGTCAACTGCAAAACTCCAAGTGCTGCTGACTCCCAAACACAAGGCGCTGGCTATGTTCTTGCTTCTCAACAACTCAACGCAGCCCTTCATTTCTGCAGTTGCCATCGAGGTCTTTGCACTAGGAGACTCAGAGGACGAGCACGAATTTCCCAGGAGGGGCTGCAGCAGGACGAATTCAAAACTCAGGAAAATTGTCCTGGAACACCTTCCATAAGGATGCTAGAATGGAATTGAAGAGGCAGGCGAGCGGCCGCCACGGTCCTCTAGCAGTCCTTAGGGTGCGCGCAGAAGCCCGGTGCTCTACGGCTTCGTTCTTCGCCCTCCTACAAGCTACCGCTCTGTCCGGCTCCCGGAGCAGGAGAAGCGGCTGCTTCGCGCACACAACAGCCGTACGCTCCGAAGCGCTGCTTCAGCCGAAAGACGCCGGCGACCGGCGCTTCGCTTCGGACAGCTCTGGAGAGCCGTAGTGTGCGTCTGCACTAGACTGCATGATAACGAAAAGCTTGGGCAGTGTGTCTCGCAGGGAGATAGCTTAGGAGCGCAGCGCACTTACGCCTCCCTTGTCCAGAAACACGATTTTACTGCACACTCCAAAAACACTGCTCTTTCCAGGGCAATATATAAGCTGCTTTCTGACGGCCGTGATCTTTCGATTACTCTTGCCCAGCTCGTTGTTTTAACGTGCACATGCCGTCCAGGCATTCAGTGCACAGTGAAAGCAATCGCAAAAGTCCAGCAGCTGCTGACTCCCAAATACAAGGCGCTGGCTATGTTCTTGCTTCTCGACAACTCAACGCAGCCCTTCATTTCTGCAGTTGCCATCGAGGTCTTTGCACTAGGAGACTCAGAGGACGAGCAAGAGTTTCCCAGGAGGGGCTGCAGCAGGACGAATTCAAAACTCAGGAAAATTGTCCTGGAACACCTTCCATAAGGATGCTAGAATGGAATTGAAGAGGCAGGCGAGCGGCCACCAGGGTCCTCTAGCAGTCCTTAGGGTGCGCGCAGAAGCCCGGTGCTCTGCGGCTTCGTTCTTCGCCCTCCTACAAGCTACCGCTCTGTCCGGCTCGCGGAGCAGGAGAATCGGCTGCTTCGCGCACACAACAGCCGTACGCTCCGAAGTGCTGCTTCAGCCGAAAGACGCTGGCGACCGGCGCTTGGCTTCGGACAGCTCCGGAGAGCCGGAGTGTGCGTCTGCACTAGACTGCATGATAGCGAAAAGCTTTGGCAGTGTGTCTCGCAGGGAGATAGCTTAGGAGCGCAGCGCACTTACGCCTCCCTTGTCCAGAAACACGATTTTACTGCACACTCCTAAAACACTGCTCTTTCCAGGGCAATATATAAGCTGCTTTCTGACGGCCGTGATCTTTCGATTACTCTTGCCCAGCTCGTTGTTTTAACGTGCACATGCCGTCCTGGCATTCAGTGCACAGTGAAAGCAATCGCAAAAGTCCAGCAGCTGCTGACTCCCAAACACAAGGCGCTGGCTATGTTCTTGCTTCTCGACAACTCAACGCAGCCCTTCATTTCTGCAGTTGCCATCGAGTTCTCTGCATGTGGGAGCCTCAGAGGACGAGCAGGAGTTTCCCAGGAGGGGCTGCATCAGGACGAATTCAAAACTCAGGAAAATTGTCCTGGAACACCTTCCATAAGGATGCTAGAATGGAATTGAAGAGGCAGGCGAGCGGCCACCAGGGTCCTCTAGCAGTCCTTAGGGTGCGCGCAGAAGCCCGGTGCTCTGCGGCTGCGTTCTTCGCCCTCGTACAAGCTACCGCTCTGTCCGGCTCCCGGAGCAGGAGAAGCGGCTGCTTCGCGCACACAACAGCCGTACGCTCCGAAGAGCTGCTTCAGCCGAAAGACGCCGGCGACCGGCGCTTGGCTTCGGACAGCTCCGGAGAGCCGGAGTGTGCGTCTGCACTAGACTGCATGATAGCGAAAAGCTTTGGCAGTGTGTCTCGCAGGGAGATAGCTTAGGAGCGCAGCTCACTTATGCCTCCCTTGTCCAGAAACACGATTTTACTGCACACTCCAAAAACACTGCTCTTTCCAGGGCAAGATGCCAGATGCTCTCTGTTGCCCGTGCTTCCTTCCTGCTCTTGCCCAGCTCGTTGTTTTAACGTGCACATGCCGTCCAGGCATTCAGTGCACAGTGAAGTCAACTGCAAAACTCCAAGTGCTGCTGACTCCCAAACACAAGGCGCTGGCTATGTTCTTGCTTCTCAACAACTCAACGCAGCCCTTCATTTCTGCAGTTGCCATCGAGGTCTTTGCACTAGGAGACTCAGAGGACGAGCACGAATTTCCCAGGAGGGGCTGCATCAGGACGAATTCAAAACTCAGGAAAATTGTCCTGGAACACCTTCCATAAGGATGCTAGAATGGAATTGAAGAGGCAGGCGAGCGGCCACCAGGGTCCTCTAGCAGTCCTTAGGGTGCGCGCAGAAGCCCGGTGCTCTGCGGCTTCGTTCTTCGCCCTCGTACAAGCTACCGCTCTGTCCGGCTCCCGGAGCAGGAGAAGCGGCTGCTTCGCGCACACAACAGCCGTACGCTCCGAAGCGCAGCTTCAGCCGAAAGACGCCGGCGACCGGCGCTTGGCTTCGGACAGCTCCGGAGAGCAGGAGTGTGCGTCTGCACCAGACTGCATGATAGCGAAAAGCTTTGGCAGTGTGTCTCGCAGGGAGATAGCTAAGGAGCGCAGCGCACTTATGCCTCCCTTGTCCAGAAACACGATTTTACTGCACACTCCTAAAACACTGCTCTTTCCAGGGCAATATATAAGCTGCTTTCTGACGGCCGTGATCTTTCGATTACTCTTGCCCAGCTCGTTGTTTTAACGTGCACATGCCGTCCTAGCATTCAGTGCACCGTGAAGTCAACTGCAAAACTCCAGCAGCTGCTGACTCCCAAACACAAGGCGCTGGCTATGTTCTTGCTTCTCGACAACTCAACGCAGCCCTTCATTTCTGCAGTTGCCATCGAGTTCTCTGCATGTCGGAGACTCAGAAAACGAGCACGAGTTTCCCAGGAGGGGCTGCAGCAGGACGAATTCAAAACTCAGGAAAATTGTCCTGGAACACCTTCCCTAAGGATGCTAGAATGGAATTGAAGAGGCAGGCGAGCGGCCACCAGGGTCCTCTAGCAGTCCTTAGGGTGCGCGCAGAAGCCCGGTGCTCTGCGGCTTCGTTCTTCGCCCTCGTACAAGCTACCGCTCTGTCCGGCTCCCGGAGCAGGAGAAGCGGCTGCTTCGCGCACACAACAGCCGTACGCTCCGAAGCGCTGCTTCAGCCGAAAGACGCCGGCCACCGGCGCTTGGCTTCGGACAGCTCCGGAGAGCAGGAGTGTGCGTCTGCACCAGACTGCATGATAGCGAAAAGCTTTGGCAGTGTGTCTCGCAAGGAGATAGCTTAGGAGCGCAGCGCACTTATGCCTCCCTTGTCCAGAAACACGATTTTACTGCACACTCCAAAAACACTGCTCTTTCCAGGGCAAGATGCCAGATGCTCTCTGTTGCCCGTGCTTCCTTCCTGCTCTTGCCCAGCTCGTTGTTTTAACGTGCACATGCCGTCCAGGCATTCAGTGCACAGTGAAGTCAACTGCAAAACTCCAAGTGCTGCTGACTCCCAAACACAAGGCGCTGGCTATGTTCTTGCTTCTCAACAACTCAACGCAGCCCTTCATTTCTGCAGTTGCCATCGAGGTCTTTGCACTAGGAGACTCAGAGGACGAGCACGAATTTCCCAGGAGGGGCTGCAGCAGGACGAATTCAAAACTCAGGAAAATTGTCCTGGAACACCTTCCATAAGGATGCTAGAATGGAATTGAAGAGGCAGGCGAGCGGCCGCCACGGTCCTCTAGCAGTCCTTAGGGTGCGCGCAGAAGCCCGGTGCTCTACGGCTTCGTTCTTCGCCCTCCTACAAGCTACCGCTCTGTCCGGCTCCCGGAGCAGGAGAAGCGGCTGCTTCGCGCACACAACAGCCGTACGCTCCGAAGCGCTGCTTCAGCCGAAAGACGCCGGCGACCGGCGCTTGGCTTCGGACAGCTCCGGAGAGCAGGAGTGTGCGTCTGCACCAGACTGCATGATAGCGAAAAGCTTTGGCAGTGTGTCTCGCAGGGAGATAGCTAAGGAGCGCAGCGCACTTATGCCTCCCTTGTCCAGAAACACGATTTTACTGCACACTCCATAAACACTGCTCTTTCCAGGGCAATATATAAGCTGCTTTCTGACGGCCGTGATCTTTCGATTACTCTTGCCCAGCTCGTTGTTTTAACGTGCACATGCCGTCCTGGCATTCAGTGCACCGTGAAGTCAACTGCAAAACTCCAGCAGCTGCTGACTCCCAAACACAAGGCGCTGGCTATGTTCTTGCTTCTCGACAACTCAACGCAGCCCTTCATTTCTGCAGTTGCCATCGAGTTCTCTGCATGTGGGAGCCTCAGAGGACGAGCACGAGTTTCCCAGGAGGGGCTGCATCAGGACGAATTCAAAACTCAGGAAAATTGTCCTGGAACACCTTCCATAAGGATGCTAGAATGGAATTGAAGAGGCAGGCGAGCGGCCACCAGGGTCCTCTAGCAGTCCTTAGGGTGCGCGCAGAAGCCCGGTGCTCTGCGGCTTCGTTCTTCGCCCTCCTACAAGCTACCGCTCTGTCCGGCTCCCGGAGCAGGAGAAGCGGCTGCTTCGCGCACACAACAGCCGTACGCTCCGAAGTGCTGCTTCAGCCGAAAGACGCTGGCGACCGGCGCTTGGCTTCGGACAGCTCCGGAGAGCCGGAGTGTGCGTCTGCACTAGACTGCATGATAGCGAAAAGCTTTGGCAGTGTGTCTCGCAAGGAGATAGCTTAGGAGCGCAGCGCACTTATGCCTCCCTTGTCCAGAAACACGATTTTACTGCACACTCCAAAAACACTGCTCTTTCCAGGGCAAGATGCCAGATGCTCTCTGTTGCCCGTGCTTCCTTCCTGCTCTTGCCCAGCTCGTTGTTTTAACGTGCACATGCCGTCCAGGCATTCAGTGCACAGTGAAGTCAACTGCAAAACTCCAAGTGCTGCTGACTCCCAAACACAAGGCGCTGGCTATGTTCTTGCTTCTCAACAACTCAACGCAGCCCTTCATTTCTGCAGTTGCCATCGAGGTCTTTGCACTAGGAGACTCAGAGGACGAGCACGAATTTCCCAGGAGGGGCTGCAGCAGGACGAATTCAAAACTCAGGAAAATTGTCCTGGAACACCTTCCATAAGGATGCTAGAATGGAATTGAAGAGGCAGGCGAGCGGCCACCAGGGTCCTCTAGCAGTCCTTATGGTGCGCGCAGAAGCCCGGTGCTCTGCGGCTTCGTTCTTCGCCCTCGTACAAGCTACCGCTCTGTCCGGCTCCCGGAGCAGGAGAAGCGGCTGCTTCGCGCACACAACAGCCGTACGCTCCGAAGCGCTGCTTCAGCCGAAAGACGCCGGCGACCGGCGCTTCGCTTCGGACAGCTCTGGAGAGCCGTAGTGTGCGTCTGCACTAGACTGCATGATAACGAAAAGCTTGGGCAGTGTGTCTCGCAGGGAGATAGCTAAGGAGCGCAGCGCACTTATGCCTCCCTTGTCCAGAAACACGATTTTACTGCACACTCCTAAAACACTGCTCTTTCCAGGGCAATATATAAGCTGCTTTCTGACGGCCGTGATCTTTCGATTACTCTTGCCCAGCTCGTTGTTTTAACGTGCACATTCCGTCCAGGCATTCAGTGCACAGTGAAGTCAACTGCAAAACTCCAAGTGCTGCTGACTCCCAAACACAAGGCGCTGGCTATGTTCTTGCTTCTCGACAACTCAACGCAGCCCTTCATTTCTGCAGTTGCCATCGAGGTCTCTGCATGTGGGAGCCTCAGAGGACGAGCACGAGTTTCCCAGGAGGGGCTGCATCAGGACGAATTCAAAACTCAGGAAAATTGTCCTGGAACACCTTCCATAAGGATGCTAGAATGGAATTGAAGAGGCAGGCGAGCGGCCACCAGGGTCCTCTAGCAGTCCTTAGGGTGCGCGCAGAAGCCCGGTGCTCTGCGGCTGCGTTCTTCGCCCTCGTACAAGCTACCGCTCTGTCCGGCTCCCGGAGCAGGAGAAGCGGCTGCTTCGCGCACACAACAGCCGTACGCTCCGAAGCGCTGCTTCAGCCGAAAGACGCCGGCGACCGGCGCTTGGCTTCGGACAGCTCCGGAGAGCCGGAGTGTGCGTCTGCATTAGACTGCATGATAACGAAAAGCTTGGGCAGTGTGTCTCGCAGGGAGATAGCTTAGGAGCGCAGCGCACTTACGCCTCCCTTGTCCAGAAACACGATTTTACTGCACACTCCAAAAACACTGCTCTTTCCAGGGCAATATATAAGCTGCTTTCTGACGGCCGTGATCTTTCGATTACTCTTGCCCAGCTCGTTGTTTTAACGTGCACATGCCGTCCAGGCATTCAGTGCACAGTGAAAGCAATCGCAAAAGTCCAGCAGCTGCTGACTCCCAAATACAAGGCGCTGGCTATGTTCTTGCTTCTCGACAACTCAACGCAGCCCTTCATTTCTGCAGTTGCCATCGAGGTCTTTGCACTCGGAGACTCAGAGGACGAGCAAGAGTTTCCCAGGAGGGGCTGCAGCAGGACGAATTCAAAACTCAGGAAAATTGTCCTGGAACACCTTCCATAAGGATGCTAGAATGGAATTGAAGAGGCAGGCGAGCGGCCACCAGGGTCCTCTAGCAGTCCTTAGGGTGCGCGCAGAAGCCCGGTGCTCTGCGGCTTCGTTCTTCGCCCTCCTACAAGCTACCGCTCTGTCCGGCTCGCGGAGCAGGAGAATCGGCTGCTTCGCGCACACAACAGCCGTACGCTCCGAAGTGCTGCTTCAGCCGAAAGACGCTGGCGACCGGCGCTTGGCTTCGGACAGCTCCGGAGAGCCGGAGTGTGCGTCTGCACTAGACTGCATGATAGCGAAAAGCTTTGGCAGTGTGTCTCGCAAGGAGATAGCTTAGGAGCGCAGCGCACTTATGCCTCCCTTGTCCAGAAACACGATTTTACTGCACACTCCAAAAACACTGCTCTTTCCAGGGCAAGATGCCAGATGCTCTCTGTTGCCCGTGCTTCCTTCCTGCTCTTGCCCAGCTCGTTGTTTTAACGTGCACATGCCGTCCTAGCATTCAGTGCACCGTGAAGTCAACTGCAAAACTCCAAGTGCTGCTGACTCCCAAACACAAGGCGCTGGCTATGTTCTTGCTTCTCAACAACTCAACGCAGCCCTTCATTTCTGCAGTTGCCATCGAGGTCTTTGCACTAGGAGACTCAGAGGACGAGCACGAATTTCCCAGGAGGGGCTGCAGCAGGACGAATTCAAAACTCAGGAAAATTGTCCTGGAACACCTTCCATGAGGATGCTAGAATGGAATTGAAGAGGCAGGCGAGCGGCCACCAGGGTCCTCTAGCAGTCCTTATGGTGCGCGCAGAAGCCCGGTGCTCTGCGGCTTCGTTCTTCGCCCTCGTACAAGCTACCGCTCTGTCCGGCTCCCGGAGCAGGAGAAGCGGCTGCTTCGCGCACACAACAGCCGTACGCTCCGAAGCGCTGCTTCAGCCGAAAGACGCCGGCGACCGGCGCTTGGCTTCGGACAGCTCCGGAGAGCAGGAGTGTGCGTCTGCACCAGACTGCATGATAGCGAAAAGCTTTGGCAGTGTGTCTCGCAGGGAGATAGCTAAGGAGCGCAGCGCACTTATGCCTCCCTTGTCCAGAAACACGATTTTACTGCACACTCCATAAACACTGCTCTTTCCAGGGCAATATATAAGCTGCTTTCTGACGGCCGTGATCTTTCGATTACTCTTGCCCAGCTCGTTGTTTTAACGTGCACATGCCGTCCTGGCATTCAGTGCACAGTGAAAGCAATCGCAAAAGTCCAGCAGCTGCTGACTCCCAAACACAAGGCGCTGGCTATGTTCTTGCTTCTCGACAACTCAACGCAGCCCTTCATTTCTGCAGTTGCCATCGAGTTCTCTGCATGTGGGAGCCTCAGAGGACGAGCAGGAGTTTCCCAGGAGGGGCTGCATCAGGACGAATTCAAAACTCAGGAAAACTGTCCTGGAACACCTTCCATAAGGATGCTAGAATGGAATTGAAGAGGCAGGCGAGCGGCCACCAGGGTCCTCTAGCAGTCCTTAGGGTGCGCGCAGAAGCCCGGTGCTCTGCGGCTGCGTTCTTCGCCCTCGTACAAGCTACCGCTCTGTCCGGCTCCCGGAGCAGGAGAAGCGGCTGCTTCGCGCACACAACAGCCGTACGCTCCGAAGTGCTGCTTCAGCCGAAAGACGCTGGCGACCGGCGCTTGGCTTCGGACAGCTCCGGAGAGCCGGAGTGTGCGTCTGCACTAGACTGCATGATAGCGAAAAGCTTTGGCAGTGTGTCTCGCAAGGAGATAGCTTAGGAGCGCAGCGCACTTATGCCTCCCTTGTCCAGAAACACGATTTTACTGCACACTCCAAAAACACTGCTCTTTCCAGGGCAAGATGCCAGATGCTCTCTGTTGCCCGTGCTTCCTTCCTGCTCTTGCCCAGCTCGTTGTTTTAACGTGCACATGCCGTCCAGGCATTCAGTGCACAGTGAAGTCAACTGCAAAACTCCAAGTGCTGCTGACTCCCAAACACAAGGCGCTGGCTATGTTCTTGCTTCTCAACAACTCAACGCAGCCCTTCATTTCTGCAGTTGCCATCGAGGTCTTTGCACTAGGAGACTCAGAGGACGAGCACGAATTTCCCAGGAGGGGCTGCAGCAGGACGAATTCAAAACTCAGGAAAATTGTCCTGGAACACCTTCCATAAGGATGCTAGAATGGAATTGAAGAGGCAGGCGAGCGGCCGCCACGGTCCTCTAGCAGTCCTTAGGGTGCGCGCAGAAGCCCGGTGCTCTACGGCTTCGTTCTTCGCCCTCCTACAAGCTACCGCTCTGTCCGGCTCCCGGAGCAGGAGAAGCGGCTGCTTCGCGCACACAACAGCCGTACGCTCCGAAGCGCTGCTTCAGCCGAAAGACGCCGGCGACCGGCGCTTGGCTTCGGACAGCTCCGGAGAGCAGGAGTGTGCGTCTGCACCAGACTGCATGATAGCGAAAAGCTTTGGCAGTGTGTCTCGCAGGGAGATAGCTAAGGAGCGCAGCGCACTTATGCCTCCCTTGTCCAGAAACACGATTTTACTGCACACTCCTAAAACACTGCTCTTTCCAGGGCAATATATAAGCTGCTTTCTGACGGCCGTGATCTTTCGATTACTCTTGCCCAGCTCGTTGTTTTAACGTGCACATGCCGTCCTAGCATTCAGTGCACCGTGAAGTCAACTGCAAAACTCCAGCAGCTGCTGACTCCCAAACACAAGGCGCTGGCTATGTTCTTGCTTCTCGACAACTCAACGCAGCCCTTCATTTCTGCAGTTGCCATCGAGTTCTCTGCATGTCGGAGACTCAGAGGACGAGCACGAGTTTCCCAGGAGGGGCTGCAGCAGGACGAATTCAAAACTCAGGAAAATTGTCCTGGAACACCTTCCATAAGGATGCTAGAATGGAATTGAAGAGGCAGGCGAGCGGCCACCAGGGTCCTCTAGCAGTCCTTAGGGTGCGCGCAGAAGCCCGGTGCTCTGCGGCTTCGTTCTTCGCCCTCCTACAAGCTACCGCTCTGTCCGGCTCCCGGAGCAGGAGAAGCGGCTGCTTCGCGCACACAACAGCCGTACGCTCCGAAGCGCTGCTTCAGCCGAAAGACGCCGGCCACCGGCGCTTGGCTTCGGACAGCTCCGGAGAGCAGGAGTGTGCGTCTGCACCAGACTGCATGATAGCGAAAAGCTTTGGCAGTGTGTCTCGCAAGGAGATAGCTAAGGAGCGCAGCGCACTTACGCCTCCCTTGTCCAGAAACACGATTTTACTGCACACTCCAAAAACACTGCTCTTTCCAGGGCAAGATGCCAGATGCTCTCTGTTGCCCGTGCTTCCTTCCTGCTCTTGCCCAGCTCGTTGTTTTAACGTGCACATGCCGTCCAGGCATTCAGTGCACCGTGAAGTCAACTGCAAAACTCCAAGTGCTGCTGACTCCCAAACACAAGGCGCTGGCTATGTTCTTGCTTCTCAACAACTCAACGCAGCCCTTCATTTCTGCAGTTGCCATCGAGGTCTTTGCACTAGGAGACTCAGAGGACGAGCACGAATTTCCCAGGAGGGGCTGCAGCAGGACGAATTCAAAACTCAGGAAAATTGTCCTGGAACACCTTCCATAAGGATGCTAGAATGGAATTGAAGAGGCAGGCGAGCGGCCGCCACGGTCCTCTAGCAGTCCTTAGGGTGCGCGCAGAAGCCCGGTGCTCTACGGCTTCGTTCTTCGCCCTCCTACAAGCTACCGCTCTGTCCGGCTCCCGGAGCAGGAGAAGCGGCTGCTTCACGCACACAACAGCCGTACGCTCCGAAGCGCTGCTTCAGCCGAAAGACGCCGGCGACCGGCGCTTGGCTTCGGACAGCTCCGGAGAGCAGGAGTGTGCGTCTGCACCAGACTGCATGATAGCGAAAAGCTTTGGCAGTGTGTCTCGCAGGGAGATAGCTAAGGAGCGCAGCGCACTTATGCCTCCCTTGTCCAGAAACACGATTTTACTGCACACTCCATAAACACTGCTCTTTCCAGGGCAATATATAAGCTGCTTTCTGACGGCCGTGATCTTTCGATTACTCTTGCCCAGCTCGTTGTTTTAACGTGCACATGCCGTCCTGGCATTCAGTGCACCGTGAAGTCAACTGCAAAACTCCAGCAGCTGCTGACTCCCAAACACAAGGCGCTGGCTATGTTCTTGCTTCTCGACAACTCAACGCAGCCCTTCATTTCTGCAGTTGCCATCGAGTTCTCTGCATGTGGGAGCCTCAGAGGACGAGCACGAGTTTCCCAGGAGGGGCTGCATCAGGACGAATTCAAAACTCAGGAAAATTGTCCTGGAACACCTTCCCTAAGGATGCTAGAATGGAATTGAAGAGGCAGGCGAGCGGCCACCACGGTCCTCTCGCAGTCCTTAGGGTGCGCGCAGAAGCCCGGTGCTCTGCGGCTTCGTTCTTCGCCCTCGTACAAGCTACCGCTCTGTCCGGCTCCCGGAGCAGGAGAAGCGGCTGCTTCGCGCACACAACAGCCGTACGCTCCGAAGCGCAGCTTCAGCCGAAAGACGTCGGCGACCGGCGCTTGGCTTCGGACAGCTCCGGAGAGCCGGAGTGTGCGTCTGCACTTGACTGCATCATAGCAAAAAGCTTCGGCAGTGTGTCTCGCAGGGAGATAGCTTAGGAGCGCAGCGCACTTATGCCTCCCTTGTCCAGAAACACGATTTTACTGCACACTCCAAAAACACTGCTCTTTCCAGGGCAAGATGTCAGATGCTCTCTGATGCCCGTGCTCCCTTCCTGCTCTTGCCCAGCTCGTTGTTTTAACGTGCACATGCCGTCCTGGCATTCAGTGCACAGTGAAAGCAATCGCAAAAGTCAAGCAGCTGCTGACTCCCAAACACAAGGCGCTGGCTATGTTCTTGCTTCTCGACAACTCAACGCAGCCCTTCATTTCTGCAGTTGCTATCGAGGTCTCTGCACTCGGAGCCTCAGAGGACGAGTAGGAGTTTCCCAGGAGGGGCTGCATCAGGACGAATTTAAAACTTAGGAAAATTGTCCTGGAACACCTTCCCTAAGGATGCTAGAATGGAATTGAAGAGGCAGGCGAGCGGCCACCACGGTCCTCTCGCAGTCCTTAGGGTGCGCGCAGAAGCCCGGTGCTCTGCGGCTTCGTTCTTCGCCCTCGTACAAGCTACCGCTCTGTCCGGCTCCCGGAGCAGGAGAAGCGGCTGCTTCGCGCACACAACAGCCGTACGCTCCGAAGCGCAGCTTCAGCCGAAAGACGCCGGCGACCGGCGCTTGGCTTCGGACAGCACCGGAGAGCCGTAGTGTGCGTCTGCACTTGACTGCATCATAGCAAAAAGCTTTGGCAGTGTGTCTCAAAGGGAGATAGCTTAGGAGCGCAGCGCACTTATGCCTCCCTTGTCCAGAAACACGATTTTACTGCACACTCCAAAAACACTGCTCTTTCCAGGGCAAGATGTCAGATGCTCTCTGATGCCCGTGCTCCCTTCCTGCTCTTGCCCAGCTCGTTGTTTTAACGTGCACATGCCGTCCTGGCATTCAGTGCACAGTGAAAGCAATCGCAAAAGTCCAGCAGCTGCTGACTCCCAAACACAAGGCGCTGGCTATGTTCTTGCTTCTCGACAACTCAACGCAGCCCTTCATTTCTGCAGTTGCCATCGAGGTCTCTGCATGTGGGAGTCTCAGAGGACGAGCACGAGTTTCCCAGGAGGGGCTGCATCAGGACGAATTCAAAACTCCAGAAAATTGTCCTGGAACACCTTCCATAAGGATGCTAGAATGGAATTGAAGGGGCAGGCGAGCGGCCACCACGGTCCTCTCGCAGTCCTTAGGGTGCGCGCAGAAGCCCGGTGCTCTGCGGCTTCGTTCTTCGCCCTCGTACAAGCTACCGCTCTGTCCGGCTCCCGGAGCAGGAGAAGCGGCTGCTTCGCGCACACAACAGCCGTACGCTCCGAAGCGCTGCTTCAGCCGAAAGACGCCGGCGACCGGCGCTTGGCTTCGGACAGCTCCGGAGAGCCGTAGTGTGCGTCTGCACTAGACTGCATCATAGCGAAAAGCTTTGGCAGTGTGTCTCGCAGGGAGATAGCTTAGGAGCGCAGCGCACGTATGCCTCCCTTGTCCAGAAACACGATTTTACTGCACACTCCAAAAACAGTGCTCTTTCCAGGGCAATATATAAGCTGCTTTCTGACGGCCGTGATCTTTCGATTACTCTTGCCCAGCTCGTTGTTTTAACGTGCACATGCCGTCCTGGCTTTCTGTGCACAGTGAAAGCAATCGCAAAAGTCCAACAGCTGCTGACTCCCAAACACAAGGCGCTGGCTATGTTCTTGCTTCTCGACAACTCAACGCAGCCCTTCATTTCTGCAGTTGCCATCGAGGTCTCTCCACTCGGAGACTCAGACGACGAGCAGTTGTTTCCCAGGAGGGGCTGCATCAGGACGAATTCAAAACTCAGGAAAATTGTCCTGGAACACCTTCCCTAAGGATGCTAGAATGGAATTGAAGGGGCAGGCGAGCGGCCACCACGGTCCTCTAGCAGTCCTTAGGGTGCGCGCAGAAGCCCGGTGCTCTGCGGCTTCGTTCTTCGCCCTCGTACAAGCTACCGCTCTGTCCGGCTCCCGGAGCAGGAGAAGCGGCTGCTTCGCGCACACAACAGCCGTACGCTCCGAAGCGCAGCTTCAGCCGAAAGACGCCGGCGACCGGCGCTTGGCTTCGGACAGCTCCGGAGAGCCGGAGTGTGCGTCTGCACTAGACTGCATGATAACGAAAAGCTTTGGCAGTGTGTCTCAAAGGGAGATAGCTTAGGAGCGCAGCGCACGTATGCCTCCCTTGTCCAGAAACACGATTTTACTGCACACTCCAAAACCAGTGCTCTTTCCAGGGCAAGATGTCAGATGCTCTCTGATGGCCGTGCTCTCTTCCTCCTCTTGCCCACCTTGTTGTTTTAACGTGCACATGCCGTCCTGGCATTCAGTGCACAGTGAAAGCAATCGCAAAAGTCCAGCAGCTGCTGACTCCCAAACACAAGGCGCTGGCTATGTTCTTGCTTCTCGACAACTCAACGCAGCCCTTCATTTCTGCAGTTGCTATCGAGGTCTCTGCACTCGGAGCCTCAGAGGACGAGTAGGAGTTTCCCAGGAGGGGCTGCATCAGGACGAATTCAAAACTCAGGAAAATTGTCCTGGAACACCTTCCCTAAGGATGCTAGAATGGAATTGAAGAGGCAGGCGAGCGGCCACCACGGTCCTCTCGCAGTCCTTAGGGTGCGCGCAGAAGCCCGGTGCTCTGCGGCTTCGTTCTTCGCCCTCCTACAAGCTACCGCTCTGTCCGGCTCCCGGAGCAGGAGAAGCGGCTGCTTCGCGCACACAACAGCCGTACGCTCCGAAGCGCAGCTTCAGCCGAAAGACGCCGGCGACCGGCGCTTGGCTTCGGACAGCACCGGAGAGCCGTAGTGTGCGTCTGCACTTGACTGCATCATAGCAAAAAGCTTTGGCAGTGTGTCTCAAAGGGAGATAGCTTAGGAGCGCAGCGCACTTATGCCTCCCTTGTCCAGAAACACGATTTTACTGCACACTCCAAAAACACTGCTCTTTCCAGGGCAAGATGTCAGATGCTCTCTGATGCCCGTGCTCCCTTCCTGCTCTTGCCCAGCTCGTTGTTTTAACGTGCACATGCCGTCCTGGCATTCAGTGCACAGTGAAAGCAATCGCAAAAGTCCAGCAGCTGCTGACTCCCAAACACAAGGCGCTGGCTATGTTCTTGCTTCTCGACAACTCAACGCAGCCCTTCATTTCTGCAGTTGCCATCGAGGTCTCTGCATGTGGGAGTCTCAGAGGACGAGCACGAGTTTCCCAGGAGGGGCTGCATCAGGACGAATTCAAAACTCAGGAAAATTGTCCTGGAACACCTTCCCTAAGGATGCTAGAATGGAATTGAAGGGGCAGGCGAGCGGCCACCACGGTCCTCTCGCAGTCCTTAGGGTGCGCGCAGAAGCCCGGTGCTCTGCGGCTTCGTTCTTCGCCCTCGTACAAGCTACCGCTCTGTCCGGCTCCCGGAGCAGGAGAAGCGGCTGCTTCGCGCACACAACAGCCGTACGCTCCGACGCGCAGCTTCAGCCGAAAGACGCCGGCGACCGGCGCTTGGCTTCGGACAGCTCCGGAGAGCCGTAGTGTGCGTCTGCACTAGACTGCATGATAGCGAAAAGCTTTGGCAGTGTGTCTCGCAGGGAGATAGCTTAGGAGCGCAGCGCACGTATGCCTCCCTTGTCCAGAAACACGATTTTACTGCACACTCCAAAAACAGTGCTCTTTCCAGGGCAATATATAAGCTGCTTTCTGACGGCCGTGATCTTTCGATTACTCTTGCCCAGCTCGTTGTTTTAACGTGCACATGCCGTCCTGGCTTTCTGTGCACAGTGAAAGCAATCGCAAAAGTCCAACAGCTGCTGACTCCCAAACACAAGGCGCTGGCTATGTTCTTGCTTCTCGACAACTCAACGCAGCCCTTCATTTCTGCAGTTGCCATCGAGGTCTCTCCACTCGGAGACTCAGACGACGAGCAGTTGTTTCCCAGGAGGGGCTGCATCAGGACGAATTCAAAACTCCAGAAAATTGTCCTGGAACACCTTCCATAAGGATGCTAGAATGGAATTGAAGGGGCAGGCGAGCGGCCACCACGGTCCTCTCGCAGTCCTTAGGGTGCGCGCAGAAGCCCGGTGCTCTGCGGCTTCGTTCTTCGCCCTCGTACAAGCTACCGCTCTGTCCGGCTCCCGGAGCAGGAGAAGCGGCTGCTTCGCGCACACAACAGCCGTACGCTCCGAAGCGCAGCTTCAGCCGAAAGACGCCGGCGACCGGCGCTTGGCTTCGGACAGCTCCGGAGAGCCGTAGTGTGCGTCTGCACTAGACTGCATGATAACGAAAAGCTTTGGCAGTGTGTCTCAAAGGGAGATAGCTTAGGAGCGCAGCGCACTTATGCCTCCCTCGTCCAGAAACACGATTTTACTGCACACTCCAAAACCAGTGCTCTTTCCAGGGCAAGATGTCAGATGCTCTCTGATGCCCGTGCTCCCTTCCTCCTCTTGCCCACCTTGTTGTTTTAACGTGCACATGCCGTCCTGGCATTCAGTGCACAGTGAAAGCAATCGCAAAAGTCCAGCAGCTGCTGACTCCCAAACACAAGGCGCTGGCTATGTTCTTGCTTCTCGACAACTCAACGCAGCCCTTCATTTCTGCAGTTGCCATCGAGTTCTCTGCATGTGGGAGCCTCAGAGGACGAGCACGAGTTTCCCAGGAGGGGCTGCATCAGGACGAATTCAAAACTCAGGAAAATTGTCCTGGAACACCTTCCCTAAGGATGCTAGAATGGAATTGAAGAGGCAGGCGAGCGGCCACCACGGTCCTCTCGCAGTCCTTAGGGTGCGCGCAGAAGCCCGGTGCTCTGCGGCTTCGTTCTTCGCCCTCGTACAAGCTACCGCTCTGTCCGGCTCCCGGAGCAGGAGAAGCGGCTGCTTCGCGCACACAACAGCCGTACGCTCCGAAGCGCAGCTTCAGCCGAAAGACGTCGGCGACCGGCGCTTGGCTTCGGACAGCACCGGAGAGCCGGAGTGTGCGTCTGCACTAGACTGCATGATAACGAAAAGCTTTGGCAGTGTGTCTCAAAGGGAGATAGCTTAGGAGCGCAGCGCACGTATGCCTCCCTTGTCCAGAAACACGATTTTACTGCACACTCCAAAACCAGTGCTCTTTCCAGGGCAAGATGTCAGATGCTCTCTGATGGCCGTGCTCTCTTCCTCCTCTTGCCCACCTTGTTGTTTTAACGTGCACATGCCGTCCTGGCATTCAGTGCACAGTGAAAGCAATCGCAAAAGTCCAGCAGCTGCTGACTCCCAAACACAAGGCGCTGGCTATGTTCTTGCTTCTCGACAACTCAACGCAGCCCTTCATTTCTGCAGTTGCTATCGAGGTCTCTGCACTCGGAGCCTCAGAGGACGAGTAGGAGTTTCCCAGGAGGGGCTGCATCAGGACGAATTCAAAACTCAGGAAAATTGTCCTGGAACACCTTCCCTAAGGATGCTAGAATGGAATTGAAGAGGCAGGCGAGCGGCCACCACGGTCCTCTCGCAGTCCTTAGGGTGCGCGCAGAAGCCCGGTGCTCTGCGGCTTCGTTCTTCGCCCTCGTACAAGCTACCGCTCTGTCCGGCTCCCGGAGCAGGAGAAGCGGCTGCTTCGCGCACACAACAGCCGTACGCTCCGAAGCGCAGCTTCAGCCGAAAGACGCCGGCGACCGGCGCTTGGCTTCGGACAGCACCGGAGAGCCGTAGTGTGCGTCTGCACTTGACTGCATCATAGCAAAAAGCTTTGGCAGTGTGTCTCAAAGGGAGATAGCTTAGGAGCGCAGCGCACTTATGCCTCCCTTGTCCAGAAACACGATTTTACTGCACACTCCAAAAACACTGCTCTTTCCAGGGCAAGATGTCAGATGCTCTCTGATGCCCGTGCTCCCTTCCTGCTCTTGCCCAGCTCGTTGTTTTAACGTGCACATGCCGTCCTGGCATTCAGTGCACAGTGAAAGCAATCGCAAAAGTCCAACAGCTGCTGACTCCCAAACACAAGGCGCTGGCTATGTTCTTGCTTCTCGACAACTCAACGCAGCCCTTCATTTCTGCAGTTGCTATCGAGGTCTCTCCACTCGGAGACTCAGACGACGAGCAGTTGTTTCCCAGGAGGGGCTGCATCAGGACGAATTCAAAACTCAGGAAAATTGTCCTGGAACACCTTCCATAAGGATGCTAGAATGGAATTGAAGGGGCAGGCGAGCGGCCACCACGGTCCTCTCGCAGTCCTTAGGGTGCGCGCAGAAGCCCGGTGCTCTGCGGCTTCGTTCTTCGCCCTCGTACAAGCTACCGCTCTGTCCGGCTCCCGGAGCAGGAGAAGCGGCTGCTTCGCGCACACAACAGCCGTACGCTCCGAAGCGCAGCTTCAGCCGAAAGACGCCGGCGACCGGCGCTTGGCTTCGGACAGCTCCGGAGAGCCGTAGTGTGCGTCTGCACTAGACTGCATGATAGCGAAAAGCTTTGGCAGTGTGTCTCGCAGGGAGATAGCTTAGGAGCGCAGCGCACGTATGCCTCCCTTGTCCAGAAACACGATTTTACTGCACACTCCAAAAACAGTGCTCTTTCCAGGGCAATATATAAGCTGCTTTCTGACGGCCGTGATCTTTCGATTACTCTTGCCCAGCTCGTTGTTTTAACGTGCACATGCCGTCCTGGCTTTCTGTGCACAGTGAAAGCAATCGCAAAAGTCCAACAGCTGCTGACTCCCAAACACAAGGCGCTGGCTATGTTCTTGCTTCTCGACAACTCAACGCAGCCCTTCATTTCTGCAGTTGCCATCGAGGTCTCTCCACTCGGAGACTCAGACGACGAGCAGTTGTTTCCCAGGAGGGGCTGCATCAGGACGAATTCAAAACTCCAGAAAATTGTCCTGGAACACCTTCCATAAGGATGCTAGAATGGAATTGAAGGGGCAGGCGAGCGGCCACCACGGTCCTCTCGCAGTCCTTAGGGTGCGCGCAGAAGCCCGGTGCTCTGCGGCTTCGTTCTTCGCCCTCGTACAAGCTACCGCTCTGTCCGGCTCCCGGAGCAGGAGAAGCGGCTGCTTCGCGCACACAACAGCCGTACGCTCCGAAGCGCTGCTTCAGCCGAAAGACGCCGGCGACCGGCGCTTGGCTTCGGACAGCTCCGGAGAGCCGTAGTGTGCGTCTGCACTAGACTGCATGATAACGAAAAGCTTTGGCAGTGTGTCTCAAAGGGAGATAGCTTAGGAGCGCAGCGCACTTATGCCTCCCTCGTCCAGAAACACGATTTTACTGCACACTCCAAAACCAGTGCTCTTTCCAGGGCAAGATGTCAGATGCTCTCTGATGCCCGTGCTCCCTTCCTCCTCTTGCCCACCTTGTTGTTTTAACGTGCACATGCCGTCCTGGCATTCAGTGCACAGTGAAAGCAATCGCAAAAGTCCAGCAGCTGCTGACTCCCAAACACAAGGCGCTGGCTATGTTCTTGCTTCTCGACAACTCAACTGAGTCCTTCATTTCTGCAGTTGCTATCGAGGTCTCTGCACTCGGAGCCTCAGAGGACGAGTAGGAGTTTCCCAGGAGGGGCTGCATCAGGACGAATTCAAAACTCAGGAAAATTGTCCTGGAACACCTTCCCTAAGGATGCTAGAATGGAATTGAAGAGGCAGGCGAGCGGCCACCACGGTCCTCTCGCAGTCCTTAGGGTGCGCGCAGAAGCCCGGTGCTCTGCGGCTTCGTTCTTCGCCCTCGTACAAGCTACCGCTCTGTCCGGCTCCCGGAGCAGGAGAAGCGGCTGCTTCGCGCACACAACAGCCGTACGCTCCGAAGCGCAGCTTCAGCCGAAAGACGCCGGCGACCGGCGCTTGGCTTCGGACAGCTCCGGAGAGCTGTAGTGTGCGTCTGCACTAGACTGCATCATAGCGAAAAGCTTTGGCAGTGTGTCTCGCAGGGAGATAGCTTAGGAGCGCAGCGCACGTATGCCTCCCTTGTCCAGAAACACGATTTTACTGCACACTCCAAAAACACTGCTCTTTCCAGGGCAAGATGTCAGATGCTCTCTGATGGCCGTGCTCTCTTCCTCCTCTTGCCCACCTTGTTGTTTTAACGTGCACATGCCGTCCTGGCATTCAGTGCACAGTGAAAGCAATCGCAAAAGTCCAGCAGCTGCTGACTCCCAAACACAAGGCGCTGGCTATGTTCTTGCTTCTCGACAACTCAACGCAGCCCTTCATTTCTGCAGTTGCTATCGAGGTCTCTGCACTCGGAGCCTCAGAGGACGAGTAGGAGTTTCCCAGGAGGGGCTGCATCAGGACGAATTCAAAACTCAGGAAAATTGTCCTGGAACACCTTCCCTAAGGATGCTAGAATGGAATTGAAGAGGCAGGCGAGCGGCCACCACGGTCCTCTCGCAGTCCTTAGGGTGCGCGCAGAAGCCCGGTGCTCTGCGGCTTCGTTCTTCGCCCTCGTACAAGCTACCGCTCTGTCCGGCTCCCGGAGCAGGAGAAGCGGCTGCTTCGCGCACACAACAGCCGTACGCTCCGAAGCGCAGCTTCAGCCGAAAGACGCCGGCGACCGGCGCTTGGCTTCGGACAGCACCGGAGAGCCGTAGTGTGCGTCTGCACTTGACTGCATCATAGCAAAAAGCTTTGGCAGTGTGTCTCAAAGGGAGATAGCTTAGGAGCGCAGCGCACTTATGCCTCCCTTGTCCAGAAACACGATTTTACTGCACACTCCAAAAACACTGCTCTTTCCAGGGCAAGATGTCAGATGCTCTCTGATGCCCGTGCTCCCTTCCTGCTCTTGCCCAGCTCGTTGTTTTAACGTGCACATGCCGTCCTGGCATTCAGTGCACAGTGAAAGCAATCGCAAAAGTCCAGCAGCTGCTGACTCCCAAACACAAGGCGCTGGCTATGTTCTTGCTTCTCGACAACTCAACGCAGCCCTTCATTTCTGCAGTTGCCATCGAGGTCTCTGCATGTGGGAGTCTCAGAGGACGAGCACGAGTTTCCCAGGAGGGGCTGCATCAGGACGAATTCAAAACTCAGGAAAATTGTCCTGGAACACCTTCCCTAAGGATGCTAGAATGGAATTGAAGGGGCAGGCGAGCGGCCACCACGGTCCTCTCGCAGTCCTTAGGGTGCGCGCAGAAGCCCGGTGCTCTGCGGCTTCGTTCTTCGCCCTCGTACAAGCTACCGCTCTGTCCGGCTCCCGGAGCAGGAGAAGCGGCTGCTTCGCGCACACAACAGCCGTACGCTCCGAAGCGCAGCTTCAGCCGAAAGACGCCGGCGACCGGCGCTTGGCTTCGGACAGCTCCGGAGAGCCGTAGTGTGCGTCTGCACTAGACTGCATCATAGCGAAAAGCTTTGGCAGTGTGTCTCGCAGGGAGATAGCTTAGGAGCGCAGCGCACGTATGCCTCCCTTGTCCAGAAACACGATTTTACTGCACACTCCAAAAACAGTGCTCTTTCCAGGGCAATATATAAGCTGCTTTCTGACGGCCGTGATCTTTCGATTACTCTTGCCCAGCTCGTTGTTTTAACGTGCACATGCCGTCCTGGCTTTCTGTGCACAGTGAAAGCAATCGCAAAAGTCCAACAGCTGCTGACTCCCAAACACAAGGCGCTGGCTATGTTCTTGCTTCTCGACAACTCAACGCAGCCCTTCATTTCTGCAGTTGCCATCGAGGTCTCTCCACTCGGAGACTCAGACGACGAGCAGTTGTTTCCCAGGAGGGGCTGCATCAGGACGAATTCAAAACTCAGGAAAATTGTCCTGGAACACCTTCCCTAAGGATGCTAGAATGGAATTGAAGGGGCAGGCGAGCGGCCACCACGGTCCTCTAGCAGTCCTTAGGGTGCGCGCAGAAGCCCGGTGCTCTGCGGCTTCGTTCTTCGCCCTCGTACAAGCTACCGCTCTGTCCGGCTCCCGGAGCAGGAGAAGCGGCTGTTTCGCGCACACAACAGCCGTACGCTCCGAAGCGCAGCTTCAGCCGAAAGACGCCGGCGACCGGCGCTTGGCTTCGGACAGCTCCGGAGAGCCGGAGTGTGCGTCTGCACTAGACTGCATGATAACGAAAAGCTTTGGCAGTGTGTCTCAAAGGGAGATAGCTTAGGAGCGCAGCGCACGTATGCCTCCCTTGTCCAGAAACACGATTTTACTGCACACTCCAAAACCAGTGCTCTTTCCAGGGCAAGATGTCAGATGCTCTCTGATGGCCGTGCTCTCTTCCTCCTCTTGCCCACCTTGTTGTTTTAACGTGCACATGCCGTCCTGGCATTCAGTGCACAGTGAAAGCAATCGCAAAAGTCCAGCAGCTGCTGACTCCCAAACACAAGGCGCTGGCTATGTTCTTGCTTCTCGACAACTCAACGCAGCCCTTCATTTCTGCAGTTGCCATCGAGGTCTCTGCATGTGGGAGTCTCAGAGGACGAGCACGAGTTTCCCAGGAGGGGCTGCATCAGGACGAATTCAAAACTCAGGAAAATTGTCCTGGAACACCTTCCCTAAGGATGCTAGAATGGAATTGAAGGGGCAGGCGAGCGGCCACCACGGTCCTCTCGCAGTCCTTAGGGTGCGCGCAGAAGCCCGGTGCTCTGCGGCTTCGTTCTTCGCCCTCGTACAAGCTACCGCTCTGTCCGGCTCCCGGAGCAGGAGAAGCGGCTGCTTCGCGCACACAACAGCCGTACGCTCCGAAGCGCAGCTTCAGCCGAAAGACGCCGGCGACCGGCGCTTGGCTTCGGACAGCTCCGGAGAGCCGTAGTGTGCGTCTGCACTAGACTGCATCATAGCGAAAAGCTTTGGCAGTGTGTCTCGCAGGGAGATAGCTTAGGAGCGCAGCGCACGTATGCCTCCCTTGTCCAGAAACACGATTTTACTGCACACTCCAAAAACAGTGCTCTTTCCAGGGCAATATATAAGCTGCTTTCTGACGGCCGTGATCTTTCGATTACTCTTGCCCAGCTCGTTGTTTTAACGTGCACATGCCGTCCTGGCTTTCTGTGCACAGTGAAAGCAATCGCAAAAGTCCAACAGCTGCTGACTCCCAAACACAAGGCGCTGGCTATGTTCTTGCTTCTCGACAACTCAACGCAGCCCTTCATTTCTGCAGTTGCCATCGAGGTCTCTCCACTCGGAGACTCAGACGACGAGCAGTTGTTTCCCAGGAGGGGCTGCATCAGGACGAATTCAAAACTCCAGAAAATTGTCCTGGAACACCTTCCATAAGGATGCTAGAATGGAATTGAAGGGGCAGGCGAGCGGCCACCACGGTCCTCTCGCAGTCCTTAGGGTGCGCGCAGAAGCCCGGTGCTCTGCGGCTTCGTTCTTCGCCCTCGTACAAGCTACCGCTCTGTCCGGCTCCCGGAGCAGGAGAAGCGGCTGCTTCGCGCACACAACAGCCGTACGCTCCGAAGCGCAGCTTCAGCCGAAAGACGCCGGCGACCGGCGCTTGGCTTCGGACAGCTCCGGAGAGCCGTAGTGTGCGTCTGCACTAGACTGCATCATAGCAAAAAGCTTTGGCAGTGTGTCTCAAAGGGAGATAGCTTAGGAGCGCAGCGCACTTATGCCTCCCTTGTCCAGAAACACGATTTTACTGCACACTCCAAAACCAGTGCTCTTTCCAGGGCAAGATGTCAGATGCTCTCTGATGCCCGTGCTCCCTTCCTGCTCTTGCCCAGCTCGTTGTTTTAACGTGCACATGCCGTCCTGGCATTCAGTGCACAGTGAAAGCAATCGCAAAAGTCCAACAGCTGCTGACTCCCAAACACAAGGCGCTGGCTATGTTCTTGCTTCTCGACAACTCAACGCAGCCCTTCATTTCTGCAGTTGCTATCGAGGTCTCTCCACTCGGAGACTCAGACGACGAGCAGTTGTTTCCCAGGAGGGGCTGCATCAGGACGAATTCAAAACTCAGGAAAATTGTCCTGGAACACCTTCCATAAGGATGCTAGAATGGAATTGAAGGGGCAGGCGAGCGGCCACCACGGTCCTCTCGCAGTCCTTAGGGTGCGCGCAGAAGCCCGGTGCTCTGCGGCTTCGTTCTTCGCCCTCGTACAAGCTACCGCTCTGTCCGGCTCCCGGAGCAGGAGAAGCGGCTGCTTCGCGCACACAACAGCCGTACGCTCCGAAGCGCAGCTTCAGCCGAAAGACGCCGGCGACCGGCGCTTGGCTTCGGACAGCTCCGGAGAGCCGTAGTGTGCGTCTGCACTAGACTGCATGATAGCGAAAAGCTTTGGCAGTGTGTCTCGCAGGGAGATAGCTTAGGAGCGCAGCGCACGTATGCCTCCCTTGTCCAGAAACACGATTTTACTGCACACTCCAAAAACAGTGCTCTTTCCAGGGCAATATATAAGCTGCTTTCTGACGGCCGTGATCTTTCGATTACTCTTGCCCAGCTCGTTGTTTTAACGTGCACATGCCGTCCTGGCTTTCTGTGCACAGTGAAAGCAATCGCAAAAGTCCAACAGCTGCTGACTCCCAAACACAAGGCGCTGGCTATGTTCTTGCTTCTCGACAACTCAACGCAGCCCTTCATTTCTGCAGTTGCCATCGAGGTCTCTCCACTCGGAGACTCAGACGACGAGCAGTTGTTTCCCAGGAGGGGCTGCATCAGGACGAATTCAAAACTCCAGAAAATTGTCCTGGAACACCTTCCATAAGGATGCTAGAATGGAATTGAAGGGGCAGGCGAGCGGCCACCACGGTCCTCTCGCAGTCCTTAGGGTGCGCGCAGAAGCCCGGTGCTCTGCGGCTTCGTTCTTCGCCCTCCTACAAGCTACCGCTCTGTCCGGCTCCCGGAGCAGGAGAAGCGGCTGCTTCGCGCACACAACAGCCGTACGCTCCGAAGCGCAGCTTCAGCCGAAAGACGCCGGCGACCGGCGCTTGGCTTCGGACAGCTCCGGAGAGCCGTAGTGTGCGTCTGCACTAGACTGCATGATAACGAAAAGCTTTGGCAGTGTGTCTCAAAGGGAGATAGCTTAGGAGCGCAGCGCACTTATGCCTCCCTCGTCCAGAAACACGATTTTACTGCACACTCCAAAACCAGTGCTCTTTCCAGGGCAAGATGTCAGATGCTCTCTGATGCCCGTGCTCCCTTCCTCCTCTTGCCCACCTTGTTGTTTTAACGTGCACATGCCGTCCTGGCATTCAGTGCACAGTGAAAGCAATCGCAAAAGTCCAGCAGCTGCTGACTCCCAAACACAAGGCGCTGGCTATGTTCTTGCTTCTCGACAACTCAACGCAGCCCTTCATTTCTGCAGTTGCTATCGAGGTCTCTGCACTCGGAGCCTCAGAGGACGAGTAGGAGTTTCCCAGGAGGGGCTGCATCAGGACGAATTCAAAACTCAGGAAAATTGTCCTGGAACACCTTCCCTAAGGATGCTAGAATGGAATTGAAGAGGCAGGCGAGCGGCCACCACGGTCCTCTCGCAGTCCTTAGGGTGCGCGCAGAAGCCCGGTGCTCTGCGGCTTCGTTCTTCGCCCTCGTACAAGCTACCGCTCTGTCCGGCTCCCGGAGCAGGAGAAGCGGCTGCTTCGCGCACACAACAGCCGTACGCTCCGAAGCGCAGCTTCAGCCGAAAGACGCCGGCGACCGGCGCTTGGCTTCGGACAGCTCCGGAGAGCTGTAGTGTGCGTCTGCACTAGACTGCATCATAGCGAAAAGCTTTGGCAGTGTGTCTCGCAGGGAGATAGCTTAGGAGCGCAGCGCACGTATGCCTCCCTTGTCCAGAAACACGATTTTACTGCACACTCCAAAAACACTGCTCTTTCCAGGGCAAGATGTCAGATGCTCTCTGATGGCCGTGCTCTCTTCCTCCTCTTGCCCACCTTGTTGTTTTAACGTGCACATGCCGTCCTGGCATTCAGTGCACAGTGAAAGCAATCGCAAAAGTCCAGCAGCTGCTGACTCCCAAACACAAGGCGCTGGCTATGTTCTTGCTTCTCGACAACTCAACGCAGCCCTTCATTTCTGCAGTTGCTATCGAGGTCTCTGCACTCGGAGCCTCAGAGGACGAGTAGGAGTTTCCCAGGAGGGGCTGCATCAGGACGAATTCAAAACTCAGGAAAATTGTCCTGGAACACCTTCCCTAAGGATGCTAGAATGGAATTGAAGAGGCAGGCGAGCGGCCACCACGGTCCTCTCGCAGTCCTTAGGGTGCGCGCAGAAGCCCGGTGCTCTGCGGCTTCGTTCTTCGCCCTCGTACAAGCTACCGCTCTGTCCGGCTCCCGGAGCAGGAGAAGCGGCTGCTTCGCGCACACAACAGCCGTACGCTCCGAAGCGCAGCTTCAGCCGAAAGACGCCGGCGACCGGCGCTTGGCTTCGGACAGCTCCGGAGAGCTGTAGTGTGCGTCTGCACTAGACTGCATCATAGCGAAAAGCTTTGGCAGTGTGTCTCGCAGGGAGATAGCTTAGGAGCGCAGCGCACGTATGCCTCCCTTGTCCAGAAACACGATTTTACTGCACACTCCAAAAACAGTGCTCTTTCCAGGGCAAGATGTCAGATGCTCTCTGATGGCCGTGCTCTCTTCCTCCTCTTGCCCACCTTGTTGTTTTAACGTGCACATGCCGTCCTGGCATTCAGTGCACAGTGAAAGCAATCGCAAAAGTCCAGCAGCTGCTGACTCCCAAACACAAGGCGCTGGCTATGTTCTTGCTTCTCGACAACTCAACGCAGCCCTTCATTTCTGCAGTTGCTATCGAGGTCTCTGCACTCGGAGCCTCAGAGGACGAGTAGGAGTTTCCCAGGAGGGGCTGCATCAGGACGAATTCAAAACTCAGGAAAATTGTCCTGGAACACCTTCCCTAAGGATGCTAGAATGGAATTGAAGAGGCAGGCGAGCGGCCACCACGGTCCTCTCGCAGTCCTTAGGGTGCGCGCAGAAGCCCGGTGCTCTGCGGCTTCGTTCTTCGCCCTCCTACAAGCTACCGCTCTGTCCGGCTCCCGGAGCAGGAGAAGCGGCTGCTTCGCGCACACAACAGCCGTACGCTCCGAAGCGCAGCTTCAGCCGAAAGACGCCGGCGACCGGCGCTTGGCTTCGGACAGCACCGGAGAGCCGTAGTGTGCGTCTGCACTTGACTGCATCATAGCAAAAAGCTTTGGCAGTGTGTCTCAAAGGGAGATAGCTTAGGAGCGCAGCGCACTTATGCCTCCCTCGTCCAGAAACACGATTTTACTGCACACTCCAAAACCAGTGCTCTTTCCAGGGCAAGATGTCAGATGCTCTCTGATGCCCGTGCTCCCTTCCTGCTCTTGCCCAGCTCGTTGTTTTAACGTGCACATGCCGTCCTGGCATTCAGTGCACAGTGAAAGCAATCGCAAAAGTCCAGCAGCTGCTGACTCCCAAACACAAGGCGCTGGCTATGTTCTTGCTTCTCGACAACTCAACGCAGCCCTTCATTTCTGCAGTTGCCATCGAGGTCTCTGCATGTGGGAGTCTCAGAGGACGAGCACGAGTTTCCCAGGAGGGGCTGCATCAGGACGAATTCAAAACTCAGGAAAATTGTCCTGGAACACCTTCCCTAAGGATGCTAGAATGGAATTGAAGGGGCAGGCGAGCGGCCACCACGGTCCTCTCGCAGTCCTTAGGGTGCGCGCAGAAGCCCGGTGCTCTGCGGCTTCGTTCTTCGCCCTCGTACAAGCTACCGCTCTGTCCGGCTCCCGGAGCAGGAGAAGCGGCTGCTTCGCGCACACAACAGCCGTACGCTCCGAAGCGCAGCTTCAGCCGAAAGACGCCGGCGACCGGCGCTTGGCTTCGGACAGCTCCGGAGAGCCGTAGTGTGCGTCTGCACTAGACTGCATGATAGCGAAAAGCTTTGGCAGTGTGTCTCGCAGGGAGATAGCTTAGGAGCGCAGCGCACGTATGCCTCCCTTGTCCAGAAACACGATTTTACTGCACACTCCAAAAACAGTGCTCTTTCCAGGGCAATATATAAGCTGCTTTCTGACGGCCGTGATCTTTCGATTACTCTTGCCCAGCTCGTTGTTTTAACGTGCACATGCCGTCCTGGCATTCAGTGCACAGTGAAAGCAATCGCAAAAGTCCAGCAGCTGCTGACTCCCAAACACAAGGCGCTGGCTATGTTCTTGCTTCTCGACAACTCAACGCAGCCCTTCATTTCTGCAGTTGCCATCGAGGTCTCTCCACTCGGAGACTCAGACGACGAGCAGTTGTTTCCCAGGAGGGGCTGCATCAGGACGAATTCAAAACTCAGGAAAATTGTCCTGGAACACCTTCCATAAGGATGCTAGAATGGAATTGAAGGGGCAGGCGAGCGGCCACCACGGTCCTCTCGCAGTCCTTAGGGTGCGCGCAGAAGCCCGGTGCTCTGCGGCTTCGTTCTTCGCCCTCGTACAAGCTACCGCTCTGTCCGGCTCCCGGAGCAGGAGAAGCGGCTGCTTCGCGCACACAACAGCCGTACGCTCCGAAGCGCTGCTTCAGCCGAAAGACGCCGGCGACCGGCGCTTGGCTTCGGACAGCTCCGGAGAGCCGTAGTGTGCGTCTGCACTAGACTGCATGATAACGAAAAGCTTTGGCAGTGTGTCTCAAAGGGAGATAGCTTAGGAGCGCAGCGCACTTATGCCTCCCTCGTCCAGAAACACGATTTTACTGCACACTCCAAAACCAGTGCTCTTTCCAGGGCAAGATGTCAGATGCTCTCTGATGCCCGTGCTCCCTTCCTCCTCTTGCCCACCTTGTTGTTTTAACGTGCACATGCCGTCCTGGCATTCAGTGCACAGTGAAAGCAATCGCAAAAGTCCAGCAGCTGCTGACTCCCAAACACAAGGCGCTGGCTATGTTCTTGCTTCTCGACAACTCAACGCAGCCCTTCATTTCTGCAGTTGCTATCGAGGTCTCTGCACTCGGAGCCTCAGAGGACGAGTAGGAGTTTCCCAGGAGGGGCTGCATCAGGACGAATTCAAAACTCAGGAAAATTGTCCTGGAACACCTTCCCTAAGGATGCTAGAATGGAATTGAAGAGGCAGGCGAGCGGCCACCACGGTCCTCTCGCAGTCCTTAGGGTGCGCGCAGAAGCCCGGTGCTCTGCGGCTTCGTTCTTCGCCCTCGTACAAGCTACCGCTCTGTCCGGCTCCCGGAGCAGGAGAAGCGGCTGCTTCGCGCACACAACAGCCGTACGCTCCGAAGCGCAGCTTCAGCCGAAAGACGCCGGCGACCGGCGCTTGGCTTCGGACAGCACCGGAGAGCCGGAGTGTGCGTCTGCACTAGACTGCATGATAACGAAAAGCTTTGGCAGTGTGTCTCAAAGGGAGATAGCTTAGGAGCGCAGCGCACGTATGCCTCCCTTGTCCAGAAACACGATTTTACTGCACACTCCAAAACCAGTGCTCTTTCCAGGGCAAGATGTCAGATGCTCTCTGATGGCCGTGCTCTCTTCCTCCTCTTGCCCACCTTGTTGTTTTAACGTGCACATGCCGTCCTGGCATTCAGTGCACAGTGAAAGCAATCGCAAAAGTCCAGCAGCTGCTGACTCCCAAACACAAGGCGCTGGCTATGTTCTTGCTTCTCGACAACTCAACGCAGCCCTTCATTTCTGCAGTTGCTATCGAGGTCTCTGCACTCGGAGCCTCAGAGGACGAGTAGGAGTTTCCCAGGAGGGGCTGCATCAGGACGAATTCAAAACTCAGGAAAATTGTCCTGGAACACCTTCCCTAAGGATGCTAGAATGGAATTGAAGAGGCAGGCGAGCGGCCACCACGGTCCTCTCGCAGTCCTTAGGGTGCGCGCAGAAGCCCGGTGCTCTGCGGCTTCGTTCTTCGCCCTCCTACAAGCTACCGCTCTGTCCGGCTCCCGGAGCAGGAGAAGCGGCTGCTTCGCGCACACAACAGCCGTACGCTCCGAAGCGCAGCTTCAGCCGAAAGACGCCGGCGACCGGCGCTTGGCTTCGGACAGCTCCGGAGAGCTGTAGTGTGCGTCTGCACTAGACTGCATGATAGCGAAAAGCTTTGGCAGTGTGTCTCGCAGGGAGATAGCTTAGGAGCGCAGCGCACGTATGCCTCCCTTGTCCAGAAACACGATTTTACTGCACACTCCAAAAACAGTGCTCTTTCCAGGGCAATATATAAGCTGCTTTCTGACGGCCGTGATCTTTCGATTACTCTTGCCCAGCTCGTTGTTTTAACGTGCACATGCCGTCCTGGCTTTCTGTGCACAGTGAAAGCAATCGCAAAAGTCCAACAGCTGCTGACTCCCAAACACAAGGCGCTGGCTATGTTCTTGCTTCTCGACAACTCAACGCAGCCCTTCATTTCTGCAGTTGCCATCGAGGTCTCTCCACTCGGAGACTCAGACGACGAGCAGTTATTTCCCAGGAGGGTGTGCATCAGGACGAATTCAAAACTCCAGAAAATTGTCCTGGAACACCTTCCATAAGGATGCTAGAATGGAATTGAAGGGGCAGGCGAGCGGCCACCACGGTCCTCTCGCAGTCCTTAGGGTGCGCGCAGAAGCCCGGTGCTCTGCGGCTTCGTTCTTCGCCCTCGTACAAGCTACCGCTCTGTCCGGCTCCCGGAGCAGGAGAAGCGGCTGCTTCGCGCACACAACAGCCGTACGCTCCGAAGCGCTGCTTCAGCCGAAAGACGCCGGCGACCGGCGCTTGGCTTCGGACAGCTCCGGAGAGCCGTAGTGTGCGTCTGCACTAGACTGCATGATAACGAAAAGCTTTGGCAGTGTGTCTCAAAGGGAGATAGCTTAGGAGCGCAGCGCACTTATGCCTCCCTCGTCCAGAAACACGATTTTACTGCACACTCCAAAACCAGTGCTCTTTCCAGGGCAAGATGTCAGATGCTCTCTGATGCCCGTGCTCCCTTCCTCCTCTTGCCCACCTTGTTGTTTTAACGTGCACATGCCGTCCTGGCATTCAGTGCACAGTGAAAGCAATCGCAAAAGTCCAGCAGCTGCTGACTCCCAAACACAAGGCGCTGGCTATGTTCTTGCTTCTCGACAACTCAACGCAGCCCTTCATTTCTGCAGTTGCTATCGAGGTCTCTGCACTCGGAGCCTCAGAGGACGAGTAGGAGTTTCCCAGGAGGGGCTGCATCAGGACGAATTCAAAACTCAGGAAAATTGTCCTGGAACACCTTCCCTAAGGATGCTAGAATGGAATTGAAGAGGCAGGCGAGCGGCCACCACGGTCCTCTCGCAGTCCTTAGGGTGCGCGCAGAAGCCCGGTGCTCTGCGGCTTCGTTCTTCGCCCTCGTACAAGCTACCGCTCTGTCCGGCTCCCGGAGCAGGAGAAGCGGCTGCTTCGCGCACACAACAGCCGTACGCTCCGAAGCGCAGCTTCAGCCGAAAGACGCCGGCGACCGGCGCTTGGCTTCGGACAGCACCGGAGAGCCGGAGTGTGCGTCTGCACTAGACTGCATGATAACGAAAAGCTTTGGCAGTGTGTCTCAAAGGGAGATAGCTTAGGAGCGCAGCGCACGTATGCCTCCCTTGTCCAGAAACACGATTTTACTGCACACTCCAAAACCAGTGCTCTTTCCAGGGCAAGATGTCAGATGCTCTCTGATGCCCGTGCTCTCTTCCTCCTCTTGCCCACCTTGTTGTTTTAACGTGCACATGCCGTCCTGGCATTCAGTGCACAGTGAAAGCAATCGCAAAAGTCCAGCAGCTGCTGACTCCCAAACACAAGGCGCTGGCTATGTTCTTGCTTCTCGACAACTCAACGCAGCCCTTCATTTCTGCAGTTGCTATCGAGGTCTCTGCACTCGGAGCCTCAGAGGACGAGTAGGAGTTTCCCAGGAGGGGCTGCATCAGGACGAATTCAAAACTCAGGAAAATTGTCCTGGAACACCTTCCCTAAGGATGCTAGAATGGAATTGAAGAGGCAGGCGAGCGGCCACCACGGTCCTCTCGCAGTCCTTAGGGTGCGCGCAGAAGCCCGGTGCTCTGCGGCTTCGTTCTTCGCCCTCGTACAAGCTACCGCTCTGTCCGGCTCCCGGAGCAGGAGAAGCGGCTGCTTCGCGCACACAACAGCCGTACGCTCCGAAGCGCAGCTTCAGCCGAAAGACGCCGGCGACCGGCGCTTGGCTTCGGACAGCTCCGGAGAGCTGTAGTGTGCGTCTGCACTAGACTGCATGATAGCGAAAAGCTTTGGCAGTGTGTCTCGCAGGGAGATAGCTTAGGAGCGCAGCGCACGTATGCCTCCCTTGTCCAGAAACACGATTTTACTGCACACTCCAAAAACAGTGCTCTTTCCAGGGCAATATATAAGCTGCTTTCTGACGGCCGTGATCTTTCGATTACTCTTGCCCAGCTCGTTGTTTTAACGTGCACATGCCGTCCTGGCTTTCTGTGCACAGTGAAAGCAATCGCAAAAGTCCAACAGCTGCTGACTCCCAAACACAAGGCGCTGGCTATGTTCTTGCTTCTCGACAACTCAACGCAGCCCTTCATTTCTGCAGTTGCCATCGAGGTCTCTCCACTCGGAGACTCAGACGACGAGCAGTTGTTTCCCAGGAGGGTCTGCATCAGGACGAATTCAAAACTCCAGAAAATTGTCCTGGAACACCTTCCATAAGGATGCTAGAATGGAATTGAAGGGGCAGGCGAGCGGCCACCACGGTCCTCTCGCAGTCCTTAGGGTGCGCGCAGAAGCCCGGTGCTCTGCGGCTTCGTTCTTCGCCCTCGTACAAGCTACCGCTCTGTCCGGCTCCCGGAGCAGGAGAAGCGGCTGCTTCGCGCACACAACAGCCGTACGCTCCGAAGCGCTGCTTCAGCCGAAAGACGCCGGCGACCGGCGCTTGGCTTCGGACAGCTCCGGAGAGCCGTAGTGTGCGTCTGCACTAGACTGCATGATAACGAAAAGCTTTGGCAGTGTGTCTCAAAGGGAGATAGCTTAGGAGCGCAGCGCACTTATGCCTCCCTCGTCCAGAAACACGATTTTACTGCACACTCCAAAACCAGTGCTCTTTCCAGGGCAAGATGTCAGATGCTCTCTGATGCCCGTGCTCCCTTCCTCCTCTTGCCCACCTTGTTGTTTTAACGTGCACATGCCGTCCTGGCATTCAGTGCACAGTGAAAGCAATCGCAAAAGTCCAGCAGCTGCTGACTCCCAAACACAAGGCGCTGGCTATGTTCTTGCTTCTCGACAACTCAACGCAGCCCTTCATTTCTGCAGTTGCTATCGAGGTCTCTGCACTCGGAGCCTCAGAGGACGAGTAGGAGTTTCCCAGGAGGGGCTGCATCAGGACGAATTCAAAACTCAGGAAAATTGTCCTGGAACACCTTCCCTAAGGATGCTAGAATGGAATTGAAGAGGCAGGCGAGCGGCCACCACGGTCCTCTCGCAGTCCTTAGGGTGCGCGCAGAAGCCCGGTGCTCTGCGGCTTCGTTCTTCGCCCTCCTACAAGCTACCGCTCTGTCCGGCTCCCGGAGCAGGAGAAGCGGCTGCTTCGCGCACACAACAGCCGTACGCTCCGAAGCGCAGCTTCAGCCGAAAGACGCCGGCGACCGGCGCTTGGCTTCGGACAGCACCGGAGAGCCGTAGTGTGCGTCTGCACTTGACTGCATCATAGCAAAAAGCTTTGGCAGTGTGTCTCAAAGGGAGATAGCTTAGGAGCGCAGCGCACTTATGCCTCCCTTGTCCAGAAACACGATTTTACTGCACACTCCAAAAACACTGCTCTTTCCAGGGCAAGATGTCAGATGCTCTCTGATGCCCGTGCTCCCTTCCTGCTCTTGCCCAGCTCGTTGTTTTAACGTGCACATGCCGTCCTGGCATTCAGTGCACAGTGAAAGCAATCGCAAAAGTCCAGCAGCTGCTGACTCCCAAACACAAGGCGCTGGCTATGTTCTTGCTTCTCGACAACTCAACGCAGCCCTTCATTTCTGCAGTTGCCATCGAGGTCTCTCCACTCGGAGACTCAGACGACGAGCAGTTGTTTCCCAGGAGGGGCTGCATCAGGACGAATTCAAAACTCAGGAAAATTGTCCTGGAACACCTTCCATAAGGATGCTAGAATGGAATTGAAGGGGCAGGCGAGCGGCCACCACGGTCCTCTCGCAGTCCTTAGGGTGCGCGCAGAAGCCCGGTGCTCTGCGGCTTCGTTCTTCGCCCTCGTACAAGCTACCGCTCTGTCCGGCTCCCGGAGCAGGAGAAGCGGCTGCTTCGCGCACACAACAGCCGTACGCTCCGAAGCGCAGCTTCAGCCGAAAGACGCCGGCGACCGGCGCTTGGCTTCGGACAGCTCCGGAGAGCCGTAGTGTGCGTCTGCACTAGACTGCATGATAACGAAAAGCTTTGGCAGTGTGTCTCAAAGGGAGATAGCTTAGGAGCGCAGCGCACTTATGCCTCCCTTGTCCAGAAACACGATTTTACTGCACACTCCAAAACCAGTGCTCTTTCCAGGGCAAGATGTCAGATGCTCTCTGATGCCCGTGCTCCCTTCCTCCTCTTGCCCAGCTCGTTGTTTTAACGTGCACATGCCGTCCTGGCATTCAGTGCACAGTGAAAGCAATCGCAAAAGTCCAGCAGCTGCTGACTCCCAAACACAAGGCGCTGGCTATGTTCTTGCTTCTCGACAACTCAACGCAGCCCTTCATTTCTGCAGTTGCTATCGAGGTCTCTGCACTCGGAGCCTCAGAGGACGAGTAGGAGTTTCCCAGGAGGGGCTGCATCAGGACGAATTCAAAACTCAGGAAAATTGTCCTGGAACACCTTCCCTAAGGATGCTAGAATGGAATTGAAGAGGCAGGCGAGCGGCCACCACGGTCCTCTCGCAGTCCTTAGGGTGCGCGCAGAAGCCCGGTGCTCTGCGGCTTCGTTCTTCGCCCTCCTACAAGCTACCGCTCTGTCCGGCTCCCGGAGCAGGAGAAGCGGCTGCTTCGCGCACACAACAGCCGTACGCTCCGAAGCGCAGCTTCAGCCGAAAGACGCCGGCGACCGGCGCTTGGCTTCGGACAGCACCGGAGAGCCGGAGTGTGCGTCTGCACTTGACTGCATCATAGCAAAAAGCTTTGGCAGTGTGTCTCAAAGGGAGATAGCTTAGGAGCGCAGCGCACTTATGCCTCCCTTGTCCAGAAACACGATTTTACTGCACACTCCAAAAACACTGCTCTTTCCAGGGCAAGATGTCAGATGCTCTCTGATGCCCGTGCTCCCTTCCTGCTCTTGCCCAGCTCGTTGTTTTAACGTGCACATGCCGTCCTGGCATTCAGTGCACAGTGAAAGCAATCGCAAAAGTCCAGCAGCTGCTGACTCCCAAACACAAGGCGCTGGCTATGTTCTTGCTTCTCGACAACTCAACGCAGCCCTTCATTTCTGCAGTTGCCATCGAGGTCTCTGCATGTGGGAGTCTCAGAGGACGAGTAGGAGTTTCCCAGGAGGGGCTGCATCAGGACGAATTCAAAACTCAGGAAAATTGTCCTGGAACACCTTCCCTAAGGATGCTAGAATGGAATTGAAGGGGCAGGCGAGCGGCCACCACGGTCCTCTCGCAGTCCTTAGGGTGCGCGCAGAAGCCCGGTGCTCTGCGGCTTCGTTCTTCGCCCTCGTACAAGCTACCGCTCTGTCCGGCTCCCGGAGCAGGAGAAGCGGCTGCTTCGCGCACACAACAGCCGTACGCTCCGAAGCGCAGCTTCAGCCGAAAGACGCCGGCGACCGGCGCTTGGCTTCGGACAGCTCCGGAGAGCTGTAGTGTGCGTCTGCACTAGACTGCATCATAGCGAAAAGCTTTGGCAGTGTGTCTCGCAGGCAGATAGCTTAGGAGCGCAGCGCACGTATGCCTCCCTTGTCCAGAAACACGATTTTACTGCACACTCCAAAAACAGTGCTCTTTCCAGGGCAATATATAAGCTGCTTTCTGACGGCCGTGATCTTTCGATTACTCTTGCCCAGCTCGTTGTTTTAACGTGCACATGCCGTCCTGGCTTTCTGTGCACAGTGAAAGCAATCGCAAAAGTCCAACAGCTGCTGACTCCCAAACACAAGGCGCTGGCTATGTTCTTGCTTCTCGACAACTCAACGCAGCCCTTCATTTCTGCAGTTGCCATCGAGGTCTCTCCACTCGGAGACTCAGACGACGAGCAGTTGTTTCCCAGGAGGGGCTGCATCAGGACGAATTCAAAACTCAGGAAAATTGTCCTGGAACACCTTCCATAAGGATGCTAGAATGGAATTGAAGGGGCAGGCGAGCGGCCACCACGGTCCTCTCGCAGTCCTTAGGGTGCGCGCAGAAGCCCGGTGCTCTGCGGCTTCGTTCTTCGCCCTCGTACAAGCTACCGCTCTGTCCGGCTCCCGGAGCAGGAGAAGCGGCTGCTTCGCGCACACAACAGCCGTACGCTCCGAAGCGCAGCTTCAGCCGAAAGACGCCGGCGACCGGCGCTTGGCTTCGGACAGCTCCGGAGAGCCGTAGTGTGCGTCTGCACTAGACTGCATGATAACGAAAAGCTTTGGCAGTGTGTCTCAAAGGGAGATAGCTTAGGAGCGCAGCGCACGTATGCCTTCCTTGTCCAGAAACACGATTTTACTGCACACTCCAAAAACACTGCTCTTTCCAGGGCAAGATGCCAGATGCTCTCTGATGCCCGTGCTCCCTTCCTGCTCTTGCCCAGCTCGTTGTTTTAACGTGCACATGCCGTCCTGGCATTCAGTGCACAGTGAAAGCAATCGCAAAAGTCAAGCAGCTGCTGACTCCCAAACACAAGGCGCTGGCTATGTTCTTCCTTCTCGACAACTCAACGCAGCCCTTCATTTCTGCAGTTGCCATCGAGGTCTCTGCATGTGGGAGTCTCAGAGGACGAGCACGAGTTTCCCAGGAGGGGCTGCATCAGGACGAATTCAAAACTCAGGAAAATTGTCCTGGAACACCTTCCCTAAGGATGCTAGAATGGAATTGAAGGGGCAGGCGAGCGGCCACCACGGTCCTCTCGCAGTCCTTAGGGTGCGCGCAGAAGCCCGGTGCTCTGCGGCTTCGTTCTTCGCCCTCGTACAAGCTACCGCTCTGTCCGGCTCCCGGAGCAGGAGAAGCGGCTGCTTCGCGCACACAACAGCCGTACGCTCCGAAGCGCAGCTTCAGCCGAAAGACGCCGGCGACCGGCGCTTGGCTTCGTACAGCACCGGAGAGGTGTAGTGTGCGTCTGCACTAGACTGCATCATAGCGAAAAGCTTTGGCAGTGTGTCTCGCAGGGAGATAGCTTAGGAGCGCAGCGCACGTATGCCTCCCTTGTCCAGAAACACGATTTTACTGCACACTCCAAAAACAGTGCTCTTTCCAGGGCAATATATAAGCTGCTTTCTGACGGCCGTGATCTTTCGATTACTCTTGCCCAGCTCGTTGTTTTAACGTGCACATGCCGTCCTGGCTTTCTGTGCACAGTGAAAGCAATCGCAAAAGTCCAACAGCTGCTGACTCCCAAACACAAGGCGCTGGCTATGTTCTTGCTTCTCGACAACTCAACGCAGCCCTTCATTTCTGCAGTTGCCATCGAGGTCTCTCCACTCGGAGACTCAGACGACGAGCAGTTGTTTCCCAGGAGGGGCTGCATCAGGACGAATTCAAAACTCCAGAAAATTGTCCTGGAACACCTTCCATAAGGATGCTAGAATGGAATTGAAGGGGCAGGCGAGCGGCCACCACGGTCCTCTAGCAGTCCTTAGGGTGCGCGCAGAAGCCCGGTGCTCTGCGGCTTCGTTCTTCGCCCTCGTACAAGCTACCGCTCTGTCCGGCTCCCGGAGCAGGAGAAGCGGCTGCTTCGCGCACACAACAGCCGTACGCTCCGAAGCGCAGCTTCAGCCGAAAGACGCCGGCGACCGGCGCTTGGCTTCGGACAGCTCCGGAGAGCCGGAGTGTGCGTCTGCACTAGACTGCATGATAACGAAAAGCTTTGGCAGTGTGTCTCAAAGGGAGATAGCTTAGGAGCGCAGCGCACGTATGCCTCCCTTGTCCAGAAACACGATTTTACTGCACACTCCAAAACCAGTGCTCTTTCCAGGGCAAGATGTCAGATGCTCTCTGATGGCCGTGCTCTCTTCCTCCTCTTGCCCACCTTGTTGTTTTAACGTGCACATGCCGTCCTGGCATTCAGTGCACAGTGAAAGCAATCGCAAAAGTCCAGCAGCTGCTGACTCCCAAACACAAGGCGCTGGCTATGTTCTTGCTTCTCGACAACTCAACGCAGCCCTTCATTTCTGCAGTTGCTATCGAGGTCTCTGCACTCGGAGCCTCAGAGGACGAGTAGGAGTTTCCCAGGAGGGGCTGCATCAGGACGAATTCAAAACTCAGGAAAATTGTCCTGGAACACCTTCCCTAAGGATGCTAGAATGGAATTGAAGAGGCAGGCGAGCGGCCACCACGGTCCTCTCGCAGTCCTTAGGGTGCGCGCAGAAGCCCGGTGCTCTGCGGCTTCGTTCTTCGCCCTCGTACAAGCTACCGCTCTGTCCGGCTCCCGGAGCAGGAGAAGCGGCTGCTTCGCGCACACAACAGCCGTACGCTCCGAAGCGCAGCTTCAGCCGAAAGACGCCGGCGACCGGCGCTTGGCTTCGGACAGCACCGGAGAGCCGGAGTGTGCGTCTGCACTTGACTGCATCATAGCAAAAAGCTTTGGCAGTGTGTCTCAAAGGGAGATAGCTTAGGAGCGCAGCGCACTTATGCCTCCCTTGTCCAGAAACACGATTTTACTGCACACTCCAAAAACACTGCTCTTTCCAGGGCAAGATGTCAGATGCTCTCTGATGCCCGTGCTCCCTTCCTGCTCTTGCCCAGCTCGTTGTTTTAACGTGCACATGCCGTCCTGGCATTCAGTGCACAGTGAAAGCAATCGCAAAAGTCCAGCAGCTGCTGACTCCCAAACACAAGGCGCTGGCTATGTTCTTGCTTCTCGACAACTCAACGCAGCCCTTCATTTCTGCAGTTGCCATCGAGGTCTCTGCATGTGGGAGTCTCAGAGGACGAGCACGAGTTTCCCAGGAGGGGCTGCATCAGGACGAATTCAAAACTCAGGAAAATTGTCCTGGAACACCTTCCCTAAGGATGCTAGAATGGAATTGAAGGGGCAGGCGAGCGGCCACCACGGTCCTCTCGCAGTCCTTAGGGTGCGCGCAGAAGCCCGGTGCTCTGCGGCTTCGTTCTTCGCCCTCGTACAAGCTACCGCTCTGTCCGGCTCCCGGAGCAGGAGGAGCGGCTGCTTCGCGCACACAACAGCGGAGCGGCAGCCGTACGCTCCGAAGGGCAGCTTCAGCCGAAAGACGCCGGCGACCGGCGCTTGGCTTCGTACAGCACCGGAGAGCCGTAGTGTGCGTCTGCACTAGACTGCATGATAACGAAAAGCTTCGGCAGTGTGTCTCGCAGGGAGAAAGCTTAGGAGCGCAGCGCACGTATGCCTTCCTTGTCCAGAAACACGATTTTACTGCACACTCCAAAACCAGTGCTCTTTCCAGGGCAAGATGTCAGATGCTCTCTGATGCCCGTGCTCTCTTCCTGCTCTTGCCCAGCTCGTTGTTTTAACGTGCACATGCCGTCCTGGCATTCAGTGCACAGTGAAAGCAATCGCAAAAGTCCAGCAGCTGCTGACTCCCAAACACAAGGCGCTGGCTATGTTCTTGCTTCTCGACAACTCAACTGAGTCCTTCATTTCTGCAGTTGCCATCGAGGTCTCTGCACTCGGAGACTCAGAGGACGAGTAGGAGTTTCCCAGGAGGGGCTGCATCAGGACGAATTCAAAACTCAGGAAAATTGTCCTGGAACACCTTCCCTAAGGATGCTAGAATGGAATTGAAGAGGCAGGCGAGCGGCCACCACGGTCCTCTCGCAGTCCTTAGGGTGCGCGCAGAAGCCCGGTGCTCTGCGGCTTCGTTCTTCGCCCTCGTACAAGCTACCGCTCTGTCCGGCTCCCGGAGCAGGAGAAGCGGCTGCTTCGCGCACACAACAGCCGTACGCTCCGAAGCGCAGCTTCAGCCGAAAGACGCCGGCGACCGGCGCTTGGCTTCGGACAGCACCGGAGAGCCGTAGTGTGCGTCTGCACTTGACTGCATCATAGCAAAAAGCTTTGGCAGTGTGTCTCGCAGGGAGATAGCTTAGGAGCGCAGCGCACTTATGCCTCCCTTGTCCAGAAACACGATTTTACTGCACACTCCAAAAACACTGCTCTTTCCAGGGCAAGATGTCAGATGCTCTCTGATGCCCGTGCTCCCTTCCTGCTCTTGCCCAGCTCGTTGTTTTAACGTGCACATGCCGTCCTGGCATTCAGTGCACAGTGAAAGCAATCGCAAAAGTCCAGCAGCTGCTGACTCCCAAACACAAGGCGCTGGCTATGTTCTTGCTTCTCGACAACTCAACGCAGCCCTTCATTTCTGCAGTTGCCATCGAGGTCTCTGCATGTGGGAGTCTCAGAGGACGAGCACGAGTTTCCCAGGAGGGGCTGCATCAGGACGAATTCAAAACTCAGGAAAATTGTCCTGGAACACCTTCCCTAAGGATGCTAGAATGGAATTGAAGGGGCAGGCGAGCGGCCACCACGGTCCTCTCGCAGTCCTTAGGGTGCGCGCAGAAGCCCGGTGCTCTGCGGCTTCGTTCTTCGCCCTCGTACAAGCTACCGCTCTGTCCGGCTCCCGGAGCAGGAGAAGCGGCTGCTTCGCGCACACAACAGCCGTACGCTCCGAAGCGCAGCTTCAGCCGAAAGACGCCGGCGACCGGCGCTTGGCTTCGGACAGCTCCGGAGAGCTGTAGTGTGCGTCTGCACTAGACTGCATCATAGCGAAAAGCTTTGGCAGTGTGTCTCGCAGGCAGATAGCTTAGGAGCGCAGCGCACGTATGCCTCCCTTGTCCAGAAACACGATTTTACTGCACACTCCAAAAACAGTGCTCTTTCCAGGGCAATATATAAGCTGCTTTCTGACGGCCGTGATCTTTCGATTACTCTTGCCCAGCTCGTTGTTTTAACGTGCACATGCCGTCCTGGCTTTCTGTGCACAGTGAAAGCAATCGCAAAAGTCCAACAGCTGCTGACTCCCAAACACAAGGCGCTGGCTATGTTCTTGCTTCTCGACAACTCAACGCAGCCCTTCATTTCTGCAGTTGCCATCGAGGTCTCTCCACTCGGAGACTCAGACGACGAGCAGTTGTTTCCCAGGAGGGGCTGCATCAGGACGAATTCAAAACTCAGGAAAATTGTCCTGGAACACCTTCCCTAAGGATGCTAGAATGGAATTGAAGGGGCAGGCGAGCGGCCACCACGGTCCTCTCGCAGTCCTTAGGGTGCGCGCAGAAGCCCGGTGCTCTGCGGCTTCGTTCTTCGCCCTCGTACAAGCTACCGCTCTGTCCGGCTCCCGGAGCAGGAGAAGCGGCTGCTTCGCGCACACAACAGCCGTACGCTCCGAAGCGCAGCTTCAGCCGAAAGACGCCGGCGACCGGCGCTTGGCTTCGGACAGCACCGGAGAGCCGGAGTGTGCGTCTGCACTTGACTGCATCATAGCAAAAAGCTTTGGCAGTGTGTCTCAAAGGGAGATAGCTTAGGAGCGCAGCGCACTTATGCCTCCCTTGTCCAGAAACACGATTTTACTGCACACTCCAAAAACACTGCCCTTTCCAGGGCAAGATGTCAGATGCTCTCTGATGCCCGTGCTCCCTTCCTGCTCTTGCCCAGCTCGTTGTTTTAACGTGCACATGCCGTCCTGGCATTCAGTGCACAGTGAAAGCAATCGCAAAAGTCAAGCAGCTGCTGACTCCCAAACACAAGGCGCTGGCTATGTTCTTGCTTCTCGACAACTCAACGCAGCCCTTCATTTCTGCAGTTGCCATCGAGGTCTCTGCACTCGGAGCCTCAGAGGACGAGTAGGAGTTTCCCAGGAGGGGCTGCATCAGGACGAATTCAAAACTCAGGAAAATTGTCCTGGAACACCTTCCCTAAGGATGCTAGAATGGAATTGAAGAGGCAGGCGAGCGGCCACCACGGTCCTCTCGCAGTCCTTAGGGTGCGCGCAGAAGCCCGGTGCTCTGCGGCTTCGTTCTTCGCCCTCGTACAAGCTACCGCTCTGTCCGGCTCCCGGAGCAGGAGAAGCGGCTGCTTCGCGCACACAACAGCCGTACGCTCCGAAGCGCAGCTTCAGCCGAAAGACGCCGGCGACCGGCGCTTGGCTTCGGACAGCACCGGAGAGCCGGAGTGTGCGTCTGCACTTGACTGCATCATAGCAAAAAGCTTTGGCAGTGTGTCTCAAAGGGAGATAGCTTAGGAGCGCAGCGCACTTATGCCTCCCTTGTCCAGAAACACGATTTTACTGCACACTCCAAAAACACTGCTCTTTCCAGGGCAAGATGTCAGATGCTCTCTGATGCCCGTGCTCCCTTCCTGCTCTTGCCCAGCTCGTTGTTTTAACGTGCACATGCCGTCCTGGCATTCAGTGCACAGTGAAAGCAATCGCAAAACTCCAGCAGCTGCTGACTCCCAAACACAAGGCGCTGGCTATGTTCTTGCTTCTCGACAACTCAACGCAGCCCTTCATTTCTGCAGTTGCCATCGAGGTCTCTGCATGTGGGAGTCTCAGAGGACGAGCACGAGTTTCCCAGGAGGGGCTGCATCAGGACGAATTCAAAACTCAGGAAAATTGTCCTGGAACACCTTCCCTAAGGATGCTAGAATGGAATTGAAGGGGCAGGCGAGCGGCCACCACGGTCCTCTCGCAGTCCTTAGGGTGCGCGCAGAAGCCCGGTGCTCTGCGGCTTCGTTCTTCGCCCTCGTACAAGCTACCGCTCTGTCCGGCTCCCGGAGCAGGAGGAGCGGCTGCTTCGCGCACACAACAGCGGAGCGGCAGCCGTACGCTCCGAAGGGCAGCTTCAGCCGAAAGACGCCGGCGACCGGCGCTTGGCTTCGTACAGCACCGGAGAGCCGTAGTGTGCGTCTGCACTAGACTGCATGATAACGAAAAGCTTCGGCAGTGTGTCTCGCAGGGAGAAAGCTTAGGAGCGCAGCGCACGTATGCCTTCCTTGTCCAGAAACACGATTTTACTGCACACTCCAAAACCAGTGCTCTTTCCAGGGCAAGATGTCAGATGCTCTCTGATGCCCGTGCTCTCTTCCTGCTCTTGCCCAGCTCGTTGTTTTAACGTGCACATGCCGTCCTGGCATTCAGTGCACAGTGAAAGCAATCGCAAAAGTCCAGCAGCTGCTGACTCCCAAACACAAGGCGCTGGCTATGTTCTTGCTTCTCGACAACTCAACTGAGTCCTTCATTTCTGCAGTTGCCATCGAGGTCTCTGCACTCGGAGACTCAGAGGACGAGTAGGAGTTTCCCAGGAGGGGCTGCATCAGGACGAATTCAAAACTCAGGAAAATTGTCCTGGAACACCTTCCCTAAGGATGCTAGAATGGAATTGAAGAGGCAGGCGAGCGGCCACCACGGTCCTCTCGCAGTCCTTAGGGTGCGCGCAGAAGCCCGGTGCTCTGCGGCTTCGTTCTTCGCCCTCGTACAAGCTACCGCTCTGTCCGGCTCCCGGAGCAGGAGAAGCGGCTGCTTCGCGCACACAACAGCCGTACGCTCCGAAGCGCAGCTTCAGCCGAAAGACGCCGGCGACCGGCGCTTGGCTTCGGACAGCACCGGAGAGCCGTAGTGTGCGTCTGCACTTGACTGCATCATAGCAAAAAGCTTTGGCAGTGTGTCTCGCAGGGAGATAGCTTAGGAGCGCAGCGCACTTATGCCTCCCTTGTCCAGAAACACGATTTTACTGCACACTCCAAAAACACTGCTCTTTCCAGGGCAAGATGTCAGATGCTCTCTGATGCCCGTGCTCCCTTCCTGCTCTTGCCCAGCTCGTTGTTTTAACGTGCACATGCCGTCCTGGCATTCAGTGCACAGTGAAAGCAATCGCAAAAGTCCAGCAGCTGCTGACTCCCAAACACAAGGCGCTGGCTATGTTCTTGCTTCTCGACAACTCAACGCAGCCCTTCATTTCTGCAGTTGCCATCGAGGTCTCTGCATGTGGGAGTCTCAGAGGACGAGCACGAGTTTCCCAGGAGGGGCTGCATCAGGACGAATTCAAAACTCAGGAAAATTGTCCTGGAACACCTTCCCTAAGGATGCTAGAATGGAATTGAAGGGGCAGGCGAGCGGCCACCACGGTCCTCTCGCAGTCCTTAGGGTGCGCGCAGAAGCCCGGTGCTCTGCGGCTTCGTTCTTCGCCCTCGTACAAGCTACCGCTCTGTCCGGCTCCCGGAGCAGGAGAAGCGGCTGCTTCGCGCACACAACAGCCGTACGCTCCGAAGCGCAGCTTCAGCCGAAAGACGCCGGCGACCGGCGCTTGGCTTCGGACAGCTCCGGAGAGCTGTAGTGTGCGTCTGCACTAGACTGCATCATAGCGAAAAGCTTTGGCAGTGTGTCTCGCAGGCAGATAGCTTAGGAGCGCAGCGCACGTATGCCTCCCTTGTCCAGAAACACGATTTTACTGCACACTCCAAAAACAGTGCTCTTTCCAGGGCAATATATAAGCTGCTTTCTGACGGCCGTGATCTTTCGATTACTCTTGCCCAGCTCGTTGTTTTAACGTGCACATGCCGTCCTGGCTTTCTGTGCACAGTGAAAGCAATCGCAAAAGTCCAACAGCTGCTGACTCCCAAACACAAGGCGCTGGCTATGTTCTTGCTTCTCGACAACTCAACGCAGCCCTTCATTTCTGCAGTTGCCATCGAGGTCTCTCCACTCGGAGACTCAGACGACGAGCAGTTGTTTCCCAGGAGGGGCTGCATCAGGACGAATTCAAAACTCAGGAAAATTGTCCTGGAACACCTTCCCTAAGGATGCTAGAATGGAATTGAAGGGGCAGGCGAGCGGCCACCACGGTCCTCTCGCAGTCCTTAGGGTGCGCGCAGAAGCCCGGTGCTCTGCGGCTTCGTTCTTCGCCCTCGTACAAGCTACCGCTCTGTCCGGCTCCCGGAGCAGGAGAAGCGGCTGCTTCGCGCACACAACAGCCGTACGCTCCGAAGCGCAGCTTCAGCCGAAAGACGCCGGCGACCGGCGCTTGGCTTCGGACAGCTCCGGAGAGCCGTAGTGTGCGTCTGCACTAGACTGCATGATAACGAAAAGCTTTGGCAGTGTGTCTCAAAGGGAGATAGCTTAGGAGCGCAGCGCACGTATGCCTTCCTTGTCCAGAAACACGATTTTACTGCACACTCCAAAAACACTGCCCTTTCCAGGGCAAGATGTCAGATGCTCTCTGATGCCCGTGCTCCCTTCCTGCTCTTGCCCAGCTCGTTGTTTTAACGTGCACATGCCGTCCTGGCATTCAGTGCACAGTGAAAGCAATCGCAAAAGTCAAGCAGCTGCTGACTCCCAAACACAAGGCGCTGGCTATGTTCTTGCTTCTCGACAACTCAACGCAGCCCTTCATTTCTGCAGTTGCCATCGAGGTCTCTGCACTCGGAGACTCAGAGGACGAGTAGGAGTTTCCCAGGAGGGGCTGCATCAGGACGAATTCAAAACTCAGGAAAATTGTCCTGGAACACCTTCCCTAAGGATGCTAGAATGGAATTGAAGAGGCAGGCGAGCGGCCACCACGGTCCTCTAGCAGTCCTTAGGGTGCGCGCAGAAGCCCGGTGCTCTGCGGCTTCGTTCTTCGCCCTCGTACAAGCTACCGCTCTGTCCGGCTCCCGGAGCAGGAGAAGCGGCTGCTTCGCGCACACAACAGCCGTACGCTCCGAAGCGCTGCTTCAGCCGAAAGACGCCGGCGACCGGCGCTTGGCTTCGGACAGCTCCGGAGAGCCGGAGTGTGCGTCTGCACTTGACTGCATCATAGCAAAAAGCTTCGGCAGTGTGTCTCGCAGGGAGATAGCTTAGGAGCGCAGCGCACTTATGCCTCCCTTGTCCAGAAACACGATTTTACTGCACACTCCAAAAACACTGCTCTTTCCAGGGCAAGATGTCAGATGCTCTCTGATGCCCGTGCTCCCTTCCTGCTCTTGCCCAGCTCGTTGTTTTAACGTGCACATGCCGTCCTGGCATTCAGTGCACAGTGAAAGCAATCGCAAAAGTCCAGCAGCTGCTGACTCCCAAACACAAGGCGCTGGCTATGTTCTTGCTTCTCGACAACTCAACGCAGCCCTTCATTTCTGCAGTTGCTATCGAGGTCTCTGCACTCGGAGCCTCAGAGGACGAGTAGGAGTTTCCCAGGAGGGGCTGCATCAGGACGAATTTAAAACTCAGGAAAATTGTCCTGGAACACCTTCCCTAAGGATGCTAGAATGGAATTGAAGAGGCAGGCGAGCGGCCACCACGGTCCTCTCGCAGTCCTTAGGGTGCGCGCAGAAGCCCGGTGCTCTGCGGCTTCGTTCTTCGCCCTCGTACAAGCTACCGCTCTGTCCGGCTCCCGGAGCAGGAGAAGCGGCTGCTTCGCGCACACAACAGCCGTACGCTCCGAAGCGCAGCTTCAGCCGAAAGACGCCGGCGACCGGCGCTTGGCTTCGGACAGCACCGGAGAGCCGTAGTGTGCGTCTGCACTTGACTGCATCATAGCAAAAAGCTTTGGCAGTGTGTCTCAAAGGGAGATAGCTTAGGAGCGCAGCGCACTTATGCCTCCCTTGTCCAGAAACACGATTTTACTGCACACTCCAAAAACACTGCTCTTTCCAGGGCAAGATGTCAGATGCTCTCTGATGCCCGTGCTCCCTTCCTGCTCTTGCCCAGCTCGTTGTTTTAACGTGCACATGCCGTCCTGGCATTCAGTGCACAGTGAAAGCAATCGCAAAAGTCCAGCAGCTGCTGACTCCCAAACACAAGGCGCTGGCTATGTTCTTGCTTCTCGACAACTCAACGCAGCCCTTCATTTCTGCAGTTGCCATCGAGGTCTCTGCATGTGGGAGTCTCAGAGGACGAGCACGAGTTTCCCAGGAGGGGCTGCATCAGGACGAATTCAAAACTCAGGAAAATTGTCCTGGAACACCTTCCCTAAGGATGCTAGAATGGAATTGAAGGGGCAGGCGAGCGGCCACCACGGTCCTCTCGCAGTCCTTAGGGTGCGCGCAGAAGCCCGGTGCTCTGCGGCTTCGTTCTTCGCCCTCGTACAAGCTACCGCTCTGTCCGGCTCCCGGAGCAGGAGAAGCGGCTGCTTCGCGCACACAACAGCCGTACGCTCCGAAGCGCAGCTTCAGCCGAAAGACGCCGGCGACCGGCGCTTGGCTTCGGACAGCTCCGGAGAGCCGTAGTGTGCGTCTGCACTAGACTGCATGATAACGAAAAGCTTTGGCAGTGTGTCTCAAAGGGAGATAGCTTAGGAGCGCAGCGCACTTATGCCTCCCTTGTCCAGAAACACGATTTTACTGCACACTCCAAAAACAGTGCTCTTTCCAGGGCAATATATAAGCTGCTTTCTGACGGCCGTGATCTTTCGATTACTCTTGCCCAGCTCGTTGTTTTAACGTGCACATGCCGTCCTGGCTTTCTGTGCACAGTGAAAGCAATCGCAAAAGTCCAACAGCTGCTGACTCCCAAACACAAGGCGCTGGCTATGTTCTTGCTTCTCGACAACTCAACGCAGCCCTTCATTTCTGCAGTTGCCATCGAGGTCTCTCCACTCGGAGACTCAGACGACGAGCAGTTGTTTCCCAGGAGGGGCTGCATCAGGACGAATTCAAAACTCCAGAAAATTGTCCTGGAACACCTTCCATAAGGATGCTAGAATGGAATTGAAGGGGCAGGCGAGCGGCCACCACGGTCCTCTCGCAGTCCTTAGGGTGCGCGCAGAAGCCCGGTGCTCTGCGGCTTCGTTCTTCGCCCTCGTACAAGCTACCGCTCTGTCCGGCTCCCGGAGCAGGAGAAGCGGCTGCTTCGCGCACACAACAGCCGTACGCTCCGAAGCGCTGCTTCAGCCGAAAGACGCCGGCGACCGGCGCTTGGCTTCGGACAGCTCCGGAGAGCCGTAGTGTGCGTCTGCACTAGACTGCATGATAACGAAAAGCTTTGGCAGTGTGTCTCAAAGGGAGATAGCTTAGGAGCGCAGCGCACTTATGCCTCCCTCGTCCAGAAACACGATTTTACTGCACACTCCAAAACCAGTGCTCTTTCCAGGGCAAGATGTCAGATGCTCTCTGATGCCCGTGCTCCCTTCCTCCTCTTGCCCACCTTGTTGTTTTAACGTGCACATGCCGTCCTGGCATTCAGTGCACAGTGAAAGCAATCGCAAAAGTCCAGCAGCTGCTGACTCCCAAACACAAGGCGCTGGCTATGTTCTTGCTTCTCGACAACTCAACGCAGCCCTTCATTTCTGCAGTTGCTATCGAGGTCTCTGCACTCGGAGCCTCAGAGGACGAGTAGGAGTTTCCCAGGAGGGGCTGCATCAGGACGAATTCAAAACTCAGGAAAATTGTCCTGGAACACCTTCCCTAAGGATGCTAGAATGGAATTGAAGAGGCAGGCGAGCGGCCACCACGGTCCTCTCGCAGTCCTTAGGGTGCGCGCAGAAGCCCGGTGCTCTGCGGCTTCGTTCTTCGCCCTCCTACAAGCTACCGCTCTGTCCGGCTCCCGGAGCAGGAGAAGCGGCTGCTTCGCGCACACAACAGCCGTACGCTCCGAAGCGCAGCTTCAGCCGAAAGACGCCGGCGACCGGCGCTTGGCTTCGGACAGCACCGGAGAGCCGGAGTGTGCGTCTGCACTAGACTGCATGATAACGAAAAGCTTTGGCAGTGTGTCTCAAAGGGAGATAGCTTAGGAGCGCAGCGCACGTATGCCTCCCTTGTCCAGAAACACGATTTTACTGCACACTCCAAAACCAGTGCTCTTTCCAGGGCAAGATGTCAGATGCTCTCTGATGGCCGTGCTCTCTTCCTCCTCTTGCCCACCTTGTTGTTTTAACGTGCACATGCCGTCCTGGCATTCAGTGCACAGTGAAAGCAATCGCAAAAGTCCAGCAGCTGCTGACTCCCAAACACAAGGCGCTGGCTATGTTCTTGCTTCTCGACAACTCAACGCAGCCCTTCATTTCTGCAGTTGCTATCGAGGTCTCTGCACTCGGAGCCTCAGAGGACGAGTAGGAGTTTCCCAGGAGGGGCTGCATCAGGACGAATTCAAAACTCAGGAAAATTGTCCTGGAACACCTTCCCTAAGGATGCTAGAATGGAATTGAAGAGGCAGGCGAGCGGCCACCACGGTCCTCTCGCAGTCCTTAGGGTGCGCGCAGAAGCCCGGTGCTCTGCGGCTTCGTTCTTCGCCCTCCTACAAGCTACCGCTCTGTCCGGCTCCCGGAGCAGGAGAAGCGGCTGCTTCGCGCACACAACAGCCGTACGCTCCGAAGCGCAGCTTCAGCCGAAAGACGCCGGCGACCGGCGCTTGGCTTCGGACAGCACCGGAGAGCCGTAGTGTGCGTCTGCACTTGACTGCATCATAGCAAAAAGCTTTGGCAGTGTGTCTCAAAGGGAGATAGCTTAGGAGCGCAGCGCACTTATGCCTCCCTTGTCCAGAAACACGATTTTACTGCACACTCCAAAAACACTGCTCTTTCCAGGGCAAGATGTCAGATGCTCTCTGATGCCCGTGCTCCCTTCCTGCTCTTGCCCAGCTCGTTGTTTTAACGTGCACATGCCGTCCTGGCATTCAGTGCACAGTGAAAGCAATCGCAAAAGTCCAGCAGCTGCTGACTCCCAAACACAAGGCGCTGGCTATGTTCTTGCTTCTCGACAACTCAACGCAGCCCTTCATTTCTGCAGTTGCTATCGAGGTCTCTCCACTCGGAGACTCAGACGACGAGCAGTTGTTTCCCAGGAGGGGCTGCATCAGGACGAATTCAAAACTCAGGAAAATTGTCCTGGAACACCTTCCATAAGGATGCTAGAATGGAATTGAAGGGGCAGGCGAGCGGCCACCACCGTCCAGTAGCAGTCCTTAGGGTGCGCGCAGAAGCCCGGTGCTCTGCGGCTTCGTTCTTCGCCCTCGTACAAGCTACCGCTCTGTCCGGCTCCCGGAGCAGGAGAAGCGGCTGCTTCGCGCACACAACAGCCGTACGCTCCGAAGCGCAGCTTCAGCCGAAAGACGCCGGCGACCGGCGCTTGGCTTCGGACAGCTCCGGAGAGCCGTAGTGTGCGTCTGCACTAGACTGCATGATAGCGAAAAGCTTTGGCAGTGTGTCTCGCAGGGAGATAGCTTAGGAGCGCAGCGCACGTATGCCTCCCTTGTCCAGAAACACGATTTTACTGCACACTCCAAAAACAGTGCTCTTTCCAGGGCAATATATAAGCTGCTTTCTGACGGCCGTGATCTTTCGATTACTCTTGCCCAGCTCGTTGTTTTAACGTGCACATGCCGTCCTGGCTTTCAGTGCACAGTGAAAGCAATCGCAAAAGTCCAACAGCTGCTGACTCCCAAACACAAGGCGCTGGCTATGTTCTTGCTTCTCGACAACTCAACGCAGCCCTTCATTTCTGCAGTTGCCATCGAGGTCTCTCCACTCGGAGACTCAGACGACGAGCAGTTGTTTCCCAGGAGGGGCTGCATCAGGACGAATTCAAAACTCCAGAAAATTGTCCTGGAACACCTTCCATAAGGATGCTAGAATGGAATTGAAGGGGCAGGCGAGCGGCCACCACGGTCCTCTCGCAGTCCTTAGGGTGCGCGCAGAAGCCCGGTGCTCTGCGGCTTCGTTCTTCGCCCTCGTACAAGCTACCGCTCTGTCCGGCTCCCGGAGCAGGAGAAGCGGCTGCTTCGCGCACACAACAGCCGTACGCTCCGAAGCGCAGCTTCAGCCGAAAGACGCCGGCGACCGGCGCTTGGCTTCGGACAGCTCCGGAGAGCCGTAGTGTGCGTCTGCACTAGACTGCATCATAGCGAAAAGCTTTGGCAGTGTGTCTCGCAGGGAGATAGCTTAGGAGCGCAGCGCACGTATGCCTCCCTTGTCCAGAAACACGATTTTACTGCACACTCCAAAAACAGTGCTCTTTCCAGGGCAATATATAAGCTGCTTTCTGACGGCCGTGATCTTTCGATTACTCTTGCCCAGCTCGTTGTTTTAACGTGCACATGCCGTCCTGGCTTTCTGTGCACAGTGAAAGCAATCGCAAAAGTCCAACAGCTGCTGACTCCCAAACACAAGGCGCTGGCTATGTTCTTGCTTCTCGACAACTCAACGCAGCCCTTCATTTCTGCAGTTGCCATCGAGGTCTCTGCATGTGGGAGTCTCAGAGGACGAGCACGAGTTTCCCAGGAGGGGCTGCATCAGGACGAATTCAAAACTCAGGAAAATTGTCCTGGAACACCTTCCCTAAGGATGCTAGAATGGAATTGAAGGGGCAGGCGAGCGGCCACCACGGTCCTCTCGCAGTCCTTAGGGTGCGCGCAGAAGCCCGGTGCTCTGCGGCTTCGTTCTTCGCCCTCCTACAAGCTACCGCTCTGTCCGGCTCCCGGAGCAGGAGAAGCGGCTGCTTCGCGCACACAACAGCCGTACGCTCCGAAGCGCTGCTTCAGCCGAAAGACGCCGGCGACCGGCGCTTGGCTTCGGACAGCTCCGGAGAGCCGTAGTGTGCGTCTGCACTAGACTGCATGATAACGAAAAGCTTTGGCAGTGTGTCTCAAAGGGAGATAGCTTAGGAGCGCAGCGCACTTATGCCTCCCTCGTCCAGAAACACGATTTTACTGCACACTCCAAAACCAGTGCTCTTTCCAGGGCAAGATGTCAGATGCTCTCTGATGCCCGTGCTCCCTTCCTCCTCTTGCCCACCTTGTTGTTTTAACGTGCACATGCCGTCCTGGCATTCAGTGCACAGTGAAAGCAATCGCAAAAGTCCAGCAGCTGCTGACTCCCAAACACAAGGCGCTGGCTATGTTCTTGCTTCTCGACAACTCAACGCAGCCCTTCATTTCTGCAGTTGCTATCGAGGTCTCTGCACTCGGAGCCTCAGAGGACGAGTAGGAGTTTCCCAGGAGGGGCTGCATCAGGACGAATTCAAAACTCAGGAAAATTGTCCTGGAACACCTTCCCTAAGGATGCTAGAATGGAATTGAAGAGGCAGGCGAGCGGCCACCACGGTCCTCTCGCAGTCCTTAGGGTGCGCGCAGAAGCCCGGTGCTCTGCGGCTTCGTTCTTCGCCCTCCTACAAGCTACCGCTCTGTCCGGCTCCCGGAGCAGGAGAAGCGGCTGCTTCGCGCACACAACAGCCGTACGCTCCGAAGCGCAGCTTCAGCCGAAAGACGCCGGCGACCGGCGCTTGGCTTCGGACAGCACCGGAGAGCCGGAGTGTGCGTCTGCACTAGACTGCATGATAACGAAAAGCTTTGGCAGTGTGTCTCAAAGGGAGATAGCTTAGGAGCGCAGCGCACGTATGCCTCCCTTGTCCAGAAACACGATTTTACTGCACACTCCAAAACCAGTGCTCTTTCCAGGGCAAGATGTCAGATGCTCTCTGATGGCCGTGCTCTCTTCCTCCTCTTGCCCACCTTGTTGTTTTAACGTGCACATGCCGTCCTGGCATTCAGTGCACAGTGAAAGCAATCGCAAAAGTCCAGCAGCTGCTGACTCCCAAACACAAGGCGCTGGCTATGTTCTTGCTTCTCGACAACTCAACGCAGCCCTTCATTTCTGCAGTTGCTATCGAGGTCTCTGCACTCGGAGCCTCAGAGGACGAGTAGGAGTTTCCCAGGAGGGGCTGCATCAGGACGAATTCAAAACTCAGGAAAATTGTCCTGGAACACCTTCCCTAAGGATGCTAGAATGGAATTGAAGAGGCAGGCGAGCGGCCACCACGGTCCTCTCGCAGTCCTTAGGGTGCGCGCAGAAGCCCGGTGCTCTGCGGCTTCGTTCTTCGCCCTCCTACAAGCTACCGCTCTGTCCGGCTCCCGGAGCAGGAGAAGCGGCTGCTTCGCGCACACAACAGCCGTACGCTCCGAAGCGCAGCTTCAGCCGAAAGACGCCGGCGACCGGCGCTTGGCTTCGGACAGCACCGGAGAGCCGTAGTGTGCGTCTGCACTTGACTGCATCATAGCAAAAAGCTTTGGCAGTGTGTCTCAAAGGGAGATAGCTTAGGAGCGCAGCGCACTTATGCCTCCCTTGTCCAGAAACACGATTTTACTGCACACTCCAAAAACACTGCTCTTTCCAGGGCAAGATGTCAGATGCTCTCTGATGCCCGTGCTCCCTTCCTGCTCTTGCCCAGCTCGTTGTTTTAACGTGCACATGCCGTCCTGGCATTCAGTGCACAGTGAAAGCAATCGCAAAAGTCCAGCAGCTGCTGACTCCCAAACACAAGGCGCTGGCTATGTTCTTGCTTCTCGACAACTCAACGCAGCCCTTCATTTCTGCAGTTGCTATCGAGGTCTCTCCACTCGGAGACTCAGACGACGAGCAGTTGTTTCCCAGGAGGGGCTGCATCAGGACGAATTCAAAACTCAGGAAAATTGTCCTGGAACACCTTCCATAAGGATGCTAGAATGGAATTGAAGGGGCAGGCGAGCGGCCACCACGGTCCTCTCGCAGTCCTTAGGGTGCGCGCAGAAGCCCGGTGCTCTGCGGCTTCGTTCTTCGCCCTCGTACAAGCTACCGCTCTGTCCGGCTCCCGGAGCAGGAGAAGCGGCTGCTTCGCGCACACAACAGCCGTACGCTCCGAAGCGCAGCTTCAGCCGAAAGACGCCGGCGACCGGCGCTTGGCTTCGGACAGCTCCGGAGAGCCGTAGTGTGCGTCTGCACTAGACTGCATGATAGCGAAAAGCTTTGGCAGTGTGTCTCGCAGGGAGATAGCTTAGGAGCGCAGCGCACGTATGCCTCCCTTGTCCAGAAACACGATTTTACTGCACACTCCAAAAACAGTGCTCTTTCCAGGGCAATATATAAGCTGCTTTCTGACGGCCGTGATCTTTCGATTACTCTTGCCCAGCTCGTTGTTTTAACGTGCACATGCCGTCCTGGCTTTCTGTGCACAGTGAAAGCAATCGCAAAAGTCCAACAGCTGCTGACTCCCAAACACAAGGCGCTGGCTATGTTCTTGCTTCTCGACAACTCAACGCAGCCCTTCATTTCTGCAGTTGCCATCGAGGTCTCTCCACTCGGAGACTCAGACGACGAGCAGTTGTTTCCCAGGAGGGGCTGCATCAGGACGAATTCAAAACTCCAGAAAATTGTCCTGGAACACCTTCCATAAGGATGCTAGAATGGAATTGAAGGGGCAGGCGAGCGGCCACCACGGTCCTCTCGCAGTCCTTAGGGTGCGCGCAGAAGCCCGGTGCTCTGCGGCTTCGTTCTTCGCCCTCCTACAAGCTACCGCTCTGTCCGGCTCCCGGAGCAGGAGAAGCGGCTGCTTCGCGCACACAACAGCCGTACGCTCCGAAGCGCTGCTTCAGCCGAAAGACGCCGGCGACCGGCGCTTGGCTTCGGACAGCTCCGGAGAGCCGTAGTGTGCGTCTGCACTAGACTGCATGATAACGAAAAGCTTTGGCAGTGTGTCTCAAAGGGAGATAGCTTAGGAGCGCAGCGCACTTATGCCTCCCTCGTCCAGAAACACGATTTTACTGCACACTCCAAAAACACTGCTCTTTCCAGGGCAAGATGTCAGATGCTCTCTGATGCCCGTGCTCCCTTCCTCCTCTTGCCCACCTTGTTGTTTTAACGTGCACATGCCGTCCTGGCTTTCTGTGCACAGTGAAAGCAATCGCAAAAGTCCAGCAGCTGCTGACTCCCAAACACAAGGCGCTGGCTATGTTCTTGCTTCTCGACAACTCAACGCAGCCCTTCATTTCTGCAGTTGCTATCGAGGTCTCTGCACTCGGAGCCTCAGAGGACGAGTAGGAGTTTCCCAGGAGGGGCTGCATCAGGACGAATTCAAAACTCAGGAAAATTGTCCTGGAACACCTTCCCTAAGGATGCTAGAATGGAATTGAAGAGGCAGGCGAGCGGCCACCACGGTCCTCTCGCAGTCCTTAGGGTGCGCGCAGAAGCCCGGTGCTCTGCGGCTTCGTTCTTCGCCCTCCTACAAGCTACCGCTCTGTCCGGCTCCCGGAGCAGGAGAAGCGGCTGCTTCGCGCACACAACAGCCGTACGCTCCGAAGCGCAGCTTCAGCCGAAAGACGCCGGCGACCGGCGCTTGGCTTCGGACAGCTCCGGAGAGCTGTAGTGTGCGTCTGCACTTGACTGCATCATAGCGAAAAGCTTTGGCAGTGTGTCTCGCAGGGAGATAGCTTAGGAGCGCAGCGCACGTATGCCTCCCTTGTCCAGAAACACGATTTTACTGCACACTCCAAAAACAGTGCTCTTTCCAGGGCAAGATGTCAGATGCTCTCTGATGGCCGTGCTCTCTTCCTCCTCTTGCCCACCTTGTTGTTTTAACGTGCACATGCCGTCCTGGCATTCAGTGCACAGTGAAAGCAATCGCAAAAGTCCAGCAGCTGCTGACTCCCAAACACAAGGCGCTGGCTATGTTCTTGCTTCTCGACAACTCAACGCAGCCCTTCATTTCTGCAGTTGCTATCGAGGTCTCTGCACTCGGAGCCTCAGAGGACGAGTAGGAGTTTCCCAGGAGGGGCTGCATCAGGACGAATTCAAAACTCAGGAAAATTGTCCTGGAACACCTTCCCTAAGGATGCTAGAATGGAATTGAAGAGGCAGGCGAGCGGCCACCACGGTCCTCTCGCAGTCCTTAGGGTGCGCGCAGAAGCCCGGTGCTCTGCGGCTTCGTTCTTCGCCCTCCTACAAGCTACCGCTCTGTCCGGCTCCCGGAGCAGGAGAAGCGGCTGCTTCGCGCACACAACAGCCGTACGCTCCGAAGCGCAGCTTCAGCCGAAAGACGCCGGCGACCGGCGCTTGGCTTCGGACAGCACCGGAGAGCCGTAGTGTGCGTCTGCACTTGACTGCATCATAGCAAAAAGCTTTGGCAGTGTGTCTCAAAGGGAGATAGCTTAGGAGCGCAGCGCACTTATGCCTCCCTTGTCCAGAAACACGATTTTACTGCACACTCCAAAAACACTGCTCTTTCCAGGGCAAGATGTCAGATGCTCTCTGATGCCCGTGCTCCCTTCCTGCTCTTGCCCAGCTCGTTGTTTTAACGTGCACATGCCGTCCTGGCATTCAGTGCACAGTGAAAGCAATCGCAAAAGTCCAGCAGCTGCTGACTCCCAAACACAAGGCGCTGGCTATGTTCTTGCTTCTCGACAACTCAACGCAGCCCTTCATTTCTGCAGTTGCCATCGAGGTCTCTGCATGTGGGAGTCTCAGAGGACGAGCACGAGTTTCCCAGGAGGGGCTGCATCAGGACGAATTCAAAACTCAGGAAAATTGTCCTGGAACACCTTCCCTAAGGATGCTAGAATGGAATTGAAGGGGCAGGCGAGCGGCCACCACGGTCCTCTCGCAGTCCTTAGGGTGCGCGCAGAAGCCCGGTGCTCTGCGGCTTCGTTCTTCGCCCTCGTACAAGCTACCGCTCTGTCCGGCTCCCGGAGCAGGAGAAGCGGCTGCTTCGCGCACACAACAGCCGTACGCTCCGAAGCGCAGCTTCAGCCGAAAGACGCCGGCGACCGGCGCTTGGCTTCGGACAGCTCCGGAGAGCCGTAGTGTGCGTCTGCACTAGACTGCATCATAGCGAAAAGCTTTGGCAGTGTGTCTCGCAGGGAGATAGCTTAGGAGCGCAGCGCACGTATGCCTCCCTTGTCCAGAAACACGATTTTACTGCACACTCCAAAAACAGTGCTCTTTCCAGGGCAATATATAAGCTGCTTTCTGACGGCCGTGATCTTTCGATTACTCTTGCCCAGCTCGTTGTTTTAACGTGCACATGCCGTCCTGGCTTTCTGTGCACAGTGAAAGCAATCGCAAAAGTCCAACAGCTGCTGACTCCCAAACACAAGGCGCTGGCTATGTTCTTGCTTCTCGACAACTCAACGCAGCCCTTCATTTCTGCAGTTGCCATCGAGGTCTCTCCACTCGGAGACTCAGACGACGAGCAGTTGTTTCCCAGGAGGGGCTGCATCAGGACGAATTCAAAACTCCAGAAAATTGTCCTGGAACACCTTCCATAAGGATGCTAGAATGGAATTGAAGGGGCAGGCGAGCGGCCACCACGGTCCTCTCGCAGTCCTTAGGGTGCGCGCAGAAGCCCGGTGCTCTGCGGCTTCGTTCTTCGCCCTCGTACAAGCTACCGCTCTGTCCGGCTCCCGGAGCAGGAGAAGCGGCTGCTTCGCGCACACAACAGCCGTACGCTCCGAAGCGCTGCTTCAGCCGAAAGACGCCGGCGACCGGCGCTTGGCTTCGGACAGCTCCGGAGAGCCGTAGTGTGCGTCTGCACTAGACTGCATGATAACGAAAAGCTTTGGCAGTGTGTCTCAAAGGGAGATAGCTTAGGAGCGCAGCGCACTTATGCCTCCCTCGTCCAGAAACACGATTTTACTGCACACTCCAAAACCAGTGCTCTTTCCAGGGCAAGATGTCAGATGCTCTCTGATGCCCGTGCTCCCTTCCTCCTCTTGCCCACCTTGTTGTTTTAACGTGCACATGCCGTCCTGGCATTCAGTGCACAGTGAAAGCAATCGCAAAAGTCCAGCAGCTGCTGACTCCCAAACACAAGGCGCTGGCTATGTTCTTGCTTCTCGACAACTCAACGCAGCCCTTCATTTCTGCAGTTGCTATCGAGGTCTCTGCACTCGGAGCCTCAGAGGACGAGTAGGAGTTTCCCAGGAGGGGCTGCATCAGGACGAATTCAAAACTCAGGAAAATTGTCCTGGAACACCTTCCCTAAGGATGCTAGAATGGAATTGAAGAGGCAGGCGAGCGGCCACCACGGTCCTCTCGCAGTCCTTAGGGTGCGCGCAGAAGCCCGGTGCTCTGCGGCTTCGTTCTTCGCCCTCGTACAAGCTACCGCTCTGTCCGGCTCCCGGAGCAGGAGAAGCGGCTGCTTCGCGCACACAACAGCCGTACGCTCCGAAGCGCAGCTTCAGCCGAAAGACGCCGGCGACCGGCGCTTGGCTTCGGACAGCACCGGAGAGCCGGAGTGTGCGTCTGCACTAGACTGCATGATAACGAAAAGCTTTGGCAGTGTGTCTCAAAGGGAGATAGCTTAGGAGCGCAGCGCACGTATGCCTCCCTTGTCCAGAAACACGATTTTACTGCACACTCCAAAACCAGTGCTCTTTCCAGGGCAAGATGTCAGATGCTCTCTGATGCCCGTGCTCTCTTCCTCCTCTTGCCCACCTTGTTGTTTTAACGTGCACATGCCGTCCTGGCATTCAGTGCACAGTGAAAGCAATCGCAAAAGTCCAGCAGCTGCTGACTCCCAAACACAAGGCGCTGGCTATGTTCTTGCTTCTCGACAACTCAACGCAGCCCTTCATTTCTGCAGTTGCTATCGAGGTCTCTGCACTCGGAGCCTCAGAGGACGAGTAGGAGTTTCCCAGGAGGGGCTGCATCAGGACGAATTCAAAACTCAGGAAAATTGTCCTGGAACACCTTCCCTAAGGATGCTAGAATGGAATTGAAGAGGCAGGCGAGCGGCCACCACGGTCCTCTCGCAGTCCTTAGGGTGCGCGCAGAAGCCCGGTGCTCTGCGGCTTCGTTCTTCGCCCTCCTACAAGCTACCGCTCTGTCCGGCTCCCGGAGCAGGAGAAGCGGCTGCTTCGCGCACACAACAGCCGTACGCTCCGAAGCGCAGCTTCAGCCGAAAGACGCCGGCGACCGGCGCTTGGCTTCGGACAGCACCGGAGAGCCGTAGTGTGCGTCTGCACTTGACTGCATCATAGCAAAAAGCTTTGGCAGTGTGTCTCAAAGGGAGATAGCTTAGGAGCGCAGCGCACTTATGCCTCCCTTGTCCAGAAACACGATTTTACTGCACACTCCAAAAACACTGCTCTTTCCAGGGCAAGATGTCAGATGCTCTCTGATGCCCGTGCTCCCTTCCTGCTCTTGCCCAGCTCGTTGTTTTAACGTGCACATGCCGTCCTGGCATTCAGTGCACAGTGAAAGCAATCGCAAAAGTCCAGCAGCTGCTGACTCCCAAACACAAGGCGCTGGCTATGTTCTTGCTTCTCGACAACTCAACGCAGCCCTTCATTTCTGCAGTTGCCATCGAGGTCTCTGCATGTGGGAGTCTCAGAGGACGAGCACGAGTTTCCCAGGAGGGGCTGCATCAGGACGAATTCAAAACTCAGGAAAATTGTCCTGGAACACCTTCCCTAAGGATGCTAGAATGGAATTGAAGGGGCAGGCGAGCGGCCACCACGGTCCTCTCGCAGTCCTTAGGGTGCGCGCAGAAGCCCGGTGCTCTGCGGCTTCGTTCTTCGCCCTCGTACAAGCTACCGCTCTGTCCGGCTCCCGGAGCAGGAGAAGCGGCTGCTTCGCGCACACAACAGCCGTACGCTCCGAAGCGCAGCTTCAGCCGAAAGACGCCGGCGACCGGCGCTTGGCTTCGGACAGCTCCGGAGAGCCGTAGTGTGCGTCTGCACTAGACTGCATCATAGCGAAAAGCTTTGGCAGTGTGTCTCGCAGGGAGATAGCTTAGGAGCGCAGCGCACGTATGCCTCCCTTGTCCAGAAACACGATTTTACTGCACACTCCAAAAACAGTGCTCTTTCCAGGGCAATATATAAGCTGCTTTCTGACGGCCGTGATCTTTCGATTACTCTTGCCCAGCTCGTTGTTTTAACGTGCACATGCCGTCCTGGCTTTCTGTGCACAGTGAAAGCAATCGCAAAAGTCCAACAGCTGCTGACTCCCAAACACAAGGCGCTGGCTATGTTCTTGCTTCTCGACAACTCAACGCAGCCCTTCATTTCTGCAGTTGCCATCGAGGTCTCTCCACTCGGAGACTCAGACGACGAGCAGTTGTTTCCCAGGAGGGGCTGCATCAGGACGAATTCAAAACTCCAGAAAATTGTCCTGGAACACCTTCCATAAGGATGCTAGAATGGAATTGAAGGGGCAGGCGAGCGGCCACCACGGTCCTCTCGCAGTCCTTAGGGTGCGCGCAGAAGCCCGGTGCTCTGCGGCTTCGTTCTTCGCCCTCGTACAAGCTACCGCTCTGTCCGGCTCCCGGAGCAGGAGAAGCGGCTGCTTCGCGCACACAACAGCCGTACGCTCCGAAGCGCTGCTTCAGCCGAAAGACGCCGGCGACCGGCGCTTGGCTTCGGACAGCTCCGGAGAGCCGTAGTGTGCGTCTGCACTAGACTGCATGATAACGAAAAGCTTTGGCAGTGTGTCTCAAAGGGAGATAGCTTAGGAGCGCAGCGCACTTATGCCTCCCTCGTCCAGAAACACGATTTTACTGCACACTCCAAAACCAGTGCTCTTTCCAGGGCAAGATGTCAGATGCTCTCTGATGCCCGTGCTCCCTTCCTCCTCTTGCCCACCTTGTTGTTTTAACGTGCACATGCCGTCCTGGCATTCAGTGCACAGTGAAAGCAATCGCAAAAGTCCAGCAGCTGCTGACTCCCAAACACAAGGCGCTGGCTATGTTCTTGCTTCTCGACAACTCAACGCAGCCCTTCATTTCTGCAGTTGCTATCGAGGTCTCTGCACTCGGAGCCTCAGAGGACGAGTAGGAGTTTCCCAGGAGGGGCTGCATCAGGACGAATTCAAAACTCAGGAAAATTGTCCTGGAACACCTTCCCTAAGGATGCTAGAATGGAATTGAAGAGGCAGGCGAGCGGCCACCACGGTCCTCTCGCAGTCCTTAGGGTGCGCGCAGAAGCCCGGTGCTCTGCGGCTTCGTTCTTCGCCCTCGTACAAGCTACCGCTCTGTCCGGCTCCCGGAGCAGGAGAAGCGGCTGCTTCGCGCACACAACAGCCGTACGCTCCGAAGCGCAGCTTCAGCCGAAAGACGCCGGCGACCGGCGCTTGGCTTCGGACAGCACCGGAGAGCCGGAGTGTGCGTCTGCACTAGACTGCATGATAACGAAAAGCTTTGGCAGTGTGTCTCAAAGGGAGATAGCTTAGGAGCGCAGCGCACGTATGCCTCCCTTGTCCAGAAACACGATTTTACTGCACACTCCAAAACCAGTGCTCTTTCCAGGGCAAGATGTCAGATGCTCTCTGATGCCCGTGCTCTCTTCCTCCTCTTGCCCACCTTGTTGTTTTAACGTGCACATGCCGTCCTGGCATTCAGTGCACAGTGAAAGCAATCGCAAAAGTCCAGCAGCTGCTGACTCCCAAACACAAGGCGCTGGCTATGTTCTTGCTTCTCGACAACTCAACGCAGCCCTTCATTTCTGCAGTTGCTATCGAGGTCTCTGCACTCGGAGCCTCAGAGGACGAGTAGGAGTTTCCCAGGAGGGGCTGCATCAGGACGAATTCAAAACTCAGGAAAATTGTCCTGGAACACCTTCCCTAAGGATGCTAGAATGGAATTGAAGAGGCAGGCGAGCGGCCACCACGGTCCTCTCGCAGTCCTTAGGGTGCGCGCAGAAGCCCGGTGCTCTGCGGCTTCGTTCTTCGCCCTCCTACAAGCTACCGCTCTGTCCGGCTCCCGGAGCAGGAGAAGCGGCTGCTTCGCGCACACAACAGCCGTACGCTCCGAAGCGCAGCTTCAGCCGAAAGACGCCGGCGACCGGCGCTTGGCTTCGGACAGCACCGGAGAGCCGTAGTGTGCGTCTGCACTTGACTGCATCATAGCAAAAAGCTTTGGCAGTGTGTCTCAAAGGGAGATAGCTTAGGAGCGCAGCGCACTTATGCCTCCCTTGTCCAGAAACACGATTTTACTGCACACTCCAAAAACAGTGCTCTTTCCAGGGCAAGATGTCAGATGCTCTCTGATGCCCGTGCTCCCTTCCTGCTCTTGCCCAGCTCGTTGTTTTAACGTGCACATGCCGTCCTGGCATTCAGTGCACAGTGAAAGCAATCGCAAAAGTCCAACAGCTGCTGACTCCCAAACACAAGGCGCTGGCTATGTTCTTGCTTCTCGACAACTCAACGCAGCCCTTCATTTCTGCAGTTGCCATCGAGGTCTCTCCACTCGGAGACTCAGACGACGAGCAGTTGTTTCCCAGGAGGGGCTGCATCAGGACGAATTCAAAACTCAGGAAAATTGTCCTGGAACACCTTCCATAAGGATGCTAGAATGGAATTGAAGGGGCAGGCGAGCGGCCACCACGGTCCTCTCGCAGTCCTTAGGGTGCGCGCAGAAGCCCGGTGCTCTGCGGCTTCGTTCTTCGCCCTCGTACAAGCTACCGCTCTGTCCGGCTCCCGGAGCAGGAGAAGCGGCTGCTTCGCGCACACAACAGCCGTACGCTCCGAAGCGCAGCTTCAGCCGAAAGACGCCGGCGACCGGCGCTTGGCTTCGGACAGCTCCGGAGAGCTGTAGTGTGCGTCTGCACTAGACTGCATGATAGCGAAAAGCTTTGGCAGTGTGTCTCGCAGGGAGATAGCTTAGGAGCGCAGCGCACGTATGCCTCCCTTGTCCAGAAACACGATTTTACTGCACACTCCAAAAACAGTGCTCTTTCCAGGGCAATATATAAGCTGCTTTCTGACGGCCGTGATCTTTCGATTACTCTTGCCCAGCTCGTTGTTTTAACGTGCACATGCCGTCCTGGCTTTCTGTGCACAGTGAAAGCAATCGCAAAAGTCCAACAGCTGCTGACTCCCAAACACAAGGCGCTGGCTATGTTCTTGCTTCTCGACAACTCAACGCAGCCCTTCATTTCTGCAGTTGCCATCGAGGTCTCTCCACTCGGAGACTCAGACGACGAGCAGTTGTTTCCCAGGAGGGGCTGCATCAGGACGAATTCAAAACTCCAGAAAATTGTCCTGGAACACCTTCCATAAGGATGCTAGAATGGAATTGAAGGGGCAGGCGAGCGGCCACCACGGTCCTCTCGCAGTCCTTAGGGTGCGCGCAGAAGCCCGGTGCTCTGCGGCTTCGTTCTTCGCCCTCGTACAAGCTACCGCTCTGTCCGGCTCCCGGAGCAGGAGAAGCGGCTGCTTCGCGCACACAACAGCCGTACGCTCCGAAGCGCTGCTTCAGCCGAAAGACGCCGGCGACCGGCGCTTGGCTTCGGACAGCTCCGGAGAGCCGTAGTGTGCGTCTGCACTAGACTGCATGATAACGAAAAGCTTTGGCAGTGTGTCTCAAAGGGAGATAGCTTAGGAGCGCAGCGCACTTATGCCTCCCTCGTCCAGAAACACGATTTTACTGCACACTCCAAAACCAGTGCTCTTTCCAGGGCAAGATGTCAGATGCTCTCTGATGCCCGTGCTCCCTTCCTCCTCTTGCCCACCTTGTTGTTTTAACGTGCACATGCCGTCCTGGCATTCAGTGCACAGTGAAAGCAATCGCAAAAGTCCAGCAGCTGCTGACTCCCAAACACAAGGCGCTGGCTATGTTCTTGCTTCTCGACAACTCAACGCAGCCCTTCATTTCTGCAGTTGCTATCGAGGTCTCTGCACTCGGAGCCTCAGAGGACGAGTAGGAGTTTCCCAGGAGGGGCTGCATCAGGACGAATTCAAAACTCAGGAAAATTGTCCTGGAACACCTTCCCTAAGGATGCTAGAATGGAATTGAAGAGGCAGGCGAGCGGCCACCACGGTCCTCTCGCAGTCCTTAGGGTGCGCGCAGAAGCCCGGTGCTCTGCGGCTTCGTTCTTCGCCCTCCTACAAGCTACCGCTCTGTCCGGCTCCCGGAGCAGGAGAAGCGGCTGCTTCGCGCACACAACAGCCGTACGCTCCGAAGCGCAGCTTCAGCCGAAAGACGCCGGCGACCGGCGCTTGGCTTCGGACAGCACCGGAGAGCCGGAGTGTGCGTCTGCACTTGACTGCATCATAGCAAAAAGCTTTGGCAGTGTGTCTCAAAGGGAGATAGCTTAGGAGCGCAGCGCACTTATGCCTCCCTTGTCCAGAAACACGATTTTACTGCACACTCCAAAAACACTGCTCTTTCCAGGGCAAGATGTCAGATGCTCTCTGATGCCCGTGCTCCCTTCCTGCTCTTGCCCAGCTCGTTGTTTTAACGTGCACATGCCGTCCTGGCATTCAGTGCACAGTGAAAGCAATCGCAAAAGTCCAGCAGCTGCTGACTCCCAAACACAAGGCGCTGGCTATGTTCTTGCTTCTCGACAACTCAACGCAGCCCTTCATTTCTGCAGTTGCCATCGAGGTCTCTCCACTCGGAGACTCAGACGACGAGCAGTTGTTTCCCAGGAGGGGCTGCATCAGGACGAATTCAAAACTCAGGAAAATTGTCCTGGAACACCTTCCATAAGGATGCTAGAATGGAATTGAAGGGGCAGGCGAGCGGCCACCACGGTCCTCTCGCAGTCCTTAGGGTGCGCGCAGAAGCCCGGTGCTCTGCGGCTTCGTTCTTCGCCCTCCTACAAGCTACCGCTCTGTCCGGCTCCCGGAGCAGGAGAAGCGGCTGCTTCGCGCACACAACAGCCGTACGCTCCGAAGCGCAGCTTCAGCCGAAAGACGCCGGCGACCGGCGCTTGGCTTCGGACAGCTCCGGAGAGCCGTAGTGTGCGTCTGCACTAGACTGCATGATAACGAAAAGCTTTGGCAGTGTGTCTCAAAGGGAGATAGCTTAGGAGCGCAGCGCACTTATGCCTCCCTTGTCCAGAAACACGATTTTACTGCACACTCCAAAACCAGTGCTCTTTCCAGGGCAAGATGTCAGATGCTCTCTGATGCCCGTGCTCCCTTCCTCCTCTTGCCCAGCTCGTTGTTTTAACGTGCACATGCCGTCCTGGCATTCAGTGCACAGTGAAAGCAATCGCAAAAGTCCAGCAGCTGCTGACTCCCAAACACAAGGCGCTGGCTATGTTCTTGCTTCTCGACAACTCAACGCAGCCCTTCATTTCTGCAGTTGCTATCGAGGTCTCTGCACTCGGAGCCTCAGAGGACGAGTAGGAGTTTCCCAGGAGGGGCTGCATCAGGACGAATTCAAAACTCAGGAAAATTGTCCTGGAACACCTTCCCTAAGGATGCTAGAATGGAATTGAAGAGGCAGGCGAGCGGCCACCAGGGTCCTCTAGCAGTCCTTAGGGTGCGCGCAGAAGCCCGGTGCTCTGCGGCTTCGTTCTTCGCCCTCCTACAAGCTACCGCTCTGTCCGGCTCCCGGAGCAGGAGAAGCGGCTGCTTCGCGCACACAACAGCCGTACGCTCCGAAGCGCAGCTTCAGCCGAAAGACGCCGGCGACCGGCGCTTGGCTTCGGACAGCACCGGAGAGCCGGAGTGTGCGTCTGCACTTGACTGCATCATAGCAAAAAGCTTTGGCAGTGTGTCTCAAAGGGAGATAGCTTAGGAGCGCAGCGCACTTATGCCTCCCTTGTCCAGAAACACGATTTTACTGCACACTCCAAAAACACTGCTCTTTCCAGGGCAAGATGTCAGATGCTCTCTGATGCCCGTGCTCCCTTCCTGCTCTTGCCCAGCTCGTTGTTTTAACGTGCACATGCCGTCCTGGCATTCAGTGCACAGTGAAAGCAATCGCAAAAGTCCAGCAGCTGCTGACTCCCAAACACAAGGCGCTGGCTATGTTCTTGCTTCTCGACAACTCAACGCAGCCCTTCATTTCTGCAGTTGCTATCGAGGTCTCTCCACTCGGAGACTCAGACGACGAGCAGTTGTTTCCCAGGAGGGGCTGCATCAGGACGAATTCAAAACTCAGGAAAATTGTCCTGGAACACCTTCCATAAGGATGCTAGAATGGAATTGAAGGGGCAGGCGAGCGGCCACCACCGTCCAGTAGCAGTCCTTAGGGTGCGCGCAGAAGCCCGGTGCTCTGCGGCTTCGTTCTTCGCCCTCGTACAAGCTACCGCTCTGTCCGGCTCCCGGAGCAGGAGAAGCGGCTGCTTCGCGCACACAACAGCCGTACGCTCCGAAGCGCAGCTTCAGCCGAAAGACGCCGGCGACCGGCGCTTGGCTTCGGACAGCTCCGGAGAGCCGTAGTGTGCGTCTGCACTAGACTGCATGATAGCGAAAAGCTTTGGCAGTGTGTCTCGCAGGGAGATAGCTTAGGAGCGCAGCGCACGTATGCCTCCCTTGTCCAGAAACACGATTTTACTGCACACTCCAAAAACAGTGCTCTTTCCAGGGCAATATATAAGCTGCTTTCTGACGGCCGTGATCTTTCGATTACTCTTGCCCAGCTCGTTGTTTTAACGTGCACATGCCGTCCTGGCTTTCAGTGCACAGTGAAAGCAATCGCAAAAGTCCAACAGCTGCTGACTCCCAAACACAAGGCGCTGGCTATGTTCTTGCTTCTCGACAACTCAACGCAGCCCTTCATTTCTGCAGTTGCCATCGAGGTCTCTCCACTCGGAGACTCAGACGACGAGCAGTTGTTTCCCAGGAGGGGCTGCATCAGGACGAATTCAAAACTCCAGAAAATTGTCCTGGAACACCTTCCATAAGGATGCTAGAATGGAATTGAAGGGGCAGGCGAGCGGCCACCACGGTCCTCTCGCAGTCCTTAGGGTGCGCGCAGAAGCCCGGTGCTCTGCGGCTTCGTTCTTCGCCCTCGTACAAGCTACCGCTCTGTCCGGCTCCCGGAGCAGGAGAAGCGGCTGCTTCGCGCACACAACAGCCGTACGCTCCGAAGCGCAGCTTCAGCCGAAAGACGCCGGCGACCGGCGCTTGGCTTCGGACAGCTCCGGAGAGCCGTAGTGTGCGTCTGCACTAGACTGCATCATAGCGAAAAGCTTTGGCAGTGTGTCTCGCAGGGAGATAGCTTAGGAGCGCAGCGCACGTATGCCTCCCTTGTCCAGAAACACGATTTTACTGCACACTCCAAAAACAGTGCTCTTTCCAGGGCAATATATAAGCTGCTTTCTGACGGCCGTGATCTTTCGATTACTCTTGCCCAGCTCGTTGTTTTAACGTGCACATGCCGTCCTGGCTTTCTGTGCACAGTGAAAGCAATCGCAAAAGTCCAACAGCTGCTGACTCCCAAACACAAGGCGCTGGCTATGTTCTTGCTTCTCGACAACTCAACGCAGCCCTTCATTTCTGCAGTTGCCATCGAGGTCTCTGCATGTGGGAGTCTCAGAGGACGAGCACGAGTTTCCCAGGAGGGGCTGCATCAGGACGAATTCAAAACTCAGGAAAATTGTCCTGGAACACCTTCCCTAAGGATGCTAGAATGGAATTGAAGGGGCAGGCGAGCGGCCACCACGGTCCTCTCGCAGTCCTTAGGGTGCGCGCAGAAGCCCGGTGCTCTGCGGCTTCGTTCTTCGCCCTCCTACAAGCTACCGCTCTGTCCGGCTCCCGGAGCAGGAGAAGCGGCTGCTTCGCGCACACAACAGCCGTACGCTCCGAAGCGCTGCTTCAGCCGAAAGACGCCGGCGACCGGCGCTTGGCTTCGGACAGCTCCGGAGAGCCGTAGTGTGCGTCTGCACTAGACTGCATGATAACGAAAAGCTTTGGCAGTGTGTCTCAAAGGGAGATAGCTTAGGAGCGCAGCGCACTTATGCCTCCCTCGTCCAGAAACACGATTTTACTGCACACTCCAAAACCAGTGCTCTTTCCAGGGCAAGATGTCAGATGCTCTCTGATGCCCGTGCTCCCTTCCTCCTCTTGCCCACCTTGTTGTTTTAACGTGCACATGCCGTCCTGGCATTCAGTGCACAGTGAAAGCAATCGCAAAAGTCCAGCAGCTGCTGACTCCCAAACACAAGGCGCTGGCTATGTTCTTGCTTCTCGACAACTCAACGCAGCCCTTCATTTCTGCAGTTGCTATCGAGGTCTCTGCACTCGGAGCCTCAGAGGACGAGTAGGAGTTTCCCAGGAGGGGCTGCATCAGGACGAATTCAAAACTCAGGAAAATTGTCCTGGAACACCTTCCCTAAGGATGCTAGAATGGAATTGAAGAGGCAGGCGAGCGGCCACCACGGTCCTCTCGCAGTCCTTAGGGTGCGCGCAGAAGCCCGGTGCTCTGCGGCTTCGTTCTTCGCCCTCCTACAAGCTACCGCTCTGTCCGGCTCCCGGAGCAGGAGAAGCGGCTGCTTCGCGCACACAACAGCCGTACGCTCCGAAGCGCAGCTTCAGCCGAAAGACGCCGGCGACCGGCGCTTGGCTTCGGACAGCACCGGAGAGCCGGAGTGTGCGTCTGCACTAGACTGCATGATAACGAAAAGCTTTGGCAGTGTGTCTCAAAGGGAGATAGCTTAGGAGCGCAGCGCACGTATGCCTCCCTTGTCCAGAAACACGATTTTACTGCACACTCCAAAACCAGTGCTCTTTCCAGGGCAAGATGTCAGATGCTCTCTGATGGCCGTGCTCTCTTCCTCCTCTTGCCCACCTTGTTGTTTTAACGTGCACATGCCGTCCTGGCATTCAGTGCACAGTGAAAGCAATCGCAAAAGTCCAGCAGCTGCTGACTCCCAAACACAAGGCGCTGGCTATGTTCTTGCTTCTCGACAACTCAACGCAGCCCTTCATTTCTGCAGTTGCTATCGAGGTCTCTGCACTCGGAGCCTCAGAGGACGAGTAGGAGTTTCCCAGGAGGGGCTGCATCAGGACGAATTCAAAACTCAGGAAAATTGTCCTGGAACACCTTCCCTAAGGATGCTAGAATGGAATTGAAGAGGCAGGCGAGCGGCCACCACGGTCCTCTCGCAGTCCTTAGGGTGCGCGCAGAAGCCCGGTGCTCTGCGGCTTCGTTCTTCGCCCTCCTACAAGCTACCGCTCTGTCCGGCTCCCGGAGCAGGAGAAGCGGCTGCTTCGCGCACACAACAGCCGTACGCTCCGAAGCGCAGCTTCAGCCGAAAGACGCCGGCGACCGGCGCTTGGCTTCGGACAGCACCGGAGAGCCGTAGTGTGCGTCTGCACTTGACTGCATCATAGCAAAAAGCTTTGGCAGTGTGTCTCAAAGGGAGATAGCTTAGGAGCGCAGCGCACTTATGCCTCCCTTGTCCAGAAACACGATTTTACTGCACACTCCAAAAACACTGCTCTTTCCAGGGCAAGATGTCAGATGCTCTCTGATGCCCGTGCTCCCTTCCTGCTCTTGCCCAGCTCGTTGTTTTAACGTGCACATGCCGTCCTGGCATTCAGTGCACAGTGAAAGCAATCGCAAAAGTCCAGCAGCTGCTGACTCCCAAACACAAGGCGCTGGCTATGTTCTTGCTTCTCGACAACTCAACGCAGCCCTTCATTTCTGCAGTTGCTATCGAGGTCTCTCCACTCGGAGACTCAGACGACGAGCAGTTGTTTCCCAGGAGGGGCTGCATCAGGACGAATTCAAAACTCAGGAAAATTGTCCTGGAACACCTTCCATAAGGATGCTAGAATGGAATTGAAGGGGCAGGCGAGCGGCCACCACGGTCCTCTCGCAGTCCTTAGGGTGCGCGCAGAAGCCCGGTGCTCTGCGGCTTCGTTCTTCGCCCTCGTACAAGCTACCGCTCTGTCCGGCTCCCGGAGCAGGAGAAGCGGCTGCTTCGCGCACACAACAGCCGTACGCTCCGAAGCGCAGCTTCAGCCGAAAGACGCCGGCGACCGGCGCTTGGCTTCGGACAGCTCCGGAGAGCCGTAGTGTGCGTCTGCACTAGACTGCATGATAGCGAAAAGCTTTGGCAGTGTGTCTCGCAGGGAGATAGCTTAGGAGCGCAGCGCACGTATGCCTCCCTTGTCCAGAAACACGATTTTACTGCACACTCCAAAAACAGTGCTCTTTCCAGGGCAATATATAAGCTGCTTTCTGACGGCCGTGATCTTTCGATTACTCTTGCCCAGCTCGTTGTTTTAACGTGCACATGCCGTCCTGGCTTTCTGTGCACAGTGAAAGCAATCGCAAAAGTCCAACAGCTGCTGACTCCCAAACACAAGGCGCTGGCTATGTTCTTGCTTCTCGACAACTCAACGCAGCCCTTCATTTCTGCAGTTGCCATCGAGGTCTCTCCACTCGGAGACTCAGACGACGAGCAGTTGTTTCCCAGGAGGGGCTGCATCAGGACGAATTCAAAACTCCAGAAAATTGTCCTGGAACACCTTCCATAAGGATGCTAGAATGGAATTGAAGGGGCAGGCGAGCGGCCACCACGGTCCTCTCGCAGTCCTTAGGGTGCGCGCAGAAGCCCGGTGCTCTGCGGCTTCGTTCTTCGCCCTCCTACAAGCTACCGCTCTGTCCGGCTCCCGGAGCAGGAGAAGCGGCTGCTTCGCGCACACAACAGCCGTACGCTCCGAAGCGCTGCTTCAGCCGAAAGACGCCGGCGACCGGCGCTTGGCTTCGGACAGCTCCGGAGAGCCGTAGTGTGCGTCTGCACTAGACTGCATGATAACGAAAAGCTTTGGCAGTGTGTCTCAAAGGGAGATAGCTTAGGAGCGCAGCGCACTTATGCCTCCCTCGTCCAGAAACACGATTTTACTGCACACTCCAAAAACACTGCTCTTTCCAGGGCAAGATGTCAGATGCTCTCTGATGCCCGTGCTCCCTTCCTCCTCTTGCCCACCTTGTTGTTTTAACGTGCACATGCCGTCCTGGCTTTCTGTGCACAGTGAAAGCAATCGCAAAAGTCCAGCAGCTGCTGACTCCCAAACACAAGGCGCTGGCTATGTTCTTGCTTCTCGACAACTCAACGCAGCCCTTCATTTCTGCAGTTGCTATCGAGGTCTCTGCACTCGGAGCCTCAGAGGACGAGTAGGAGTTTCCCAGGAGGGGCTGCATCAGGACGAATTCAAAACTCAGGAAAATTGTCCTGGAACACCTTCCCTAAGGATGCTAGAATGGAATTGAAGAGGCAGGCGAGCGGCCACCACGGTCCTCTCGCAGTCCTTAGGGTGCGCGCAGAAGCCCGGTGCTCTGCGGCTTCGTTCTTCGCCCTCCTACAAGCTACCGCTCTGTCCGGCTCCCGGAGCAGGAGAAGCGGCTGCTTCGCGCACACAACAGCCGTACGCTCCGAAGCGCAGCTTCAGCCGAAAGACGCCGGCGACCGGCGCTTGGCTTCGGACAGCTCCGGAGAGCTGTAGTGTGCGTCTGCACTTGACTGCATCATAGCGAAAAGCTTTGGCAGTGTGTCTCGCAGGGAGATAGCTTAGGAGCGCAGCGCACGTATGCCTCCCTTGTCCAGAAACACGATTTTACTGCACACTCCAAAAACAGTGCTCTTTCCAGGGCAAGATGTCAGATGCTCTCTGATGGCCGTGCTCTCTTCCTCCTCTTGCCCACCTTGTTGTTTTAACGTGCACATGCCGTCCTGGCATTCAGTGCACAGTGAAAGCAATCGCAAAAGTCCAGCAGCTGCTGACTCCCAAACACAAGGCGCTGGCTATGTTCTTGCTTCTCGACAACTCAACGCAGCCCTTCATTTCTGCAGTTGCTATCGAGGTCTCTGCACTCGGAGCCTCAGAGGACGAGTAGGAGTTTCCCAGGAGGGGCTGCATCAGGACGAATTCAAAACTCAGGAAAATTGTCCTGGAACACCTTCCCTAAGGATGCTAGAATGGAATTGAAGAGGCAGGCGAGCGGCCACCACGGTCCTCTCGCAGTCCTTAGGGTGCGCGCAGAAGCCCGGTGCTCTGCGGCTTCGTTCTTCGCCCTCCTACAAGCTACCGCTCTGTCCGGCTCCCGGAGCAGGAGAAGCGGCTGCTTCGCGCACACAACAGCCGTACGCTCCGAAGCGCAGCTTCAGCCGAAAGACGCCGGCGACCGGCGCTTGGCTTCGGACAGCACCGGAGAGCCGTAGTGTGCGTCTGCACTTGACTGCATCATAGCAAAAAGCTTTGGCAGTGTGTCTCAAAGGGAGATAGCTTAGGAGCGCAGCGCACTTATGCCTCCCTTGTCCAGAAACACGATTTTACTGCACACTCCAAAAACACTGCTCTTTCCAGGGCAAGATGTCAGATGCTCTCTGATGCCCGTGCTCCCTTCCTGCTCTTGCCCAGCTCGTTGTTTTAACGTGCACATGCCGTCCTGGCATTCAGTGCACAGTGAAAGCAATCGCAAAAGTCCAGCAGCTGCTGACTCCCAAACACAAGGCGCTGGCTATGTTCTTGCTTCTCGACAACTCAACGCAGCCCTTCATTTCTGCAGTTGCCATCGAGGTCTCTGCATGTGGGAGTCTCAGAGGACGAGCACGAGTTTCCCAGGAGGGGCTGCATCAGGACGAATTCAAAACTCAGGAAAATTGTCCTGGAACACCTTCCCTAAGGATGCTAGAATGGAATTGAAGGGGCAGGCGAGCGGCCACCACGGTCCTCTCGCAGTCCTTAGGGTGCGCGCAGAAGCCCGGTGCTCTGCGGCTTCGTTCTTCGCCCTCGTACAAGCTACCGCTCTGTCCGGCTCCCGGAGCAGGAGAAGCGGCTGCTTCGCGCACACAACAGCCGTACGCTCCGAAGCGCAGCTTCAGCCGAAAGACGCCGGCGACCGGCGCTTGGCTTCGGACAGCTCCGGAGAGCCGTAGTGTGCGTCTGCACTAGACTGCATCATAGCGAAAAGCTTTGGCAGTGTGTCTCGCAGGGAGATAGCTTAGGAGCGCAGCGCACGTATGCCTCCCTTGTCCAGAAACACGATTTTACTGCACACTCCAAAAACAGTGCTCTTTCCAGGGCAATATATAAGCTGCTTTCTGACGGCCGTGATCTTTCGATTACTCTTGCCCAGCTCGTTGTTTTAACGTGCACATGCCGTCCTGGCTTTCTGTGCACAGTGAAAGCAATCGCAAAAGTCCAACAGCTGCTGACTCCCAAACACAAGGCGCTGGCTATGTTCTTGCTTCTCGACAACTCAACGCAGCCCTTCATTTCTGCAGTTGCCATCGAGGTCTCTCCACTCGGAGACTCAGACGACGAGCAGTTGTTTCCCAGGAGGGGCTGCATCAGGACGAATTCAAAACTCCAGAAAATTGTCCTGGAACACCTTCCATAAGGATGCTAGAATGGAATTGAAGGGGCAGGCGAGCGGCCACCACGGTCCTCTCGCAGTCCTTAGGGTGCGCGCAGAAGCCCGGTGCTCTGCGGCTTCGTTCTTCGCCCTCGTACAAGCTACCGCTCTGTCCGGCTCCCGGAGCAGGAGAAGCGGCTGCTTCGCGCACACAACAGCCGTACGCTCCGAAGCGCTGCTTCAGCCGAAAGACGCCGGCGACCGGCGCTTGGCTTCGGACAGCTCCGGAGAGCCGTAGTGTGCGTCTGCACTAGACTGCATGATAACGAAAAGCTTTGGCAGTGTGTCTCAAAGGGAGATAGCTTAGGAGCGCAGCGCACTTATGCCTCCCTCGTCCAGAAACACGATTTTACTGCACACTCCAAAACCAGTGCTCTTTCCAGGGCAAGATGTCAGATGCTCTCTGATGCCCGTGCTCCCTTCCTCCTCTTGCCCACCTTGTTGTTTTAACGTGCACATGCCGTCCTGGCATTCAGTGCACAGTGAAAGCAATCGCAAAAGTCCAGCAGCTGCTGACTCCCAAACACAAGGCGCTGGCTATGTTCTTGCTTCTCGACAACTCAACGCAGCCCTTCATTTCTGCAGTTGCTATCGAGGTCTCTGCACTCGGAGCCTCAGAGGACGAGTAGGAGTTTCCCAGGAGGGGCTGCATCAGGACGAATTCAAAACTCAGGAAAATTGTCCTGGAACACCTTCCCTAAGGATGCTAGAATGGAATTGAAGAGGCAGGCGAGCGGCCACCACGGTCCTCTCGCAGTCCTTAGGGTGCGCGCAGAAGCCCGGTGCTCTGCGGCTTCGTTCTTCGCCCTCGTACAAGCTACCGCTCTGTCCGGCTCCCGGAGCAGGAGAAGCGGCTGCTTCGCGCACACAACAGCCGTACGCTCCGAAGCGCAGCTTCAGCCGAAAGACGCCGGCGACCGGCGCTTGGCTTCGGACAGCACCGGAGAGCCGGAGTGTGCGTCTGCACTAGACTGCATGATAACGAAAAGCTTTGGCAGTGTGTCTCAAAGGGAGATAGCTTAGGAGCGCAGCGCACGTATGCCTCCCTTGTCCAGAAACACGATTTTACTGCACACTCCAAAACCAGTGCTCTTTCCAGGGCAAGATGTCAGATGCTCTCTGATGCCCGTGCTCTCTTCCTCCTCTTGCCCACCTTGTTGTTTTAACGTGCACATGCCGTCCTGGCATTCAGTGCACAGTGAAAGCAATCGCAAAAGTCCAGCAGCTGCTGACTCCCAAACACAAGGCGCTGGCTATGTTCTTGCTTCTCGACAACTCAACGCAGCCCTTCATTTCTGCAGTTGCTATCGAGGTCTCTGCACTCGGAGCCTCAGAGGACGAGTAGGAGTTTCCCAGGAGGGGCTGCATCAGGACGAATTCAAAACTCAGGAAAATTGTCCTGGAACACCTTCCCTAAGGATGCTAGAATGGAATTGAAGAGGCAGGCGAGCGGCCACCACGGTCCTCTCGCAGTCCTTAGGGTGCGCGCAGAAGCCCGGTGCTCTGCGGCTTCGTTCTTCGCCCTCCTACAAGCTACCGCTCTGTCCGGCTCCCGGAGCAGGAGAAGCGGCTGCTTCGCGCACACAACAGCCGTACGCTCCGAAGCGCAGCTTCAGCCGAAAGACGCCGGCGACCGGCGCTTGGCTTCGGACAGCACCGGAGAGCCGTAGTGTGCGTCTGCACTTGACTGCATCATAGCAAAAAGCTTTGGCAGTGTGTCTCAAAGGGAGATAGCTTAGGAGCGCAGCGCACTTATGCCTCCCTTGTCCAGAAACACGATTTTACTGCACACTCCAAAAACACTGCTCTTTCCAGGGCAAGATGTCAGATGCTCTCTGATGCCCGTGCTCCCTTCCTGCTCTTGCCCAGCTCGTTGTTTTAACGTGCACATGCCGTCCTGGCATTCAGTGCACAGTGAAAGCAATCGCAAAAGTCCAGCAGCTGCTGACTCCCAAACACAAGGCGCTGGCTATGTTCTTGCTTCTCGACAACTCAACGCAGCCCTTCATTTCTGCAGTTGCCATCGAGGTCTCTGCATGTGGGAGTCTCAGAGGACGAGCACGAGTTTCCCAGGAGGGGCTGCATCAGGACGAATTCAAAACTCAGGAAAATTGTCCTGGAACACCTTCCCTAAGGATGCTAGAATGGAATTGAAGGGGCAGGCGAGCGGCCACCACGGTCCTCTCGCAGTCCTTAGGGTGCGCGCAGAAGCCCGGTGCTCTGCGGCTTCGTTCTTCGCCCTCGTACAAGCTACCGCTCTGTCCGGCTCCCGGAGCAGGAGAAGCGGCTGCTTCGCGCACACAACAGCCGTACGCTCCGAAGCGCAGCTTCAGCCGAAAGACGCCGGCGACCGGCGCTTGGCTTCGGACAGCTCCGGAGAGCCGTAGTGTGCGTCTGCACTAGACTGCATCATAGCGAAAAGCTTTGGCAGTGTGTCTCGCAGGGAGATAGCTTAGGAGCGCAGCGCACGTATGCCTCCCTTGTCCAGAAACACGATTTTACTGCACACTCCAAAAACAGTGCTCTTTCCAGGGCAATATATAAGCTGCTTTCTGACGGCCGTGATCTTTCGATTACTCTTGCCCAGCTCGTTGTTTTAACGTGCACATGCCGTCCTGGCTTTCTGTGCACAGTGAAAGCAATCGCAAAAGTCCAACAGCTGCTGACTCCCAAACACAAGGCGCTGGCTATGTTCTTGCTTCTCGACAACTCAACGCAGCCCTTCATTTCTGCAGTTGCCATCGAGGTCTCTCCACTCGGAGACTCAGACGACGAGCAGTTGTTTCCCAGGAGGGGCTGCATCAGGACGAATTCAAAACTCCAGAAAATTGTCCTGGAACACCTTCCATAAGGATGCTAGAATGGAATTGAAGGGGCAGGCGAGCGGCCACCACGGTCCTCTCGCAGTCCTTAGGGTGCGCGCAGAAGCCCGGTGCTCTGCGGCTTCGTTCTTCGCCCTCGTACAAGCTACCGCTCTGTCCGGCTCCCGGAGCAGGAGAAGCGGCTGCTTCGCGCACACAACAGCCGTACGCTCCGAAGCGCTGCTTCAGCCGAAAGACGCCGGCGACCGGCGCTTGGCTTCGGACAGCTCCGGAGAGCCGTAGTGTGCGTCTGCACTAGACTGCATGATAACGAAAAGCTTTGGCAGTGTGTCTCAAAGGGAGATAGCTTAGGAGCGCAGCGCACTTATGCCTCCCTCGTCCAGAAACACGATTTTACTGCACACTCCAAAACCAGTGCTCTTTCCAGGGCAAGATGTCAGATGCTCTCTGATGCCCGTGCTCCCTTCCTCCTCTTGCCCACCTTGTTGTTTTAACGTGCACATGCCGTCCTGGCATTCAGTGCACAGTGAAAGCAATCGCAAAAGTCCAGCAGCTGCTGACTCCCAAACACAAGGCGCTGGCTATGTTCTTGCTTCTCGACAACTCAACGCAGCCCTTCATTTCTGCAGTTGCTATCGAGGTCTCTGCACTCGGAGCCTCAGAGGACGAGTAGGAGTTTCCCAGGAGGGGCTGCATCAGGACGAATTCAAAACTCAGGAAAATTGTCCTGGAACACCTTCCCTAAGGATGCTAGAATGGAATTGAAGAGGCAGGCGAGCGGCCACCACGGTCCTCTCGCAGTCCTTAGGGTGCGCGCAGAAGCCCGGTGCTCTGCGGCTTCGTTCTTCGCCCTCGTACAAGCTACCGCTCTGTCCGGCTCCCGGAGCAGGAGAAGCGGCTGCTTCGCGCACACAACAGCCGTACGCTCCGAAGCGCAGCTTCAGCCGAAAGACGCCGGCGACCGGCGCTTGGCTTCGGACAGCACCGGAGAGCCGGAGTGTGCGTCTGCACTAGACTGCATGATAACGAAAAGCTTTGGCAGTGTGTCTCAAAGGGAGATAGCTTAGGAGCGCAGCGCACGTATGCCTCCCTTGTCCAGAAACACGATTTTACTGCACACTCCAAAACCAGTGCTCTTTCCAGGGCAAGATGTCAGATGCTCTCTGATGCCCGTGCTCTCTTCCTCCTCTTGCCCACCTTGTTGTTTTAACGTGCACATGCCGTCCTGGCATTCAGTGCACAGTGAAAGCAATCGCAAAAGTCCAGCAGCTGCTGACTCCCAAACACAAGGCGCTGGCTATGTTCTTGCTTCTCGACAACTCAACGCAGCCCTTCATTTCTGCAGTTGCTATCGAGGTCTCTGCACTCGGAGCCTCAGAGGACGAGTAGGAGTTTCCCAGGAGGGGCTGCATCAGGACGAATTCAAAACTCAGGAAAATTGTCCTGGAACACCTTCCCTAAGGATGCTAGAATGGAATTGAAGAGGCAGGCGAGCGGCCACCACGGTCCTCTCGCAGTCCTTAGGGTGCGCGCAGAAGCCCGGTGCTCTGCGGCTTCGTTCTTCGCCCTCCTACAAGCTACCGCTCTGTCCGGCTCCCGGAGCAGGAGAAGCGGCTGCTTCGCGCACACAACAGCCGTACGCTCCGAAGCGCAGCTTCAGCCGAAAGACGCCGGCGACCGGCGCTTGGCTTCGGACAGCACCGGAGAGCCGTAGTGTGCGTCTGCACTTGACTGCATCATAGCAAAAAGCTTTGGCAGTGTGTCTCAAAGGGAGATAGCTTAGGAGCGCAGCGCACTTATGCCTCCCTTGTCCAGAAACACGATTTTACTGCACACTCCAAAAACAGTGCTCTTTCCAGGGCAAGATGTCAGATGCTCTCTGATGCCCGTGCTCCCTTCCTGCTCTTGCCCAGCTCGTTGTTTTAACGTGCACATGCCGTCCTGGCATTCAGTGCACAGTGAAAGCAATCGCAAAAGTCCAACAGCTGCTGACTCCCAAACACAAGGCGCTGGCTATGTTCTTGCTTCTCGACAACTCAACGCAGCCCTTCATTTCTGCAGTTGCCATCGAGGTCTCTCCACTCGGAGACTCAGACGACGAGCAGTTGTTTCCCAGGAGGGGCTGCATCAGGACGAATTCAAAACTCAGGAAAATTGTCCTGGAACACCTTCCATAAGGATGCTAGAATGGAATTGAAGGGGCAGGCGAGCGGCCACCACGGTCCTCTCGCAGTCCTTAGGGTGCGCGCAGAAGCCCGGTGCTCTGCGGCTTCGTTCTTCGCCCTCGTACAAGCTACCGCTCTGTCCGGCTCCCGGAGCAGGAGAAGCGGCTGCTTCGCGCACACAACAGCCGTACGCTCCGAAGCGCAGCTTCAGCCGAAAGACGCCGGCGACCGGCGCTTGGCTTCGGACAGCTCCGGAGAGCTGTAGTGTGCGTCTGCACTAGACTGCATGATAGCGAAAAGCTTTGGCAGTGTGTCTCGCAGGGAGATAGCTTAGGAGCGCAGCGCACGTATGCCTCCCTTGTCCAGAAACACGATTTTACTGCACACTCCAAAAACAGTGCTCTTTCCAGGGCAATATATAAGCTGCTTTCTGACGGCCGTGATCTTTCGATTACTCTTGCCCAGCTCGTTGTTTTAACGTGCACATGCCGTCCTGGCTTTCTGTGCACAGTGAAAGCAATCGCAAAAGTCCAACAGCTGCTGACTCCCAAACACAAGGCGCTGGCTATGTTCTTGCTTCTCGACAACTCAACGCAGCCCTTCATTTCTGCAGTTGCCATCGAGGTCTCTCCACTCGGAGACTCAGACGACGAGCAGTTGTTTCCCAGGAGGGGCTGCATCAGGACGAATTCAAAACTCCAGAAAATTGTCCTGGAACACCTTCCATAAGGATGCTAGAATGGAATTGAAGGGGCAGGCGAGCGGCCACCACGGTCCTCTCGCAGTCCTTAGGGTGCGCGCAGAAGCCCGGTGCTCTGCGGCTTCGTTCTTCGCCCTCGTACAAGCTACCGCTCTGTCCGGCTCCCGGAGCAGGAGAAGCGGCTGCTTCGCGCACACAACAGCCGTACGCTCCGAAGCGCTGCTTCAGCCGAAAGACGCCGGCGACCGGCGCTTGGCTTCGGACAGCTCCGGAGAGCCGTAGTGTGCGTCTGCACTAGACTGCATGATAACGAAAAGCTTTGGCAGTGTGTCTCAAAGGGAGATAGCTTAGGAGCGCAGCGCACTTATGCCTCCCTCGTCCAGAAACACGATTTTACTGCACACTCCAAAACCAGTGCTCTTTCCAGGGCAAGATGTCAGATGCTCTCTGATGCCCGTGCTCCCTTCCTCCTCTTGCCCACCTTGTTGTTTTAACGTGCACATGCCGTCCTGGCATTCAGTGCACAGTGAAAGCAATCGCAAAAGTCCAGCAGCTGCTGACTCCCAAACACAAGGCGCTGGCTATGTTCTTGCTTCTCGACAACTCAACGCAGCCCTTCATTTCTGCAGTTGCTATCGAGGTCTCTGCACTCGGAGCCTCAGAGGACGAGTAGGAGTTTCCCAGGAGGGGCTGCATCAGGACGAATTCAAAACTCAGGAAAATTGTCCTGGAACACCTTCCCTAAGGATGCTAGAATGGAATTGAAGAGGCAGGCGAGCGGCCACCACGGTCCTCTCGCAGTCCTTAGGGTGCGCGCAGAAGCCCGGTGCTCTGCGGCTTCGTTCTTCGCCCTCCTACAAGCTACCGCTCTGTCCGGCTCCCGGAGCAGGAGAAGCGGCTGCTTCGCGCACACAACAGCCGTACGCTCCGAAGCGCAGCTTCAGCCGAAAGACGCCGGCGACCGGCGCTTGGCTTCGGACAGCACCGGAGAGCCGGAGTGTGCGTCTGCACTTGACTGCATCATAGCAAAAAGCTTTGGCAGTGTGTCTCAAAGGGAGATAGCTTAGGAGCGCAGCGCACTTATGCCTCCCTTGTCCAGAAACACGATTTTACTGCACACTCCAAAAACACTGCTCTTTCCAGGGCAAGATGTCAGATGCTCTCTGATGCCCGTGCTCCCTTCCTGCTCTTGCCCAGCTCGTTGTTTTAACGTGCACATGCCGTCCTGGCATTCAGTGCACAGTGAAAGCAATCGCAAAAGTCCAGCAGCTGCTGACTCCCAAACACAAGGCGCTGGCTATGTTCTTGCTTCTCGACAACTCAACGCAGCCCTTCATTTCTGCAGTTGCCATCGAGGTCTCTCCACTCGGAGACTCAGACGACGAGCAGTTGTTTCCCAGGAGGGGCTGCATCAGGACGAATTCAAAACTCAGGAAAATTGTCCTGGAACACCTTCCATAAGGATGCTAGAATGGAATTGAAGGGGCAGGCGAGCGGCCACCACGGTCCTCTCGCAGTCCTTAGGGTGCGCGCAGAAGCCCGGTGCTCTGCGGCTTCGTTCTTCGCCCTCCTACAAGCTACCGCTCTGTCCGGCTCCCGGAGCAGGAGAAGCGGCTGCTTCGCGCACACAACAGCCGTACGCTCCGAAGCGCAGCTTCAGCCGAAAGACGCCGGCGACCGGCGCTTGGCTTCGGACAGCTCCGGAGAGCCGTAGTGTGCGTCTGCACTAGACTGCATGATAACGAAAAGCTTTGGCAGTGTGTCTCAAAGGGAGATAGCTTAGGAGCGCAGCGCACTTATGCCTCCCTTGTCCAGAAACACGATTTTACTGCACACTCCAAAACCAGTGCTCTTTCCAGGGCAAGATGTCAGATGCTCTCTGATGCCCGTGCTCCCTTCCTCCTCTTGCCCAGCTCGTTGTTTTAACGTGCACATGCCGTCCTGGCATTCAGTGCACAGTGAAAGCAATCGCAAAAGTCCAGCAGCTGCTGACTCCCAAACACAAGGCGCTGGCTATGTTCTTGCTTCTCGACAACTCAACGCAGCCCTTCATTTCTGCAGTTGCTATCGAGGTCTCTGCACTCGGAGCCTCAGAGGACGAGTAGGAGTTTCCCAGGAGGGGCTGCATCAGGACGAATTCAAAACTCAGGAAAATTGTCCTGGAACACCTTCCCTAAGGATGCTAGAATGGAATTGAAGAGGCAGGCGAGCGGCCACCAGGGTCCTCTAGCAGTCCTTAGGGTGCGCGCAGAAGCCCGGTGCTCTGCGGCTTCGTTCTTCGCCCTCCTACAAGCTACCGCTCTGTCCGGCTCCCGGAGCAGGAGAAGCGGCTGCTTCGCGCACACAACAGCCGTACGCTCCGAAGCGCAGCTTCAGCCGAAAGACGCCGGCGACCGGCGCTTGGCTTCGGACAGCACCGGAGAGCCGGAGTGTGCGTCTGCACTTGACTGCATCATAGCAAAAAGCTTTGGCAGTGTGTCTCAAAGGGAGATAGCTTAGGAGCGCAGCGCACTTATGCCTCCCTTGTCCAGAAACACGATTTTACTGCACACTCCAAAAACACTGCTCTTTCCAGGGCAAGATGTCAGATGCTCTCTGATGCCCGTGCTCCCTTCCTGCTCTTGCCCAGCTCGTTGTTTTAACGTGCACATGCCGTCCTGGCATTCAGTGCACAGTGAAAGCAATCGCAAAAGTCCAGCAGCTGCTGACTCCCAAACACAAGGCGCTGGCTATGTTCTTCCTTCTCGACAACTCAACGCAGCCCTTCATTTCTGCAGTTGCCATCGAGGTCTCTGCATGTGGGAGTCTCAGAGGACGAGCACGAGTTTCCCAGGAGGGGCTGCATCAGGACGAATTCAAAACTCAGGAAAATTGTCCTGGAACACCTTCCCTAAGGATGCTAGAATGGAATTGAAGGGGCAGGCGAGCGGCCACCACGGTCCTCTCGCAGTCCTTAGGGTGCGCGCAGAAGCCCGGTGCTCTGCGGCTTCGTTCTTCGCCCTCGTACAAGCTACCGCTCTGTCCGGCTCCCGGAGCAGGAGAAGCGGCTGCTTCGCGCACACAACAGCCGTACGCTCCGAAGCGCAGCTTCAGCCGAAAGACGCCGGCGACCGGCGCTTGGCTTCGTACAGCACCGGAGAGGTGTAGTGTGCGTCTGCACTAGACTGCATCATAGCGAAAAGCTTTGGCAGTGTGTCTCGCAGGGAGATAGCTTAGGAGCGCAGCGCACGTATGCCTCCCTTGTCCAGAAACACGATTTTACTGCACACTCCAAAAACAGTGCTCTTTCCAGGGCAATATATAAGCTGCTTTCTGACGGCCGTGATCTTTCGATTACTCTTGCCCAGCTCGTTGTTTTAACGTGCACATGCCGTCCTGGCTTTCTGTGCACAGTGAAAGCAATCGCAAAAGTCCAACAGCTGCTGACTCCCAAACACAAGGCGCTGGCTATGTTCTTGCTTCTCGACAACTCAACGCAGCCCTTCATTTCTGCAGTTGCCATCGAGGTCTCTCCACTCGGAGACTCAGACGACGAGCAGTTGTTTCCCAGGAGGGGCTGCATCAGGACGAATTCAAAACTCCAGAAAATTGTCCTGGAACACCTTCCATAAGGATGCTAGAATGGAATTGAAGGGGCAGGCGAGCGGCCACCACGGTCCTCTAGCAGTCCTTAGGGTGCGCGCAGAAGCCCGGTGCTCTGCGGCTTCGTTCTTCGCCCTCGTACAAGCTACCGCTCTGTCCGGCTCCCGGAGCAGGAGAAGCGGCTGCTTCGCGCACACAACAGCCGTACGCTCCGAAGCGCAGCTTCAGCCGAAAGACGCCGGCGACCGGCGCTTGGCTTCGGACAGCTCCGGAGAGCCGGAGTGTGCGTCTGCACTAGACTGCATGATAACGAAAAGCTTTGGCAGTGTGTCTCAAAGGGAGATAGCTTAGGAGCGCAGCGCACGTATGCCTCCCTTGTCCAGAAACACGATTTTACTGCACACTCCAAAACCAGTGCTCTTTCCAGGGCAAGATGTCAGATGCTCTCTGATGCCCGTGCTCTCTTCCTCCTCTTGCCCACCTTGTTGTTTTAACGTGCACATGCCGTCCTGGCATTCAGTGCACAGTGAAAGCAATCGCAAAAGTCCAGCAGCTGCTGACTCCCAAACACAAGGCGCTGGCTATGTTCTTGCTTCTCGACAACTCAACGCAGCCCTTCATTTCTGCAGTTGCTATCGAGGTCTCTGCACTCGGAGCCTCAGAGGACGAGTAGGAGTTTCCCAGGAGGGGCTGCATCAGGACGAATTCAAAACTCAGGAAAATTGTCCTGGAACACCTTCCCTAAGGATGCTAGAATGGAATTGAAGAGGCAGGCGAGCGGCCACCACGGTCCTCTCGCAGTCCTTAGGGTGCGCGCAGAAGCCCGGTGCTCTGCGGCTTCGTTCTTCGCCCTCGTACAAGCTACCGCTCTGTCCGGCTCCCGGAGCAGGAGAAGCGGCTGCTTCGCGCACACAACAGCCGTACGCTCCGAAGCGCAGCTTCAGCCGAAAGACGCCGGCGACCGGCGCTTGGCTTCGGACAGCTCCGGAGAGCCGTAGTGTGCGTCTGCACTAGACTGCATGATAACGAAAAGCTTTGGCAGTGTGTCTCAAAGGGAGATAGCTTAGGAGCGCAGCGCACTTATGCCTCCCTTGTCCAGAAACACGATTTTACTGCACACTCCAAAACCAGTGCTCTTTCCAGGGCAAGATGTCAGATGCTCTCTGATGCCCGTGCTCCCTTCCTCCTCTTGCCCAGCTCGTTGTTTTAACGTGCACATGCCGTCCTGGCATTCAGTGCACAGTGAAAGCAATCGCAAAAGTCCAGCAGCTGCTGACTCCCAAACACAAGGCGCTGGCTATGTTCTTGCTTCTCGACAACTCAACGCAGCCCTTCATTTCTGCAGTTGCTATCGAGGTCTCTGCACTCGGAGCCTCAGAGGACGAGTAGGAGTTTCCCAGGAGGGGCTGCATCAGGACGAATTCAAAACTCAGGAAAATTGTCCTGGAACACCTTCCCTAAGGATGCTAGAATGGAATTGAAGAGGCAGGCGAGCGGCCACCAGGGTCCTCTAGCAGTCCTTAGGGTGCGCGCAGAAGCCCGGTGCTCTGCGGCTTCGTTCTTCGCCCTCCTACAAGCTACCGCTCTGTCCGGCTCCCGGAGCAGGAGAAGCGGCTGCTTCGCGCACACAACAGCCGTACGCTCCGAAGCGCAGCTTCAGCCGAAAGACGCCGGCGACCGGCGCTTGGCTTCGGACAGCACCGGAGAGCCGGAGTGTGCGTCTGCACTTGACTGCATCATAGCAAAAAGCTTTGGCAGTGTGTCTCAAAGGGAGATAGCTTAGGAGCGCAGCGCACTTATGCCTCCCTTGTCCAGAAACACGATTTTACTGCACACTCCAAAAACACTGCTCTTTCCAGGGCAAGATGTCAGATGCTCTCTGATGCCCGTGCTCCCTTCCTGCTCTTGCCCAGCTCGTTGTTTTAACGTGCACATGCCGTCCTGGCATTCAGTGCACAGTGAAAGCAATCGCAAAAGTCCAGCAGCTGCTGACTCCCAAACACAAGGCGCTGGCTATGTTCTTCCTTCTCGACAACTCAACGCAGCCCTTCATTTCTGCAGTTGCCATCGAGGTCTCTGCATGTGGGAGTCTCAGAGGACGAGCACGAGTTTCCCAGGAGGGGCTGCATCAGGACGAATTCAAAACTCAGGAAAATTGTCCTGGAACACCTTCCCTAAGGATGCTAGAATGGAATTGAAGGGGCAGGCGAGCGGCCACCACGGTCCTCTCGCAGTCCTTAGGGTGCGCGCAGAAGCCCGGTGCTCTGCGGCTTCGTTCTTCGCCCTCGTACAAGCTACCGCTCTGTCCGGCTCCCGGAGCAGGAGAAGCGGCTGCTTCGCGCACACAACAGCCGTACGCTCCGAAGCGCAGCTTCAGCCGAAAGACGCCGGCGACCGGCGCTTGGCTTCGTACAGCACCGGAGAGGTGTAGTGTGCGTCTGCACTAGACTGCATCATAGCGAAAAGCTTTGGCAGTGTGTCTCGCAGGGAGATAGCTTAGGAGCGCAGCGCACGTATGCCTCCCTTGTCCAGAAACACGATTTTACTGCACACTCCAAAAACAGTGCTCTTTCCAGGGCAATATATAAGCTGCTTTCTGACGGCCGTGATCTTTCGATTACTCTTGCCCAGCTCGTTGTTTTAACGTGCACATGCCGTCCTGGCTTTCTGTGCACAGTGAAAGCAATCGCAAAAGTCCAACAGCTGCTGACTCCCAAACACAAGGCGCTGGCTATGTTCTTGCTTCTCGACAACTCAACGCAGCCCTTCATTTCTGCAGTTGCCATCGAGGTCTCTCCACTCGGAGACTCAGACGACGAGCAGTTGTTTCCCAGGAGGGGCTGCATCAGGACGAATTCAAAACTCCAGAAAATTGTCCTGGAACACCTTCCATAAGGATGCTAGAATGGAATTGAAGGGGCAGGCGAGCGGCCACCACGGTCCTCTAGCAGTCCTTAGGGTGCGCGCAGAAGCCCGGTGCTCTGCGGCTTCGTTCTTCGCCCTCGTACAAGCTACCGCTCTGTCCGGCTCCCGGAGCAGGAGAAGCGGCTGCTTCGCGCACACAACAGCCGTACGCTCCGAAGCGCAGCTTCAGCCGAAAGACGCCGGCGACCGGCGCTTGGCTTCGGACAGCTCCGGAGAGCCGGAGTGTGCGTCTGCACTAGACTGCATGATAACGAAAAGCTTTGGCAGTGTGTCTCAAAGGGAGATAGCTTAGGAGCGCAGCGCACGTATGCCTCCCTTGTCCAGAAACACGATTTTACTGCACACTCCAAAACCAGTGCTCTTTCCAGGGCAAGATGTCAGATGCTCTCTGATGCCCGTGCTCTCTTCCTCCTCTTGCCCACCTTGTTGTTTTAACGTGCACATGCCGTCCTGGCATTCAGTGCACAGTGAAAGCAATCGCAAAAGTCCAGCAGCTGCTGACTCCCAAACACAAGGCGCTGGCTATGTTCTTGCTTCTCGACAACTCAACGCAGCCCTTCATTTCTGCAGTTGCTATCGAGGTCTCTGCACTCGGAGCCTCAGAGGACGAGTAGGAGTTTCCCAGGAGGGGCTGCATCAGGACGAATTCAAAACTCAGGAAAATTGTCCTGGAACACCTTCCCTAAGGATGCTAGAATGGAATTGAAGAGGCAGGCGAGCGGCCACCACGGTCCTCTCGCAGTCCTTAGGGTGCGCGCAGAAGCCCGGTGCTCTGCGGCTTCGTTCTTCGCCCTCGTACAAGCTACCGCTCTGTCCGGCTCCCGGAGCAGGAGAAGCGGCTGCTTCGCGCACACAACAGCCGTACGCTCCGAAGCGCAGCTTCAGCCGAAAGACGCCGGCGACCGGCGCTTGGCTTCGGACAGCACCGGAGAGCCGGAGTGTGCGTCTGCACTTGACTGCATCATAGCAAAAAGCTTTGGCAGTGTGTCTCAAAGGGAGATAGCTTAGGAGCGCAGCGCACTTACGCCTCCCTTGTCCAGAAACACGATTTTACTGCACACTCCAAAACCAGTGCTCTTTCCAGGGCAAGATGTCAGATGCTCTCTGATGCCCGTGCTCCCTTCCTGCTCTTGCCCAGCTCGTTGTTTTAACGTGCACATGCCGTCCTGGCATTCAGTGCACAGTGAAAGCAATCGCAAAAGTCCAGCAGCTGCTGACTCCCAAACACAAGGCGCTGGCTATGTTCTTGCTTCTCGACAACTCAACGCAGCCCTTCATTTCTGCAGTTGCCATCGAGGTCTCTGCATGTGGGAGTCTCAGAGGACGAGCACGAGTTTCCCAGGAGGGGCTGCATCAGGACGAATTCAAAACTCAGGAAAATTGTCCTGGAACACCTTCCCTAAGGATGCTAGAATGGAATTGAAGGGGCAGGCGAGCGGCCACCACGGTCCTCTCGCAGTCCTTAGGGTGCGCGCAGAAGCCCGGTGCTCTGCGGCTTCGTTCTTCGCCCTCGTACAAGCTACCGCTCTGTCCGGCTCCCGGAGCAGGAGAAGCGGCTGCTTCGCGCACACAACAGCCGTACGCTCCGAAGCGCAGCTTCAGCCGAAAGACGCCGGCGACCGGCGCTTGGCTTCGGACAGCTCCGGAGAGCTGTAGTGTGCGTCTGCACTAGACTGCATCATAGCGAAAAGCTTTGGCAGTGTGTCTCGCAGGCAGATAGCTTAGGAGCGCAGCGCACGTATGCCTCCCTTGTCCAGAAACACGATTTTACTGCACACTCCAAAAACAGTGCTCTTTCCAGGGCAATATATAAGCTGCTTTCTGACGGCCGTGATCTTTCGATTACTCTTGCCCAGCTCGTTGTTTTAACGTGCACATGCCGTCCTGGCTTTCTGTGCACAGTGAAAGCAATCGCAAAAGTCCAACAGCTGCTGACTCCCAAACACAAGGCGCTGGCTATGTTCTTGCTTCTCGACAACTCAACGCAGCCCTTCATTTCTGCAGTTGCCATCGAGGTCTCTCCACTCGGAGACTCAGACGACGAGCAGTTGTTTCCCAGGAGGGGCTGCATCAGGACGAATTCAAAACTCAGGAAAATTGTCCTGGAACACCTTCCATAAGGATGCTAGAATGGAATTGAAGGGGCAGGCGAGCGGCCACCACGGTCCTCTCGCAGTCCTTAGGGTGCGCGCAGAAGCCCGGTGCTCTGCGGCTTCGTTCTTCGCCCTCGTACAAGCTACCGCTCTGTCCGGCTCCCGGAGCAGGAGAAGCGGCTGCTTCGCGCACACAACAGCCGTACGCTCCGAAGCGCAGCTTCAGCCGAAAGACGCCGGCGACCGGCGCTTGGCTTCGGACAGCTCCGGAGAGCCGTAGTGTGCGTCTGCACTAGACTGCATGATAACGAAAAGCTTTGGCAGTGTGTCTCAAAGGGAGATAGCTTAGGAGCGCAGCGCACGTATGCCTTCCTTGTCCAGAAACACGATTTTACTGCACACTCCAAAAACACTGCCCTTTCCAGGGCAAGATGCCAGATGCTCTCTGATGCCCGTGCTCCCTTCCTGCTCTTGCCCAGCTCGTTGTTTTAACGTGCACATGCCGTCCTGGCATTCAGTGCACAGTGAAAGCAATCGCAAAAGTCAAGCAGCTGCTGACTCCCAAACACAAGGCGCTGGCTATGTTCTTGCTTCTCGACAACTCAACGCAGCCCTTCATTTCTGCAGTTGCCATCGAGGTCTCTGCATGTCGGAGAGTCAGAGGACGAGCAGGAGTTTCCCAGGAGGGGCTGCATCAGGAGGAATTCAAAACTCAGGAAAATTGTCCTGGAACACCTTCCATAATGATGCTAGAATGGAATTGAAGAGGCAGGCGAGCGGCCACCACGGTCCTCTAGCAGTCCTCTAGTGTGCGCGCAGAAGCCCGGTGCTCTGCGGCTTCGTTCTTCGCCCTCGTACAAGCTACCGCTCTGTCCGGCTCCCGGAGCAGGAGGAGCGGCTGCTTCGCGCACACAACAGCGGAGCGGCAGCCGTACGCTCCGAAGGGCAGCTTCAGCCGAAAGACGCCGGCGACCGGCGCTTGGCTTCGTACAGCACCGGAGAGCCGTAGTGTGCGTCTGCACTAGACTGCATGATAACGAAAAGCTTCGGCAGTGTGTCTCGCAGGGAGAAAGCTTAGGAGCGCAGCGCACGTATGCCTTCCTTGTCCAGAAACACGATTTTACTGCACACTCCAAAACCAGTGCTCTTTCCAGGGCAAGATGTCAGATGCTCTCTGATGCCCGTGCTCCCTTCCTGCTCTTGCCCAGCTCGTTGTTTTAACGTGCACATGCCGTCCTGGCATTCAGTGCACAGTGAAAGCAATCGCAAAAGTCCAGCAGCTGCTGACTCCCAAACACAAGGCGCTGGCTATGTTCTTGCTTCTCGACAACTCAACGCAGCCCTTCATTTCTGCAGTTGCTATCGAGGTCTCTGCACTCGGAGCCTCAGAGGACGAGTAGGAGTTTCCCAGGAGGGGCTGCATCAGGACGAATTCAAAACTCAGGAAAATTGTCCTGGAACACCTTCCCTAAGGATGCTAGAATGGAATTGAAGAGGCAGGCGAGCGGCCACCACGGTCCTCTAGCAGTCCTTAGGGTGCGCGCAGAAGCCCGGTGCTCTGCGGCTTCGTTCTTCGCCCTCCTACAAGCTACCGCTCTGTCCGGCTCCCGGAGCAGGAGAAGCGGCTGCTTCGCGCACACAACAGCCGTACGCTCCGAAGCGCAGCTTCAGCCGAAAGACGCCGGCGACCGGCGCTTGGCTTCGGACAGCACCGGAGAGCCGGAGTGTGCGTCTGCACTTGACTGCATCATAGCAAAAAGCTTTGGCAGTGTGTCTCAAAGGGAGATAGCTTAGGAGCGCAGCGCACTTATGCCTCCCTTGTCCAGAAACACGATTTTACTGCACACTCCAAAAACACTGCTCTTTCCAGGGCAAGATGTCAGATGCTCTCTGATGCCCGTGCTCCCTTCCTGCTCTTGCCCAGCTCGTTGTTTTAACGTGCACATGCCGTCCTGGCATTCAGTGCACAGTGAAAGCAATCGCAAAAGTCCAGCAGCTGCTGACTCCCAAACACAAGGCGCTGGCTATGTTCTTCCTTCTCGACAACTCAACGCAGCCCTTCATTTCTGCAGTTGCCATCGAGGTCTCTGCATGTGGGAGTCTCAGAGGACGAGCACGAGTTTCCCAGGAGGGGCTGCATCAGGACGAATTCAAAACTCAGGAAAATTGTCCTGGAACACCTTCCCTAAGGATGCTAGAATGGAATTGAAGGGGCAGGCGAGCGGCCACCACGGTCCTCTCGCAGTCCTTAGGGTGCGCGCAGAAGCCCGGTGCTCTGCGGCTTCGTTCTTCGCCCTCGTACAAGCTACCGCTCTGTCCGGCTCCCGGAGCAGGAGAAGCGGCTGCTTCGCGCACACAACAGCCGTACGCTCCGAAGCGCAGCTTCAGCCGAAAGACGCCGGCGACCGGCGCTTGGCTTCGTACAGCACCGGAGAGGTGTAGTGTGCGTCTGCACTAGACTGCATCATAGCGAAAAGCTTTGGCAGTGTGTCTCGCAGGGAGATAGCTTAGGAGCGCAGCGCACGTATGCCTCCCTTGTCCAGAAACACGATTTTACTGCACACTCCAAAAACAGTGCTCTTTCCAGGGCAATATATAAGCTGCTTTCTGACGGCCGTGATCTTTCGATTACTCTTGCCCAGCTCGTTGTTTTAACGTGCACATGCCGTCCTGGCTTTCTGTGCACAGTGAAAGCAATCGCAAAAGTCCAACAGCTGCTGACTCCCAAACACAAGGCGCTGGCTATGTTCTTGCTTCTCGACAACTCAACGCAGCCCTTCATTTCTGCAGTTGCCATCGAGGTCTCTCCACTCGGAGACTCAGACGACGAGCAGTTGTTTCCCAGGAGGGGCTGCATCAGGACGAATTCAAAACTCCAGAAAATTGTCCTGGAACACCTTCCATAAGGATGCTAGAATGGAATTGAAGGGGCAGGCGAGCGGCCACCACGGTCCTCTAGCAGTCCTTAGGGTGCGCGCAGAAGCCCGGTGCTCTGCGGCTTCGTTCTTCGCCCTCGTACAAGCTACCGCTCTGTCCGGCTCCCGGAGCAGGAGAAGCGGCTGCTTCGCGCACACAACAGCCGTACGCTCCGAAGCGCAGCTTCAGCCGAAAGACGCCGGCGACCGGCGCTTGGCTTCGGACAGCTCCGGAGAGCCGGAGTGTGCGTCTGCACTAGACTGCATGATAACGAAAAGCTTTGGCAGTGTGTCTCAAAGGGAGATAGCTTAGGAGCGCAGCGCACTTATGCCTCCCTTGTCCAGAAACACGATTTTACTGCACACTCCAAAACCAGTGCTCTTTCCAGGGCAAGATGTCAGATGCTCTCTGATGGCCGTGCTCTCTTCCTCCTCTTGCCCACCTTGTTGTTTTAACGTGCACATGCCGTCCTGGCATTCAGTGCACAGTGAAAGCAATCGCAAAAGTCCAGCAGCTGCTGACTCCCAAACACAAGGCGCTGGCTATGTTCTTGCTTCTCGACAACTCAACGCAGCCCTTCATTTCTGCAGTTGCTATCGAGGTCTCTGCATGTCGGAGACTCAGAGGACGAGTAGGAGTTTCCCAGGAGGGGCTGCATCAGGACGAATTCAAAACTCAGGAAAATTGTCCTGGAACACCTTCCCTAAGGATGCTAGAATGGAATTGAAGAGGCAGGCGAGCGGCCACCACGGTCCTCTAGCAGTCCTTAGGGTGCGCGCAGAAGCCCGGTGCTCTGCGGCTTCGTTCTTCGCCCTCGTACAAGCTACCGCTCTGTCCGGCTCCCGGAGCAGGAGAAGCGGCTGCTTCGCGCACACAACAGCCGTACGCTCCGAAGCGCTGCTTCAGCCGAAAGACGCCGGCGACCGGCGCTTGGCTTCGGACAGCTCCGGAGAGCCGGAGTGTGCGTCTGCACTAGACTGCATGATAACGAAAAGCGTCGGCAGTGTGTCTCGCAGGGAGATAGCTTAGGAGCGCAGCGCACGTATGCCTTCCTTGTCCAGAAACACGATTTTACTGCACACTCCAAAAACACTGCCCTTTCCAGAACAAGATGCCAGATGCTCTCTGATGGCCGTGCTCCCTTCCTGCTCTTGCCCAGCTCGTTGTTTTAACGTGCACATGCCGTCCTGGCATTCAGTGCACAGTGAAAGCAATCGCAAAAGTCCAGCAGCTGCTGACTCCCAAACACAAGGCGCTGGCTATGTTCTTGCTTCTCGACAACTCAACGCAGCCCTTCATTTCTGCAGTTGCCATCGAGGTCTCTGCATGTCGGAGCCTCAGAGGACGAGCACGAGTTTCCCAGGAGGGGCTGCATCAGGACGAATTCAAAACTCAGGAAAATTGTCCTGGAACACCTTCCCTAAGGATGCTAGAATGGAATTGAAGGGGCAGGCGAGCGGCCACCACGGTCCTCTCGCAGTCCTTAGGGTGCGCGCAGAAGCCCGGTGCTCTGCGGCTTCGTTCTTCGCCCTCGTACAAGCTACCGCTCTGTCCGGCTCCCGGAGCAGGAGAAGCGGCTCCCTCGCGCACACAACAGCCGTACGCTCCGAAGCGCAGCTTCAGCCGAAAGACGCCGGCGACCGGCGCTTGGCTTCGGACAGCTCCGGAGAGCCGGAGTGTGCTTCTGCACTAGACTGCATGATAGCGAAAAGCTTTGGCAGTGTGTCTCGCAGGGAGATAGCTTAGGAGCGCAGCGCACGTATGCCTCCCTCGTCCAGAAACACGATTTTACTGCACACTCCAAAAACAGTGCTCTTTCCAGGGCAATATATAAGCTGCTTTCTGACGGCCGTGATCTTTCGATTACTCTTGCCCAGCTCGTTGTTGTAACGTGCACGTGTCGTCCTGGCATTCAGTGCACAGTGAAAGCAATCGCAAAAGTCCAACAGCTGCTGACTCCCAAACACAAGGCGCTGGCTATGTTCTTGCTTCTCGACAACTCAACGCAGCCCTTCATTTCTGCAGTTGCCATCGAGGTCTCTCCACTCGGAGACTCAGACGACGAGCAGTTGTTTCCCAGGAGGGGCTGCATCAGGACGAATTCAAAACTCCAGAAAATTGTCCTGGAACACCTTCCATAAGGATGCTAGAATGGAATTGAAGGGGCAGGCGAGCGGCCACCACGGTCCTCTCGCAGTCCTTAGGGTGCGCGCAGAAGCCCGGTGCTCTGCGGCTTCGTTCTTCGCCCTCGTACAAGCTACCGCTCTGTCCGGCTCCCGGAGCAGGAGAAGCGGCTGCTTCGCGCACACAACAGCCGTACGCTCCGAAGCGCTGCTTCAGCCGAAAGACGCCGGCGACCGGCGCTTGGCTTCGGACAGCTCCGGAGAGCCGTAGTGTGCGTCTGCACTAGACTGCATGATAACGAAAAGCTTTGGCAGTGTGTCTCAAAGGGAGATAGCTTAGGAGCGCAGCGCACTTATGCCTCCCTCGTCCAGAAACACGATTTTACTGCACACTCCAAAACCAGTGCTCTTTCCAGGGCAAGATGTCAGATGCTCTCTGATGCCCGTGCTCCCTTCCTCCTCTTGCCCACCTTGTTGTTTTAACGTGCACATGCCGTCCTGGCATTCAGTGCACAGTGAAAGCAATCGCAAAAGTCCAGCAGCTGCTGACTCCCAAACACAAGGCGCTGGCTATGTTCTTGCTTCTCGACAACTCAACGCAGCCCTTCATTTCTGCAGTTGCTATCGAGGTCTCTGCACTCGGAGCCTCAGAGGACGAGTAGGAGTTTCCCAGGAGGGGCTGCATCAGGACGAATTCAAAACTCAGGAAAATTGTCCTGGAACACCTTCCCTAAGGATGCTAGAATGGAATTGAAGAGGCAGGCGAGCGGCCACCACGGTCCTCTCGCAGTCCTTAGGGTGCGCGCAGAAGCCCGGTGCTCTGCGGCTTCGTTCTTCGCCCTCCTACAAGCTACCGCTCTGTCCGGCTCCCGGAGCAGGAGAAGCGGCTGCTTCGCGCACACAACAGCCGTACGCTCCGAAGCGCAGCTTCAGCCGAAAGACGCCGGCGACCGGCGCTTGGCTTCGGACAGCACCGGAGAGCCGGAGTGTGCGTCTGCACTTGACTGCATCATAGCAAAAAGCTTTGGCAGTGTGTCTCAAAGGGAGATAGCTTAGGAGCGCAGCGCACTTATGCCTCCCTTGTCCAGAAACACGATTTTACTGCACACTCCAAAAACACTGCTCTTTCCAGGGCAAGATGTCAGATGCTCTCTGATGCCCGTGCTCCCTTCCTGCTCTTGCCCAGCTCGTTGTTTTAACGTGCACATGCCGTCCTGGCATTCAGTGCACAGTGAAAGCAATCGCAAAAGTCCAGCAGCTGCTGACTCCCAAACACAAGGCGCTGGCTATGTTCTTGCTTCTCGACAACTCAACGCAGCCCTTCATTTCTGCAGTTGCCATCGAGGTCTCTCCACTCGGAGACTCAGACGACGAGCAGTTGTTTCCCAGGAGGGGCTGCATCAGGACGAATTCAAAACTCCAGAAAATTGTCCTGGAACACCTTCCATAAGGATGCTAGAATGGAATTGAAGAGGCAGGCGAGCGGCCACCACGGTCCTCTCGCAGTCCTTAGGGTGCGCGCAGAAGCCCGGTGCTCTGCGGCTTCGTTCTTCGCCCTCCTACAAGCTACCGCTCTGTCCGGCTCCCGGAGCAGGAGAAGCGGCTGCTTCGCGCACACAACAGCCGTACGCTCCGAAGCGCAGCTTCAGCCGAAAGACGCCGGCGACCGGCGCTTGGCTTCGGACAGCTCCGGAGAGCCGTAGTGTGCGTCTGCACTAGACTGCATGATAACGAAAAGCTTTGGCAGTGTGTCTCAAAGGGAGATAGCTTAGGAGCGCAGCGCACTTATGCCTCCCTTGTCCAGAAACACGATTTTACTGCACACTCCAAAACCAGTGCTCTTTCCAGGGCAAGATGTCAGATGCTCTCTGATGCCCGTGCTCCCTTCCTCCTCTTGCCCAGCTCGTTGTTTTAACGTGCACATGCCGTCCTGGCATTCAGTGCACAGTGAAAGCAATCGCAAAAGTCCAGCAGCTGCTGACTCCCAAACACAAGGCGCTGGCTATGTTCTTGCTTCTCGACAACTCAACGCAGCCCTTCATTTCTGCAGTTGCTATCGAGGTCTCTGCACTCGGAGCCTCAGAGGACGAGTAGGAGTTTCCCAGGAGGGGCTGCATCAGGACGAATTCAAAACTCAGGAAAATTGTCCTGGAACACCTTCCCTAAGGATGCTAGAATGGAATTGAAGAGGCAGGCGAGCGGCCACCACGGTCCTCTAGCAGTCCTTAGGGTGCGCGCAGAAGCCCGGTGCTCTGCGGCTTCGTTCTTCGCCCTCCTACAAGCTACCGCTCTGTCCGGCTCCCGGAGCAGGAGAAGCGGCTGCTTCGCGCACACAACAGCCGTACGCTCCGAAGCGCAGCTTCAGCCGAAAGACGCCGGCGACCGGCGCTTGGCTTCGGACAGCACCGGAGAGCCGGAGTGTGCGTCTGCACTTGACTGCATCATAGCAAAAAGCTTTGGCAGTGTGTCTCAAAGGGAGATAGCTTAGGAGCGCAGCGCACTTATGCCTCCCTTGTCCAGAAACACGATTTTACTGCACACTCCAAAAACACTGCTCTTTCCAGGGCAAGATGTCAGATGCTCTCTGATGCCCGTGCTCTCTTCCTGCTCTTGCCCAGCTCGTTGTTTTAACGTGCACATGCCGTCCTGGCATTCAGTGCACAGTGAAAGCAATCGCAAAAGTCCAGCAGCTGCTGACTCCCAAACACAAGGCGCTGGCTATGTTCTTCCTTCTCGACAACTCAACGCAGCCCTTCATTTCTGCAGTTGCCATCGAGGTCTCTGCATGTGGGAGTCTCAGAGGACGAGCACGAGTTTCCCAGGAGGGGCTGCATCAGGACGAATTCAAAACTCAGGAAAATTGTCCTGGAACACCTTCCCTAAGGATGCTAGAATGGAATTGAAGGGGCAGGCGAGCGGCCACCACGGTCCTCTCGCAGTCCTTAGGGTGCGCGCAGAAGCCCGGTGCTCTGCGGCTTCGTTCTTCGCCCTCGTACAAGCTACCGCTCTGTCCGGCTCCCGGAGCAGGAGAAGCGGCTGCTTCGCGCACACAACAGCCGTACGCTCCGAAGCGCAGCTTCAGCCGAAAGACGCCGGCGACCGGCGCTTGGCTTCGTACAGCACCGGAGAGCTGTAGTGTGCGTCTGCACTAGACTGCATCATAGCGAAAAGCTTTGGCAGTGTGTCTCGCAGGGAGATAGCTTAGGAGCGCAGCGCACGTATGCCTCCCTTGTCCAGAAACACGATTTTACTGCACACTCCAAAAACACTGCTCTTTCCAGGGCAAGATGTCAGATGCTCTCTGATGGCCGTGATCTTTCGATTACTCTTGCCCAGCTCGTTGTTTTAACGTGCACATGCCGTCCTGGCTTTCTGTGCACAGTGAAAGCAATCGCAAAAGTCCAACAGCTGCTGACTCCCAAACACAAGGCGCTGGCTATGTTCTTGCTTCTCGACAACTCAACGCAGCCCTTCATTTCTGCAGTTGCCATCGAGGTCTCTCCACTCGGAGACTCAGACGACGAGCAGTTGTTTCCCAGGAGGGGCTGCATCAGGACGAATTCAAAACTCAGGAAAATTGTCCTGGAACACCTTCCATAAGGATGCTAGAATGGAATTGAAGGGGCAGGCGAGCGGCCACCACGGTCCTCTAGCAGTCCTTAGGGTGCGCGCAGAAGCCCGGTGCTCTGCGGCTTCGTTCTTCGCCCTCCTACAAGCTACCGCTCTGTCCGGCTCCCGGAGCAGGAGAAGCGGCTGCTTCGCGCACACAACAGCCGTACGCTCCGAAGCGCAGCTTCAGCCGAAAGACGCCGGCGACCGGCGCTTGGCTTCGGACAGCTCCGGAGAGCCGGAGTGTGCGTCTGCACTAGACTGCATGATAACGAAAAGCTTTGGCAGTGTGTCTCAAAGGGAGATAGCTTAGGAGCGCAGCGCACTTATGCCTCCCTTGTCCAGAAACACGATTTTACTGCACACTCCAAAACCAGTGCTCTTTCCAGGGCAAGATGTCAGATGCTCTCTGATGGCCGTGCTCTCTTCCTCCTCTTGCCCACCTTGTTGTTTTAACGTGCACATGCCGTCCTGGCATTCAGTGCACAGTGAAAGCAATCGCAAAAGTCCAGCAGCTGCTGACTCCCAAACACAAGGCGCTGGCTATGTTCTTGCTTCTCGACAACTCAACGCAGCCCTTCATTTCTGCAGTTGCTATCGAGGTCTCTGCATGTCGGAGACTCAGAGGACGAGTAGGAGTTTCCCAGGAGGGGCTGCATCAGGACGAATTCAAAACTCAGGAAAATTGTCCTGGAACACCTTCCCTAAGGATGCTAGAATGGAATTGAAGAGGCAGGCGAGCGGCCACCACGGTCCTCTAGCAGTCCTTAGGGTGCGCGCAGAAGCCCGGTGCTCTGCGGCTTCGTTCTTCGCCCTCCTACAAGCTACCGCTCTGTCCGGCTCCCGGAGCAGGAGAAGCGGCTGCTTCGCGCACACAACAGCCGTACGCTCCGAAGCGCTGCTTCAGCCGAAAGACGCCGGCGACCGGCGCTTGGCTTCGGACAGCTCCGGAGAGCCGGAGTGTGCGTCTGCACTAGACTGCATGATAACGAAAAGCGTCGGCAGTGTGTCTCGCAGGGAGATAGCTTAGGAGCGCAGCGCACGTATGCCTTCCTTGTCCAGAAACACGATTTTACTGCACACTCCAAAAACACTGCCCTTTCCAGAACAAGATGCCAGATGCTCTCTGATGCCCGTGCTCCCTTCCTGCTCTTGCCCAGCTCGTTGTTTTAACGTGCACATGCCGTCCTGGCATTCAGTGCACAGTGAAAGCAATCGCAAAAGTCCAGCAGCTGCTGACTCCCAAACACAAGGCGCTGGCTATGTTCTTGCTTCTCGACAACTCAACGCAGCCCTTCATTTCTGCAGTTGCCATCGAGGTCTCTGCATGTCGGAGCCTCAGAGGACGAGCACGAGTTTCCCAGGAGGGGCTGCATCAGGACGAATTCAAAACTCAGGAAAATTGTCCTGGAACACCTTCCATAAGGATGCTAGAATGGAATTGAAGGGGCAGGCGAGCGGCCACCACGGTCCTCTCGCAGTCCTTAGGGTGCGCGCAGAAGCCCGGTGCTCTGCGGCTTCGTTCTTCGCCCTCGTACAAGCTACCGCTCTGTCCGGCTCCCGGAGCAGGAGAAGCGGCTCCCTCGCGCACACAACAGCCGTACGCTCCGAAGCGCAGCTTCAGCCGAAAGACGCCGGCGACCGGCGCTTGGCTTCGGACAGCACCGGAGAGCCGGAGTGTGCTTCTGCACTAGACTGCATGATAGCGAAAAGCTTTGGCAGTGTGTCTCGCAGGGAGATAGCTTAGGAGCGCAGCGCACGTATGCCTCCCTCGTCCAGAAACACGATTTTACTGCACACTCCAAAAACAGTGCTCTTTCCAGGGCAATATATAAGCTGCTTTCTGACGGCCGTGATCTTTCGATTACTCTTGCCCAGCTCGTTGTTGTAACGTGCACGTGTCGTCCTGGCATTCAGTGCACAGTGAAAGCAATCGCAAAAGTCCAACAGCTGCTGACTCCCAAACACAAGGCGCTGGCTATGTTCTTGCTTCTCGACAACTCAACGCAGCCCTTCATTTCTGCAGTTGCCATCGAGGTCTCTCCACTCGGAGACTCAGACGACGAGCAGTTGTTTCCCAGGAGGGGCTGCATCAGGACGAATTCAAAACTCAGGAAAATTGTCCTGGAACACCTTCCATAAGGATGCTAGAATGGAATTGAAGGGGCAGGCGAGCGGCCACCACGGTCCTCTCGCAGTCCTTAGGGTGCGCGCAGAAGCCCGGTGCTCTGCGGCTTCGTTCTTCGCCCTCGTACAAGCTACCGCTCTGTCCGGCTCCCGGAGCAGGAGAAGCGGCTGCTTCGCGCACACAACAGCCGTACGCTCCGAAGCGCAGCTTCAGCCGAAAGACGCCGGCGACCGGCGCTTGGCTTCGGACAGCTCCGGAGAGCCGTAGTGTGCGTCTGCACTAGACTGCATGATAACGAAAAGCTTTGGCAGTGTGTCTCAAAGGGAGATAGCTTAGGAGCGCAGCGCACTTATGCCTCCCTCGTCCAGAAACACGATTTTACTGCACACTCCAAAACCAGTGCTCTTTCCAGGGCAAGATGTCAGATGCTCTCTGATGCCCGTGCTCCCTTCCTCCTCTTGCCCACCTTGTTGTTTTAACGTGCACATGCCGTCCTGGCATTCAGTGCACAGTGAAAGCAATCGCAAAAGTCCAGCAGCTGCTGACTCCCAAACACAAGGCGCTGGCTATGTTCTTGCTTCTCGACAACTCAACGCAGCCCTTCATTTCTGCAGTTGCTATCGAGGTCTCTGCACTCGGAGCCTCAGAGGACGAGTAGGAGTTTCCCAGGAGGGGCTGCATCAGGACGAATTCAAAACTCAGGAAAATTGTCCTGGAACACCTTCCCTAAGGATGCTAGAATGGAATTGAAGAGGCAGGCGAGCGGCCACCACGGTCCTCTCGCAGTCCTTAGGGTGCGCGCAGAAGCCCGGTGCTCTGCGGCTTCGTTCTTCGCCCTCCTACAAGCTACCGCTCTGTCCGGCTCCCGGAGCAGGAGAAGCGGCTGCTTCGCGCACACAACAGCCGTACGCTCCGAAGCGCAGCTTCAGCCGAAAGACGCCGGCGACCGGCGCTTGGCTTCGGACAGCACCGGAGAGCCGGAGTGTGCGTCTGCACTTGACTGCATCATAGCAAAAAGCTTTGGCAGTGTGTCTCAAAGGGAGATAGCTTAGGAGCGCAGCGCACTTATGCCTCCCTTGTCCAGAAACACGATTTTACTGCACACTCCAAAAACACTGCTCTTTCCAGGGCAAGATGTCAGATGCTCTCTGATGCCCGTGCTCCCTTCCTGCTCTTGCCCAGCTCGTTGTTTTAACGTGCACATGCCGTCCTGGCATTCAGTGCACAGTGAAAGCAATCGCAAAAGTCCAGCAGCTGCTGACTCCCAAACACAAGGCGCTGGCTATGTTCTTGCTTCTCGACAACTCAACGCAGCCCTTCATTTCTGCAGTTGCCATCGAGGTCTCTCCACTCGGAGACTCAGACGACGAGCAGTTGTTTCCCAGGAGGGGCTGCATCAGGACGAATTCAAAACTCAGGAAAATTGTCCTTGAACACCTTCCCTAAGGATGCTAGAATGGAATTGAAGGGGCAGGCGAGCGGCCACCACGGTCCTCTCGCAGTCCTTAGGGTGCGCGCAGAAGCCCGGTGCTCTGCGGCTTCGTTCTTCGCCCTCCTACAAGCTACCGCTCTGTCCGGCTCCCGGAGCAGGAGAAGCGGCTGCTTCGCGCACACAACAGCCGTACGCTCCGAAGCGCAGCTTCAGCCGAAAGACGCCGGCGACCGGCGCTTGGCTTCGGACAGCTCCGGAGAGCCGTAGTGTGCGTCTGCACTAGACTGCATGATAACGAAAAGCTTTGGCAGTGTGTCTCAAAGGGAGATAGCTTAGGAGCGCAGCGCACTTATGCCTCCCTTGTCCAGAAACACGATTTTACTGCACACTCCAAAACCAGTGCTCTTTCCAGGGCAAGATGTCAGATGCTCTCCGATGCCCGTGCTCTCTTCCTCCTCTTGCCCAGCTCGTTGTTTTAACGTGCACATGCCGTCCTGGCATTCAGTGCACAGTGAAAGCAATCGCAAAAGTCCAGCAGCTGCTGACTCCCAAACACAAGGCGCTGGCTATGTTCTTGCTTCTCGACAACTCAACGCAGCCCTTCATTTCTGCAGTTGCTATCGAGGTCTCTGCACTCGGAGCCTCAGAGGACGAGTAGGAGTTTCCCAGGAGGGGCTGCATCAGGACGAATTCAAAACTCAGGAAAATTGTCCTGGAACACCTTCCCTAAGGATGCTAGAATGGAATTGAAGAGGCAGGCGAGCGGCCACCACGGTCCTCTAGCAGTCCTTAGGGTGCGCGCAGAAGCCCGGTGCTCTGCGGCTTCGTTCTTCGCCCTCCTACAAGCTACCGCTCTGTCCGGCTCCCGGAGCAGGAGAAGCGGCTGCTTCGCGCACACAACAGCCGTACGCTCCGAAGCGCAGCTTCAGCCGAAAGACGCCGGCGACCGGCGCTTGGCTTCGGACAGCACCGGAGAGCCGGAGTGTGCGTCTGCACTTGACTGCATCATAGCAAAAAGCTTTGGCAGTGTGTCTCAAAGGGAGATAGCTTAGGAGCGCAGCGCACTTATGCCTCCCTTGTCCAGAAACACGATTTTACTGCACACTCCAAAAACACTGCTCTTTCCAGGGCAAGATGTCAGATGCTCTCTGATGCCCGTGCTCCCTTCCTGCTCTTGCCCAGCTCGTTGTTTTAACGTGCACATGCCGTCCTGGCATTCAGTGCACAGTGAAAGCAATCGCAAAAGTCCAGCAGCTGCTGACTCCCAAACACAAGGCGCTGGCTATGTTCTTCCTTCTCGACAACTCAACGCAGCCCTTCATTTCTGCAGTTGCCATCGAGGTCTCTGCATGTGGGAGTCTCAGAGGACGAGCACGAGTTTCCCAGGAGGGGCTGCATCAGGACGAATTCAAAACTCAGGAAAATTGTCCTGGAACACCTTCCCTAAGGATGCTAGAATGGAATTGAAGGGGCAGGCGAGCGGCCACCACGGTCCTCTCGCAGTCCTTAGGGTGCGCGCAGAAGCCCGGTGCTCTGCGGCTTCGTTCTTCGCCCTCGTACAAGCTACCGCTCTGTCCGGCTCCCGGAGCAGGAGAAGCGGCTGCTTCGCGCACACAACAGCCGTACGCTCCGAAGCGCAGCTTCAGCCGAAAGACGCCGGCGACCGGCGCTTGGCTTCGTACAGCACCGGAGAGGTGTAGTGTGCGTCTGCACTAGACTGCATCATAGCGAAAAGCTTTGGCAGTGTGTCTCGCAGGGAGATAGCTTAGGAGCGCAGCGCACGTATGCCTCCCTTGTCCAGAAACACGATTTTACTGCACACTCCAAAAACAGTGCTCTTTCCAGGGCAATATATAAGCTGCTTTCTGACGGCCGTGATCTTTCGATTACTCTTGCCCAGCTCGTTGTTTTAACGTGCACATGCCGTCCTGGCTTTCTGTGCACAGTGAAAGCAATCGCAAAAGTCCAACAGCTGCTGACTCCCAAACACAAGGCGCTGGCTATGTTCTTGCTTCTCGACAACTCAACGCAGCCCTTCATTTCTGCAGTTGCCATCGAGGTCTCTCCACTCGGAGACTCAGACGACGAGCAGTTGTTTCCCAGGAGGGGCTGCATCAGGACGAATTCAAAACTCCAGAAAATTGTCCTGGAACACCTTCCATAAGGATGCTAGAATGGAATTGAAGGGGCAGGCGAGCGGCCACCACGGTCCTCTCGCAGTCCTTAGGGTGCGCGCAGAAGCCCGGTGCTCTGCGGCTTCGTTCTTCGCCCTCCTACAAGCTACCGCTCTGTCCGGCTCCCGGAGCAGGAGAAGCGGCTGCTTCGCGCACACAACAGCCGTACGCTCCGAAGCGCTGCTTCAGCCGAAAGACGCCGGCGACCGGCGCTTGGCTTCGGACAGCTCCGGAGAGCCGTAGTGTGCGTCTGCACTAGACTGCATGATAACGAAAAGCTTTGGCAGTGTGTCTCAAAGGGAGATAGCTTAGGAGCGCAGCGCACTTATGCCTCCCTCGTCCAGAAACACGATTTTACTGCACACTCCAAAACCAGTGCTCTTTCCAGGGCAAGATGTCAGATGCTCTCTGATGCCCGTGCTCCCTTCCTCCTCTTGCCCACCTTGTTGTTTTAACGTGCACATGCCGTCCTGGCATTCAGTGCACAGTGAAAGCAATCGCAAAAGTCCAGCAGCTGCTGACTCCCAAACACAAGGCGCTGGCTATGTTCTTGCTTCTCGACAACTCAACGCAGCCCTTCATTTCTGCAGTTGCTATCGAGGTCTCTGCACTCGGAGCCTCAGAGGACGAGTAGGAGTTTCCCAGGAGGGGCTGCATCAGGACGAATTCAAAACTCAGGAAAATTGTCCTGGAACACCTTCCCTAAGGATGCTAGAATGGAATTGAAGAGGCAGGCGAGCGGCCACCACGGTCCTCTCGCAGTCCTTAGGGTGCGCGCAGAAGCCCGGTGCTCTGCGGCTTCGTTCTTCGCCCTCGTACAAGCTACCGCTCTGTCCGGCTCCCGGAGCAGGAGAAGCGGCTGCTTCGCGCACACAACAGCCGTACGCTCCGAAGCGCAGCTTCAGCCGAAAGACGCCGGCGACCGGCGCTTGGCTTCGGACAGCACCGGAGAGCCGGAGTGTGCGTCTGCACTTGACTGCATCATAGCAAAAAGCTTTGGCAGTGTGTCTCAAAGGGAGATAGCTTAGGAGCGCAGCGCACTTATGCCTCCCTTGTCCAGAAACACGATTTTACTGCACACTCCAAAAACACTGCTCTTTCCAGGGCAAGATGTCAGATGCTCTCTGATGCCCGTGCTCCCTTCCTGCTCTTGCCCAGCTCGTTGTTTTAACGTGCACATGCCGTCCTGGCATTCAGTGCACAGTGAAAGCAATCGCAAAAGTCCAGCAGCTGCTGACTCCCAAACACAAGGCGCTGGCTATGTTCTTGCTTCTCGACAACTCAACGCAGCCCTTCATTTCTGCAGTTGCCATCGAGGTCTCTGCATGTGGGAGTCTCAGAGGACGAGCACGAGTTTCCCAGGAGGGGCTGCATCAGGACGAATTCAAAACTCAGGAAAATTGTCCTGGAACACCTTCCCTAAGGATGCTAGAATGGAATTGAAGGGGCAGGCGAGCGGCCACCACGGTCCTCTCGCAGTCCTTAGGGTGCGCGCAGAAGCCCGGTGCTCTGCGGCTTCGTTCTTCGCCCTCGTACAAGCTACCGCTCTGTCCGGCTCCCGGAGCAGGAGAAGCGGCTGCTTCGCGCACACAACAGCCGTACGCTCCGAAGCGCAGCTTCAGCCGAAAGACGCCGGCGACCGGCGCTTGGCTTCGGTCAGCTCCGGAGAGCTGTAGTGTGCGTCTGCACTAGACTGCATCATAGCGAAAAGCTTTGGCAGTGTGTCTCGCAGGCAGATAGCTTAGGAGCGCAGCGCACGTATGCCTCCCTTGTCCAGAAACACGATTTTACTGCACACTCCAAAAACAGTGCTCTTTCCAGGGCAATATATAAGCTGCTTTCTGACGGCCGTGATCTTTCGATTACTCTTGCCCAGCTCGTTGTTTTAACGTGCACATGCCGTCCTGGCTTTCTGTGCACAGTGAAAGCAATCGCAAAAGTCCAACAGCTGCTGACTCCCAAACACAAGGCGCTGGCTATGTTCTTGCTTCTCGACAACTCAACGCAGCCCTTCATTTCTGCAGTTGCCATCGAGGTCTCTCCACTCGGAGACTCAGACGACGAGCAGTTGTTTCCCAGGAGGGGCTGCATCAGGACGAATTCAAAACTCAGGAAAATTGTCCTGGAACACCTTCCCTAAGGATGCTAGAATGGAATTGAAGGGGCAGGCGAGCGGCCACCACGGTCCTCTCGCAGTCCTTAGGGTGCGCGCAGAAGCCCGGTGCTCTGCGGCTTCGTTCTTCGCCCTCCTACAAGCTACCGCTCTGTCCGGCTCCCGGAGCAGGAGAAGCGGCTGCTTCGCGCACACAACAGCCGTACGCTCCGAAGCGCAGCTTCAGCCGAAAGACGCCGGCGACCGGCGCTTGGCTTCGGACAGCTCCGGAGAGCCGTAGTGTGCGTCTGCACTAGACTGCATGATAACGAAAAGCTTTGGCAGTGTGTCTCAAAGGGAGATAGCTTAGGAGCGCAGCGCACGTATGCCTTCCTTGTCCAGAAACACGATTTTACTGCACACTCCAAAAACACTGCCCTTTCCAGGGCAAGATGCCAGATGCTCTCTGATGCCCGTGCTCCCTTCCTGCTCTTGCCCAGCTCGTTGTTTTAACGTGCACATGCCGTCCTGGCATTCAGTGCACAGTGAAAGCAATCGCAAAAGTCAAGCAGCTGCTGACTCCCAAACACAAGGCGCTGGCTATGTTCTTGCTTCTCGACAACTCAACGCAGCCCTTCATTTCTGCAGTTGCCATCGAGGTCTCTGCACTCGGAGACTCAGAGGACGAGTAGGAGTTTCCCAGGAGGGGCTGCATCAGGACGAATTCAAAACTCAGGAAAATTGTCCTGGAACACCTTCCCTAAGGATGCTAGAATGGAATTGAAGAGGCAGGCGAGCGGCCACCACGGTCCTCTAGCAGTCCTTAGGGTGCGCGCAGAAGCCCGGTGCTCTGCGGCTTCGTTCTTCGCCCTCGTACAAGCTACCGCTCTGTCCGGCTCCCGGAGCAGGAGGAGCGGCTGCTTCGCGCACACAACAGCGGAGCGGCAGCCGTACGCTCCGAAGGGCAGCTTCAGCCGAAAGACGCCGGCGACCGGCGCTTGGCTTCGTACAGCACCGGAGAGCCGTAGTGTGCGTCTGCACTAGACTGCATGATAACGAAAAGCTTCGGCAGTGTGTCTCGCAGGGAGAAAGCTTAGGAGCGCAGCGCACGTATGCCTTCCTTGTCCAGAAACACGATTTTACTGCACACTCCAAAACCAGTGCTCTTTCCAGGGCAAGATGTCAGATGCTCTCTGATGCCCGTGCTCTCTTCCTGCTCTTGCCCAGCTCGTTGTTTTAACGTGCACATGCCGTCCTGGCATTCAGTGCACAGTGAAAGCAATCGCAAAAGTCCAGCAGCTGCTGACTCCCAAACACAAGGCGCTGGCTATGTTCTTGCTTCTCGACAACTCAACGCAGCCCTTCATTTCTGCAGTTGCTATCGAGGTCTCTGCATGTCGGAGACTCAGAGGACGAGTAGGAGTTTCCCAGGAGGGGCTGCATCAGGACGAATTCAAAACTCAGGAAAATTGTCCTGGAACACCTTCCCTAAGGATGCTAGAATGGAATTGAAGAGGCAGGCGAGCGGCCACCACGGTCCTCTAGCAGTCCTTAGGGTGCGCGCAGAAGCCCGGTGCTCTGCGGCTTCGTTCTTCGCCCTCGTACAAGCTACCGCTCTGTCCGGCTCCCGGAGCAGGAGAAGCGGCTGCTTCGCGCACACAACAGCCGTACGCTCCGAAGCGCTGCTTCAGCCGAAAGACGCCGGCGACCGGCGCTTGGCTTCGGACAGCTCCGGAGAGCCGGAGTGTGCGTCTGCACTAGACTGCATGATAACGAAAAGCGTCGGCAGTGTGTCTCGCAGGGAGATAGCTTAGGAGCGCAGCGCACGTATGCCTTCCTTGTCCAGAAACACGATTTTACTGCACACTCCAAAAACACTGCCCTTTCCAGAACAAGATGCCAGATGCTCTCTGATGCCCGTGCTCCCTTCCTGCTCTTGCCCAGCTCGTTGTTTTAACGTGCACATGCCGTCCTGGCATTCAGTGCACAGTGAAAGCAATCGCAAAAGTCCAGCAGCTGCTGACTCCCAAACACAAGGCGCTGGCTATGTTCTTGCTTCTCGACAACTCAACGCAGCCCTTCATTTCTGCAGTTGCCATCGAGGTCTCTGCATGTCGGAGCCTCAGAGGACGAGCACGAGTTTCCCAGGAGGGGCTGCATCAGGACGAATTCAAAACTCAGGAAAATTGTCCTGGAACACCTTCCATAAGGATGCTAGAATGGAATTGAAGGGGCAGGCGAGCGGCCACCACGGTCCTCTCGCAGTCCTTAGGGTGCGCGCAGAAGCCCGGTGCTCTGCGGCTTCGTTCTTCGCCCTCGTATAAGCTACCGCTCTGTCCGGCTCCCGGAGCAGGAGAAGCGGCTCCCTCGCGCACACAACAGCCGTACGCTCCGAAGCGCAGCTTCAGCCGAAAGACGCCGGCGACCGGCGCTTGGCTTCGGACAGCTCCGGAGAGCCGGAGTGTGCGTCTGCACTAGACTGCATGATAGCGAAAAGCTTTGGCAGTGTGTCTCGCAGGGAGATAGCTTAGGAGCGCAGCGCACGTATGCCTCCCTCGTCCAGAAACACGATTTTACTGCACACTCCAAAAACAGTGCTCTTTCCAGGGCAATATATAAGCTGCTTTCTGACGGCCGTGATCTTTCGATTACTCTTGCCCAGCTCGTTGTTTTAACGTGCACATGCCGTCCTGGCATTCAGTGCACAGTGAAAGCAATCGCAAAAGTCAAGCAGCTGCTGACTCCCAAACACAAGGCGCTGGCTATGTTCTTGCTTCTCGACAACTCAACGCAGCCCTTCATTTCTGCAGTTGCCATCGAGGTCTCTGCACTCGGAGACTCAGAGGACGAGTAGGAGTTTCCCAGGAGGGGCTGCATCAGGACGAATTCAAAACTCAGGAAAATTGTCCTGGAACACCTTCCCTAAGGATGCTAGAATGGAATTGAAGAGGCAGGCGAGCGGCCACCACGGTCCTCTCGCAGTCCTTAGGGTGCGCGCAGAAGCCCGGTGCTCTGCGGCTTCGTTCTTCGCCCTCGTACAAGCTACCGCTCTGTCCGGCTCCCGGAGCAGGAGAAGCGGCTGCTTCGCGCACACAACAGCCGTACGCTCCGAAGCGCAGCTTCAGCCGAAAGACGCCGGCGACCGGCGCTTGGCTTCGGACAGCACCGGAGAGCCGGAGTGTGCGTCTGCACTTGACTGCATCATAGCAAAAAGCTTTGGCAGTGTGTCTCAAAGGGAGATAGCTTAGGAGCGCAGCGCACTTATGCCTCCCTTGTCCAGAAACACGATTTTACTGCACACTCCAAAAACACTGCTCTTTCCAGGGCAAGATGTCAGATGCTCTCTGATGCCCGTGCTCCCTTCCTGCTCTTGCCCAGCTCGTTGTTTTAACGTGCACATGCCGTCCTGGCATTCAGTGCACAGTGAAAGCAATCGCAAAAGTCCAGCAGCTGCTGACTCCCAAACACAAGGCGCTGGCTATGTTCTTGCTTCTCGACAACTCAACGCAGCCCTTCATTTCTGCAGTTGCCATCGAGGTCTCTGCATGTGGGAGTCTCAGAGGACGAGCACGAGTTTCCCAGGAGGGGCTGCATCAGGACGAATTCAAAACTCAGGAAAATTGTCCTGGAACACCTTCCCTAAGGATGCTAGAATGGAATTGAAGAGGCAGGCGAGCGGCCACCACGGTCCTCTCGCAGTCCTTAGGGTGCGCGCAGAAGCCCGGTGCTCTGCGGCTTCGTTCTTCGCCCTCGTACAAGCTACCGCTCTGTCCGGCTCCCGGAGCAGGAGAAGCGGCTGCTTCGCGCACACAACAGCCGTACGCTCCGAAGCGCAGCTTCAGCCGAAAGACGCCGGCGACCGGCGCTTGGCTTCGGACAGCTCCGGAGAGCTGTAGTGTGCGTCTGCACTAGACTGCATCATAGCGAAAAGCTTTGGCAGTGTGTCTCGCAGGCAGATAGCTTAGGAGCGCAGCGCACGTATGCCTCCCTTGTCCAGAAACACGATTTTACTGCACACTCCAAAAACAGTGCTCTTTCCAGGGCAATATATAAGCTGCTTTCTGACGGCCGTGATCTTTCGATTACTCTTGCCCAGCTCGTTGTTTTAACGTGCACATGCCGTCCTGGCTTTCTGTGCACAGTGAAAGCAATCGCAAAAGTCCAACAGCTGCTGACTCCCAAACACAAGGCGCTGGCTATGTTCTTGCTTCTCGACAACTCAACGCAGCCCTTCATTTCTGCAGTTGCCATCGAGGTCTCTCCACTCGGAGACTCAGACGACGAGCAGTTGTTTCCCAGGAGGGGCTGCATCAGGACGAATTCAAAACTCAGGAAAATTGTCCTGGAACACCTTCCCTAAGGATGCTAGAATGGAATTGAAGGGGCAGGCGAGCGGCCACCACGGTCCTCTCGCAGTCCTTAGGGTGCGCGCAGAAGCCCGGTGCTCTGCGGCTTCGTTCTTCGCCCTCGTACAAGCTACCGCTCTGTCCGGCTCCCGGAGCAGGAGAAGCGGCTGCTTCGCGCACACAACAGCCGTACGCTCCGAAGCGCAGCTTCAGCCGAAAGACGCCGGCGACCGGCGCTTGGCTTCGGACAGCTCCGGAGAGCCGTAGTGTGCGTCTGCACTAGACTGCATGATAACGAAAAGCTTTGGCAGTGTGTCTCAAAGGGAGATAGCTTAGGAGCGCAGCGCACGTATGCCTCCCTTGTCCAGAAACACGATTTTACTGCACACTCCAAAAACACTGCCCTTTCCAGGGCAAGATGTCAGATGCTCTCTGATGCCCGTGCTCCCTTCCTGCTCTTGCCCAGCTCGTTGTTTTAACGTGCACATGCCGTCCTGGCATTCAGTGCACAGTGAAAGCAATCGCAAAAGTCAAGCAGCTGCTGACTCCCAAACACAAGGCGCTGGCTATGTTCTTGCTTCTCGACAACTCAACGCAGCCCTTCATTTCTGCAGTTGCCATCGAGGTCTCTGCACTCGGAGACTCAGAGGACGAGTAGGAGTTTCCCAGGAGGGGCTGCATCAGGACGAATTCAAAACTCAGGAAAATTGTCCTGGAACACCTTCCCTAAGGATGCTAGAATGGAATTGAAGAGGCAGGCGAGCGGCCACCACGGTCCTCTAGCAGTCCTTAGGGTGCGCGCAGAAGCCCGGTGCTCTGCGGCTTCGTTCTTCGCCCTCGTACAAGCTACCGCTCTGTCCGGCTCCCGGAGCAGGAGGAGCGGCTGCTTCGCGCACACAACAGCGGAGCGGCAGCCGTACGCTCCGAAGGGCAGCTTCAGCCGAAAGACGCCGGCGACCGGCGCTTGGCTTCGTACAGCACCGGAGAGCCGTAGTGTGCGTCTGCACTAGACTGCATGATAACGAAAAGCTTCGGCAGTGTGTCTCGCAGGGAGAAAGCTTAGGAGCGCAGCGCACGTATGCCTTCCTTGTCCAGAAACACGATTTTACTGCACACTCCAAAACCAGTGCTCTTTCCAGGGCAAGATGTCAGATGCTCTCTGATGCCCGTGCTCTCTTCCTGCTCTTGCCCAGCTCGTTGTTTTAACGTGCACATGCCGTCCTGGCATTCAGTGCACAGTGAAAGCAATCGCAAAAGTCCAGCAGCTGCTGACTCCCAAACACAAGGCGCTGGCTATGTTCTTGCTTCTCGACAACTCAACGCAGCCCTTCATTTCTGCAGTTGCTATCGAGGTCTCTGCATGTCGGAGACTCAGAGGACGAGTAGGAGTTTCCCAGGAGGGGCTGCATCAGGACGAATTCAAAACTCAGGAAAATTGTCCTGGAACACCTTCCCTAAGGATGCTAGAATGGAATTGAAGAGGCAGGCGAGCGGCCACCACGGTCCTCTAGCAGTCCTTAGGGTGCGCGCAGAAGCCCGGTGCTCTGCGGCTTCGTTCTTCGCCCTCGTACAAGCTACCGCTCTGTCCGGCTCCCGGAGCAGGAGAAGCGGCTGCTTCGCGCACACAACAGCCGTACGCTCCGAAGCGCTGCTTCAGCCGAAAGACGCCGGCGACCGGCGCTTGGCTTCGGACAGCTCCGGAGAGCCGGAGTGTGCGTCTGCACTAGACTGCATGATAACGAAAAGCTTCGGCAGTGTGTCTCGCAGGGAGATAGCTTAGGAGCGCAGCGCACGTATGCCTTCCTTGTCCAGAAACACGATTTTACTGCACACTCCAAAAACACTGCCCTTTCCAGAACAAGATGCCAGATGCTCTCTGATGCCCGTGCTCCCTTCCTGCTCTTGCCCAGCTCGTTGTTTTAACGTGCACATGCCGTCCTGGCATTCAGTGCACAGTGAAAGCAATCGCAAAAGTCCAGCAGCTGCTGACTCCCAAACACAAGGCGCTGGCTATGTTCTTGCTTCTCGACAACTCAACGCAGCCCTTCATTTCTGCAGTTGCCATCGAGGTCTCTGCATGTCGGAGCCTCAGAGGACGAGCACGAGTTTCCCAGGAGGGGCTGCATCAGGACGAATTCAAAACTCAGGAAAATTGTCCTGGAACACCTTCCCTAAGGATGCTAGAATGGAATTGAAGGGGCAGGCGAGCGGCCACCACGGTCCTCTCGCAGTCCTTAGGGTGCGCGCAGAAGCCCGGTGCTCTGCGGCTTCGTTCTTCGCCCTCGTACAAGCTACCGCTCTGTCCGGCTCCCGGAGCAGGAGAAGCGGCTCCCTCGCGCACACAACAGCCGTACGCTCCGAAGCGCTGCTTCAGCCGAAAGACGCCGGCGACCGGCGCTTGGCTTCGGACAGCTCCGGAGAGCCGGAGTGTGCGTCTGCACTAGACTGCATGATAGCGAAAAGCTTTGGCAGTGTGTCTCGCAGGGAGATAGCTTAGGAGCGCAGCGCACGTATGCCTCCCTCGTCCAGAAACACGATTTTACTGCACACTCCAAAAACAGTGCTCTTTCCAGGGCAATATATAAGCTGCTTTCTGACGGCCGTGATCTTTCGATTACTCTTGCCCAGCTCGTTGTTTTAACGTGCACATGCCGTCCTGGCTTTCTGTGCACAGTGAAAGCAATCGCAAAAGTCCAACAGCTGCTGACTCCCAAACACAAGGCGCTGGCTATGTTCTTGCTTCTCGACAACTCAACGCAGCCCTTCATTTCTGCAGTTGCCATCGAGGTCTCTCCACTCGGAGACTCAGACGACGAGCAGTTGTTTCCCAGGAGGGGCTGCATCAGGACGAATTCAAAACTCAGGAAAATTGTCCTGGAACACCTTCCATAAGGATGCTAGAATGGAATTGAAGGGGCAGGCGAGCGGCCACCACGGTCCTCTCGCAGTCCTTAGGGTGCGCGCAGAAGCCCGGTGCTCTGCGGCTTCGTTCTTCGCCCTCCTACAAGCTACCGCTCTGTCCGGCTCCCGGAGCAGGAGAAGCGGCTGCTTCGCGCACACAGCAGCCGTACGCTCCGAAGCGCAGCTTCAGCCGAAAGACGCCGGCGACCGGCGCTTGGCTTCGGACAGCTCCGGAGAGCCGGAGTGTGCGTCTGCACTAGACTGCATGATAGCGAAAAGCTTTGGCAGTGTGTCTCGCAGGGAGATAGCTTAGGAGCGCAGCGCACGTATGCCTCCCTTGTCCAGAAACACGATTTTACTGCACACTCCAAAAACAGTGCTCTTTCCAGGGCAATATATAAGCTGCTTTCTGACGGCCGTGATCTTTCGATTACTCTTGCCCAGCTCGTTGTTTTAACGTGCACATGCCGTCCTGGCTTTCTGTGCACAGTGAAAGCAATCGCAAAAGTCCAACAGCTGCTGACTCCCAAACACAAGGCGCTGGCTATGTTCTTGCTTCTCGACAACTCAACGCAGCCCTTCATTTCTGCAGTTGCCATCGAGGTCTCTCCACTCGGAGACTCAGACGACGAGCAGTTGTTTCCCAGGAGGGGCTGCATCAGGACGAATTCAAAACTCCAGAAAATTGTCCTGGAACACCTTCCATAAGGATGCTAGAATGGAATTGAAGGGGCAGGCGAGCGGCCACCACGGTCCTCTAGCAGTCCTTAGGGTGCGCGCAGAAGCCCGGTGCTCTGCGGCTTCGTTCTTCGCCCTCGTACAAGCTACCGCTCTGTCCGGCTCCCGGAGCAGGAGAAGCGGCTGCTTCGCGCACACAACAGCCGTACGCTCCGAAGCGCTGCTTCAGCCGAAAGACGCCGGCGACCGGCGCTTGGCTTCGGACAGCTCCGGAGAGCCGTAGTGTGCGTCTGCACTAGACTGCATGATAACGAAAAGCTTTGGCAGTGTGTCTCAAAGGGAGATAGCTTAGGAGCGCAGCGCACTTATGCCTCCCTCGTCCAGAAACACGATTTTACTGCACACTCCAAAAACAGTGCTCTTTCCAGGGCAAGATGTCAGATGCTCTCTGATGCCCGTGCTCCCTTCCTCCTCTTGCCCACCTTGTTGTTTTAACGTGCACATGCCGTCCTGGCATTCAGTGCACAGTGAAAGCAATCGCAAAAGTCCAGCAGCTGCTGACTCCCAAACACAAGGCGCTGGCTATGTTCTTGCTTCTCGACAACTCAACGCAGCCCTTCATTTCTGCAGTTGCCATCGAGGTCTCTGCACTCGGAGCCTCAGAGGACGAGTAGGAGTTTCCCAGGAGGGGCTGCATCAGGACGAATTCAAAACTCAGGAAAATTGTCCTGGAACACCTTCCCTAAGGATGCTAGAATGGAATTGAAGAGGCAGGCGAGCGGCCACCACGGTCCTCTCGCAGTCCTTAGGGTGCGCGCAGAAGCCCGGTGCTCTGCGGCTTCGTTCTTCGCCCTCCTACAAGCTACCGCTCTGTCCGGCTCCCGGAGCAGGAGAAGCGGCTGCTTCGCGCACACAACAGCCGTACGCTCCGAAGCGCAGCTTCAGCCGAAAGACGCCGGCGACCGGCGCTTGGCTTCGGACAGCTCCGGAGAGCTGTAGTGTGCGTCTGCACTAGACTGCATGATAGCGAAAAGCTTTGGCAGTGTGTCTCGCAGGCAGATAGCTTAGGAGCGCAGCGCACGTATGCCTCCCTTGTCCAGAAACACGATTTTACTGCACACTCCAAAAACAGTGCTCTTTCCAGGGCAAGATGTCAGATGCTCTCTGATGGCCGTGCTCTCTTCCTCCTCTTGCCCACCTTGTTGTTTTAACGTGCACATGCCGTCCTGGCATTCAGTGCACAGTGAAAGCAATCGCAAAAGTCCAGCAGCTGCTGACTCCCAAACACAAGGCGCTGGCTATGTTCTTGCTTCTCGACAACTCAACGCAGCCCTTCATTTCTGCAGTTGCTATCGAGGTCTCTGCACTCGGAGCCTCAGAGGACGAGTAGGAGTTTCCCAGGAGGGGCTGCATCAGGACGAATTCAAAACTCAGGAAAATTGTCCTGGAACACCTTCCCTAAGGATGCTAGAATGGAATTGAAGAGGCAGGCGAGCGGCCACCACGGTCCTCTCGCAGTCCTTAGGGTGCGCGCAGAAGCCCGGTGCTCTGCGGCTTCGTTCTTCGCCCTCCTACAAGCTACCGCTCTGTCCGGCTCCCGGAGCAGGAGAAGCGGCTGCTTCGCGCACACAACAGCCGTACGCTCCGAAGCGCAGCTTCAGCCGAAAGACGCCGGCGACCGGCGCTTGGCTTCGGACAGCACCGGAGAGCCGTAGTGTGCGTCTGCACTTGACTGCATCATAGCAAAAAGCTTTGGCAGTGTGTCTCAAAGGGAGATAGCTTAGGAGCGCAGCGCACTTATGCCTCCCTTGTCCAGAAACACGATTTTACTGCACACTCCAAAAACACTGCTCTTTCCAGGGCAAGATGTCAGATGCTCTCTGATGCCCGTGCTCCCTTCCTGCTCTTGCCCAGCTCGTTGTTTTAACGTGCACATGCCGTCCTGGCTTTCTGTGCACAGTGAAAGCAATCGCAAAAGTCCAACAGCTGCTGACTCCCAAACACAAGGCGCTGGCTATGTTCTTGCTTCTCGACAACTCAACGCAGCCCTTCATTTCTGCAGTTGCCATCGAGGTCTCTCCACTCGGAGACTCAGACGACGAGCAGTTGTTTCCCAGGAGGGGCTGCATCAGGACGAATTCAAAACTCAGGAAAATTGTCCTGGAACACCTTCCATAAGGATGCTAGAATGGAATTGAAGGGGCAGGCGAGCGGCCACCACGGTCCTCTCGCAGTCCTTAGGGTGCGCGCAGAAGCCCGGTGCTCTGCGGCTTCGTTCTTCGCCCTCGTACAAGCTACCGCTCTGTCCGGCTCCCGGAGCAGGAGAAGCGGCTGCTTCGCGCACACAACAGCCGTACGCTCCGAAGCGCAGCTTCAGCCGAAAGACGCCGGCGACCGGCGCTTGGCTTCGGACAGCTCCGGAGAGCCGGAGTGTGCGTCTGCACTAGACTGCATGATAGCGAAAAGCTTTGGCAGTGTGTCTCGCAGGGAGATAGCTTAGGAGCGCAGCGCACGTATGCCTCCCTTGTCCAGAAACACGATTTTACTGCACACTCCAAAAACAGTGCTCTTTCCAGGGCAATATATAAGCTGCTTTCTGACGGCCGTGATCTTTCGATTACTCTTGCCCAGCTCGTTGTTTTAACGTGCACATGCCGTCCTGGCTTTCTGTGCACAGTGAAAGCAATCGCAAAAGTCCAACAGCTGCTGACTCCCAAACACAAGGCGCTGGCTATGTTCTTGCTTCTCGACAACTCAACGCAGCCCTTCATTTCTGCAGTTGCCATCGAGGTCTCTCCACTCGGAGACTCAGACGACGAGCAGTTGTTTCCCAGGAGGGGCTGCATCAGGACGAATTCAAAACTCCAGAAAATTGTCCTGGAACACCTTCCATAAGGATGCTAGAATGGAATTGAAGGGGCAGGCGAGCGGCCACCACGGTCCTCTAGCAGTCCTTAGGGTGCGCGCAGAAGCCCGGTGCTCTGCGGCTTCGTTCTTCGCCCTCGTACAAGCTACCGCTCTGTCCGGCTCCCGGAGCAGGAGAAGCGGCTGCTTCGCGCACACAACAGCCGTACGCTCCGAAGCGCTGCTTCAGCCGAAAGACGCCGGCGACCGGCGCTTGGCTTCGGACAGCTCCGGAGAGCCGTAGTGTGCGTCTGCACTAGACTGCATGATAACGAAAAGCTTTGGCAGTGTGTCTCAAAGGGAGATAGCTTAGGAGCGCAGCGCACTTATGCCTCCCTCGTCCAGAAACACGATTTTACTGCACACTCCAAAAACAGTGCTCTTTCCAGGGCAAGATGTCAGATGCTCTCTGATGCCCGTGCTCCCTTCCTCCTCTTGCCCACCTTGTTGTTTTAACGTGCACATGCCGTCCTGGCATTCAGTGCACAGTGAAAGCAATCGCAAAAGTCCAGCAGCTGCTGACTCCCAAACACAAGGCGCTGGCTATGTTCTTGCTTCTCGACAACTCAACGCAGCCCTTCATTTCTGCAGTTGCTATCGAGGTCTCTGCACTCGGAGCCTCAGAGGACGAGTAGGAGTTTCCCAGGAGGGGCTGCATCAGGACGAATTCAAAACTCAGGAAAATTGTCCTGGAACACCTTCCCTAAGGATGCTAGAATGGAATTGAAGAGGCAGGCGAGCGGCCACCACGGTCCTCTCGCAGTCCTTAGGGTGCGCGCAGAAGCCCGGTGCTCTGCGGCTTCGTTCTTCGCCCTCCTACAAGCTACCGCTCTGTCCGGCTCCCGGAGCAGGAGAAGCGGCTGCTTCGCGCACACAACAGCCGTACGCTCCGAAGCGCAGCTTCAGCCGAAAGACGCCGGCGACCGGCGCTTGGCTTCGGACAGCTCCGGAGAGCTGTAGTGTGCGTCTGCACTAGACTGCATCATAGCGAAAAGCTTTGGCAGTGTGTCTCGCAGGCAGATAGCTTAGGAGCGCAGCGCACGTATGCCTCCGTTGTCCAGAAACACGATTTTACTGCACACTCCAAAAACAGTGCTCTTTCCAGGGCAAGATGTCAGATGCTCTCTGATGGCCGTGCTCTCTTCCTCCTCTTGCCCACCTTGTTGTTTTAACGTGCACATGCCGTCCTGGCATTCAGTGCACAGTGAAAGCAATCGCAAAAGTCCAGCAGCTGCTGACTCCCAAACACAAGGCGCTGGCTATGTTCTTGCTTCTCGACAACTCAACGCAGCCCTTCATTTCTGCAGTTGCTATCGAGGTCTCTGCACTCGGAGCCTCAGAGGACGAGTAGGAGTTTCCCAGGAGGGGCTGCATCAGGACGAATTCAAAACTCAGGAAAATTGTCCTGGAACACCTTCCCTAAGGATGCTAGAATGGAATTGAAGAGGCAGGCGAGCGGCCACCACGGTCCTCTCGCAGTCCTTAGGGTGCGCGCAGAAGCCCGGTGCTCTGCGGCTTCGTTCTTCGCCCTCCTACAAGCTACCGCTCTGTCCGGCTCCCGGAGCAGGAGAAGCGGCTGCTTCGCGCACACAACAGCCGTACGCTCCGAAGCGCAGCTTCAGCCGAAAGACGCCGGCGACCGGCGCTTGGCTTCGGACAGCACCGGAGAGCCGTAGTGTGCGTCTGCACTTGACTGCATCATAGCAAAAAGCTTTGGCAGTGTGTCTCAAAGGGAGATAGCTTAGGAGCGCAGCGCACTTATGCCTCCCTTGTCCAGAAACACGATTTTACTGCACACTCCAAAAACACTGCTCTTTCCAGGGCAAGATGTCAGATGCTCTCTGATGCCCGTGCTCCCTTCCTGCTCTTGCCCAGCTCGTTGTTTTAACGTGCACATGCCGTCCTGGCATTCAGTGCACAGTGAAAGCAATCGCAAAAGTCCAGCAGCTGCTGACTCCCAAACACAAGGCGCTGGCTATGTTCTTGCTTCTCGACAACTCAACGCAGCCCTTCATTTCTGCAGTTGCCATCGAGGTCTCTGCATGTGGGAGTCTCAGAGGACGAGCACGAGTTTCCCAGGAGGGGCTGCATCAGGACGAATTCAAAACTCAGGAAAATTGTCCTGGAACACCTTCCCTAAGGATGCTAGAATGGAATTGAAGGGGCAGGCGAGCGGCCACCACGGTCCTCTCGCAGTCCTTAGGGTGCGCGCGGAAGCCCGGTGCTCTGCGGCTTCGTTCTTCGCCCTCGTACAAGCTACCGCTCTGTCCGGCTCCCGGAGCAGGAGAAGCGGCTGCTTCGCGCACACAACAGCCGTACGCTCCGAAGCGCAGCTTCAGCCGAAAGACGCCGGCGACCGGCGCTTGGCTTCGGACAGCTCCGGAGAGCCGTAGTGTGCGTCTGCACTAGACTGCATCATAGCGAAAAGCTTTGGCAGTGTGTCTCGCAGGGAGATAGCTTAGGAGCGCAGCGCACGTATGCCTCCCTTGTCCAGAAACACGATTTTACTGCACACTCCAAAAACAGTGCTCTTTCCAGGGCAATATATAAGCTGCTTTCTGACGGCCGTGATCTTTCGATTACTCTTGCCCAGCTCGTTGTTTTAACGTGCACATGCCGTCCTGGCTTTCTGTGCACAGTGAAAGCAATCGCAAAAGTCCAACAGCTGCTGACTCCCAAACACAAGGCGCTGGCTATGTTCTTGCTTCTCGACAACTCAACGCAGCCCTTCATTTCTGCAGTTGCCATCGAGGTCTCTCCACTCGGAGACTCAGACGACGAGCAGTTGTTTCCCAGGAGGGGCTGCATCAGGACGAATTCAAAACTCCGGAAAATTGTCCTGGAACACCTTCCATAAGGATGCTAGAATGGAATTGAAGGGGCAGGCGAGCGGCCACCACGGTCCTCTCGCAGTCCTTAGGGTGCGCGCAGAAGCCCGGTGCTCTGCGGCTTCGTTCTTCGCCCTCGTACAAGCTACCGCTCTGTCCGGCTCCCGGAGCAGGAGAAGCGGCTGCTTCGCGCACACAACAGCCGTACGCTCCGAAGCGCTGCTTCAGCCGAAAGACGCCGGCGACCGGCGCTTGGCTTCGGACAGCTCCGGAGAGCCGTAGTGTGCGTCTGCACTAGACTGCATGATAACGAAAAGCTTTGGCAGTGTGTCTCAAAGGGAGATAGCTTAGGAGCGCAGCGCACTTATGCCTCCCTCGTCCAGAAACACGATTTTACTGCACACTCCAAAAACAGTGCTCTTTCCAGGGCAAGATGTCAGATGCTCTCTGATGCCCGTGCTCCCTTCCTCCTCTTGCCCACCTTGTTGTTTTAACGTGCACATGCCGTCCTGGCATTCAGTGCACAGTGAAAGCAATCGCAAAAGTCCAGCAGCTGCTGACTCCCAAACACAAGGCGCTGGCTATGTTCTTGCTTCTCGACAACTCAACGCAGCCCTTCATTTCTGCAGTTGCTATCGAGGTCTCTGCACTCGGAGCCTCAGAGGACGAGTAGGAGTTTCCCAGGAGGGGCTGCATCAGGACGAATTCAAAACTCAGGAAAATTGTCCTGGAACACCTTCCCTAAGGATGCTAGAATGGAATTGAAGAGGCAGGCGAGCGGCCACCACGGTCCTCTCGCAGTCCTTAGGGTGCGCGCAGAAGCCCGGTGCTCTGCGGCTTCGTTCTTCGCCCTCGTACAAGCTACCGCTCTGTCCGGCTCCCGGAGCAGGAGAAGCGGCTGCTTCGCGCACACAACAGCCGTACGCTCCGAAGCGCAGCTTCAGCCGAAAGACGCCGGCGACCGGCGCTTGGCTTCGGACAGCACCGGAGAGCCGGAGTGTGCGTCTGCACTAGACTGCATGATAACGAAAAGCTTTGGCAGTGTGTCTCAAAGGGAGATAGCTTAGGAGCGCAGCGCACGTATGCCTCCCTTGTCCAGAAACACGATTTTACTGCACACTCCAAAACCAGTGCTCTTTCCAGGGCAAGATGTCAGATGCTCTCTGATGGCCGTGCTCTCTTCCTCCTCTTGCCCACCTTGTTGTTTTAACGTGCACATGCCGTCCTGGCATTCAGTGCACAGTGAAAGCAATCGCAAAAGTCCAGCAGCTGCTGACTCCCAAACACAAGGCGCTGGCTATGTTCTTGCTTCTCGACAACTCAACGCAGCCCTTCATTTCTGCAGTTGCTATCGAGGTCTCTGCACTCGGAGCCTCAGAGGACGAGTAGGAGTTTCCCAGGAGGGGCTGCATCAGGACGAATTCAAAACTCAGGAAAATTGTCCTGGAACACCTTCCCTAAGGATGCTAGAATGGAATTGAAGAGGCAGGCGAGCGGCCACCACGGTCCTCTCGCAGTCCTTAGGGTGCGCGCAGAAGCCCGGTGCTCTGCGGCTTCGTTCTTCGCCCTCCTACAAGCTACCGCTCTGTCCGGCTCCCGGAGCAGGAGAAGCGGCTGCTTCGCGCACACAACAGCCGTACGCTCCGAAGCGCAGCTTCAGCCGAAAGACGCCGGCGACCGGCGCTTGGCTTCGGACAGCACCGGAGAGCCGTAGTGTGCGTCTGCACTTGACTGCATCATAGCAAAAAGCTTTGGCAGTGTGTCTCAAAGGGAGATAGCTTAGGAGCGCAGCGCACTTATGCCTCCCTTGTCCAGAAACACGATTTTACTGCACACTCCAAAACCAGTGCTCTTTCCAGGGCAAGATGTCAGATGCTCTCTGATGCCCGTGCTCCCTTCCTGCTCTTGCCCAGCTCGTTGTTTTAACGTGCACATGCCGTCCTGGCATTCAGTGCACAGTGAAAGCAATCGCAAAAGTCCAACAGCTGCTGACTCCCAAACACAAGGCGCTGGCTATGTTCTTGCTTCTCGACAACTCAACGCAGCCCTTCATTTCTGCAGTTGCTATCGAGGTCTCTGCACTCGGAGCCTCAGAGGACGAGTAGGAGTTTCCCAGGAGGGGCTGCATCAGGACGAATTCAAAACTCAGGAAAATTGTCCTGGAACACCTTCCCTAAGGATGCTAGAATGGAATTGAAGAGGCAGGCGAGCGGCCACCACGGTCCTCTCGCAGTCCTTAGGGTGCGCGCAGAAGCCCGGTGCTCTGCGGCTTCGTTCTTCGCCCTCCTACAAGCTACCGCTCTGTCCGGCTCCCGGAGCAGGAGAAGCGGCTGCTTCGCGCACACAACAGCCGTACGCTCCGAAGCGCAGCTTCAGCCGAAAGACGCCGGCGACCGGCGCTTGGCTTCGGACAGCACCGGAGAGCCGTAGTGTGCGTCTGCACTTGACTGCATCATAGCAAAAAGCTTTGGCAGTGTGTCTCAAAGGGAGATAGCTTAGGAGCGCAGCGCACTTATGCCTCCCTTGTCCAGAAACACGATTTTACTGCACACTCCAAAAACACTGCTCTTTCCAGGGCAAGATGTCAGATGCTCTCTGATGCCCGTGCTCCCTTCCTGCTCTTGCCCAGCTCGTTGTTTTAACGTGCACATGCCGTCCTGGCATTCAGTGCACAGTGAAAGCAATCGCAAAAGTCCAGCAGCTGCTGACTCCCAAACACAAGGCGCTGGCTATGTTCTTGCTTCTCGACAACTCAACGCAGCCCTTCATTTCTGCAGTTGCCATCGAGGTCTCTGCATGTGGGAGTCTCAGAGGACGAGCACGAGTTTCCCAGGAGGGGCTGCATCAGGACGAATTCAAAACTCAGGAAAATTGTCCTGGAACACCTTCCCTAAGGATGCTAGAATGGAATTGAAGGGGCAGGCGAGCGGCCACCACGGTCCTCTCGCAGTCCTTAGGGTGCGCGCGGAAGCCCGGTGCTCTGCGGCTTCGTTCTTCGCCCTCGTACAAGCTACCGCTCTGTCCGGCTCCCGGAGCAGGAGAAGCGGCTGCTTCGCGCACACAACAGCCGTACGCTCCGAAGCGCAGCTTCAGCCGAAAGACGCCGGCGACCGGCGCTTGGCTTCGGACAGCTCCGGAGAGCCGTAGTGTGCGTCTGCACTAGACTGCATCATAGCGAAAAGCTTTGGCAGTGTGTCTCGCAGGGAGATAGCTTAGGAGCGCAGCGCACGTATGCCTCCCTTGTCCAGAAACACGATTTTACTGCACACTCCAAAAACAGTGCTCTTTCCAGGGCAATATATAAGCTGCTTTCTGACGGCCGTGATCTTTCGATTACTCTTGCCCAGCTCGTTGTTTTAACGTGCACATGCCGTCCTGGCTTTCTGTGCACAGTGAAAGCAATCGCAAAAGTCCAACAGCTGCTGACTCCCAAACACAAGGCGCTGGCTATGTTCTTGCTTCTCGACAACTCAACGCAGCCCTTCATTTCTGCAGTTGCCATCGAGGTCTCTCCACTCGGAGACTCAGACGACGAGCAGTTGTTTCCCAGGAGGGGCTGCATCAGGACGAATTCAAAACTCCAGAAAATTGTCCTGGAACACCTTCCCTAAGGATGCTAGAATGGAATTGAAGGGGCAGGCGAGCGGCCACCACGGTCCTCTCGCAGTCCTTAGGGTGCGCGCAGAAGCCCGGTGCTCTGCGGCTTCGTTCTTCGCCCTCGTACAAGCTACCGCTCTGTCCGGCTCCCGGAGCAGGAGAAGCGGCTGCTTCGCGCACACAACAGCCGTACGCTCCGAAGCGCTGCTTCAGCCGAAAGACGCCGGCGACCGGCGCTTGGCTTCGGACAGCTCCGGAGAGCTGTAGTGTGCGTCTGCACTAGACTGCATGATAACGAAAAGCTTTGGCAGTGTGTCTCGCAGGGAGATAGCTTAGGAGCGCAGCGCACGTATGCCTCCCTCGTCCAGAAACACGATTTTACTGCACACTCCAAAAACACTGCTCTTTCCAGGGCAAGATGTCAGATGCTCTCTGATGCCCGTGCTCCCTTCCTCCTTTTGCCCACCTTGTTGTTTTAACGTGCACATGCCGTCCTGGCATTCAGTGCACAGTGAAAGCAATCGCAAAAGTCCAGCAGCTGCTGACTCCCAAACACAAGGCGCTGGCTATGTTCTTGCTTCTCGACAACTCAACGCAGCCCTTCATTTCTGCAGTTGCTATCGAGGTCTCTGCACTCGGAGCCTCAGAGGACGAGTAGGAGTTTCCCAGGAGGGGCTGCATCAGGACGAATTCAAAACTCAGGAAAATTGTCCTGGAACACCTTCCCTAAGGATGCTAGAATGGAATTGAAGAGGCAGGCGAGCGGCCACCACGGTCCTCTCGCAGTCCTTAGGGTGCGCGCAGAAGCCCGGTGCTCTGCGGCTTCGTTCTTCGCCCTCCTACAAGCTACCGCTCTGTCCGGCTCCCGGAGCAGGAGAAGCGGCTGCTTCGCGCACACAACAGCCGTACGCTCCGAAGCGCAGCTTCAGCCGAAAGACGCCGGCGACCGGCGCTTGGCTTCGGACAGCACCGGAGAGCCGTAGTGTGCGTCTGCACTTGACTGCATCATAGCAAAAAGCTTTGGCAGTGTGTCTCAAAGGGAGATAGCTTAGGAGCGCAGCGCACTTATGCCTCCCTTGTCCAGAAACACGATTTTACTGCACACTCCAAAAACACTGCTCTTTCCAGGGCAAGATGTCAGATGCTCTCTGATGCCCGTGCTCCCTTCCTGCTCTTGCCCAGCTCGTTGTTTTAACGTGCACATGCCGTCCTGGCATTCAGTGCACAGTGAAAGCAATCGCAAAAGTCCAGCAGCTGCTGACTCCCAAACACAAGGCGCTGGCTATGTTCTTGCTTCTCGACAACTCAACGCAGCCCTTCATTTCTGCAGTTGCCATCGAGGTCTCTCCACTCGGAGACTCAGACGACGAGCAGTTGTTTCCCAGGAGGGGCTGCATCAGGACGAATTCAAAACTCAGGAAAATTGTCCTGGAACACCTTCCATAAGGATGCTAGAATGGAATTGAAGGGGCAGGCGAGCGGCCACCACGGTCCTCTCGCAGTCCTTAGGGTGCGCGCAGAAGCCCGGTGCTCTGCGGCTTCGTTCTTCGCCCTCGTACAAGCTACCGCTCTGTCCGGCTCCCGGAGCAGGAGAAGCGGCTGCTTCGCGCACACAACAGCCGTACGCTCCGAAGCGCAGCTTCAGCCGAAAGACGCCGGCGACCGGCGCTTGGCTTCGGACAGCTCCGGAGAGCCGTAGTGTGCGTCTGCACTAGACTGCATGATAACGAAAAGCTTTGGCAGTGTGTCTCAAAGGGAGATAGCTTAGGAGCGCAGCGCACTTATGCCTCCCTTGTCCAGAAACACGATTTTACTGCACACTCCAAAACCAGTGCTCTTTCCAGGGCAAGATGTCAGATGCTCTCTGATGCCCGTGCTCCCTTCCTCCTCTTGCCCAGCTCGTTGTTTTAACGTGCACATGCCGTCCTGGCATTCAGTGCACAGTGAAAGCAATCGCAAAAGTCCAGCAGCTGCTGACTCCCAAACACAAGGCGCTGGCTATGTTCTTGCTTCTCGACAACTCAACGCAGCCCTTCATTTCTGCAGTTGCTATCGAGGTCTCTGCACTCGGAGCCTCAGAGGACGAGTAGGAGTTTCCCAGGAGGGGCTGCATCAGGACGAATTCAAAACTCAGGAAAATTGTCCTGGAACACCTTCCCTAAGGATGCTAGAATGGAATTGAAGAGGCAGGCGAGCGGCCACCACGGTCCTCTCGCAGTCCTTAGGGTGCGCGCAGAAGCCCGGTGCTCTGCGGCTTCGTTCTTCGCCCTCGTACAAGCTACCGCTCTGTCCGGCTCCCGGAGCAGGAGAAGCGGCTGCTTCGCGCACACAACAGCCGTACGCTCCGAAGCGCAGCTTCAGCCGAAAGACGCCGGCGACCGGCGCTTGGCTTCGGACAGCACCGGAGAGCCGTAGTGTGCGTCTGCACTTGACTGCATCATAGCAAAAAGCTTTGGCAGTGTGTCTCAAAGGGAGATAGCTTAGGAGCGCAGCGCACTTATGCCTCCCTTGTCCAGAAACACGATTTTACTGCACACTCCAAAAACACTGCTCTTTCCAGGGCAAGATGTCAGATGCTCTCTGATGCCCGTGCTCCCTTCCTGCTCTTGCCCAGCTCGTTGTTTTAACGTGCACATGCCGTCCTGGCATTCAGTGCACAGTGAAAGCAATCGCAAAAGTCCAGCAGCTGCTGACTCCCAAACACAAGGCGCTGGCTATGTTCTTCCTTCTCGACAACTCAACGCAGCCCTTCATTTCTGCAGTTGCCATCGAGGTCTCTGCATGTGGGAGTCTCAGAGGACGAGCACGAGTTTCCCAGGAGGGGCTGCATCAGGACGAATTCAAAACTCAGGAAAATTGTCCTGGAACACCTTCCCTAAGGATGCTAGAATGGAATTGAAGGGGCAGGCGAGCGGCCACCACGGTCCTCTAGCAGTCCTTAGGGTGCGCGCAGAAGCCCGGTGCTCTGCGGCTTCGTTCTTCGCCCTCGTACAAGCTACCGCTCTGTCCGGCTCCCGGAGCAGGAGAAGCGGCTGCTTCGCGCACACAACAGCCGTACGCTCCGAAGCGCAGCTTCAGCCGAAAGACGCCGGCGACCGGCGCTTGGCTTCGTACAGCACCGGAGAGGTGTAGTGTGCGTCTGCACTAGACTGCATCATAGCGAAAAGCTTTGGCAGTGTGTCTCGCAGGGAGATAGCTTAGGAGCGCAGCGCACGTATGCCTCCCTTGTCCAGAAACACGATTTTACTGCACACTCCAAAAACAGTGCTCTTTCCAGGGCAATATATAAGCTGCTTTCTGACGGCCGTGATCTTTCGATTACTCTTGCCCAGCTCGTTGTTTTAACGTGCACATGCCGTCCTGGCTTTCTGTGCACAGTGAAAGCAATCGCAAAAGTCCAACAGCTGCTGACTCCCAAACACAAGGCGCTGGCTATGTTCTTGCTTCTCGACAACTCAACGCAGCCCTTCATTTCTGCAGTTGCCATCGAGGTCTCTCCACTCGGAGACTCAGACGACGAGCAGTTGTTTCCCAGGAGGGGCTGCATCAGGACGAATTCAAAACTCAGGAAAATTGTCCTGGAACACCTTCCATAAGGATGCTAGAATGGAATTGAAGGGGCAGGCGAGCGGCCACCACGGTCCTCTAGCAGTCCTTAGGGTGCGCGCAGAAGCCCGGTGCTCTGCGGCTTCGTTCTTCGCCCTCGTACAAGCTACCGCTCTGTCCGGCTCCCGGAGCAGGAGAAGCGGCTGCTTCGCGCACACAACAGCCGTACGCTCCGAAGCGCAGCTTCAGCCGAAAGACGCCGGCGACCGGCGCTTGGCTTCGGACAGCTCCGGAGAGCCGTAGTGTGCGTCTGCACTAGACTGCATGATAACGAAAAGCTTTGGCAGTGTGTCTCAAAGGGAGATAGCTTAGGAGCGCAGCGCACTTATGCCTCCCTTGTCCAGAAACACGATTTTACTGCACACTCCAAAACCAGTGCTCTTTCCAGGGCAAGATGTCAGATGCTCTCTGATGCCCGTGCTCCCTTCCTCCTCTTGCCCAGCTCGTTGTTTTAACGTGCACATGCCGTCCTGGCATTCAGTGCACAGTGAAAGCAATCGCAAAAGTCCAGCAGCTGCTGACTCCCAAACACAAGGCGCTGGCTATGTTCTTGCTTCTCGACAACTCAACGCAGCCCTTCATTTCTGCAGTTGCTATCGAGGTCTCTGCACTCGGAGCCTCAGAGGACGAGTAGGAGTTTCCCAGGAGGGGCTGCATCAGGACGAATTCAAAACTCAGGAAAATTGTCCTGGAACACCTTCCCTAAGGATGCTAGAATGGAATTGAAGAGGCAGGCGAGCGGCCACCACGGTCCTCTCGCAGTCCTTAGGGTGCGCGCAGAAGCCCGGTGCTCTGCGGCTTCGTTCTTCGCCCTCGTACAAGCTACCGCTCTGTCCGGCTCCCGGAGCAGGAGAAGCGGCTGCTTCGCGCACACAACAGCCGTACGCTCCGAAGCGCAGCTTCAGCCGAAAGACGCCGGCGACCGGCGCTTGGCTTCGGACAGCTCCGGAGAGCCGTAGTGTGCGTCTGCACTAGACTGCATGATAACGAAAAGCTTTGGCAGTGTGTCTCAAAGGGAGATAGCTTAGGAGCGCAGCGCACTTATGCCTCCCTTGTCCAGAAACACGATTTTACTGCACACTCCAAAAACACTGCTCTTTCCAGGGCAAGATGTCAGATGCTCTCTGATGCCCGTGCTCCCTTCCTGCTCTTGCCCAGCTCGTTGTTTTAACGTGCACATGCCGTCCTGGCATTCAGTGCACAGTGAAAGCAATCGCAAAAGTCCAGCAGCTGCTGACTCCCAAACACAAGGCGCTGGCTATGTTCTTCCTTCTCGACAACTCAACGCAGCCCTTCATTTCTGCAGTTGCCATCGAGGTCTCTGCATGTGGGAGTCTCAGAGGACGAGCACGAGTTTCCCAGGAGGGGCTGCATCAGGACGAATTCAAAACTCAGGAAAATTGTCCTGGAACACCTTCCCTAAGGATGCTAGAATGGAATTGAAGGGGCAGGCGAGCGGCCACCACGGTCCTCTAGCAGTCCTTAGGGTGCGCGCAGAAGCCCGGTGCTCTGCGGCTTCGTTCTTCGCCCTCGTACAAGCTACCGCTCTGTCCGGCTCCCGGAGCAGGAGAAGCGGCTGCTTCGCGCACACAACAGCCGTACGCTCCGAAGCGCAGCTTCAGCCGAAAGACGCCGGCGACCGGCGCTTGGCTTCGTACAGCACCGGAGAGGTGTAGTGTGCGTCTGCACTAGACTGCATCATAGCGAAAAGCTTTGGCAGTGTGTCTCGCAGGGAGATAGCTTAGGAGCGCAGCGCACGTATGCCTCCCTTGTCCAGAAACACGATTTTACTGCACACTCCAAAAACAGTGCTCTTTCCAGGGCAATATATAAGCTGCTTTCTGACGGCCGTGATCTTTCGATTACTCTTGCCCAGCTCGTTGTTTTAACGTGCACATGCCGTCCTGGCTTTCTGTGCACAGTGAAAGCAATCGCAAAAGTCCAACAGCTGCTGACTCCCAAACACAAGGCGCTGGCTATGTTCTTGCTTCTCGACAACTCAACGCAGCCCTTCATTTCTGCAGTTGCCATCGAGGTCTCTCCACTCGGAGACTCAGACGACGAGCAGTTGTTTCCCAGGAGGGGCTGCATCAGGACGAATTCAAAACTCAGGAAAATTGTCCTGGAACACCTTCCATAAGGATGCTAGAATGGAATTGAAGGGGCAGGCGAGCGGCCACCACGGTCCTCTAGCAGTCCTTAGGGTGCGCGCAGAAGCCCGGTGCTCTGCGGCTTCGTTCTTCGCCCTCGTACAAGCTACCGCTCTGTCCGGCTCCCGGAGCAGGAGAAGCGGCTGCTTCGCGCACACAACAGCCGTACGCTCCGAAGCGCAGCTTCAGCCGAAAGACGCCGGCGACCGGCGCTTGGCTTCGGACAGCACCGGAGAGCCGGAGTGTGCGTCTGCACTAGACTGCATGATAACGAAAAGCTTTGGCAGTGTGTCTCAAAGGGAGATAGCTTAGGAGCGCAGCGCACGTATGCCTTCCTTGTCCAGAAACACGATTTTACTGCACACTCCAAAACCAGTGCTCTTTCCAGGGCAAGATGTCAGATGCTCTCTGATGGCCGTGCTCTCTTCCTCCTCTTGCCCACCTTGTTGTTTTAACGTGCACATGCCGTCCTGGCATTCAGTGCACAGTGAAAGCAATCGCAAAAGTCCAGCAGCTGCTGACTCCCAAACACAAGGCGCTGGCTATGTTCTTGCTTCTCGACAACTCAACGCAGCCCTTCATTTCTGCAGTTGCTATCGAGGTCTCTGCACTCGGAGCCTCAGAGGACGAGTAGGAGTTTCCCAGGAGGGGCTGCATCAGGACGAATTCAAAACTCAGGAAAATTGTCCTGGAACACCTTCCCTAAGGATGCTAGAATGGAATTGAAGAGGCAGGCGAGCGGCCACCACGGTCCTCTCGCAGTCCTTAGGGTGCGCGCAGAAGCCCGGTGCTCTGCGGCTTCGTTCTTCGCCCTCCTACAAGCTACCGCTCTGTCCGGCTCCCGGAGCAGGAGAAGCGGCTGCTTCGCGCACACAACAGCCGTACGCTCCGAAGCGCAGCTTCAGCCGAAAGACGCCGGCGACCGGCGCTTGGCTTCGGACAGCACCGGAGAGCCGGAGTGTGCGTCTGCACCTGACTGCATCATAGCAAAAAGCTTTGGCAGTGTGTCTCAAAGGGAGATAGCTTAGGAGCGCAGCGCACTTATGCCTCCCTTGTCCAGAAACACGATTTTACTGCACACTCCAAAAACACTGCTCTTTCCAGGGCAAGATGTCAGATGCTCTCTGATGCCCGTGCTCCCTTCCTGCTCTTGCCCAGCTCGTTGTTTTAACGTGCACATGCCGTCCTGGCATTCAGTGCACAGTGAAAGCAATCGCAAAAGTCCAGCAGCTGCTGACTCCCAAACACAAGGCGCTGGCTATGTTCTTGCTTCTCGACAACTCAACGCAGCCCTTCATTTCTGCAGTTGCCATCGAGGTCTCTGCATGTGGGAGTCTCAGAGGACGAGCACGAGTTTCCCAGGAGGGGCTGCATCAGGACGAATTCAAAACTCAGGAAAATTGTCCTGGAACACCTTCCCTAAGGATGCTAGAATGGAATTGAAGGGGCAGGCGAGCGGCCACCACGGTCCTCTCGCAGTCCTTAGGGTGCGCGCAGAAGCCCGGTGCTCTGCGGCTTCGTTCTTCGCCCTCGTACAAGCTACCGCTCTGTCCGGCTCCCGGAGCAGGAGAAGCGGCTGCTTCGCGCACACAACAGCCGTACGCTCCGAAGCGCAGCTTCAGCCGAAAGACGCCGGCGACCGGCGCTTGGCTTCGGACAGCTCCGGAGAGCTGTAGTGTGCGTCTGCACTAGACTGCATGATAGCGAAAAGCTTTGGCAGTGTGTCTCGCAGGCAGATAGCTTAGGAGCGCAGCGCACGTATGCCTCCCTTGTCCAGAAACACGATTTTACTGCACACTCCAAAAACAGTGCTCTTTCCAGGGCAATATATAAGCTGCTTTCTGACGGCCGTGATCTTTCGATTACTCTTGCCCAGCTCGTTGTTTTAACGTGCACATGCCGTCCTGGCTTTCTGTGCACAGTGAAAGCAATCGCAAAAGTCCAACAGCTGCTGACTCCCAAACACAAGGCGCTGGCTATGTTCTTGCTTCTCGACAACTCAACGCAGCCCTTCATTTCTGCAGTTGCCATCGAGGTCTCTCCACTCGGAGACTCAGACGACGAGCAGTTGTTTCCCAGGAGGGGCTGCATCAGGACGAATTCAAAACTCAGGAAAATTGTCCTGGAACACCTTCCATAAGGATGCTAGAATGGAATTGAAGGGGCAGGCGAGCGGCCACCACGGTCCTCTCGCAGTCCTTAGGGTGCGCGCAGAAGCCCGGTGCTCTGCGGCTTCGTTCTTCGCCCTCGTACAAGCTACCGCTCTGTCCGGCTCCCGGAGCAGGAGAAGCGGCTGCTTCGCGCACACAACAGCCGTACGCTCCGAAGCGCAGCTTCAGCCGAAAGACGCCGGCGACCGGCGCTTGGCTTCGGACAGCTCCGGAGAGCCGTAGTGTGCGTCTGCACTAGACTGCATGATAACGAAAAGCTTTGGCAGTGTTTCTCAAAGGGAGATAGCTTAGGAGCGCAGCGCACGTATGCCTTCCTTGTCCAGAAACACGATTTTACTGCACACTCCAAAAACACTGCCCTTTCCAGGGCAAGATGCCAGATGCTCTCTGATGCCCGTGCTCCCTTCCTGCTCTTGCCCAGCTCGTTGTTTTAACGTGCACATGCCGTCCTGGCATTCAGTGCACAGTGAAAGCAATCGCAAAAGTCAAGCAGCTGCTGACTCCCAAACACAAGGCGCTGGCTATGTTCTTGCTTCTCGACAACTCAACGCAGCCCTTCATTTCTGCAGTTGCCATCGAGGTCTCTGCACTCGGAGACTCAGAGGACGAGTAGGAGTTTCCCAGGAGGGGCTGCATCAGGACGAATTCAAAACTCAGGAAAATTGTCCTGGAACACCTTCCCTAAGGATGCTAGAATGGAATTGAAGAGGCAGGCGAGCGGCCACCACGGTCCTCTAGCAGTCCTTAGGGTGCGCGCAGAAGCCCGGTGCTCTGCGGCTTCGTTCTTCGCCCTCGTACAAGCTACCGCTCTGTCCGGCTCCCGGAGCAGGAGAAGCGGCTGCTTCGCGCACACAACAGCGGAGCGGCAGCCGTACGCTCCGAAGGGCAGCTTCAGCCGAAAGACGCCGGCGACCGGCGCTTGGCTTCGTACAGCACCGGAGAGCCGTAGTGTGCGTCTGCACTAGACTGCATGATAACGAAAAGCTTCGGCAGTGTGTCTCGCAGGGAGAAAGCTTAGGAGCGCAGCGCACGTATGCCTTCCTTGTCCAGAAACACGATTTTACTGCACACTCCAAAACCAGTGCTCTTTCCAGGGCAAGATGTCAGATGCTCTCTGATGCCCGTGCTCTCTTCCTGCTCTTGCCCAGCTCGTTGTTTTAACGTGCACATGCCGTCCTGGCATTCAGTGCACAGTGAAAGCAATCGCAAAAGTCCAGCAGCTGCTGACTCCCAAACACAAGGCGCTGGCTATGTTCTTGCTTCTCGACAACTCAACGCAGCCCTTCATTTCTGCAGTTGCTATCGAGGTCTCTGCATGTCGGAGACTCAGAGGACGAGTAGGAGTTTCCCAGGAGGGGCTGCATCAGGACGAATTCAAAACTCAGGAAAATTGTCCTGGAACACCTTCCCTAAGGATGCTAGAATGGAATTGAAGAGGCAGGCGAGCGGCCACCACGGTCCTCTAGCAGTCCTTAGGGTGCGCGCAGAAGCCCGGTGCTCTGCGGCTTCGTTCTTCGCCCTCGTACAAGCTACCGCTCTGTCCGGCTCCCGGAGCAGGAGAAGCGGCTGCTTCGCGCACACAACAGCCGTACGCTCCGAAGCGCTGCTTCAGCCGAAAGACGCCGGCGACCGGCGCTTGGCTTCGGACAGCTCCGGAGAGCCGGAGTGTGCGTCTGCACTAGACTGCATGATAACGAAAAGCTTCGGCAGTGTGTCTCGCAGGGAGATAGCTTAGGAGCGCAGCGCACGTATGCCTTCCTTGTCCAGAAACACGATTTTACTGCACACTCCAAAAACACTGCCCTTTCCAGAACAAGATGCCAGATGCTCTCTGATGCCCGTGCTCCCTTCCTGCTCTTGCCCAGCTCGTTGTTTTAACGTGCACATGCCGTCCTGGCATTCAGTGCACAGTGAAAGCAATCGCAAAAGTCCAGCAGCTGCTGACTCCCAAACACAAGGCGCTGGCTATGTTCTTGCTTCTCGACAACTCAACGCAGCCCTTCATTTCTGCAGTTGCCATCGAGGTCTCTGCATGTCGGAGCCTCAGAGGACGAGCACGAGTTTCCCAGGAGGGGCTGCATCAGGACGAATTCAAAACTCAGGAAAATTGTCCTGGAACACCTTCCATAAGGATGCTAGAATGGAATTGAAGGGGCAGGCGAGCGGCCACCACGGTCCTCTCGCAGTCCTTAGGGTGCGCGCAGAAGCCCGGTGCTCTGCGGCTTCGTTCTTCGCCCTCGTACAAGCTACCGCTCTGTCCGGCTCCCGGAGCAGGAGAAGCGGCTCCCTCGCGCACACAACAGCCGTACGCTCCGAAGCGCTGCTTCAGCCGAAAGACGCCGGCGACCGGCGCTTGGCTTCGGACAGCTCCGGAGAGCCGGAGTGTGCGTCTGCACTAGACTGCATGATAGCGAAAAGCTTTGGCAGTGTGTCTCGCAGGGAGATAGCTTAGGAGCGCAGCGCACGTATGCCTCCCTCGTCCAGAAACACGATTTTACTGCACACTCCAAAAACAGTGCTCTTTCCAGGGCAATATATAAGCTGCTTTCTGACGGCCGTGATCTTTCGATTACTCTTGCCCAGCTCGTTGTTGTAACGTGCACGTGTCGTCCTGGCATTCAGTGCACAGTGAAAGCAATCGCAAAAGTCCAGCAGCTGCTGACTCCCAAACACAAGGCGCTGGCTAGGTTCTTGCTTCTCGACAACTCAACTGAGTCCTTCATTTCTGCAGTTGCCATCGAGGTCTCTGCACTCGGAGACTCAGAGGACGAGTAGGAGTTTCCCAGGAGGGGCTGCATCAGGACGAATTCAAAACTCAGGAAAATTGTCCTGGAACACCTTCCCTAAGGATGCTAGAATGGAATTGAAGAGGCAGGCGAGCGGCCACCACGGTCCTCTCGCAGTCCTTAGGGTGCGCGCAGAAGCCCGGTGCTCTGCGGCTTCGTTCTTCGCCCTCGTACAAGCTACCGCTCTGTCCGGCTCCCGGAGCAGGAGAAGCGGCTGCTTCGCGCACACAACAGCCGTACGCTCCGAAGCGCAGCTTCAGCCGAAAGACGCCGGCGACCGGCGCTTGGCTTCGGACAGCACCGGAGAGCCGTAGTGTGCGTCTGCACTTGACTGCATCATAGCAAAAAGCTTTGGCAGTGTGTCTCGCAGGGAGATAGCTTAGGAGCGCAGCGCACGTATGCCTCCCTTGTCCAGAAACACGATTTTACTGCACACTCCAAAAACAGTGCTCTTTCCAGGGCAATATATAAGCTGCTTTCTGACGGCCGTGATCTTTCGATTACTCTTGCCCAGCTCGTTGTTTTAACGTGCACATGCCGTCCTGGCTTTCTGTGCACAGTGAAAGCAATCGCAAAAGTCCAACAGCTGCTGACTCCCAAACACAAGGCGCTGGCTATGTTCTTGCTTCTCGACAACTCAACGCAGCCCTTCATTTCTGCAGTTGCCATCGAGGTCTCTCCACTCGGAGACTCAGACGACGAGCAGTTGTTTCCCAGGAGGGGCTGCATCAGGACGAATTCAAAACTCAGGAAAATTGTCCTGGAACACCTTCCCTAAGGATGCTAGAATGGAATTGAAGGGGCAGGCGAGCGGCCACCACGGTCCTCTCGCAGTCCTTAGGGTGCGCGCAGAAGCCCGGTGCTCTGCGGCTTCGTTCTTCGCCCTCGTACAAGCTACCGCTCTGTCCGGCTCCCGGAGCAGGAGAAGCGGCTGCTTCGCGCACACAACAGCCGTACGCTCCGAAGCGCAGCTTCAGCCGAAAGACGCCGGCGACCGGCGCTTGGCTTCGGACAGCTCCGGAGAGCCGTAGTGTGCGTCTGCACTAGACTGCATGATAACGAAAAGCTTTGGCAGTGTGTCTCAAAGGGAGATAGCTTAGGAGCGCAGCGCACGTATGCCTTCCTTGTCCAGAAACACGATTTTACTGCACACTCCAAAAACACTGCCCTTTCCAGGGCAAGATGTCAGATGCTCTCTGATGCCCGTGCTCCCTTCCTGCTCTTGCCCAGCTCGTTGTTTTAACGTGCACATGCCGTCCTGGCATTCAGTGCACAGTGAAAGCAATCGCAAAAGTCAAGCAGCTGCTGACTCCCAAACACAAGGCGCTGGCTATGTTCTTGCTTCTCGACAACTCAACGCAGCCCTTCATTTCTGCAGTTGCCATCGAGGTCTCTGCACTCGGAGACTCAGAGGACGAGTAGGACTTTCCCAGGAGGGGCTGCATCAGGACGAATTCAAAACTCAGGAAAATTGTCCTGGAACACCTTCCCTAAGGATGCTAGAATGGAATTGAAGAGGCAGGCGAGCGGCCACCACGGTCCTCTAGCAGTCCTTAGGGTGCGCGCAGAAGCCCGGTGTTCTGCGGCTTCGTTCTTCGCCCTCGTACAAGCTACCGCTCTGTCCGGCTCCCGGAGCAGGAGAAGCGGCTGCTTCGCGCACACAACAGCCGTACGCTCCGAAGCGCTGCTTCAGCCGAAAGACGCCGGCGACCGGCGCTTGGCTTCGGACAGCTCCGGAGAGCCGTAGTGTGCGTCTGCACTAGACTGCATGATAACGAAAAGCTTCGGCAGTGTGTCTCGCAGGGAGATAGCTTAGGAGCGCAGCGCACGTATGCCTTCCTTGTCCAGAAACACGATTTTACTGCACACTCCAAAAACACTGCCCTTTCCAGAACAAGATGCCAGATGCTCTCTGATGCCCGTGCTCCCTTCCTGCTCTTGCCCAGCTCGTTGTTTTAACGTGCACATGCCGTCCTGGCATTCAGTGCACAGTGAAAGCAATCGCAAAAGTCCAGCAGCTGCTGACTCCCAAACACAAGGCGCTGGCTATGTTCTTGCTTCTCGACAACTCAACGCAGCCCTTCATTTCTGCAGTTGCCATCGAGGTCTCTGCATGTCGGAGCCTCAGAGGACGAGCACGAGTTTCCCAGGAGGGGCTGCATCAGGACGAATTCAAAACTCAGGAAAATTGTCCTGGAACACCTTCCCTAAGGATGCTAGAATGGAATTGAAGGGGCAGGCGAGCGGCCACCACGGTCCTCTCGCAGTCCTTAGGGTGCGCGCAGAAGCCCGGTGCTCTGCGGCTTCGTTCTTCGCCCTCGTACAAGCTACCGCTCTGTCCGGCTCCCGGAGCAGGAGAAGCGGCTCCCTCGCGCACACAACAGCCGTACGCTCCGAAGCGCAGCTTCAGCCGAAAGACGCCGGCGACCGGCGCTTGGCTTCGGACAGCTCCGGAGAGCCGGAGTGTGCGTCTGCACTAGACTGCATGATAGCGAAAAGCTTTGGCAGTGTGTCTCGCAGGGAGATAGCTTAGGAGCGCAGCGCACGTATGCCTCCCTCGTCCAGAAACACGATTTTACTGCACACTCCAAAAACAGTGCTCTTTCCAGGGCAATATATAAGCTGCTTTCTGACGGCCGTGATCTTTCGATTACTCTTGCCCAGCTCGTTGTTTTAACGTGCACATGCCGTCCTGGCTTTCTGTGCACAGTGAAAGCAATCGCAAAAGTCCAACAGCTGCTGACTCCCAAACACAAGGCGCTGGCTATGTTCTTGCTTCTCGACAACTCAACGCAGCCCTTCATTTCTGCAGTTGCCATCGAGGTCTCTCCACTCGGAGACTCAGACGACGAGCAGTTGTTTCCCAGGAGGGGCTGCATCAGGACGAATTCAAAACTCAGGAAAATTGTCCTGGAACACCTTCCATAAGGATGCTAGAATGGAATTGAAGGGGCAGGCGAGCGGCCACCACGGTCCTCTCGCAGTCCTTAGGGTGCGCGCAGAAGCCCGGTGCTCTGCGGCTTCGTTCTTCGCCCTCCTACAAGCTACCGCTCTGTTCGGCTGCCGGAGCAGGAGAAGCGGCTGCTTCGCGCACACAGCAGCCGTACGCTCCGAAGCGCAGCTTCAGCCGAAAGACGCCGGCGACCGGCGCTTGGCTTCGGACAGCTCCGGAGAGCTGTAGTGTGCGTCTGCACTAGACTGCATGATAGCGAAAAGCTTTGGCAGTGTGTCTCGCAGGCAGATAGCTTAGGAGCGCAGCGCACGTATGCCTCCCTTGTCCAGAAACACGATTTTACTGCACACTCCAAAAACAGTGCTCTTTCCAGGGCAATATATAAGCTGCTTTCTGACGGCCGTGATCTTTCGATTACTCTTGCCCAGCTCGTTGTTTTAACGTGCACATGCCGTCCTGGCTTTCTGTGCACAGTGAAAGCAATCGCAAAAGTCCAACAGCTGCTGACTCCCAAACACAAGGCGCTGGCTATGTTCTTGCTTCTCGACAACTCAACGCAGCCCTTCATTTCTGCAGTTGCCATCGAGGTCTCTCCACTCGGAGACTCAGACGACGAGCAGTTGTTTCCCAGGAGGGGCTGCATCAGGACGAATTCAAAACTCCAGAAAATTGTCCTGGAACACCTTCCATAAGGATGCTAGAATGGAATTGAAGGGGCAGGCGAGCGGCCACCACGGTCCTCTAGCAGTCCTTAGGGTGCGCGCAGAAGCCCGGTGCTCTGCGGCTTCGTTCTTCGCCCTCGTACAAGCTACCGCTCTGTCCGGCTCCCGGAGCAGGAGAAGCGGCTGCTTCGCGCACACAACAGCCGTACGCTCCGAAGCGCTGCTTCAGCCGAAAGACGCCGGCGACCGGCGCTTGGCTTCGGACAGCTCCGGAGAGCCGTAGTGTGCGTCTGCACTAGACTGCATGATAACGAAAAGCTTTGGCAGTGTGTCTCAAAGGGAGATAGCTTAGGAGCGCAGCGCACTTATGCCTCCCTCGTCCAGAAACACGATTTTACTGCACACTCCAAAAACAGTGCTCTTTCCAGGGCAAGATGTCAGATGCTCTCTGATGCCCGTGCTCCCTTCCTCCTCTTGCCCACCTTGTTGTTTTAACGTGCACATGCCGTCCTGGCATTCAGTGCACAGTGAAAGCAATCGCAAAAGTCAAGCAGCTGCTGACTCCCAAACACAAGGCGCTGGCTATGTTCTTGCTTCTCGACAACTCAACGCAGCCCTTCATTTCTGCAGTTGCCATCGAGGTCTCTGCATGTCGGAGCCTCAGAGGACGAGCACGAGTTTCCCAGGAGGGGCTGCATCAGGACGAATTCAAAACTCAGGAAAATTGTCCTGGAACACCTTCCCTAAGGATGCTAGAATGGAATTGAAGGGGCAGGCGAGCGGCCACCACGGTCCTCTCGCAGTCCTTAGGGTGCGCGCAGAAGCCCGGTGCTCTGCGGCTTCGTTCTTCGCCCTCGTACAAGCTACCGCTCTGTCCGGCTCCCGGAGCAGGAGAAGCGGCTCCCTCGCGCACACAACAGCCGTACGCTCCGAAGCGCAGCTTCAGCCGAAAGACGCCGGCGACCGGCGCTTGGCTTCGGACAGCTCCGGAGAGCCGGAGTGTGCGTCTGCACTAGACTGCATGATAGCGAAAAGCTTTGGCAGTGTGTCTCGCAGGGAGATAGCTTAGGAGCGCAGCGCACGTATGCCTCCCTCGTCCAGAAACACGATTTTACTGCACACTCCAAAAACAGTGCTCTTTCCAGGGCAATATATAAGCTGCTTTCTGACGGCCGTGATCTTTCGATTACTCTTGCCCAGCTCGTTGTTGTAACGTGCACGTGTCGTCCTGGCATTCAGTGCACAGTGAAAGCAATCGCAAAAGTCCAGCAGCTGCTGACTCCCAAACACAAGGCGCTGGCTAGGTTCTTGCTTCTCGACAACTCAACTGAGTCCTTCATTTCTGCAGTTGCCATCGAGGTCTCTGCACTCGGAGACTCAGAGGACGAGTAGGAGTTTCCCAGGAGGGGCTGCATCAGGACGAATTCAAAACTCAGGAAAATTGTCCTGGAACACCTTCCCTAAGGATGCTAGAATGGAATTGAAGAGGCAGGCGAGCGGCCACCACGGTCCTCTCGCAGTCCTTAGGGTGCGCGCAGAAGCCCGGTGCTCTGCGGCTTCGTTCTTCGCCCTCGTACAAGCTACCGCTCTGTCCGGCTCCCGGAGCAGGAGAAGCGGCTGCTTCGCGCACACAACAGCCGTACGCTCCGAAGCGCAGCTTCAGCCGAAAGACGCCGGCGACCGGCGCTTGGCTTCGGACAGCACCGGAGAGCCGTAGTGTGCGTCTGCACTTGACTGCATCATAGCAAAAAGCTTTGGCAGTGTGTCTCGCAGGGAGATAGCTTAGGAGCGCAGCGCACGTATGCCTCCCTTGTCCAGAAACACGATTTTACTGCACACTCCAAAAACAGTGCTCTTTCCAGGGCAATATATAAGCTGCTTTCTGACGGCCGTGATCTTTCGATTACTCTTGCCCAGCTCGTTGTTTTAACGTGCACATGCCGTCCTGGCTTTCTGTGCACAGTGAAAGCAATCGCAAAAGTCCAACAGCTGCTGACTCCCAAACACAAGGCGCTGGCTATGTTCTTGCTTCTCGACAACTCAACGCAGCCCTTCATTTCTGCAGTTGCCATCGAGGTCTCTCCACTCGGAGACTCAGACGACGAGCAGTTGTTTCCCAGGAGGGGCTGCATCAGGACGAATTCAAAACTCAGGAAAATTGTCCTGGAACACCTTCCCTAAGGATGCTAGAATGGAATTGAAGGGGCAGGCGAGCGGCCACCACGGTCCTCTCGCAGTCCTTAGGGTGCGCGCAGAAGCCCGGTGCTCTGCGGCTTCGTTCTTCGCCCTCGTACAAGCTACCGCTCTGTCCGGCTCCCGGAGCAGGAGAAGCGGCTGCTTCGCGCACACAACAGCCGTACGCTCCGAAGCGCAGCTTCAGCCGAAAGACGCCGGCGACCGGCGCTTGGCTTCGGACAGCTCCGGAGAGCCGTAGTGTGCGTCTGCACTAGACTGCATGATAACGAAAAGCTTTGGCAGTGTGTCTCAAAGGGAGATAGCTTAGGAGCGCAGCGCACGTATGCCTTCCTTGTCCAGAAACACGATTTTACTGCACACTCCAAAAACACTGCCCTTTCCAGGGCAAGATGTCAGATGCTCTCTGATGCCCGTGCTCCCTTCCTGCTCTTGCCCAGCTCGTTGTTTTAACGTGCACATGCCGTCCTGGCATTCAGTGCACAGTGAAAGCAATCGCAAAAGTCAAGCAGCTGCTGACTCCCAAACACAAGGCGCTGGCTATGTTCTTGCTTCTCGACAACTCAACGCAGCCCTTCATTTCTGCAGTTGCCATCGAGGTCTCTGCACTCGGAGACTCAGAGGACGAGTAGGAGTTTCCCAGGAGGGGCTGCATCAGGACGAATTCAAAACTCAGGAAAATTGTCCTGGAACACCTTCCCTAAGGATGCTAGAATGGAATTGAAGAGGCAGGCGAGCGGCCACCACGGTCCTCTAGCAGTCCTTAGGGTGCGCGCAGAAGCCCGGTGTTCTGCGGCTTCGTTCTTCGCCCTCGTACAAGCTACCGCTCTGTCCGGCTCCCGGAGCAGGAGAAGCGGCTGCTTCGCGCACACAACAGCCGTACGCTCCGAAGCGCTGCTTCAGCCGAAAGACGCCGGCGACCGGCGCTTGGCTTCGGACAGCTCCGGAGAGCCGAAGTGTGCGTCTGCACTAGACTGCATGATAACGAAAAGCTTCGGCAGTGTGTCTCGCAGGGAGATAGCTTAGGAGCGCAGCGCACGTATGCCTTCCTTGTCCAGAAACACGATTTTACTGCACACTCCAAAAACACTGCCCTTTCCAGAACAAGATGCCAGATGCTCTCTGATGCCCGTGCTCCCTTCCTGCTCTTGCCCAGCTCGTTGTTTTAACGTGCACATGCCGTCCTGGCATTCAGTGCACAGTGAAAGCAATCGCAAAAGTCCAGCAGCTGCTGACTCCCAAACACAAGGCGCTGGCTATGTTCTTGCTTCTCGACAACTCAACGCAGCCCTTCATTTCTGCAGTTGCCATCGAGGTCTCTGCATGTCGGAGCCTCAGAGGACGAGCACGAGTTTCCCAGGAGGGGCTGCATCAGGACGAATTCAAAACTCAGGAAAATTGTCCTGGAACACCTTCCCTAAGGATGCTAGAATGGAATTGAAGGGGCAGGCGAGCGGCCACCACGGTCCTCTCGCAGTCCTTAGGGTGCGCGCAGAAGCCCGGTGCTCTGCGGCTTCGTTCTTCGCCCTCGTACAAGCTACCGCTCTGTCCGGCTCCCGGAGCAGGAGAAGCGGCTGCTTCGCGCACACAACAGCCGTACGCTCCGAAGCGCTGCTTCAGCCGAAAGACGCCGGCGACCGGCGCTTGGCTTCGGACAGCTCCGGAGAGCCGGAGTGTGCGTCTGCACTAGACTGCATCATAGCGAAAAGCTTTGGCAGTGTGTCTCGCAGGCAGATAGCTTAGGAGCGCAGCGCACGTATGCCTTCCTTGTCCAGAAACACGATTTTACTGCACACTCCAAAAACACTGCTCTTTCCAGAACAAGATGCCAGATGCTCTCTGATGCCCGTGCTCCCTTCCTGCTCTTGCCCAGCTCGTTGTTTTAACGTGCACATGCCGTCCTGGCATTCAGTGCACAGTGAAAGCAATCGCAAAAGTCCAGCAGCTGCTGACTCCCAAACACAAGGCGCTGGCTATGTTCTTGCTTCTCGACAACTCAACGCAGCCCTTCATTTCTGCAGTTGCCATCGAGGTCTCTGCATGTCGGAGCCTCAGAGGACGAGCACGAGTTTCCCAGGAGGGGCTGCATCAGGACGAATTCAAAACTCAGGAAAATTGTCCTGGAACACCTTCCCTAAGGATGCTAGAATGGAATTGAAGGGGCAGGCGAGCGGCCACCACGGTCCTCTCGCAGTCCTTAGGGTGCGCGCAGAAGCCCGGTGCTCTGCGGCTTCGTTCTTCGCCCTCGTACAAGCTACCGCTCTGTCCGGCTCCCGGAGCAGGAGAAGCGGCTCCCTCGCGCACACAACAGCCGTACGCTCCGAAGCGCAGCTTCAGCCGAAAGACGCCGGCGACCGGCGCTTGGCTTCGGACAGCTCCGGAGAGCCGGAGTGTGCGTCTGCACTAGACTGCATGATAGCGAAAAGCTTTGGCAGTGTGTCTCGCAGGGAGATAGCTTAGGAGCGCAGCGCACGTATGCCTCCCTCGTCCAGAAACACGATTTTACTGCACACTCCAAAAACAGTGCTCTTTCCAGGGCAATATATAAGCTGCTTTCTGACGGCCGTGATCTTTCGATTACTCTTGCCCAGCTCGTTGTTTTAACGTGCACATGCCGTCCTGGCTTTCTGTGCACAGTGAAAGCAATCGCAAAAGTCCAACAGCTGCTGACTCCCAAACACAAGGCGCTGGCTATGTTCTTGCTTCTCGACAACTCAACGCAGCCCTTCATTTCTGCAGTTGCCATCGAGGTCTCTCCACTCGGAGACTCAGACGACGAGCAGTTGTTTCCCAGGAGGGGCTGCATCAGGACGAATTCAAAACTCAGGAAAATTGTCCTGGAACACCTTCCATAAGGATGCTAGAATGGAATTGAAGGGGCAGGCGAGCGGCCACCACGGTCCTCTCGCAGTCCTTAGGGTGCGCGCAGAAGCCCGGTGCTCTGCGGCTTCGTTCTTCGCCCTCCTACAAGCTACCGCTCTGTCCGGCTCCCGGAGCAGGAGAAGCGGCTGCTTCGCGCACACAGCAGCCGTACGCTCCGAAGCGCAGCTTCAGCCGAAAGACGCCGGCGACCGGCGCTTGGCTTCGGACAGCTCCGGAGAGCCGGAGTGTGCGTCTGCACTAGACTGCATGATAGCGAAAAGCTTTGGCAGTGTGTCTCGCAGGGAGATAGCTTAGGAGCGCAGCGCACGTATGCCTCCCTTGTCCAGAAACACGATTTTACTGCACACTCCAAAAACAGTGCTCTTTCCAGGGCAATATATAAGCTGCTTTCTGACGGCCGTGATCTTTCGATTACTCTTGCCCAGCTCGTTGTTTTAACGTGCACATGCCGTCCTGGCTTTCTGTGCACAGTGAAAGCAATCGCAAAAGTCCAACAGCTGCTGACTCCCAAACACAAGGCGCTGGCTATGTTCTTGCTTCTCGACAACTCAACGCAGCCCTTCATTTCTGCAGTTGCCATCGAGGTCTCTCCACTCGGAGACTCAGACGACGAGCAGTTGTTTCCCAGGAGGGGCTGCATCAGGACGAATTCAAAACTCCAGAAAATTGTCCTGGAACACCTTCCATAAGGATGCTAGAATGGAATTGAAGGGGCAGGCGAGCGGCCACCACGGTCCTCTAGCAGTCCTTAGGGTGCGCGCAGAAGCCCGGTGCTCTGCGGCTTCGTTCTTCGCCCTCGTACAAGCTACCGCTCTGTCCGGCTCCCGGAGCAGGAGAAGCGGCTGCTTCGCGCACACAACAGCCGTACGCTCCGAAGCGCTGCTTCAGCCGAAAGACGCCGGCGACCGGCGCTTGGCTTCGGACAGCTCCGGAGAGCCGTAGTGTGCGTCTGCACTAGACTGCATGATAACGAAAAGCTTTGGCAGTGTGTCTCAAAGGGAGATAGCTTAGGAGCGCAGCGCACTTATGCCTCCCTCGTCCAGAAACACGATTTTACTGCACACTCCAAAAACAGTGCTCTTTCCAGGGCAAGATGTCAGATGCTCTCTGATGCCCGTGCTCCCTTCCTCCTCTTGCCCACCTTGTTGTTTTAACGTGCACATGCCGTCCTGGCATTCAGTGCACAGTGAAAGCAATCGCAAAAGTCCAGCAGCTGCTGACTCCCAAACACAAGGCGCTGGCTATGTTCTTGCTTCTCGACAACTCAACGCAGCCCTTCATTTCTGCAGTTGCTATCGAGGTCTCTGCACTCGGAGCCTCAGAGGACGAGTAGGAGTTTCCCAGGAGGGGCTGCATCAGGACGAATTCAAAACTCAGGAAAATTGTCCTGGAACACCTTCCCTAAGGATGCTAGAATGGAATTGAAGAGGCAGGCGAGCGGCCACCACGGTCCTCTCGCAGTCCTTAGGGTGCGCGCAGAAGCCCGGTGCTCTGCGGCTTCGTTCTTCGCCCTCCTACAAGCTACCGCTCTGTCCGGCTCCCGGAGCAGGAGAAGCGGCTGCTTCGCGCACACAACAGCCGTACGCTCCGAAGCGCAGCTTCAGCCGAAAGACGCCGGCGACCGGCGCTTGGCTTCGGACAGCACCGGAGAGCCGTAGTGTGCGTCTGCACTTGACTGCATCATAGCAAAAAGCTTTGGCAGTGTGTCTCGCAGGGAGATAGCTTAGGAGCGCAGCGCACTTATGCCTCCCTTGTCCAGAAACACGATTTTACTGCACACTCCAAAAACACTGCTCTTTCCAGGGCAAGATGTCAGATGCTCTCTGATGCCCGTGCTCCCTTCCTGCTCTTGCCCAGCTCGTTGTTTTAACGTGCACATGCCGTCCTGGCATTCAGTGCACAGTGAAAGCAATCGCAAAAGTCCAGCAGCTGCTGACTCCCAAACACAAGGCGCTGGCTATGTTCTTGCTTCTCGACAACTCAACGCAGCCCTTCATTTCTGCAGTTGCCATCGAGGTCTCTGCATGTGGGAGTCTCAGAGGACGAGCACGAGTTTCCCAGGAGGGGCTGCATCAGGACGAATTCAAAACTCAGGAAAATTGTCCTGGAACACCTTCCCTAAGGATGCTAGAATGGAATTGAAGGGGCAGGCGAGCGGCCACCACGGTCCTCTAGCAGTCCTTAGGGTGCGCGCAGAAGCCCGGTGCTCTGCGGCTTCGTTCTTCGCCCTCGTACAAGCTACCGCTCTGTCCGGCTCCCGGAGCAGGAGAAGCGGCTGCTTCGCGCACACAACAGCCGTACGCTCCGAAGCGCAGCTTCAGCCGAAAGACGCCGGCGACCGGCGCTTGGCTTCGGACAGCTCCGGAGAGCCGTAGTGTGCGTCTGCACTAGACTGCATCATAGCGAAAAGCTTTGGCAGTGTGTCTCGCAGGGAGATAGCTTAGGAGCGCAGCGCACGTATGCCTCCCTTGTCCAGAAACACGATTTTACTGCACACTCCAAAAACAGTGCTCTTTCCAGGGCAATATATAAGCTGCTTTCTGACGGCCGTGATCTTTCGATTACTCTTGCCCAGCTCGTTGTTTTAACGTGCACATGCCGTCCTGGCTTTCTGTGCACAGTGAAAGCAATCGCAAAAGTCCAACAGCTGCTGACTCCCAAACACAAGGCGCTGGCTATGTTCTTGCTTCTCGACAACTCAACGCAGCCCTTCATTTCTGCAGTTGCTATCGAGGTCTCTGCACTCGGAGCCTCAGAGGACGAGTAGGAGTTTCCCAGGAGGGGCTGCATCAGGACGAATTCAAAACTCAGGAAAATTGTCCTGGAACACCTTCCCTAAGGATGCTAGAATGGAATTGAAGAGGCAGGCGAGCGGCCACCACGGTCCTCTCGCAGTCCTTAGGGTGCGCGCAGAAGCCCGGTGCTCTGCGGCTTCGTTCTTCGCCCTCCTACAAGCTACCGCTCTGTCCGGCTCCCGGAGCAGGAGAAGCGGCTGCTTCGCGCACACAACAGCCGTACGCTCCGAAGCGCAGCTTCAGCCGAAAGACGCCGGCGACCGGCGCTTGGCTTCGGACAGCACCGGAGAGCCGGAGTGTGCGTCTGCACTTGACTGCATCATAGCAAAAAGCTTTGGCAGTGTGTCTCAAAGGGAGATAGCTTAGGAGCGCAGCGCACTTATGCCTCCCTTGTCCAGAAACACGATTTTACTGCACACTCCAAAAACAGTGCTCTTTCCAGGGCAAGATGTCAGATGCTCTCTGATGCCCGTGCTCCCTTCCTGCTCTTGCCCAGCTCGTTGTTTTAACGTGCACATGCCGTCCTGGCATTCAGTGCACAGTGAAAGCAATCGCAAAAGTCCAGCAGCTGCTGACTCCCAAACACAAGGCGCTGGCTATGTTCTTCCTTCTCGACAACTCAACGCAGCCCTTCATTTCTGCAGTTGCCATCGAGGTCTCTGCATGTGGGAGTCTCAGAGGACGAGCACGAGTTTCCCAGGAGGGGCTGCATCAGGACGAATTCAAAACTCAGGAAAATTGTCCTGGAACACCTTCCCTAAGGATGCTAGAATGGAATTGAAGGGGCAGGCGAGCGGCCACCACGGTCCTCTAGCAGTCCTTAGGGTGCGCGCAGAAGCCCGGTGCTCTGCGGCTTCGTTCTTCGCCCTCGTACAAGCTACCGCTCTGTCCGGCTCCCGGAGCAGGAGAAGCGGCTGCTTCGCGCACACAACAGCCGTACGCTCCGAAGCGCAGCTTCAGCCGAAAGACGCCGGCGACCGGCGCTTGGCTTCGGACAGCTCCGGAGAGCTGTAGTGTGCGTCTGCACTAGACTGCATCATAGCGAAAAGCTTTGGCAGTGTGTCTCGCAGGGAGATAGCTTAGGAGCGCAGCGCACGTATGCCTCCCTTGTCCAGAAACACGATTTTACTGCACACTCCAAAAACAGTGCTCTTTCCAGGGCAATATATAAGCTGCTTTCTGACGGCCGTGATCTTTCGATTACTCTTGCCCAGCTCGTTGTTTTAACGTGCACATGCCGTCCTGGCTTTCTGTGCACAGTGAAAGCAATCGCAAAAGTCCAACAGCTGCTGACTCCCAAACACAAGGCGCTGGCTATGTTCTTGCTTCTCGACAACTCAACGCAGCCCTTCATTTCTGCAGTTGCCATCGAGATCTCTCCACTCGGAGACTCAGACGACGAGCAGTTGTTTCCCAGGAGGGGCTGCATCAGGACGAATTCAAAACTCAGGAAAATTGTCCTGGAACACCTTCCATAAGGATGCTAGAATGGAATTGAAGGGGCAGGCGAGCGGCCACCACGGTCCTCTAGCAGTCCTTAGGGTGCGCGCAGAAGCCCGGTGCTCTGCGGCTTCGTTCTTCGCCCTCGTACAAGCTACCGCTCTGTCCGGCTCCCGGAGCAGGAGAAGCGGCTGCTTCGCGCACACAACAGCCGTACGCTCCGAAGCGCAGCTTCAGCCGAAAGACGCCGGCGACCGGCGCTTGGCTTCGGACAGCACCGGAGAGCCGTAGTGTGCGTCTGCACTAGACTGCATGATAACGAAAAGCTTCGGCAGTGTGTCTCGCAGGGAGAAAGCTTAGGAGCGCAGCGCACGTATGCCTTCCTTGTCCAGAAACACGATTTTACTGCACACTCCAAAACCAGTGCTCTTTCCAGGGCAAGATGTCAGATGCTCTCTGATGCCCGTGCTCTCTTCCTGCTCTTGCCCAGCTCGTTGTTTTAACGTGCACATGCCGTCCTGGCATTCAGTGCACAGTGAAAGCAATCGCAAAAGTCCAGCAGCTGCTGACTCCCAAACACAAGGCGCTGGCTATGTTCTTGCTTCTCGACAACTCAACGCAGCCCTTCATTTCTGCAGTTGCTATCGAGGTCTCTGCATGTCGGAGACTCAGAGGACGAGTAGGAGTTTCCCAGGAGGGGCTGCATCAGGACGAATTCAAAACTCAGGAAAATTGTCCTGGAACACCTTCCCTAAGGATGCTAGAATGGAATTGAAGAGGCAGGCGAGCGGCCACCACGGTCCTCTAGCAGTCCTTAGGGTGCGCGCAGAAGCCCGGTGCTCTGCGGCTTCGTTCTTCGCCCTCCTACAAGCTACCGCTCTGTCCGGCTCCCGGAGCAGGAGAAGCGGCTGCTTCGCGCACACAACAGCCGTACGCTCCGAAGCGCAGCTTCAGCCGAAAGACGCCGGCGACCGGCGCTTGGCTTCGGACAGCTCCGGAGAGCCGGAGTGTGCGTCTGCACTAGACTGCATGATAACGAAAAGCTTCGGCAGTGTGTCTCGCAGGGAGAAAGCTTAGGAGCGCAGCGCACGTATGCCTTCCTTGTCCAGAAACACGATTTTACTGCACACTCCAAAAACACTGCCCTTTCCAGAACAAGATGCCAGATGCTCTCTGATGCCCGTGCTCCCTTCCTGCTCTTGCCCAGCTCGTTGTTTTAACGTGCACATGCCGTCCTGGCATTCTGTGCACAGTGAAAGCAATCGCAAAAGTCCAACAGCTGCTGACTCCCAAACACAAGGCGCTGGCTATGTTCTTGCTTCTCGACAACTCAACGCAGCCCTTCATTTCTGCAGTTGCCATCGAGGTCTCTCCACTCGGAGACTCAGACGACGAGCAGTTGTTTCCCAGGAGGGGCTGCATCAGGACGAATTCAAAACTCAGGAAAATTGTCCTGGAACACCTTCCATAAGGATGCTAGAATGGAATTGAAGGGGCAGGCGAGCGGCCACCACGGTCCTCTCGCAGTCCTTAGGGTGCGCGCAGAAGCCCGGTGCTCTGCGGCTTCGTTCTTCGCCCTCCTACAAGCTACCGCTCTGTCCGGCTCCCGGAGCAGGAGAAGCGGCTGCTTCGCGCACACAGCAGCCGTACGCTCCGAAGCGCAGCTTCAGCCGAAAGACGCCGGCGACCGGCGCTTGGCTTCGGACAGCTCCGGAGAGCCGGAGTGTGCGTCTGCACTAGACTGCATGATAACGAAAAGCTTTGGCAGTGTGTCTCGCAGGGAGATAGCTTAGGAGCGCAGAGCACGTATGCCTCCCTTGTCCAGAAACACGATTTTACTGCACACTCCAAAAACACTGCTCTTTCCAGGGCAATATATAAGCTGCTTTCTGACGGCCGTGATCTTTCGATTACTCTTGCCCAGCTCGTTGTTGTAACGTGCACATGCCGTCCTGGCATTCAGTGCACAGTGAAAGCAATCGCAAAAGTCCAGCAGCTGCTGACTCCCAAACACAAGGCGCTGGCTAGGTTCTTGCTTCTCGACAACTCAACTGAGTCCTTAATTTCTGCAGTTGCCATCGAGGTCTCTGCACTCGGAGCCTCAGAGGACGAGCAGGAGTTTCCCAGGAGGGGCTGCATCAGGACGAATTCAAAACTCAGGAAAATTGTCCTGGAACACCTTCCATAAGGATGCTAGAATGGAATTGAAGGGGCAGGCGAGCGGCCACCACGGTCCTCTAGCAGTCCTTAGGGTGCGCGCAGAAGCCCGGTGCTCTGCGGCTTCGTTCTTCGCCCTCGTACAAGCTACCGCTCTGTCCGGCTCCCGGAGCAGGAGAAGCGGCTGCTTCACGCACACAACAGCGGAGCGGCAGCCGTACGCTCCGAAGCGCTGCTTCAGCCGAAAGACGCCGGCGACCGGCGCTTGGCTTCGGACAGCTCCGGAGAGCCGGAGTGTGCGTCTGCACTAGACTGCATGATAGCGAAAAGCTTTGGCAGTGTGTCTCGCAGGGAGATAGCTTAGGAGCGCAGCGCACGTATGCCTCCCTTGTCCAGAAACACGATTTTACTGCACACTCCAAAAACACTGCTCTTTCCAGGGCAATATATAAGCTGCTTTCTGACGGCCGTGATCTTTCGATTACTCTTGCCCAGCTCGTTGTTGTAACGTGCACGTGTCGTCCTGGCATTCAGTGCACAGTGAAAGCAATCGCAAAAGTCCAGCAGCTGCTGACTCCCAAACACAAGGCGCTGGCTAGGTTCTTGCTTCTCGACAACTCAACTGAGTCCTTCATTTCTGCAGTTGCCATCGAGGTCTCTGCACTCGGAGACTCAGAGGACGAGTAGGAGTTTCCCAGGAGGGGCTGCATCAGGACGAATTCAAAACTCAGGAAAATTGTCCTGGAACACCTTCCATAAGGATGCTAGAATGGAATTGAAGGGGCAGGCGAGCGGCCACCACGGTCCTCTAGCAGTCCTTAGGGTGCGCGCAGAAGCCCGGTGCTCTGCGGCTTCGTTCTTCGCCCTCGTACAAGCTACCGCTCTGTCCGGCTCCCGGAGCAGGAGAAGCGGCTGCTTCGCGCACACAACAGCGGAGCGGCAGCCGTACGCTCCGAATCGCTGCTTCAGCCGAAAGACGCCGGCGACCGGCGCTTGGCTTCGGACAGCTCCGGAGAGCCGGAGTGTGCGTCTGCACTAGACTGCATGATAGCGAAAAGCTTTGGCAGTGTGTCTCGCAGGGAGATAGCTTAGGAGCGCAGCGCACTTATGCCTCCCTTGTCCAGAAACACGATTTTACTGCACACTCCAAAAACACTGCTCTTTCCAGGGCAATATATAAGCTGTTTTCTGACGGCCGTGATCTTTCGATGACTCTTGCCCAGCTCGTTGTTTTAACGTGCACATGCCGTCCTGGCATTCAGTGCACAGTGAAAGCAATCGCAAAAGTCCAGCAGCTGCTGACTCCCAGACACAAGGCGCTGGCTAGGTTCTTGCTTCTCGACAACTCAACTGAGTCCTTCATTTCTGCAGTTGCCATCGAGGTCTCTGCACTCGGAGCCTCAGAGGACGAGCAGGAGTTTCCCAGGAGGGGCTGCATCAGGACGAATTCAAAACTCAGGAAAATTGTCCTGGAACACCTTCCATAAGGATGCTAGAATGGAATTGAAGGGGCAGGCGAGCGGCCACCACGGTCCTCTAGCAGTCCTTAGGGTGCGCGCAGAAGCCCGGTGCTCTGCGGCTTCGTTCTTCGCCCTCGTACAAGCTACCGCTCTGTCCGGCTCCCGGAGCAGGAGAAGCGGCTGCTTCACGCACACAACAGCGGAGCGGCAGCCGTACGCTCCGAAGCGCTGCTTCAGCCGAAAGACGCCGGCGACCGGCGCTTGGCTTCGGACAGCTCCGGAGAGCCGGAGTGTGCGTCTGCACTAGACTGCATGATAGCGAAAAGCTTTGGCAGTGTGTCTCGCAGGGAGATAGCTTAGGAGCGCAGCGCACGTATGCCTCCCTTGTCCAGAAACACGATTTTACTGCACACTCCAAAAACACTGCTCTTTCCAGGGCAATATATAAGCTGCTTTCTGACGGCCGTGATCTTTCGATTACTCTTGCCCAGCTCGTTGTTGTAACGTGCACGTGTCGTCCTGGCATTCAGTGCACAGTGAAAGCAATCGCAAAAGTCCAGCAGCTGCTGACTCCCAAACACAAGGCGCTGGCTAGGTTCTTGCTTCTCGACAACTCAACTGAGTCCTTCATTTCTGCAGTTGCCATCGAGGTCTCTGCACTCGGAGACTCAGAGGACGAGTAGGAGTTTCCCAGGAGGGGCTGCATCAGGACGAATTCAAAACTCAGGAAAATTGTCCTGGAACACCTTCCATAAGGATGCTAGAATGGAATTGAAGGGGCAGGCGAGCGGCCACCACGGTCCTCTAGCAGTCCTTAGGGTGCGCGCAGAAGCCCGGTGCTCTGCGGCTTCGTTCTTCGCCCTCGTACAAGCTACCGCTCTGTCCGGCTCCCGGAGCAGGAGAAGCGGCTGCTTCGCGCACACAACAGCGGAGCGGCAGCCGTACGCTCCGAATCGCTGCTTCAGCCGAAAGACGCCGGCGACCGGCGCTTGGCTTCGGACAGCTCCGGAGAGCCGGAGTGTGCGTCTGCACTAGACTGCATGATAGCGAAAAGCTTTGGCAGTGTGTCTCGCAGGGAGATAGCTTAGGAGCGCAGCGCACTTATGCCTCCCTTGTCCAGAAACACGATTTTACTGCACACTCCAAAAACACTGCTCTTTCCAGGGCAATATATAAGCTGTTTTCTGACGGCCGTGATCTTTCGATGACTCTTGCCCAGCTCGTTGTTTTAACGTGCACATGCCGTCCTGGCATTCAGTGCACAGTGAAAGCAATCGCAAAAGTCCAGCAGCTGCTGACTCCCAGACACAAGGCGCTGGCTATGTTCTTGCTTCTCGACAACTCAACTGAGTCCTTCATTTCTGCAGTTGCCATCGAGGTCTCTGCACTCGGAGCCTCAGAGGACGAGCACGAGTTTCCCAGGAGGGGCTGCATCAGGACGAATTCAAAACTCAGGAAAATTGTCCTGGAACACCTTCCATAAGGATGCTAGAATGGAATTGAAGGGGCAGGCGAGCGGCCACCACGGTCCTCTAGCAGTCCTTAGGGTGCGCGCAGAAGCCCGGTGCTCTGCGGCTTCGTTCTTCGCCCTCGTACAAGCTACCGCTCTGTCCGGCTCCCGGAGCAGGAGAAGCGGCTGCTTCACGCACACAACAGCGGAGCGGCAGCCGTACGCTCCGAAGCGCTGCTTCAGCCGAAAGACGCCGGCGACCGGCGCTTGGCTTCGGACAGCTCCGGAGAGCCGGAGTGTGCGTCTGCACTAGACTGCATGATAGCGAAAAGCTTTGGCAGTGTGTCTCGCAGGGAGATAGCTTAGGAGCGCAGCGCACTTATGCCTCCCTTGTCCAGAAACACGATTTTACTGCACACTCCAAAAACAATGCTCTTTCCAGGGCAATATATAAGCTGCTTTCTGACGGCCGTGATCTTTCGATTACTCTTGCCCAGCTCGTTGTTGTAACGTGCACATGCCGTCCTGGCATTCAGTGCACAGTGAAAGCAATCGCAAAAGTCCAGCAGCTGCTGACTCCCAAACACAAGGCGCTGGCTAGGTTCTTGCTTCTCGACAACTCAACTGAGTCCTTCATTTCTGCAGTTGCCATCGAGGTCTCTGCACTCGGAGACTCAGAGGACGAGTAGGAGTTTCCCAGGAGGGGCTGCATGAGGACGAATTCAAAACTCAGGAAAATTGTCCTGGAACACCTTCCATAAGGATGCTAGAATGGAATTGAAGAGGCAGGCGAGCGGCCACCACGGTCCTCTAGCAGTCCTTAGGGTGCGCGCAGAAGCCCGGTGCTCTGCGGCTTCGTTCTTCGCCCTCGTACAAGCTACCGCTCTGTCCGGCTCCCGGAGCAGGAGGAGCGGCTGCTTCGCGCACACAACAGCGGAGCGGCAGCCGTACGCTCCGAATCGCTGCTTCAGCCGAAAGACGCCGGCCACCGGCGCTTGGCTTCGGACAGCTCCGGAGAGCCGGAGTGTGCGTCTGCACTAGACTGCATGATAGCGAAAAGCTTTGGCAGTGTGTCTCGCAGGGAGATAGCTTAGGAGCGCAGAGCACGTATGCCTCCCTTGTCCAGAAACACGATTTTACTGCACACTCCAAAAACACTGCTCTTTCCAGGGCAATATATAAGCTGCTTTCTGACGGCCGTGATCTTTCGATTACTCTTGCCCAGCTCGTTGTTGTAACGTGCACATGCCGTCCTGGCATTCAGTGCACAGTGAAAGCAATCGCAAAAGTCCAGCAGCTGCTGACTCCCAAACACAAGGCGCTGGCTAGGTTCTTGCTTCTCGACAACTCAACTGAGTCCTTAATTTCTGCAGTTGCCATCGAGGTCTCTGCACTCGGAGCCTCAGAGGACGAGCACGAGTTTCCCAGGAGGGGCTGCATCAGGACGAATTCAAAACTCAGGAAAATTGTCCTGGAACACCTTCCATAAGGATGCTAGAATGGAATTGAAGGGGCAGGCGAGCGGCCACCACGGTCCTCTAGCAGTCCTTAGGGTGCGCGCAGAAGCCCGGTGCTCTGCGGCTTCGTTCTTCGCCCTCGTACAAGCTACCGCTCTGTCCGGCTCCCGGAGCAGGAGAAGCGGCTGCTTCACGCACACAACAGCGGAGCGGCAGCCGTACGCTCCGAAGCGCTGCTTCAGCCGAAAGACGCCGGCGACCGGCGCTTGGCTTCGGACAGCTCCGGAGAGCCGGAGTGTGCGTCTGCACTAGACTGCATGATAGCGAAAAGCTTTGGCAGTGTGTCTCGCAGGGAGATAGCTTAGGAGCGCAGCGCACGTATGCCTCCCTTGTCCAGAAACACGATTTTACTGCACACTCCAAAAACACTGCTCTTTCCAGGGCAATATATAAGCTGCTTTCTGACGGCCGTGATCTTTCGATTACTCTTGCCCAGCTCGTTGTTGTAACGTGCACGTGTCGTCCTGGCATTCAGTGCACAGTGAAAGCAATCGCAAAAGTCCAGCAGCTGCTGACTCCCAAACACAAGGCGCTGGCTAGGTTCTTGCTTCTCGACAACTCAACTGAGTCCTTCATTTCTGCAGTTGCCATCGAGGTCTCTGCACTCGGAGACTCAGAGGACGAGTAGGAGTTTCCCAGGAGGGGCTGCATCAGGACGAATTCAAAACTCAGGAAAATTGTCCTGGAACACCTTCCATAAGGATGCTAGAATGGAATTGAAGGGGCAGGCGAGCGGCCACCACGGTCCTCTAGCAGTCCTTAGGGTGCGCGCAGAAGCCCGGTGCTCTGCGGCTTCGTTCTTCGCCCTCGTACAAGCTACCGCTCTGTCCGGCTCCCGGAGCAGGAGAAGCGGCTGCTTCGCGCACACAACAGCGGAGCGGCAGCCGTACGCTCCGAATCGCTGCTTCAGCCGAAAGACGCCGGCGACCGGCGCTTGGCTTCGGACAGCTCCGGAGAGCCGGAGTGTGCGTCTGCACTAGACTGCATGATAGCGAAAAGCTTTGGCAGTGTGTCTCGCAGGGAGATAGCTTAGGAGCGCAGCGCACTTATGCCTCCCTTGTCCAGAAACACGATTTTACTGCACACTCCAAAAACACTGCTCTTTCCAGGGCAATATATAAGCTGTTTTCTGACGGCCGTGATCTTTCGATGACTCTTGCCCAGCTCGTTGTTTTAACGTGCACATGCCGTCCTGGCATTCAGTGCACAGTGAAAGCAATCGCAAAAGTCCAGCAGCTGCTGACTCCCAGACACAAGGCGCTGGCTAGGTTCTTGCTTCTCGACAACTCAACTGAGTCCTTCATTTCTGCAGTTGCCATCGAGGTCTCTGCACTCGGAGCCTCAGAGGACGAGCAGGAGTTTCCCAGGAGGGGCTGCATCAGGACGAATTCAAAACTCAGGAAAATTGTCCTGGAACACCTTCCATAAGGATGCTAGAATGGAATTGAAGGGGCAGGCGAGCGGCCACCACGGTCCTCTAGCAGTCCTTAGGGTGCGCGCAGAAGCCCGGTGCTCTGCGGCTTCGTTCTTCGCCCTCGTACAAGCTACCGCTCTGTCCGGCTCCCGGAGCAGGAGAAGCGGCTGCTTCACGCACACAACAGCGGAGCGGCAGCCGTACGCTCCGAAGCGCTGCTTCAGCCGAAAGACGCCGGCGACCGGCGCTTGGCTTCGGACAGCTCCGGAGAGCCGGAGTGTGCGTCTGCACTAGACTGCATGATAGCGAAAAGCTTTGGCAGTGTGTCTCGCAGGGAGATAGCTTAGGAGCGCAGCGCACGTATGCCTCCCTTGTCCAGAAACACGATTTTACTGCACACTCCAAAAACACTGCTCTTTCCAGGGCAATATATAAGCTGCTTTCTGACGGCCGTGATCTTTCGATTACTCTTGCCCAGCTCGTTGTTGTAACGTGCACGTGTCGTCCTGGCATTCAGTGCACAGTGAAAGCAATCGCAAAAGTCCAGCAGCTGCTGACTCCCAAACACAAGGCGCTGGCTAGGTTCTTGCTTCTCGACAACTCAACTGAGTCCTTCATTTCTGCAGTTGCCATCGAGGTCTCTGCACTCGGAGACTCAGAGGACGAGTAGGAGTTTCCCAGGAGGGGCTGCATCAGGACGAATTCAAAACTCAGGAAAATTGTCCTGGAACACCTTCCATAAGGATGCTAGAATGGAATTGAAGGGGCAGGCGAGCGGCCACCACGGTCCTCTAGCAGTCCTTAGGGTGCGCGCAGAAGCCCGGTGCTCTGCGGCTTCGTTCTTCGCCCTCGTACAAGCTACCGCTCTGTCCGGCTCCCGGAGCAGGAGAAGCGGCTGCTTCGCGCACACAACAGCGGAGCGGCAGCCGTACGCTCCGAATCGCTGCTTCAGCCGAAAGACGCCGGCGACCGGCGCTTGGCTTCGGACAGCTCCGGAGAGCCGGAGTGTGCGTCTGCACTAGACTGCATGATAGCGAAAAGCTTTGGCAGTGTGTCTCGCAGGGAGATAGCTTAGGAGCGCAGCGCACTTATGCCTCCCTTGTCCAGAAACACGATTTTACTGCACACTCCAAAAACACTGCTCTTTCCAGGGCAATATATAAGCTGCTTTCTGACGGCCGTGATCTTTCGATTACTCTTGCCCAGCTCGTTGTTGTAACGTGCACGTGTCGTCCTGGCATTCAGTGCACAGTGAAAGCAATCGCAAAAGTCCAGCAGCTGCTGACTCCCAAACACAAGGCGCTGGCTAGGTTCTTGCTTCTCGACAACTCAACTGAGTCCTTCATTTCTGCAGTTGCCATCGAGGTCTCTGCACTCGGAGCCTCAGAGGACGAGCACGAGTTTCCCAGGAGGGGCTGCATCAGGACGAATTCAAAACTCAGGAAAATTGTCCTGGAACACCTTCCATAAGGATGCTAGAATGGAATTGAAGGGGCAGGCGAGCGGCCACCACGGTCCTCTAGCAGTCCTTAGGGTGCGCGCAGAAGCCCGGTGCTCTGCGGCTTCGTTCTTCGCCCTCGTACAAGCTACCGCTCTGTCCGGCTCCCGGAGCAGGAGAAGCGGCTGCTTCACGCACACAACAGCGGAGCGGCAGCCGTACGCTCCGAAGCGCTGCTTCAGCCGAAAGACGCCGGCGACCGGCGCTTGGCTTCGGACAGCTCCGGAGAGCCGGAGTGTGCGTCTGCACTAGACTGCATGATAGCGAAAAGCTTTGGCAGTGTGTCTCGCAGGGAGATAGCTTAGGAGCGCAGCGCACTTATGCCTCCCTTGTCCAGAAACACGATTTTACTGCACACTCCAAAAACACTGCTCTTTCCAGGGCAATATATAAGCTGCTTTCTGACGGCCGTGATCTTTCGATTACTCTTGCCCAGCTCGTTGTTGTAACGTGCACATGCCGTCCTGGCATTCAGTGCACAGTGAAAGCAATCGCAAAAGTCCAGCAGCTGCTGACTCCCAAACACAAGGCGCTGGCTAGGTTCTTGCTTCTCGACAACTCAACTGAGTCCTTCATTTCTGCAGTTGCCATCGAGGTCTCTGCACTCGGAGACTCAGAGGACGAGTAGGAGTTTCCCAGGAGGGGCTGCATCAGGACGAATTCAAAACTCAGGAAAATTGTCCTGGAACACCTTCCATAAGGATGCTAGAATGGAATTGAAGAGGCAGGCGAGCGGCCACCACGGTCCTCTAGCAGTCCTTAGGGTGCGCGCAGAAGCCCGGTGCTCTGCGGCTTCGTTCTTCGCCCTCGTACAAGCTACCGCTCTGTCCGGCTCCCGGAGCAGGAGGAGCGGCTGCTTCGCGCACACAACAGCGGAGCGGCAGCCGTACGCTCCGAATCGCTGCTTCAGCCGAAAGACGCCGGCCACCGGCGCTTGGCTTCGGACAGCTCCGGAGAGCCGGAGTGTGCGTCTGCACTAGACTGCATGATAGCGAAAAGCTTTGGCAGTGTGTCTCGCAGGGAGATAGCTTAGGAGCGCAGCGCACTTATGCCTCCCTTGTCCAGAAACACGATTTTACTGCACACTCCAAAAACACTGCTCTTTCCAGGGCAATATATAAGCTGTTTTCTGACGGCCGTGATCTTTCGATTACTCTTGCGCAGCTCGTTGTTTTAACGTGCACATGCCGTCCTGGCATTCAGTGCACAGTGAAAGCAATCGCAAAAGTCCAGCAGCTGCTGACTCCCAAACACAAGGCGCTGGCTAGGTTCTTGCTTCTCGACAACTCAACTGAGTCCTTCATTTCTGCAGTTGCCATCGAGGTCTCTGCACTCGGAGCCTCAGAGGACGAGCACGAGTTTCCCAGGAGGGGCTGCATCAGGACGAATTCAAAACTCAGGAAAATTGTCCTGGAACACCTTCCATAAGGATGCTAGAATGGAATTGAAGGGGCAGGCGAGCGGCCACCACGGTCCTCTAGCAGTCCTTAGGGTGCGCGCAGAAGCCCGGTGCTCTGCGGCTTCGTTCTTCGCCCTCGTACAAGCTACCGCTCTGTCCGGCTCCCGGAGCAGGAGAAGCGGCTGCTTCGCGCACACAAGAGCGGAGCGGCAGCCGTACGCTCCGAAGCGCTGCTTCAGCCGAAAGACGCCGGCGACCGGCGCTTGGCTTCGGACAGCTCCGGAGAGCCGGAGTGTGCATCTGCACTAGACTGCATGATAGCGAAAAGCTTTGGCAGTGTGTCTCGCAGGGAGATAGCTTAGGAGCGCAGCGCACTTATGCCTCCCTTGTCCAGAAACACGATTTTACTGCACACTCCAAAAACACTGCTCTTTCCAGGGCAATATAGAAGCTGATTTCTGACGGCCGTGATCTTTCGATGACTCTTGCCCAGCTCGTTGTTTTAACGTGCACGTGCCGTCCTGGCATTCAGTGCACAGTGAAAGCAACCGCAAAAGTCCAGCAGCTGCTGACTCCCAGACACAAGGCGCTGGCTATGTTCTTGCTTCTCGACAACTCAACTGAGTCCTTCATTTCTGCAGTTGCCATCGAGGTCTCTGCACTCGGAGCCTCAGAGGACGAGCACGAGTTTCCCAGGAGGGGCTGCATCAGGACGAATTCAAAACTCAGGAAAATTGTCCTGGAACACCTTCCATAAGGATGCTAGAATGGAATTGAAGGGGCAGGCGAGCGGCCACCACGGTCCTCTCGCAGTCCTTAGGGTGCGCGCAGAAGCCCGGTGCTCTGCGGCTTCGTTCTTCGCCCTCGTACAAGCTACCGCTCTGTCCGGCTCCCGGAGCAGGAGAAGCGGCTGCTTCGCGCACACAACAGCCGTACGCTCCGAAGCGCAGCTTCAGCCGAAAGACGCCGGCGACCGGCGCTTGGCTTCGGACAGCTCCGGAGAGCCGTAGTGTGCGTCTGCACTAGACTGCATCATAGCGAAAAGCTTTGGCAGTGTGTCTCGCAGGGAGATAGCTTAGGAGCGCAGCGCACTTATGCCTCCCTTGTCCAGAAACACGATTTTACTGCACACTCCAAAACCAGTGCTCTTTCCAGGGCAAGATGTCAGATGCTCTCTGATGCCCGTGCTCCCTTCCTCCTCTTGCCCACCTTGTTGTTTTAACGTGCACATGCCGTCCTGGCATTCAGTGCACAGTGAAAGCAATCGCAAAAGTCCAGCAGCTGCTGACTCCCAAACACAAGGCGCTGGCTATGTTCTTGCTTCTCGACAACTCAACGCAGCCCTTCATTTCTGCAGTTGCCATCGAGGTCTCTCCACTCGGAGACTCAGACGACGAGCAGTTGTTTCCCAGGAGGGGCTGCATCAGGACGAATTCAAAACTCAGGAAAATTGTCCTGGAACACCTTCCATAAGGATGCTAGAATGGAATTGAAGGGGCAGGCGAGCGGCCACCACGGTCCTCTCGCAGTCCTTAGGGTGCGCGCAGAAGCCCGGTGCTCTGCGGCTTCGTTCTTCGCCCTCGTACAAGCTACCGCTCTGTCCGGCTCCCGGAGCAGGAGAAGCGGCTGCTTCGCGCACACAGCAGCCGTACGCTCCGAAGCGCAGCTTCAGCCGAAAGACGCCGGCGACCGGCGCTTGGCTTCGGACAGCTCCGGAGAGCCGGAGTGTGCGTCTGCACTAGACTGCATGATAACGAAAAGCTTTGGCAGTGTGTCTCGCAGGGAGATAGCTTAGGAGCGCAGCGCACGTATGCCTCCCTTGTCCAGAAACACGATTTTACTGCACACTCCAAAAACACTGCTCTTTCCAGGGCAATATATAAGCTGCTTTCTGACGGCCGTGATCTTTCGATTACTCTTGCCCAGCTCGTTGTTGTAACGTGCACATGCCGTCCTGGCATTCAGTGCACAGTGAAAGCAATCGCAAAAGTCCAGCAGCTGCTGACTCCCAAACACAAGGCGCTGGCTAGGTTCTTGCTTCTCGACAACTCAACTGAGTCCTTAATTTCTGCAGTTGCCATCGAGGTCTCTGCACTCGGAGCCTCAGAGGACGAGCAGGAGTTTCCCAGGAGGGGCTGCATCAGGACGAATTCAAAACTCAGGAAAATTGTCCTGGAACACCTTCCATAAGGATGCTAGAATGGAATTGAAGGGGCAGGCGAGCGGCCACCACGGTCCTCTAGCAGTCCTTAGGGTGCGCGCAGAAGCCCGGTGCTCTGCGGCTTCGTTCTTCGCCCTCGTACAAGCTACCGCTCTGTCCGGCTCCCGGAGCAGGAGAAGCGGCTGCTTCACGCACACAACAGCGGAGCGGCAGCCGTACGCTCCGAAGCGCTGCTTCAGCCGAAAGACGCCGGCGACCGGCGCTTGGCTTCGGACAGCTCCGGAGAGCCGTAGTGTGCGTCTGCACTAGACTGCATGATAGCGAAAAGCTTTGGCAGTGTGTCTCGCAGGGAGATAGCTTAGGAGCGCAGCGCACGTATGCCTCCCTTGTCCAGAAACACGATTTTACTGCACACTCCAAAAACACTGCTCTTTCCAGGGCAATATATAAGCTGCTTTCTGACGGCCGTGATCTTTCGATTACTCTTGCCCAGCTCGTTGTTGTAACGTGCACGTGTCGTCCTGGCATTCAGTGCACAGTGAAAGCAATCGCAAAAGTCCAGCAGCTGCTGACTCCCAAACACAAGGCGCTGGCTAGGTTCTTGCTTCTCGACAACTCAACTGAGTCCTTCATTTCTGCAGTTGCCATCGAGGTCTCTGCACTCGGAGCCTCAGAGGACGAGCACGAGTTTCCCAGGAGGGGCTGCATCAGGACGAATTCAAAACTCAGGAAAATTGTCCTGGAACACCTTCCATAAGGATGCTAGAATGGAATTGAAGGGGCAGGCGAGCGGCCACCACGGTCCTCTAGCAGTCCTTAGGGTGCGCGCAGAAGCCCGGTGCTCTGCGGCTTCGTTCTTCGCCCTCGTACAAGCTACCGCTCTGTCCGGCTCCCGGAGCAGGAGAAGCGGCTGCTTCACGCACACAACAGCGGAGCGGCAGCCGTACGCTCCGAAGCGCTGCTTCAGCCGAAAGACGCCGGCGACCGGCGCTTGGCTTCGGACAGCTCCGGAGAGCCGGAGTGTGCGTCTGCACTAGACTGCACGATAGCGAAAAGCTTTGGCAGTGTGTCTCGCAGGGAGATAGCTTAGGAGCGCAGCGCACGTATGCCTCCCTTGTCCAGAAACACGATTTTACTGCACACTCCAAAAACACTGCTCTTTCCAGGGCAATATATAAGCTGCTTTCTGACGGCCGTGATCTTTCGATTACTCTTGCCCAGCTCGTTGTTGTAACGTGCACGTGTCGTCCTGGCATTCAGTGCACAGTGAAAGCAATCGCAAAAGTCCAGCAGCTGCTGACTCCCAAACACAAGGCGCTGGCTAGGTTCTTGCTTCTCGACAACTCAACTGAGTCCTTCATTTCTGCAGTTGCCATCGAGGTCTCTGCACTCGGAGACTCAGAGGACGAGTAGGAGTTTCCCAGGAGGGGCTGCATCAGGACGAATTCAAAACTCAGGAAAATTGTCCTGGAACACCTTCCATAAGGATGCTAGAATGGAATTGAAGGGGCAGGCGAGCGGCCACCACGGTCCTCTAGCAGTCCTTAGGGTGCGCGCAGAAGCCCGGTGCTCTGCGGCTTCGTTCTTCGCCCTCGTACAAGCTACCGCTCTGTCCGGCTCCCGGAGCAGGAGAAGCGGCTGCTTCGCGCACACAACAGCGGAGCGGCAGCCGTACGCTCCGAATCGCTGCTTCAGCCGAAAGACGCCGGCGACCGGCGCTTGGCTTCGGACAGCTCCGGAGAGCCGGAGTGTGCGTCTGCACTAGACTGCATGATAGCGAAAAGCTTTGGCAGTGTGTCTCGCAGGGAGATAGCTTAGGAGCGCAGCGCACTTATGCCTCCCTTGTCCAGAAACACGATTTTACTGCACACTCCAAAAACACTGCTCTTTCCAGGGCAATATATAAGCTGTTTTCTGACGGCCGTGATCTTTCGATGACTCTTGCCCAGCTCGTTGTTTTAACGTGCACATGCCGTCCTGGCATTCAGTGCACAGTGAAAGCAATCGCAAAAGTCCAGCAGCTGCTGACTCCCAGACACAAGGCGCTGGCTAGGTTCTTGCTTCTCGACAACTCAACTGAGTCCTTCATTTCTGCAGTTGCCATCGAGGTCTCTGCACTCGGAGCCTCAGAGGACGAGCACGAGTTTCCCAGGAGGGGCTGCATCAGGACGAATTCAAAACTCAGGAAAATTGTCCTGGAACACCTTCCATAAGGATGCTAGAATGGAATTGAAGGGGCAGGCGAGCGGCCACCACGGTCCTCTAGCAGTCCTTAGGGTGCGCGCAGAAGCCCGGTGCTCTGCGGCTTCGTTCTTCGCCCTCGTACAAGCTACCGCTCTGTCCGGCTCCCGGAGCAGGAGAAGCGGCTGCTTCACGCACACAACAGCGGAGCGGCAGCCGTACGCTCCGAAGCGCTGCTTCAGCCGAAAGACGCCGGCGACCGGCGCTTGGCTTCGGACAGCTCCGGAGAGCCGGAGTGTGCGTCTGCACTAGACTGCATGATAGCGAAAAGCTTTGGCAGTGTGTCTCGCAGGGAGATAGCTTAGGAGCGCAGCGCACTTATGCCTCCCTTGTCCAGAAACACGATTTTACTGCACACTCCAAAAACACTGCTCTTTCCAGGGCAATATATAAGCTGCTTTCTGACGGCCGTGATCTTTCGATTACTCTTGCCCAGCTCGTTGTTGTAACGTGCACATGCCGTCCTGGCATTCAGTGCACAGTGAAAGCAATCGCAAAAGTCCAGCAGCTGCTGACTCCCAAACACAAGGCGCTGGCTAGGTTCTTGCTTCTCGACAACTCAACTGAGTCCTTCATTTCTGCAGTTGCCATCGAGGTCTCTGCACTCGGAGACTCAGAGGACGAGTAGGAGTTTCCCAGGAGGGGCTGCATGAGGACGAATTCAAAACTCAGGAAAATTGTCCTGGAACACCTTCCATAAGGATGCTAGAATGGAATTGAAGAGGCAGGCGAGCGGCCACCACGGTCCTCTAGCAGTCCTTAGGGTGCGCGCAGAAGCCCGGTGCTCTGCGGCTTCGTTCTTCGCCCTCGTACAAGCTACCGCTCTGTCCGGCTCCCGGAGCAGGAGGAGCGGCTGCTTCGCGCACACAACAGCGGAGCGGCAGCCGTACGCTCCGAATCGCTGCTTCAGCCGAAAGACGCCGGCCACCGGCGCTTGGCTTCGGACAGCTCCGGAGAGCCGGAGTGTGCGTCTGCACTAGACTGCATGATAGCGAAAAGCTTTGGCAGTGTGTCTCGCAGGGAGATAGCTTAGGAGCGCAGCGCACTTATGCCTCCCTTGTCCAGAAACACGATTTTACTGCACACTCCAAAAACACTGCTCTTTCCAGGGCAATATATAAGCTGTTTTCTGACGGCCGTGATCTTTCGATGACTCTTGCCCAGCTCGTTGTTTTAACGTGCACATGCCGTCCTGGCATTCAGTGCACAGTGAAAGCAATCGCAAAAGTCCAGCAGCTGCTGACTCCCAGACACAAGGCGCTGGCTAGGTTCTTGCTTCTCGACAACTCAACTGAGTCCTTCATTTCTGCAGTTGCCATCGAGGTCTCTGCACTCGGAGCCTCAGAGGACGAGCACGAGTTTCCCAGGAGGGGCTGCATCAGGACGAATTCAAAACTCAGGAAAATTGTCCTGGAACACCTTCCATAAGGATGCTAGAATGGAATTGAAGGGGCAGGCGAGCGGCCACCACGGTCCTCTAGCAGTCCTTAGGGTGCGCGCAGAAGCCCGGTGCTCTGCGGCTTCGTTCTTCGCCCTCGTACAAGCTACCGCTCTGTCCGGCTCCCGGAGCAGGAGAAGCGGCTGCTTCACGCACACAACAGCGGAGCGGCAGCCGTACGCTCCGAAGCGCTGCTTCAGCCGAAAGACGCCGGCGACCGGCGCTTGGCTTCGGACAGCTCCGGAGAGCCGGAGTGTGCGTCTGCACTAGACTGCATGATAGCGAAAAGCTTTGGCAGTGTGTCTCGCAGGGAGATAGCTTAGGAGCGCAGCGCACTTATGCCTCCCTTGTCCAGAAACACGATTTTACTGCACACTCCAAAAACACTGCTCTTTCCAGGGCAATATATAAGCTGCTTTCTGACGGCCGTGATCTTTCGATTACTCTTGCCCAGCTCGTTGTTGTAACGTGCACATGCCGTCCTGGCATTCAGTGCACAGTGAAAGCAATCGCAAAAGTCCAGCAGCTGCTGACTCCCAAACACAAGGCGCTGGCTAGGTTCTTGCTTCTCGACAACTCAACTGAGTCCTTCATTTCTGCAGTTGCCATCGAGGTCTCTGCACTCGGAGACTCAGAGGACGAGTAGGAGTTTCCCAGGAGGGGCTGCATGAGGACGAATTCAAAACTCAGGAAAATTGTCCTGGAACACCTTCCATAAGGATGCTAGAATGGAATTGAAGAGGCAGGCGAGCGGCCACCACGGTCCTCTAGCAGTCCTTAGGGTGCGCGCAGAAGCCCGGTGCTCTGCGGCTTCGTTCTTCGCCCTCGTACAAGCTACCGCTCTGTCCGGCTCCCGGAGCAGGAGGAGCGGCTGCTTCGCGCACACAACAGCGGAGCGGCAGCCGTACGCTCCGAATCGCTGCTTCAGCCGAAAGACGCCGGCCACCGGCGCTTGGCTTCGGACAGCTCCGGAGAGCCGGAGTGTGCGTCTGCACTAGACTGCATGATAGCGAAAAGCTTTGGCAGTGTGTCTCGCAGGGAGATAGCTTAGGAGCGCAGCGCACTTATGCCTCCCTTGTCCAGAAACACGATTTTACTGCACACTCCAAAAACACTGCTCTTTCCAGGGCAATATATAAGCTGTTTTCTGACGGCCGTGATCTTTCGATTACTCTTGCGCAGCTCGTTGTTTTAACGTGCACATGCCGTCCTGGCATTCAGTGCACAGTGAAAGCAATCGCAAAAGTCCAGCAGCTGCTGACTCCCAGACACAAGGCGCTGGCTAGGTTCTTGCTTCTCGACAACTCAACTGAGTCCTTCATTTCTGCAGTTGCCATCGAGGTCTCTGCACTCGGAGCCTCAGAGGACGAGCACGAGTTTCCCAGGAGGGGCTGCATCAGGACGAATTCAAAACTCAGGAAAATTGTCCTGGAACACCTTCCATAAGGATGCTAGAATGGAATTGAAGGGGCAGGCGAGCGGCCACCACGGTCCTCTAGCAGTCCTTAGGGTGCGCGCAGAAGCCCGGTGCTCTGCGGCTTCGTTCTTCGCCCTCGTACAAGCTACCGCTCTGTCCGGCTCCCGGAGCAGGAGAAGCGGCTGCTTCGCGCACACAAGAGCGGAGCGGCAGCCGTACGCTCCGAAGCGCTGCTTCAGCCGAAAGACGCCGGCGACCGGCGCTTGGCTTCGGACAGCTCCGGAGAGCCGGAGTGTGCGTCTGCACTAGACTGCATGATAGCGAAAAGCTTTGGCAGTGTGTCTCGCAGGGAGATAGCTTAGGAGCGCAGCGCACGTATGCCTCCCTTGTCCAGAAACACGATTTTACTGCACACTCCAAAAACAGTGCTCTTTCCAGGGCAATATATAAGCTGCTTTCTGACGGCCGTGATCTTTCGATTACTCTTGCCCAGCTCGTTGTTTTAACGTGCACATGCCGTCCTGGCTTTCTGTGCACAGTGAAAGCAATCGCAAAAGTCCAACAGCTGCTGACTCCCAAACACAAGGCGCTGGCTATGTTCTTGCTTCTCGACAACTCAACGCAGCCCTTCATTTCTGCAGTTGCCATCGAGGTCTCTCCACTCGGAGACTCAGACGACGAGCAGTTGTTTCCCAGGAGGGGCTGCATCAGGACGAATTCAAAACTCAGGAAAATTGTCCTGGAACACCTTCCATAAGGATGCTAGAATGGAATTGAAGGGGCAGGCGAGCGGCCACCACGGTCCTCTCGCAGTCCTTAGGGTGCGCGCAGAAGCCCGGTGCTCTGCGGCTTCGTTCTTCGCCCTCGTACAAGCTACCGCTCTGTCCGGCTCCCGGAGCAGGAGAAGCGGCTGCTTCGCGCACACAACAGCCGTACGCTCCGAAGCGCAGCTTCAGCCGAAAGACGCCGGCGACCGGCGCTTGGCTTCGGACAGCTCCGGAGAGCCGTAGTGTGCGTCTGCACTAGACTGCATGATAACGAAAAGCTTTGGCAGTGTGTCTCGCAGGGAGATAGCTTAGGAGCGCAGCGCACTTATGCCTCCCTTGTCCAGAAACACGATTTTACTGCACACTCCAAAACCAGTGCTCTTTCCAGGGCAAGATGTCAGATGCTCTCTGATGCCCGTGCTCCCTTCCTCCTCTTGCCCACCTTGTTGTTTTAACGTGCACATGCCGTCCTGGCATTCAGTGCACAGTGAAAGCAATCGCAAAAGTCCAGCAGCTGCTGACTCCCAAACACAAGGCGCTGGCTATGTTCTTGCTTCTCGACAACTCAACGCAGCCCTTCATTTCTGCAGTTGCTATCGAGGTCTCTGCACTCGGAGCCTCAGAGGACGAGTAGGAGTTTCCCAGGAGGGGCTGCATCAGGACGAATTCAAAACTCAGGAAAATTGTCCTGGAACACCTTCCCTAAGGATGCTAGAATGGAATTGAAGAGGCAGGCGAGCGGCCACCACGGTCCTCTCGCAGTCCTTAGGGTGCGCGCAGAAGCCCGGTGCTCTGCGGCTTCGTTCTTCGCCCTCGTACAAGCTACCGCTCTGTCCGGCTCCCGGAGCAGGAGAAGCGGCTGCTTCGCGCACACAACAGCCGTACGCTCCGAAGCGCAGCTTCAGCCGAAAGACGCCGGCGACCGGCGCTTGGCTTCGGACAGCACCGGAGAGCCGTAGTGTGCGTCTGCACTTGACTGCATCATAGCAAAAAGCTTTGGCAGTGTGTCTCAAAGGGAGATAGCTTAGGAGCGCAGCGCACTTATGCCTCCCTTGTCCAGAAACACGATTTTACTGCACACTCCAAAAACACTGCTCTTTCCAGGGCAAGATGTCAGATGCTCTCTGATGCCCGTGCTCCCTTCCTGCTCTTGCCCAGCTCGTTGTTTTAACGTGCACATGCCGTCCTGGCATTCAGTGCACAGTGAAAGCAATCGCAAAAGTCCAGCAGCTGCTGACTCCCAAACACAAGGCGCTGGCTATGTTCTTCCTTCTCGACAACTCAACGCAGCCCTTCATTTCTGCAGTTGCCATCGAGGTCTCTGCATGTGGGAGTCTCAGAGGACGAGCAGGAGTTTCCCAGGAGGGGCTGCATCAGGACGAATTCAAAACTCAGGAAAATTGTCCTGGAACACCTTCCCTAAGGATGCTAGAATGGAATTGAAGGGGCAGGCGAGCGGCCACCACGGTCCTCTAGCAGTCCTTAGGGTGCGCGCAGAAGCCCGGTGCTCTGCGGCTTCGTTCTTCGCCCTCGTACAAGCTACCGCTCTGTCCGGCTCCCGGAGCAGGAGAAGCGGCTGCTTCGCGCACACAACAGCCGTACGCTCCGAAGCGCAGCTTCAGCCGAAAGACGCCGGCGACCGGCGCTTGGCTTCGGACAGCTCCGGAGAGGTGTAGTGTGCGTCTGCACTAGACTGCATCATAGCGAAAAGCTTTGGCAGTGTGTCTCGCAGGGAGATAGCTTAGGAGCGCAGCGCACGTATGCCTCCCTTGTCCAGAAACACGATTTTACTGCACACTCCAAAAACAGTGCTCTTTCCAGGGCAATATATAAGCTGCTTTCTGACGGCCGTGATCTTTCGATTACTCTTGCCCAGCTCGTTGTTTTAACGTGCACATGCCGTCCTGGCTTTCTGTGCACAGTGAAAGCAATCGCAAAAGTCCAACAGCTGCTGACTCCCAAACACAAGGCGCTGCCTAGGTTCTTGCTTCTCGACAACTCAACGCAGCCCTTCATTTCTGCAGTTGCCATCGAGGTCTCTCCACTCGGAGACTCAGACGACGAGCAGTTGTTTCCCAGGAGGGGCTGCATCAGGACGAATTCAAAACTCAGGAAAATTGTCCTGGAACACCTTCCATAAGGATGCTAGAATGGAATTGAAGGGGCAGGCGAGCGGCCACCACGGTCCTCTAGCAGTCCTTAGGGTGCGCGCAGAAGCCCGGTGCTCTGCGGCTTCGTTCTTCGCCCTCGTACAAGCTACCGCTCTGTCCGGCTCCCGGAGCAGGAGAAGCGGCTGCTTCGCGCACACAACAGCCGTACGCTCCGAAGCGCAGCTTCAGCCGAAAGACGCCGGCGACCGGCGCTTGGCTTCGGACAGCTCCGGAGAGCCGTAGTGTGCGTCTGCACTAGACTGCATGATAACGAAAAGCTTTGGCAGTGTGTCTCGCAGGGAGATAGCTTAGGAGAGCAGCGCACGTATGCCTCCCTTGTCCAGAAACACGATTTTACTGCACACTCCAAAACCAGTGCTCTTTCCAGGGCAAGATGTCAGATGCTCTCTGATGGCCGTGCTCTCTTCCTCCTCTTGCCCACCTTGTTGTTTTAACGTGCACATGCCGTCCTGGCATTCAGTGCACAGTGAAAGCAATCGCAAAAGTCCAGCAGCTGCTGACTCCCAAACACAAGGCGCTGGCTATGTTCTTGCTTCTCGACAACTCAACGCAGCCCTTCATTTCTGCAGTTGCTATCGAGGTCTCTGCACTCGGAGCCTCAGAGGACGAGTAGGAGTTTCCCAGGAGGGGCTGCATCAGGACGAATTCAAAACTCAGGAAAATTGTCCTGGAACACCTTCCCTAAGGATGCTAGAATGGAATTGAAGAGGCAGGCGAGCGGCCACCACGGTCCTCTCGCAGTCCTTAGGGTGCGCGCAGAAGCCCGGTGCTCTGCGGCTTCGTTCTTCGCCCTCCTACAAGCTACCGCTCTGTCCGGCTCCCGGAGCAGGAGAAGCGGCTGCTTCGCGCACACAACAGCCGTACGCTCCGAAGCGCAGCTTCAGCCGAAAGACGCCGGCGACCGGCGCTTGGCTTCGGACAGCACCGGAGAGCCGTAGTGTGCGTCTGCACTTGACTGCATCATAGCAAAAAGCTTTGGCAGTGTGTCTCAAAGGGAGATAGCTTAGGAGCGCAGCGCACTTATGCCTCCCTTGTCCAGAAACACGATTTTACTGCACACTCCAAAAACACTGCTCTTTCCAGGGCAAGATGTCAGATGCTCTCTGATGCCCGTGCTCCCTTCCTGCTCTTGCCCAGCTCGTTGTTTTAACGTGCACATGCCGTCCTGGCATTCAGTGCACAGTGAAAGCAATCGCAAAAGTCCAGCAGCTGCTGACTCCCAAACACAAGGCGCTGGCTATGTTCTTGCTTCTCGACAACTCAACGCAGCCCTTCATTTCTGCAGTTGCCATCGAGGTCTCTCCACTCGGAGACTCAGACGACGAGCAGTTGTTTCCCAGGAGGGGCTGCATCAGGACGAATTCAAAACTCAGGAAAATTGTCCTGGAACACCTTCCATAAGGATGCTAGAATGGAATTGAAGGGGCAGGCGAGCGGCCACCACGGTCCTCTCGCAGTCCTTAGGGTGCGCGCAGAAGCCCGGTGCTCTGCGGCTTCGTTCTTCGCCCTCCTACAAGCTACCGCTCTGTCCGGCTCCCGGAGCAGGAGAAGCGGCTGCTTCGCGCACACAGCAGCCGTACGCTCCGAAGCGCAGCTTCAGCCGAAAGACGCCGGCGACCGGCGCTTGGCTTCGGACAGCTCCGGAGAGCCGTAGTGTGGGTCTGCACTAGACTGCATGATAACGAAAAGCTTTGGCAGTGTGTCTCGCAGGGAGATAGCTTAGGAGCGCAGCGCACGTATGCCTCCCTTGTCCAGAAACACGATTTTACTGCACACTCCAAAAACACTGCTCTTTCCAGGGCAATATATAAGCTGCTTTCTGACGGCCGTGATCTTTCGATTACTCTTGCCCAGCTCGTTGCTGTAACGTGCACATGCCGTCCTGGCATTCAGTGCACAGTGAAAGCAATCGCAAAAGTCCAGCAGCTGCTGACTCCCAAACACAAGGCGCTGGCTATGTTCTTGCTTCTCGACAACTCAACTGAGTCCTTCATTTCTGCAGTTGCCATCGAGGTCTCTGCACTCGGAGACTCAGACGACGAGCAGTTGTTTCCCAGGAGGGGCTGCATCAGGACGAATTCAAAACTCAGGAAAATTGTCCTGGAACACCTTCCATAAGGATGCTAGAATGGAATTGAAGGGGCAGGCGAGCGGCCACCACGGTCCTCTAGCAGTCCTTAGGGTGCGCGCAGAAGCCCGGTGCTCTGCGGCTTCGTTCTTCGCCCTCGTACAAGCTACCGCTCTGTCCGGCTCCCGGAGCAGGAGAAGCGGCTGCTTCACGCACACAACAGCGGAGCGGCAGCCGTACGCTCCGAAGCGCTGCTTCAGCCGAAAGACGCCGGCGACCGGCGCTTGGCTTCGGACAGCTCCGGAGAGCCGGAGTGTGCGTCTGCACTAGACTGCATGATAGCGAAAAGCTTTGGCAGTGTGTCTCGCAGGGAGATAGCTTAGGAGCGCAGCGCACGTATGCCTCCCTTGTCCAGAAACACGATTTTACTGCACACTCCAAAAACACTGCTCTTTCCAGGGCAATATATAAGCTGCTTTCTGACGGCCGTGATCTTTCGATTACTCTTGCCCAGCTCGTTGTTGTAACGTGCACGTGTCGTCCTGGCATTCAGTGCACAGTGAAAGCAATCGCAAAAGTCCAGCAGCTGCTGACTCCCAAACACAAGGCGCTGGCTAGGTTCTTGCTTCTCGACAACTCAACTGAGTCCTTCATTTCTGCAGTTGCCATCGAGGTCTCTGCACTCGGAGACTCAGAGGACGAGTAGGAGTTTCCCAGGAGGGGCTGCATCAGGACGAATTCAAAACTCAGGAAAATTGTCCTGGAACACCTTCCCTAAGGATGCTAGAATGGAATTGAAGAGGCAGGCGAGCGGCCACCACGGTCCTCTAGCAGTCCTTAGGGTGCGCGCAGAAGCCCGGTGCTCTGCGGCTTCGTTCTTCGCCCTCCTACAAGCTACCGCTCTGTCCGGCTCCCGGAGCAGGAGAAGCGGCTGCTTCGCGCACACAACAGCGGAGCGGCAGCCGTACGCTCCGAATCGCTGCTTCAGCCGAAAGACGCCGGCGACCGGCGCTTGGCTTCGGACAGCTCCGGAGAGCCGGAGTGTGCGTCTGCACTAGACTGCATCATAGCGAAAAGCTTTGGCAGTGTGTCTCGCAGGGAGATAGCTTAGGAGCGCAGCGCACTTATGCCTCCCTTGTCCAGAAACACGATTTTACTGCACACTCCAAAACCAGTGCTCTTTCCAGGGCAAGATGTCAGATGCTCTCTGATGCCCGTGCTCCCTTCCTCCTCTTGCCCACCTTGTTGTTTTAACGTGCACATGCCGTCCTGGCATTCAGTGCACAGTGAAAGCAATCGCAAAAGTCCAGCAGCTGCTGACTCCCAAACACAAGGCGCTGGCTATGTTCTTGCTTCTCGACAACTCAACGCAGCCCTTCATTTCTGCAGTTGCTATCGAGGTCTCTGCACTCGGAGCCTCAGAGGACGAGTAGGAGTTTCCCAGGAGGGGCTGCATCAGGACGAATTCAAAACTCAGGAAAATTGTCCTGGAACACCTTCCCTAAGGATGCTAGAATGGAATTGAAGAGGCAGGCGAGCGGCCACCACGGTCCTCTCGCAGTCCTTAGGGTGCGCGCAGAAGCCCGGTGCTCTGCGGCTTCGTTCTTCGCCCTCGTACAAGCTACCGCTCTGTCCGGCTCCCGGAGCAGGAGAAGCGGCTGCTTCGCGCACACAACAGCCGTACGCTCCGAAGCGCAGCTTCAGCCGAAAGACGCCGGCGACCGGCGCTTGGCTTCGGACAGCTCCGGAGAGCCGGAGTGTGCGTCTGCACTAGACTGCATGATAACGAAAAGCTTTGGCAGTGTGTCTCGCAGGGAGATAGCTTAGGAGCGCAGCGCACGTATGCCTCCCTTGTCCAGAAACACGATTTTACTGCACACTCCAAAAACACTGCTCTTTCCAGGGCAAGATGTCAGATGCTCTCTGATGCCCGTGCTCCCTTCCTGCTCTTGCCCAGCTCGTTGTTTTAACGTGCACATGCCGTCCTGGCATTCAGTGCACAGTGAAAGCAATCGCAAAAGTCCAGCAGCTGCTGACTCCCAAACACAAGGCGCTGGCTATGTTCTTCCTTCTCGACAACTCAACGCAGCCCTTCATTTCTGCAGTTGCCATCGAGGTCTCTGCATGTGGGAGTCTCAGAGGACGAGCAGGAGTTTCCCAGGAGGGGCTGCATCAGGACGAATTCAAAACTCAGGAAAATTGTCCTGGAACACCTTCCCTAAGGATGCTAGAATGGAATTGAAGGGGCAGGCGAGCGGCCACCACGGTCCTCTAGCAGTCCTTAGGGTGCGCGCAGAAGCCCGGTGCTCTGCGGCTTCGTTCTTCGCCCTCGTACAAGCTACCGCTCTGTCCGGCTCCCGGAGCAGGAGAAGCGGCTGCTTCGCGCACACAACAGCCGTACGCTCCGAAGCGCAGCTTCAGCCGAAAGACGCCGGCGACCGGCGCTTGGCTTCGGACAGCTCCGGAGAGGTGTAGTGTGCGTCTGCACTAGACTGCATCATAGCGAAAAGCTTTGGCAGTGTGTCTCGCAGGGAGATAGCTTAGGAGCGCAGCGCACGTATGCCTCCCTTGTCCAGAAACACGATTTTACTGCACACTCCAAAAACAGTGCTCTTTCCAGGGCAATATATAAGCTGCTTTCTGACGGCCGTGATCTTTCGATTACTCTTGCCCAGCTCGTTGTTTTAACGTGCACATGCCGTCCTGGCTTTCTGTGCACAGTGAAAGCAATCGCAAAAGTCCAACAGCTGCTGACTCCCAAACACAAGGCGCTGGCTATGTTCTTGCTTCTCGACAACTCAACGCAGCCCTTCATTTCTGCAGTTGCCATCGAGGTCTCTCCACTCGGAGACTCAGACGACGAGCAGTTGTTTCCCAGGAGGGGCTGCATCAGGACGAATTCAAAACTCAGGAAAATTGTCCTGGAACACCTTCCATAAGGATGCTAGAATGGAATTGAAGGGGCAGGCGAGCGGCCACCACGGTCCTCTAGCAGTCCTTAGGGTGCGCGCAGAAGCCCGGTGCTCTGCGGCTTCGTTCTTCGCCCTCGTACAAGCTACCGCTCTGTCCGGCTCCCGGAGCAGGAGAAGCGGCTGCTTCGCGCACACAACAGCCGTACGCTCCCAGGCGCTGCTTCAGCCGAAAGACGCCGGCCACCGGCGCTTCGCTTCGGACAGCTCCGGAGAGCCGTAGTGTGCGTCTGCACTAGACTGCATGATAACGAAAAGCTTTGGCAGTGTGTCTCGCAGGGAGATAGCTTAGGAGCGCAGCGCACGTATGCCTCCCTTGTCCAGAAACACGATTTTACTGCACACTCCAAAAACACTGCTCTTTCCAGGGCAATATATAAGCTGCTTTCTGACGGCCGTGATCTTTCGATTACTCTTGCCCAGCTCGTTGTTGTAACGTGCACATGCCGTCCTGGCATTCAGTGCACAGTGAAAGCAATCGCAAAAGTCCAGCAGCTGCTGACTCCCAAACACAAGGCGCTGGCTATGTTCTTGCTTCTCGACAACTCAACTGAGTCCTTCATTTCTGCAGTTGCCATCGAGGTCTCTGCACTCGGAGACTCAGACGACGAGCAGTTGTTTCCCAGGAGGGGCTGCATCAGGACGAATTCAAAACTCAGGAAAATTGTCCTGGAACACCTTCCATAAGGATGCTAGAATGGAATTGAAGGGGCAGGCGAGCGGCCACCACGGTCCTCTAGCAGTCCTTAGGGTGCGCGCAGAAGCCCGGTGCTCTGCGGCTTCGTTCTTCGCCCTCGTACAAGCTACCGCTCTGTCCGGCTCCCGGAGCAGGAGAAGCGGCTGCTTCACGCACACAACAGCGGAGCGGCAGCCGTACGCTCCGAAGCGCTGCTTCAGCCGAAAGACGCCGGCGACCGGCGCTTGGCTTCGGACAGCTCCGGAGAGCCGGAGTGTGCGTCTGCACTAGACTGCATGATAGCGAAAAGCTTTGGCAGTGTGTCTCGCAGGGAGATAGCTTAGGAGCGCAGCGCACGTATGCCTCCCTTGTCCAGAAACACGATTTTACTGCACACTCCAAAAACACTGCTCTTTCCAGGGCAATATATAAGCTGCTTTCTGACGGCCGTGATCTTTCGATTACTCTTGCCCAGCTCGTTGTTTTAACGTGCACATGCCGTCCTGGCATTCAGTGCACAGTGAAAGCAATCGCAAAAGTCAAGCAGCTGCTGACTCCCAAACACAAGGCGCTGGCTATGTTCTTGCTTCTCGACAACTCAACGCAGCCCTTCATTTCTGCAGTTGCCATCGAGGTCTCTGCACTCGGAGACTCAGAGGACGAGTAGGAGTTTCCCAGGAGGGGCTGCATCAGGACGAATTCAAAACTCAGGAAAATTGTCCTGGAACACCTTCCCTAAGGATGCTAGAATGGAATTGAAGAGGCAGGCGAGCGGCCACCACGGTCCTCTAGCAGTCCTTAGGGTGCGCGCAGAAGCCCGGTGCTCTGCGGCTTCGTTCTTCGCCCTCGTACAAGCTACCGCTCTGTCCGGCTCCCGGAGCAGGAGGAGCGGCTGCTTCGCGCACACAACAGCGGAGCGGCAGCCGTACGCTCCGAAGGGCAGCTTCAGCCGAAAGACGCCGGCGACCGGCGCTTGGCTTCGTACAGCACCGGAGAGCCGGAGTGTGCGTCTGCACTAGACTGCATGATAACGAAAAGCTTCGGCAGTGAGTCTCGCAGGGAGAAAGCTTAGGAGCGCAGCGCACGTATGCCTTCCTTGTCCAGAAACACGATTTTACTGCACACTCCAAAACCAGTGCTCTTTCCAGGGCAAGATGTCAGATGCTCTCTGATGCCCGTGCTCTCTTCCTGCTCTTGCCCAGCTCGTTGTTTTAACGTGCACATGCCGTCCTGGCATTCAGTGCACAGTGAAAGCAATCGCAAAAGTCCAGCAGCTGCTGACTCCCAAACACAAGGCGCTGGCTATGTTCTTGCTTCTCGACAACTCAACGCAGCCCTTCATTTCTGCAGTTGCTATCGAGGTCTCTGCATGTCGGAGACTCAGAGGACGAGTAGGAGTTTCCCAGGAGGGGCTGCATCAGGACGAATTCAAAACTCAGGAAAATTGTCCTGGAACACCTTCCCTAAGGATGCTAGAATGGAATTGAAGAGGCAGGCGAGCGGCCACCACGGTCCTCTAGCAGTCCTTAGGGTGCGCGCAGAAGCCCGGTGCTCTGCGGCTTCGTTCTTCGCCCTCGTACAAGCTACCGCTCTGTCCGGCTCCCGGAGCAGGAGAAGCGGCTGCTTCGCGCACACAACAGCCGTACGCTCCGAAGCGCAGCTTCAGCCGAAAGACGCCGGCGACCGGCGCTTGGCTTCGGACAGCTCCGGAGAGCCGGAGTGTGCGTCTGCACTAGACTGCATGATAACGAAAAGCTTCGGCAGTGTGTCTCGCAGGGAGAAAGCTTAGGAGCGCAGCGCACTTATGCCTTCCTTGTCCAGAAACACGATTTTACTGCACACTCCAAAAACACTGCCCTTTCCAGAACAAGATGCCAGATGCTCTCTGATGCCCGTGCTCCCTTCCTGCTCTTGCCCAGCTCGTTGTTTTAACGTGCACATGCCGTCCTGGCATTCTGTGCACAGTGAAAGCAATCGCAAAAGTCCAACAGCTGCTGACTCCCAAACACAAGGCGCTGGCTATGTTCTTGCTTCTCGACAACTCAACGCAGCCCTTCATTTCTGCAGTTGCCATCGAGGTCTCTCCACTCGGAGACTCAGACGACGAGCAGTTGTTTCCCAGGAGGGGCTGCATCAGGACGAATTCAAAACTCAGGAAAATTGTCCTGGAACACCTTCCCTAAGGATGCTAGAATGGAATTGAAGGGGCAGGCGAGCGGCCACCACGGTCCTCTAGCAGTCCTTAGGGTGCGCGCAGAAGCCCGGTGCTCTGCGGCTTCGTTCTTCGCCCTCCTACAAGCTACCGCTCTGTCCGGCTCCCGGAGCAGGAGAAGCGGCTGCTTCGCGCACACAACAGCCGTACGCTCCGAAGCGCAGCTTCAGCCGAAAGACGCCGGCGACCGGCGCTTGGCTTCGGACAGCTCCGGAGAGCTGTAGTGTGCGTCTGCACTAGACTGCATCATAGCGAAAAGCTTTGGCAGTGTGTCTCGCAGGCAGATAGCTTAGGAGCGCAGCGCACGTATGCCTCCCTTGTCCAGAAACACGATTTTACTGCACACTCCAAAAACAGTGCTCTTTCCAGGGCAATATATAAGCTGCTTTCTGACGGCCGTGATCTTTCGATTACTCTTGCCCAGCTCGTTGTTTTAACGTGCACATGCCGTCCTGGCTTTCTGTGCACAGTGAAAGCAATCGCAAAAGTCCAACAGCTGCTGACTCCCAAACACAAGGCGCTGGCTATGTTCTTGCTTCTCGACAACTCAACGCAGCCCTTCATTTCTGCAGTTGCTATCGAGGTCTCTGCACTCGGAGCCTCAGAGGACGAGTAGGAGTTTCCCAGGAGGGGCTGCATCAGGACGAATTCAAAACTCAGGAAAATTGTCCTGGAACACCTTCCCTAAGGATGCTAGAATGGAATTGAAGAGGCAGGCGAGCGGCCACCACGGTCCTCTCGCAGTCCTTAGGGTGCGCGCAGAAGCCCGGTGCTCTGCGGCTTCGTTCTTCGCCCTCGTACAAGCTACCGCTCTGTCCGGCTCCCGGAGCAGGAGAAGCGGCTGCTTCGCGCACACAACAGCCGTACGCTCCGAAGCGCAGCTTCAGCCGAAAGACGCCGGCGACCGGCGCTTGGCTTCGGACAGCACCGGAGAGCCGTAGTGTGCGTCTGCACTTGACTGCATCATAGCAAAAAGCTTTGGCAGTGTGTCTCAAAGGGAGATAGCTTAGGAGCGCAGCGCACTTATGCCTCCCTTGTCCAGAAACACGATTTTACTGCACACTCCAAAAACACTGCTCTTTCCAGGGCAAGATGTCAGATGCTCTCTGATGCCCGTGCTCCCTTCCTGCTCTTGCCCAGCTCGTTGTTTTAACGTGCACATGCCGTCCTGGCATTCAGTGCACAGTGAAAGCAATCGCAAAAGTCCAGCAGCTGCTGACTCCCAAACACAAGGCGCTGGCTATGTTCTTGCTTCTCGACAACTCAACGCAGCCCTTCATTTCTGCAGTTGCCATCGAGGTCTCTCCACTCGGAGACTCAGACGACGAGCAGTTGTTTCCCAGGAGGGGCTGCATCAGGACGAATTCAAAACTCAGGAAAATTGTCCTGGAACACCTTCCATAAGGATGCTAGAATGGAATTGAAGGGGCAGGCGAGCGGCCACCACGGTCCTCTCGCAGTCCTTAGGGTGCGCGCAGAAGCCCGGTGCTCTGCGGCTTCGTTCTTCGCCCTCCTACAAGCTACCGCTCTGTCCGGCTCCCGGAGCAGGAGAAGCGGCTGCTTCGCGCACACAGCAGCCGTACGCTCCGAAGCGCAGCTTCAGCCGAAAGACGCCGGCGACCGGCGCTTGGCTTCGGACAGCTCCGGAGAGCCGTAGTGTGGGTCTGCACTAGACTGCATGATAACGAAAAGCTTTGGCAGTGTGTCTCGCAGGGAGATAGCTTAGGAGCGCAGCGCACGTATGCCTCCCTTGTCCAGAAACACGATTTTACTGCACACTCCAAAAACACTGCTCTTTCCAGGGCAATATATAAGCTGCTTTCTGACGGCCGTGATCTTTCGATTACTCTTGCCCAGCTCGTTGTTGTAACGTGCACATGCCGTCCTGGCATTCAGTGCACAGTGAAAGCAATCGCAAAAGTCCAGCAGCTGCTGACTCCCAAACACAAGGCGCTGGCTATGTTCTTGCTTCTCGACAACTCAACTGAGTCCTTCATTTCTGCAGTTGCCATCGAGGTCTCTGCACTCGGAGACTCAGACGACGAGCAGTTGTTTCCCAGGAGGGGCTGCATCAGGACGAATTCAAAACTCAGGAAAATTGTCCTGGAACACCTTCCATAAGGATGCTAGAATGGAATTGAAGGGGCAGGCGAGCGGCCACCACGGTCCTCTAGCAGTCCTTAGGGTGCGCGCAGAAGCCCGGTGCTCTGCGGCTTCGTTCTTCGCCCTCGTACAAGCTACCGCTCTGTCCGGCTCCCGGAGCAGGAGAAGCGGCTGCTTCACGCACACAACAGCGGAGCGGCAGCCGTACGCTCCGAAGCGCTGCTTCAGCCGAAAGACGCCGGCGACCGGCGCTTGGCTTCGGACAGCTCCGGAGAGCCGGAGTGTGCGTCTGCACTAGACTGCATGATAGCGAAAAGCTTTGGCAGTGTGTCTCGCAGGGAGATAGCTTAGGAGCGCAGCGCACGTATGCCTCCCTTGTCCAGAAACACGATTTTACTGCACACTCCAAAAACACTGCTCTTTCCAGGGCAATATATAAGCTGCTTTCTGACGGCCGTGATCTTTCGATTACTCTTGCCCAGCTCGTTGTTGTAACGTGCACGTGTCGTCCTGGCATTCAGTGCACAGTGAAAGCAATCGCAAAAGTCCAGCAGCTGCTGACTCCCAAACACAAGGCGCTGGCTAGGTTCTTGCTTCTCGACAACTCAACTGAGTCCTTCATTTCTGCAGTTGCCATCGAGGTCTCTGCACTCGGAGACTCAGAGGACGAGTAGGAGTTTCCCAGGAGGGGCTGCATCAGGACGAATTCAAAACTCAGGAAAATTGTCCTGGAACACCTTCCCTAAGGATGCTAGAATGGAATTGAAGAGGCAGGCGAGCGGCCACCACGGTCCTCTAGCAGTCCTTAGGGTGCGCGCAGAAGCCCGGTGCTCTGCGGCTTCGTTCTTCGCCCTCCTACAAGCTACCGCTCTGTCCGGCTCCCGGAGCAGGAGAAGCGGCTGCTTCGCGCACACAACAGCGGAGCGGCAGCCGTACGCTCCGAATCGCTGCTTCAGCCGAAAGACGCCGGCGACCGGCGCTTGGCTTCGGACAGCTCCGGAGAGCCGGAGTGTGCGTCTGCACTAGACTGCATCATAGCGAAAAGCTTTGGCAGTGTGTCTCGCAGGGAGATAGCTTAGGAGCGCAGCGCACTTATGCCTCCCTTGTCCAGAAACACGATTTTACTGCACACTCCAAAACCAGTGCTCTTTCCAGGGCAAGATGTCAGATGCTCTCTGATGCCCGTGCTCCCTTCCTCCTCTTGCCCACCTTGTTGTTTTAACGTGCACATGCCGTCCTGGCATTCAGTGCACAGTGAAAGCAATCGCAAAAGTCCAGCAGCTGCTGACTCCCAAACACAAGGCGCTGGCTATGTTCTTGCTTCTCGACAACTCAACGCAGCCCTTCATTTCTGCAGTTGCTATCGAGGTCTCTGCACTCGGAGCCTCAGAGGACGAGTAGGAGTTTCCCAGGAGGGGCTGCATCAGGACGAATTCAAAACTCAGGAAAATTGTCCTGGAACACCTTCCCTAAGGATGCTAGAATGGAATTGAAGAGGCAGGCGAGCGGCCACCACGGTCCTCTCGCAGTCCTTAGGGTGCGCGCAGAAGCCCGGTGCTCTGCGGCTTCGTTCTTCGCCCTCCTACAAGCTACCGCTCTGTCCGGCTCCCGGAGCAGGAGAAGCGGCTGCTTCGCGCACACAACAGCCGTACGCTCCGAAGCGCAGCTTCAGCCGAAAGACGCCGGCGACCGGCGCTTGGCTTCGGACAGCACCGGAGAGCCGTAGTGTGCGTCTGCACTTGACTGCATCATAGCAAAAAGCTTTGGCAGTGTGTCTCGCAGGGAGATAGCTTAGGAGCGCAGCGCACGTATGCCTCCCTTGTCCAGAAACACGATTTTACTGCACACTCCAAAAACACTGCTCTTTCCAGGGCAAGATGTCAGATGCTCTCTGATGCCCGTGCTCCCTTCCTGCTCTTGCCCAGCTCGTTGTTTTAACGTGCACATGCCGTCCTGGCATTCAGTGCACAGTGAAAGCAATCGCAAAAGTCCAGCAGCTGCTGACTCCCAAACACAAGGCGCTGGCTATGTTCTTCCTTCTCGACAACTCAACGCAGCCCTTCATTTCTGCAGTTGCCATCGAGGTCTCTGCATGTGGGAGTCTCAGAGGACGAGCAGGAGTTTCCCAGGAGGGGCTGCATCAGGACGAATTCAAAACTCAGGAAAATTGTCCTGGAACACCTTCCCTAAGGATGCTAGAATGGAATTGAAGGGGCAGGCGAGCGGCCACCACGGTCCTCTAGCAGTCCTTAGGGTGCGCGCAGAAGCCCGGTGCTCTGCGGCTTCGTTCTTCGCCCTCGTACAAGCTACCGCTCTGTCCGGCTCCCGGAGCAGGAGAAGCGGCTGCTTCGCGCACACAACAGCCGTACGCTCCGAAGCGCAGCTTCAGCCGAAAGACGCCGGCGACCGGCGCTTGGCTTCGGACAGCTCCGGAGAGGTGTAGTGTGCGTCTGCACTAGACTGCATCATAGCGAAAAGCTTTGGCAGTGTGTCTCGCAGGGAGATAGCTTAGGAGCGCAGCGCACGTATGCCTCCCTTGTCCAGAAACACGATTTTACTGCACACTCCAAAAACAGTGCTCTTTCCAGGGCAATATATAAGCTGCTTTCTGACGGCCGTGATCTTTCGATTACTCTTGCCCAGCTCGTTGTTTTAACGTGCACATGCCGTCCTGGCTTTCTGTGCACAGTGAAAGCAATCGCAAAAGTCCAACAGCTGCTGACTCCCAAACACAAGGCGCTGGCTATGTTCTTGCTTCTCGACAACTCAACGCAGCCCTTCATTTCTGCAGTTGCCATCGAGGTCTCTCCACTCGGAGACTCAGACGACGAGCAGTTGTTTCCCAGGAGGGGCTGCATCAGGACGAATTCAAAACTCAGGAAAATTGTCCTGGAACACCTTCCATAAGGATGCTAGAATGGAATTGAAGGGGCAGGCGAGCGGCCACCACGGTCCTCTAGCAGTCCTTAGGGTGCGCGCAGAAGCCCGGTGCTCTGCGGCTTCGTTCTTCGCCCTCGTACAAGCTACCGCTCTGTCCGGCTCCCGGAGCAGGAGAAGCGGCTGCTTCGCGCACACAACAGCCGTACGCTCCGAAGCGCAGCTTCAGCCGAAAGACGCCGGCGACCGGCGCTTGGCTTCGGACAGCTCCGGAGAGCCGGAGTGTGCGTCTGCACTAGACTGCATGATAACGAAAAGCTTTGGCAGTGTGTCTCAAAGGGAGATAGCTTAGGAGAGCAGCGCACGTATGCCTCCCTTGTCCAGAAACACGATTTTACTGCACACTCCAAAACCAGTGCTCTTTCCAGGGCAAGATGTCAGATGCTCTCTGATGGCCGTGCTCTCTTCCTCCTCTTGCCCACCTTGTTGTTTTAACGTGCACATGCCGTCCTGGCATTCAGTGCACAGTGAAAGCAATCGCAAAAGTCCAGCAGCTGCTGACTCCCAAACACAAGGCGCTGGCTATGTTCTTGCTTCTCGACAACTCAACGCAGCCCTTCATTTCTGCAGTTGCTATCGAGGTCTCTGCACTCGGAGCCTCAGAGGACGAGTAGGAGTTTCCCAGGAGGGGCTGCATCAGGACGAATTCAAAACTCAGGAAAATTGTCCTGGAACACCTTCCCTAAGGATGCTAGAATGGAATTGAAGAGGCAGGCGAGCGGCCACCACGGTCCTCTCGCAGTCCTTAGGGTGCGCGCAGAAGCCCGGTGCTCTGCGGCTTCGTTCTTCGCCCTCGTACAAGCTACCGCTCTGTCCGGCTCCCGGAGCAGGAGAAGCGGCTGCTTCGCGCACACAACAGCCGTACGCTCCGAAGCGCAGCTTCAGCCGAAAGACGCCGGCGACCGGCGCTTGGCTTCGGACAGCACCGGAGAGCCGTAGTGTGCGTCTGCACTTGACTGCATCATAGCAAAAAGCTTTGGCAGTGTGTCTCAAAGGGAGATAGCTTAGGAGCGCAGCGCACTTATGCCTCCCTTGTCCAGAAACACGATTTTACTGCACACTCCAAAAACACTGCTCTTTCCAGGGCAAGATGTCAGATGCTCTCTGATGCCCGTGCTCCCTTCCTGCTCTTGCCCAGCTCGTTGTTTTAACGTGCACATGCCGTCCTGGCATTCAGTGCACAGTGAAAGCAATCGCAAAAGTCCAGCAGCTGCTGACTCCCAAACACAAGGCGCTGGCTATGTTCTTGCTTCTCGACAACTCAACACAGCCCTTCATTTCTGCAGTTGCCATCGAGGTCTCTCCACTCGGAGACTCAGACGACGAGCAGTTGTTTCCCAGGAGGGGCTGCATCAGGACGAATTCAAAACTCAGGAAAATTGTCCTGGAACACCTTCCCTAAGGATGCTAGAATGGAATTGAAGGGGCAGGCGAGCGGCCACCACGGTCCTCTCGCAGTCCTTAGGGTGCGCGCAGAAGCCCGGTGCTCTGCGGCTTCGTTCTTCGCCCTCCTACAAGCTACCGCTCTGTCCGGCTCCCGGAGCAGGAGAAGCGGCTGCTTCGCGCACACAACAGCCGTACGCTCCGAAGCGCAGCTTCAGCCGAAAGACGCCGGCGACCGGCGCTTGGCTTCGGACAGCTCCGGAGAGCCGTAGTGTGGGTCTGCACTAGACTGCATGATAACGAAAAGCTTTGGCAGTGAGTCTCGCAGGGAGAAAGCTTAGGAGCGCAGCGCACGTATGCCTTCCTTGTCCAGAAACACGATTTTACTGCACACTCCAAAAACACTGCCCTTTCCAGGGCAAGATGCCAGATGCTCTCTGATGCCCGTGCTCCCTTCCTGCTCTTGCCCAGCTCGTTGTTTTAACGTGCACATGCCGTCCTGGCATTCAGTGCACAGTGAAAGCAATCGCAAAAGTCAAGCAGCTGCTGACTCCCAAACACAAGGCGCTGGCTATGTTCTTGCTTCTCGACAACTCAACGCAGCCCTTCATTTCTGCAGTTGCCATCGAGGTCTCTGCACTCGGAGACTCAGAGGACGAGTAGGAGTTTCCCAGGAGGGGCTGCATCAGGACGAATTCAAAACTCAGGAAAATTGTCCTGGAACACCTTCCCTAAGGATGCTAGAATGGAATTGAAGAGGCAGGCGAGCGGCCACCACGGTCCTCTAGCAGTCCTTAGGGTGCGCGCAGAAGCCCGGTGCTCTGCGGCTTCGTTCTTCGCCCTCGTACAAGCTACCGCTCTGTCCGGCTCCCGGAGCAGGAGGAGCGGCTGCTTCGCGCACACAACAGCGGAGCGGCAGCCGTACGCTCCGAAGGGCAGCTTCAGCCGAAAGACGCCGGCGACCGGCGCTTGGCTTCGTACAGCACCGGAGAGCCGTAGTGTGCGTCTGCACTAGACTGCATGATAACGAAAAGCTTCGGCAGTGAGTCTCGCAGGGAGAAAGCTTAGGAGCGCAGCGCACGTATGCCTCCCTTGTCCAGAAACACGATTTTACTGCACACTCCAAAACCAGTGCTCTTTCCAGGGCAAGATGTCAGATGCTCTCTGATGCCCGTGCTCTCTTCCTGCTCTTGCCCAGCTCGTTGTTTTAACGTGCACATGCCGTCCTGGCATTCAGTGCACAGTGAAAGCAATCGCAAAAGTCCAGCAGCTGCTGACTCCCAAACACAAGGCGCTGGCTATGTTCTTGCTTCTCGACAACTCAACGCAGCCCTTCATTTCTGCAGTTGCTATCGAGGTCTCTGCATGTCGGAGACTCAGAGGACGAGTAGGAGTTTCCCAGGAGGGGCTGCATCAGGACGAATTCAAAACTCAGGAAAATTGTCCTGGAACACCTTCCCTAAGGATGCTAGAATGGAATTGAAGAGGCAGGCGAGCGGCCACCACGGTCCTCTAGCAGTCCTTAGGGTGCGCGCAGAAGCCCGGTGCTCTGCGGCTTCGTTCTTCGCCCTCGTACAAGCTACCGCTCTGTCCGGCTCCCGGAGCAGGAGAAGCGGCTGCTTCGCGCACACAACAGCCGTACGCTCCGAAGCGCAGCTTCAGCCGAAAGACGCCGGCGACCGGCGCTTGGCTTCGGACAGCTCCGGAGAGCCGGAGTGTGCGTCTGCACTAGACTGCATGATAACGAAAAGCTTCGGCAGTGTGTCTCGCAGGGAGAAAGCTTAGGAGCGCAGCGCACTTATGCCTTCCTTGTCCAGAAACACGATTTTACTGCACACTCCAAAAACACTGCCCTTTCCAGAACAAGATGCCAGATGCTCTCTGATGCCCGTGCTCCCTTCCTGCTCTTGCCCAGCTCGTTGTTTTAACGTGCACATGCCGTCCTGGCATTCTGTGCACAGTGAAAGCAATCGCAAAAGTCCAACAGCTGCTGACTCCCAAACACAAGGCGCTGGCTATGTTCTTGCTTCTCGACAACTCAACGCAGCCCTTCATTTCTGCAGTTGCCATCGAGGTCTCTCCACTCGGAGACTCAGACGACGAGCAGTTGTTTCCCAGGAGGGGCTGCATCAGGACGAATTCAAAACTCAGGAAAATTGTCCTGGAACACCTTCCCTAAGGATGCTAGAATGGAATTGAAGGGGCAGGCGAGCGGCCACCACGGTCCTCTAGCAGTCCTTAGGGTGCGCGCAGAAGCCCGGTGCTCTGCGGCTTCGTTCTTCGCCCTCGTACAAGCTACCGCTCTGTCCGGCTCCCGGAGCAGGAGAAGCGGCTGCTTCGCGCACACAACAGCCGTACGCTCCGAAGCGCAGCTTCAGCCGAAAGACGCCGGCGACCGGCGCTTGGCTTCGGACAGCACCGGAGAGCCGTAGTGTGCGTCTGCACTTGACTGCATCATAGCAAAAAGCTTTGGCAGTGTGTCTCGCAGGGAGATAGCTTAGGAGCGCAGCGCACTTATGCCTCCCTTGTCCAGAAACACGATTTTACTGCACACTCCAAAAACACTGCTCTTTCCAGGGCAAGATGTCAGATGCTCTCTGATGCCCGTGCTCCCTTCCTGCTCTTGCCCAGCTCGTTGTTTTAACGTGCACATGCCGTCCTGGCATTCAGTGCACAGTGAAAGCAATCGCAAAAGTCCAGCAGCTGCTGACTCCCAAACACAAGGCGCTGGCTATGTTCTTGCTTCTCGACAACTCAACGCAGCCCTTCATTTCTGCAGTTGCCATCGAGGTCTCTCCACTCGGAGACTCAGACGACGAGCAGTTGTTTCCCAGGAGGGGCTGCATCAGGACGAATTCAAAACTCAGGAAAATTGTCCTGGAACACCTTCCATAAGGATGCTAGAATGGAATTGAAGGGGCAGGCGAGCGGCCACCACGGTCCTCTCGCAGTCCTTAGGGTGCGCGCAGAAGCCCGGTGCTCTGCGGCTTCGTTCTTCGCCCTCCTACAAGCTACCGCTCTGTCCGGCTCCCGGAGCAGGAGAAGCGGCTGCTTCGCGCACACAGCAGCCGTACGCTCCGAAGCGCAGCTTCAGCCGAAAGACGCCGGCGACCGGCGCTTGGCTTCGGACAGCTCCGGAGAGCCGTAGTGTGGGTCTGCACTAGACTGCATGATAACGAAAAGCTTTGGCAGTGTGTCTCGCAGGGAGATAGCTTAGGAGCGCAGCGCACGTATGCCTCCCTTGTCCAGAAACACGATTTTACTGCACACTCCAAAAACACTGCTCTTTCCAGGGCAATATATAAGCTGCTTTCTGACGGCCGTGATCTTTCGATTACTCTTGCCCAGCTCGTTGTTGTAACGTGCACATGCCGTCCTGGCATTCAGTGCACAGTGAAAGCAATCGCAAAAGTCCAGCAGCTGCTGACTCCCAAACACAAGGCGCTGGCTATGTTCTTGCTTCTCGACAACTCAACTGAGTCCTTCATTTCTGCAGTTGCCATCGAGGTCTCTGCACTCGGAGACTCAGACGACGAGCAGTTGTTTCCCAGGAGGGGCTGCATCAGGACGAATTCAAAACTCAGGAAAATTGTCCTGGAACACCTTCCATAAGGATGCTAGAATGGAATTGAAGGGGCAGGCGAGCGGCCACCACGGTCCTCTAGCAGTCCTTAGGGTGCGCGCAGAAGCCCGGTGCTCTGCGGCTTCGTTCTTCGCCCTCGTACAAGCTACCGCTCTGTCCGGCTCCCGGAGCAGGAGAAGCGGCTGCTTCACGCACACAACAGCGGAGCGGCAGCCGTACGCTCCGAAGCGCTGCTTCAGCCGAAAGACGCCGGCGACCGGCGCTTGGCTTCGGACAGCTCCGGAGAGCCGGAGTGTGCGTCTGCACTAGACTGCATGATAGCGAAAAGCTTTGGCAGTGTGTCTCGCAGGGAGATAGCTTAGGAGCGCAGCGCACGTATGCCTCCCTTGTCCAGAAACACGATTTTACTGCACACTCCAAAAACACTGCTCTTTCCAGGGCAATATATAAGCTGCTTTCTGACGGCCGTGATCTTTCGATTACTCTTGCCCAGCTCGTTGTTGTAACGTGCACGTGTCGTCCTGGCATTCAGTGCACAGTGAAAGCAATCGCAAAAGTCCAGCAGCTGCTGACTCCCAAACACAAGGCGCTGGCTAGGTTCTTGCTTCTCGACAACTCAACTGAGTCCTTCATTTCTGCAGTTGCCATCGAGGTCTCTGCACTCGGAGACTCAGAGGACGAGTAGGAGTTTCCCAGGAGGGGCTGCATCAGGACGAATTCAAAACTCAGGAAAATTGTCCTGGAACACCTTCCCTAAGGATGCTAGAATGGAATTGAAGAGGCAGGCGAGCGGCCACCACGGTCCTCTAGCAGTCCTTAGGGTGCGCGCAGAAGCCCGGTGCTCTGCGGCTTCGTTCTTCGCCCTCCTACAAGCTACCGCTCTGTCCGGCTCCCGGAGCAGGAGAAGCGGCTGCTTCGCGCACACAACAGCGGAGCGGCAGCCGTACGCTCCGAATCGCTGCTTCAGCCGAAAGACGCCGGCGACCGGCGCTTGGCTTCGGACAGCCCCGGAGAGCCGGAGTGTGCGTCTGCACTAGACTGCATCATAGCGAAAAGCTTTGGCAGTGTGTCTCGCAGGGAGATAGCTTAGGAGCGCAGCGCACTTATGCCTCCCTTGTCCAGAAACACGATTTTACTGCACACTCCAAAACCAGTGCTCTTTCCAGGGCAAGATGTCAGATGCTCTCTGATGCCCGTGCTCCCTTCCTCCTCTTGCCCACCTTGTTGTTTTAACGTGCACATGCCGTCCTGGCATTCAGTGCACAGTGAAAGCAATCGCAAAAGTCCAGCAGCTGCTGACTCCCAAACACAAGGCGCTGGCTATGTTCTTGCTTCTCGACAACTCAACGCAGCCCTTCATTTCTGCAGTTGCTATCGAGGTCTCTGCACTCGGAGCCTCAGAGGACGAGTAGGAGTTTCCCAGGAGGGGCTGCATCAGGACGAATTCAAAACTCAGGAAAATTGTCCTGGAACACCTTCCCTAAGGATGCTAGAATGGAATTGAAGAGGCAGGCGAGCGGCCACCACGGTCCTCTCGCAGTCCTTAGGGTGCGCGCAGAAGCCCGGTGCTCTGCGGCTTCGTTCTTCGCCCTCGTACAAGCTACCGCTCTGTCCGGCTCCCGGAGCAGGAGAAGCGGCTGCTTCGCGCACACAACAGCCGTACGCTCCGAAGCGCAGCTTCAGCCGAAAGACGCCGGCGACCGGCGCTTGGCTTCGGACAGCACCGGAGAGCCGTAGTGTGCGTCTGCACTTGACTGCATCATAGCAAAAAGCTTTGGCAGTGTGTCTCGCAGGGAGATAGCTTAGGAGCGCAGCGCACGTATGCCTCCCTTGTCCAGAAACACGATTTTACTGCACACTCCAAAAACACTGCTCTTTCCAGGGCAAGATGTCAGATGCTCTCTGATGCCCGTGCTCCCTTCCTGCTCTTGCCCAGCTCGTTGTTTTAACGTGCACATGCCGTCCTGGCATTCAGTGCACAGTGAAAGCAATCGCAAAAGTCCAGCAGCTGCTGACTCCCAAACACAAGGCGCTGGCTATGTTCTTCCTTCTCGACAACTCAACGCAGCCCTTCATTTCTGCAGTTGCCATCGAGGTCTCTGCATGTGGGAGACTCAGAGGACGAGCAGGAGTTTCCCAGGAGGGGCTGCATCAGGACGAATTCAAAACTCAGGAAAATTGTCCTGGAACACCTTCCCTAAGGATGCTAGAATGGAATTGAAGGGGCAGGCGAGCGGCCACCACGGTCCTCTAGCAGTCCTTAGGGTGCGCGCAGAAGCCCGGTGCTCTGCGGCTTCGTTCTTCGCCCTCGTACAAGCTACCGCTCTGTCCGGCTCCCGGAGCAGGAGAAGCGGCTGCTTCGCGCACACAACAGCCGTACGCTCCGAAGCGCAGCTTCAGCCGAAAGACGCCGGCGACCGGCGCTTGGCTTCGGACAGCTCCGGAGAGGTGTAGTGTGCGTCTGCACTAGACTGCATCATAGCGAAAAGCTTTGGCAGTGTGTCTCGCAGGGAGATAGCTTAGGAGCGCAGCGCACGTATGCCTCCCTTGTCCAGAAACACGATTTTACTGCACACTCCAAAAACAGTGCTCTTTCCAGGGCAATATATAAGCTGCTTTCTGACGGCCGTGATCTTTCGATTACTCTTGCCCAGCTCGTTGTTTTAACGTGCACATGCCGTCCTGGCTTTCTGTGCACAGTGAAAGCAATCGCAAAAGTCCAACAGCTGCTGACTCCCAAACACAAGGCGCTGGCTATGTTCTTGCTTCTCGACAACTCAACGCAGCCCTTCATTTCTGCAGTTGCCATCGAGGTCTCTCCACTCGGAGACTCAGACGACGAGCAGTTGTTTCCCAGGAGGGGCTGCATCAGGACGAATTCAAAACTCAGGAAAATTGTCCTGGAACACCTTCCATAAGGATGCTAGAATGGAATTGAAGGGGCAGGCGAGCGGCCACCACGGTCCTCTAGCAGTCCTTAGGGTGCGCGCAGAAGCCCGGTGCTCTGCGGCTTCGTTCTTCGCCCTCGTACAAGCTACCGCTCTGTCCGGCTCCCGGAGCAGGAGAAGCGGCTGCTTCGCGCACACAACAGCCGTACGCTCCGAAGCGCAGCTTCAGCCGAAAGACGCCGGCGACCGGCGCTTGGCTTCGGACAGCTCCGGAGAGCCGGAGTGTGCGTCTGCACTAGACTGCATGATAACGAAAAGCTTTGGCAGTGTGTCTCAAAGGGAGATAGCTTAGGAGAGCAGCGCACGTATGCCTCCCTTGTCCAGAAACACGATTTTACTGCACACTCCAAAACCAGTGCTCTTTCCAGGGCAAGATGTCAGATGCTCTCTGATGGCCGTGCTCTCTTCCTCCTCTTGCCCACCTTGTTGTTTTAACGTGCACATGCCGTCCTGGCATTCAGTGCACAGTGAAAGCAATCGCAAAAGTCCAGCAGCTGCTGACTCCCAAACACAAGGCGCTGGCTATGTTCTTGCTTCTCGACAACTCAACGCAGCCCTTCATTTCTGCAGTTGCTATCGAGGTCTCTGCACTCGGAGCCTCAGAGGACGAGTAGGAGTTTCCCAGGAGGGGCTGCATCAGGACGAATTCAAAACTCAGGAAAATTGTCCTGGAACACCTTCCATAAGGATGCTAGAATGGAATTGAAGAGGCAGGCGAGCGGCCACCACGGTCCTCTCGCAGTCCTTAGGGTGCGCGCAGAAGCCCGGTGCTCTGCGGCTTCGTTCTTCGCCCTCGTACAAGCTACCGCTCTGTCCGGCTCCCGGAGCAGGAGAAGCGGCTGCTTCGCGCACACAACAGCCGTACGCTCCGAAGCGCAGCTTCAGCCGAAAGACGCCGGCGACCGGCGCTTGGCTTCGGACAGCACCGGAGAGCCGTAGTGTGCGTCTGCACTTGACTGCATCATAGCAAAAAGCTTTGGCAGTGTGTCTCGCAGGGAGATAGCTTAGGAGCGCAGCGCACTTATGCCTCCCTTGTCCAGAAACACGATTTTACTGCACACTCCAAAAACACTGCTCTTTCCAGGGCAAGATGTCAGATGCTCTCTGATGCCCGTGCTCCCTTCCTGCTCTTGCCCAGCTCGTTGTTTTAACGTGCACATGCCGTCCTGGCATTCAGTGCACAGTGAAAGCAATCGCAAAAGTCCAGCAGCTGCTGACTCCCAAACACAAGGCGCTGGCTATGTTCTTGCTTCTCGACAACTCAACGCAGCCCTTCATTTCTGCAGTTGCCATCGAGGTCTCTCCACTCGGAGACTCAGACGACGAGCAGTTGTTTCCCAGGAGGGGCTGCATCAGGACGAATTCAAAACTCAGGAAAATTGTCCTGGAACACCTTCCCTAAGGATGCTAGAATGGAATTGAAGGGGCAGGCGAGCGGCCACCACGGTCCTCTCGCAGTCCTTAGGGTGCGCGCAGAAGCCCGGTGCTCTGCGGCTTCGTTCTTCGCCCTCCTACAAGCTACCGCTCTGTCCGGCTCCCGGAGCAGGAGAAGCGGCTGCTTCGCGCACACAACAGCCGTACGCTCCGAAGCGCAGCTTCAGCCGAAAGACGCCGGCGACCGGCGCTTGGCTTCGGACAGCTCCGGAGAGCCGTAGTGTGGGTCTGCACTAGACTGCATGATAACGAAAAGCTTTGGCAGTGAGTCTCGCAGGGAGAAAGCTTAGGAGCGCAGCGCACGTATGCCTTCCTTGTCCAGAAACACGATTTTACTGCACACTCCAAAAACACTGCCCTTTCCAGGGCAAGATGCCAGATGCTCTCTGATGCCCGTGCTCCCTTCCTGCTCTTGCCCAGCTCGTTGTTTTAACGTGCACATGCCGTCCTGGCATTCAGTGCACAGTGAAAGCAATCGCAAAAGTCAAGCAGCTGCTGACTCCCAAACACAAGGCGCTGGCTATGTTCTTGCTTCTCGACAACTCAACGCAGCCCTTCATTTCTGCAGTTGCCATCGAGGTCTCTGCACTCGGAGACTCAGAGGACGAGTAGGAGTTTCCCAGGAGGGGCTGCATCAGGACGAATTCAAAACTCAGGAAAATTGTCCTGGAACACCTTCCCTAAGGATGCTAGAATGGAATTGAAGAGGCAGGCGAGCGGCCACCACGGTCCTCTAGCAGTCCTTAGGGTGCGCGCAGAAGCCCGGTGCTCTGCGGCTTCGTTCTTCGCCCTCGTACAAGCTACCGCTCTGTCCGGCTCCCGGAGCAGGAGGAGCGGCTGCTTCGCGCACACAACAGCGGAGCGGCAGCCGTACGCTCCGAAGGGCAGCTTCAGCCGAAAGACGCCGGCGACCGGCGCTTGGCTTCGTACAGCACCGGAGAGCCGTAGTGTGCGTCTGCACTAGACTGCATGATAACGAAAAGCTTCGGCAGTGAGTCTCGCATGGAGAAAGCTTAGGAGCGCAGCGCACGTATGCCTTCCTTGTCCAGAAACACGATTTTACTGCACACTCCAAAACCAGTGCTCTTTCCAGGGCAAGATGTCAGATGCTCTCTGATGCCCGTGCTCTCTTCCTGCTCTTGCCCAGCTCGTTGTTTTAACGTGCACATGCCGTCCTGGCATTCAGTGCACAGTGAAAGCAATCGCAAAAGTCCAGCAGCTGCTGACTCCCAAACACAAGGCGCTGGCTATGTTCTTGCTTCTCGACAACTCAACGCAGCCCTTCATTTCTGCAGTTGCTATCGAGGTCTCTGCATGTCGGAGACTCAGAGGACGAGTAGGAGTTTCCCAGGAGGGGCTGCATCAGGACGAATTCAAAACTCAGGAAAATTGTCCTGGAACACCTTCCCTAAGGATGCTAGAATGGAATTGAAGAGGCAGGCGAGCGGCCACCACGGTCCTCTAGCAGTCCTTAGGGTGCGCGCAGAAGCCCGGTGCTCTGCGGCTTCGTTCTTCGCCCTCGTACAAGCTACCGCTCTGTCCGGCTCCCGGAGCAGGAGAAGCGGCTGCTTCGCGCACACAACAGCCGTACGCTCCGAAGCGCAGCTTCAGCCGAAAGACGCCGGCGACCGGCGCTTGGCTTCGGACAGCTCCGGAGAGCCGGAGTGTGCGTCTGCACTAGACTGCATGATAACGAAAAGCTTCGGCAGTGTGTCTCGCAGGGAGAAAGCTTAGGAGCGCAGCGCACTTATGCCTTCCTTGTCCAGAAACACGATTTTACTGCACACTCCAAAAACACTGCCCTTTCCAGAACAAGATGCCAGATGCTCTCTGATGCCCGTGCTCCCTTCCTGCTCTTGCCCAGCTCGTTGTTTTAACGTGCACATGCCGTCCTGGCATTCTGTGCACAGTGAAAGCAATCGCAAAAGTCCAACAGCTGCTGACTCCCAAACACAAGGCGCTGGCTATGTTCTTGCTTCTCGACAACTCAACGCAGCCCTTCATTTCTGCAGTTGCCATCGAGGTCTCTCCACTCGGAGACTCAGACGACGAGCAGTTGTTTCCCAGGAGGGGCTGCATCAGGACGAATTCAAAACTCAGGAAAATTGTCCTGGAACACCTTCCCTAAGGATGCTAGAATGGAATTGAAGGGGCAGGCGAGCGGCCACCACGGTCCTCTAGCAGTCCTTAGGGTGCGCGCAGAAGCCCGGTGCTCTGCGGCTTCGTTCTTCGCCCTCGTACAAGCTACCGCTCTGTCCGGCTCCCGGAGCAGGAGAAGCGGCTGCTTCGCGCACACAACAGCCGTACGCTCCGAAGCGCAGCTTCAGCCGAAAGACGCCGGCGACCGGCGCTTGGCTTCGGACAGCTCCGGAGAGCTGTAGTGTGCGTCTGCACTAGACTGCATCATAGCGAAAAGCTTTGGCAGTGTGTCTCGCAGGCAGATAGCTTAGGAGCGCAGCGCACGTATGCCTCCCTTGTCCAGAAACACGATTTTACTGCACACTCCAAAAACAGTGCTCTTTCCAGGGCAATATATAAGCTGCTTTCTGACGGCCGTGATCTTTCGATTACTCTTGCCCAGCTCGTTGTTTTAACGTGCACATGCCGTCCTGGCTTTCTGTGCACAGTGAAAGCAATCGCAAAAGTCCAACAGCTGCTGACTCCCAAACACAAGGCGCTGGCTATGTTCTTGCTTCTCGACAACTCAACGCAGCCCTTCATTTCTGCAGTTGCCATCGAGGTCTCTCCACTCGGAGACTCAGACGACGAGCAGTTGTTTCCCAGGAGGGGCTGCATCAGGACGAATTCAAAACTCAGGAAAATTGTCCTGGAACACCTTCCATAAGGATGCTAGAATGGAATTGAAGGGGCAGGCGAGCGGCCACCACGGTCCTCTAGCAGTCCTTAGGGTGCGCGCAGAAGCCCGGTGCTCTGCGGCTTCGTTCTTCGCCCTCGTACAAGCTACCGCTCTGTCCGGCTCCCGGAGCAGGAGAAGCGGCTGCTTCGCGCACACAACAGCCGTACGCTCCGAAGCGCTGCTTCAGCCGAAAGACGCCGGCGACCGGCGCTTGGCTTCGGACAGCTCCGGAGAGCCGGAGTGTGCGTCTGCACTAGACTGCATGATAACGAAAAGCTTTGGCAGTGTGTCTCGCAGGGAGATAGCTTAGGAGCGCAGCGCACGTATGCCTCCCTTGTCCAGAAACACGATTTTACTGCACACTCCAAAACCAGTGCTCTTTCTAGGGCAAGATGTCAGATGCTCTCTGATGGCCGTGCTCTCTTCCTCCTCTTGCCCACCTTGTTGTTTTAACGTGCACATGCCGTCCTGGCATTCAGTGCACAGTGAAAGCAATCGCAAAAGTCCAGCAGCTGCTGACTCCCAAACACAAGGCGCTGGCTATGTTCTTGCTTCTCGACAACTCAACGCAGCCCTTCATTTCTGCAGTTGCCATCGAGGTCTCTCCACTCGGAGACTCAGACGACGAGCAGTTGTTTCCCAGGAGGGGCTGCATCAGGACGAATTCAAAACTCAGGAAAATTGTCCTGGAACACCTTCCATAAGGATGCTAGAATGGAATTGAAGGGGCAGGCGAGCGGCCACCACGGTCCTCTCGCAGTCCTTAGGGTGCGCGCAGAAGCCCGGTGCTCTGCGGCTTCGTTCTTCGCCCTCCTACAAGCTACCGCTCTGTCCGGCTCCCGGAGCAGGAGAAGCGGCTGCTTCGCGCACACAACAGCCGTACGCTCCGAAGCGCAGCTTCAGCCGAAAGACGCCGGCGACCGGCGCTTGGCTTCGGACAGCTCCGGAGAGCCGTAGTGTGGGTCTGCACTAGACTGCATGATAACGAAAAGCTTTGGCAGTGTGTCTCGCAGGGAGAAAGCTTAGGAGCGCAGCGCACGTATGCCTTCCTTGTCCAGAAACACGATTTTACTGCACACTCCAAAAACACTGCCCTTTCCAGGGCAAGATGCCAGATGCTCTCTGATGCCCGTGCTCCCTTCCTGCTCTTGCCCAGCTCGTTGTTTTAACGTGCACATGCCGTCCTGGCATTCAGTGCACAGTGAAAGCAATCGCAAAAGTCAAGCAGCTGCTGACTCCCAAACACAAGGCGCTGGCTATGTTCTTGCTTCTCGACAACTCAACGCAGCCCTTCATTTCTGCAGTTGCCATCGAGGTCTCTGCACTCGGAGACTCAGAGGACGAGTAGGAGTTTCCCAGGAGGGGCTGCATCAGGACGAATTCAAAACTCAGGAAAATTGTCCTGGAACACCTTCCCTAAGGATGCTAGAATGGAATTGAAGAGGCAGGCGAGCGGCCACCACGGTCCTCTAGCAGTCCTTAGGGTGCGCGCAGAAGCCCGGTGCTCTGCGGCTTCGTTCTTCGCCCTCGTACAAGCTACCGCTCTGTCCGGCTCCCGGAGCAGGAGGAGCGGCTGCTTCGCGCACACAACAGCGGAGCGGCAGCCGTACGCTCCGAAGGGCAGCTTCAGCCGAAAGACGCCGGCGACCGGCGCTTGGCTTCGTACAGCACCGGAGAGCCGTAGTGTGCGTCTGCACTAGACTGCATGATAACGAAAAGCTTCGGCAGTGTGTCTCGCAGGGAGAAAGCTTAGGAGCGCAGCGCACGTATGCCTTCCTTGTCCAGAAACACGATTTTACTGCACACTCCAAAACCAGTGCTCTTTCCAGGGCAAGATGTCAGATGCTCTCTGATGCCCGTGCTCTCTTCCTGCTCTTGCCCAGCTCGTTGTTTTAACGTGCACATGCCGTCCTGGCATTCAGTGCACAGTGAAAGCAATCGCAAAAGTCCAGCAGCTGCTGACTCCCAAACACAAGGCGCTGGCTATGTTCTTGCTTCTCGACAACTCAACGCAGCCCTTCATTTCTGCAGTTGCTATCGAGGTCTCTGCATGTCGGAGACTCAGAGGACGAGTAGGAGTTTCCCAGGAGGGGCTGCATCAGGACGAATTCAAAACTCAGGAAAATTGTCCTGGAACACCTTCCCTAAGGATGCTAGAATGGAATTGAAGAGGCAGGCGAGCGGCCACCACGGTCCTCTAGCAGTCCTTAGGGTGCGCGCAGAAGCCCGGTGCTCTGCGGCTTCGTTCTTCGCCCTCGTACAAGCTACCGCTCTGTCCGGCTCCCGGAGCAGGAGAAGCGGCTGCTTCGCGCACACAACAGCCGTACGCTCCGAAGCGCAGCTTCAGCCGAAAGACGCCGGCGACCGGCGCTTGGCTTCGGACAGCTCCGGAGAGCCGGAGTGTGCGTCTGCACTAGACTGCATGATAACGAAAAGCTTCGGCAGTGTGTCTCGCAGGGAGAAAGCTTAGGAGCGCAGCGCACTTATGCCTTCCTTGTCCAGAAACACGATTTTACTGCACACTCCAAAAACACTGCCCTTTCCAGAACAAGATGCCAGATGCTCTCTGATGCCCGTGCTCCCTTCCTGCTCTTGCCCAGCTCGTTGTTTTAACGTGCACATGCCGTCCTGGCATTCTGTGCACAGTGAAAGCAATCGCAAAAGTCCAACAGCTGCTGACTCCCAAACACAAGGCGCTGGCTATGTTCTTGCTTCTCGACAACTCAACGCAGCCCTTCATTTCTGCAGTTGCCATCGAGGTCTCTCCACTCGGAGACTCAGACGACGAGCAGGAGTTTCCCAGGAGGGGCTGCAGCAGGACGAATTCAAAACTCAGGAAAATTGTCCTGGAACACCTTCCATAAGGATGCTAGAATGGAATTGAAGGGGCAGGCGAGCGGCCACCACGGTCCTCTCGCAGTCCTTAGGGTGCGCGCAGAAGCCCGGTGCTCTGCGGCTTCGTTCTTCGCCCTCCTACAAGCTACCGCTCTGTCCGGCTCCCGGAGCAGGAGAAGCGGCTGCTTCGCGCACACAACAGCCGTACGCTCCGAAGCGCAGCTTCAGCCGAAAGACGCCGGCGACCGGCGCTTGGCTTCGGACAGCTCCGGAGAGCCGGAGTGTGCGTCTGCACTAGACTGCATGATAACGAAAAGCTTTGGCAGTGTGTCTCGCAGGGAGATAGCTTAGGAGCGCAGCGCACGTATGCCTCCCTTGTCCAGAAACACGATTTTACTGCACACTCCAAAAACACTGCTCTTTCCAGGGCAATATATAAGCTGCTTTCTGACGGCCGTGATCTTTCGATTACTCTTGCCCAGCTCGTTGTTGTAACGTGCACATGCCGTCCTGGCATTCAGTGCACAGTGAAAGCAATCGCAAAAGTCCAGCAGCTGCTGACTCCCAAACACAAGGCGCTGGCTATGTTCTTGCTTCTCGACAACTCAACTGAGTCCTTAATTTCTGCAGTTGCCATCGAGGTCTCTGCACTCGGAGCCTCAGAGGACGAGCACGAGTTTCCCAGGAGGGGCTGCATCAGGACGAATTCAAAACTCAGGAAAATTGTCCTGGAACACCTTCCATAAGGATGCTAGAATGGAATTGAAGGGGCAGGCGAGCGGCCACCACGGTCCTCTAGCAGTCCTTAGGGTGCGCGCAGAAGCCCGGTGCTCTGCGGCTTCGTTCTTCGCCCTCGTACAAGCTACCGCTCTGTCCGGCTCCCGGAGCAGGAGAAGCGGCTGCTTCACGCACACAACAGCGGAGCGGCAGCCGTACGCTCCGAAGCGCTGCTTCAGCCGAAAGACGCCGGCGACCGGCGCTTGGCTTCGGACAGCTCCGGAGAGCCGGAGTGTGCGTCTGCACTAGACTGCATGATAGCGAAAAGCTTTGGCAGTGTGTCTCGCAGGGAGATAGCTTAGGAGCGCAGCGCACGTATGCCTCCCTTGTCCAGAAACACGATTTTACTGCACACTCCAAAAACACTGCTCTTTCCAGGGCAATATATAAGCTGCTTTCTGACGGCCGTGATCTTTCGATTACTCTTGCCCAGCTCGTTGTTGTAACGTGCACGTGTCGTCCTGGCATTCAGTGCACAGTGAAAGCAATCGCAAAAGTCCAGCAGCTGCTGACTCCCAAACACAAGGCGCTGGCTAGGTTCTTGCTTCTCGACAACTCAACTGAGTCCTTCATTTCTGCAGTTGCCATCGAGGTCTCTGCACTCGGAGACTCAGAGGACGAGTAGGAGTTTCCCAGGAGGGGCTGCATCAGGACGAATTCAAAACTCAGGAAAATTGTCCTGGAACACCTTCCATAAGGATGCTAGAATGGAATTGAAGGGGCAGGCGAGCGGCCACCACGGTCCTCTAGCAGTCCTTAGGGTGCGCGCAGAAGCCCGGTGCTCTGCGGCTTCGTTCTTCGCCCTCGTACAAGCTACCGCTCTGTCCGGCTCCCGGAGCAGGAGAAGCGGCTGCTTCGCGCACACAACAGCGGAGCGGCAGCCGTACGCTCCGAATCGCTGCTTCAGCCGAAAGACGCCGGCGACCGGCGCTTGGCTTCGGACAGCTCCGGAGAGCCGGAGTGTGCGTCTGCACTAGACTGCATGATAGCGAAAAGCTTTGGCAGTGTGTCTCGCAGGGAGATAGCTTAGGAGCGCAGCGCACTTATGCCTCCCTTGTCCAGAAACACGATTTTACTGCACACTCCAAAAACACTGCTCTTTCCAGGGCAATATATAAGCTGTTTTCTGACGGCCGTGATCTTTCGATGACTCTTGCCCAGCTCGTTGTTTTAACGTGCACATGCCGTCCTGGCATTCAGTGCACAGTGAAAGCAATCGCAAAAGTCCAGCAGCTGCTGACTCCCAGACACAAGGCGCTGGCTAGGTTCTTGCTTCTCGACAACTCAACTGAGTCCTTCATTTCTGCAGTTGCCATCGAGGTCTCTGCACTCGGAGCCTCAGAGGACGAGCAGGAGTTTCCCAGGAGGGGCTGCATCAGGACGAATTCAAAACTCAGGAAAATTGTCCTGGAACACCTTCCATAAGGATGCTAGAATGGAATTGAAGGGGCAGGCGAGCGGCCACCACGGTCCTCTAGCAGTCCTTAGGGTGCGCGCAGAAGCCCGGTGCTCTGCGGCTTCGTTCTTCGCCCTCGTACAAGCTACCGCTCTGTCCGGCTCCCGGAGCAGGAGAAGCGGCTGCTTCACGCACACAACAGCGGAGCGGCAGCCGTACGCTCCGAAGCGCTGCTTCAGCCGAAAGACGCCGGCGACCGGCGCTTGGCTTCGGACAGCTCCGGAGAGCCGGAGTGTGCGTCTGCACTAGACTGCATGATAACGAAAAGCTTTGGCAGTGTGTCTCGCAGGGAGATAGCTTAGGAGCGCAGCGCACGTATGCCTCCCTTGTCCAGAAACACGATTTTACTGCACACTCCAAAAACACTGCTCTTTCCAGGGCAATATATAAGCTGCTTTCTGACGGCCGTGATCTTTCGATTACTCTTGCCCAGCTCGTTGTTGTAACGTGCACGTGTCGTCCTGGCATTCAGTGCACAGTGAAAGCAATCGCAAAAGTCCAGCAGCTGCTGACTCCCAAACACAAGGCGCTGGCTAGGTTCTTGCTTCTCGACAACTCAACTGAGTCCTTCATTTCTGCAGTTGCCATCGAGGTCTCTGCACTCGGAGACTCAGAGGACGAGTAGGAGTTTCCCAGGAGGGGCTGCATCAGGACGAATTCAAAACTCAGGAAAATTGTCCTGGAACACCTTCCATAAGGATGCTAGAATGGAATTGAAGGGGCAGGCGAGCGGCCACCACGGTCCTCTAGCAGTCCTTAGGGTGCGCGCAGAAGCCCGGTGCTCTGCGGCTTCGTTCTTCGCCCTCGTACAAGCTACCGCTCTGTCCGGCTCCCGGAGCAGGAGAAGCGGCTGCTTCGCGCACACAACAGCCGTACGCTCCGAAGCGCAGCTTCAGCCGAAAGACGCCGGCGACCGGCGCTTGGCTTCGGACAGCTCCGGAGAGCCGTAGTGTGGGTCTGCACTAGACTGCATGATAACGAAAAGCTTTGGCAGTGTGTCTCGCAGGGAGATAGCTTAGGAGCGCAGCGCACGTATGCCTTCCTTGTCCAGAAACACGATTTTACTGCACACTCCAAAAACACTGCCCTTTCCAGGGCAAGATGCCAGATGCTCTCTGATGCCCGTGCTCCCTTCCTGCTCTTGCCCAGCTCGTTGTTTTAACGTGCACATGCCGTCCTGGCATTCAGTGCACAGTGAAAGCAATCGCAAAAGTCAAGCAGCTGCTGACTCCCAAACACAAGGCGCTGGCTATGTTCTTGCTTCTCGACAACTCAACGCAGCCCTTCATTTCTGCAGTTGCCATCGAGGTCTCTGCACTCGGAGACTCAGAGGACGAGTAGGAGTTTCCCAGGAGGGGCTGCATCAGGACGAATTCAAAACTCAGGAAAATTGTCCTGGAACACCTTCCCTAAGGATGCTAGAATGGAATTGAAGAGGCAGGCGAGCGGCCACCACGGTCCTCTCGCAGTCCTTAGGGTGCGCGCAGAAGCCCGGTGCTCTGCGGCTTCGTTCTTCGCCCTCGTACAAGCTACCGCTCTGTCCGGCTCCCGGAGCAGGAGGAGCGGCTGCTTCGCGCACACAACAGCAGAGCGGCAGCCGTACGCTCCGAAGGGCAGCTTCAGCCGAAAGACGCCGGCGACCGGCGCTTGGCTTCGTACAGCACCGGAGAGCCGTAGTGTGCGTCTGCACTAGACTGCATGATAACGAAAAGCTTCGGCAGTGTGTCTCGCAGGGAGAAAGCTTAGGAGCGCAGCGCACGTATGCCTTCCTTGTCCAGAAACACGATTTTACTGCACACTCCAAAACCAGTGCTCTTTCCAGGGCAAGATGTCAGATGCTCTCTGATGCCCGTGCTCTCTTCCTGCTCTTGCCCAGCTCGTTGTTTTAACGTGCACATGCCGTCCTGGCATTCAGTGCACAGTGAAAGCAATCGCAAAAGTCCAGCAGCTGCTGACTCCCAAACACAAGGCGCTGGCTATGTTCTTGCTTCTCGACAACTCAACGCAGCCCTTCATTTCTGCAGTTGCTATCGAGGTCTCTGCATGTCGGAGACTCAGAGGACGAGTAGGAGTTTCCCAGGAGGGGCTGCATCAGGACGAATTCAAAACTCAGGAAAATTGTCCTGGAACACCTTCCCTAAGGATGCTAGAATGGAATTGAAGAGGCAGGCGAGCGGCCACCACGGTCCTCTAGCAGTCCTTAGGGTGCGCGCAGAAGCCCGGTGCTCTGCGGCTTCGTTCTTCGCCCTCGTACAAGCTACCGCTCTGTCCGGCTCCCGGAGCAGGAGAAGCGGCTGCTTCGCGCACACAACAGCCGTACGCTCCGAAGCGCAGCTTCAGCCGAAAGACGCCGGCGACCGGCGCTTGGCTTCGGACAGCTCCGGAGAGCCGGAGTGTGCGTCTGCACTAGACTGCATGATAACGAAAAGCTTCGGCAGTGTGTCTCGCAGGGAGAAAGCTTAGGAGCGCAGCGCACTTATGCCTTCCTTGTCCAGAAACACGATTTTACTGCACACTCCAAAAACACTGCCCTTTCCAGAACAAGATGCCAGATGCTCTCTGATGCCCGTGCTCCCTTCCTGCTCTTGCCCAGCTCGTTGTTTTAACGTGCACATGCCGTCCTGGCATTCTGTGCACAGTGAAAGCAATCGCAAAAGTCCAGCAGCTGCTGACTCCCAAACACAAGGCGCTGGCTATGTTCTTGCTTCTCGACAACTCAACGCAGCCCTTCATTTCTGCAGTTGCCATCGAGGTCTCTCCACTCGGAGACTCAGACGACGAGCAGTTGTTTCCCAGGAGGGGCTGCATCAGGACGAATTCAAAACTCAGGAAAATTGTCCTGGAACACCTTCCATAAGGATGCTAGAATGGAATTGAAGGGGCAGGCGAGCGGCCACCACGGTCCTCTCGCAGTCCTTAGGGTGCGCGCAGAAGCCCGGTGCTCTGCGGCTTCGTTCTTCGCCCTCCTACAAGCTACCGCTCTGTCCGGCTCCCGGAGCAGGAGAAGCGGCTGCTTCGCGCACACAGCAGCCGTACGCTCCGAAGCGCAGCTTCAGCCGAAAGACGCCGGCGACCGGCGCTTGGCTTCGGACAGCTCCGGAGAGCCGGAGTGTGCGTCTGCACTAGACTGCATGATAACGAAAAGCTTTGGCAGTGTGTCTCGCAGGGAGATAGCTTAGGAGCGCAGCGCACGTATGCCTCCCTTGTCCAGAAACACGATTTTACTGCACACTCCAAAAACACTGCTCTTTCCAGGGCAATATATAAGCTGCTTTCTGACGGCCGTGATCTTTCGATTACTCTTGCCCAGCTCGTTGTTGTAACGTGCACATGCCGTCCTGGCATTCAGTGCACAGTGAAAGCAATCGAAAAGTCCAGCAGCTGCTGACTCCCAAACACAAGGCGCTGGCTATGTTCTTGCTTCTCGACAACTCAACTGAGTCCTTAATTTCTGCAGTTGCCATCGAGGTCTCTGCACTCGGAGCCTCAGAGGACGAGCACGAGTTTCCCAGGAGGGGCTGCATCAGGACGAATTCAAAACTCAGGAAAATTGTCCTGGAACACCTTCCATAAGGATGCTAGAATGGAATTGAAGGGGCAGGCGAGCGGCCACCACGGTCCTCTAGCAGTCCTTAGGGTGCGCGCAGAAGCCCGGTGCTCTGCGGCTTCGTTCTTCGCCCTCGTACAAGCTACCGCTCTGTCCGGCTCCCGGAGCAGGAGAAGCGGCTGCTTCACGCACACAACAGCGGAGCGGCAGCCGTACGCTCCGAAGCGCTGCTTCAGCCGAAAGACGCCGGCGACCGGCGCTTGGCTTCGGACAGCTCCGGAGAGCCGGAGTGTGCGTCTGCACTAGACTGCATGATAGCGAAAAGCTTTGGCAGTGTGTCTCGCAGGGAGATAGCTTAGGAGCGCAGCGCACGTATGCCTCCCTTGTCCAGAAACACGATTTTACTGCACACTCCAAAAACACTGCTCTTTCCAGGGCAATATATAAGCTGCTTTCTGACGGCCGTGATCTTTCGATTACTCTTGCCCAGCTCGTTGTTGTAACGTGCACGTGTCGTCCTGGCATTCAGTGCACAGTGAAAGCAATCGCAAAAGTCCAGCAGCTGCTGACTCCCAAACACAAGGCGCTGGCTAGGTTCTTGCTTCTCGACAACTCAACTGAGTCCTTCATTTCTGCAGTTGCCATCGAGGTCTCTGCACTCGGAGACTCAGAGGACGAGTAGGAGTTTCCCAGGAGGGGCTGCATCAGGACGAATTCAAAACTCAGGAAAATTGTCCTGGAACACCTTCCATAAGGATGCTAGAATGGAATTGAAGGGGCAGGCGAGCGGCCACCACGGTCCTCTAGCAGTCCTTAGGGTGCGCGCAGAAGCCCGGTGCTCTGCGGCTTCGTTCTTCGCCCTCCTACAAGCTACCGCTCTGTCCGGCTCCCGGAGCAGGAGAAGCGGCTGCTTCGCGCACACAACAGCGGAGCGGCAGCCGTACGCTCCGAATCGCTGCTTCAGCCGAAAGACGCCGGCGACCGGCGCTTGGCTTCGGACAGCTCCGGAGAGCCGGAGTGTGCGTCTGCACTAGACTGCATGATAGCGAAAAGCTTTGGCAGTGTGTCTCGCAGGGAGATAGCTTAGGAGCGCAGCGCACGTATGCCTCCCTTGTCCAGAAACACGATTTTACTGCACACTCCAAAAACACTGCTCTTTCCAGGGCAATATATAAGCTGCTTTCTGACGGCCGTGATCTTTCGATTACTCTTGCCCAGCTCGTTGTTGTAACGTGCACGTGTCGTCCTGGCATTCAGTGCACAGTGAAAGCAATCGCAAAAGTCCAGCAGCTGCTGACTCCCAAACACAAGGCGCTGGCTAGGTTCTTGCTTCTCGACAACTCAACTGAGTCCTTCATTTCTGCAGTTGCCATCGAGGTCTCTGCACTCGGAGACTCAGAGGACGAGTAGGAGTTTCCCAGGAGGGGCTGCATCAGGACGAATTCAAAACTCAGGAAAATTGTCCTGGAACACCTTCCATAAGGATGCTAGAATGGAATTGAAGGGGCAGGCGAGCGGCCACCACGGTCCTCTAGCAGTCCTTAGGGTGCGCGCAGAATCCCGGTGCTCTGCGGCTTCGTTCTTCGCCCTCGTACAAGCTACCGCTCTGTCCGGCTCCCGGAGCAGGAGAAGCGGCTGCTTCGCGCACACAACAGCGGAGCGGCAGCCGTACGCTCCGAATCGCTGCTTCAGCCGAAAGACGCCGGCGACCGGCGCTTGGCTTCGGACAGCTCCGGAGAGCCGGAGTGTGCGTCTGCACTAGACTGCATGATAGCGAAAAGCTTTGGCAGTGTGTCTCGCAGGGAGATAGCTTAGGAGCGCAGCGCACTTATGCCTCCCTTGTCCAGAAACACGATTTTACTGCACACTCCAAAAACACTGCTCTTTCCAGGGCAATATATAAGCTGTTTTCTGACGGCCGTGATCTTTCGATGACTCTTGCCCAGCTCGTTGTTTTAACGTGCACATGCCGTCCTGGCATTCAGTGCACAGTGAAAGCAATCGCAAAAGTCCAGCAGCTGCTGACTCCCAGACACAAGGCGCTGGCTAGGTTCTTGCTTCTCGACAACTCAACTGAGTCCTTCATTTCTGCAGTTGCCATCGAGGTCTCTGCACTCGGAGCCTCAGAGGACGAGCACGAGTTTCCCAGGAGGGGCTGCATCAGGACGAATTCAAAACTCAGGAAAATTGTCCTGGAACACCTTCCATAAGGATGCTAGAATGGAATTGAAGGGGCAGGCGAGCGGCCACCACGGTCCTCTAGCAGTCCTTAGGGTGCGCGCAGAAGCCCGGTGCTCTGCGGCTTCGTTCTTCGCCCTCGTACAAGCTACCGCTCTGTCCGGCTCCCGGAGCAGGAGAAGCGGCTGCTTCACGCACACAACAGCGGAGCGGCAGCCGTACGCTCCGAAGCGCTGCTTCAGCCGAAAGACGCCGGCGACCGGCGCTTGGCTTCGGACAGCTCCGGAGAGCCGGAGTGTGCGTCTGCACTAGACTGCATGATAGCGAAAAGCTTTGGCAGTGTGTCTCGCAGGGAGATAGCTTAGGAGCGCAGCGCACTTATGCCTCCCTTGTCCAGAAACACGATTTTACTGCACACTCCAAAAACACTGCTCTTTCCAGGGCAATATATAAGCTGCTTTCTGACGGCCGTGATCTTTCGATTACTCTTGCCCAGCTCGTTGTTGTAACGTGCACGTGTCGTCCTGGCATTCAGTGCACAGTGAAAGCAATCGCAAAAGTCCAGCAGCTGCTGACTCCCAAACACAAGGCGCTGGCTAGGTTCTTGCTTCTCGACAACTCAACTGAGTCCTTCATTTCTGCAGTTGCCATCGAGGTCTCTGCACTCGGAGACTCAGAGGACGAGTAGGAGTTTCCCAGGAGGGGCTGCATCAGGACGAATTCAAAACTCAGGAAAATTGTCCTGGAACACCTTCCCTAAGGATGCTAGAATGGAATTGAAGAGGCAGGCGAGCGGCCACCACGGTCCTCTAGCAGTCCTTAGGGTGCGCGCAGAAGCCCGGTGCTCTGCGGCTTCGTTCTTCGCCCTCGTACAAGCTACCGCTCTGTCCGGCTCCCGGAGCAGGAGAAGCGGCTGCTTCGCGCACACAACAGCGGAGCGGCAGCCGTACGCTCCGAATCGCTGCTTCAGCCGAAAGACGCCGGCCACCGGCGCTTGGCTTCGGACAGCTCCGGAGAGCCGGAGTGTGCGTCTGCACTAGACTGCATGATAGCGAAAAGCTTTGGCAGTGTGTCTCGCAGGGAGATAGCTTAGGAGCGCAGCGCACTTATGCCTCCCTTGTCCAGAAACACGATTTTACTGCACACTCCAAAAACACTGCTCTTTCCAGGGCAATATATAAGCTGTTTTCTGACGGCCGTGATCTTTCGATTACTCTTGCGCAGCTCGTTGTTTTAACGTGCACATGCCGTCCTGGCATTCAGTGCACAGTGAAAGCAATCGCAAAAGTCCAGCAGCTGCTGACTCCCAGACACAAGGCGCTGGCTAGGTTCTTGCTTCTCGACAACTCAACTGAGTCCTTCATTTCTGCAGTTGCCATCGAGGTCTCTGCACTCGGAGCCTCAGAGGACGAGCACGAGTTTCCCAGGAGGGGCTGCATCAGGACGAATTCAAAACTCAGGAAAATTGTCCTGGAACACCTTCCATAAGGATGCTAGAATGGAATTGAAGGGGCAGGCGAGCGGCCACCACGGTCCTCTAGCAGTCCTTAGGGTGCGCGCAGAAGCCCGGTGCTCTGCGGCTTCGTTCTTCGCCCTCGTACAAGCTACCGCTCTGTCCAGCTCCCGGAGCAGGAGAAGCGGCTGCTTCGCGCACACAAGAGCGGAGCGGCAGCCGTACGCTCCGAATCGCTGCTTCAGCCGAAAGACGCCGGCGACCGGCGCTTGGCTTCGGACAGCTCCGGAGAGCCGGAGTGTGCATCTGCACTAGACTGCATGATAGCGAAAAGCTTTGGCAGTGTGTCTCGCAGGGAGATAGCTTAGGAGCGCAGCGCACTTATGCCTCCCTTGTCCAGAAACACGATTTTACTGCACACTCCAAAAACACTGCTCTTTCCAGGGCAATATAGAAGCTGATTTCTGACGGCCGTGATCTTTCGATGACTCTTGCCCAGCTCGTTGTTTTAACGTGCACGTGCCGTCCTGGCATTCAGTGCACAGTGAAAGCAACCGCAAAAGTCCAGCAGCTGCTGACTCCCAAACACAAGGCGCTGGCTATGTTCTTGCTTCTCGACAACTCAACTGAGTCCTTCATTTCTGCAGTTGCCATCGAGGTCTCTGCACTCGGAGCCTCAGAGGACGAGCACGAGTTTCCCAGGAGGGGCTGCATCAGGACGAATTCAAAACTCAGGAAAATTGTCCTGGAACACCTTCCATAAGGATGCTAGAATGGAATTGAAGGGGCAGGCGAGCGGCCACCACGGTCCTCTAGCAGTCCTTAGGGTGCGCGCAGAAGCCCGGTGCTCTGCGGCTTCGTTCTTCGCCCTCGTACAAGCTACCGCTCTGTCCGGCTCCCGGAGCAGGAGAAGCGGCTGCTTCACGCACACAACAGCGGAGCGGCAGCCGTACGCTCCGAAGCGCTGCTTCAGCCGAAAGACGCCGGCGACCGGCGCTTGGCTTCGGACAGCTCCGGAGAGCCGGAGTGTGCGTCTGCACTAGACTGCATGATAGCGAAAAGCTTTGGCAGTGTGTCTCGCAGGGAGATAGCTTAGGAGCGCAGCGCACGTATGCCTCCCTTGTCCAGAAACACGATTTTACTGCACACTCCAAAAACACTGCTCTTTCCAGGGCAATATATAAGCTGCTTTCTGACGGCCGTGATCTTTCGATGACTCTTGCCCAGCTCGTTGTTTTAACGTGCACATGCCGTCCTGGCATTCAGTGCACAGTGAAAGCAATCGCAAAAGTCCAGCAGCTGCTGACTCCCAAACACAAGGCGCTGGCTAGGTTCTTGCTTCTCGACAACTCAACTGAGTCCTTCATTTCTGCAGTTGCCATCGAGGTCTCTGCACTCGGAGACTCAGAGAACGAGTAGGAGTTTCCCAGGAGGGGCTGCATCAGGACGAATTCAAAACTCAGGAAAATTGTCCTGGAACACCTTCCCTAAGGATGCTAGAATGGAATTGAAGGGGCAGGCGAGCGGCCACCACGGTCCTCTAGCAGTCCTTAGGGTGCGCGCAGAAGCCCGGTGCTCTGCGGCTTCGTTCTTCGCCCTCCTACAAGCTACCGCTCTGTCCGGCTCCCGGAGCAAGAGAAGCGGCTGCTTCGCGCACACAACAGCGGAGCGGCAGCCGTACGCTCCGAATCGCTGCTTCAGCCGAAAGACGCCGGCGACCGGCGCTTGGCTTCGGACAGCTCCGGAGAGCCGGAGTGTGCGTCTGCACTAGACTGCATGATAGCGAAAAGCTTTGGCAGTGTGTCTCGCAGGGAGATAGCTTAGGAGCGCAGCGCACTTATGCCTCCCTTGTCCAGAAACACGATTTTACTGCACACTCCAAAAACACTGCTCTTTCCAGGGCAATATATAAGCTGTTTTCTGACGGCCGTGATCTTTCGATGACTCTTGCCCAGCTCGTTGTTTTAACGTGCACATGCCGTCCTGGCATTCAGTGCACAGTGAAAGCAATCGCAAAAGTCCAGCAGCTGCTGACTCCCAGACACAAGGCGCTGGCTAGGTTCTTGCTTCTCGACAACTCAACTGAGTCCTTCATTTCTGCAGTTGCCATCGAGGTCTCTGCACTCGGAGCCTCAGAGGACGAGCAGGAGTTTCCCAGGAGGGGCTGCATCAGGACGAATTCAAAACTCAGGAAAATTGTCCTGGAACACCTTCCATAAGGATGCTAGAATGGAATTGAAGGGGCAGGCGAGCGGCCACCACGGTCCTCTAGCAGTCCTTAGGGTGCGCGCAGAAGCCCGGTGCTCTGCGGCTTCGTTCTTCGCCCTCGTACAAGCTACCGCTCTGTCCGGCTCCCGGAGCAGGAGAAGCGGCTGCTTCACGCACACAACAGCGGAGCGGCAGCCGTACGCTCCGAAGCGCTGCTTCAGCCGAAAGACGCCGGCGACCGGCGCTTGGCTTCGGACAGCTCCGGAGAGCCGGAGTGTGCGTCTGCACTAGACTGCATGATAGCGAAAAGCTTTGGCAGTGTGTCTCGCAGGGAGATAGCTTAGGAGCGCAGCGCACGTATGCCTCCCTTGTCCAGAAACACGATTTTACTGCACACTCCAAAAACACTGCTCTTTCCAGGGCAATATATAAGCTGCTTTCTGACGGCCGTGATCTTTCGATTACTCTTGCCCAGCTCGTTGTTGTAACGTGCACGTGTCGTCCTGGCATTCAGTGCACAGTGAAAGCAATCGCAAAAGTCCAGCAGCTGCTGACTCCCAAACACAAGGCGCTGGCTAGGTTCTTGCTTCTCGACAACTCAACTGAGTCCTTCATTTCTGCAGTTGCCATCGAGGTCTCTGCACTCGGAGACTCAGAGGACGAGTAGGAGTTTCCCAGGAGGGGCTGCATCAGGACGAATTCAAAACTCAGGAAAATTGTCCTGGAACACCTTCCATAAGGATGCTAGAATGGAATTGAAGAGGCAGGCGAGCGGCCACCACGGTCCTCTAGCAGTCCTTAGGGTGCGCGCAGAAGCCCGGTGCTCTGCGGCTTCGTTCTTCGCCCTCGTACAAGCTACCGCTCTGTCCGGCTCCCGGAGCAGGAGAAGCGGCTGCTTCGCGCACACAACAGCGGAGCGGCAGCCGTACGCTCCGAATCGCTGCTTCAGCCGAAAGACGCCGGCCACCGGCGCTTGGCTTCGGACAGCTCCGGAGAGCCGGAGTGTGCGTCTGCACTAGACTGCATGATAGCGAAAAGCTTTGGCAGTGTGTCTCGCAGGGAGATAGCTTAGGAGCGCAGCGCACTTATGCCTCCCTTGTCCAGAAACACGATTTTACTGCACACTCCAAAAACACTGCTCTTTCCAGGGCAATATATAAGCTGTTTTCTGACGGCCGTGATCTTTCGATTACTCTTGCGCAGCTCGTTGTTTTAACGTGCACATGCCGTCCTGGCATTCAGTGCACAGTGAAAGCAATCGCAAAAGTCCAGCAGCTGCTGACTCCCAGACACAAGGCGCTGGCTAGGTTCTTGCTTCTCGACAACTCAACTGAGTCCTTCATTTCTGCAGTTGCCATCGAGGTCTCTGCACTCGGAGCCTCAGAGGACGAGCACGAGTTTCCCAGGAGGGGCTGCATCAGGACGAATTCAAAACTCAGGAAAATTGTCCTGGAACACCTTCCATAAGGATGCTAGAATGGAATTGAAGGGGCAGGCGAGCGGCCACCACGGTCCTCTAGCAGTCCTTAGGGTGCGCGCAGAAGCCCGGTGCTCTGCGGCTTCGTTCTTCGCCCTCGTACAAGCTACCGCTCTGTCCGGCTCCCGGAGCAGGAGAAGCGGCTGCTTCGCGCACACAAGAGCGGAGCGGCAGCCGTACGCTCCGAAGCGCTGCTTCAGCCGAAAGACGCCGGCGACCGGCGCTTGGCTTCGGACAGCTCCGGAGAGCCGGAGTGTGCGTCTGCACTAGACTGCATGATAGCGAAAAGCTTTGGCAGTGTGTCTCGCAGGGAGATAGCTTAGGAGCGCAGCGCACGTATGCCTCCCTTGTCCAGAAACACGATTTTACTGCACACTCCAAAAACACTGCTCTTTCCAGGGCAATATATAAGCTGCTTTCTGACGGCCGTGATCTTTCGATTACTCTTGCCCAGCTCGTTGTTGTAACGTGCACGTGTCGTCCTGGCATTCAGTGCACAGTGAAAGCAATCGCAAAAGTCCAGCAGCTGCTGACTCCCAAACACAAGGCGCTGGCTAGGTTCTTGCTTCTCGACAACTCAACTGAGTCCTTCATTTCTGCAGTTGCCATCGAGGTCTCTGCACTCGGAGACTCAGAGGACGAGTAGGAGTTTCCCAGGAGGGGCTGCATCAGGACGAATTCAAAACTCAGGAAAATTGTCCTGGAACACCTTCCATAAGGATGCTAGAATGGAATTGAAGGGGCAGGCGAGCGGCCACCACGGTCCTCTAGCAGTCCTTAGGGTGCGCGCAGAAGCCCGGTGCTCTGCGGCTTCGTTCTTCGCCCTCGTACAAGCTACCGCTCTGTCCGGCTCCCGGAGCAGGAGAAGCGGCTGCTTCGCGCACACAACAGCGGAGCGGCAGCCGTACGCTCCGAATCGCTGCTTCAGCCGAAAGACGCCGGCGACCGGCGCTTGGCTTCGGACAGCTCCGGAGAGCCGGAGTGTGCGTCTGCACTAGACTGCATGATAGCGAAAAGCTTTGGCAGTGTGTCTCGCAGGGAGATAGCTTAGGAGCGCAGCGCACTTATGCCTCCCTTGTCCAGAAACACGATTTTACTGCACACTCCAAAACCAGTGCTCTTTCCAGGGCAAGATGTCAGATGCTCTCTGATGCCCGTGCTCCCTTCCTCCTCTTGCCCACCTTGTTGTTTTAACGTGCACATGCCGTCCTGGCATTCAGTGCACAGTGAAAGCAATCGCAAAAGTCCAGCAGCTGCTGACTCCCAAACACAAGGCGCTGGCTATGTTCTTGCTTCTCGACAACTCAACGCAGCCCTTCATTTCTGCAGTTGCTATCGAGGTCTCTGCACTCGGAGCCTCAGAGGACGAGTAGGAGTTTCCCAGGAGGGGCTGCATCAGGACGAATTCAAAACTCAGGAAAATTGTCCTGGAACACCTTCCCTAAGGATGCTAGAATGGAATTGAAGAGGCAGGCGAGCGGCCACCACGGTCCTCTCGCAGTCCTTAGGGTGCGCGCAGAAGCCCGGTGCTCTGCGGCTTCGTTCTTCGCCCTCGTACAAGCTACCGCTCTGTCCGGCTCCCGGAGCAGGAGAAGCGGCTGCTTCGCGCACACAACAGCCGTACGCTCCGAAGCGCAGCTTCAGCCGAAAGACGCCGGCGACCGGCGCTTGGCTTCGGACAGCTCCGGAGAGCCGTAGTGTGCGTCTGCACTTGACTGCATCATAGCAAAAAGCTTTGGCAGTGTGTCTCAAAGGGAGATAGCTTAGGAGCGCAGCGCACTTATGCCTCCCTTGTCCAGAAACACGATTTTACTGCACACTCCAAAAACACTGCTCTTTCCAGGGCAAGATGTCAGATGCTCTCTGATGCCCGTGCTCCCTTCCTGCTCTTGCCCAGCTCGTTGTTTTAACGTGCACATGCCGTCCTGGCATTCAGTGCACAGTGAAAGCAATCGCAAAAGTCCAGCAGCTGCTGACTCCCAAACACAAGGCGCTGGCTATGTTCTTCCTTCTCGACAACTCAACGCAGCCCTTCATTTCTGCAGTTGCCATCGAGGTCTCTGCATGTGGGAGTCTCAGAGGACGAGCAGGAGTTTCCCAGGAGGGGCTGCATCAGGACGAATTCAAAACTCAGGAAAATTGTCCTGGAACACCTTCCCTAAGGATGCTAGAATGGAATTGAAGGGGCAGGCGAGCGGCCACCACGGTCCTCTAGCAGTCCTTAGGGTGCGCGCAGAAGCCCGGTGCTCTGCGGCTTCGTTCTTCGCCCTCGTACAAGCTACCGCTCTGTCCGGCTCCCGGAGCAGGAGAAGCGGCTGCTTCGCGCACACAACAGCCGTACGCTCCGAAGCGCAGCTTCAGCCGAAAGACGCCGGCGACCGGCGCTTGGCTTCGGACAGCTCCGGAGAGGTGTAGTGTGCGTCTGCACTAGACTGCATCATAGCGAAAAGCTTTGGCAGTGTGTCTCGCAGGGAGATAGCTTAGGAGCGCAGCGCACGTATGCCTCCCTTGTCCAGAAACACGATTTTACTGCACACTCCAAAAACAGTGCTCTTTCCAGGGCAATATATAAGCTGCTTTCTGACGGCCGTGATCTTTCGATTACTCTTGCCCAGCTCGTTGTTTTAACGTGCACATGCCGTCCTGGCTTTCTGTGCACAGTGAAAGCAATCGCAAAAGTCCAACAGCTGCTGACTCCCAAACACAAGGCGCTGGCTATGTTCTTGCTTCTCGACAACTCAACGCAGCCCTTCATTTCTGCAGTTGCCATCGAGGTCTCTCCACTCGGAGACTCAGACGACGAGCAGTTGTTTCCCAGGAGGGGCTGCATCAGGACGAATTCAAAACTCAGGAAAATTGTCCTGGAACACCTTCCATAAGGATGCTAGAATGGAATTGAAGGGGCAGGCGAGCGGCCACCACGGTCCTCTAGCAGTCCTTAGGGTGCGCGCAGAAGCCCGGTGCTCTGCGGCTTCGTTCTTCGCCCTCGTACAAGCTACCGCTCTGTCCGGCTCCCGGAGCAGGAGAAGCGGCTGCTTCGCGCACACAACAGCCGTACGCTCCGAAGCGCAGCTTCAGCCGAAAGACGCCGGCGACCGGCGCTTGGCTTCGGACAGCTCCGGAGAGCCGGAGTGTGCGTCTGCACTAGACTGCATGATAACGAAAAGCTTTGTCAGTGTGTCTCGCAGGGAGATAGCTTAGGAGAGCAGCGCACGTATGCCTCCCTTGTCCAGAAACACGATTTTACTGCACACTCCAAAACCAGTGCTCTTTCCAGGGCAAGATGTCAGATGCTCTCTGATGGCCGTGCTCTCTTCCTCCTCTTGCCCACCTTGTTGTTTTAACGTGCACATGCCGTCCTGGCATTCAGTGCACAGTGAAAGCAATCGCAAAAGTCCAGCAGCTGCTGACTCCCAGACACAAGGCGCTGGCTAGGTTCTTGCTTCTCGACAACTCAACTGAGTCCTTCATTTCTGCAGTTGCCATCGAGGTCTCTGCACTCGGAGCCTCAGAGGACGAGCAGGAGTTTCCCAGGAGGGGCTGCATCAGGACGAATTCAAAACTCAGGAAAATTGTCCTGGAACACCTTCCATAAGGATGCTAGAATGGAATTGAAGGGGCAGGCGAGCGGCCACCACGGTCCTCTAGCAGTCCTTAGGGTGCGCGCAGAAGCCCGGTGCTCTGCGGCTTCGTTCTTCGCCCTCGTACAAGCTACCGCTCTGTCCGGCTCCCGGAGCAGGAGAAGCGGCTGCTTCACGCACACAACAGCGGAGCGGCAGCCGTACGCTCCGAAGCGCTGCTTCAGCCGAAAGACGCCGGCGACCGGCGCTTGGCTTCGGACAGCTCCGGAGAGCCGGAGTGTGCGTCTGCACTAGACTGCATGATAGCGAAAAGCTTTGGCAGTGTGTCTCGCAGGGAGATAGCTTAGGAGCGCAGCGCACTTATGCCTCCCTTGTCCAGAAACACGATTTTACTGCACACTCCAAAAACACTGCTCTTTCCAGGGCAATATATAAGCTGCTTTCTGACGGCCGTGATCTTTCGATTACTCTTGCCCAGCTCGTTGTTGTAACGTGCACGTGTCGTCCTGGCATTCAGTGCACAGTGAAAGCAATCGCAAAAGTCCAGCAGCTGCTGACTCCCAAACACAAGGCGCTGGCTAGGTTCTTGCTTCTCGACAACTCAACTGAGTCCTTCATTTCTGCAGTTGCCATCGAGGTCTCTGCACTCGGAGACTCAGAGGACGAGTAGGAGTTTCCCAGGAGGGGCTGCATCAGGACGAATTCAAAACTCAGGAAAATTGTCCTGGAACACCTTCCATAAGGATGCTAGAATGGAATTGAAGAGGCAGGCGAGCGGCCACCACGGTCCTCTAGCAGTCCTTAGGGTGCGCGCAGAAGCCCGGTGCTCTGCGGCTTCGTTCTTCGCCCTCGTACAAGCTACCGCTCTGTCCGGCTCCCGGAGCAGGAGAAGCGGCTGCTTCGCGCACACAACAGCGGAGCGGCAGCCGTACGCTCCGAATCGCTGCTTCAGCCGAAAGACGCCGGCCACCGGCGCTTGGCTTCGGACAGCTCCGGAGAGCCGGAGTGTGCGTCTGCACTAGACTGCATGATAGCGAAAAGCTTTGGCAGTGTGTCTCGCAGGGAGATAGCTTAGGAGCGCAGCGCACTTATGCCTCCCTTGTCCAGAAACACGATTTTACTGCACACTCCAAAAACACTGCTCTTTCCAGGGCAATATATAAGCTGTTTTCTGACGGCCGTGATCTTTCGATTACTCTTGCGCAGCTCGTTGTTTTAACGTGCACATGCCGTCCTGGCATTCAGTGCACAGTGAAAGCAATCGCAAAAGTCCAGCAGCTGCTGACTCCCAGACACAAGGCGCTGGCTAGGTTCTTGCTTCTCGACAACTCAACTGAGTCCTTCATTTCTGCAGTTGCCATCGAGGTCTCTGCACTCGGAGCCTCAGAGGACGAGCAGGAGTTTCCCAGGAGGGGCTGCATCAGGACGAATTCAAAACTCAGGAAAATTGTCCTGGAACACCTTCCATAAGGATGCTAGAATGGAATTGAAGGGGCAGGCGAGCGGCCACCACGGTCCTCTAGCAGTCCTTAGGGTGCGCGCAGAAGCCCGGTGCTCTGCGGCTTCGTTCTTCGCCCTCGTACAAGCTACCGCTCTGTCCGGCTCCCGGAGCAGGAGAAGCGGCTGCTTCGCGCACACAAGAGCGGAGCGGCAGCCGTACGCTCCGAAGCGCTGCTTCAGCCGAAAGACGCCGGCGACCGGCGCTTGGCTTCGGACAGCTCCGGAGAGCCGGAGTGTGCGTCTGCACTAGACTGCATGATAGCGAAAAGCTTTGGCAGTGTGTCTCGCAGGGAGATAGCTTAGGAGCGCAGCGCACGTATGCCTCCCTTGTCCAGAAACACGATTTTACTGCACACTCCAAAAACACTGCTCTTTCCAGGGCAATATATAAGCTGCTTTCTGACGGCCGTGATCTTTCGATTACTCTTGCCCAGCTCGTTGTTGTAACGTGCACGTGTCGTCCTGGCATTCAGTGCACAGTGAAAGCAATCGCAAAAGTCCAGCAGCTGCTGACTCCCAAACACAAGGCGCTGGCTAGGTTCTTGCTTCTCGACAACTCAACTGAGTCCTTCATTTCTGCAGTTGCCATCGAGGTCTCTGCACTCGGAGACTCAGAGGACGAGTAGGAGTTTCCCAGGAGGGGCTGCATCAGGACGAATTCAAAACTCAGGAAAATTGTCCTGGAACACCTTCCATAAGGATGCTAGAATGGAATTGAAGGGGCAGGCGAGCGGCCACCACGGTCCTCTAGCAGTCCTTAGGGTGCGCGCAGAAGCCCGGTGCTCTGCGGCTTCGTTCTTCGCCCTCGTACAAGCTACCGCTCTGTCCGGCTCCCGGAGCAGGAGAAGCGGCTGCTTCGCGCACACAACAGCGGAGCGGCAGCCGTACGCTCCGAATCGCTGCTTCAGCCGAAAGACGCCGGCGACCGGCGCTTGGCTTCGGACAGCTCCGGAGAGCCGGAGTGTGCGTCTGCACTAGACTGCATGATAGCGAAAAGCTTTGGCAGTGTGTCTCGCAGGGAGATAGCTTAGGAGCGCAGCGCACTTATGCCTCCCTTGTCCAGAAACACGATTTTACTGCACACTCCAAAACCAGTGCTCTTTCCAGGGCAAGATGTCAGATGCTCTCTGATGCCCGTGCTCCCTTCCTCCTCTTGCCCACCTTGTTGTTTTAACGTGCACATGCCGTCCTGGCATTCAGTGCACAGTGAAAGCAATCGCAAAAGTCCAGCAGCTGCTGACTCCCAAACACAAGGCGCTGGCTATGTTCTTGCTTCTCGACAACTCAACGCAGCCCTTCATTTCTGCAGTTGCTATCGAGGTCTCTGCACTCGGAGCCTCAGAGGACGAGTAGGAGTTTCCCAGGAGGGGCTGCATCAGGACGAATTCAAAACTCAGGAAAATTGTCCTGGAACACCTTCCCTAAGGATGCTAGAATGGAATTGAAGAGGCAGGCGAGCGGCCACCACGGTCCTCTCGCAGTCCTTAGGGTGCGCGCAGAAGCCCGGTGCTCTGCGGCTTCGTTCTTCGCCCTCGTACAAGCTACCGCTCTGTCCGGCTCCCGGAGCAGGAGAAGCGGCTGCTTCGCGCACACAACAGCCGTACGCTCCGAAGCGCAGCTTCAGCCGAAAGACGCCGGCGACCGGCGCTTGGCTTCGGACAGCTCCGGAGAGCCGTAGTGTGCGTCTGCACTTGACTGCATCATAGCAAAAAGCTTTGGCAGTGTGTCTCAAAGGGAGATAGCTTAGGAGCGCAGCGCACTTATGCCTCCCTTGTCCAGAAACACGATTTTACTGCACACTCCAAAAACACTGCTCTTTCCAGGGCAAGATGTCAGATGCTCTCTGATGCCCGTGCTCCCTTCCTGCTCTTGCCCAGCTCGTTGTTTTAACGTGCACATGCCGTCCTGGCATTCAGTGCACAGTGAAAGCAATCGCAAAAGTCCAGCAGCTGCTGACTCCCAAACACAAGGCGCTGGCTATGTTCTTCCTTCTCGACAACTCAACGCAGCCCTTCATTTCTGCAGTTGCCATCGAGGTCTCTGCATGTGGGAGTCTCAGAGGACGAGCAGGAGTTTCCCAGGAGGGGCTGCATCAGGACGAATTCAAAACTCAGGAAAATTGTCCTGGAACACCTTCCCTAAGGATGCTAGAATGGAATTGAAGGGGCAGGCGAGCGGCCACCACGGTCCTCTAGCAGTCCTTAGGGTGCGCGCAGAAGCCCGGTGCTCTGCGGCTTCGTTCTTCGCCCTCGTACAAGCTACCGCTCTGTCCGGCTCCCGGAGCAGGAGAAGCGGCTGCTTCGCGCACACAACAGCCGTACGCTCCGAAGCGCAGCTTCAGCCGAAAGACGCCGGCGACCGGCGCTTGGCTTCGGACAGCTCCGGAGAGGTGTAGTGTGCGTCTGCACTAGACTGCATCATAGCGAAAAGCTTTGGCAGTGTGTCTCGCAGGGAGATAGCTTAGGAGCGCAGCGCACGTATGCCTCCCTTGTCCAGAAACACGATTTTACTGCACACTCCAAAAACAGTGCTCTTTCCAGGGCAATATATAAGCTGCTTTCTGACGGCCGTGATCTTTCGATTACTCTTGCCCAGCTCGTTGTTTTAACGTGCACATGCCGTCCTGGCTTTCTGTGCACAGTGAAAGCAATCGCAAAAGTCCAACAGCTGCTGACTCCCAAACACAAGGCGCTGGCTATGTTCTTGCTTCTCGACAACTCAACGCAGCCCTTCATTTCTGCAGTTGCTATCGAGGTCTCTGCACTCGGAGCCTCAGAGGACGAGTAGGAGTTTCCCAGGAGGGGCTGCATCAGGACGAATTCAAAACTCAGGAAAATTGTCCTGGAACACCTTCCCTAAGGATGCTAGAATGGAATTGAAGAGGCAGGCGAGCGGCCACCACGGTCCTCTCGCAGTCCTTAGGGTGCGCGCAGAAGCCCGGTGCTCTGCGGCTTCGTTCTTCGCCCTCGTACAAGCTACCGCTCTGTCCGGCTCCCGGAGCAGGAGAAGCGGCTGCTTCGCGCACACAACAGCCGTACGCTCCGAAGCGCAGCTTCAGCCGAAAGACGCCGGCGACCGGCGCTTGGCTTCGGACAGCACCGGAGAGCCGTAGTGTGCGTCTGCACTTGACTGCATCATAGCAAAAAGCTTTGGCAGTGTGTCTCAAAGGGAGATAGCTTAGGAGCGCAGCGCACGTATGCCTTCCTTGTCCAGAAACACGATTTTACTGCACACTCCAAAACCAGTGCTCTTTCCAGGGCAAGATGTCAGATGCTCTCTGATGCCCGTGCTCTCTTCCTGCTCTTGCCCAGCTCGTTGTTTTAACGTGCACATGCCGTCCTGGCATTCAGTGCACAGTGAAAGCAATCGCAAAAGTCCAGCAGCTGCTGACTCCCAAACACAAGGCGCTGGCTATGTTCTTGCTTCTCGACAACTCAACGCAGCCCTTCATTTCTGCAGTTGCCATCGAGGTCTCTCCACTCGGAGACTCAGACGACGAGCAGTTGTTTCCCAGGAGGGGCTGCATCAGGACGAATTCAAAACTCAGGAAAATTGTCCTGGAACACCTTCCATAAGGATGCTAGAATGGAATTGAAGGGGCAGGCGAGCGGCCACCACGGTCCTCTCGCAGTCCTTAGGGTGCGCGCAGAAGCCCGGTGCTCTGCGGCTTCGTTCTTCGCCCTCCTACAAGCTACCGCTCTGTCCGGCTCCCGGAGCAGGAGAAGCGGCTGCTTCGCGCACACAACAGCCGTACGCTCCGAAGCGCAGCTTCAGCCGAAAGACGCCGGCGACCGGCGCTTGGCTTCGGACAGCTCCGGAGAGCCGTAGTGTGGGTCTGCACTAGACTGCATGATAACGAAAAGCTTTGGCAGTGTGTCTCGCAGGGAGAAAGCTTAGGAGCGCAGCGCACGTATGCCTTCCTTGTCCAGAAACACGATTTTACTGCACACTCCAAAAACACTGCCCTTTCCAGGGCAAGATGCCAGATGCTCTCTGATGCCCGTGCTCCCTTCCTGCTCTTGCCCAGCTCGTTGTTTTAACGTGCACATGCCGTCCTGGCATTCAGTGCACAGTGAAAGCAATCGCAAAAGTCAAGCAGCTGCTGACTCCCAAACACAAGGCGCTGGCTATGTTCTTGCTTCTCGACAACTCAACGCAGCCCTTCATTTCTGCAGTTGCCATCGAGGTCTCTGCACTCGGAGACTCAGAGGACGAGTAGGAGTTTCCCAGGAGGGGCTGCATCAGGACGAATTCAAAACTCAGGAAAATTGTCCTGGAACACCTTCCCTAAGGATGCTAGAATGGAATTGAAGAGGCAGGCGAGCGGCCACCACGGTCCTCTAGCAGTCCTTAGGGTGCGCGCAGAAGCCCGGTGCTCTGCGGCTTCGTTCTTCGCCCTCGTACAAGCTACCGCTCTGTCCGGCTCCCGGAGCAGGAGGAGCGGCTGCTTCGCGCACACAACAGCGGAGCGGCAGCCGTACGCTCCGAAGGGCAGCTTCAGCCGAAAGACGCCGGCGACCGGCGCTTGGCTTCGTACAGCACCGGAGAGCCGTAGTGTGCGTCTGCACTAGACTGCATGATAACGAAAAGCTTCGGCAGTGTGTCTCGCAGGGAGAAAGCTTAGGAGCGCAGCGCACGTATGCCTTCCTTGTCCAGAAACACGATTTTACTGCACACTCCAAAACCAGTGCTCTTTCCAGGGCAAGATGTCAGATGCTCTCTGATGCCCGTGCTCTCTTCCTGCTCTTGCCCAGCTCGTTGTTTTAACGTGCACATGCCGTCCTGGCATTCAGTGCACAGTGAAAGCAATCGCAAAAGTCCAGCAGCTGCTGACTCCCAAACACAAGGCGCTGGCTATGTTCTTGCTTCTCGACAACTCAACGCAGCCCTTCATTTCTGCAGTTGCTATCGAGGTCTCTGCATGTCGGAGACTCAGAGGACGAGTAGGAGTTTCCCAGGAGGGGCTGCATCAGGACGAATTCAAAACTCAGGAAAATTGTCCTGGAACACCTTCCCTAAGGATGCTAGAATGGAATTGAAGAGGCAGGCGAGCGGCCACCACGGTCCTCTAGCAGTCCTTAGGGTGCGCGCAGAAGCCCGGTGCTCTGCGGCTTCGTTCTTCGCCCTCGTACAAGCTACCGCTCTGTCCGGCTCCCGGAGCAGGAGAAGCGGCTGCTTCGCGCACACAACAGCCGTACGCTCCGAAGCGCAGCTTCAGCCGAAAGACGCCGGCGACCGGCGCTTGGCTTCGGACAGCTCCGGAGAGCCGGAGTGTGCGTCTGCACTAGACTGCATGATAACGAAAAGCTTCGGCAGTGTGTCTCGCAGGGAGAAAGCTTAGGAGCGCAGCGCACTTATGCCTTCCTTGTCCAGAAACACGATTTTACTGCACACTCCAAAAACACTGCCCTTTCCAGAACAAGATGCCAGATGCTCTCTGATGCCCGTGCTCCCTTCCTGCTCTTGCCCAGCTCGTTGTTTTAACGTGCACATGCCGTCCTGGCATTCTGTGCACAGTGAAAGCAATCGCAAAAGTCCAACAGCTGCTGACTCCCAAACACAAGGCGCTGGCTATGTTCTTGCTTCTCGACAACTCAACGCAGCCCTTCATTTCTGCAGTTGCCATCGAGGTCTCTCCACTCGGAGACTCAGACGACGAGCAGTTGTTTCCCAGGAGGGGCTGCATCAGGACGAATTCAAAACTCAGGAAAATTGTCCTGGAACACCTTCCATAAGGATGCTAGAATGGAATTGAAGGGGCAGGCGAGCGGCCACCACGGTCCTCTCGCAGTCCTTAGGGTGCGCGCAGAAGCCCGGTGCTCTGCGGCTTCGTTCTTCGCCCTCCTACAAGCTACCGCTCTGTCCGGCTCCCGGAGCAGGAGAAGCGGCTGCTTCGCGCACACAGCAGCCGTACGCTCCGAAGCGCAGCTTCAGCCGAAAGACGCCGGCGACCGGCGCTTGGCTTCGGACAGCTCCGGAGAGCCGGAGTGTGCGTCTGCACTAGACTGCATGATAACGAAAAGCTTTGGCAGTGTGTCTCGCAGGGAGATAGCTTAGGAGCGCAGCGCACGTATGCCTCCCTTGTCCAGAAACACGATTTTACTGCACACTCCAAAAACACTGCTCTTTCCAGGGCAATATATAAGCTGCTTTCTGACGGCCGTGATCTTTCGATTACTCTTGCCCAGCTCGTTGTTGTAACGTGCACATGCCGTCCTGGCATTCAGTGCACAGTGAAAGCAATCGCAAAAGTCCAGCAGCTGCTGACTCCCAGACACAAGGCGCTGGCTATGTTCTTGCTTCTCGACAACTCAACTGAGTCCTTCATTTCTGCAGTTGCCATCGAGGTCTCTGCACTCGGAGCCTCAGAGGACGAGCACGAGTTTCCCAGGAGGGGCTGCATCAGGACGAATTCAAAACTCAGGAAAATTGTCCTGGAACACCTTCCATAAGGATGCTAGAATGGAATTGAAGGGGCAGGCGAGCGGCCACCACGGTCCTCTAGCAGTCCTTAGGGTGCGCGCAGAAGCCCGGTGCTCTGCGGCTTCGTTCTTCGCCCTCGTACAAGCTACCGCTCTGTCCGGCTCCCGGAGCAGGAGAAGCGGCTGCTTCGCGCACACAACAGCGGAGCGGCAGCCGTACGCTCCGAAGCGCTGCTTCAGCCGAAAGACGCCGGCGACCGGCGCTTGGCTTCGGACAGCTCCGGAGAGCCGGAGTGTGCGTCTGCACTAGACTGCATGATAGCGAAAAGCTTTGGCAGTGTGTCTCGCAGGGAGATAGCTTAGGAGCGCAGCGCACGTATGCCTCCCTTGTCCAGAAACACGATTTTACTGCACACTCCAAAAACACTGCTCTTTCCAGGGCAATATATAAGCTGCTTTCTGACGGCCGTGATCTTTCGATTACTCTTGCCCAGCTCGTTGTTGTAACGTGCACGTGTCGTCCTGGCATTCAGTGCACAGTGAAAGCAATCGCAAAAGTCCAGCAGCTGCTGACTCCCAAACACAAGGCGCTGGCTAGGTTCTTGCTTCTCGACAACTCAACTGAGTCCTTCATTTCTGCAGTTGCCATCGAGGTCTCTGCACTCGGAGACTCAGAGGACGAGTAGGAGTTTCCCAGGAGGGGCTGCATCAGGACGAATTCAAAACTCAGGAAAATTGTCCTGGAACACCTTCCATAAGGATGCTAGAATGGAATTGAAGGGGCAGGCGAGCGGCCACCACGGTCCTCTAGCAGTCCTTAGGGTGCGCGCAGAAGCCCGGTGCTCTGCGGCTTCGTTCTTCGCCCTCGTACAAGCTACCGCTCTGTCCGGCTCCCGGAGCAGGAGAAGCGGCTGCTTCGCGCACACAACAGCCGTACGCTCCGAAGCGCAGCTTCAGCCGAAAGACGCCGGCGACCGGCGCTTGGCTTCGGACAGCTCCGGAGAGCCGTAGTGTGGGTCTGCACTAGACTGCATGATAACGAAAAGCTTTGGCAGTGTGTCTCGCAGGGAGAAAGCTTAGGAGCGCAGCGCACGTATGCCTTCCTTGTCCAGAAACACGATTTTACTGCACACTCCAAAAACACTGCCCTTTCCAGGGCAAGATGCCAGATGCTCTCTGATGCCCGTGCTCCCTTCCTGCTCTTGCCCAGCTCGTTGTTTTAACGTGCACATGCCGTCCTGGCATTCAGTGCACAGTGAAAGCAATCGCAAAAGTCAAGCAGCTGCTGACTCCCAAACACAAGGCGCTGGCTATGTTCTTGCTTCTCGACAACTCAACGCAGCCCTTCATTTCTGCAGTTGCCATCGAGGTCTCTGCACTCGGAGACTCAGAGGACGAGTAGGAGTTTCCCAGGAGGGGCTGCATCAGGACGAATTCAAAACTCAGGAAAATTGTCCTGGAACACCTTCCCTAAGGATGCTAGAATGGAATTGAAGAGGCAGGCGAGCGGCCACCACGGTCCTCTCGCAGTCCTTAGGGTGCGCGCAGAAACCCGGTGCTCTGCGGCTTCGTTCTTCGCCCTCGTACAAGCTACCGCTCTGTCCGGCTCCCGGAGCAGGAGGAGCGGCTGCTTCGCGCACACAACAGCGGAGCGGCAGCCGTACGCTCCGAAGGGCAGCTTCAGCCGAAAGACGCCGGCGACCGGCGCTTGGCTTCGTACAGCACCGGAGAGCCGTAGTGTGCGTCTGCACTAGACTGCATGATAACGAAAAGCTTCGGCAGTGTGTCTCGCAGGGAGAAAGCTTAGGAGCGCAGCGCACTTATGCCTTCCTTGTCCAGAAACACGATTTTACTGCACACTCCAAAACCAGTGCTCTTTCCAGGGCAAGATGTCAGATGCTCTCTGATGCCCGTGCTCTCTTCCTGCTCTTGCCCAGCTCGTTGTTTTAACGTGCACATGCCGTCCTGGCATTCAGTGCACAGTGAAAGCAATCGCAAAAGTCCAGCAGCTGCTGACTCCCAAACACAAGGCGCTGGCTATGTTCTTGCTTCTCGACAACTCAACGCAGCCCTTCATTTCTGCAGTTGCTATCGAGGTCTCTGCATGTCGGAGACTCAGAGGACGAGTAGGAGTTTCCCAGGAGGGGCTGCATCAGGACGAATTCAAAACTCAGGAAAATTGTCCTGGAACACCTTCCCTAAGGATGCTAGAATGGAATTGAAGAGGCAGGCGAGCGGCCACCACGGTCCTCTAGCAGTCCTTAGGGTGCGCGCAGAAGCCCGGTGCTCTGCGGCTTCGTTCTTCGCCCTCGTACAAGCTACCGCTCTGTCCGGCTCCCGGAGCAGGAGAAGCGGCTGCTTCGCGCACACAACAGCCGTACGCTCCGAAGCGCAGCTTCAGCCGAAAGACGCCGGCGACCGGCGCTTGGCTTCGGACAGCTCCGGAGAGCCGGAGTGTGCGTCTGCACTAGACTGCATGATAACGAAAAGCTTCGGCAGTGTGTCTCGCAGGGAGAAAGCTTAGGAGCGCAGCGCACTTATGCCTTCCTTGTCCAGAAACACGATTTTACTGCACACTCCAAAAACACTGCCCTTTCCAGAACAAGATGCCAGATGCTCTCTGATGCCCGTGCTCCCTTCCTGCTCTTGCCCAGCTCGTTGTTTTAACGTGCACATGCCGTCCTGGCATTCTGTGCACAGTGAAAGCAATCGCAAAAGTCCAGCAGCTGCTGACTCCCAAACACAAGGCGCTGGCTATGTTCTTGCTTCTCGACAACTCAACGCAGCCCTTCATTTCTGCAGTTGCCATCGAGGTCTCTCCACTCGGAGACTCAGACGACGAGCAGTTGTTTCCCAGGAGGGGCTGCATCAGGACGAATTCAAAACTCAGGAAAATTGTCCTGGAACACCTTCCATAAGGATGCTAGAATGGAATTGAAGGGGCAGGCGAGCGGCCACCACGGTCCTCTCGCAGTCCTTAGGGTGCGCGCAGAAGCCCGGTGCTCTGCGGCTTCGTTCTTCGCCCTCCTACAAGCTACCGCTCTGTCCGGCTCCCGGAGCAGGAGAAGCGGCTGCTTCGCGCACACAGCAGCCGTACGCTCCGAAGCGCAGCTTCAGCCGAAAGACGCCGGCGACCGGCGCTTGGCTTCGGACAGCTCCGGAGAGCCGGAGTGTGGGTCTGCACTAGACTGCATGATAACGAAAAGCTTTGGCAGTGTGTCTCGCAGGGAGAAAGCTTAGGAGCGCAGCGCACGTATGCCTCCCTTGTCCAGAAACACGATTTTACTGCACACTCCAAAAACACTGCTCTTTCCAGGGCAATATATAAGCTGCTTTCTGACGGCCGTGATCTTTCGATTACTCTTGCCCAGCTCGTTGTTGTAACGTGCACATGCCGTCCTGGCATTCAGTGCACAGTGAAAGCAATCGCAAAAGTCCAGCAGCTGCTGACTCCCAGACACAAGGCGCTGGCTATGTTCTTGCTTCTCGACAACTCAACTGAGTCCTTCATTTCTGCAGTTGCCATCGAGGTCTCTGCACTCGGAGCCTCAGAGGACGAGCACGAGTTTCCCAGGAGGGGCTGCATCAGGACGAATTCAAAACTCAGGAAAATTGTCCTGGAACACCTTCCATAAGGATGCTAGAATGGAATTGAAGGGGCAGGCGAGCGGCCACCACGGTCCTCTAGCAGTCCTTAGGGTGCGCGCAGAAGCCCGGTGCTCTGCGGCTTCGTTCTTCGCCCTCGTACAAGCTACCGCTCTGTCCGGCTCCCGGAGCAGGAGAAGCGGCTGCTTCGCGCACACAACAGCGGAGCGGCAGCCGTACGCTCCGAAGCGCTGCTTCAGCCGAAAGACGCCGGCGACCGGCGCTTGGCTTCGGACAGCTCCGGAGAGCCGGAGTGTGCGTCTGCACTAGACTGCATGATAGCGAAAAGCTTTGGCAGTGTGTCTCGCAGGGAGATAGCTTAGGAGCGCAGCGCACGTATGCCTCCCTTGTCCAGAAACACGATTTTACTGCACACTCCAAAAACACTGCTCTTTCCAGGGCAATATATAAGCTGCTTTCTGACGGCCGTGATCTTTCGATTACTCTTGCCCAGCTCGTTGTTGTAACGTGCACGTGTCGTCCTGGCATTCAGTGCACAGTGAAAGCAATCGCAAAAGTCCAGCAGCTGCTGACTCCCAAACACAAGGCGCTGGCTAGGTTCTTGCTTCTCGACAACTCAACTGAGTCCTTCATTTCTGCAGTTGCCATCGAGGTCTCTGCACTCGGAGACTCAGAGGACGAGTAGGAGTTTCCCAGGAGGGGCTGCATCAGGACGAATTCAAAACTCAGGAAAATTGTCCTGGAACACCTTCCATAAGGATGCTAGAATGGAATTGAAGGGGCAGGCGAGCGGCCACCACGGTCCTCTAGCAGTCCTTAGGGTGCGCGCAGAAGCCCGGTGCTCTGCGGCTTCGTTCTTCGCCCTCGTACAAGCTACCGCTCTGTCCGGCTCCCGGAGCAGGAGAAGCGGCTGCTTCGCGCACACAACAGCCGTACGCTCCGAAGCGCAGCTTCAGCCGAAAGACGCCGGCGACCGGCGCTTGGCTTCGGACAGCTCCGGAGAGCCGTAGTGTGGGTCTGCACTAGACTGCATGATAACGAAAAGCTTTGGCAGTGTGTCTCGCAGGGAGAAAGCTTAGGAGCGCAGCGCACGTATGCCTTCCTTGTCCAGAAACACGATTTTACTGCACACTCCAAAAACACTGCCCTTTCCAGGGCAAGATGCCAGATGCTCTCTGATGCCCGTGCTCCCTTCCTGCTCTTGCCCAGCTCGTTGTTTTAACGTGCACATGCCGTCCTGGCATTCAGTGCACAGTGAAAGCAATCGCAAAAGTCAAGCAGCTGCTGACTCCCAAACACAAGGCGCTGGCTATGTTCTTGCTTCTCGACAACTCAACGCAGCCCTTCATTTCTGCAGTTGCCATCGAGGTCTCTGCACTCGGAGACTCAGAGGACGAGTAGGAGTTTCCCAGGAGGGGCTGCATCAGGACGAATTCAAAACTCAGGAAAATTGTCCTGGAACACCTTCCCTAAGGATGCTAGAATGGAATTGAAGAGGCAGGCGAGCGGCCACCACGGTCCTCTCGCAGTCCTTAGGGTGCGCGCAGAAACCCGGTGCTCTGCGGCTTCGTTCTTCGCCCTCGTACAAGCTACCGCTCTGTCCGGCTCCCGGAGCAGGAGGAGCGGCTGCTTCGCGCACACAACAGCGGAGCGGCAGCCGTACGCTCCGAAGGGCAGCTTCAGCCGAAAGACGCCGGCGACCGGCGCTTGGCTTCGTACAGCACCGGAGAGCCGTAGTGTGCGTCTGCACTAGACTGCATGATAACGAAAAGCTTCGGCAGTGTGTCTCGCAGGGAGAAAGCTTAGGAGCGCAGCGCACTTATGCCTTCCTTGTCCAGAAACACGATTTTACTGCACACTCCAAAACCAGTGCTCTTTCCAGGGCAAGATGTCAGATGCTCTCTGATGCCCGTGCTCTCTTCCTGCTCTTGCCCAGCTCGTTGTTTTAACGTGCACATGCCGTCCTGGCATTCAGTGCACAGTGAAAGCAATCGCAAAAGTCCAGCAGCTGCTGACTCCCAAACACAAGGCGCTGGCTATGTTCTTGCTTCTCGACAACTCAACGCAGCCCTTCATTTCTGCAGTTGCTATCGAGGTCTCTGCATGTCGGAGACTCAGAGGACGAGTAGGAGTTTCCCAGGAGGGGCTGCATCAGGACGAATTCAAAACTCAGGAAAATTGTCCTGGAACACCTTCCCTAAGGATGCTAGAATGGAATTGAAGAGGCAGGCGAGCGGCCACCACGGTCCTCTAGCAGTCCTTAGGGTGCGCGCAGAAGCCCGGTGCTCTGCGGCTTCGTTCTTCGCCCTCGTACAAGCTACCGCTCTGTCCGGCTCCCGGAGCAGGAGAAGCGGCTGCTTCGCGCACACAACAGCCGTACGCTCCGAAGCGCAGCTTCAGCCGAAAGACGCCGGCGACCGGCGCTTGGCTTCGGACAGCTCCGGAGAGCCGGAGTGTGCGTCTGCACTAGACTGCATGATAACGAAAAGCTTCGGCAGTGTGTCTCGCAGGGAGAAAGCTTAGGAGCGCAGCGCACTTATGCCTTCCTTGTCCAGAAACACGATTTTACTGCACACTCCAAAAACACTGCCCTTTCCAGAACAAGATGCCAGATGCTCTCTGATGCCCGTGCTCCCTTCCTGCTCTTGCCCAGCTCGTTGTTTTAACGTGCACATGCCGTCCTGGCATTCTGTGCACAGTGAAAGCAATCGCAAAAGTCCAGCAGCTGCTGACTCCCAAACACAAGGCGCTGGCTATGTTCTTGCTTCTCGACAACTCAACGCAGCCCTTCATTTCTGCAGTTGCCATCGAGGTCTCTCCACTCGGAGACTCAGACGACGAGCAGTTGTTTCCCAGGAGGGGCTGCATCAGGACGAATTCAAAACTCAGGAAAATTGTCCTGGAACACCTTCCATAAGGATGCTAGAATGGAATTGAAGGGGCAGGCGAGCGGCCACCACGGTCCTCTCGCAGTCCTTAGGGTGCGCGCAGAAGCCCGGTGCTCTGCGGCTTCGTTCTTCGCCCTCCTACAAGCTACCGCTCTGTCCGGCTCCCGGAGCAGGAGAAGCGGCTGCTTCGCGCACACAGCAGCCGTACGCTCCGAAGCGCAGCTTCAGCCGAAAGACGCCGGCGACCGGCGCTTGGCTTCGGACAGCTCCGGAGAGCCGGAGTGTGGGTCTGCACTAGACTGCATGATAACGAAAAGCTTTGGCAGTGTGTCTCGCAGGGAGAAAGCTTAGGAGCGCAGCGCACGTATGCCTTCCTTGTCCAGAAACACGATTTTACTGCACACTCCAAAAACACTGCCCTTTCCAGAACAAGATGCCAGATGCTCTCTGATGCCCGTGCTCCCTTCCTGCTCTTGCCCAGCTCGTTGTTTTAACGTGCACATGCCGTCCTGGCATTCAGTGCACAGTGAAAGCAATCGCAAAAGTCAAGCAGCTGCTGACTCCCAAACACAAGGCGCTGGCTATGTTCTTGCTTCTCGACAACTCAACGCAGCCCTTCATTTCTGCAGTTGCCATCGAGGTCTCTGCACTCGGAGACTCAGAGGACGAGTAGGAGTTTCCCAGGAGGGGCTGCATCAGGACGAATTCAAAACTCAGGAAAATTGTCCTGGAACACCTTCCCTAAGGATGCTAGAATGGAATTGAAGAGGCAGGCGAGCGGCCACCACGGTCCTCTAGCAGTCCTTAGGGTGCGCGCAGAAGCCCGGTGCTCTGCGGCTTCGTTCTTCGCCCTCGTACAAGCTACCGCTCTGTCCGGCTCCCGGAGCAGGAGGAGCGGCTGCTTCGCGCACACAACAGCGGAGCGGCAGCCGTACGCTCCGAAGGGCAGCTTCAGCCGAAAGACGCCGGCGACCGGCGCTTGGCTTCGTACAGCACCGGAGAGCCGTAGTGTGCGTCTGCACTAGACTGCATGATAACGAAAAGCTTCGGCAGTGTGTCTCGCAGGGAGAAAGCTTAGGAGCGCAGCGCACGTATGCCTTCCTTGTCCAGAAACACGATTTTACTGCACACTCCAAAACCAGTGCTCTTTCCAGGGCAAGATGTCAGATGCTCTCTGATGCCCGTGCTCTCTTCCTGCTCTTGCCCAGCTCGTTGTTTTAACGTGCACATGCCGTCCTGGCATTCAGTGCACAGTGAAAGCAATCGCAAAAGTCCAGCAGCTGCTGACTCCCAAACACAAGGCGCTGGCTATGTTCTTGCTTCTCGACAACTCAACGCAGCCCTTCATTTCTGCAGTTGCTATCGAGGTCTCTGCATGTCGGAGACTCAGAGGACGAGCAGGAGTTTCCCAGGAGGGGCTGCATCAGGACGAATTCAAAACTCAGGAAAATTGTCCTGGAACACCTTCCCTAAGGATGCTAGAATGGAATTGAAGAGGCAGGCGAGCGGCCACCACGGTCCTCTAGCAGTCCTTAGGGTGCGCGCAGAAGCCCGGTGCTCTGCGGCTTCGTTCTTCGCCCTCGTACAAGCTACCGCTCTGTCCGGCTCCCGGAGCAGGAGAAGCGGCTGCTTCGCGCACACAACAGCCGTACGCTCCGAAGCGCAGCTTCAGCCGAAAGACGCCGGCGACCGGCGCTTGGCTTCGGACAGCTCCGGAGAGCCGGAGTGTGCGTCTGCACTAGACTGCATGATAACGAAAAGCTTCGGCAGTGTGTCTCGCAGGGAGAAAGCTTAGGAGCGCAGCGCACTTATGCCTTCCTTGTCCAGAAACACGATTTTACTGCACACTCCAAAAACACTGCCCTTTCCAGAACAAGATGCCAGATGCTCTCTGATGCCCGTGCTCCCTTCCTGCTCTTGCCCAGCTCGTTGTTTTAACGTGCACATGCCGTCCTGGCATTCTGTGCACAGTGAAAGCAATCGCAAAAGTCCAACAGCTGCTGACTCCCAAACACAAGGCGCTGGCTATGTTCTTGCTTCTCGACAACTCAACGCAGCCCTTCATTTCTGCAGTTGCCATCGAGGTCTCTCCACTCGGAGACTCAGACGACGAGCAGTTGTTTCCCAGGAGGGGCTGCATCAGGACGAATTCAAAACTCAGGAAAATTGTCCTGGAACACCTTCCATAAGGATGCTAGAATGGAATTGAAGGGGCAGGCGAGCGGCCACCACGGTCCTCTCGCAGTCCTTAGGGTGCGCGCAGAAGCCCGGTGCTCTGCGGCTTCGTTCTTCGCCCTCGTACAAGCTACCGCTCTGTCCGGCTCCCGGAGCAGGAGAAGCGGCTGCTTCGCGCACACAGCAGCCGTACGCTCCGAAGCGCAGCTTCAGCCGAAAGACGCCGGCGACCGGCGCTTGGCTTCGGACAGCTCCGGAGAGCCGGAGTGTGCGTCTGCACTAGACTGCATGATAACGAAAAGCTTTGGCAGTGTGTCTCGCAGGGAGATAGCTTAGGAGCGCAGCGCACGTATGCCTCCCTTGTCCAGAAACACGATTTTACTGCACACTCCAAAAACACTGCTCTTTCCAGGGCAATATATAAGCTGCTTTCTGACGGCCGTGATCTTTCGATTACTCTTGCCCAGCTCGTTGTTGTAACGTGCACATGCCGTCCTGGCATTCAGTGCACAGTGAAAGCAATCGCAAAAGTCCAGCAGCTGCTGACTCCCAAACACAAGGCGCTGGCTATGTTCTTGCTTCTCGACAACTCAACTGAGTCCTTAATTTCTGCAGTTGCCATCGAGGTCTCTGCACTCGGAGCCTCAGAGGACGAGCACGAGTTTCCCAGGAGGGGCTGCATCAGGACGAATTCAAAACTCAGGAAAATTGTCCTGGAACACCTTCCATAAGGATGCTAGAATGGAATTGAAGGGGCAGGCGAGCGGCCACCACGGTCCTCTAGCAGTCCTTAGGGTTCGCGCAGAAGCCCGGTGCTCTGCGGCTTCGTTCTTCGCCCTCGTACAAGCTACCGCTCTGTCCGGCTCCCGGAGCAGGAGAAGCGGCTGCTTCACGCACACAACAGCGGAGCGGCAGCCGTACGCTCCGAAGCGCTGCTTCAGCCGAAAGACGCCGGCGACCGGCGCTTGGCTTCGGACAGCTCCGGAGAGCCGGAGTGTGCGTCTGCACTAGACTGCATGATAGCGAAAAGCTTTGGCAGTGTGTCTCGCAGGGAGATAGCTTAGGAGCGCAGCGCACGTATGCCTCCCTTGTCCAGAAACACGATTTTACTGCACACTCCAAAAACACTGCTCTTTCCAGGGCAATATATAAGCTGCTTTCTGACGGCCGTGATCTTTCGATTACTCTTGCCCAGCTCGTTGTTGTAACGTGCACGTGTCGTCCTGGCATTCAGTGCACAGTGAAAGCAATCGCAAAAGTCCAGCAGCTGCTGACTCCCAAACACAAGGCGCTGGCTATGTTCTTGCTTCTCGACAACTCAACTGAGTCCTTCATTTCTGCAGTTGCCATCGAGGTCTCTGCACTCGGAGACTCAGAGGACGAGTAGGAGTTTCCCAGGAGGGGCTGCATCAGGACGAATTCAAAACTCAGGAAAATTGTCCTGGAACACCTTCCATAAGGATGCTAGAATGGAATTGAAGGGGCAGGCGAGCGGCCACCACGGTCCTCTAGCAGTCCTTAGGGTGCGCGCAGAAGCCCGGTGCTCTGCGGCTTCGTTCTTCGCCCTCGTACAAGCTACCGCTCTGTCCGGCTCCCGGAGCAGGAGAAGCGGCTGCTTCGCGCACACAACAGCGGAGCGGCAGCCGTACGCTCCGAATCGCTGCTTCAGCCGAAAGACGCCGGCGACCGGCGCTTGGCTTCGGACAGCTCCGGAGAGCCGGAGTGTGCGTCTGCACTAGACTGCATGATAGCGAAAAGCTTTGGCAGTGTGTCTCGCAGGGAGATAGCTTAGGAGCGCAGCGCACTTATGCCTCCCTTGTCCAGAAACACGATTTTACTGCACACTCCAAAAACACTGCTCTTTCCAGGGCAATATATAAGCTGTTTTCTGACGGCCGTGATCTTTCGATGACTCTTGCCCAGCTCGTTGTTTTAACGTGCACATGCCGTCCTGGCATTCAGTGCACAGTGAAAGCAATCGCAAAAGTCCAGCAGCTGCTGACTCCCAGACACAAGGCGCTGGCTAGGTTCTTGCTTCTCGACAACTCAACTGAGTCCTTCATTTCTGCAGTTGCCATCGAGGTCTCTGCACTCGGAGCCTCAGAGGACGAGCAGGAGTTTCCCAGGAGGGGCTGCATCAGGACGAATTCAAAACTCAGGAAAATTGTCCTGGAACACCTTCCATAAGGATGCTAGAATGGAATTGAAGGGGCAGGCGAGCGGCCACCACGGTCCTCTAGCAGTCCTTAGGGTGCGCGCAGAAGCCCGGTGCTCTGCGGCTTCGTTCTTCGCCCTCGTACAAGCTACCGCTCTGTCCGGCTCCCGGAGCAGGAGAAGCGGCTGCTTCACGCACACAACAGCGGAGCGGCAGCCGTACGCTCCGAAGCGCTGCTTCAGCCGAAAGACGCCGGCGACCGGCGCTTGGCTTCGGACAGCTCCGGAGAGCCGGAGTGTGCGTCTGCACTAGACTGCATGATAGCGAAAAGCTTTGGCAGTGTGTCTCGCAGGGAGATAGCTTAGGAGCGCAGCGCACTTATGCCTCCCTTGTCCAGAAACACGATTTTACTGCACACTCCAAAAACACTGCTCTTTCCAGGGCAATATATAAGCTGCTTTCTGACGGCCGTGATCTTTCGATTACTCTTGCCCAGCTCGTTGTTGTAACGTGCACGTGTCGTCCTGGCATTCAGTGCACAGTGAAAGCAATCGCAAAAGTCCAGCAGCTGCTGACTCCCAAACACAAGGCGCTGGCTAGGTTCTTGCTTCTCGACAACTCAACTGAGTCCTTCATTTCTGCAGTTGCCATCGAGGTCTCTGCACTCGGAGACTCAGAGGACGAGTAGGAGTTTCCCAGGAGGGGCTGCATCAGGACGAATTCAAAACTCAGGAAAATTGTCCTGGAACACCTTCCATAAGGATGCTAGAATGGAATTGAAGGGGCAGGCGAGCGGCCACCACGGTCCTCTAGCAGTCCTTAGGGTGCGCGCAGAAGCCCGGTGCTCTGCGGCTTCGTTCTTCGCCCTCGTACAAGCTACCGCTCTGTCCGGCTCCCGGAGCAGGAGAAGCGGCTGCTTCGCGCACACAACAGCCGTACGCTCCGAAGCGCAGCTTCAGCCGAAAGACGCCGGCGACCGGCGCTTGGCTTCGGACAGCTCCGGAGAGCCGTAGTGTGGGTCTGCACTAGACTGCATGATAACGAAAAGCTTTGGCAGTGTGTCTCGCAGGGAGATAGCTTAGGAGCGCAGCGCACGTATGCCTTCCTTGTCCAGAAACACGATTTTACTGCACACTCCAAAAACACTGCCCTTTCCAGGGCAAGATGCCAGATGCTCTCTGATGCCCGTGCTCCCTTCCTGCTCTTGCCCAGCTCGTTGTTTTAACGTGCACATGCCGTCCTGGCATTCAGTGCACAGTGAAAGCAATCGCAAAAGTCAAGCAGCTGCTGACTCCCAAACACAAGGCGCTGGCTATGTTCTTGCTTCTCGACAACTCAACGCAGCCCTTCATTTCTGCAGTTGCCATCGAGGTCTCTGCACACGGAGACTCAGAGGACGAGTAGGAGTTTCCCAGGAGGGGCTGCATCAGGACGAATTCAAAACTCAGGAAAATTGTCCTGGAACACCTTCCCTAAGGATGCTAGAATGGAATTGAAGAGGCAGGCGAGCGGCCACCACGGTCCTCTCGCAGTCCTTAGGGTGCGCGCAGAAGCCCGGTGCTCTGCGGCTTCGTTCTTCGCCCTCGTACAAGCTACCGCTCTGTCCGGCTCCCGGAGCAGGAGGAGCGGCTGCTTCACGCACACAACAGCGGAGCGGCAGCCGTACGCTCCGAATCGCTGCTTCAGCCGAAAGACGCCGGCGACCGGCGCTTGGCTTCGTACAGCACCGGAGAGCCGTAGTGTGCGTCTGCACTAGACTGCATGATAACGAAAAGCTTCGGCAGTGTGTCTCGCAGGGAGAAAGCTTAGGAGCGCAGCGCACGTATGCCTTCCTTGTCCAGAAACACGATTTTACTGCACACTCCAAAACCAGTGCTCTTTCCAGGGCAAGATGTCAGATGCTCTCTGATGCCCGTGCTCTCTTCCTGCTCTTGCCCAGCTCGTTGTTTTAACGTGCACATGCCGTCCTGGCATTCAGTGCACAGTGAAAGCAATCGCAAAAGTCCAGCAGCTGCTGACTCCCAAACACAAGGCGCTGGCTATGTTCTTGCTTCTCGACAACTCAACGCAGCCCTTCATTTCTGCAGTTGCTATCGAGGTCTCTGCATGTCGGAGACTCAGAGGACGAGCAGGAGTTTCCCAGGAGGGGCTGCATCAGGACGAATTCAAAACTCAGGAAAATTGTCCTGGAACACCTTCCCTAAGGATGCTAGAATGGAATTGAAGAGGCAGGCGAGCGGCCACCACGGTCCTCTAGCAGTCCTTAGGGTGCGCGCAGAAGCCCGGTGCTCTGCGGCTTCGTTCTTCGCCCTCGTACAAGCTACCGCTCTGTCCGGCTCCCGGAGCAGGAGAAGCGGCTGCTTCGCGCACACAACAGCCGTACGCTCCGAAGCGCAGCTTCAGCCGAAAGACGCCGGCGACCGGCGCTTGGCTTCGGACAGCTCCGGAGAGCCGGAGTGTGCGTCTGCACTAGACTGCATGATAACGAAAAGCTTCGGCAGTGTGTCTCGCAGGGAGAAAGCTTAGGAGCGCAGCGCACTTATGCCTTCCTTGTCCAGAAACACGATTTTACTGCACACTCCAAAAACACTGCCCTTTCCAGAACAAGATGCCAGATGCTCTCTGATGCCCGTGCTCCCTTCCTGCTCTTGCCCAGCTCGTTGTTTTAACGTGCACATGCCGTCCTGGCATTCTGTGCACAGTGAAAGCAATCGCAAAAGTCCAGCAGCTGCTGACTCCCAAACACAAGGCGCTGGCTATGTTCTTGCTTCTCGACAACTCAACGCAGCCCTTCATTTCTGCAGTTGCCATCGAGGTCTCTCCACTCGGAGACTCAGACGACGAGCAGTTGTTTCCCAGGAGGGGCTGCATCAGGACGAATTCAAAACTCAGGAAAATTGTCCTGGAACACCTTCCATAAGGATGCTAGAATGGAATTGAAGGGGCAGGCGAGCGGCCACCACGGTCCTCTCGCAGTCCTTAGGGTGCGCGCAGAAGCCCGGTGCTCTGCGGCTTCGTTCTTCGCCCTCCTACAAGCTACCGCTCTGTCCGGCTCCCGGAGCAGGAGAAGCGGCTGCTTCGCGCACACAGCAGCCGTACGCTCCGAAGCGCAGCTTCAGCCGAAAGACGCCGGCGACCGGCGCTTGGCTTCGGACAGCTCCGGAGAGCCGGAGTGTGCGTCTGCACTAGACTGCATGATAACGAAAAGCTTTGGCAGTGTGTCTCGCAGGGAGATAGCTTAGGAGCGCAGCGCACGTATGCCTCCCTTGTCCAGAAACACGATTTTACTGCACACTCCAAAAACACTGCTCTTTCCAGGGCAATATATAAGCTGCTTTCTGACGGCCGTGATCTTTCGATTACTCTTGCCCAGCTCGTTGTTGTAACGTGCACATGCCGTCCTGGCATTCAGTGCACAGTGAAAGCAATCGCAAAAGTCCAGCAGCTGCTGACTCCCAAACACAAGGCGCTGGCTATGTTCTTGCTTCTCGACAATTCAACTGAGTCCTTAATTTCTGCAGTTGCCATCGAGGTCTCTGCACTCGGAGCCTCAGAGGACGAGCACGAGTTTCCCAGGAGGGGCTGCATCAGGACGAATTCAAAACTCAGGAAAATTGTCCTGGAACACCTTCCATAAGGATGCTAGAATGGAATTGAAGGGGCAGGCGAGCGGCCACCACGGTCCTCTAGCAGTCCTTAGGGTGCGCGCAGAAGCCCGGTGCTCTGCGGCTTCGTTCTTCGCCCTCGTACAAGCTACCGCTCTGTCCGGCTCCCGGAGCAGGAGAAGCGGCTGCTTCACGCACACAACAGCGGAGCGGCAGCCGTACGCTCCGAAGCGCTGCTTCAGCCGAAAGACGCCGGCGACCGGCGCTTGGCTTCGGACAGCTCCGGAGAGCCGGAGTGTGCGTCTGCACTAGACTGCATGATAGCGAAAAGCTTTGGCAGTGTGTCTCGCAGGGAGATAGCTTAGGAGCGCAGCGCACGTATGCCTCCCTTGTCCAGAAACACGATTTTACTGCACACTCCAAAAACACTGCTCTTTCCAGGGCAATATATAAGCTGCTTTCTGACGGCCGTGATCTTTCGATTACTCTTGCCCAGCTCGTTGTTGTAACGTGCACGTGTCGTCCTGGCATTCAGTGCACAGTGAAAGCAATCGCAAAAGTCCAGCAGCTGCTGACTCCCAAACACAAGGCGCTGGCTAGGTTCTTGCTTCTCGACAACTCAACTGAGTCCTTCATTTCTGCAGTTGCCATCGAGGTCTCTGCACTCGGAGACTCAGAGGACGAGTAGGAGTTTCCCAGGAGGGGCTGCATCAGGACGAATTCAAAACTCAGGAAAATTGTCCTGGAACACCTTCCATAAGGATGCTAGAATGGAATTGAAGGGGCAGGCGAGCGGCCACCACGGTCCTCTAGCAGTCCTTAGGGTGCGCGCAGAAGCCCGGTGCTCTGCGGCTTCGTTCTTCGCCCTCGTACAAGCTACCGCTCTGTCCGGCTCCCGGAGCAGGAGAAGCGGCTGCTTCGCGCACACAACAGCGGAGCGGCAGCCGTACGCTCCGAATCGCTGCTTCAGCCGAAAGACGCCGGCGACCGGCGCTTGGCTTCGGACAGCTCCGGAGAGCCGGAGTGTGCGTCTGCACTAGACTGCATGATAGCGAAAAGCTTTGGCAGTGTGTCTCGCAGGGAGATAGCTTAGGAGCGCAGCGCACTTATGCCTCCCTTGTCCAGAAACACGATTTTACTGCACACTCCAAAAACACTGCTCTTTCCAGGGCAATATATAAGCTGTTTTCTGACGGCCGTGATCTTTCGATGACTCTTGCCCAGCTCGTTGTTTTAACGTGCACATGCCGTCCTGGCATTCAGTGCACAGTGAAAGCAATCGCAAAAGTCCAGCAGCTGCTGACTCCCAGACACAAGGCGCTGGCTAGGTTCTTGCTTCTCGACAACTCAACTGAGTCCTTAATTTCTGCAGTTGCCATCGAGGTCTCTGCACTCGGAGCCTCAGAGGACGAGCAGGAGTTTCCCAGGAGGGGCTGCATCAGGACGAATTCAAAACTCAGGAAAATTGTCCTGGAACACCTTCCATAAGGATGCTAGAATGGAATTGAAGGGGCAGGCGAGCGGCCACCACGGTCCTCTAGCAGTCCTTAGGGTGCGCGCAGAAGCCCGGTGCTCTGCGGCTTCGTTCTTCGCCCTCGTACAAGCTACCGCTCTGTCCGGCTCCCGGAGCAGGAGAAGCGGCTGCTTCACGCACACAACAGCGGAGCGGCAGCCGTACGCTCCGAAGCGCTGCTTCAGCCGAAAGACGCCGGCGACCGGCGCTTGGCTTCGGACAGCTCCGGAGAGCCGGAGTGTGCGTCTGCACTAGACTGCATGATAGCGAAAAGCTTTGGCAGTGTGTCTCGCAGGGAGATAGCTTAGGAGCGCAGCGCACGTATGCCTCCCTTGTCCAGAAACACGATTTTACTGCACACTCCAAAAACACTGCTCTTTCCAGGGCAATATATAAGCTGCTTTCTGACGGCCGTGATCTTTCGATTACTCTTGCCCAGCTCGTTGTTGTAACGTGCACGTGTCGTCCTGGCATTCAGTGCACAGTGAAAGCAATCGCAAAAGTCCAGCAGCTGCTGACTCCCAAACACAAGGCGCTGGCTAGGTTCTTGCTTCTCGACAACTCAACTGAGTCCTTCATTTCTGCAGTTGCCATCGAGGTCTCTGCACTCGGAGACTCAGAGGACGAGTAGGAGTTTCCCAGGAGGGGCTGCATCAGGACGAATTCAAAACTCAGGAAAATTGTCCTGGAACACCTTCCATAAGGATGCTAGAATGGAATTGAAGGGGCAGGCGAGCGGCCACCACGGTCCTCTAGCAGTCCTTAGGGTGCGCGCAGAAGCCCGGTGCTCTGCGGCTTCGTTCTTCGCCCTCGTACAAGCTACCGCTCTGTCCGGCTCCCGGAGCAGGAGAAGCGGCTGCTTCGCGCACACAACAGCGGAGCGGCAGCCGTACGCTCCGAATCGCTGCTTCAGCCGAAAGACGCCGGCGACCGGCGCTTGGCTTCGGACAGCTCCGGAGAGCCGGAGTGTGCGTCTGCACTAGACTGCATGATAGCGAAAAGCTTTGGCAGTGTGTCTCGCAGGGAGATAGCTTAGGAGCGCAGCGCACTTATGCCTCCCTTGTCCAGAAACACGATTTTACTGCACACTCCAAAAACACTGCTCTTTCCAGGGCAATATATAAGCTGTTTTCTGACGGCCGTGATCTTTCGATGACTCTTGCCCAGCTCGTTGTTTTAACGTGCACATGCCGTCCTGGCATTCAGTGCACAGTGAAAGCAATCGCAAAAGTCCAGCAGCTGCTGACTCCCAGACACAAGGCGCTGGCTAGGTTCTTGCTTCTCGACAACTCAACTGAGTCCTTCATTTCTGCAGTTGCCATCGAGGTCTCTGCACTCGGAGCCTCAGAGGACGAGCACGAGTTTCCCAGGAGGGGCTGCATCAGGACGAATTCAAAACTCAGGAAAATTGTCCTGGAACACCTTCCATAAGGATGCTAGAATGGAATTGAAGGGGCAGGCGAGCGGCCACCACGGTCCTCTAGCAGTCCTTAGGGTGCGCGCAGAAGCCCGGTGCTCTGCGGCTTCGTTCTTCGCCCTCGTACAAGCTACCGCTCTGTCCGGCTCCCGGAGCAGGAGAAGCGGCTGCTTCACGCACACAACAGCGGAGCGGCAGCCGTACGCTCCGAAGCGCTGCTTCAGCCGAAAGACGCCGGCGACCGGCGCTTGGCTTCGGACAGCTCCGGAGAGCCGGAGTGTGCGTCTGCACTAGACTGCATGATAGCGAAAAGCTTTGGCAGTGTGTCTCGCAGGGAGATAGCTTAGGAGCGCAGCGCACTTATGCCTCCCTTGTCCAGAAACACGATTTTACTGCACACTCCAAAAACACTGCTCTTTCCAGGGCAATATATAAGCTGCTTTCTGACGGCCGTGATCTTTCGATTACTCTTGCCCAGCTCGTTGTTGTAACGTGCACGTGTCGTCCTGGCATTCAGTGCACAGTGAAAGCAATCGCAAAAGTCCAGCAGCTGCTGACTCCCAAACACAAGGCGCTGGCTAGGTTCTTGCTTCTCGACAACTCAACTGAGTCCTTCATTTCTGCAGTTGCCATCGAGGTCTCTGCACTCGGAGACTCAGAGGACGAGTAGGAGTTTCCCAGGAGGGGCTGCATCAGGACGAATTCAAAACTCAGGAAAATTGTCCTGGAACACCTTCCATAAGGATGCTAGAATGGAATTGAAGAGGCAGGCGAGCGGCCACCACGGTCCTCTAGCAGTCCTTAGGGTGCGCGCAGAAGCCCGGTGCTCTGCGGCTTCGTTCTTCGCCCTCGTACAAGCTACCGCTCTGTCCGGCTCCCGGAGCAGGAGAAGCGGCTGCTTCGCGCACACAACAGCGGAGCGGCAGCCGTACGCTCCGAATCGCTGCTTCAGCCGAAAGACGCCGGCCACCGGCGCTTGGCTTCGGACAGCTCCGGAGAGCCGGAGTGTGCGTCTGCACTAGACTGCATGATAGCGAAAAGCTTTGGCAGTGTGTCTCGCAGGGAGATAGCTTAGGAGCGCAGCGCACTTATGCCTCCCTTGTCCAGAAACACGATTTTACTGCACACTCCAAAAACACTGCTCTTTCCATGGCAATATATAAGCTGTTTTCTGACGGCCGTGATCTTTCGATTACTCTTGCGCAGCTCGTTGTTTTAACGTGCACATGCCGTCCTGGCATTCAGTGCACAGTGAAAGCAATCGCAAAAGTCCAGCAGCTGCTGACTCCCAGACACAAGGCGCTGGCTAGGTTCTTGCTTCTCGACAACTCAACTGAGTCCTTCATTTCTGCAGTTGCCATCGAGGTCTCTGCACTCGGAGCCTCAGAGGACGAGCACGAGTTTCCCAGGAGGGGCTGCATCAGGACGAATTCAAAACTCAGGAAAATTGTCCTGGAACACCTTCCATAAGGATGCTAGAATGGAATTGAAGGGGCAGGCGAGCGGCCACCACGGTCCTCTAGCAGTCCTTAGGGTGCGCGCAGAAGCCCGGTGCTCTGCGGCTTCGTTCTTCGCCCTCGTACAAGCTACCGCTCTGTCCGGCTCCCGGAGCAGGAGAAGCGGCTGCTTCGCGCACACAAGAGCGGAGCGGCAGCCGTACGCTCCGAAGCGCTGCTTCAGCCGAAAGACGCCGGCGACCGGCGCTTGGCTTCGGACAGCTCCGGAGAGCCGGAGTGTGCATCTGCACTAGACTGCATGATAGCGAAAAGCTTTGGCAGTGTGTCTCGCAGGGAGATAGCTTAGGAGCGCAGCGCACTTATGCCTCCCTTGTCCAGAAACACGATTTTACTGCACACTCCAAAAACACTGCTCTTTCCAGGGCAATATAGAAGCTGATTTCTGACGGCCGTGATCTTTCGATGACTCTTGCCCAGCTCGTTGTTTTAACGTGCACGTGCCGTCCTGGCATTCAGTGCACAGTGAAAGCAACCGCAAAAGTCCAGCAGCTGCTGACTCCCAAACACAAGGCGCTGGCTATGTTCTTGCTTCTCGACAACTCAACTGAGTCCTTCATTTCTGCAGTTGCCATCGAGGTCTCTGCACTCGGAGCCTCAGAGGACGAGCACGAGTTTCCCAGGAGGGGCTGCATCAGGACGAATTCAAAACTCAGGAAAATTGTCCTGGAACACCTTCCATAAGGATGCTAGAATGGAATTGAAGGGGCAGGCGAGCGGCCACCACGGTCCTCTAGCAGTCCTTAGGGTGCGCGCAGAAGCCCGGTGCTCTGCGGCTTCGTTCTTCGCCCTCGTACAAGCTACCGCTCTGTCCGGCTCCCGGAGCAGGAGAAGCGGCTGCTTCACGCACACAACAGCGGAGCGGCAGCCGTACGCTCCGAAGCGCTGCTTCAGCCGAAAGACGCCGGCGACCGGCGCTTGGCTTCGGACAGCTCCGGAGAGCCGGAGTGTGCGTCTGCACTAGACTGCATGATAGCGAAAAGCTTTGGCAGTGTGTCTCGCAGGGAGATAGCTTAGGAGCGCAGCGCACGTATGCCTCCCTTGTCCAGAAACACGATTTTACTGCACACTCCAAAAACACTGCTCTTTCCAGGGCAATATATAAGCTGCTTTCTGACGGCCGTGATCTTTCGATTACTCTTGCCCAGCTCGTTGTTGTAACGTGCACGTGTCGTCCTGGCATTCAGTGCACAGTGAAAGCAATCGCAAAAGTCCAGCAGCTGCTGACTCCCAAACACAAGGCGCTGGCTAGGTTCTTGCTTCTCGACAACTCAACTGAGTCCTTCATTTCTGCAGTTGCCATCGAGGTCTCTGCACTCGGAGACTCAGAGGACGAGTAGGAGTTTCCCAGGAGGGGCTGCATCAGGACGAATTCAAAACTCAGGAAAATTGTCCTGGAACACCTTCCATAAGGATGCTAGAATGGAATTGAAGGGGCAGGCGAGCGGCCACCACGGTCCTCTAGCAGTCCTTAGGGTGCGCGCAGAAGCCCGGTGCTCTGCGGCTTCGTTCTTCGCCCTCGTACAAGCTACCGCTCTGTCCGGCTCCCGGAGCAGGAGAAGCGGCTGCTTCGCGCACACAACAGCGGAGCGGCAGCCCTACGCTCCGAATCGCTGCTTCAGCCGAAAGACGCCGGCGACCGGCGCTTGGCTTCGGACAGCTCCGGAGAGCCGGAGTGTGCGTCTGCACTAGACTGCATGATAGCGAAAAGCTTTGGCAGTGTGTCTCGCAGGGAGATAGCTTAGGAGCGCAGCGCACTTATGCCTCCCTTGTCCAGAAACACGATTTTACTGCACACTCCAAAAACACTGCTCTTTCCAGGGCAATATATAAGCTGTTTTCTGACGGCCGTGATCTTTCGATGACTCTTGCCCAGCTCGTTGTTTTAACGTGCACATGCCGTCCTGGCATTCAGTGCACAGTGAAAGCAATCGCAAAAGTCCAGCAGCTGCTGACTCCCAGACACAAGGCGCTGGCTAGGTTCTTGCTTCTCGACAACTCAACTGAGTCCTTCATTTCTGCAGTTGCCATCGAGGTCTCTGCACTCGGAGCCTCAGAGGACGAGCACGAGTTTCCCAGGAGGGGCTGCATCAGGACGAATTCAAAACTCAGGAAAATTGTCCTGGAACACCTTCCATAAGGATGCTAGAATGGAATTGAAGGGGCAGGCGAGCGGCCACCACGGTCCTCTAGCAGTCCTTAGGGTGCGCGCAGAAGCCCGGTGCTCTGCGGCTTCGTTCTTCGCCCTCGTACAAGCTACCGCTCTGTCCGGCTCCCGGAGCAGGAGAAGCGGCTGCTTCACGCACACAACAGCGGAGCGGCAGCCGTACGCTCCGAAGCGCTGCTTCAGCCGAAAGACGCCGGCGACCGGCGCTTGGCTTCGGACAGCTCCGGAGAGCCGGAGTGTGCGTCTGCACTAGACTGCATGATAGCGAAAAGCTTTGGCAGTGTGTCTCGCAGGGAGATAGCTTAGGAGCGCAGCGCACTTATGCCTCCCTTGTCCAGAAACACGATTTTACTGCACACTCCAAAAACACTGCTCTTTCCAGGGCAATATATAAGCTGTTTTCTGACGGCCGTGATCTTTCGATTACTCTTGCCCAGCTCGTTGTTGTAACGTGCACGTGTCGTCCTGGCATTCAGTGCACAGTGAAAGCAATCGCAAAAGTCCAGCAGCTGCTGACTCCCAAACACAAGGCGCTGGCTAGGTTCTTGCTTCTCGACAACTCAACTGAGTCCTTCATTTCTGCAGTTGCCATCGAGGTCTCTGCACTCGGAGACTCAGAGGACGAGTAGGAGTTTCCCAGGAGGGGCTGCATCAGGACGAATTCAAAACTCAGGAAAATTGTCCTGGAACACCTTCCATAAGGATGCTAGAATGGAATTGAAGGGGCAGGCGAGCGGCCACCACGGTCCTCTAGCAGTCCTTAGGGTGCGCGCAGAAGCCCGGTGCTCTGCGGCTTCGTTCTTCGCCCTCCTACAAGCTACCGCTCTGTCCGGCTCCCGGAGCAGGAGAAGCGGCTGCTTCGCGCACACAACAGCGGAGCGGCAGCCGTACGCTCCGAATCGCTGCTTCAGCCGAAAGACGCCGGCCACCGGCGCTTGGCTTCGGACAGCTCCGGAGAGCCGGAGTGTGCGTCTGCACTAGACTGCATGATAGCGAAAAGCTTTGGCAGTGTGTCTCGCAGGGAGATAGCTTAGGAGCGCAGCGCACTTATGCCTCCCTTGTCCAGAAACACGATTTTACTGCACACTCCAAAAACACTGCTCTTTCCAGGGCAATATATAAGCTGTTTTCTGACGGCCGTGATCTTTCGATTACTCTTGCGCAGCTCGTTGTTTTAACGTGCACATGCCGTCCTGGCATTCAGTGCACAGTGAAAGCAATCGCAAAAGTCCAGCAGCTGCTGACTCCCAGACACAAGGCGCTGGCTAGGTTCTTGCTTCTCGACAACTCAACTGAGTCCTTCATTTCTGCAGTTGCCATCGAGGTCTCTGCACTCGGAGCCTCAGAGGACGAGCACGAGTTTCCCAGGAGGGGCTGCATCAGGACGAATTCAAAACTCAGGAAAATTGTCCTGGAACACCTTCCATAAGGATGCTAGAATGGAATTGAAGGGGCAGGCGAGCGGCCACCACGGTCCTCTAGCAGTCCTTAGGGTGCGCGCAGAAGCCCGGTGCTCTGCGGCTTCGTTCTTCGCCCTCGTACAAGCTACCGCTCTGTCCGGCTCCCGGAGCAGGAGAAGCGGCTGCTTCGCGCACACAAGAGCGGAGCGGCAGCCGTACGCTCCGAAGCGCTGCTTCAGCCGAAAGACGCCGGCGACCGGCGCTTGGCTTCGGACAGCTCCGGAGAGCCGGAGTGTGCATCTGCACTAGACTGCATGATAGCGAAAAGCTTTGGCAGTGTGTCTCGCAGGGAGATAGCTTAGGAGCGCAGCGCACTTATGCCTCCCTTGTCCAGAAACACGATTTTACTGCACACTCCAAAAACACTGCTCTTTCCAGGGCAATATAGAAGCTGATTTCTGACGGCCGTGATCTTTCGATGACTCTTGCCCAGCTCGTTGTTTTAACGTGCACGTGCCGTCCTGGCATTCAGTGCACAGTGAAAGCAACCGCAAAAGTCCAGCAGCTGCTGACTCCCAAACACAAGGCGCTGGCTATGTTCTTGCTTCTCGACAACTCAACTGAGTCCTTCATTTCTGCAGTTGCCATCGAGGTCTCTGCACTCGGAGCCTCAGAGGACGAGCACGAGTTTCCCAGGAGGGGCTGCATCAGGACGAATTCAAAACTCAGGAAAATTGTCCTGGAACACCTTCCATAAGGATGCTAGAATGGAATTGAAGGGGCAGGCGAGCGGCCACCACGGTCCTCTAGCAGTCCTTAGGGTGCGCGCAGAAGCCCGGTGCTCTGCGGCTTCGTTCTTCGCCCTCGTACAAGCTACCGCTCTGTCCGGCTCCCGGAGCAGGAGAAGCGGCTGCTTCACGCACACAACAGCGGAGCGGCAGCCGTACGCTCCGAAGCGCTGCTTCAGCCGAAAGACGCCGGCGACCGGCGCTTGGCTTCGGACAGCTCCGGAGAGCCGGAGTGTGCGTCTGCACTAGACTGCATGATAGCGAAAAGCTTTGGCAGTGTGTCTCGCAGGGAGATAGCTTAGGAGCGCAGCGCACGTATGCCTCCCTTGTCCAGAAACACGATTTTACTGCACACTCCAAAAACACTGCTCTTTCCAGGGCAATATATAAGCTGCTTTCTGACGGCCGTGATCTTTCGATGACTCTTGCCCAGCTCGTTGTTTTAACGTGCACATGCCGTCCTGGCATTCAGTGCACAGTGAAAGCAATCGCAAAAGTCCAGCAGCTGCTGACTCCCAAACACAAGGCGCTGGCTAGGTTCTTGCTTCTCGACAACTCAACTGAGTCCTTCATTTCTGCAGTTGCCATCGAGGTCTCTGCACTCGGAGACTCAGAGGACGAGTAGGAGTTTCCCAGGAGGGGCTGCATCAGGACGAATTCAAAACTCAGGAAAATTGTCCTGGAACACCTTCCCTAAGGATGCTAGAATGGAATTGAAGGGGCAGGCGAGCGGCCACCACGGTCCTCTAGCAGTCCTTAGGGTGCGCGCAGAAGCCCGGTGCTCTGCGGCTTCGTTCTTCGCCCTCCTACAAGCTACCGCTCTGTCCGGCTCCCGGAGCAGGAGAAGCGGCTGCTTCGCGCACACAACAGCGGAGCGGCAGCCGTACGCTCCGAATCGCTGCTTCAGCCGAAAGACGCCGGCGACCGGCGCTTGGCTTCGGACAGCTCCGGAGAGCCGGAGTGTGCGTCTGCACTAGACTGCATGATAGCGAAAAGCTTTGGCAGTGTGTCTCGCAGGGAGATAGCTTAGGAGCGCAGCGCACTTATGCCTCCCTTGTCCAGAAACACGATTTTACTGCACACTCCAAAAACACTGCTCTTTCCAGGGCAATATATAAGCTGTTTTCTGACGGCCGTGATCTTTCGATGACTCTTGCCCAGCTCGTTGTTTTAACGTGCACATGCCGTCCTGGCATTCTGTGCACAGTGAAAGCAATCGCAAAAGTCCAACAGCTGCTGACTCCCAAACACAAGGCGCTGGCTATGTTCTTGCTTCTCGACAACTCAACGCAGCCCTTCATTTCTGCAGTTGCCATCGAGGTCTCTCCACTCGGAGACTCAGACGACGAGCAGTTGTTTCCCAGGAGGGGCTGCATCAGGACGAATTCAAAACTCAGGAAAATTGTCCTGGAACACCTTCCATAAGGATGCTAGAATGGAATTGAAGGGGCAGGCGAGCGGCCACCACGGTCCTCTCGCAGTCCTTAGGGTGCGCGCAGAAGCCCGGTGCTCTGCGGCTTCGTTCTTCGCCCTCCTACAAGCTACCGCTCTGTCCGGCTCCCGGAGCAGGAGAAGCGGCTGCTTCGCGCACACAGCAGCCGTACGCTCCGAAGCGCAGCTTCAGCCGAAAGACGCCGGCGACCGGCGCTTGGCTTCGGACAGCTCCGGAGAGCCGGAGTGTGCGTCTGCACTAGACTGCATGATAACGAAAAGCTTTGGCAGTGTGTCTCGCAGGGAGATAGCTTAGGAGCGCAGCGCACTTATGCCTCCCTTGTCCAGAAACACGATTTTACTGCACACTCCAAAAACACTGCTCTTTCCAGGGCAATATATAAGCTGCTTTCTGACGGCCGTGATCTTTCGATGACTCTTGCCCAGCTCGTTGTTTTAACGTGCACATGCCGTCCTGGCATTCAGTGCACAGTGAAAGCAATCGCAAAAGTCCAGCAGCTGCTGACTCCCAAACACAAGGCGCTGGCTAGGTTCTTGCTTCTCGACAACTCAACTGAGTCCTTCATTTCTGCAGTTGCCATCGAGGTCTCTGCACTCGGAGACTCAGAGGACGAGTAGGAGTTTCCCAGGAGGGGCTGCATCAGGACGAATTCAAAACTCAGGAAAATTGTCCTGGAACACCTTCCCTAAGGATGCTAGAATGGAATTGAAGGGGCAGGCGAGCGGCCACCACGGTCCTCTAGCAGTCCTTAGGGTGCGCGCAGAAGCCCGGTGCTCTGCGGCTTCGTTCTTCGCCCTCCTACAAGCTACCGCTCTGTCCGGCTCCCGGAGCAGGAGAAGCGGCTGCTTCGCGCACACAACAGCGGAGCGGCAGCCGTACGCTCCGAATCGCTGCTTCAGCCGAAAGACGCCGGCGACCGGCGCTTGGCTTCGGACAGCTCCGGAGAGCCGGAGTGTGCGTCTGCACTAGACTGCATGATAGCGAAAAGCTTTGGCAGTGTGTCTCGCAGGCAGATAGCTTAGGAGCGCAGCGCACTTATGCCTCCCTTGTCCAGAAACACGATTTTACTGCACACTCCAAAAACACTGCTCTTTCCAGGGCAATATATAAGCTGTTTTCTGACGGCCGTGATCTTTCGATGACTCTTGCCCAGCTCGTTGTTTTAACGTGCACATGCCGTCCTGGCATTCTGTGCACAGTGAAAGCAATCGCAAAAGTCCAACAGCTGCTGACTCCCAAACACAAGGCGCTGGCTATGTTCTTGCTTCTCGACAACTCAACGCAGCCCTTCATTTCTGCAGTTGCCATCGAGGTCTCTCCACTCGGAGACTCAGACGACGAGCAGTTGTTTCCCAGGAGGGGCTGCATCAGGACGAATTCAAAACTCAGGAAAATTGTCCTGGAACACCTTCCATAAGGATGCTAGAATGGAATTGAAGGGGCAGGCGAGCGGCCACCACGGTCCTCTCGCAGTCCTTAGGGTGCGCGCAGAAGCCCGGTGCTCTGCGGCTTCGTTCTTCGCCCTCCTACAAGCTACCGCTCTGTCCGGCTCCCGGAGCAGGAGAAGCGGCTGCTTCGCGCACACAGCAGCCGTACGCTCCGAAGCGCAGCTTCAGCCGAAAGACGCCGGCGACCGGCGCTTGGCTTCGGACAGCTCCGGAGAGCCGGAGTGTGCGTCTGCACTAGACTGCATGATAACGAAAAGCTTTGGCAGTGTGTCTCGCAGGGAGATAGCTTAGGAGCGCAGCGCACTTATGCCTCCCTTGTCCAGAAACACGATTTTACTGCACACTCCAAAAACACTGCTCTTTCCAGGGCAATATATAAGCTGCTTTCTGACGGCCGTGATCTTTCGATTACTCTTGCCCAGCTCGTTGTTGTAACGTGCACATGCCGTCCTGGCATTCAGTGCACAGTGAAAGCAATCGCAAAAGTCCAGCAGCTGCTGACTCCCAGACACAAGGCGCTGGCTATGTTCTTGCTTCTCGACAACTCAACTGAGTCCTTAATTTCTGCAGTTGCCATCGAGGTCTCTGCACTCGGAGCCTCAGAGGACGAGCAGGAGTTTCCCAGGAGGGGCTGCATCAGGACGAATTCAAAACTCAGGAAAATTGTCCTGGAACACCTTCCATAAGGATGCTAGAATGGAATTGAAGGGGCAGGCGAGCGGCCACCACGGTCCTCTAGCAGTCCTTAGGGTGCGCGCAGAAGCCCGGTGCTCTGCGGCTTCGTTCTTCGCCCTCGTACAAGCTACCGCTCTGTCCGGCTCCCGGAGCAGGAGAAGCGGCTGCTTCACGCACACAACAGCGGAGCGGCAGCCGTACGCTCCGAAGCGCTGCTTCAGCCGAAAGACGCCGGCGACCGGCGCTTGGCTTCGGACAGCTCCGGAGAGCCGGAGTGTGCGTCTGCACTAGACTGCATGATAGCGAAAAGCTTTGGCAGTGTGTCTCGCAGGGAGATAGCTTAGGAGCGCAGCGCACGTATGCCTCCCTTGTCCAGAAACACGATTTTACTGCACACTCCAAAAACACTGCTCTTTCCAGGGCAATATATAAGCTGCTTTCTGACGGCCGTGATCTTTCGATTACTCTTGCCCAGCTCGTTGTTGTAACGTGCACGTGTCGTCCTGGCATTCAGTGCACAGTGAAAGCAATCGCAAAAGTCCAGCAGCTGCTGACTCCCAAACACAAGGCGCTGGCTAGGTTCTTGCTTCTCGACAACTCAACTGAGTCCTTCATTTCTGCAGTTGCCATCGAGGTCTCTGCACTCGGAGACTCAGAGGACGAGTAGGAGTTTCCCAGGAGGGGCTGCATCAGGACGAATTCAAAACTCAGGAAAATTGTCCTGGAACACCTTCCATAAGGATGCTAGAATGGAATTGAAGGGGCAGGCGAGCGGCCACCACGGTCCTCTCGCAGTCCTTAGGGTGCGCGCAGAAGCCCGGTGCTCTGCGGCTTCGTTCTTCGCCCTCGTACAAGCTACCGCTCTGTCCGGCTCCCGGAGCAGGAGAAGCGGCTGCTTCGCGCACACAACAGCCGTACGCTCCGAAGCGCAGCTTCAGCCGAAAGACGCCGGCGACCGGCGCTTGGCTTCGGACAGCTCCGGAGAGCCGTAGTGTGGGTCTGCACTAGACTGCATGATAACGAAAAGCTTTGGCAGTGTGTCTCGCAGGGAGAAAGCTTAGGAGCGCAGCGCACTTATGCCTTCCTTGTCCAGAAACACGATTTTACTGCACACTCCAAAAACACTGCCCTTTCCAGGGCAAGATGCCAGATGCTCTCTGATGCCCGTGCTCCCTTCCTGCTCTTGCCCAGCTCGTTGTTTTAACGTGCACATGCCGTCCTGGCATTCAGTGCACAGTGAAAGCAATCGCAAAAGTCAAGCAGCTGCTGACTCCCAAACACAAGGCGCTGGCTATGTTCTTGCTTCTCGACAACTCAACGCAGCCCTTCATTTCTGCAGTTGCCATCGAGGTCTCTGCACTCGGAGACTCAGAGGACGAGTAGGAGTTTCCCAGGAGGGGCTGCATCAGGACGAATTCAAAACTCAGGAAAATTGTCCTGGAACACCTTCCCTAAGGATGCTAGAATGGAATTGAAGAGGCAGGCGAGCGGCCACCACGGTCCTCTCGCAGTCCTTAGGGTGCGCGCAGAAACCCGGTGCTCTGCGGCTTCGTTCTTCGCCCTCGTACAAGCTACCGCTCTGTCCGGCTCCCGGAGCAGGAGGAGCGGCTGCTTCGCGCACACAACAGCGGAGCGGCAGCCGTACGCTCCGAAGGGCAGCTTCAGCCGAAAGACGCCGGCGACCGGCGCTTGGCTTCGTACAGCACCGGAGAGCCGTAGTGTGCGTCTGCACTAGACTGCATGATAACGAAAAGCTTCGGCAGTGTGTCTCGCAGGGAGAAAGCTTAGGAGCGCAGCGCACGTATGCCTTCCTTGTCCAGAAACACGATTTTACTGCACACTCCAAAACCAGTGCTCTTTCCAGGGCAAGATGTCAGATGCTCTCTGATGCCCGTGCTCTCTTCCTGCTCTTGCCCAGCTCGTTGTTTTAACGTGCACATGCCGTCCTGGCATTCAGTGCACAGTGAAAGCAATCGCAAAAGTCCAGCAGCTGCTGACTCCCAAACACAAGGCGCTGGCTATGTTCTTGCTTCTCGACAACTCAACGCAGCCCTTCATTTCTGCAGTTGCTATCGAGGTCTCTGCATGTCGGAGACTCAGAGGACGAGTAGGAGTTTCCCAGGAGGGGCTGCATCAGGACGAATTCAAAACTCAGGAAAATTGTCCTGGAACACCTTCCCTAAGGATGCTAGAATGGAATTGAAGAGGCAGGCGAGCGGCCACCACGGTCCTCTAGCAGTCCTTAGGGTGCGCGCAGAAGCCCGGTGCTCTGCGGCTTCGTTCTTCGCCCTCGTACAAGCTACCGCTCTGTCCGGCTCCCGGAGCAGGAGAAGCGGCTGCTTCGCGCACACAACAGCCGTACGCTCCGAAGCGCAGCTTCAGCCGAAAGACGCCGGCGACCGGCGCTTGGCTTCGGACAGCTCCGGAGAGCCGGAGTGTGCGTCTGCACTAGACTGCATGATAACGAAAAGCTTCGGCAGTGTGTCTCGCAGGGAGAAAGCTTAGGAGCGCAGCGCACTTATGCCTTCCTTGTCCAGAAACACGATTTTACTGCACACTCCAAAAACACTGCCCTTTCCAGAACAAGATGCCAGATGCTCTCTGATGCCCGTGCTCCCTTCCTGCTCTTGCCCAGCTCGTTGTTTTAACGTGCACATGCCGTCCTGGCATTCTGTGCACAGTGAAAGCAATCGCAAAAGTCCAACAGCTGCTGACTCCCAAACACAAGGCGCTGGCTATGTTCTTGCTTCTCGACAACTCAACGCAGCCCTTCATTTCTGCAGTTGCCATCGAGGTCTCTCCACTCGGAGACTCAGACGACGAGCAGTTGTTTCCCAGGAGGGGCTGCATCAGGACGAATTCAAAACTCAGGAAAATTGTCCTGGAACACCTTCCATAAGGATGCTAGAATGGAATTGAAGGGGCAGGCGAGCGGCCACCACGGTCCTCTCGCAGTCCTTAGGGTGCGCGCAGAAGCCCGGTGCTCTGCGGCTTCGTTCTTCGCCCTCCTACAAGCTACCGCTCTGTCCGGCTCCCGGAGCAGGAGAAGCGGCTGCTTCGCGCACACAGCAGCCGTACGCTCCGAAGCGCAGCTTCAGCCGAAAGACGCCGGCGACCGGCGCTTGGCTTCGGACAGCTCCGGAGAGCCGGAGTGTGCGTCTGCACTAGACTGCATGATAACGAAAAGCTTTGGCAGTGTGTCTCGCAGGGAGATAGCTTAGGAGCGCAGCGCACGTATGCCTCCCTTGTCCAGAAACACGATTTTACTGCACACTCCAAAAACACTGCTCTTTCCAGGGCAATATATAAGCTGCTTTCTGACGGCCGTGATCTTTCGATTACTCTTGCCCAGCTCGTTGTTGTAACGTGCACATGCCGTCCTGGCATTCAGTGCACAGTGAAAGCAATCGCAAAAGTCCAGCAGCTGCTGACTCCCAAACACAAGGCGCTGGCTATGTTCTTGCTTCTCGACAATTCAACTGAGTCCTTAATTTCTGCAGTTGCCATCGAGGTCTCTGCACTCGGAGCCTCAGAGGACGAGCACGAGTTTCCCAGGAGGGGCTGCATCAGGACGAATTCAAAACTCAGGAAAATTGTCCTGGAACACCTTCCATAAGGATGCTAGAATGGAATTGAAGGGGCAGGCGAGCGGCCACCACGGTCCTCTAGCAGTCCTTAGGGTGCGCGCAGAAGCCCGGTGCTCTGCGGCTTCGTTCTTCGCCCTCGTACAAGCTACCGCTCTGTCCGGCTCCCGGAGCAGGAGAAGCGGCTGCTTCACGCACACAACAGCGGAGCGGCAGCCGTACGCTCCGAAGCGCTGCTTCAGCCGAAAGACGCCGGCGACCGGCGCTTGGCTTCGGACAGCTCCGGAGAGCCGGAGTGTGCGTCTGCACTAGACTGCATGATAGCGAAAAGCTTTGGCAGTGTGTCTCGCAGGGAGATAGCTTAGGAGCGCAGCGCACGTATGCCTCCCTTGTCCAGAAACACGATTTTACTGCACACTCCAAAAACACTGCTCTTTCCAGGGCAATATATAAGCTGCTTTCTGACGGCCGTGATCTTTCGATTACTCTTGCCCAGCTCGTTGTTGTAACGTGCACGTGTCGTCCTGGCATTCAGTGCACAGTGAAAGCAATCGCAAAAGTCCAGCAGCTGCTGACTCCCAAACACAAGGCGCTGGCTATGTTCTTGCTTCTCGACAACTCAACTGAGTCCTTCATTTCTGCAGTTGCCATCGAGGTCTCTGCACTCGGAGACTCAGAGGACGAGTAGGAGTTTCCCAGGAGGGGCTGCATCAGGACGAATTCAAAACTCAGGAAAATTGTCCTGGAACACCTTCCATAAGGATGCTAGAATGGAATTGAAGGGGCAGGCGAGCGGCCACCACGGTCCTCTAGCAGTCCTTAGGGTGCGCGCAGAAGCCCGGTGCTCTGCGGCTTCGTTCTTCGCCCTCGTACAAGCTACCGCTCTGTCCGGCTCCCGGAGCAGGAGAAGCGGCTGCTTCGCGCACACAACAGCCGTACGCTCCGAAGCGCAGCTTCAGCCGAAAGACGCCGGCGACCGGCGCTTGGCTTCGGACAGCTCCGGAGAGCCGTAGTGTGGGTCTGCACTAGACTGCATGATAACGAAAAGCTTTGGCAGTGTGTCTCGCAGGGAGAAAGCTTAGGAGCGCAGCGCACGTATGCCTTCCTTGTCCAGAAACACGATTTTACTGCACACTCCAAAAACACTGCCCTTTCCAGGGCAAGATGCCAGATGCTCTCTGATGCCCGTGCTCCCTTCCTGCTCTTGCCCAGCTCGTTGTTTTAACGTGCACATGCCGTCCTGGCATTCAGTGCACAGTGAAAGCAATCGCAAAAGTCAAGCAGCTGCTGACTCCCAAACACAAGGCGCTGGCTATGTTCTTGCTTCTCGACAACTCAACGCAGCCCTTCATTTCTGCAGTTGCCATCGAGGTCTCTGCACACGGAGACTCAGAGGACGAGTAGGAGTTTCCCAGGAGGGGCTGCATCAGGACGAATTCAAAACTCAGGAAAATTGTCCTGGAACACCTTCCCTAAGGATGCTAGAATGGAATTGAAGAGGCAGGCGAGCGGCCACCACGGTCCTCTCGCAGTCCTTAGGGTGCGCGCAGAAGCCCGGTGCTCTGCGGCTTCGTTCTTCGCCCTCGTACAAGCTACCGCTCTGTCCGGCTCCCGGAGCAGGAGGAGCGGCTGCTTCGCGCACACAACAGCGGAGCGGCAGCCGTACGCTCCGAAGGGCAGCTTCAGCCGAAAGACGCCGGCGACCGGCGCTTGGCTTCGTACAGCACCGGAGAGCCGTAGTGTGCGTCTGCACTAGACTGCATGATAACGAAAAGCTTCGGCAGTGTGTCTCGCAGGGAGAAAGCTTAGGAGCGCAGCGCACGTATGCCTTCCTTGTCCAGAAACACGATTTTACTGCACACTCCAAAACCAGTGCTCTTTCCAGGGCAAGATGTCAGATGCTCTCTGATGCCCGTGCTCTCTTCCTGCTCTTGCCCAGCTCGTTGTTTTAACGTGCACATGCCGTCCTGGCATTCAGTGCACAGTGAAAGCAATCGCAAAAGTCCAGCAGCTGCTGACTCCCAAACACAAGGCGCTGGCTATGTTCTTGCTTCTCGACAACTCAACGCAGCCCTTCATTTCTGCAGTTGCTATCGAGGTCTCTGCATGTCGGAGACTCAGAGGACGAGCAGGAGTTTCCCAGGAGGGGCTGCATCAGGACGAATTCAAAACTCAGGAAAATTGTCCTGGAACACCTTCCCTAAGGATGCTAGAATGGAATTGAAGAGGCAGGCGAGCGGCCACCACGGTCCTCTAGCAGTCCTTAGGGTGCGCGCAGAAGCCCGGTGCTCTGCGGCTTCGTTCTTCGCCCTCGTACAAGCTACCGCTCTGTCCGGCTCCCGGAGCAGGAGAAGCGGCTGCTTCGCGCACACAACAGCCGTACGCTCCGAAGCGCAGCTTCAGCCGAAAGACGCCGGCGACCGGCGCTTGGCTTCGGACAGCTCCGGAGAGCCGGAGTGTGCGTCTGCACTAGACTGCATGATAACGAAAAGCTTCGGCAGTGTGTCTCGCAGGGAGAAAGCTTAGGAGCGCAGCGCACTTATGCCTTCCTTGTCCAGAAACACGATTTTACTGCACACTCCAAAAACACTGCCCTTTCCAGAACAAGATGCCAGATGCTCTCTGATGCCCGTGCTCCCTTCCTGCTCTTGCCCAGCTCGTTGTTTTAACGTGCACATGCCGTCCTGGCATTCTGTGCACAGTGAAAGCAATCGCAAAAGTCCAGCAGCTGCTGACTCCCAAACACAAGGCGCTGGCTATGTTCTTGCTTCTCGACAACTCAACGCAGCCCTTCATTTCTGCAGTTGCCATCGAGGTCTCTCCACTCGGAGACTCAGACGACGAGCAGTTGTTTCCCAGGAGGGGCTGCATCAGGACGAATTCAAAACTCAGGAAAATTGTCCTGGAACACCTTCCATAAGGATGCTAGAATGGAATTGAAGGGGCAGGCGAGCGGCCACCACGGTCCTCTCGCAGTCCTTAGGGTGCGCGCAGAAGCCCGGTGCTCTGCGGCTTCGTTCTTCGCCCTCCTACAAGCTACCGCTCTGTCCGGCTCCCGGAGCAGGAGAAGCGGCTGCTTCGCGCACACAGCAGCCGTACGCTCCGAAGCGCAGCTTCAGCCGAAAGACGCCGGCGACCGGCGCTTGGCTTCGGACAGCTCCGGAGAGCCGGAGTGTGCGTCTGCACTAGACTGCATGATAACGAAAAGCTTTGGCAGTGTGTCTCGCAGGGAGATAGCTTAGGAGCGCAGCGCACGTATGCCTCCCTTGTCCAGAAACACGATTTTACTGCACACTCCAAAAACACTGCTCTTTCCAGGGCAATATATAAGCTGCTTTCTGACGGCCGTGATCTTTCGATTACTCTTGCCCAGCTCGTTGTTGTAACGTGCACATGCCGTCCTGGCATTCAGTGCACAGTGAAAGCAATCGCAAAAGTCCAGCAGCTGCTGACTCCCAAACACAAGGCGCTGGCTATGTTCTTGCTTCTCGACAATTCAACTGAGTCCTTAATTTCTGCAGTTGCCATCGAGGTCTCTGCACTCGGAGCCTCAGAGGACGAGCACGAGTTTCCCAGGAGGGGCTGCATCAGGACGAATTCAAAACTCAGGAAAATTGTCCTGGAACACCTTCCATAAGGATGGTAGAATGGAATTGAAGGGGCAGGCGAGCGGCCACCACGGTCCTCTAGCAGTCCTTAGGGTGCGCGCAGAAGCCCGGTGCTCTGCGGCTTCGTTCTTCGCCCTCGTACAAGCTACCGCTCTGTCCGGCTCCCGGAGCAGGAGAAGCGGCTGCTTCACGCACACAACAGCGGAGCGGCAGCCGTACGCTCCGAAGCGCTGCTTCAGCCGAAAGACGCCGGCGACCGGCGCTTGGCTTCGGACAGCTCCGGAGAGCCGGAGTGTGCGTCTGCACTAGACTGCATGATAGCGAAAAGCTTTGGCAGTGTGTCTCGCAGGGAGATAGCTTAGGAGCGCAGCGCACGTATGCCTCCCTTGTCCAGAAACACGATTTTACTGCACACTCCAAAAACACTGCTCTTTCCAGGGCAATATATAAGCTGCTTTCTGACGGCCGTGATCTTTCGATTACTCTTGCCCAGCTCGTTGTTGTAACGTGCACGTGTCGTCCTGGCATTCAGTGCACAGTGAAAGCAATCGCAAAAGTCCAGCAGCTGCTGACTCCCAAACACAAGGCGCTGGCTAGGTTCTTGCTTCTCGACAACTCAACTGAGTCCTTCATTTCTGCAGTTGCCATCGAGGTCTCTGCACTCGGAGACTCAGAGGACGAGTAGGAGTTTCCCAGGAGGGGCTGCATCAGGACGAATTCAAAACTCAGGAAAATTGTCCTGGAACACCTTCCATAAGGATGCTAGAATGGAATTGAAGGGGCAGGCGAGCGGCCACCACGGTCCTCTAGCAGTCCTTAGGGTGCGCGCAGAAGCCCGGTGCTCTGCGGCTTCGTTCTTCGCCCTCGTACAAGCTACCGCTCTGTCCGGCTCCCGGAGCAGGAGAAGCGGCTGCTTCGCGCACACAACAGCGGAGCGGCAGCCGTACGCTCCGAAGCGCTGCTTCAGCCGAAAGACGCCGGCGACCGGCGCTTGGCTTCGGACAGCTCCGGAGAGCCGGAGTGTGCGTCTGCACTAGACTGCATGATAGCGAAAAGCTTTGGCAGTGTGTCTCGCAGGGAGATAGCTTAGGAGCGCAGCGCACGTATGCCTCCCTTGTCCAGAAACACGATTTTACTGCACACTCCAAAAACACTGCTCTTTCCAGGGCAATATATAAGCTGCTTTCTGACGGCCGTGATCTTTCGATTACTCTTGCCCAGCTCGTTGTTGTAACGTGCACGTGTCGTCCTGGCATTCAGTGCACAGTGAAAGCAATCGCAAAAGTCCAGCAGCTGCTGACTCCCAAACACAAGGCGCTGGCTAGGTTCTTGCTTCTCGACAACTCAACTGAGTCCTTCATTTCTGCAGTTGCCATCGAGGTCTCTGCACTCGGAGACTCAGAGGACGAGTAGGAGTTTCCCAGGAGGGGCTGCATCAGGACGAATTCAAAACTCAGGAAAATTGTCCTGGAACACCTTCCATAAGGATGCTAGAATGGAATTGAAGGGGCAGGCGAGCGGCCACCACGGTCCTCTAGCAGTCCTTAGGGTGCGCGCAGAAGCCCGGTGCTCTGCGGCTTCGTTCTTCGCCCTCGTACAAGCTACCGCTCTGTCCGGCTCCCGGAGCAGGAGAAGCGGCTGCTTCGCGCACACAACAGCGGAGCGGCAGCCGTACGCTCCGAATCGCTGCTTCAGCCGAAAGACGCCGGCCACCGGCGCTTGGCTTCGGACAGCTCCGGAGAGCCGGAGTGTGCGTCTGCACTAGACTGCATGATAGCGAAAAGCTTTGGCAGTGTGTCTCGCAGGGAGATAGCTTAGGAGCGCAGCGCACTTATGCCTCCCTTGTCCAGAAACACGATTTTACTGCACACTCCAAAAACACTGCTCTTTCCAGGGCAATATATAAGCTGTTTTCTGACGGCCGTGATCTTTCGATGACTCTTGCCCAGCTCGTTGTTTTAACGTGCACATGCCGTCCTGGCATTCAGTGCACAGTGAAAGCAATCGCAAAAGTCCAGCAGCTGCTGACTCCCAGACACAAGGCGCTGGCTAGGTTCTTGCTTCTCGACAACTCAACTGAGTCCTTCATTTCTGCAGTTGCCATCGAGGTCTCTGCACTCGGAGCCTCAGAGGACGAGCAGGAGTTTCCCAGGAGGGGCTGCATCAGGACGAATTCAAAACTCAGGAAAATTGTCCTGGAACACCTTCCATAAGGATGCTAGAATGGAATTGAAGGGGCAGGCGAGCGGCCACCACGGTCCTCTAGCAGTCCTTAGGGTGCGCGCAGAAGCCCGGTGCTCTGCGGCTTCGTTCTTCGCCCTCGTACAAGCTACCGCTCTGTCCGGCTCCCGGAGCAGGAGAAGCGGCTGCTTCACGCACACAACAGCGGAGCGGGAGCCGTACGCTCCGAAGCGCTGCTTCAGCCGAAAGACGCCGGCGACCGGCGCTTGGCTTCGGACAGCTCCGGAGAGCCGGAGTGTGCGTCTGCACTAGACTGCATGATAGCGAAAAGCTTTGGCAGTGTGTCTCGCAGGGAGATAGCTTAGGAGCGCAGCGCACGTATGCCTCCCTTGTCCAGAAACACGATTTTACTGCACACTCCAAAAACACTGCTCTTTCCAGGGCAATATATAAGCTGCTTTCTGACGGCCGTGATCTTTCGATTACTCTTGCCCAGCTCGTTGTTGTAACGTGCACGTGTCGTCCTGGCATTCAGTGCACAGTGAAAGCAATCGCAAAAGTCCAGCAGCTGCTGACTCCCAAACACAAGGCGCTGGCTAGGTTCTTGCTTCTCGACAACTCAACTGAGTCCTTCATTTCTGCAGTTGCCATCGAGGTCTCTGCACTCGGAGACTCAGAGGACGAGTAGGAGTTTCCCAGGAGGGGCTGCATCAGGACGAATTCAAAACTCAGGAAAATTGTCCTGGAACACCTTCCATAAGGATGCTAGAATGGAATTGAAGGGGCAGGCGAGCGGCCACCACGGTCCTCTAGCAGTCCTTAGGGTGCGCGCAGAAGCCCGGTGCTCTGCGGCTTCGTTCTTCGCCCTCGTACAAGCTACCGCTCTGTCCGGCTCCCGGAGCAGGAGAAGCGGCTGCTTCGCGCACACAACAGCCGTACGCTCCGAAGCGCAGCTTCAGCCGAAAGACGCCGGCGACCGGCGCTTGGCTTCGGACAGCTCCGGAGAGCCGTAGTGTGGGTCTGCACTAGACTGCATGATAACGAAAAGCTTTGGCAGTGTGTCTCGCAGGGAGAAAGCTTAGGAGCGCAGCGCACGTATGCCTTCCTTGTCCAGAAACACGATTTTACTGCACACTCCAAAAACACTGCCCTTTCCAGGGCAAGATGCCAGATGCTCTCTGATGCCCGTGCTCCCTTCCTGCTCTTGCCCAGCTCGTTGTTTTAACGTGCACATGCCGTCCTGGCATTCAGTGCACAGTGAAAGCAATCGCAAAAGTCAAGCAGCTGCTGACTCCCAAACACAAGGCGCTGGCTATGTTCTTGCTTCTCGACAACTCAACGCAGCCCTTCATTTCTGCAGTTGCCATCGAGGTCTCTCCACTCGGAGACTCAGAGGACGAGTAGGAGTTTCCCAGGAGGGGCTGCATCAGGACGAATTCAAAACTCAGGAAAATTGTCCTGGAACACCTTCCCTAAGGATGCTAGAATGGAATTGAAGAGGCAGGCGAGCGGCCACCACGGTCCTCTCGCAGTCCTTAGGGTGCGCGCAGAAACCCGGTGCTCTGCGGCTTCGTTCTTCGCCCTCGTACAAGCTACCGCTCTGTCCGGCTCCCGGAGCAGGAGGAGCGGCTGCTTCGCGCACACAACAGCGGAGCGGCAGCCGTACGCTCCGAAGGGCAGCTTCAGCCGAAAGACGCCGGCGACCGGCGCTTGGCTTCGTACAGCACCGGAGAGCCGTAGTGTGCGTCTGCACTAGACTGCATGATAACGAAAAGCTTCGGCAGTGTGTCTCGCAGGGAGAAAGCTTAGGAGCGCAGCGCACGTATGCCTTCCTTGTCCAGAAACACGATTTTACTGCACACTCCAAAACCAGTGCTCTTTCCAGGGCAAGATGTCAGATGCTCTCTGATGCCCGTGCTCTCTTCCTGCTCTTGCCCAGCTCGTTGTTTTAACGTGCACATGCCGTCCTGGCATTCAGTGCACAGTGAAAGCAATCGCAAAAGTCCAGCAGCTGCTGACTCCCAAACACAAGGCGCTGGCTATGTTCTTGCTTCTCGACAACTCAACGCAGCCCTTCATTTCTGCAGTTGCTATCGAGGTCTCTGCATGTCGGAGACTCAGAGGACGAGTAGGAGTTTCCCAGGAGGGGCTGCATCAGGACGAATTCAAAACTCAGGAAAATTGTCCTGGAACACCTTCCCTAAGGATGCTAGAATGGAATTGAAGAGGCAGGCGAGCGGCCACCACGGTCCTCTAGCAGTCCTTAGGGTGCGCGCAGAAGCCCGGTGCTCTGCGGCTTCGTTCTTCGCCCTCGTACAAGCTACCGCTCTGTCCGGCTCCCGGAGCAGGAGAAGCGGCTGCTTCGCGCACACAACAGCCGTACGCTCCGAAGCGCAGCTTCAGCCGAAAGACGCCGGCGACCGGCGCTTGGCTTCGGACAGCTCCGGAGAGCCGGAGTGTGCGTCTGCACTAGACTGCATGATAACGAAAAGCTTCGGCAGTGTGTCTCGCAGGGAGAAAGCTTAGGAGCGCAGCGCACTTATGCCTTCCTTGTCCAGAAACACGATTTTACTGCACACTCCAAAAACACTGCCCTTTCCAGAACAAGATGCCAGATGCTCTCTGATGCCCGTGCTCCCTTCCTGCTCTTGCCCAGCTCGTTGTTTTAACGTGCACATGCCGTCCTGGCATTCTGTGCACAGTGAAAGCAATCGCAAAAGTCCAACAGCTGCTGACTCCCAAACACAAGGCGCTGGCTATGTTCTTGCTTCTCGACAACTCAACGCAGCCCTTCATTTCTGCAGTTGCCATCGAGGTCTCTCCACTCGGAGACTCAGACGACGAGCAGTTGTTTCCCAGGAGGGGCTGCATCAGGACGAATTCAAAACTCAGGAAAATTGTCCTGGAACACCTTCCATAAGGATGCTAGAATGGAATTGAAGGGGCAGGCGAGCGGCCACCACGGTCCTCTCGCAGTCCTTAGGGTGCGCGCAGAAGCCCGGTGCTCTGCGGCTTCGTTCTTCGCCCTCCTACAAGCTACCGCTCTGTCCGGCTCCCGGAGCAGGAGAAGCGGCTGCTTCGCGCACACAGCAGCCGTACGCTCCGAAGCGCAGCTTCAGCCGAAAGACGCCGGCGACCGGCGCTTGGCTTCGGACAGCTCCGGAGAGCCGGAGTGTGCGTCTGCACTAGACTGCATGATAACGAAAAGCTTTGGCAGTGTGTCTCGCAGGGAGATAGCTTAGGAGCGCAGCGCACGTATGCCTCCCTTGTCCAGAAACACGATTTTACTGCACACTCCAAAAACACTGCTCTTTCCAGGGCAATATATAAGCTGCTTTCTGACGGCCGTGATCTTTCGATTACTCTTGCCCAGCTCGTTGTTGTAACGTGCACATGCCGTCCTGGCATTCAGTGCACAGTGAAAGCAATCGCAAAAGTCCAGCAGCTGCTGACTCCCAAACACAAGGCGCTGGCTATGTTCTTGCTTCTCGACAATTCAACTGAGTCCTTAATTTCTGCAGTTGCCATCGAGGTCTCTGCACTCGGAGCCTCAGAGGACGAGCACGAGTTTCCCAGGAGGGGCTGCATCAGGACGAATTCAAAACTCAGGAAAATTGTCCTGGAACACCTTCCATAAGGATGCTAGAATGGAATTGAAGGGGCAGGCGAGCGGCCACCACGGTCCTCTAGCAGTCCTTAGGGTGCGCGCAGAAGCCCGGTGCTCTGCGGCTTCGTTCTTCGCCCTCGTACAAGCTACCGCTCTGTCCGGCTCCCGGAGCAGGAGAAGCGGCTGCTTCACGCACACAACAGCGGAGCGGCAGCCGTACGCTCCGAAGCGCTGCTTCAGCCGAAAGACGCCGGCGACCGGCGCTTGGCTTCGGACAGCTCCGGAGAGCCGGAGTGTGCGTCTGCACTAGACTGCATGATAGCGAAAAGCTTTGGCAGTGTGTCTCGCAGGGAGATAGCTTAGGAGCGCAGCGCACGTATGCCTCCCTTGTCCAGAAACACGATTTTACTGCACACTCCAAAAACACTGCTCTTTCCAGGGCAATATATAAGCTGCTTTCTGACGGCCGTGATCTTTCGATTACTCTTGCCCAGCTCGTTGTTGTAACGTGCACGTGTCGTCCTGGCATTCAGTGCACAGTGAAAGCAATCGCAAAAGTCCAGCAGCTGCTGACTCCCAAACACAAGGCGCTGGCTATGTTCTTGCTTCTCGACAACTCAACTGAGTCCTTCATTTCTGCAGTTGCCATCGAGGTCTCTGCACTCGGAGACTCAGAGGACGAGTAGGAGTTTCCCAGGAGGGGCTGCATCAGGACGAATTCAAAACTCAGGAAAATTGTCCTGGAACACCTTCCATAAGGATGCTAGAATGGAATTGAAGGGGCAGGCGAGCGGCCACCACGGTCCTCTAGCAGTCCTTAGGGTGCGCGCAGAAGCCCGGTGCTCTGCGGCTTCGTTCTTCGCCCTCGTACAAGCTACCGCTCTGTCCGGCTCCCGGAGCAGGAGAAGCGGCTGCTTCGCGCACACAACAGCGGAGCGGCAGCCGTACGCTCCGAATCGCTGCTTCAGCCGAAAGACGCCGGCGACCGGCGCTTGGCTTCGGACAGCTCCGGAGAGCCGGAGTGTGCGTCTGCACTAGACTGCATGATAGCGAAAAGCTTTGGCAGTGTGTCTCGCAGGGAGATAGCTTAGGAGCGCAGCGCACTTATGCCTCCCTTGTCCAGAAACACGATTTTACTGCACACTCCAAAAACACTGCTCTTTCCAGGGCAATATATAAGCTGTTTTCTGACGGCCGTGATCTTTCGATGACTCTTGCCCAGCTCGTTGTTTTAACGTGCACATGCCGTCCTGGCATTCAGTGCACAGTGAAAGCAATCGCAAAAGTCCAGCAGCTGCTGACTCCCAGACACAAGGCGCTGGCTATGTTCTTGCTTCTCGACAACTCAACTGAGTCCTTCATTTCTGCAGTTGCCATCGAGGTCTCTGCACTCGGAGCCTCAGAGGACGAGCAGGAGTTTCCCAGGAGGGGCTGCATCAGGACGAATTCAAAACTCAGGAAAATTGTCCTGGAACACCTTCCATAAGGATGCTAGAATGGAATTGAAGGGGCAGGCGAGCGGCCACCACGGTCCTCTAGCAGTCCTTAGGGTGCGCGCAGAAGCCCGGTGCTCTGCGGCTTCGTTCTTCGCCCTCGTACAAGCTACCGCTCTGTCCGGCTCCCGGAGCAGGAGAAGCGGCTGCTTCGCGCACACAACAGCCGTACGCTCCGAAGCGCAGCTTCAGCCGAAAGACGCCGGCGACCGGCGCTTGGCTTCGGACAGCTCCGGAGAGCCGTAGTGTGGGTCTGCACTAGACTGCATGATAACGAAAAGCTTTGGCAGTGTGTCTCGCAGGGAGAAAGCTTAGGAGCGCAGCGCACGTATGCCTTCCTTGTCCAGAAACACGATTTTACTGCACACTCCAAAAACACTGCCCTTTCCAGGGCAAGATGCCAGATGCTCTCTGATGCCCGTGCTCCCTTCCTGCTCTTGCCCAGCTCGTTGTTTTAACGTGCACATGCCGTCCTGGCATTCAGTGCACAGTGAAAGCAATCGCAAAAGTCAAGCAGCTGCTGACTCCCAAACACAAGGCGCTGGCTATGTTCTTGCTTCTCGACAACTCAACGCAGCCCTTCATTTCTGCAGTTGCCATCGAGGTCTCTGCACACGGAGACTCAGAGGACGAGTAGGAGTTTCCCAGGAGGGGCTGCATCAGGACGAATTCAAAACTCAGGAAAATTGTCCTGGAACACCTTCCCTAAGGATGCTAGAATGGAATTGAAGAGGCAGGCGAGCGGCCACCACGGTCCTCTCGCAGTCCTTAGGGTGCGCGCAGAAGCCCGGTGCTCTGCGGCTTCGTTCTTCGCCCTCGTACAAGCTACCGCTCTGTCCGGCTCCCGGAGCAGGAGGAGCGGCTGCTTCGCGCACACAACAGCGGAGCGGCAGCCGTACGCTCCGAAGGGCAGCTTCAGCCGAAAGACGCCGGCGACCGGCGCTTGGCTTCGTACAGCACCGGAGAGCCGTAGTGTGCGTCTGCACTAGACTGCATGATAACGAAAAGCTTCGGCAGTGTGTCTCGCAGGGAGAAAGCTTAGGAGCGCAGCGCACGTATGCCTTCCTTGTCCAGAAACACGATTTTACTGCACACTCCAAAACCAGTGCTCTTTCCAGGGCAAGATGTCAGATGCTCTCTGATGCCCGTGCTCTCTTCCTGCTCTTGCCCAGCTCGTTGTTTTAACGTGCACATGCCGTCCTGGCATTCAGTGCACAGTGAAAGCAATCGCAAAAGTCCAGCAGCTGCTGACTCCCAAACACAAGGCGCTGGCTATGTTCTTGCTTCTCGACAACTCAACGCAGCCCTTCATTTCTGCAGTTGCTATCGAGGTCTCTGCATGTCGGAGACTCAGAGGACGAGCAGGAGTTTCCCAGGAGGGGCTGCATCAGGACGAATTCAAAACTCAGGAAAATTGTCCTGGAACACCTTCCCTAAGGATGCTAGAATGGAATTGAAGAGGCAGGCGAGCGGCCACCACGGTCCTCTAGCAGTCCTTAGGGTGCGCGCAGAAGCCCGGTGCTCTGCGGCTTCGTTCTTCGCCCTCGTACAAGCTACCGCTCTGTCCGGCTCCCGGAGCAGGAGAAGCGGCTGCTTCGCGCACACAACAGCCGTACGCTCCGAAGCGCAGCTTCAGCCGAAAGACGCCGGCGACCGGCGCTTGGCTTCGGACAGCTCCGGAGAGCCGGAGTGTGCGTCTGCACTAGACTGCATGATAACGAAAAGCTTCGGCAGTGTGTCTCGCAGGGAGAAAGCTTAGGAGCGCAGCGCACTTATGCCTTCCTTGTCCAGAAACACGATTTTACTGCACACTCCAAAAACACTGCCCTTTCCAGAACAAGATGCCAGATGCTCTCTGATGCCCGTGCTCCCTTCCTGCTCTTGCCCAGCTCGTTGTTTTAACGTGCACATGCCGTCCTGGCATTCTGTGCACAGTGAAAGCAATCGCAAAAGTCCAGCAGCTGCTGACTCCCAAACACAAGGCGCTGGCTATGTTCTTGCTTCTCGACAACTCAACGCAGCCCTTCATTTCTGCAGTTGCCATCGAGGTCTCTCCACTCGGAGACTCAGACGACGAGCAGTTGTTTCCCAGGAGGGGCTGCATCAGGACGAATTCAAAACTCAGGAAAATTGTCCTGGAACACCTTCCATAAGGATGCTAGAATGGAATTGAAGGGGCAGGCGAGCGGCCACCACGGTCCTCTCGCAGTCCTTAGGGTGCGCGCAGAAGCCCGGTGCTCTGCGGCTTCGTTCTTCGCCCTCCTACAAGCTACCGCTCTGTCCGGCTCCCGGAGCAGGAGAAGCGGCTGCTTCGCGCACACAGCAGCCGTACGCTCCGAAGCGCAGCTTCAGCCGAAAGACGCCGGCGACCGGCGCTTGGCTTCGGACAGCTCCGGAGAGCCGGAGTGTGCGTCTGCACTAGACTGCATGATAACGAAAAGCTTTGGCAGTGTGTCTCGCAGGGAGATAGCTTAGGAGCGCAGCGCACGTATGCCTCCCTTGTCCAGAAACACGATTTTACTGCACACTCCAAAAACACTGCTCTTTCCAGGGCAATATATAAGCTGCTTTCTGACGGCCGTGATCTTTCGATTACTCTTGCCCAGCTCGTTGTTGTAACGTGCACATGCCGTCCTGGCATTCAGTGCACAGTGAAAGCAATCGCAAAAGTCCAGCAGCTGCTGACTCCCAAACACAAGGCGCTGGCTATGTTCTTGCTTCTCGACAATTCAACTGAGTCCTTAATTTCTGCAGTTGCCATCGAGGTCTCTGCACTCGGAGCCTCAGAGGACGAGCACGAGTTTCCCAGGAGGGGCTGCATCAGGACGAATTCAAAACTCAGGAAAATTGTCCTGGAACACCTTCCATAAGGATGCTAGAATGGAATTGAAGGGGCAGGCGAGCGGCCACCACGGTCCTCTAGCAGTCCTTAGGGTGCGCGCAGAAGCCCGGTGCTCTGCGGCTTCGTTCTTCGCCCTCGTACAAGCTACCGCTCTGTCCGGCTCCCGGAGCAGGAGAAGCGGCTGCTTCACGCACACAACAGCGGAGCGGCAGCCGTACGCTCCGAAGCGCTGCTTCAGCCGAAAGACGCCGGCGACCGGCGCTTGGCTTCGGACAGCTCCGGAGAGCCGGAGTGTGCGTCTGCACTAGACTGCATGATAGCGAAAAGCTTTGGCAGTGTGTCTCGCAGGGAGATAGCTTAGGAGCGCAGCGCACGTATGCCTCCCTTGTCCAGAAACACGATTTTACTGCACACTCCAAAAACACTGCTCTTTCCAGGGCAATATATAAGCTGCTTTCTGACGGCCGTGATCTTTCGATTACTCTTGCCCAGCTCGTTGTTGTAACGTGCACGTGTCGTCCTGGCATTCAGTGCACAGTGAAAGCAATCGCAAAAGTCCAGCAGCTGCTGACTCCCAAACACAAGGCGCTGGCTAGGTTCTTGCTTCTCGACAACTCAACTGAGTCCTTCATTTCTGCAGTTGCCATCGAGGTCTCTGCACTCGGAGACTCAGAGGACGAGTAGGAGTTTCCCAGGAGGGGCTGCATCAGGACGAATTCAAAACTCAGGAAAATTGTCCTGGAACACCTTCCATAAGGATGCTAGAATGGAATTGAAGGGGCAGGCGAGCGGCCACCACGGTCCTCTAGCAGTCCTTAGGGTGCGCGCAGAAGCCCGGTGCTCTGCGGCTTCGTTCTTCGCCCTCGTACAAGCTACCGCTCTGTCCGGCTCCCGGAGCAGGAGAAGCGGCTGCTTCGCGCACACAACAGCGGAGCGGCAGCCGTACGCTCCGAAGCGCTGCTTCAGCCGAAAGACGCCGGCGACCGGCGCTTGGCTTCGGACAGCTCCGGAGAGCCGGAGTGTGCGTCTGCACTAGACTGCATGATAGCGAAAAGCTTTGGCAGTGTGTCTCGCAGGGAGATAGCTTAGGAGCGCAGCGCACGTATGCCTCCCTTGTCCAGAAACACGATTTTACTGCACACTCCAAAAACACTGCTCTTTCCAGGGCAATATATAAGCTGCTTTCTGACGGCCGTGATCTTTCGATTACTCTTGCCCAGCTCGTTGTTGTAACGTGCACGTGTCGTCCTGGCATTCAGTGCACAGTGAAAGCAATCGCAAAAGTCCAGCAGCTGCTGACTCCCAAACACAAGGCGCTGGCTAGGTTCTTGCTTCTCGACAACTCAACTGAGTCCTTCATTTCTGCAGTTGCCATCGAGGTCTCTGCACTCGGAGACTCAGAGGACGAGTAGGAGTTTCCCAGGAGGGGCTGCATCAGGACGAATTCAAAACTCAGGAAAATTGTCCTGGAACACCTTCCATAAGGATGCTAGAATGGAATTGAAGGGGCAGGCGAGCGGCCACCACGGTCCTCTAGCAGTCCTTAGGGTGCGCGCAGAAGCCCGGTGCTCTGCGGCTTCGTTCTTCGCCCTCGTACAAGCTACCGCTCTGTCCGGCTCCCGGAGCAGGAGAAGCGGCTGCTTCGCGCACACAACAGCGGAGCGGCAGCCGTACGCTCCGAATCGCTGCTTCAGCCGAAAGACGCCGGCCACCGGCGCTTGGCTTCGGACAGCTCCGGAGAGCCGGAGTGTGCGTCTGCACTAGACTGCATGATAGCGAAAAGCTTTGGCAGTGTGTCTCGCAGGGAGATAGCTTAGGAGCGCAGCGCACTTATGCCTCCCTTGTCCAGAAACACGATTTTACTGCACACTCCAAAAACACTGCTCTTTCCAGGGCAATATATAAGCTGTTTTCTGACGGCCGTGATCTTTCGATGACTCTTGCCCAGCTCGTTGTTTTAACGTGCACATGCCGTCCTGGCATTCAGTGCACAGTGAAAGCAATCGCAAAAGTCCAGCAGCTGCTGACTCCCAGACACAAGGCGCTGGCTAGGTTCTTGCTTCTCGACAACTCAACTGAGTCCTTCATTTCTGCAGTTGCCATCGAGGTCTCTGCACTCGGAGCCTCAGAGGACGAGCAGGAGTTTCCCAGGAGGGGCTGCATCAGGACGAATTCAAAACTCAGGAAAATTGTCCTGGAACACCTTCCATAAGGATGCTAGAATGGAATTGAAGGGGCAGGCGAGCGGCCACCACGGTCCTCTAGCAGTCCTTAGGGTGCGCGCAGAAGCCCGGTGCTCTGCGGCTTCGTTCTTCGCCCTCGTACAAGCTACCGCTCTGTCCGGCTCCCGGAGCAGGAGAAGCGGCTGCTTCACGCACACAACAGCGGAGCGGCAGCCGTACGCTCCGAAGCGCTGCTTCAGCCGAAAGACGCCGGCGACCGGCGCTTGGCTTCGGACAGCTCCGGAGAGCCGGAGTGTGCGTCTGCACTAGACTGCATGATAGCGAAAAGCTTTGGCAGTGTGTCTCGCAGGGAGATAGCTTAGGAGCGCAGCGCACGTATGCCTCCCTTGTCCAGAAACACGATTTTACTGCACACTCCAAAAACACTGCTCTTTCCAGGGCAATATATAAGCTGCTTTCTGACGGCCGTGATCTTTCGATTACTCTTGCCCAGCTCGTTGTTGTAACGTGCACGTGTCGTCCTGGCATTCAGTGCACAGTGAAAGCAATCGCAAAAGTCCAGCAGCTGCTGACTCCCAAACACAAGGCGCTGGCTAGGTTCTTGCTTCTCGACAACTCAACTGAGTCCTTCATTTCTGCAGTTGCCATCGAGGTCTCTGCACTCGGAGACTCAGAGGACGAGTAGGAGTTTCCCAGGAGGGGCTGCATCAGGACGAATTCAAAACTCAGGAAAATTGTCCTGGAACACCTTCCATAAGGATGCTAGAATGGAATTGAAGGGGCAGGCGAGCGGCCACCACGGTCCTCTAGCAGTCCTTAGGGTGCGCGCAGAAGCCCGGTGCTCTGCGGCTTCGTTCTTCGCCCTCGTACAAGCTACCGCTCTGTCCGGCTCCCGGAGCAGGAGAAGCGGCTGCTTCGCGCACACAACAGCGGAGCGGCAGCCGTACGCTCCGAATCGCTGCTTCAGCCGAAAGACGCCGGCGACCGGCGCTTGGCTTCGGACAGCTCCGGAGAGCCGGAGTGTGCGTCTGCACTAGACTGCATGATAGCGAAAAGCTTTGGCAGTGTGTCTCGCAGGGAGATAGCTTAGGAGCGCAGCGCACTTATGCCTCCCTTGTCCAGAAACACGATTTTACTGCACACTCCAAAAACACTGCTCTTTCCAGGGCAATATATAAGCTGTTTTCTGACGGCCGTGATCTTTCGATGACTCTTGCCCAGCTCGTTGTTTTAACGTGCACATGCCGTCCTGGCATTCAGTGCACAGTGAAAGCAATCGCAAAAGTCCAGCAGCTGCTGACTCCCAGACACAAGGCGCTGGCTAGGTTCTTGCTTCTCGACAACTCAACTGAGTCCTTCATTTCTGCAGTTGCCATCGAGGTCTCTGCACTCGGAGCCTCAGAGGACGAGCACGAGTTTCCCAGGAGGGGCTGCATCAGGACGAATTCAAAACTCAGGAAAATTGTCCTGGAACACCTTCCATAAGGATGCTAGAATGGAATTGAAGGGGCAGGCGAGCGGCCACCACGGTCCTCTAGCAGTCCTTAGGGTGCGCGCAGAAGCCCGGTGCTCTGCGGCTTCGTTCTTCGCCCTCGTACAAGCTACCGCTCTGTCCGGCTCCCGGAGCAGGAGAAGCGGCTGCTTCACGCACACAACAGCGGAGCGGCAGCCGTACGCTCCGAAGCGCTGCTTCAGCCGAAAGACGCCGGCGACCGGCGCTTGGCTTCGGACAGCTCCGGAGAGCCGGAGTGTGCGTCTGCACTAGACTGCATGATAGCGAAAAGCTTTGGCAGTGTGTCTCGCAGGGAGATAGCTTAGGAGCGCAGCGCACGTATGCCTTCCTTGTCCAGAAACACGATTTTACTGCACACTCCAAAAACACTGCTCTTTCCAGGGCAATATATAAGCTGCTTTCTGACGGCCGTGATCTTTCGATTACTCTTGCCCAGCTCGTTGTTGTAACGTGCACGTGTCGTCCTGGCATTCAGTGCACAGTGAAAGCAATCGCAAAAGTCCAGCAGCTGCTGACTCCCAAACACAAGGCGCTGGCTAGGTTCTTGCTTCTCGACAACTCAACTGAGTCCTTCATTTCTGCAGTTGCCATCGAGGTCTCTGCACTCGGAGACTCAGAGGACGAGTAGGAGTTTCCCAGGAGGGGCTGCATCAGGACGAATTCAAAACTCAGGAAAATTGTCCTGGAACACCTTCCATAAGGATGCTAGAATGGAATTGAAGAGGCAGGCGAGCGGCCACCACGGTCCTCTAGCAGTCCTTAGGGTGCGCGCAGAAGCCCGGTGCTCTGCGGCTTCGTTCTTCGCCCTCGTACAAGCTACCGCTCTGTCCGGCTCCCGGAGCAGGAGAAGCGGCTGCTTCGCGCACACAACAGCGGAGCGGCAGCCGTACGCTCCGAATCGCTGCTTCAGCCGAAAGACGCCGGCCACCGGCGCTTGGCTTCGGACAGCTCCGGAGAGCCGGAGTGTGCGTCTGCACTAGACTGCATGATAGCGAAAAGCTTTGGCAGTGTGTCTCGCAGGGAGATAGCTTAGGAGCGCAGCGCACTTATGCCTCCCTTGTCCAGAAACACGATTTTACTGCACACTCCAAAAACACTGCTCTTTCCATGGCAATATATAAGCTGTTTTCTGACGGCCGTGATCTTTCGATTACTCTTGCGCAGCTCGTTGTTTTAACGTGCACATGCCGTCCTGGCATTCAGTGCACAGTGAAAGCAATCGCAAAAGTCCAGCAGCTGCTGACTCCCAGACACAAGGCGCTGGCTAGGTTCTTGCTTCTCGACAACTCAACTGAGTCCTTCATTTCTGCAGTTGCCATCGAGGTCTCTGCACTCGGAGCCTCAGAGGACGAGCACGAGTTTCCCAGGAGGGGCTGCATCAGGACGAATTCAAAACTCAGGAAAATTGTCCTGGAACACCTTCCATAAGGATGCTAGAATGGAATTGAAGGGGCAGGCGAGCGGCCACCACGGTCCTCTAGCAGTCCTTAGGGTGCGCGCAGAAGCCCGGTGCTCTGCGGCTTCGTTCTTCGCCCTCGTACAAGCTACCGCTCTGTCCGGCTCCCGGAGCAGGAGAAGCGGCTGCTTCGCGCACACAAGAGCGGAGCGGCAGCCGTACGCTCCGAAGCGCTGCTTCAGCCGAAAGACGCCGGCGACCGGCGCTTGGCTTCGGACAGCTCCGGAGAGCCGGAGTGTGCATCTGCACTAGACTGCATGATAGCGAAAAGCTTTGGCAGTGTGTCTCGCAGGGAGATAGCTTAGGAGCGCAGCGCACTTATGCCTCCCTTGTCCAGAAACACGATTTTACTGCACACTCCAAAAACACTGCTCTTTCCAGGGCAATATAGAAGCTGATTTCTGACGGCCGTGATCTTTCGATGACTCTTGCCCAGCTCGTTGTTTTAACGTGCACGTGCCGTCCTGGCATTCAGTGCACAGTGAAAGCAACCGCAAAAGTCCAGCAGCTGCTGACTCCCAAACACAAGGCGCTGGCTATGTTCTTGCTTCTCGACAACTCAACTGAGTCCTTCATTTCTGCAGTTGCCATCGAGGTCTCTGCACTCGGAGCCTCAGAGGACGAGCACGAGTTTCCCAGGAGGGGCTGCATCAGGACGAATTCAAAACTCAGGAAAATTGTCCTGGAACACCTTCCATAAGGATGCTAGAATGGAATTGAAGGGGCAGGCGAGCGGCCACCACGGTCCTCTAGCAGTCCTTAGGGTGCGCGCAGAAGCCCGGTGCTCTGCGGCTTCGTTCTTCGCCCTCGTACAAGCTACCGCTCTGTCCGGCTCCCGGAGCAGGAGAAGCGGCTGCTTCACGCACACAACAGCGGAGCGGCAGCCGTACGCTCCGAAGCGCTGCTTCAGCCGAAAGACGCCGGCGACCGGCGCTTGGCTTCGGACAGCTCCGGAGAGCCGGAGTGTGCGTCTGCACTAGACTGCATGATAGCGAAAAGCTTTGGCAGTGTGTCTCGCAGGGAGATAGCTTAGGAGCGCAGCGCACGTATGCCTCCCTTGTCCAGAAACACGATTTTACTGCACACTCCAAAAACACTGCTCTTTCCAGGGCAATATATAAGCTGCTTTCTGACGGCCGTGATCTTTCGATTACTCTTGCCCAGCTCGTTGTTGTAACGTGCACGTGTCGTCCTGGCATTCAGTGCACAGTGAAAGCAATCGCAAAAGTCCAGCAGCTGCTGACTCCCAAACACAAGGCGCTGGCTAGGTTCTTGCTTCTCGACAACTCAACTGAGTCCTTCATTTCTGCAGTTGCCATCGAGGTCTCTGCACTCGGAGACTCAGAGGACGAGTAGGAGTTTCCCAGGAGGGGCTGCATCAGGACGAATTCAAAACTCAGGAAAATTGTCCTGGAACACCTTCCATAAGGATGCTAGAATGGAATTGAAGGGGCAGGCGAGCGGCCACCACGGTCCTCTAGCAGTCCTTAGGGTGCGCGCAGAAGCCCGGTGCTCTGCGGCTTCGTTCTTCGCCCTCGTACAAGCTACCGCTCTGTCCGGCTCCCGGAGCAGGAGAAGCGGCTGCTTCGCGCACACAAGAGCGGAGCGGCAGCCCTACGCTCCGAATCGCTGCTTCAGCCGAAAGACGCCGGCGACCGGCGCTTGGCTTCGGACAGCTCCGGAGAGCCGGAGTGTGCGTCTGCACTAGACTGCATGATAGCGAAAAGCTTTGGCAGTGTGTCTCGCAGGGAGATAGCTTAGGAGCGCAGCGCACTTATGCCTCCCTTGTCCAGAAACACGATTTTACTGCACACTCCAAAAACACTGCTCTTTCCAGGGCAATATATAAGCTGTTTTCTGACGGCCGTGATCTTTCGATGACTCTTGCCCAGCTCGTTGTTTTAACGTGCACATGCCGTCCTGGCATTCAGTGCACAGTGAAAGCAATCGCAAAAGTCCAGCAGCTGCTGACTCCCAGACACAAGGCGCTGGCTAGGTTCTTGCTTCTCGACAACTCAACTGAGTCCTTCATTTCTGCAGTTGCCATCGAGGTCTCTGCACTCGGAGCCTCAGAGGACGAGCACGAGTTTCCCAGGAGGGGCTGCATCAGGACGAATTCAAAACTCAGGAAAATTGTCCTGGAACACCTTCCATAAGGATGCTAGAATGGAATTGAAGGGGCAGGCGAGCGGCCACCACGGTCCTCTAGCAGTCCTTAGGGTGCGCGCAGAAGCCCGGTGCTCTGCGGCTTCGTTCTTCGCCCTCGTACAAGCTACCGCTCTGTCCGGCTCCCGGAGCAGGAGAAGCGGCTGCTTCGCGCACACAAGAGCGGAGCGGCAGCCGTACGCTCCGAAGCGCTGCTTCAGCCGAAAGACGCCGGCGACCGGCGCTTGGCTTCGGACAGCTCCGGAGAGCCGGAGTGTGCGTCTGCACTAGACTGCATGATAGCGAAAAGCTTTGGCAGTGTGTCTCGCAGGGAGATAGCTTAGGAGCGCAGCGCACTTATGCCTCCCTTGTCCAGAAACACGATTTTACTGCACACTCCAAAAACACTGCTCTTTCCAGGGCAATATATAAGCTGTTTTCTGACGGCCGTGATCTTTCGATTACTCTTGCCCAGCTCGTTGTTGTAACGTGCACGTGTCGTCCTGGCATTCAGTGCACAGTGAAAGCAATCGCAAAAGTCCAGCAGCTGCTGACTCCCAAACACAAGGCGCTGGCTAGGTTCTTGCTTCTCGACAACTCAACTGAGTCCTTCATTTCTGCAGTTGCCATCGAGGTCTCTGCACTCGGAGACTCAGAGGACGAGTAGGAGTTTCCCAGGAGGGGCTGCATCAGGACGAATTCAAAACTCAGGAAAATTGTCCTGGAACACCTTCCATAAGGATGCTAGAATGGAATTGAAGAGGCAGGCGAGCGGCCACCACGGTCCTCTAGCAGTCCTTAGGGTGCGCGCAGAAGCCCGGTGCTCTGCGGCTTCGTTCTTCGCCCTCCTACAAGCTACCGCTCTGTCCGGCTCCCGGAGCAGGAGAAGCGGCTGCTTCGCGCACACAACAGCGGAGCGGCAGCCGTACGCTCCGAATCGCTGCTTCAGCCGAAAGACGCCGGCCACCGGCGCTTGGCTTCGGACAGCTCCGGAGAGCCGGAGTGTGCGTCTGCACTAGACTGCATGATAGCGAAAAGCTTTGGCAGTGTGTCTCGCAGGGAGATAGCTTAGGAGCGCAGCGCACTTATGCCTCCCTTGTCCAGAAACACGATTTTACTGCACACTCCAAAAACACTGCTCTTTCCAGGGCAATATATAAGCTGTTTTCTGACGGCCGTGATCTTTCGATTACTCTTGCGCAGCTCGTTGTTTTAACGTGCACATGCCGTCCTGGCATTCAGTGCACAGTGAAAGCAATCGCAAAAGTCCAGCAGCTGCTGACTCCCAGACACAAGGCGCTGGCTAGGTTCTTGCTTCTCGACAACTCAACTGAGTCCTTCATTTCTGCAGTTGCCATCGAGGTCTCTGCACTCGGAGCCTCAGAGGACGAGCACGAGTTTCCCAGGAGGGGCTGCATCAGGACGAATTCAAAACTCAGGAAAATTGTCCTGGAACACCTTCCATAAGGATGCTAGAATGGAATTGAAGGGGCAGGCGAGCGGCCACCACGGTCCTCTAGCAGTCCTTAGGGTGCGCGCAGAAGCCCGGTGCTCTGCGGCTTCGTTCTTCGCCCTCGTACAAGCTACCGCTCTGTCCGGCTCCCGGAGCAGGAGAAGCGGCTGCTTCGCGCACACAAGAGCGGAGCGGCAGCCGTACGCTCCGAAGCGCTGCTTCAGCCGAAAGACGCCGGCGACCGGCGCTTGGCTTCGGACAGCTCCGGAGAGCCGGAGTGTGCATCTGCACTAGACTGCATGATAGCGAAAAGCTTTGGCAGTGTGTCTCGCAGGGAGATAGCTTAGGAGCGCAGCGCACTTATGCCTCCCTTGTCCAGAAACACGATTTTACTGCACACTCCAAAAACACTGCTCTTTCCAGGGCAATATAGAAGCTGATTTCTGACGGCCGTGATCTTTCGATGACTCTTGCCCAGCTCGTTGTTTTAACGTGCACGTGCCGTCCTGGCATTCAGTGCACAGTGAAAGCAACCGCAAAAGTCCAGCAGCTGCTGACTCCCAAACACAAGGCGCTGGCTATGTTCTTGCTTCTCGACAACTCAACTGAGTCCTTCATTTCTGCAGTTGCCATCGAGGTCTCTGCACTCGGAGCCTCAGAGGACGAGCACGAGTTTCCCAGGAGGGGCTGCATCAGGACGAATTCAAAACTCAGGAAAATTGTCCTGGAACACCTTCCATAAGGATGCTAGAATGGAATTGAAGGGGCAGGCGAGCGGCCACCACGGTCCTCTAGCAGTCCTTAGGGTGCGCGCAGAAGCCCGGTGCTCTGCGGCTTCGTTCTTCGCCCTCGTACAAGCTACCGCTCTGTCCGGCTCCCGGAGCAGGAGAAGCGGCTGCTTCACGCACACAACAGCGGAGCGGCAGCCGTACGCTCCGAAGCGCTGCTTCAGCCGAAAGACGCCGGCGACCGGCGCTTGGCTTCGGACAGCTCCGGAGAGCCGGAGTGTGCGTCTGCACTAGACTGCATGATAGCGAAAAGCTTTGGCAGTGTGTCTCGCAGGGAGATAGCTTAGGAGCGCAGCGCACGTATGCCTCCCTTGTCCAGAAACACGATTTTACTGCACACTCCAAAAACACTGCTCTTTCCAGGGCAATATATAAGCTGCTTTCTGACGGCCGTGATCTTTCGATGACTCTTGCCCAGCTCGTTGTTTTAACGTGCACATGCCGTCCTGGCATTCAGTGCACAGTGAAAGCAATCGCAAAAGTCCAGCAGCTGCTGACTCCCAAACACAAGGCGCTGGCTAGGTTCTTGCTTCTCGACAACTCAACTGAGTCCTTCATTTCTGCAGTTGCCATCGAGGTCTCTGCACTCGGAGACTCAGAGGACGAGTAGGAGTTTCCCAGGAGGGGCTGCATCAGGACGAATTCAAAACTCAGGAAAATTGTCCTGGAACACCTTCCCTAAGGATGCTAGAATGGAATTGAAGGGGCAGGCGAGCGGCCACCACGGTCCTCTAGCAGTCCTTAGGGTGCGCGCAGAAGCCCGGTGCTCTGCGGCTTCGTTCTTCGCCCTCCTACAAGCTACCGCTCTGTCCGGCTCCCGGAGCAGGAGAAGCGGCTGCTTCGCGCACACAACAGCGGAGCGGCAGCCGTACGCTCCGAATCGCTGCTTCAGCCGAAAGACGCCGGCGACCGGCGCTTGGCTTCGGACAGCTCCGGAGAGCCGGAGTGTGCGTCTGCACTAGACTGCATGATAGCGAAAAGCTTTGGCAGTGTGTCTCGCAGGGAGATAGCTTAGGAGCGCAGCGCACTTATGCCTCCCTTGTCCAGAAACACGATTTTACTGCACACTCCAAAAACACTGCTCTTTCCAGGGCAATATATAAGCTGTTTTCTGACGGCCGTGATCTTTCGATGACTCTTGCCCAGCTCGTTGTTTTAACGTGCACATGCCGTCCTGGCATTCAGTGCACAGTGAAAGCAATCGCAAAAGTCCAGCAGCTGCTGACTCCCAGACACAAGGCGCTGGCTAGGTTCTTGCTTCTCGACAACTCAACTGAGTCCTTCATTTCTGCAGTTGCCATCGAGGTCTCTGCACTCGGAGCCTCAGAGGACGAGCAGGAGTTTCCCAGGAGGGGCTGCATCAGGACGAATTCAAAACTCAGGAAAATTGTCCTGGAACACCTTCCATAAGGATGCTAGAATGGAATTGAAGGGGCAGGCGAGCGGCCACCACGGTCCTCTAGCAGTCCTTAGGGTGCGCGCAGAAGCCCGGTGCTCTGCGGCTTCGTTCTTCGCCCTCGTACAAGCTACCGCTCTGTCCGGCTCCCGGAGCAGGAGAAGCGGCTGCTTCACGCACACAACAGCGGAGCGGCAGCCGTACGCTCCGAAGCGCTGCTTCAGCCGAAAGACGCCGGCGACCGGCGCTTGGCTTCGGACAGCTCCGGAGAGCCGGAGTGTGCGTCTGCACTAGACTGCATGATAGCGAAAAGCTTTGGCAGTGTGTCTCGCAGGGAGATAGCTTAGGAGCGCAGCGCACGTATGCCTCCCTTGTCCAGAAACACGATTTTACTGCACACTCCAAAAACACTGCTCTTTCCAGGGCAATATATAAGCTGCTTTCTGACGGCCGTGATCTTTCGATTACTCTTGCCCAGCTCGTTGTTGTAACGTGCACGTGTCGTCCTGGCATTCAGTGCACAGTGAAAGCAATCGCAAAAGTCCAGCAGCTGCTGACTCCCAAACACAAGGCGCTGGCTAGGTTCTTGCTTCTCGACAACTCAACTGAGTCCTTCATTTCTGCAGTTGCCATCGAGGTCTCTGCACTCGGAGACTCAGAGGACGAGTAGGAGTTTCCCAGGAGGGGCTGCATCAGGACGAATTCAAAACTCAGGAAAATTGTCCTGGAACACCTTCCATAAGGATGCTAGAATGGAATTGAAGAGGCAGGCGAGCGGCCACCACGGTCCTCTAGCAGTCCTTAGGGTGCGCGCAGAAGCCCGGTGCTCTGCGGCTTCGTTCTTCGCCCTCGTACAAGCTACCGCTCTGTCCGGCTCCCGGAGCAGGAGAAGCGGCTGCTTCGCGCACACAACAGCGGAGCGGCAGCCGTACGCTCCGAATCGCTGCTTCAGCCGAAAGACGCCGGCCACCGGCGCTTGGCTTCGGACAGCTCCGGAGAGCCGGAGTGTGCGTCTGCACTAGACTGCATGATAGCGAAAAGCTTTGGCAGTGTGTCTCGCAGGGAGATAGCTTAGGAGCGCAGCGCACTTATGCCTCCCTTGTCCAGAAACACGATTTTACTGCACACTCCAAAACCAGTGCTCTTTCCAGGGCAAGATGTCAGATGCTCTCTGATGCCCGTGCTCCCTTCCTCCTCTTGCCCACCTTGTTGTTTTAACGTGCACATGCCGTCCTGGCATTCAGTGCACAGTGAAAGCAATCGCAAAAGTCCAGCAGCTGCTGACTCCCAAACACAAGGCGCTGGCTATGTTCTTGCTTCTCGACAACTCAACGCAGCCCTTCATTTCTGCAGTTGCTATCGAGGTCTCTGCACTCGGAGCCTCAGAGGACGAGCAGGAGTTTCCCAGGAGGGGCTGCATCAGGACGAATTCAAAACTCAGGAAAATTGTCCTGGAACACCTTCCCTAAGGATGCTAGAATGGAATTGAAGAGGCAGGCGAGCGGCCACCACGGTCCTCTCGCAGTCCTTAGGGTGCGCGCAGAAGCCCGGTGCTCTGCGGCTTCGTTCTTCGCCCTCGTACAAGCTACCGCTCTGTCCGGCTCCCGGAGCAGGAGAAGCGGCTGCTTCGCGCACACAACAGCCGTACGCTCCGAAGCGCAGCTTCAGCCGAAAGACGCCGGCGACCGGCGCTTGGCTTCGGACAGCTCCGGAGAGCCGTAGTGTGCGTCTGCACTTGACTGCATCATAGCAAAAAGCTTTGGCAGTGTGTCTCAAAGGGAGATAGCTTAGGAGCGCAGCGCACTTATGCCTCCCTTGTCCAGAAACACGATTTTACTGCACACTCCAAAAACACTGCTCTTTCCAGGGCAAGATGTCAGATGCTCTCTGATGCCCGTGCTCCCTTCCTGCTCTTGCCCAGCTCGTTGTTTTAACGTGCACATGCCGTCCTGGCATTCAGTGCACAGTGAAAGCAATCGCAAAAGTCCAGCAGCTGCTGACTCCCAAACACAAGGCGCTGGCTATGTTCTTCCTTCTCGACAACTCAACGCAGCCCTTCATTTCTGCAGTTGCCATCGAGGTCTCTGCATGTGGGAGTCTCAGAGGACGAGCAGGAGTTTCCCAGGAGGGGCTGCATCAGGACGAATTCAAAACTCAGGAAAATTGTCCTGGAACACCTTCCCTAAGGATGCTAGAATGGAATTGAAGGGGCAGGCGAGCGGCCACCACGGTCCTCTAGCAGTCCTTAGGGTGCGCGCAGAAGCCCGGTGCTCTGCGGCTTCGTTCTTCGCCCTCGTACAAGCTACCGCTCTGTCCGGCTCCCGGAGCAGGAGAAGCGGCTGCTTCGCGCACACAACAGCCGTACGCTCCGAAGCGCAGCTTCAGCCGAAAGACGCCGGCGACCGGCGCTTGGCTTCGGACAGCTCCGGAGAGGTGTAGTGTGCGTCTGCACTAGACTGCATCATAGCGAAAAGCTTTGGCAGTGTGTCTCGCAGGGAGATAGCTTAGGAGCGCAGCGCACGTATGCCTCCCTTGTCCAGAAACACGATTTTACTGCACACTCCAAAAACAGTGCTCTTTCCAGGGCAATATATAAGCTGCTTTCTGACGGCCGTGATCTTTCGATTACTCTTGCCCAGCTCGTTGTTTTAACGTGCACATGCCGTCCTGGCTTTCTGTGCACAGTGAAAGCAATCGCAAAAGTCCAACAGCTGCTGACTCCCAAACACAAGGCGCTGGCTATGTTCTTGCTTCTCGACAACTCAACGCAGCCCTTCATTTCTGCAGTTGCCATCGAGGTCTCTCCACTCGGAGACTCAGACGACGAGCAGTTGTTTCCCAGGAGGGGCTGCATCAGGACGAATTCAAAACTCAGGAAAATTGTCCTGGAACACCTTCCATAAGGATGCTAGAATGGAATTGAAGGGGCAGGCGAGCGGCCACCACGGTCCTCTAGCAGTCCTTAGGGTGCGCGCAGAAGCCCGGTGCTCTGCGGCTTCGTTCTTCGCCCTCGTACAAGCTACCGCTCTGTCCGGCTCCCGGAGCAGGAGAAGCGGCTGCTTCGCGCACACAACAGCCGTACGCTCCGAAGCGCAGCTTCAGCCGAAAGACGCCGGCGACCGGCGCTTGGCTTCGGACAGCTCCGGAGAGCCGGAGTGTGCGTCTGCACTAGACTGCATGATAACGAAAAGCTTTGGCAGTGTGTCTCAAAGGGAGATAGCTTAGGAGAGCAGCGCACGTATGCCTCCCTTGTCCAGAAACACGATTTTACTGCACACTCCAAAACCAGTGCTCTTTCCAGGGCAAGATGTCAGATGCTCTCTGATGGCCGTGCTCTCTTCCTCCTCTTGCCCACCTTGTTGTTTTAACGTGCACATGCCGTCCTGGCATTCAGTGCACAGTGAAAGCAATCGCAAAAGTCCAGCAGCTGCTGACTCCCAAACACAAGGCGCTGGCTATGTTCTTGCTTCTCGACAACTCAACTGAGTCCTTCATTTCTGCAGTTGCCATCGAGGTCTCTGCACTCGGAGCCTCAGAGGACGAGCACGAGTTTCCCAGGAGGGGCTGCATCAGGACGAATTCAAAACTCAGGAAAATTGTCCTGGAACACCTTCCATAAGGATGCTAGAATGGAATTGAAGGGGCAGGCGAGCGGCCACCACGGTCCTCTAGCAGTCCTTAGGGTGCGCGCAGAAGCCCGGTGCTCTGCGGCTTCGTTCTTCGCCCTCGTACAAGCTACCGCTCTGTCCGGCTCCCGGAGCAGGAGAAGCGGCTGCTTCGCGCACACAAGAGCGGAGCGGCAGCCGTACGCTCCGAAGCGCTGCTTCAGCCGAAAGACGCCGGCGACCGGCGCTTGGCTTCGGACAGCTCCGGAGAGCCGGAGTGTGCATCTGCACTAGACTGCATGATAGCGAAAAGCTTTGGCAGTGTGTCTCGCAGGGAGATAGCTTAGGAGCGCAGCGCACTTATGCCTCCCTTGTCCAGAAACACGATTTTACTGCACACTCCAAAAACACTGCTCTTTCCAGGGCAATATAGAAGCTGATTTCTGACGGCCGTGATCTTTCGATGACTCTTGCCCAGCTCGTTGTTTTAACGTGCACGTGCCGTCCTGGCATTCAGTGCACAGTGAAAGCAACCGCAAAAGTCCAGCAGCTGCTGACTCCCAAACACAAGGCGCTGGCTATGTTCTTGCTTCTCGACAACTCAACTGAGTCCTTCATTTCTGCAGTTGCCATCGAGGTCTCTGCACTCGGAGCCTCAGAGGACGAGCACGAGTTTCCCAGGAGGGGCTGCATCAGGACGAATTCAAAACTCAGGAAAATTGTCCTGGAACACCTTCCATAAGGATGCTAGAATGGAATTGAAGGGGCAGGCGAGCGGCCACCACGGTCCTCTAGCAGTCCTTAGGGTGCGCGCAGAAGCCCGGTGCTCTGCGGCTTCGTTCTTCGCCCTCGTACAAGCTACCGCTCTGTCCGGCTCCCGGAGCAGGAGAAGCGGCTGCTTCACGCACACAACAGCGGAGCGGCAGCCGTACGCTCCGAAGCGCTGCTTCAGCCGAAAGACGCCGGCGACCGGCGCTTGGCTTCGGACAGCTCCGGAGAGCCGGAGTGTGCGTCTGCACTAGACTGCATGATAGCGAAAAGCTTTGGCAGTGTGTCTCGCAGGGAGATAGCTTAGGAGCGCAGCGCACGTATGCCTCCCTTGTCCAGAAACACGATTTTACTGCACACTCCAAAAACACTGCTCTTTCCAGGGCAATATATAAGCTGCTTTCTGACGGCCGTGATCTTTCGATTACTCTTGCCCAGCTCGTTGTTGTAACGTGCACGTGTCGTCCTGGCATTCAGTGCACAGTGAAAGCAATCGCAAAAGTCCAGCAGCTGCTGACTCCCAAACACAAGGCGCTGGCTAGGTTCTTGCTTCTCGACAACTCAACTGAGTCCTTCATTTCTGCAGTTGCCATCGAGGTCTCTGCACTCGGAGACTCAGAGGACGAGTAGGAGTTTCCCAGGAGGGGCTGCATCAGGACGAATTCAAAACTCAGGAAAATTGTCCTGGAACACCTTCCATAAGGATGCTAGAATGGAATTGAAGGGGCAGGCGAGCGGCCACCACGGTCCTCTAGCAGTCCTTAGGGTGCGCGCAGAAGCCCGGTGCTCTGCGGCTTCGTTCTTCGCCCTCGTACAAGCTACCGCTCTGTCCGGCTCCCGGAGCAGGAGAAGCGGCTGCTTCGCGCACACAAGAGCGGAGCGGCAGCCCTACGCTCCGAATCGCTGCTTCAGCCGAAAGACGCCGGCGACCGGCGCTTGGCTTCGGACAGCTCCGGAGAGCCGGAGTGTGCGTCTGCACTAGACTGCATGATAGCGAAAAGCTTTGGCAGTGTGTCTCGCAGGGAGATAGCTTAGGAGCGCAGCGCACTTATGCCTCCCTTGTCCAGAAACACGATTTTACTGCACACTCCAAAAACACTGCTCTTTCCAGGGCAATATATAAGCTGTTTTCTGACGGCCGTGATCTTTCGATGACTCTTGCCCAGCTCGTTGTTTTAACGTGCACATGCCGTCCTGGCATTCAGTGCACAGTGAAAGCAATCGCAAAAGTCCAGCAGCTGCTGACTCCCAGACACAAGGCGCTGGCTAGGTTCTTGCTTCTCGACAACTCAACTGAGTCCTTCATTTCTGCAGTTGCCATCGAGGTCTCTGCACTCGGAGCCTCAGAGGACGAGCACGAGTTTCCCAGGAGGGGCTGCATCAGGACGAATTCAAAACTCAGGAAAATTGTCCTGGAACACCTTCCATAAGGATGCTAGAATGGAATTGAAGGGGCAGGCGAGCGGCCACCACGGTCCTCTAGCAGTCCTTAGGGTGCGCGCAGAAGCCCGGTGCTCTGCGGCTTCGTTCTTCGCCCTCGTACAAGCTACCGCTCTGTCCGGCTCCCGGAGCAGGAGAAGCGGCTGCTTCACGCACACAACAGCGGAGCGGCAGCCGTACGCTCCGAAGCGCTGCTTCAGCCGAAAGACGCCGGCGACCGGCGCTTGGCTTCGGACAGCTCCGGAGAGCCGGAGTGTGCGTCTGCACTAGACTGCATGATAGCGAAAAGCTTTGGCAGTGTGTCTCGCAGGGAGATAGCTTAGGAGCGCAGCGCACTTATGCCTCCCTTGTCCAGAAACACGATTTTACTGCACACTCCAAAAACACTGCTCTTTCCAGGGCAATATATAAGCTGCTTTCTGACGGCCGTGATCTTTCGATTACTCTTGCCCAGCTCGTTGTTGTAACGTGCACGTGTCGTCCTGGCATTCAGTGCACAGTGAAAGCAATCGCAAAAGTCCAGCAGCTGCTGACTCCCAAACACAAGGCGCTGGCTAGGTTCTTGCTTCTCGACAACTCAACTGAGTCCTTCATTTCTGCAGTTGCCATCGAGGTCTCTGCACTCGGAGACTCAGAGGACGAGTAGGAGTTTCCCAGGAGGGGCTGCATCAGGACGAATTCAAAACTCAGGAAAATTGTCCTGGAACACCTTCCATAAGGATGCTAGAATGGAATTGAAGAGGCAGGCGAGCGGCCACCACGGTCCTCTAGCAGTCCTTAGGGTGCGCGCAGAAGCCCGGTGCTCTGCGGCTTCGTTCTTCGCCCTCCTACAAGCTACCGCTCTGTCCGGCTCCCGGAGCAGGAGAAGCGGCTGCTTCGCGCACACAACAGCGGAGCGGCAGCCGTACGCTCCGAATCGCTGCTTCAGCCGAAAGACGCCGGCCACCGGCGCTTGGCTTCGGACAGCTCCGGAGAGCCGGAGTGTGCGTCTGCACTAGACTGCATGATAGCGAAAAGCTTTGGCAGTGTGTCTCGCAGGGAGATAGCTTAGGAGCGCAGCGCACTTATGCCTCCCTTGTCCAGAAACACGATTTTACTGCACACTCCAAAAACACTGCTCTTTCCAGGGCAATATATAAGCTGTTTTCTGACGGCCGTGATCTTTCGATTACTCTTGCGCAGCTCGTTGTTTTAACGTGCACATGCCGTCCTGGCATTCAGTGCACAGTGAAAGCAATCGCAAAAGTCCAGCAGCTGCTGACTCCCAGACACAAGGCGCTGGCTAGGTTCTTGCTTCTCGACAACTCAACTGAGTCCTTCATTTCTGCAGTTGCCATCGAGGTCTCTGCACTCGGAGCCTCAGAGGACGAGCACGAGTTTCCCAGGAGGGGCTGCATCAGGACGAATTCAAAACTCAGGAAAATTGTCCTGGAACACCTTCCATAAGGATGCTAGAATGGAATTGAAGGGGCAGGCGAGCGGCCACCACGGTCCTCTAGCAGTCCTTAGGGTGCGCGCAGAAGCCCGGTGCTCTGCGGCTTCGTTCTTCGCCCTCGTACAAGCTACCGCTCTGTCCGGCTCCCGGAGCAGGAGAAGCGGCTGCTTCGCGCACACAAGAGCGGAGCGGCAGCCGTACGCTCCGAAGCGCTGCTTCAGCCGAAAGACGCCGGCGACCGGCGCTTGGCTTCGGACAGCTCCGGAGAGCCGTAGTGTGCATCTGCACTAGACTGCATGATAGCGAAAAGCTTTGGCAGTGTGTCTCGCAGGGAGATAGCTTAGGAGCGCAGCGCACTTATGCCTCCCTTGTCCAGAAACACGATTTTACTGCACACTCCAAAAACACTGCTCTTTCCAGGGCAATATAGAAGCTGATTTCTGACGGCCGTGATCTTTCGATGACTCTTGCCCAGCTCGTTGTTTTAACGTGCACGTGCCGTCCTGGCATTCAGTGCACAGTGAAAGCAACCGCAAAAGTCCAGCAGCTGCTGACTCCCAAACACAAGGCGCTGGCTATGTTCTTGCTTCTCGACAACTCAACTGAGTCCTTCATTTCTGCAGTTGCCATCGAGGTCTCTGCACTCGGAGCCTCAGAGGACGAGCACGAGTTTCCCAGGAGGGGCTGCATCAGGACGAATTCAAAACTCAGGAAAATTGTCCTGGAACACCTTCCATAAGGATGCTAGAATGGAATTGAAGGGGCAGGCGAGCGGCCACCACGGTCCTCTAGCAGTCCTTAGGGTGCGCGCAGAAGCCCGGTGCTCTGCGGCTTCGTTCTTCGCCCTCGTACAAGCTACCGCTCTGTCCGGCTCCCGGAGCAGGAGAAGCGGCTGCTTCACGCACACAACAGCGGAGCGGCAGCCGTACGCTCCGAAGCGCTGCTTCAGCCGAAAGACGCCGGCGACCGGCGCTTGGCTTCGGACAGCTCCGGAGAGCCGGAGTGTGCGTCTGCACTAGACTGCATGATAGCGAAAAGCTTTGGCAGTGTGTCTCGCAGGGAGATAGCTTAGGAGCGCAGCGCACGTATGCCTCCCTTGTCCAGAAACACGATTTTACTGCACACTCCAAAAACACTGCTCTTTCCAGGGCAATATATAAGCTGCTTTCTGACGGCCGTGATCTTTCGATGACTCTTGCCCAGCTCGTTGTTTTAACGTGCACATGCCGTCCTGGCATTCAGTGCACAGTGAAAGCAATCGCAAAAGTCCAGCAGCTGCTGACTCCCAAACACAAGGCGCTGGCTAGGTTCTTGCTTCTCGACAACTCAACTGAGTCCTTCATTTCTGCAGTTGCCATCGAGGTCTCTGCACTCGGAGACTCAGAGGACGAGTAGGAGTTTCCCAGGAGGGGCTGCATCAGGACGAATTCAAAACTCAGGAAAATTGTCCTGGAACACCTTCCCTAAGGATGCTAGAATGGAATTGAAGGGGCAGGCGAGCGGCCACCACGGTCCTCTAGCAGTCCTTAGGGTGCGCGCAGAAGCCCGGTGCTCTGCGGCTTCGTTCTTCGCCCTCCTACAAGCTACCGCTCTGTCCGGCTCCCGGAGCAGGAGAAGCGGCTGCTTCACGCACACAACAGCGGAGCGGCAGCCGTACGCTCCGAATCGCTGCTTCAGCCGAAAGACGCCGGCGACCGGCGCTTGGCTTCGGACAGCTCCGGAGAGCCGGAGTGTGCGTCTGCACTAGACTGCATGATAGCGAAAAGCTTTGGCAGTGTGTCTCGCAGGGAGATAGCTTAGGAGCGCAGCGCACTTATGCCTCCCTTGTCCAGAAACACGATTTTACTGCACACTCCAAAAACACTGCTCTTTCCAGGGCAATATATAAGCTGTTTTCTGACGGCCGTGATCTTTCGATGACTCTTGCCCAGCTCGTTGTTTTAACGTGCACATGCCGTCCTGGCATTCAGTGCACAGTGAAAGCAATCGCAAAAGTCCAGCAGCTGCTGACTCCCAGACACAAGGCGCTGGCTAGGTTCTTGCTTCTCGACAACTCAACTGAGTCCTTCATTTCTGCAGTTGCCATCGAGGTCTCTGCACTCGGAGCCTCAGAGGACGAGCAGGAGTTTCCCAGGAGGGGCTGCATCAGGACGAATTCAAAACTCAGGAAAATTGTCCTGGAACACCTTCCATAAGGATGCTAGAATGGAATTGAAGGGGCAGGCGAGCGGCCACCACGGTCCTCTAGCAGTCCTTAGGGTGCGCGCAGAAGCCCGGTGCTCTGCGGCTTCGTTCTTCGCCCTCGTACAAGCTACCGCTCTGTCCGGCTCCCGGAGCAGGAGAAGCGGCTGCTTCACGCACACAACAGCGGAGCGGCAGCCGTACGCTCCGAAGCGCTGCTTCAGCCGAAAGACGCCGGCGACCGGCGCTTGGCTTCGGACAGCTCCGGAGAGCCGGAGTGTGCGTCTGCACTAGACTGCATGATAGCGAAAAGCTTTGGCAGTGTGTCTCGCAGGGAGATAGCTTAGGAGCGCAGCGCACGTATGCCTCCCTTGTCCAGAAACACGATTTTACTGCACACTCCAAAAACACTGCTCTTTCCAGGGCAATATATAAGCTGCTTTCTGACGGCCGTGATCTTTCGATTACTCTTGCCCAGCTCGTTGTTGTAACGTGCACGTGTCGTCCTGGCATTCAGTGCACAGTGAAAGCAATCGCAAAAGTCCAGCAGCTGCTGACTCCCAAACACAAGGCGCTGGCTAGGTTCTTGCTTCTCGACAACTCAACTGAGTCCTTCATTTCTGCAGTTGCCATCGAGGTCTCTGCACTCGGAGACTCAGAGGACGAGTAGGAGTTTCCCAGGAGGGGCTGCATCAGGACGAATTCAAAACTCAGGAAAATTGTCCTGGAACACCTTCCATAAGGATGCTAGAATGGAATTGAAGAGGCAGGCGAGCGGCCACCACGGTCCTCTAGCAGTCCTTAGGGTGCGCGCAGAAGCCCGGTGCTCTGCGGCTTCGTTCTTCGCCCTCGTACAAGCTACCGCTCTGTCCGGCTCCCGGAGCAGGAGAAGCGGCTGCTTCGCGCACACAACAGCGGAGCGGCAGCCGTACGCTCCGAATCGCTGCTTCAGCCGAAAGACGCCGGCCACCGGCGCTTGGCTTCGGACAGCTCCGGAGAGCCGGAGTGTGCGTCTGCACTAGACTGCATGATAGCGAAAAGCTTTGGCAGTGTGTCTCGCAGGGAGATAGCTTAGGAGCGCAGCGCACTTATGCCTCCCTTGTCCAGAAACACGATTTTACTGCACACTCCAAAAACACTGCTCTTTCCAGGGCAATATATAAGCTGTTTTCTGACGGCCGTGATCTTTCGATTACTCTTGCGCAGCTCGTTGTTTTAACGTGCACATGCCGTCCTGGCATTCAGTGCACAGTGAAAGCAATCGCAAAAGTCCAGCAGCTGCTGACTCCCAGACACAAGGCGCTGGCTAGGTTCTTACTTCTCGACAACTCAACTGAGTCCTTCATTTCTGCAGTTGCCATCGAGGTCTCTGCACTCGGAGCCTCAGAGGACGAGCACGAGTTTCCCAGGAGGGGCTGCATCAGGACGAATTCAAAACTCAGGAAAATTGTCCTGGAACACCTTCCATAAGGATGCTAGAATGGAATTGAAGGGGCAGGCGAGCGGCCACCACGGTCCTCTAGCAGTCCTTAGGGTGCGCGCAGAAGCCCGGTGCTCTGCGGCTTCGTTCTTCGCCCTCGTACAAGCTACCGCTCTGTCCGGCTCCCGGAGCAGGAGAAGCGGCTGCTTCGCGCACACAAGAGCGGAGCGGCAGCCGTACGCTCCGAAGCGCTGCTTCAGCCGAAAGACGCCGGCGACCGGCGCTTGGCTTCGGACAGCTCCGGAGAGCCGGAGTGTGCGTCTGCACTAGACTGCATGATAGCGAAAAGCTTTGGCAGTGTGTCTCGCAGGGAGATAGCTTAGGAGCGCAGCGCACGTATGCCTCCCTTGTCCAGAAACACGATTTTACTGCACACTCCAAAAACACTGCTCTTTCCAGGGCAATATATAAGCTGCTTTCTGACGGCCGTGATCTTTCGATTACTCTTGCCCAGCTCGTTGTTGTAACGTGCACGTGTCGTCCTGGCATTCAGTGCACAGTGAAAGCAATCGCAAAAGTCCAGCAGCTGCTGACTCCCAAACACAAGGCGCTGGCTAGGTTCTTGCTTCTCGACAACTCAACTGAGTCCTTCATTTCTGCAGTTGCCATCGAGGTCTCTGCACTCGGAGACTCAGAGGACGAGTAGGAGTTTCCCAGGAGGGGCTGCATCAGGACGAATTCAAAACTCAGGAAAATTGTCCTGGAACACCTTCCCTAAGGATGCTAGAATGGAATTGAAGGGGCAGGCGAGCGGCCACCACGGTCCTCTAGCAGTCCTTAGGGTGCGCGCAGAAGCCCGGTGCTCTGCGGCTTCGTTCTTCGCCCTCGTACAAGCTACCGCTCTGTCCGGCTCCCGGAGCAGGAGAAGCGGCTGCTTCGCGCACACAACAGCGGAGCGGCAGCCGTACGCTCCGAATCGCTGCTTCAGCCGAAAGACGCCGGCGACCGGCGCTTGGCTTCGGACAGCTCCGGAGAGCCGGAGTGTGCGTCTGCACTAGACTGCATGATAGCGAAAAGCTTTGGCAGTGTGTCTCGCAGGGAGATAGCTTAGGAGCGCAGCGCACTTATGCCTCCCTTGTCCAGAAACACGATTTTACTGCACACTCCAAAACCAGTGCTCTTTCCAGGGCAAGATGTCAGATGCTCTCTGATGCCCGTGCTCCCTTCCTCCTCTTGCCCACCTTGTTGTTTTAACGTGCACATGCCGTCCTGGCATTCAGTGCACAGTGAAAGCAATCGCAAAAGTCCAGCAGCTGCTGACTCCCAAACACAAGGCGCTGGCTAGGTTCTTGCTTCTCGACAACTCAACTGAGTCCTTCATTTCTGCAGTTGCCATCGAGGTCTCTGCACTCGGAGACTCAGAGGACGAGTAGGAGTTTCCCAGGAGGGGCTGCATCAGGACGAATTCAAAACTCAGGAAAATTGTCCTGGAACACCTTCCCTAAGGATGCTAGAATGGAATTGAAGGGGCAGGCGAGCGGCCACCACGGTCCTCTAGCAGTCCTTAGGGTGCGCGCAGAAGCCCGGTGCTCTGCGGCTTCGTTCTTCGCCCTCCTACAAGCTACCGCTCTGTCCGGCTCCCGGAGCAGGAGAAGCGGCTGCTTCACGCACACAACAGCGGAGCGGCAGCCGTACGCTCCGAATCGCTGCTTCAGCCGAAAGACGCCGGCGACCGGCGCTTGGCTTCGGACAGCTCCGGAGAGCCGGAGTGTGCGTCTGCACTAGACTGCATGATAGCGAAAAGCTTTGGCAGTGTGTCTCGCAGGGAGATAGCTTAGGAGCGCAGCGCACTTATGCCTCCCTTGTCCAGAAACACGATTTTACTGCACACTCCAAAAACACTGCTCTTTCCAGGGCAATATATAAGCTGTTTTCTGACGGCCGTGATCTTTCGATGACTCTTGCCCAGCTCGTTGTTTTAACGTGCACATGCCGTCCTGGCATTCAGTGCACAGTGAAAGCAATCGCAAAAGTCCAGCAGCTGCTGACTCCCAGACACAAGGCGCTGGCTAGGTTCTTGCTTCTCGACAACTCAACTGAGTCCTTCATTTCTGCAGTTGCCATCGAGGTCTCTGCACTCGGAGCCTCAGAGGACGAGCAGGAGTTTCCCAGGAGGGGCTGCATCAGGACGAATTCAAAACTCAGGAAAATTGTCCTGGAACACCTTCCATAAGGATGCTAGAATGGAATTGAAGGGGCAGGCGAGCGGCCACCACGGTCCTCTAGCAGTCCTTAGGGTGCGCGCAGAAGCCCGGTGCTCTGCGGCTTCGTTCTTCGCCCTCGTACAAGCTACCGCTCTGTCCGGCTCCCGGAGCAGGAGAAGCGGCTGCTTCACGCACACAACAGCGGAGCGGCAGCCGTACGCTCCGAAGCGCTGCTTCAGCCGAAAGACGCCGGCGACCGGCGCTTGGCTTCGGACAGCTCCGGAGAGCCGGAGTGTGCGTCTGCACTAGACTGCATGATAGCGAAAAGCTTTGGCAGTGTGTCTCGCAGGGAGATAGCTTAGGAGCGCAGCGCACGTATGCCTCCCTTGTCCAGAAACACGATTTTACTGCACACTCCAAAAACACTGCTCTTTCCAGGGCAATATATAAGCTGCTTTCTGACGGCCGTGATCTTTCGATTACTCTTGCCCAGCTCGTTGTTGTAACGTGCACGTGTCGTCCTGGCATTCAGTGCACAGTGAAAGCAATCGCAAAAGTCCAGCAGCTGCTGACTCCCAAACACAAGGCGCTGGCTAGGTTCTTGCTTCTCGACAACTCAACTGAGTCCTTCATTTCTGCAGTTGCCATCGAGGTCTCTGCACTCGGAGACTCAGAGGACGAGTAGGAGTTTCCCAGGAGGGGCTGCATCAGGACGAATTCAAAACTCAGGAAAATTGTCCTGGAACACCTTCCATAAGGATGCTAGAATGGAATTGAAGAGGCAGGCGAGCGGCCACCACGGTCCTCTAGCAGTCCTTAGGGTGCGCGCAGAAGCCCGGTGCTCTGCGGCTTCGTTCTTCGCCCTCGTACAAGCTACCGCTCTGTCCGGCTCCCGGAGCAGGAGAAGCGGCTGCTTCGCGCACACAACAGCGGAGCGGCAGCCGTACGCTCCGAATCGCTGCTTCAGCCGAAAGACGCCGGCCACCGGCGCTTGGCTTCGGACAGCTCCGGAGAGCCGGAGTGTGCGTCTGCACTAGACTGCATGATAGCGAAAAGCTTTGGCAGTGTGTCTCGCAGGGAGATAGCTTAGGAGCGCAGCGCACTTATGCCTCCCTTGTCCAGAAACACGATTTTACTGCACACTCCAAAAACACTGCTCTTTCCAGGGCAATATATAAGCTGTTTTCTGACGGCCGTGATCTTTCGATTACTCTTGCGCAGCTCGTTGTTTTAACGTGCACATGCCGTCCTGGCATTCAGTGCACAGTGAAAGCAATCGCAAAAGTCCAGCAGCTGCTGACTCCCAGACACAAGGCGCTGGCTAGGTTCTTACTTCTCGACAACTCAACTGAGTCCTTCATTTCTGCAGTTGCCATCGAGGTCTCTGCACTCGGAGCCTCAGAGGACGAGCACGAGTTTCCCAGGAGGGGCTGCATCAGGACGAATTCAAAACTCAGGAAAATTGTCCTGGAACACCTTCCATAAGGATGCTAGAATGGAATTGAAGGGGCAGGCGAGCGGCCACCACGGTCCTCTAGCAGTCCTTAGGGTGCGCGCAGAAGCCCGGTGCTCTGCGGCTTCGTTCTTCGCCCTCGTACAAGCTACCGCTCTGTCCGGCTCCCGGAGCAGGAGAAGCGGCTGCTTCGCGCACACAAGAGCGGAGCGGCAGCCGTACGCTCCGAAGCGCTGCTTCAGCCGAAAGACGCCGGCGACCGGCGCTTGGCTTCGGACAGCTCCGGAGAGCCGGAGTGTGCGTCTGCACTAGACTGCATGATAGCGAAAAGCTTTGGCAGTGTGTCTCGCAGGGAGATAGCTTAGGAGCGCAGCGCACGTATGCCTCCCTTGTCCAGAAACACGATTTTACTGCACACTCCAAAAACACTGCTCTTTCCAGGGCAATATATAAGCTGCTTTCTGACGGCCGTGATCTTTCGATTACTCTTGCCCAGCTCGTTGTTGTAACGTGCACGTGTCGTCCTGGCATTCAGTGCACAGTGAAAGCAATCGCAAAAGTCCAGCAGCTGCTGACTCCCAAACACAAGGCGCTGGCTAGGTTCTTGCTTCTCGACAACTCAACTGAGTCCTTCATTTCTGCAGTTGCCATCGAGGTCTCTGCACTCGGAGACTCAGAGGACGAGTAGGAGTTTCCCAGGAGGGGCTGCATCAGGACGAATTCAAAACTCAGGAAAATTGTCCTGGAACACCTTCCCTAAGGATGCTAGAATGGAATTGAAGGGGCAGGCGAGCGGCCACCACGGTCCTCTAGCAGTCCTTAGGGTGCGCGCAGAAGCCCGGTGCTCTGCGGCTTCGTTCTTCGCCCTCGTACAAGCTACCGCTCTGTCCGGCTCCCGGAGCAGGAGAAGCGGCTGCTTCGCGCACACAACAGCGGAGCGGCAGCCGTACGCTCCGAATCGCTGCTTCAGCCGAAAGACGCCGGCGACCGGCGCTTGGCTTCGGACAGCTCCGGAGAGCCGGAGTGTGCGTCTGCACTAGACTGCATGATAGCGAAAAGCTTTGGCAGTGTGTCTCGCAGGGAGATAGCTTAGGAGCGCAGCGCACTTATGCCTCCCTTGTCCAGAAACACGATTTTACTGCACACTCCAAAACCAGGGCTCTTTCCAGGGCAAGATGTCAGATGCTCTCTGATGCCCGTGCTCCCTTCCTCCTCTTGCCCACCTTGTTGTTTTAACGTGCACATGCCGTCCTGGCATTCAGTGCACAGTGAAAGCAATCGCAAAAGTCCAGCAGCTGCTGACTCCCAAACACAAGGCGCTGGCTATGTTCTTGCTTCTCGACAACTCAACGCAGCCCTTCATTTCTGCAGTTGCTATCGAGGTCTCTGCACTCGGAGCCTCAGAGGACGAGCAGGAGTTTCCCAGGAGGGGCTGCATCAGGACGAATTCAAAACTCAGGAAAATTGTCCTGGAACACCTTCCCTAAGGATGCTAGAATGGAATTGAAGAGGCAGGCGAGCGGCCACCACGGTCCTCTCGCAGTCCTTAGGGTGCGCGCAGAAGCCCGGTGCTCTGCGGCTTCGTTCTTCGCCCTCGTACAAGCTACCGCTCTGTCCGGCTCCCGGAGCAGGAGAAGCGGCTGCTTCGCGCACACAACAGCCGTACGCTCCGAAGCGCAGCTTCAGCCGAAAGACGCCGGCGACCGGCGCTTGGCTTCGGACAGCTCCGGAGAGCCGTAGTGTGCGTCTGCACTTGACTGCATCATAGCAAAAAGCTTTGGCAGTGTGTCTCAAAGGGAGATAGCTTAGGAGCGCAGCGCACGTATGCCTCCCTTGTCCAGAAACACGATTTTACTGCACACTCCAAAAACACTGCTCTTTCCAGGGCAAGATGTCAGATGCTCTCTGATGCCCGTGCTCCCTTCCTGCTCTTGCCCAGCTCGTTGTTTTAACGTGCACATGCCGTCCTGGCATTCAGTGCACAGTGAAAGCAATCGCAAAAGTCCAGCAGCTGCTGACTCCCAAACACAAGGCGCTGGCTATGTTCTTCCTTCTCGACAACTCAACGCAGCCCTTCATTTCTGCAGTTGCCATCGAGGTCTCTGCATGTGGGAGTCTCAGAGGACGAGCAGGAGTTTCCCAGGAGGGGCTGCATCAGGACGAATTCAAAACTCAGGAAAATTGTCCTGGAACACCTTCCCTAAGGATGCTAGAATGGAATTGAAGGGGCAGGCGAGCGGCCACCACGGTCCTCTAGCAGTCCTTAGGGTGCGCGCAGAAGCCCGGTGCTCTGCGGCTTCGTTCTTCGCCCTCGTACAAGCTACCGCTCTGTCCGGCTCCCGGAGCAGGAGAAGCGGCTGCTTCGCGCACACAACAGCCGTACGCTCCGAAGCGCAGCTTCAGCCGAAAGACGCCGGCGACCGGCGCTTGGCTTCGGACAGCTCCGGAGAGGTGTAGTGTGCGTCTGCACTAGACTGCATCATAGCGAAAAGCTTTGGCAGTGTGTCTCGCAGGGAGATAGCTTAGGAGCGCAGCGCACGTATGCCTCCCTTGTCCAGAAACACGATTTTACTGCACACTCCAAAAACAGTGCTCTTTCCAGGGCAATATATAAGCTGCTTTCTGACGGCCGTGATCTTTCGATTACTCTTGCCCAGCTCGTTGTTTTAACGTGCACATGCCGTCCTGGCTTTCTGTGCACAGTGAAAGCAATCGCAAAAGTCCAACAGCTGCTGACTCCCAAACACAAGGCGCTGGCTATGTTCTTGCTTCTCGACAACTCAACGCAGCCCTTCATTTCTGCAGTTGCCATCGAGGTCTCTCCACTCGGAGACTCAGACGACGAGCAGTTGTTTCCCAGGAGGGGCTGCATCAGGACGAATTCAAAACTCAGGAAAATTGTCCTGGAACACCTTCCATAAGGATGCTAGAATGGAATTGAAGGGGCAGGCGAGCGGCCACCACGGTCCTCTAGCAGTCCTTAGGGTGCGCGCAGAAGCCCGGTGCTCTGCGGCTTCGTTCTTCGCCCTCGTACAAGCTACCGCTCTGTCCGGCTCCCGGAGCAGGAGAAGCGGCTGCTTCGCGCACACAACAGCCGTACGCTCCGAAGCGCAGCTTCAGCCGAAAGACGCCGGCGACCGGCGCTTGGCTTCGGACAGCTCCGGAGAGCCGGAGTGTGCGTCTGCACTAGACTGCATGATAACGAAAAGCTTTGGCAGTGTGTCTCAAAGGGAGATAGCTTAGGAGAGCAGCGCACGTATGCCTCCCTTGTCCAGAAACACGATTTTACTGCACACTCCAAAACCAGTGCTCTTTCCAGGGCAAGATGTCAGATGCTCTCTGATGGCCGTGCTCTCTTCCTCCTCTTGCCCACCTTGTTGTTTTAACGTGCACATGCCGTCCTGGCATTCAGTGCACAGTGAAAGCAATCGCAAAAGTCCAGCAGCTGCTGACTCCCAAACACAAGGCGCTGGCTATGTTCTTGCTTCTCGACAACTCAACGCAGCCCTTCATTTCTGCAGTTGCTATCGAGGTCTCTGCACTCGGAGCCTCAGAGGACGAGTAGGAGTTTCCCAGGAGGGGCTGCATCAGGACGAATTCAAAACTCAGGAAAATTGTCCTGGAACACCTTCCCTAAGGATGCTAGAATGGAATTGAAGAGGCAGGCGAGCGGCCACCACGGTCCTCTCGCAGTCCTTAGGGTGCGCGCAGAAGCCCGGTGCTCTGCGGCTTCGTTCTTCGCCCTCCTACAAGCTACCGCTCTGTCCGGCTCCCGGAGCAGGAGAAGCGGCTGCTTCGCGCACACAAGAGCGGAGCGGCAGCCGTACGCTCCGAAGCGCTGCTTCAGCCGAAAGACGCCGGCGACCGGCGCTTGGCTTCGGACAGCTCCGGAGAGCCGGAGTGTGCATCTGCACTAGACTGCATGATAGCGAAAAGCTTTGGCAGTGTGTCTCGCAGGGAGATAGCTTAGGAGCGCAGCGCACTTATGCCTCCCTTGTCCAGAAACACGATTTTACTGCACACTCCAAAAACACTGCTCTTTCCAGGGCAATATAGAAGCTGCTTTCTGACGGCCGTGATCTTTCGATGACTCTTGCCCAGCTCGTTGTTTTAACGTGCACGTGCCGTCCTGGCATTCAGTGCACAGTGAAAGCAATCGCAAAAGTCCAGCAGCTGCTGACTCCCAAACACAAGGCGCTGGCTATGTTCTTGCTTCTCGACAACTCAACTGAGTCCTTAATTTCTGCAGTTGCCATCGAGGTCTCTGCACTCGGAGCCTCAGAGGACGAGCACGAGTTTCCCAGGAGGGGCTGCATCAGGACGAATTCAAAACTCAGGAAAATTGTCCTGGAACACCTTCCATAAGGATGCTAGAATGGAATTGAAGGGGCAGGCGAGCGGCCACCACGGTCCTCTAGCAGTCCTTAGGGTGCGCGCAGAAGCCCGGTGCTCTGCGGCTTCGTTCTTCGCCCTCGTACAAGCTACCGCTCTGTCCGGCTCCCGGAGCAGGAGAAGCGGCTGCTTCACGCACACAACAGCGGAGCGGCAGCCGTACGCTCCGAAGCGCTGCTTCAGCCGAAAGACGCCGGCGACCGGCGCTTGGCTTCGGACAGCTCCGGAGAGCCGGAGTGTGCGTCTGCACTAGACTGCATGATAGCGAAAAGCTTTGGCAGTGTGTCTCGCAGGGAGATAGCTTAGGAGCGCAGCGCACTTATGCCTCCCTTGTCCAGAAACACGATTTTACTGCACACTCCAAAAACACTGCTCTTTCCAGGGCAATATATAAGCTGCTTTCTGACGGCCGTGATCTTTCGATGACTCTTGCCCAGCTCGTTGTTTTAACGTGCACATGCCGTCCTGGCATTCAGTGCACAGTGAAAGCAATCGCAAAAGTCCAGCAGCTGCTGACTCCCAGACACAAGGCGCTGGCTAGGTTCTTGCTTCTCGACAACTCAACTGAGTCCTTCATTTCTGCAGTTGCCATCGAGGTCTCTGCACTCGGAGCCTCAGAGGACGAGCAGGAGTTTCCCAGGAGGGGCTGCATCAGGACGAATTCAAAACTCAGGAAAATTGTCCTGGAACACCTTCCATAAGGATGCTAGAATGGAATTGAAGGGGCAGGCGAGCGGCCACCACGGTCCTCTAGCAGTCCTTAGGGTGCGCGCAGAAGCCCGGTGCTCTGCGGCTTCGTTCTTCGCCCTCGTACAAGCTACCGCTCTGTCCGGCTCCCGGAGCAGGAGAAGCGGCTGCTTCACGCACACAACAGCGGAGCGGCAGCCGTACGCTCCGAAGCGCTGCTTCAGCCGAAAGACGCCGGCCACCGGCGCTTGGCTTCGGACAGCTCCGGAGAGCCGGAGTGTGCGTCTGCACTAGACTGCATGATAGCGAAAAGCTTTGGCAGTGTGTCTCGCAGGGAGATAGCTTAGGAGCGCAGCGCACTTATGCCTCCCTTGTCCAGAAACACGATTTTACTGCACACTCCAAAAACACTGCTCTTTCCAGGGCAATATATAAGCTGCTTTCTGACGGCCGTGATCTTTCGATTACTCTTGCCCAGCTCGTTGTTGTAACGTGCACGTGTCGTCCTGGCATTCAGTGCACAGTGAAAGCAATCGCAAAAGTCCAGCAGCTGCTGACTCCCAAACACAAGGCGCTGGCTAGGTTCTTGCTTCTCGACAACTCAACTGAGTCCTTCATTTCTGCAGTTGCCATCGAGGTCTCTGCACTCGGAGACTCAGAGGACGAGTAGGAGTTTCCCAGGAGGGGCTGCATCAGGACGAATTCAAAACTCAGGAAAATTGTCCTGGAACACCTTCCATAAGGATGCTAGAATGGAATTGAAGAGGCAGGCGAGCGGCCACCACGGTCCTCTAGCAGTCCTTAGGGTGCGCGCAGAAGCCCGGTGCTCTGCGGCTTCGTTCTTCGCCCTCGTACAAGCTACCGCTCTGTCCGGCTCCCGGAGCAGGAGAAGCGGCTGCTTCGCGCACACAACAGCGGAGCGGCAGCCGTACGCTCCGAATCGCTGCTTCAGCCGAAAGACGCCGGCGACCGGCGCTTGGCTTCGGACAGCTCCGGAGAGCCGGAGTGTGCGTCTGCACTAGACTGCATGATAGCGAAAAGCTTTGGCAGTGTGTCTCGCAGGGAGATAGCTTAGGAGCGCAGCGCACTTATGCCTCCCTTGTCCAGAAACACGATTTTACTGCACACTCCAAAAACACTGCTCTTTCCAGGGCAATATATAAGCTGTTTTCTGACGGCCGTGATCTTTCGATTACTCTTGCGCAGCTCGTTGTTTTAACGTGCACATGCCGTCCTGGCATTCAGTGCACAGTGAAAGCAATCGCAAAAGTCCAGCAGCTGCTGACTCCCAGACACAAGGCGCTGGCTAGGTTCTTGCTTCTCGACAACTCAACTGAGTCCTTCATTTCTGCAGTTGCCATCGAGGTCTCTGCACTCGGAGCCTCAGAGGACGAGCAGGAGTTTCCCAGGAGGGGCTGCATCAGGACGAATTCAAAACTCAGGAAAATTGTCCTGGAACACCTTCCATAAGGATGCTAGAATGGAATTGAAGGGGCAGGCGAGCGGCCACCACGGTCCTCTAGCAGTCCTTAGGGTGCGCGCAGAAGCCCGGTGCTCTGCGGCTTCGTTCTTCGCCCTCGTACAAGCTACCGCTCTGTCCGGCTCCCGGAGCAGGAGAAGCGGCTGCTTCGCGCACACAAGAGCGGAGCGGCAGCCGTACGCTCCGAAGCGCTGCTTCAGCCGAAAGACGCCGGCGACCGGCGCTTGGCTTCGGACAGCTCCGGAGAGCCGGAGTGTGCGTCTGCACTAGACTGCATGATAGCGAAAAGCTTTGGCAGTGTGTCTCGCAGGGAGATAGCTTAGGAGCGCAGCGCACGTATGCCTCCCTTGTCCAGAAACACGATTTTACTGCACACTCCAAAAACACTGCTCTTTCCAGGGCAATATATAAGCTGCTTTCTGACGGCCGTGATCTTTCGATTACTCTTGCCCAGCTCGTTGTTGTAACGTGCACGTGTCGTCCTGGCATTCAGTGCACAGTGAAAGCAATCGCAAAAGTCCAGCAGCTGCTGACTCCCAAACACAAGGCGCTGGCTAGGTTCTTGCTTCTCGACAACTCAACTGAGTCCTTCATTTCTGCAGTTGCCATCGAGGTCTCTGCACTCGGAGACTCAGAGGACGAGTAGGAGTTTCCCAGGAGGGGCTGCATCAGGACGAATTCAAAACTCAGGAAAATTGTCCTGGAACACCTTCCATAAGGATGCTAGAATGGAATTGAAGGGGCAGGCGAGCGGCCACCACGGTCCTCTAGCAGTCCTTAGGGTGCGCGCAGAAGCCCGGTGCTCTGCGGCTTCGTTCTTCGCCCTCGTACAAGCTACCGCTCTGTCCGGCTCCCGGAGCAGGAGAAGCGGCTGCTTCGCGCACACAACAGCGGAGCGGCAGCCGTACGCTCCGAATCGCTGCTTCAGCCGAAAGACGCCGGCGACCGGCGCTTGGCTTCGGACAGCTCCGGAGAGCCGGAGTGTGCGTCTGCACTAGACTGCATGATAGCGAAAAGCTTTGGCAGTGTGTCTCGCAGGGAGATAGCTTAGGAGCGCAGCGCACTTATGCCTCCCTTGTCCAGAAACACGATTTTACTGCACACTCCAAAACCAGTGCTCTTTCCAGGGCAAGATGTCAGATGCTCTCTGATGCCCGTGCTCCCTTCCTCCTCTTGCCCACCTTGTTGTTTTAACGTGCACATGCCGTCCTGGCATTCAGTGCACAGTGAAAGCAATCGCAAAAGTCCAGCAGCTGCTGACTCCCAAACACAAGGCGCTGGCTATGTTCTTGCTTCTCGACAACTCAACGCAGCCCTTCATTTCTGCAGTTGCTATCGAGGTCTCTGCACTCGGAGCCTCAGAGGACGAGTAGGAGTTTCCCAGGAGGGGCTGCATCAGGACGAATTCAAAACTCAGGAAAATTGTCCTGGAACACCTTCCCTAAGGATGCTAGAATGGAATTGAAGAGGCAGGCGAGCGGCCACCACGGTCCTCTCGCAGTCCTTAGGGTGCGCGCAGAAGCCCGGTGCTCTGCGGCTTCGTTCTTCGCCCTCGTACAAGCTACCGCTCTGTCCGGCTCCCGGAGCAGGAGAAGCGGCTGCTTCGCGCACACAACAGCCGTACGCTCCGAAGCGCAGCTTCAGCCGAAAGACGCCGGCGACCGGCGCTTGGCTTCGGACAGCTCCGGAGAGCCGTAGTGTGCGTCTGCACTTGACTGCATCATAGCAAAAAGCTTTGGCAGTGTGTCTCAAAGGGAGATAGCTTAGGAGCGCAGCGCACTTATGCCTCCCTTGTCCAGAAACACGATTTTACTGCACACTCCAAAAACACTGCTCTTTCCAGGGCAAGATGTCAGATGCTCTCTGATGCCCGTGCTCCCTTCCTGCTCTTGCCCAGCTCGTTGTTTTAACGTGCACATGCCGTCCTGGCATTCAGTGCACAGTGAAAGCAATCGCAAAAGTCCAGCAGCTGCTGACTCCCAAACACAAGGCGCTGGCTATGTTCTTCCTTCTCGACAACTCAACGCAGCCCTTCATTTCTGCAGTTGCCATCGAGGTCTCTGCATGTGGGAGTCTCAGAGGACGAGCAGGAGTTTCCCAGGAGGGGCTGCATCAGGACGAATTCAAAACTCAGGAAAATTGTCCTGGAACACCTTCCCTAAGGATGCTAGAATGGAATTGAAGGGGCAGGCGAGCGGCCACCACGGTCCTCTAGCAGTCCTTAGGGTGCGCGCAGAAGCCCGGTGCTCTGCGGCTTCGTTCTTCGCCCTCGTACAAGCTACCGCTCTGTCCGGCTCCCGGAGCAGGAGAAGCGGCTGCTTCGCGCACACAACAGCCGTACGCTCCGAAGCGCAGCTTCAGCCGAAAGACGCCGGCGACCGGCGCTTGGCTTCGGACAGCTCCGGAGAGGTGTAGTGTGCGTCTGCACTAGACTGCATCATAGCGAAAAGCTTTGGCAGTGTGTCTCGCAGGGAGATAGCTTAGGAGCGCAGCGCACGTATGCCTCCCTTGTCCAGAAACACGATTTTACTGCACACTCCAAAAACAGTGCTCTTTCCAGGGCAATATATAAGCTGCTTTCTGACGGCCGTGATCTTTCGATTACTCTTGCCCAGCTCGTTGTTTTAACGTGCACATGCCGTCCTGGCTTTCTGTGCACAGTGAAAGCAATCGCAAAAGTCCAACAGCTGCTGACTCCCAAACACAAGGCGCTGGCTATGTTCTTGCTTCTCGACAACTCAACGCAGCCCTTCATTTCTGCAGTTGCCATCGAGGTCTCTCCACTCGGAGACTCAGACGACGAGCAGTTGTTTCCCAGGAGGGGCTGCATCAGGACGAATTCAAAACTCAGGAAAATTGTCCTGGAACACCTTCCATAAGGATGCTAGAATGGAATTGAAGGGGCAGGCGAGCGGCCACCACGGTCCTCTAGCAGTCCTTAGGGTGCGCGCAGAAGCCCGGTGCTCTGCGGCTTCGTTCTTCGCCCTCGTACAAGCTACCGCTCTGTCCGGCTCCCGGAGCAGGAGAAGCGGCTGCTTCGCGCACACAACAGCCGTACGCTCCGAAGCGCAGCTTCAGCCGAAAGACGCCGGCGACCGGCGCTTGGCTTCGGACAGCTCCGGAGAGCCGGAGTGTGCGTCTGCACTAGACTGCATGATAACGAAAAGCTTTGGCAGTGTGTCTCAAAGGGAGATAGCTTAGGAGAGCAGCGCACGTATGCCTCCCTTGTCCAGAAACACGATTTTACTGCACACTCCAAAACCAGTGCTCTTTCCAGGGCAAGATGTCAGATGCTCTCTGATGGCCGTGCTCTCTTCCTCCTCTTGCCCACCTTGTTGTTTTAACGTGCACATGCCGTCCTGGCATTCAGTGCACAGTGAAAGCAATCGCAAAAGTCCAGCAGCTGCTGACTCCCAAACACAAGGCGCTGGCTATGTTCTTGCTTCTCGACAACTCAACGCAGCCCTTCATTTCTGCAGTTGCTATCGAGGTCTCTGCACTCGGAGCCTCAGAGGACGAGTAGGAGTTTCCCAGGAGGGGCTGCATCAGGACGAATTCAAAACTCAGGAAAATTGTCCTGGAACACCTTCCCTAAGGATGCTAGAATGGAATTGAAGAGGCAGGCGAGCGGCCACCACGGTCCTCTCGCAGTCCTTAGGGTGCGCGCAGAAGCCCGGTGCTCTGCGGCTTCGTTCTTCGCCCTCGTACAAGCTACCGCTCTGTCCGGCTCCCGGAGCAGGAGAAGCGGCTGCTTCGCGCACACAACAGCCGTACGCTCCGAAGCGCAGCTTCAGCCGAAAGACGCCGGCGACCGGCGCTTGGCTTCGGACAGCACCGGAGAGCCGTAGTGTGCGTCTGCACTTGACTGCATCATAGCAAAAAGCTTTGGCAGTGTGTCTCAAAGGGAGATAGCTTAGGAGCGCAGCGCACTTATGCCTCCCTTGTCCAGAAACACGATTTTACTGCACACTCCAAAAACACTGCTCTTTCCAGGGCAAGATGTCAGATGCTCTCTGATGCCCGTGCTCCCTTCCTGCTCTTGCCCAGCTCGTTGTTTTAACGTGCACATGCCGTCCTGGCATTCAGTGCACAGTGAAAGCAATCGCAAAAGTCCAGCAGCTGCTGACTCCCAAACACAAGGCGCTGGCTATGTTCTTGCTTCTCGACAACTCAACGCAGCCCTTCATTTCTGCAGTTGCCATCGAGGTCTCTCCACTCGGAGACTCAGACGACGAGCAGTTGTTTCCCAGGAGGGGCTGCATCAGGACGAATTCAAAACTCAGGAAAATTGTCCTGGAACACCTTCCATAAGGATGCTAGAATGGAATTGAAGGGGCAGGCGAGCGGCCACCACGGTCCTCTCGCAGTCCTTAGGGTGCGCGCAGAAGCCCGGTGCTCTGCGGCTTCGTTCTTCGCCCTCGTACAAGCTACCGCTCTGTCCGGCTCCCGGAGCAGGAGAAGCGGCTGCTTCGCGCACACAACAGCCGTACGCTCCGAAGCGCAGCTTCAGCCGAAAGACGCCGGCGACCGGCGCTTGGCTTCGGACAGCTCCGGAGAGCCGTAGTGTGGGTCTGCACTAGACTGCATGATAACGAAAAGCTTTGGCAGTGTGTCTCGCAGGGAGAAAGCTTAGGAGCGCAGCGCACGTATGCCTTCCTTGTCCAGAAACACGATTTTACTGCACACTCCAAAAACACTGCCCTTTCCAGGGCAAGATGCCAGATGCTCTCTGATGCCCGTGCTCCCTTCCTGCTCTTGCCCAGCTCGTTGTTTTAACGTGCACATGCCGTCCTGGCATTCAGTGCACAGTGAAAGCAATCGCAAAAGTCAAGCAGCTGCTGACTCCCAAACACAAGGCGCTGGCTATGTTCTTGCTTCTCGACAACTCAACGCAGCCCTTCATTTCTGCAGTTGCCATCGAGGTCTCTGCACTCGGAGACTCAGAGGACGAGTAGGAGTTTCCCAGGAGGGGCTGCATCAGGACGAATTCAAAACTCAGGAAAATTGTCCTGGAACACCTTCCCTAAGGATGCTAGAATGGAATTGAAGAGGCAGGCGAGCGGCCACCACGGTCCTCTAGCAGTCCTTAGGGTGCGCGCAGAAGCCCGGTGCTCTGCGGCTTCGTTCTTCGCCCTCGTACAAGCTACCGCTCTGTCCGGCTCCCGGAGCAGGAGGAGCGGCTGCTTCGCGCACACAACAGCGGAGCGGCAGCCGTACGCTCCGAAGGGCAGCTTCAGCCGAAAGACGCCGGCGACCGGCGCTTGGCTTCGTACAGCACCGGAGAGCCGTAGTGTGCGTCTGCACTAGACTGCATGATAACGAAAAGCTTCGGCAGTGTGTCTCGCAGGGAGAAAGCTTAGGAGCGCAGCGCACGTATGCCTTCCTTGTCCAGAAACACGATTTTACTGCACACTCCAAAACCAGTGCTCTTTCCAGGGCAAGATGTCAGATGCTCTCTGATGCCCGTGCTCTCTTCCTGCTCTTGCCCAGCTCGTTGTTTTAACGTGCACATGCCGTCCTGGCATTCAGTGCACAGTGAAAGCAATCGCAAAAGTCCAGCAGCTGCTGACTCCCAAACACAAGGCGCTGGCTATGTTCTTGCTTCTCGACAACTCAACGCAGCCCTTCATTTCTGCAGTTGCTATCGAGGTCTCTGCATGTCGGAGACTCAGAGGACGAGTAGGAGTTTCCCAGGAGGGGCTGCATCAGGACGAATTCAAAACTCAGGAAAATTGTCCTGGAACACCTTCCCTAAGGATGCTAGAATGGAATTGAAGAGGCAGGCGAGCGGCCACCACGGTCCTCTAGCAGTCCTTAGGGTGCGCGCAGAAGCCCGGTGCTCTGCGGCTTCGTTCTTCGCCCTCGTACAAGCTACCGCTCTGTCCGGCTCCCGGAGCAGGAGAAGCGGCTGCTTCGCGCACACAACAGCCGTACGCTCCGAAGCGCTGCTTCAGCCGAAAGACGCCGGCGACCGGCGCTTGGCTTCGGACAGCTCCGGAGAGCCGGAGTGTGCGTCTGCACTAGACTGCATGATAACGAAAAGCTTCGGCAGTGTGTCTCGCAGGGAGAAAGCTTAGGAGCGCAGCGCACTTATGCCTTCCTTGTCCAGAAACACGATTTTACTGCACACTCCAAAAACACTGCCCTTTCCAGAACAAGATGCCAGATGCTCTCTGATGCCCGTGCTTCCTTCCTGCTCTTGCCCAGCTCGTTGTTTTAACGTGCACATGCCGTCCTGGCATTCTGTGCACAGTGAAAGCAATCGCAAAAGTCCAACAGCTGCTGACTCCCAAACACAAGGCGCTGGCTATGTTCTTGCTTCTCGACAACTCAACTGAGTCCTTAATTTCTGCAGTTGCCATCGAGGTCTCTGCACTCGGAGCCTCAGAGGACGAGCACGAGTTTCCCAGGAGGGGCTGCATCAGGACGAATTCAAAACTCAGGAAAATTGTCCTGGAACACCTTCCATAAGGATGCTAGAATGGAATTGAAGGGGCAGGCGAGCGGCCACCACGGTCCTCTAGCAGTCCTTAGGGTGCGCGCAGAAGCCCGGTGCTCTGCGGCTTCGTTCTTCGCCCTCGTACAAGCTACCGCTCTGTCCGGCTCCCGGAGCAGGAGAAGCGGCTGCTTCACGCACACAACAGCGGAGCGGCAGCCGTACGCTCCGAAGCGCTGCTTCAGCCGAAAGACGCCGGCGACCGGCGCTTGGCTTCGGACAGCTCCGGAGAGCCGGAGTGTGCGTCTGCACTAGACTGCATGATAGCGAAAAGCTTTGGCAGTGTGTCTCGCAGGGAGATAGCTTAGGAGCGCAGCGCACGTATGCCTCCCTTGTCCAGAAACACGATTTTACTGCACACTCCAAAAACACTGCTCTTTCCAGGGCAATATATAAGCTGCTTTCTGACGGCCGTGATCTTTCGATTACTCTTGCCCAGCTCGTTGTTGTAACGTGCACGTGTCGTCCTGGCATTCAGTGCACAGTGAAAGCAATCGCAAAAGTCCAGCAGCTGCTGACTCCCAAACACAAGGCGCTGGCTAGGTTCTTGCTTCTCGACAACTCAACTGAGTCCTTCATTTCTGCAGTTGCCATCGAGGTCTCTGCACTCGGAGACTCAGAGGACGAGTAGGAGTTTCCCAGGAGGGGCTGCATCAGGACGAATTCAAAACTCAGGAAAATTGTCCTGGAACACCTTCCATAAGGATGCTAGAATGGAATTGAAGGGGCAGGCGAGCGGCCACCACGGTCCTCTAGCAGTCCTTAGGGTGCGCGCAGAAGCCCGGTGCTCTGCGGCTTCGTTCTTCGCCCTCGTACAAGCTACCGCTCTGTCCGGCTCCCGGAGCAGGAGAAGCGGCTGCTTCGCGCACACAACAGCGGAGCGGCAGCCGTACGCTCCGAATCGCTGCTTCAGCCGAAAGACGCCGGCGACCGGCGCTTGGCTTCGGACAGCTCCGGAGAGCCGGAGTGTGCGTCTGCACTAGACTGCATGATAGCGAAAAGCTTTGGCAGTGTGTCTCGCAGGGAGATAGCTTAGGAGCGCAGCGCACTTATGCCTCCCTTGTCCAGAAACACGATTTTACTGCACACTCCAAAAACACTGCTCTTTCCAGGGCAATATATAAGCTGTTTTCTGACGGCCGTGATCTTTCGATGACTCTTGCCCAGCTCGTTGTTTTAACGTGCACATGCCGTCCTGGCATTCAGTGCACAGTGAAAGCAATCGCAAAAGTCCAGCAGCTGCTGACTCCCAGACACAAGGCGCTGGCTAGGTTCTTGCTTCTCGACAACTCAACTGAGTCCTTCATTTCTGCAGTTGCCATCGAGGTCTCTGCACTCGGAGCCTCAGAGGACGAGCAGGAGTTTCCCAGGAGGGGCTGCATCAGGACGAATTCAAAACTCAGGAAAATTGTCCTGGAACACCTTCCATAAGGATGCTAGAATGGAATTGAAGGGGCAGGCGAGCGGCCACCACGGTCCTCTAGCAGTCCTTAGGGTGCGCGCAGAAGCCCGGTGCTCTGCGGCTTCGTTCTTCGCCCTCGTACAAGCTACCGCTCTGTCCGGCTCCCGGAGCAGGAGAAGCGGCTGCTTCACGCACACAACAGCGGAGCGGCAGCCGTACGCTCCGAAGCGCTGCTTCAGCCGAAAGACGCCGGCGACCGGCGCTTGGCTTCGGACAGCTCCGGAGAGCCGGAGTGTGCGTCTGCACTAGACTGCATGATAGCGAAAAGCTTTGGCAGTGTGTCTCGCAGGGAGATAGCTTAGGAGCGCAGCGCACGTATGCCTCCCTTGTCCAGAAACACGATTTTACTGCACACTCCAAAAACACTGCTCTTTCCAGGGCAATATATAAGCTGCTTTCTGACGGCCGTGATCTTTCGATTACTCTTGCCCAGCTCGTTGTTGTAACGTGCACGTGTCGTCCTGGCATTCAGTGCACAGTGAAAGCAATCGCAAAAGTCCAGCAGCTGCTGACTCCCAAACACAAGGCGCTGGCTAGGTTCTTGCTTCTCGACAACTCAACTGAGTCCTTCATTTCTGCAGTTGCCATCGAGGTCTCTGCACTCGGAGACTCAGAGGACGAGTAGGAGTTTCCCAGGAGGGGCTGCATCAGGACGAATTCAAAACTCAGGAAAATTGTCCTGGAACACCTTCCATAAGGATGCTAGAATGGAATTGAAGGGGCAGGCGAGCGGCCACCACGGTCCTCTAGCAGTCCTTAGGGTGCGCGCAGAAGCCCGGTGCTCTGCGGCTTCGTTCTTCGCCCTCGTACAAGCTACCGCTCTGTCCGGCTCCCGGAGCAGGAGAAGCGGCTGCTTCGCGCACACAACAGCCGTACGCTCCGAAGCGCAGCTTCAGCCGAAAGACGCCGGCGACCGGCGCTTGGCTTCGGACAGCTCCGGAGAGCCGTAGTGTGGGTCTGCACTAGACTGCATGATAACGAAAAGCTTTGGCAGTGTGTCTCGCAGGGAGAAAGCTTAGGAGCGCAGCGCACGTATGCCTTCCTTGTCCAGAAACACGATTTTACTGCACACTCCAAAAACACTGCCCTTTCCAGGGCAAGATGCCAGATGCTCTCTGATGCCCGTGCTCCCTTCCTGCTCTTGCCCAGCTCGTTGTTTTAACGTGCACATGCCGTCCTGGCATTCAGTGCACAGTGAAAGCAATCGCAAAAGTCAAGCAGCTGCTGACTCCCAAACACAAGGCGCTGGCTATGTTCTTGCTTCTCGACAACTCAACGCAGCCCTTCATTTCTGCAGTTGCCATCGAGGTCTCTGCACTCGGAGACTCAGAGGACGAGTAGGAGTTTCCCAGGAGGGGCTGCATCAGGACGAATTCAAAACTCAGGAAAATTGTCCTGGAACACCTTCCCTAAGGATGCTAGAATGGAATTGAAGAGGCAGGCGAGCGGCCACCACGGTCCTCTCGCAGTCCTTAGGGTGCGCGCAGAAACCCGGTGCTCTGCGGCTTCGTTCTTCGCCCTCGTACAAGCTACCGCTCTGTCCGGCTCCCGGAGCAGGAGGAGCGGCTGCTTCGCGCACACAACAGCGGAGCGGCAGCCGTACGCTCCGAAGGGCAGCTTCAGCCGAAAGACGCCGGCGACCGGCGCTTGGCTTCGTACAGCACCGGAGAGCCGTAGTGTGCGTCTGCACTAGACTGCATGATAACGAAAAGCTTCGGCAGTGTGTCTCGCAGGGAGAAAGCTTAGGAGCGCAGCGCACGTATGCCTTCCTTGTCCAGAAACACGATTTTACTGCACACTCCAAAACCAGTGCTCTTTCCAGGGCAAGATGTCAGATGCTCTCTGATGCCCGTGCTCTCTTCCTGCTCTTGCCCAGCTCGTTGTTTTAACGTGCACATGCCGTCCTGGCATTCAGTGCACAGTGAAAGCAATCGCAAAAGTCCAGCAGCTGCTGACTCCCAAACACAAGGCGCTGGCTATGTTCTTGCTTCTCGACAACTCAACGCAGCCCTTCATTTCTGCAGTTGCTATCGAGGTCTCTGCATGTCGGAGACTCAGAGGACGAGTAGGAGTTTCCCAGGAGGGGCTGCATCAGGACGAATTCAAAACTCAGGAAAATTGTCCTGGAACACCTTCCCTAAGGATGCTAGAATGGAATTGAAGAGGCAGGCGAGCGGCCACCACGGTCCTCTAGCAGTCCTTAGGGTGCGCGCAGAAGCCCGGTGCTCTGCGGCTTCGTTCTTCGCCCTCGTACAAGCTACCGCTCTGTCCGGCTCCCGGAGCAGGAGAAGCGGCTGCTTCGCGCACACAACAGCCGTACGCTCCGAAGCGCAGCTTCAGCCGAAAGACGCCGGCGACCGGCGCTTGGCTTCGGACAGCTCCGGAGAGCCGGAGTGTGGGTCTGCACTAGACTGCATGATAACGAAAAGCTTTGGCAGTGTGTCTCGCAGGGAGAAAGCTTAGGAGTGCAGCGCACTTATGCCTTCCTTGTCCAGAAACACGATTTTACTGCACACTCCAAAAACACTGCCCTTTCCAGAACAAGATGCCAGATGCTCTCTGATGCCCGTGCTCCCTTCCTGCTCTTGCCCAGCTCGTTGTTTTAACGTGCACATGCCGTCCTGGCATTCTGTGCACAGTGAAAGCAATCGCAAAAGTCCAGCAGCTGCTGACTCCCAAACACAAGGCGCTGGCTATGTTCTTGCTTCTCGACAACTCAACGCAGCCCTTCATTTCTGCAGTTGCCATCGAGGTCTCTCCACTCGGAGACTCAGACGACGAGCAGTTGTTTCCCAGGAGGGGCTGCATCAGGACGAATTCAAAACTCAGGAAAATTGTCCTGGAACACCTTCCATAAGGATGCTAGAATGGAATTGAAGGGGCAGGCGAGCGGCCACCACGGTCCTCTAGCAGTCCTTAGGGTGCGCGCAGAAGCCCGGTGCTCTGCGGCTTCGTTCTTCGCCCTCCTACAAGCTACCGCTCTGTCCGGCTCCCGGAGCAGGAGAAGCGGCTGCTTCGCGCACACAGCAGCCGTACGCTCCGAAGCGCAGCTTCAGCCGAAAGACGCCGGCGACCGGCGCTTGGCTTCGGACAGCTCCGGAGAGCCGGAGTGTGGGTCTGCACTAGACTGCATGATAACGAAAAGCTTTGGCAGTGTGTCTCGCAGGGAGAAAGCTTAGGAGCGCAGCGCACGTATGCCTTCCTTGTCCAGAAACACGATTTTACTGCACACTCCAAAAACACTGCCCTTTCCAGGGCAAGATGCCAGATGCTCTCTGATGCCCGTGCTCCCTTCCTGCTCTTGCCCAGCTCGTTGTTTTAACGTGCACATGCCGTCCTGGCATTCAGTGCACAGTGAAAGCAATCGCAAAAGTCAAGCAGCTGCTGACTCCCAAACACAAGGCGCTGGCTATGTTCTTGCTTCTCGACAACTCAACGCAGCCCTTCATTTCTGCAGTTGCCATCGAGGTCTCTGCACTCGGAGACTCAGAGGACGAGTAGGAGTTTCCCAGGAGGGGCTGCATCAGGACGAATTCAAAACTCAGGAAAATTGTCCTGGAACACCTTCCCTAAGGATGCTAGAATGGAATTGAAGAGGCAGGCGAGCGGCCACCACGGTCCTCTAGCAGTCCTTAGGGTGCGCGCAGAAGCCCGGTGCTCTGCGGCTTCGTTCTTCGCCCTCGTACAAGCTACCGCTCTGTCCGGCTCCCGGAGCAGGAGGAGCGGCTGCTTCGCGCACACAACAGCGGAGCGGCAGCCGTACGCTCCGAAGGGCAGCTTCAGCCGAAAGACGCCGGCGACCGGCGCTTGGCTTCGTACAGCACCGGAGAGCCGTAGTGTGCGTCTGCACTAGACTGCATGATAACGAAAAGCTTCGGCAGTGTGTCTCGCAGGGAGAAAGCTTAGGAGCGCAGCGCACGTATGCCTTCCTTGTCCAGAAACACGATTTTACTGCACACTCCAAAACCAGTGCTCTTTCCAGGGCAAGATGTCAGATGCTCTCTGATGCCCGTGCTCTCTTCCTGCTCTTGCCCAGCTCGTTGTTTTAACGTGCACATGCCGTCCTGGCATTCAGTGCACAGTGAAAGCAATCGCAAAAGTCCAGCAGCTGCTGACTCCCAAACACAAGGCGCTGGCTATGTTCTTGCTTCTCGACAACTCAACGCAGCCCTTCATTTCTGCAGTTGCTATCGAGGTCTCTGCATGTCGGAGACTCAGAGGACGAGTAGGAGTTTCCCAGGAGGGGCTGCATCAGGACGAATTCAAAACTCAGGAAAATTGTCCTGGAACACCTTCCCTAAGGATGCTAGAATGGAATTGAAGAGGCAGGCGAGCGGCCACCACGGTCCTCTAGCAGTCCTTAGGGTGCGCGCAGAAGCCCGGTGCTCTGCGGCTTCGTTCTTCGCCCTCGTACAAGCTACCGCTCTGTCCGGCTCCCGGAGCAGGAGAAGCGGCTGCTTCGCGCACACAACAGCCGTACGCTCCGAAGCGCAGCTTCAGCCGAAAGACGCCGGCGACCGGCGCTTGGCTTCGGACAGCTCCGGAGAGCCGGAGTGTGCGTCTGCACTAGACTGCATGATAACGAAAAGCTTCGGCAGTGTGTCTCGCAGGGAGAAAGCTTAGGAGCGCAGCGCACTTATGCCTTCCTTGTCCAGAAACACGATTTTACTGCACACTCCAAAAACACTGCCCTTTCCAGAACAAGATGCCAGATGCTCTCTGATGCCCGTGCTCCCTTCCTGCTCTTGCCCAGCTCGTTGTTTTAACGTGCACATGCCGTCCTGGCATTCTGTGCACAGTGAAAGCAATCGCAAAAGTCCAACAGCTGCTGACTCCCAAACACAAGGCGCTGGCTATGTTCTTGCTTCTCGACAACTCAACGCAGCCCTTCATTTCTGCAGTTGCCATCGAGGTCTCTCCACTCGGAGACTCAGACGACGAGCAGTTGTTTCCCAGGAGGGGCTGCATCAGGACGAATTCAAAACTCAGGAAAATTGTCCTGGAACACCTTCCATAAGGATGCTAGAATGGAATTGAAGGGGCAGGCGAGCGGCCACCACGGTCCTCTCGCAGTCCTTAGGGTGCGCGCAGAAGCCCGGTGCTCTGCGGCTTCGTTCTTCGCCCTCGTACAAGCTACCGCTCTGTCCGGCTCCCGGAGCAGGAGAAGCGGCTGCTTCGCGCACACAGCAGCCGTACGCTCCGAAGCGCAGCTTCAGCCGAAAGACGCCGGCGACCGGCGCTTGGCTTCGGACAGCTCCGGAGAGCCGGAGTGTGCGTCTGCACTAGACTGCATGATAACGAAAAGCTTTGGCAGTGTGTCTCGCAGGGAGATAGCTTAGGAGCGCAGCGCACGTATGCCTCCCTTGTCCAGAAACACGATTTTACTGCACACTCCAAAAACACTGCTCTTTCCAGGGCAATATATAAGCTGCTTTCTGACGGCCGTGATCTTTCGATTACTCTTGCCCAGCTCGTTGTTTTAACGTGCACATGCCGTCCTGGCATTCAGTGCACAGTGAAAGCAATCGCAAAAGTCCAGCAGCTGCTGACTCCCAAACACAAGGCGCTGGCTATGTTCTTGCTTCTCGACAACTCAACTGAGTCCTTAATTTCTGCAGTTGCCATCGAGGTCTCTGCACTCGGAGCCTCAGAGGACGAGCACGAGTTTCCCAGGAGGGGCTGCATCAGGACGAATTCAAAACTCAGGAAAATTGTCCTGGAACACCTTCCATAAGGATGCTAGAATGGAATTGAAGGGGCAGGCGAGCGGCCACCACGGTCCTCTAGCAGTCCTTAGGGTGCGCGCAGAAGCCCGGTGCTCTGCGGCTTCGTTCTTCGCCCTCGTACAAGCTACCGCTCTGTCCGGCTCCCGGAGCAGGAGAAGCGGCTGCTTCACGCACACAACAGCGGAGCGGCAGCCGTACGCTCCGAAGCGCTGCTTCAGCCGAAAGACGCCGGCGACCGGCGCTTGGCTTCGGACAGCTCCGGAGAGCCGGAGTGTGCGTCTGCACTAGACTGCATGATAGCGAAAAGCTTTGGCAGTGTGTCTCGCAGGGAGATAGCTTAGGAGCGCAGCGCACGTATGCCTCCCTTGTCCAGAAACACGATTTTACTGCACACTCCAAAAACACTGCTCTTTCCAGGGCAATATATAAGCTGCTTTCTGACGGCCGTGATCTTTCGATTACTCTTGCCCAGCTCGTTGTTGTAACGTGCACGTGTCGTCCTGGCATTCAGTGCACAGTGAAAGCAATCGCAAAAGTCCAGCAGCTGCTGACTCCCAAACACAAGGCGCTGGCTAGGTTCTTGCTTCTCGACAACTCAACTGAGTCCTTCATTTCTGCAGTTGCCATCGAGGTCTCTGCACTCGGAGACTCAGAGGACGAGTAGGAGTTTCCCAGGAGGGGCTGCATCAGGACGAATTCAAAACTCAGGAAAATTGTCCTGGAACACCTTCCATAAGGATGCTAGAATGGAATTGAAGGGGCAGGCGAGCGGCCACCACGGTCCTCTAGCAGTCCTTAGGGTGCACGCAGAAGCCCGGTGCTCTGCGGCTTCGTTCTTCGCCCTCGTACAAGCTACCGCTCTGTCCGGCTCCCGGAGCAGGAGAAGCGGCTGCTTCGCGCACACAACAGCGGAGCGGCAGCCGTACGCTCCGAATCGCTGCTTCAGCCGAAAGACGCCGGCGACCGGCGCTTGGCTTCGGACAGCTCCGGAGAGCCGGAGTGTGCGTCTGCACTAGACTGCATGATAGCGAAAAGCTTTGGCAGTGTGTCTCGCAGGGAGATAGCTTAGGAGCGCAGCGCACTTATGCCTCCCTTGTCCAGAAACACGATTTTACTGCACACTCCAAAAACACTGCTCTTTCCAGGGCAATATATAAGCTGTTTTCTGACGGCCGTGATCTTTCGATGACTCTTGCCCAGCTCGTTGTTTTAACGTGCACATGCCGTCCTGGCATTCAGTGCACAGTGAAAGCAATCGCAAAAGTCCAGCAGCTGCTGACTCCCAGACACAAGGCGCTGGCTAGGTTCTTGCTTCTCGACAACTCAACTGAGTCCTTCATTTCTGCAGTTGCCATCGAGGTCTCTGCACTCGGAGCCTCAGAGGACGAGCAGGAGTTTCCCAGGAGGGGCTGCATCAGGACGAATTCAAAACTCAGGAAAATTGTCCTGGAACACCTTCCATAAGGATGCTAGAATGGAATTGAAGGGGCAGGCGAGCGGCCACCACGGTCCTCTAGCAGTCCTTAGGGTGCGCGCAGAAGCCCGGTGCTCTGCGGCTTCGTTCTTCGCCCTCGTACAAGCTACCGCTCTGTCCGGCTCCCGGAGCAGGAGAAGCGGCTGCTTCACGCACACAACAGCGGAGCGGCAGCCGTACGCTCCGAAGCGCTGCTTCAGCCGAAAGACGCCGGCGACCGGCGCTTGGCTTCGGACAGCTCCGGAGAGCCGGAGTGTGCGTCTGCACTAGACTGCATGATAGCGAAAAGCTTTGGCAGTGTGTCTCGCAGGGAGATAGCTTAGGAGCGCAGCGCACGTATGCCTCCCTTGTCCAGAAACACGATTTTACTGCACACTCCAAAAACACTGCTCTTTCCAGGGCAATATATAAGCTGCTTTCTGACGGCCGTGATCTTTCGATTACTCTTGCCCAGCTCGTTGTTGTAACGTGCACGTGTCGTCCTGGCATTCAGTGCACAGTGAAAGCAATCGCAAAAGTCCAGCAGCTGCTGACTCCCAAACACAAGGCGCTGGCTAGGTTCTTGCTTCTCGACAACTCAACTGAGTCCTTCATTTCTGCAGTTGCCATCGAGGTCTCTGCACTCGGAGACTCAGAGGACGAGTAGGAGTTTCCCAGGAGGGGCTGCATCAGGACGAATTCAAAACTCAGGAAAATTGTCCTGGAACACCTTCCCTAAGGATGCTAGAATGGAATTGAAGAGGCAGGCGAGCGGCCACCACGGTCCTCTCGCAGTCCTTAGGGTGCGCGCAGAAGCCCGGTGCTCTGCGGCTTCGTTCTTCGCCCTCGTACAAGCTACCGCTCTGTCCGGCTCCCGGAGCAGGAGGAGCGGCTGCTTCGCGCACACAACAGCGGAGCGGCAGCCGTACGCTCCGAAGGGCAGCTTCAGCCGAAAGACGCCGGCGACCGGCGCTTGGCTTCGTACAGCACCGGAGAGCCGTAGTGTGCGTCTGCACTAGACTGCATGATAACGAAAAGCTTCGGCAGTGTGTCTCGCAGGGAGAAAGCTTAGGAGCGCAGCGCACGTATGCCTTCCTTGTCCAGAAACACGATTTTACTGCACACTCCAAAACCAGTGCTCTTTCCAGGGCAAGATGTCAGATGCTCTCTGATGCCCGTGCTCTCTTCCTGCTCTTGCCCAGCTCGTTGTTTTAACGTGCACATGCCGTCCTGGCATTCAGTGCACAGTGAAAGCAATCGCAAAAGTCCAGCAGCTGCTGACTCCCAAACACAAGGCGCTGGCTATGTTCTTGCTTCTCGACAACTCAACGCAGCCCTTCATTTCTGCAGTTGCTATCGAGGTCTCTGCATGTCGGAGACTCAGAGGACGAGTAGGAGTTTCCCAGGAGGGGCTGCATCAGGACGAATTCAAAACTCAGGAAAATTGTCCTGGAACACCTTCCCTAAGGATGCTAGAATGGAATTGAAGAGGCAGGCGAGCGGCCACCACGGTCCTCTAGCAGTCCTTAGGGTGCGCGCAGAAGCCCGGTGCTCTGCGGCTTCGTTCTTCGCCCTCGTACAAGCTACCGCTCTGTCCGGCTCCCGGAGCAGGAGAAGCGGCTGCTTCGCGCACACAACAGCCGTACGCTCCGAAGCGCAGCTTCAGCCGAAAGACGCCGGCGACCGGCGCTTGGCTTCGGACAGCTCCGGAGAGCCGGAGTGTGCGTCTGCACTAGACTGCATGATAACGAAAAGCATCGGCAGTGTGTCTCGCAGGGAGAAAGCTTAGGAGCGCAGCGCACTTATGCCTTCCTTGTCCAGAAACACGATTTTACTGCACACTCCAAAAACACTGCCCTTTCCAGAACAAGATGCCAGATGCTCTCTGATGCCCGTGCTCCCTTCCTGCTCTTGCCCAGCTCGTTGTTTTAACGTGCACATGCCGTCCTGGCATTCTGTGCACAGTGAAAGCAATCGCAAAAGTCCAGCAGCTGCTGACTCCCAAACACAAGGCGCTGGCTATGTTCTTGCTTCTCGACAACTCAACGCAGCCCTTCATTTCTGCAGTTGCCATCGAGGTCTCTCCACTCGGAGACTCAGACGACGAGCAGTTGTTTCCCAGGAGGGGCTGCATCAGGACGAATTCAAAACTCAGGAAAATTGTCCTGGAACACCTTCCATAAGGATGCTAGAATGGAATTGAAGGGGCAGGCGAGCGGCCACCACGGTCCTCTCGCAGTCCTTAGGGTGCGCGCAGAAGCCCGGTGCTCTGCGGCTTCGTTCTTCGCCCTCCTACAAGCTACCGCTCTGTCCGGCTCCCGGAGCAGGAGAAGCGGCTGCTTCGCGCACACAGCAGCCGTACGCTCCGAAGCGCAGCTTCAGCCGAAAGACGCCGGCGACCGGCGCTTGGCTTCGGACAGCTCCGGAGAGCCGGAGTGTGCGTCTGCACTAGACTGCATGATAACGAAAAGCTTTGGCAGTGTGTCTCGCAGGGAGATAGCTTAGGAGCGCAGCGCACGTATGCCTCCCTTGTCCAGAAACACGATTTTACTGCACACTCCAAAAACACTGCTCTTTCCAGGGCAATATATAAGCTGCTTTCTGACGGCCGTGATCTTTCGATTACTCTTGCCCAGCTCGTTGTTGTAACGTGCACATGCCGTCCTGGCATTCAGTGCACAGTGAAAGCAATCGCAAAAGTCCAGCAGCTGCTGACTCCCAAACACAAGGCGCTGGCTATGTTCTTGCTTCTCGACAACTCAACTGAGTCCTTAATTTCTGCAGTTGCCATCGAGGTCTCTGCACTCGGAGCCTCAGAGGACGAGCACGAGTTTCCCAGGAGGGGCTGCATCAGGACGAATTCAAAACTCAGGAAAATTGTCCTGGAACACCTTCCATAAGGATGCTAGAATGGAATTGAAGGGGCAGGCGAGCGGCCACCACGGTCCTCTAGCAGTCCTTAGGGTGCGCGCAGAAGCCCGGTGCTCTGCGGCTTCGTTCTTCGCCCTCGTACAAGCTACCGCTCTGTCCGGCTCCCGGAGCAGGAGAAGCGGCTGCTTCACGCACACAACAGCGGAGCGGCAGCCGTACGCTCCGAAGCGCTGCTTCAGCCGAAAGACGCCGGCGACCGGCGCTTGGCTTCGGACAGCTCCGGAGAGCCGGAGTGTGCGTCTGCACTAGACTGCATGATAGCGAAAAGCTTTGGCAGTGTGTCTCGCAGGGAGATAGCTTAGGAGCGCAGCGCACTTATGCCTCCCTTGTCCAGAAACACGATTTTACTGCACACTCCAAAAACACTGCTCTTTCCAGGGCAATATATAAGCTGCTTTCTGACGGCCGTGATCTTTCGATTACTCTTGCCCAGCTCGTTGTTGTAACGTGCACGTGTCGTCCTGGCATTCAGTGCACAGTGAAAGCAATCGCAAAAGTCCAGCAGCTGCTGACTCCCAAACACAAGGCGCTGGCTAGGTTCTTGCTTCTCGACAACTCAACTGAGTCCTTCATTTCTGCAGTTGCCATCGAGGTCTCTGCACTCGGAGACTCAGAGGACGAGTAGGAGTTTCCCAGGAGGGGCTGCATCAGGACGAATTCAAAACTCAGGAAAATTGTCCTGGAACACCTTCCATAAGGATGCTAGAATGGAATTGAAGGGGCAGGCGAGCGGCCACCACGGTCCTCTAGCAGTCCTTAGGGTGCGCGCAGAAGCCCGGTGCTCTGCGGCTTCGTTCTTCGCCCTCGTACAAGCTACCGCTCTGTCCGGCTCCCGGAGCAGGAGAAGCGGCTGCTTCGCGCACACAACAGCGGAGCGGCAGCCGTACGCTCCGAATCGCTGCTTCAGCCGAAAGACGCCGGCGACCGGCGCTTGGCTTCGGACAGCTCCGGAGAGCCGGAGTGTGCGTCTGCACTAGACTGCATGATAGCGAAAAGCTTTGGCAGTGTGTCTCGCAGGGAGATAGCTTAGGAGCGCAGCGCACTTATGCCTCCCTTGTCCAGAAACACGATTTTACTGCACACTCCAAAAACACTGCTCTTTCCAGGGCAATATATAAGCTGTTTTCTGACGGCCGTGATCTTTCGATGACTCTTGCCCAGCTCGTTGTTTTAACGTGCACATGCCGTCCTGGCATTCAGTGCACAGTGAAAGCAATCGCAAAAGTCCAGCAGCTGCTGACTCCCAGACACAAGGCGCTGGCTAGGTTCTTGCTTCTCGACAACTCAACTGAGTCCTTCATTTCTGCAGTTGCCATCGAGGTCTCTGCACTCGGAGCCTCAGAGGACGAGCAGGAGTTTCCCAGGAGGGGCTGCATCAGGACGAATTCAAAACTCAGGAAAATTGTCCTGGAACACCTTCCATAAGGATGCTAGAATGGAATTGAAGGGGCAGGCGAGCGGCCACCACGGTCCTCTAGCAGTCCTTAGGGTGCGCGCAGAAGCCCGGTGCTCTGCGGCTTCGTTCTTCGCCCTCGTACAAGCTACCGCTCTGTCCGGCTCCCGGAGCAGGAGAAGCGGCTGCTTCACGCACACAACAGCGGAGCGGCAGCCGTACGCTCCGAAGCGCTGCTTCAGCCGAAAGACGCCGGCGACCGGCGCTTGGCTTCGGACAGCTCCGGAGAGCCGGAGTGTGCGTCTGCACTAGACTGCATGATAGCGAAAAGCTTTGGCAGTGTGTCTCGCAGGGAGATAGCTTAGGAGCGCAGCGCACGTATGCCTCCCTTGTCCAGAAACACGATTTTACTGCACACTCCAAAAACACTGCTCTTTCCAGGGCAATATATAAGCTGCTTTCTGACGGCCGTGATCTTTCGATTACTCTTGCCCAGCTCGTTGTTGTAACGTGCACGTGTCGTCCTGGCATTCAGTGCACAGTGAAAGCAATCGCAAAAGTCCAGCAGCTGCTGACTCCCAAACACAAGGCGCTGGCTAGGTTCTTGCTTCTCGACAACTCAACTGAGTCCTTCATTTCTGCAGTTGCCATCGAGGTCTCTGCACTCGGAGACTCAGAGGACGAGTAGGAGTTTCCCAGGAGGGGCTGCATCAGGACGAATTCAAAACTCAGGAAAATTGTCCTGGAACACCTTCCATAAGGATGCTAGAATGGAATTGAAGGGGCAGGCGAGCGGCCACCACGGTCCTCTAGCAGTCCTTAGGGTGCGCGCAGAAGCCCGGTGCTCTGCGGCTTCGTTCTTCGCCCTCGTACAAGCTACCGCTCTGTCCGGCTCCCGGAGCAGGAGAAGCGGCTGCTTCGCGCACACAACAGCGGAGCGGCAGCCGTACGCTCCGAATCGCTGCTTCAGCCGAAAGACGCCGGCGACCGGCGCTTGGCTTCGGACAGCTCCGGAGAGCCGGAGTGTGCGTCTGCACTAGACTGCATGATAGCGAAAAGCTTTGGCAGTGTGTCTCGCAGGGAGATAGCTTAGGAGCGCAGCGCACTTATGCCTCCCTTGTCCAGAAACACGATTTTACTGCACACTCCAAAAACACTGCTCTTTCCAGGGCAATATATAAGCTGTTTTCTGACGGCCGTGATCTTTCGATGACTCTTGCCCAGCTCGTTGTTTTAACGTGCACATGCCGTCCTGGCATTCAGTGCACAGTGAAAGCAATCGCAAAAGTCCAGCAGCTGCTGACTCCCAGACACAAGGCGCTGGCTAGGTTCTTGCTTCTCGACAACTCAACTGAGTCCTTCATTTCTGCAGTTGCCATCGAGGTCTCTGCACTCGGAGCCTCAGAGGACGAGCAGGAGTTTCCCAGGAGGGGCTGCATCAGGACGAATTCAAAACTCAGGAAAATTGTCCTGGAACACCTTCCATAAGGATGCTAGAATGGAATTGAAGGGGCAGGCGAGCGGCCACCACGGTCCTCTAGCAGTCCTTAGGGTGCGCGCAGAAGCCCGGTGCTCTGCGGCTTCGTTCTTCGCCCTCGTACAAGCTACCGCTCTGTCCGGCTCCCGGAGCAGGAGAAGCGGCTGCTTCACGCACACAACAGCGGAGCGGCAGCCGTACGCTCCGAAGCGCTGCTTCAGCCGAAAGACGCCGGCGACCGGCGCTTGGCTTCGGACAGCTCCGGAGAGCCGGAGTGTGCGTCTGCACTAGACTGCATGATAGCGAAAAGCTTTGGCAGTGTGTCTCGCAGGGAGATAGCTTAGGAGCGCAGCGCACTTATGCCTCCCTTGTCCAGAAACACGATTTTACTGCACACTCCAAAAACACTGCTCTTTCCAGGGCAATATATAAGCTGCTTTCTGACGGCCGTGATCTTTCGATTACTCTTGCCCAGCTCGTTGTTGTAACGTGCACGTGTCGTCCTGGCATTCAGTGCACAGTGAAAGCAATCGCAAAAGTCCAGCAGCTGCTGACTCCCAAACACAAGGCGCTGGCTAGGTTCTTGCTTCTCGACAACTCAACTGAGTCCTTCATTTCTGCAGTTGCCATCGAGGTCTCTGCACTCGGAGACTCAGAGGACGAGTAGGAGTTTCCCAGGAGGGGCTGCATCAGGACGAATTCAAAACTCAGGAAAATTGTCCTGGAACACCTTCCATAAGGATGCTAGAATGGAATTGAAGAGGCAGGCGAGCGGCCACCACGGTCCTCTAGCAGTCCTTAGGGTGCGCGCAGAAGCCCGGTGCTCTGCGGCTTCGTTCTTCGCCCTCGTACAAGCTACCGCTCTGTCCGGCTCCCGGAGCAGGAGAAGCGGCTGCTTCGCGCACACAACAGCGGAGCGGCAGCCGTACGCTCCGAATCGCTGCTTCAGCCGAAAGACGCCGGCCACCGGCGCTTGGCTTCGGACAGCTCCGGAGAGCCGGAGTGTGCGTCTGCACTAGACTGCATGATAGCGAAAAGCTTTGGCAGTGTGTCTCGCAGGGAGATAGCTTAGGAGCGCAGCGCACTTATGCCTCCCTTGTCCAGAAACACGATTTTACTGCACACTCCAAAAACACTGCTCTTTCCAGGGCAATATATAAGCTGTTTTCTGACGGCCGTGATCTTTCGATTACTCTTGCGCAGCTCGTTGTTTTAACGTGCACATGCCGTCCTGGCATTCAGTGCACAGTGAAAGCAATCGCAAAAGTCCAGCAGCTGCTGACTCCCAGACACAAGGCGCTGGCTAGGTTCTTGCTTCTCGACAACTCAACTGAGTCCTTCATTTCTGCAGTTGCCATCGAGGTCTCTGCACTCGGAGCCTCAGAGGACGAGCACGAGTTTCCCAGGAGGGGCTGCATCAGGACGAATTCAAAACTCAGGAAAATTGTCCTGGAACACCTTCCATAAGGATGCTAGAATGGAATTGAAGGGGCAGGCGAGCGGCCACCACGGTCCTCTAGCAGTCCTTAGGGTGCGCGCAGAAGCCCGGTGCTCTGCGGCTTCGTTCTTCGCCCTCGTACAAGCTACCGCTCTGTCCGGCTCCCGGAGCAGGAGAAGCGGCTGCTTCGCGCACACAACAGCGGAGCGGCAGCCGTACGCTCCGAAGCGCTGCTTCAGCCGAAAGACGCCGGCGACCGGCGCTTGGCTTCGGACAGCTCCGGAGAGCCGGAGTGTGCATCTGCACTAGACTGCATGATAGCGAAAAGCTTTGGCAGTGTGTCTCGCAGGGAGATAGCTTAGGAGCGCAGCGCACTTATGCCTCCCTTGTCCAGAAACACGATTTTACTGCACACTCCAAAAACACTGCTCTTTCCAGGGCAATATAGAAGCTGATTTCTGACGGCCGTGATCTTTCGATGACTCTTGCCCAGCTCGTTGTTTTAACGTGCACGTGCCGTCCTGGCATTCAGTGCACAGTGAAAGCAACCGCAAAAGTCCAGCAGCTGCTGACTCCCAAACACAAGGCGCTGGCTATGTTCTTGCTTCTCGACAACTCAACTGAGTCCTTCATTTCTGCAGTTGCCATCGAGGTCTCTGCACTCGGAGCCTCAGAGGACGAGCACGAGTTTCCCAGGAGGGGCTGCATCAGGACGAATTCAAAACTCAGGAAAATTGTCCTGGAACACCTTCCATAAGGATGCTAGAATGGAATTGAAGGGGCAGGCGAGCGGCCACCACGGTCCTCTAGCAGTCCTTAGGGTGCGCGCAGAAGCCCGGTGCTCTGCGGCTTCGTTCTTCGCCCTCGTACAAGCTACCGCTCTGTCCGGCTCCCGGAGCAGGAGAAGCGGCTGCTTCACGCACACAACAGCGGAGCGGCAGCCGTACGCTCCGAAGCGCTGCTTCAGCCGAAAGACGCCGGCGACCGGCGCTTGGCTTCGGACAGCTCCGGAGAGCCGGAGTGTGCGTCTGCACTAGACTGCATGATAGCGAAAAGCTTTGGCAGTGTGTCTCGCAGGGAGATAGCTTAGGAGCGCAGCGCACGTATGCCTCCCTTGTCCAGAAACACGATTTTACTGCACACTCCAAAAACACTGCTCTTTCCAGGGCAATATATAAGCTGCTTTCTGACGGCCGTGATCTTTCGATTACTCTTGCCCAGCTCGTTGTTGTAACGTGCACGTGTCGTCCTGGCATTCAGTGCACAGTGAAAGCAATCGCAAAAGTCCAGCAGCTGCTGACTCCCAAACACAAGGCGCTGGCTAGGTTCTTGCTTCTCGACAACTCAACTGAGTCCTTCATTTCTGCAGTTGCCATCGAGGTCTCTGCACTCGGAGACTCAGAGGACGAGTAGGAGTTTCCCAGGAGGGGCTGCATCAGGACGAATTCAAAACTCAGGAAAATTGTCCTGGAACACCTTCCATAAGGATGCTAGAATGGAATTGAAGGGGCAGGCGAGCGGCCACCACGGTCCTCTAGCAGTCCTTAGGGTGCGCGCAGAAGCCCGGTGCTCTGCGGCTTCGTTCTTCGCCCTCGTACAAGCTACCGCTCTGTCCGGCTCCCGGAGCAGGAGAAGCGGCTGCTTCGCGCACACAACAGCGGAGCGGCAGCCCTACGCTCCGAATCGCTGCTTCAGCCGAAAGACGCCGGCGACCGGCGCTTGGCTTCGGACAGCTCCGGAGAGCCGGAGTGTGCGTCTGCACTAGACTGCATGATAGCGAAAAGCTTTGGCAGTGTGTCTCGCAGGGAGATAGCTTAGGAGCGCAGCGCACTTATGCCTCCCTTGTCCAGAAACACGATTTTACTGCACACTCCAAAAACACTGCTCTTTCCAGGGCAATATATAAGCTGTTTTCTGACGGCCGTGATCTTTCGATGACTCTTGCCCAGCTCGTTGTTTTAACGTGCACATGCCGTCCTGGCATTCAGTGCACAGTGAAAGCAATCGCAAAAGTCCAGCAGCTGCTGACTCCCAGACACAAGGCGCTGGCTAGGTTCTTGCTTCTCGACAACTCAACTGAGTCCTTCATTTCTGCAGTTGCCATCGAGGTCTCTGCACTCGGAGCCTCAGAGGACGAGCAGGAGTTTCCCAGGAGGGGCTGCATCAGGACGAATTCAAAACTCAGGAAAATTGTCCTGGAACACCTTCCATAAGGATGCTAGAATGGAATTGAAGGGGCAGGCGAGCGGCCACCACGGTCCTCTAGCAGTCCTTAGGGTGCGCGCAGAAGCCCGGTGCTCTGCGGCTTCGTTCTTCGCCCTCGTACAAGCTACCGCTCTGTCCGGCTCCCGGAGCAGGAGAAGCGGCTGCTTCACGCACACAACAGCGGAGCGGCAGCCGTACGCTCCGAAGCGCTGCTTCAGCCGAAAGACGCCGGCGACCGGCGCTTGGCTTCGGACAGCTCCGGAGAGCCGGAGTGTGCGTCTGCACTAGACTGCATGATAGCGAAAAGCTTTGGCAGTGTGTCTCGCAGGGAGATAGCTTAGGAGCGCAGCGCACTTATGCCTCCCTTGTCCAGAAACACGATTTTACTGCACACTCCAAAAACACTGCTCTTTCCAGGGCAATATATAAGCTGCTTTCTGACGGCCGTGATCTTTCGATTACTCTTGCCCAGCTCGTTGTTGTAACGTGCACGTGTCGTCCTGGCATTCAGTGCACAGTGAAAGCAATCGCAAAAGTCCAGCAGCTGCTGACTCCCAAACACAAGGCGCTGGCTAGGTTCTTGCTTCTCGACAACTCAACTGAGTCCTTCATTTCTGCAGTTGCCATCGAGGTCTCTGCACTCGGAGACTCAGAGGACGAGCAGGAGTTTCCCAGGAGGGGCTGCATCAGGACGAATTCAAAACTCAGGAAAATTGTCCTGGAACACCTTCCATAAGGATGCTAGAATGGAATTGAAGAGGCAGGCGAGCGGCCACCACGGTCCTCTAGCAGTCCTTAGGGTGCGCGCAGAAGCCCGGTGCTCTGCGGCTTCGTTCTTCGCCCTCGTACAAGCTACCGCTCTGTCCGGCTCCCGGAGCAGGAGAAGCGGCTGCTTCGCGCACACAACAGCGGAGCGGCAGCCGTACGCTCCGAATCGCTGCTTCAGCCGAAAGACGCCGGCCACCGGCGCTTGGCTTCGGACAGCTCCGGAGAGCCGGAGTGTGCGTCTGCACTAGACTGCATGATAGCGAAAAGCTTTGGCAGTGTGTCTCGCAGGGAGATAGCTTAGGAGCGCAGCGCACTTATGCCTCCCTTGTCCAGAAACACGATTTTACTGCACACTCCAAAAACACTGCTCTTTCCAGGGCAATATATAAGCTGTTTTCTGACGGCCGTGATCTTTCGATTACTCTTGCGCAGCTCGTTGTTTTAACGTGCACATGCCGTCCTGGCATTCAGTGCACAGTGAAAGCAATCGCAAAAGTCCAGCAGCTGCTGACTCCCAGACACAAGGCGCTGGCTAGGTTCTTGCTTCTCGACAACTCAACTGAGTCCTTCATTTCTGCAGTTGCCATCGAGGTCTCTGCACTCGGAGCCTCAGAAGACGAGCACGAGTTTCCCAGGAGGGGCTGCATCAGGACGAATTCAAAACTCAGGAAAATTGTCCTGGAACACCTTCCATAAGGATGCTAGAATGGAATTGAAGGGGCAGGCGAGCGGCCACCACGGTCCTCTAGCAGTCCTTAGGGTGCGCGCAGAAGCCCGGTGCTCTGCGGCTTCGTTCTTCGCCCTCGTACAAGCTACCGCTCTGTCCGGCTCCCGGAGCAGGAGAAGCGGCTGCTTCGCGCACACAAGAGCGGAGCGGCAGCCGTACGCTCCGAAGCGCTGCTTCAGCCGAAAGACGCCGGCGACCGGCGCTTGGCTTCGGACAGCTCCGGAGAGCCGGAGTGTGCGTCTGCACTAGACTGCATGATAGCGAAAAGCTTTGGCAGTGTGTCTCGCAGGGAGATAGCTTAGGAGCGCAGCGCACTTATGCCTCCCTTGTCCAGAAACACGATTTTACTGCACACTCCAAAAACACTGCTCTTTCCAGGGCAATATAGAAGCTGATTTCTGACGGCCGTGATCTTTCGATGACTCTTGCCCAGCTCGTTGTTTTAACGTGCACGTGCCGTCCTGGCATTCAGTGCACAGTGAAAGCAACCGCAAAAGTCCAGCAGCTGCTGACTCCCAGACACAAGGCGCTGGCTATGTTCTTGCTTCTCGACAACTCAACTGAGTCCTTCATTTCTGCAGTTGCCATCGAGGTCTCTGCACTCGGAGCCTCAGAGGACGAGCACGAGTTTCCCAGGAGGGGCTGCATCAGGACGAATTCAAAACTCAGGAAAATTGTCCTGGAACACCTTCCATAAGGATGCTAGAATGGAATTGAAGGGGCAGGCGAGCGGCCACCACGGTCCTCTAGCAGTCCTTAGGGTGCGCGCAGAAGCCCGGTGCTCTGCGGCTTCGTTCTTCACCCTCCTACAAGCTACCGCTCTGTCCGGCTCCCGGAGCAGGAGAAGCGGCTGCTTCGCGCACACAACAGCGGAGCGGCAGCCGTACGCTCCGAAGCGCTGCTTCAGCCGAAAGACGCCGGCCACCGGCGCTTGGCTTCGGACAGCTCCGGAGAGCCGGAGTGTGCGTCTGCACTAGACTGCATGATAGCGAAAAGCTTTGGCAGTGTGTCTCGCAGGGAGATAGCTTAGGAGCGCAGCGCACTTATGCCTCCCTTGTCCAGAAACACGATTTTACTGCACACTCCAAAAACACTGCTCTTTCCAGGGCAATATATAAGCTGCTTTCTGACGGCCGTGATCTTTCGATTACTCTTGCCCAGCTCGTTGTTGTAACGTGCACGTGTCGTCCTGGCATTCAGTGCACAGTGAAAGCAATCGCAAAAGTCCAGCAGCTGCTGACTCCCAAACACAAGGCGCTGGCTAGGTTCTTGCTTCTCGACAACTCAACTGAGTCCTTCATTTCTGCAGTTGCCATCGAGGTCTCTGCACTCGGAGACTCAGAGGACGAGCAGGAGTTTCCCAGGAGGGGCTGCATCAGGACGAATTCAAAACTCAGGAAAATTGTCCTGGAACACCTTCCATAAGGATGCTAGAATGGAATTGAAGGGGCAGGCGAGCGGCCACCACGGTCCTCTCGCAGTCCTTAGGGTGCGCGCAGAAGCCCGGTGCTCTGCGGCTTCGTTCTTCGCCCTCCTACAAGCTACCGCTCTGTCCGGCTCCCGGAGCAGGAGAAGCGGCTGCTTCGCGCACACAACAGCCGTACGCTCCGAAGCGCTGCTTCAGCCGAAAGACGCCGGCGACCGGCGCTTGGCTTCGGACAGCTCCGGAGAGCCGGAGTGTGCGTCTGCACTAGACTGCATGATAGCGAAAAGCTTTGGCAGTGTGTCTCGCAGGGAGATAGCTTAGGAGCGCAGCGCACTTATGCCTCCCTTGTCCAGAAACACGATTTTACTGCACACTCCAAAAACACTGCTCTTTCCAGGGCAATATATAAGCTGTTTTCTGACGGCCGTGATCTTTCGATTACTCTTGCCCAGCTCGTTGTTGTAACGTGCACGTGTCGTCCTGGCATTCAGTGCACAGTGAAAGCAATCGCAAAAGTCCAGCAGCTGCTGACTCCCAAACACAAGGCGCTGGCTAGGTTCTTGCTTCTCGACAACTCAACGCAGCCCTTCCTTTCTGCAGTTGCCATCGAGGTCTTTGCATGTCGGAGCCTCAGAGGACGAGCACGAGTTTCCCAGGAGGGGCTGCATCAGGACGAATTCAAAACTCAGGAAAATTGTCCTGGAACACCTTCCATAAGGATGCTAGAATGGAATTGAAGGGGCAGGCGAGCGGCCACCACGGTCCTCTAGCAGTCCTTAGGGTGCGCGCAGAAGCCCGGTGCTCTGCGGCTTCGTTCTTCGCCCTCGTACAAGCTACCGCTCTCTCCGGCTCCCGGAGCAGGAGAAGCTGCTGCTTTGCGCACACTACACCGGAGCTAGCAAACAGAATTAGGGCCTTAGATGTGGGAATCCAGGTCCCAAATTCCCGTTCTCCATTATCCCATATCCTTTGGCACTGGTGTTGATTTTGTTTGAGTGCCACAGTGTGCTGGTGCCCTTCTGTCATGAGAAAATACTTCTGGTTTCAAATGCTGTAACACGTTTTCTCAAGCTACTCTTTCTCTCTCATTCTTTTGTATTTGTTGTTTAGATCTTCTTTGTAGGCTCTCAGCAGCCCTGGTACTCTTTCCAAAAACAAGGTTGAGGTCCTGGGCTGCCTAAAGCAGCTAGAAATTTTGCTTGGATGTCAAAGAACATATGAAAGAAGATCTGCCCTTATAGGAATTTTGTTTGTTCCTGTTATGATTGTAGGGTAAGATTCTTTCTGGGTCTCCGGTTAGACTAGGATAGTGCAATGGAAAAAGCAAAGAAGAATTATGGTGACATTTTTTTTTTCTTAAAAGACCTTGCTCTGTTAATGTGTAGGAGTGCAAAATGTGTAGGAGGTATTGGTAAACCCGAGGCAGTTTGTGCATGCATTAACAAGAAAATAAATTCAGGTCTGAGATCTGCACAGTGTTGTAGAGAGATTGTGGGACTGCCAGAGACACGTGTATGGTTTTACAACTCTTGTGATGCAATGGTATGTCTCTGGGAGTTATCCCAGCATAAGTTTTGGTAAGCGTAGTTGTTGGAGATGCTAAGTTTGCTATCTGTGAAACTAACCTGGGTAACAAAGACACGTGTTTTCTTGGATTCTTTGTTAGCCACTACTGAGCTCTTGTGTATAAAAGCTCTAAGTGTCAGAATCTGAGGTATTGATGATTCCGAGATTGTAGAATGTCTCTGTCTTTCTGCGCCGTTGCAAAAGAAGTCATCATTCATCTGTGCTCTTTCCAAGGTTGTTTATTCTTGCTTATCTCTAACATGTTCTGCTGCCCTGCCGCAGGTCTGTCCTGCAGGGCAGCGTGTGGAGCTCTGCCCTCAGTGGGATGTTACAAACATTATATACCAGAAACTACCTGCGCTATATTTACAATAACGTGCCAATATCTGTCACCTACGTTGAACAGTGTGTCCCCAGCCTAAACCAATAGAAAAATGCCAACACTACAGTGAAACATGGAGGGCATGAAGAAGAAGAAAAAGGACAAGACACACCCAATTTCCTCTATCTTGTCCCCTTTGAACCCCTAATCTAGAATCCTAAAATTTTACTTTTGCACCCATGCCACACTTAATTATTACTTATATCAAACACTCAGAGCTTGTAATTCATCCTGTAAGATTGAAAACTCTTTTCCATGGACAGAGATCACAGACAGTGTCTCTGGGGGCTCTGTACAGAGGGATTCCTGACCCCCTGCCAGGGTCCCAGATCTTCCAGGACTACCAGAGGGAAGACCTGGATTCCCACATCTAAGGCCCTAATTCTGTTTGCTAGCATTCCCATGGGGTATTGTACCAAAATGGATGCCAGAAACAAAATGTCTACCACAACCGGAATTTTTGTAAAACCTTTTGTAGAAGTACTTTTGAAAAATTTTGAAGTTTATTTGTTTGTTTTCTTGTTTTAATTTGGCAGCTTTTTAGTTCTGGGCTTTATGCTCAGGTCAGGTTTGCAGGTCTTATTTCCAAAATCCAAACAAATGCCTTATAGAGATTATTTTGCAAGATACAAGCCTTCTAAGAAAATCATTATATTAAAGGTAATAAAACACAAGTACTTTTATTTCTCTTTGACTTATGACAATATATAAAACAGCACATTCTTCTTTATGTAGCTATACTTGAGTGTTGCAGATGTGCAGGGAATGGTAATGATATCTTGTTTGACTGACTAAATGAAGATGTCACTTCCTTTGGACATGCAATACATGAAAACAGTTTTGGCCCAAGATGAAAATGAGTAGAGCACAGACTGATCTGTTGCTAATAAAAACCAACAGTGAGAATTACTCAGCACTGCAAATTCATAAATATTGGTTATAAAATCTTGGGCACATTTGACATCATAGCACATTCATTGGAATTCACTGATAAATAAAGCAATTATATATTATTAAGTAAGCCTACAACGTCAGTCTACCTTCCATCATATTTTAGGTTTTTCATAATGACATTCTGGCAAGCAAACTTGATTTTTGTCTCCATAATAAATGCACTTTGGTATGATTAAAGGCATACCACAGCAGTCAAGCTTCCCCTGTTTATCTGGCTAGCTCCATAACAGGAGAGGAGAGAGAGCTCCCAGATCCCAAGTCTCTCTGGTGGACGCTCACAGCACAAGTCTTAATTATCACGGCTTATGCTCACTTTGATGGCCGTTTTGCTTATATCCAGTGTTAAGCCTATATGACTTGTTTTATTACCCTTTTCAGCAGAGTTTGCCAGTCATAACAAAATAAATGTCTTTCCTGCAAGGAGTGCTATGTTTGGTCTCATCAGGAATATCTGCTGTGGCAGCAGTATGAGGGAGAAATTGCAGAAAAGGGCTGTGTACTGGTGTCGTAGGGTGACATTATGGTGTTTGTATCCCCAATTGTGTGTTCTGTTTATGTTTGATATTATGTTCTGTACTTTCAGAACTGACTCTGAAAGTGAAGGTTTGTTTTGCCTTGTTATCAGCCGGTTCACCTCCCTGCATGGTCTGCTGTCTAGAAGAGGCTAGTGCTGGCTGGCTTGCTTTTGCTTACTTGCTGGCTTTCACTTGCTTTGCTTTGCTTGCTTCTGCTTTTGCCTTCGCTTTCTAGTTAGTTTAGCTAAGCAATCCAATTCTTTCCCTGGACTGTTTTTTTTTTCCTTTCCTTTTCCTGAATGCCACCCAACCTGCTCCGGACTGGGACCTGGGAAACACCAAGTAATACCCAAAGCCTGCGCTTTGTGATCTGCAGCAGCCATCCCCAGTGCCGGAGAGCAATCCCCAGCGTCCAGACCTGGGCAACCACGCCCAGGAAAGACTCTCTGGATTGGTTCATCTCTTCAGAGTGGTGAAAGAGTTTTTTTTGTCATGTGGTGTTATTTTTTTTAGTGCTGGGGAGTGCTTTGTTTGTTAAATAAACAGGCTCTTTTCCACTTCTCTCTGTGAAATTTTTTTCCTGAACCAGGTGGGTGGGGAGGGGCCGTGAGGATTTGTTTTCTGGGGGCTCCCTCCAAGAGGCTTTTCCCCAAATTTGCCCTAAACTAGGACATCTGGAGAGGCCCTGCTACAGCAGGCTAGTTCTGACATTAACCACGCAGAACTAGGTGTTCAAAAGTAACCAAGCAATGCACTGAGAGAGAAGGATGTAGAGACACTTCATAAATCTGTAGTTCGTAGAACAGTTCACCACACATTCTAGGCTGACGTTCAGGCCAGCTTATTGCATTCAAACCTTTTCCTTTCTTTTCATCCATGCCTTTCGTAAGGTTGCATTCAGCAACCACCATTACAAACAAATGGTTAAGGTAATAAAATATCTTGGAGCAAGCTAATCTTGTAAAGGAACTGCTTAGTCGGAGAGTGTTGAGAGAACAGAAAATTGGTGGGATGATGGGTTGGAGGAAGACACAGAATGCCTTTTGAGTATATTGCTTCCTATTCAAATTCTCAGCTGGATGCCCTATCAGGAATGTACTTTTTCATTTGGCCAAGAGAGTCAGTCCTTTTTAATTCTGCAAGTGGTTGTTGGAATGTGAACCTGAAATCGAAAGAAGTAAAATGGAAGAAGCCAAGTACTTTGTGTAAGATTCAGAAAATGGTGTTAGAGGCACGTACAGCATTATACATTTATGATACTTTTCAGTATTCTTATAATACAATAGAGAAAAATAAAAGGCCCATACGGTTACCAACTCTATATCTGTTATGGGGATCTGATGGAAGAAGTGCATTTATCCATCAGCAACCTGATTCTGCTTCCATTGAAGTCATATGGAGTTTTGCCAAAGGTTTTAGTGGGTGAAAGAATAGGATCTGGGAGGCTATAGATGAGGAAAAGCCAGAGCTTGTCAAGCTTTTTCAGCATGTTATTGGATAGGTGCCACTGCCTAGAGGGCAGTGGGTGGCCCAGAGAAAAGTTTCAGAAAAAAGAGATAGAACATGAATTCAAACAATTTTTTTGAGAAAAAGTCTTGTATAAAAGAAAAGTCTTTTAAGAAATATCATATCTTTCTGTTGACTAGTGACAGTGGAAAGGTCCACTGTGTCAGAAAAAAAGCCAGAAATAAGTATATATATATATATATGTATATGTATATATGTTTGAGTTTTAAAGCGTGTTGTTTCACAAAGTGGTGTTGTTAGAGAAATGCACCAGACAAAACAAAATGGATTTGGGTGGCCAATCGATGTTCATGCTTGTCAGCCCAAAAGAGCCAGACCTGAAATGAGGGTGTAGGAAGTACACCTTGTGCTATGGAGATTTTGTTTGTACACTGTTACAGTTTTTGGAAAGCAGTTCTGTAGTTGTCCTTCTGGGGAAAGGGCACAGCCATGGAAAGGGGATACATAAGGACAGTTCATACATAACCATGACACTAGTTTATGTATGAACTGTCCTTATGTATGTGTATGAGTATGCCATGGTGGGCATGGTTAGAGGTGTGTAGGACATGCAGAGAGACTGATTCTTGGAATACCAAGGCATATGGAAAGAGACCTGAAAGTGTTAAGTGTAACAGTGTCAGCCTTTGAGAAAGCAGAAAGACAGGTACTTGTATAAGTGTAGGAATATTATACTGAAAGACATATTCAATGTCCAGCTCTGCCGTTCTCTTTGAATGTTGGGCACATCATTCTGCCCTCACATCTTATGTTGTATCAACCATAAAAATATATGCTGTTTCTGCACCCTTTTTATTTCTAGTTTGGGAATTCTGAACAAAATGGATGCAAGGTAGTATGCTGAAGTGGAACAGAAATTTCTGTTTTAAAAACCAATCTCAAAAAATCACAAACAAACCCAAAACAAAACCAGCTGCTGGCTTCAACCATCTTCAGACGTGCAGTGAATTGGAGTGCAGAGGCCAATATCTTTATGGTTTCAACTGGGGTTCAGATGGCAAGACCAAAATCTGAAACCTTAAGCACTCTGCATTTCTGATATTTTTCCTTATTTTTTCCCTATGTTTGATTTAAAGTTGTGTATATCTACTAGCAAGGATTCAGCCAGGGGACACTTGAGACTGGAAAAGGCCTGCTAGGGAATCACGGCAGGACACCCACATTTATGCCTCCATGCTTTTCTAATCCAGGAAAACCATGGTGAAAGAGACCTTAGCTGCTGCCCCAAGATTCCATTAGGTGTAGAGGTGAGAGAGCCAGAAAGCTCCCAGTCCCAGGGACACTGGGGCTCAGAGTCATGACAAGGAGATCACATCCTAGCTGCAGTTTGTCACCTTCACACCTTTCTAATCTGGGCCATCCATGCTGATGGGATGAGGGGAAGTCATTTGCAGAGTGGCTGAGGTCACTTGGTTTTTTCAGCCTGGAAAAGATCGAGGGGAGATCTCCTTGTGGTCTACAGCTTCCTCATGAGGGAAGTGCAGGAGCAAGAACTGATCTCTTCTCTCTGGTGACTAGTGATAGGACATGAGGAAATGATATGAAGCTGTGCTTAAACCAGAGAGTGTTTGGCACTGGACCAGGCAGGCTCCCCGGGGAAATGGTCATGGCACCAAAGCTGACAGAGCGCAAGAAGTGTTTAAGCAATGCCCTCAGGCACATAGTGTGACTTTTGGGGTGTCCTGTGCAGGACCAAGGGCTAGACTTTGATGATCCTTGTGGGTCCCTTCCAACTCAGAATATTCTAGGAATCTATTATTCTATTGGAAACAGCAATATGTATTTCCATTGGCAACTGGAAAGGTCAGAGCACAGGATACAAATTTTGAACTATTTTAAGTAATATTCTGGAAGGCACAAAGCTATAGCTGAAAAGAGGAGCTCCTAATTCACTTTTTATATCCACATATTCACAGAAGGGGATACAGTGGAGATTTATGTATCAGAATTGCTAAATGAAGTAAAAAACTAATATCTCTGAATGACCTGATGCCATTCATTAAACTGGGAACATTGAAGACCTCTCTGTATGTAATCCTATTATATTTATCTGCCAAGAAGCTTGGCTAATACATTGATCAGTTTTATAATGGAAATTCAGTTTGTGTATAGTAAAGAACTTGCATTTTCTTCTTAGCAAGTTTTTAATATTTACAATGAAAAGGTACACATCTGGTCTAGAAGCTGGGCAGTAAGTATTCTTGAGGAGGTAGAGGAGTATAAGAAAAAAATTGGAAAGAAGAGAGACTTCTGTTCCACTGGCATCTCTTCTTGGGATCTGTCCAGCAAACACATATTTAAGCACTTCTATAAATCGATCGTCTCAGAAGAAATATCAACACCAATTGCATTTCAGCCTCTTTTACAACCTGATAATTGTATGTGCTTTTTTAGGAACTTGTGAAGCTCTATTTCAAAGAGTAGTCACTTTTTGAAAGCCTAATGCCTTTTCCAATTTGCTCTGGCTAAATGTGATAGTAGTGTTGCATGTGAGCAGCAAATGGGCATACACAGATTTCATATTGTGTGTGCAGCTTGTTCAAGAACATCAGCCTGCAATTCTTCCTGCAATGTTGCAAAAGTCCTGTCTTACACCAAAGAATATGGAAGGTACTTTGGCTATGAAGTTTCTGAACTCTCTAGGTTTAGTTGCACAGTGAGGCCACACATTTAAGAGAAAACTGACCATGAGAATCTTCCTTTGTCCTTTGCAAACATACCTCCTTCCTGTAAGGTGTTTGCCCCAAGCCAGGTAAGGGAGTTCCTGTGATTTGATGTACAAGTTTACCATATTGCTGAAGAGCTCCACTGGCTGTCTGAGGAGTCAGCCTACTAAATTTACTGATCTGCAGTACACACACAGGTCAGAGAGATGCTCTAAGACAGCAGAGGCCACACCTTGTGGCCCCCAGTGATGTCCACTAAGCACATGTTCTGTTCACCGAATAGACTGCAAAAATACACAGCACTCATCATCAGAACTCTGTTCTCTTCTTCAAGCAAAACAAAATTGGCATCCTAGCCCAGGTTTGGTCAGGTTGTATGGATGATTTCAGGCTTCTTTCAGCTTCTTTCTCTTGATTTCTTGTTGTCCTGGGGTGACAGAGCAGGTTCAGTAATGGAGTGAAGCATTAAAAAAAAAAATCACAGTCCAGAGCTTTCCTTTGTTTACACTAGCTAATTTAAGAATTTTTTAATTTTGAGTCTGCACCAGCTGTTCTCAGAACAGTACAGAGGTCTATACTAGAGTGAGAATCACTGGCAACTGCTCTCTTGTTAATGTCTTCTGTATATATAATCTGAGGAACTGTGCTATCAATGGCATAACTTTCATATAGAGTCTCTTTACACCAGCTGTGCAGAACACACCTAAATGTTTGTTTGTTTGTTTGTTTGTTTGTTTGTTTGTTTGTTATTACATGCAATTTCAAAGACACAGAAGTCGAGGTGGATTTTAAAAGGGCTCGGGATATTCCTTACAAATATATATTTATATTAAAAAAAAAATCATCTAATTAAGGCCATCCAGATTAATCAGACTGTCCTATATGGTAGAATAAGAGAATAATTTTGAAATAGCATTTTAATGTTGTTTTAACTCTAAGTTTCAACTTATCTGGAAATTTAACTTAATTATTCAAAAATTTAAATCTTGCAACAAAGCTGGCAAGGATTCAGGTCTTGGGTTTGGGGTTTTTTTCAGATTCTTTGTTATGTGTTTCCTCTAAACCGTAAAAACTATCTACTTCCCATTTGTGTTTCATATTTGCAAATTTTAATATTCTCTCAAAACCCAAGAAAAATGGAAACTTTAAGCAGCATATCCAGGAGAAACATCTTGGTATGTTAGAAATGAGTTAATTTTGCAAAGATACAATATTCTGCAAAACTAAATGCAAATTGCATTTAATCTAGTTCATAGTTTTTAAAACAGTGAAACTAAGAGTATCAATTTTAGGATAATAAGGCATGATTTTATTTTCAAAATAAAATGTTAGTATTCTTATAGCTCAGTAAAAATAAAAACGCTTAATTTTGTGTTGCGTGAAGAGGCTTCTTGCAAAACATCACAGTAAGGGTGGATATTTAGTTTTTGTGATCTGAGACCATTTATTCATTTTGAGCAATTATTTTCAACACTGATTTTTCTTCTCTTCTCATATGGAGATTGTGGTAGTTTACACTGTCTGTGTTTCCTTTTCACCTTTCACAGACTCCAGAGAAGCAGCTCAATGGCTCTGTATTTGAAGTCAGAAGATAAACAGATACTAAGAGTAACATTACATTACTCAGTTTCACATGTCCAGTATTGACAGAAAAAGTTATACAATATGCCTGTAGACAATCTTACCTAATGGCAGGGGAAGTATTAGAAGTGACACAATGGTATCGTGACCATGCAATTTAATGTATTCTGTTTTTTTTATCTGTACCTCTGACTGAGAGGTCAGTATATCCTAAACATTAAAGTAACAGAGAAAATAAAGCAAAAAATTTAGTAGCTAGTGTTGAGTAAAAGCCATGGATGTATTAAGATGTTACCTTTACCAGTTACCTTTTATCATCTAGGTTAACTCACTGCTTCCTTAATTTCACCAATACATCCTGACAGTATTCAGAGAAAGGCTCCCAGAGGAATTGACCCAGAGCACTGACACTGAATTGCTCTTGGAAGAGCTTCACTGTCTGTTCTCGTCAGAGGGAGGACCTAGGGAGGTCTTTGGTCTGCTACTTCATGTGCATGGAACCGGGTGACTTTATATCCCCTTTTTCAGGGGGTCTAAGTAACTGAAAAATCACTTAAATTAATATAAAATTTTTGTCTCCATATCAATTTATGCATTTTCAATTGTATGTGTGCTTCCAATATTATATATTTGAATTTAATATGTCTTACATTACATACTTCTGGATGCAACGGCTCTCCTGTCTCTTTGTGTAATTAATGTACAACACACTTCATGATACCTCAGCGACCTGGAGTAGAGCTCTCAATCTGTGCAACAATAAGGCTGCCAGTGGACTAGGAACTAAAAAGATATGAGATTCCTTTCCATCACTGTTGCTGGAGGACAGCAGCAGTGTTGCTCGCCTCTCACTGCTCAGATGGCTTTCTGGTCTGTGGAATTAGGATCATGAGTGCCATGACCTCAGTGAAAAGTATCAATGGAAAATTGAGAAAATAAGTTTTTACTACAAGGTTTAACATTGCTGGCTGTTTGTGTAGGTGTTCTCTCATCAGTCAGATCTAGGATAACTTCTCAGCTGTATGCTCTGTGTACCTACTCTGGCTGCATCCTGACTCTCAGAGATACACACTGTCACAACTCCTTGTATAGAATGCAGGTTCAGGGGGATCAGAGCCAGGTCACCAGGCTGAGCAGTCAAGGTGCCAGGACTGTGAAGAGTCCCATGGAACACACCTGATACAGGTAATTGACTGCTGTGAGCATTCATGCCAGCCGCACACACACAAATACACATACTGAGTGTATACACGTATTAACACCCTGCTTTTCTTAGTAGTTGGGTTCACATGTCAAAATACCTGCATTGTCTCTGCTGCCTTTTTTAAGGGATGAGAAGAAGGGATGCAGTTGTAGTTGTCTTTTTCATTGACAGCTGTAGTAGCACTTTGTTACTGTTGAAGTATCCCTGTGGCACAGAGAATGTGTCTGGGGAATATCTGACCTTCTATCTTTAGGATGCCAGTGTCTGAATGCATCTTAAATCCTGCAGACATGAATGGTGTATGGATATGGCACACCACTGTGAGCAGCCCTTTGCCTGCTGGGCTGTGCACACAAAATGCCTGTATGGACTGTGCTTTTGGTAGAGGTCACAGAGTAGAAGTTCTCATAACTTCTGGGGCCTGATTCATGCAGATTGTGGCTTCTGAAGAGCAGTGCTCTTTAAAGGGCACTAAAATAACAAACACTTTGCATGATGAAAAATAATGTTGATGTACTGAAGGTAAATGTCATTCATATTTTGACTGTCCCTGGTCCTCCCAGTCTCCTACAAGGACCACATCTAACTTCCAAAACCCGAAAAACTTTGCAAATTATCCCCTTATCATAGACCTTTTCTTTCAGCTGTACCAAACTATGATACTTTTCTTGTGTTCTTTTGCTTTAATTGCATTGACCCAAGGTGTAAGGCAGGCAATCACAGAATCACAGAATCACAGAATCACAGAATCACAGAATCACAGAATAATGAGGTTGGAAGAGACGTCTAAAATCATCAAGTCCAACCTGTGCCCTAACACCACAATTACACTATAGCACCAAGTACCAAATCCAGTCTTTTTCTAAACATATCCAGAGATGGTGATTCCAGTATTTTATTATTCTTTCAGTGAAAATTTTTTTCCTAATATCCGACCTAAATCTTCCCTGATGTAGCTTGAGACTGTGTCCTCTTGTTCTGCCAGTTGCTGCCCAGTGGAAGAGATCAACCCCCACCTGTCTGCAGCCTCCCTTCAGGAAGTTGTAGAGGGCGATGAGGTCACCTCTAAGAAGCCTCCTCTTCTCCAGGCTAAACAACCCACACTCCCTCAAACATTCCTCGTAGGGCTTGTGTTCCAAGCCCCTCACCAGCCTTGTTGTCCTCCTCTGGACGCTCTCAAGTATCTCTATGTCCTTCCTGAACTGAATGGCCCAGAACTGGACACAGCACTCAAGATGTGGTCTCACCAGCACCAAGTATAGGGGAAGAATAACCTCCCTACTCCTGCTGGTCACACAATTCCTAATGCAGGCCAGGATGCCATTGGCCTTCTTGGCCACGAGGGCACACTGATGGCTCATATCCAACCGGCTGTCGACCAACACCCTCAGGTCCCTTTCTGTCTGGACACTGTCCAGCCATACTGTCCCAAACCTGTCACACTGTAGGGGATTTTTGTGTCCAAAATGCAGAACTCGGCACTTGGACTTATTAAACTTCATGCTGTTGGACTCTGCCCATCTGTCCAATCGATCCAAATCCCTTTGCAGAGCCCTTCTTCCTTCCAACAGATCAACACAAGCTCCCAGCTTAGTGTCACCTGCAAATTTACTCATGAAGGACTCAATGCCCTCGTCCATGTCATCTATAAAAATATGAAAGAGAGATGGTCCCAGCACAGAGCCCTGAGGGACACTACTAGTGACTGGCCCCAGCTGGATGCAGCACTGTTCACCACCACTCTCTGGGCCCAGCCATCCAGCCAGTTCCTAGCCCAACGAAGGGTGCTCCCATCCAAGCCATGGGCTGCCAGCTTTTCCAGGAGTATGCTATGGGGAACAGTATCAAAGGCCTTGCTGAAGTCTAAATAGACAACATCCACAGCCCTTCCTGCATCTACCAGACGAGTCACCTGGTCATAGAAGGAGACCAGGTTGGTCAGATATGACCTACCCTTTGTAAACCCATGCTGACTGGGTCTGATAGCCTGGCCATCTTGTAAGTGCTGTGTGATAGCACTAAGTATGAACTGTTCCATTATCTTACCTGGTACTGAGGTCAGGCTAACTGGCCTGTAATTACTAGGATCCTCCTTCCTACCTTTTTTGCAAATGGGTGTCACATTGGCCAGTTTCCAATCGTCCGGGACCTCACCAGTGAGCCACGACTCCTGATAAATGATGGAGAGCAGCTTCGCAAGCACATCTGCCAGCTCCCTCATCACCCTAGGGTGGATCCCATCTGGTCCCATTGATTTATAAATATCCAAGTGGCACCTGCAATAAACCAGTCTGAACCGATGTCAGGTTTCAGATCCACTGTCTCACCAGAACTAGACATGGGAGCTCCCCAGTGCCCTGTGAAATATTTAATAGGCTCAGAAATCTCTAAGAATTAAAAGAATGCCATTTAAAAAAAATAATTTTCTTTTTAAAAAAAGCAATTTCTCTCTTTTTTTTGAAGTTTCTAAACTTTATTAACTGCAACTTCTATCTGTGTTTGATGTTCACAGTATCTCTAGGTAGGAGAATAAGAAAATTCTAAATCCTCAGCTTACTTGCAGTATATTTTTCATTAAAATGCAAAATAATCTTTGTTCAAGCATACAGAATGCTTGGTATTTGGCCTGGTAAGTTATAGATTTTAGGTCACATAACTGTACCTCAAGATAGCTCACATAATTCATGTATGGTTGACAACTTCTGAAGACAGTAGGAAGAATAAAGGCTTTTTTTCTTGGTGTGTGAGTGGAAAAAGTTGGAGAAATATTATTTAGATTCCATTTGGAGAGGTCAGAATAGAAACAACAAACAGGTATTTTTGGACAACTCCAGATATTTAATTTACTCTGAAACAAAGCATTTTAATCCACCCTTTTGTCATCATTGCTTTTAAAAGAAGCTTTTTGTGCTTCCTTATTTATAAGGTATGCTAATGAAAAAGGACCAGAAGTAAAAATGTCAAAGCAGATGTCATGGTTTGACACTGGCACAATGCCAGTGCCCCCATGAAAATGCAATCTCTCAATTGAATGCTGTGAAACGAAATCGAGAACAGAACAAAGCAGGCACAAGCTTAATAACAAGGAAAAAAACTTTATTAAGCTACTACTATAAAAGTAAAAAAGAAAGAAAAAAACCCCCACACAAAGATTAAAATGAAAACTCTGCAAAGCATTCCTCCTTCCACTACCTAACTCCAACAAACCACAGCGAGACACAATCTGGACCCCAATCAGGTTTCCACCCTCCAGACAATCGATACTCAGTCCATCGAGGAAGAGAGGAGCCTCTCTTGTGCCACAGACCCCCCAAGAAACACAGATGCCACATCATGTGTTTCCATGTCACACATGGCACCGCCTGGAGAAAAAGTTTTCCATGGTGACCCTTTTCCTTTCCCATGCACAGTGCTGTCACTACCAATGCATGGATAGACAGACTGCTTTTAGGATTTTTCCTTTCAAGGATGCCCTGCCAAGAGGGGAAAAAACAGCAGTTCAGTTTTTCATTTTTGGGACTACAGTCCCCCCCATTTTCCCCTGGGCCGAGGGTCTAAGAACAGAGATCTTCTCTTCTTCTTCTCTGAAGACAGGGGGTACCACCACAAACCTCCCTAACTTTTCTCTGTTCGCTCTACTTCTGTCTTTTCTCAGCTGAAGCAGGTCTCTTTGGCCCACCAGCATCCTCTTAAAATACAGTCTCTCTTGGAGGAGAAGATTGGTTTAGTCTGTGACTACCAAGAAAAATTCTAGCCAAAAGCTACTCCATCATCTCCTCCCACCTAGAATTTCTCTTTCTGACATCCTAGGGTTTAAGCTGTCTCTCTTCCTCTCTTTCAAGTCAAGGAGGAGAAAAATTTCACAAAGCTTTCATTTCTCAAGGAAGGGTTAAAAGTCCCAACTCCCAAGGATGGCTCACTGCCCAGGCTCTGGTTTCCACAGGCAGCTGGGCAGCTTGAGGCCCCCCCCCCGCTCTTCTCCTTCCCTGCAGTGTACTGCTGACAAAACTGCCTCTGTCTCTTTCTCTTGAGAGAGAGAGAGACTCTGACGGGGTGCGGGGGGAATGGAGACATCTCAGTTTTCTCCACCCTTCCATCTGCAGGGGGCCAGCCTGGTCCCAGTCCCTGCACCCTTGGGACTACCACCTAAGGCCACATGGCTTTTCCCCTCCCCCATCCAGCTCGTCGCCGGGCAGGGGAGTCTGCACTGCACGCTGACTGAAACTAAAGAGATCGAGTTCTCCTGAGAATTTTGCTTTTAACCCCTCTGTGTTCTCAGAGGCGTGTCCACCTTCAATTGGTCAATATCCAAACTGACCTCTTCCTTCTAAGAAAATTTCTTTTTCTGTGTCAAACCACGACAGCAGACTACTCTGGCACATTTGTCTCCGTAGACAAATGTTTCATACAAGGAGAATGAGGAAAATTGCCTTTTAGCCTTCAAAATTCTTTCAGTTGATCTTGGAACAAATTTTTGTCTATTTCATTGCCTCCAGAGCTCCATTTCTTTTACCACATCTACTGCTCACTTTAAAAAAAAAAAAAAAAAAAAAAGGAAAAAGAAGAGGAAAATAAGTGCCTAACTCTATTCAACATAAATGCTTATACAGGTACTATGTGCTCTGGTAATGCAGATTCCCTGCAGCAGTTGATAATTGCTCCCTCTTGGTCTAGACCCCAGTTACCTTTGAGCAAAGCTGCAGCACTCCTGCATACAGGAGCCTGCTCCATGACCCAAAGGATCCAAGCAGCTTCTCTGAAACTTCTCAAGTCTTAGTGCAGGGGCAGGCAGCTCCTGCCTTCCACACAGGCTCCACAGAGGAGCTTAACCAGAGCTCTGCATCACAGCTGAGAGCCTCAGCAGCTCTGATCCAACAACTGCCCATCCACCAAAGTCAATGACCTTGAATTGCATGCAGGGAATGGAAGCACAGGAGGACAATAATGGACTCCACAAGAAGGCAGCCTTGGACTTAAGGCAATAGTGAATGTTTTGCATAAGAAATACAGCAGCACTTATGGGAAAGTCTGTTCCACAGGAAAATTCTGTGGTGCCTGGCCAAGCTCTCTGGGACCACTGCCTGTCTGAAGGAGGACAGACCACAGTCCATACAACTGGCTACTCGAGCTGAAACAAGTGAATCTGCAGTTGTCATTGAATGCTGTACCATGAATGTTTCTTCAGTTCTTAACTTTCAGGTGCAGCATGTCAAATTGCATAACGTTCTTCAGCTACCCTTCTGTGGGAAATAGGAGGTGTTTCCTAGACTTGGCATATCCATTCTCTCTCATTTGAAGAGTTTGCTCCATGTGTGTGGAAAGCAGAAAGGGGATAGGAAAGACAGGGTTTTCCAGAATATCTACTACTTTCCTGAGCCCTTATTAAGCATATGCACAAGATGTATCTCCTTCATTTCTTGCCCTAATATATGAGTTTTGTGCTTCATTTACAGGCCATTAAAAAGACCCCGTAGAGAATCAAAAAAGCAAACATGCAATTGGACTGAAAGAACTGGGAAACAATAATCCTTTTTCTCAACTCTGATGATCTTAATTTTACTCACCTAAAAAAATTAGAAAACATGTTTTCAAGTGGAATTATTTGAAATCAGATTAAATGCAGGATGTGTCATTTGTCTGAGATGTAGAAACTTCTGGATTTATTTAGGAAAACCTTGCTTTAAACGGAGCTCCTCAGAAGAAAGCAATTAAATGTCATTTGGAAAAAAATGCATATTGTGGCATAAGTGATGAAATATGATTCCAAAATGTATAGCTTTCTCTCCTGGTTTTATTTATTCTGGTTGGACCTTCTCCACAGACCTGAACAGCAACAGCTAATCATACTGAAATGTGGGAGAGTTTTTAGTGGTTTTGGGTGTGGGAAAATACCTAACAAAAGGACAACTTCTTGTTGCTCAGATCAGACTTACAAAGTTCTGATCTGACTGAAATTCCCAAAGGTGAAAAACAAGTGCATTCAAAGCCCATAAAAATCAATAACAGTCTTTCTTTTTACTTCACTGACCTTTATAAATTACTTTGAGGTTGAAATCCTGCCCTCACTAACTTCAGTCATTCTTGGATGAGGTCCACATAAAAGTGTTTACTACCTCCAGAGCATTTCATCCAAAGTGAGGAGCTTCCCTGTGCTTGCTACATACCGACTCCACTGGCAATGTGGAATCAGAATTCAGACAGCATTAGATCAAATGTATTTACTTCAAGCAGTTCTGCTGAATTCCTGCATCTCTCTTATCAAGATCTTGCAGATACCGAGGGTTTTTTCTCTGTGCTTGATTCTGCCTAAGGAATTTCTACTACCTTCTCCAAGGGCTCTGTGCAGCTACAATGATCCACATCCACAATCTCTGCTCCTCACAGTCAGGGTTTCCAACTGCAGATTGGAAAGATTTCATGACATTTTAAAAGGTTTAAGCTGCCTTGTGACCTGCTTTTTCTCCTTTAGGACTGGGAGTGAAAACCTGGATACTTCTCCTAATAGACAATTATTATTTAAAAAACCCAAGAGACTTAAGGCTACATTTTCTCCCTTAGGTTTAAGTAAAGTTCTGTCCAGAAACAACTGCAGAGGCAACATAAAAAACCCCTCTATGTACACTTTGGTTAGGTTGTTTCTAGCCACTTTTGCGGCTGCTACAGAGAATGTCATTAGTCTGGTTTCAATACTGAAGCTTCAGAAAAGTATTAAGGGACTGAATATGAAAGCAGAAATGCGTCAGCCTCAGCCCTGCACTCTCTTGATCCCCACGGGCTGGGACAGCGGTTCATGTGCTTCAAGTGGTTGTGGTTAAAAACACTTTTATGTCTATCTAAAGTTACCACCAATAACACAGAGCCCTTTGCCAGCACAGTCGCAGGGTATGAGTTCTTGGTAGCCATAATAACAGGACTGTTTCTCTTCCTGTGTGTATGACAATTTTAACCTTAATTGTAGCTGTTCCTTTATTAATATAAATAACTCAGGGATATAACAAGTTTTAAATTCCAGCTGTTCAAACAGTCTTTTTATTTTCTTTGTGCACATGGTTTGGTGGGTAATTTATTGTATCCATTTTATTTTATTTTTCCTTTTTTTATTTTTTTTTTCCCCTATGGAATGTACAATATATTTTCCAGGTATACTTGAGAACTATGCATGGAACCACTGCTGGTTCAACACGGGGCCATAACGAAGAATGAACTTTGCCTTTCTTTAATAGAACATGACTTACAATACTCACTGATTTCTGATTCTGATAATAATTCACAAGGTGATTGAGACTGCCACTGTGCAGCTTAATATTCCACCTTTGCTCTTCCCTTTACCTGCTAGCTCCTTTTCCCTGAACTTTGCTTAAATACTTATTAGTATCCACTGTGCCTTCTCCCAAAGGGATACTACTCTTTGTCCTTGAGATCCAGACTCCTTTTAACAGCCTCCTTTGAGATGGGAAGCTTTGCTTCCTGTCACCCTGATTCTTAAGACTTCCTAAAGCCTTCTGAGTTGACATTCCTTTGGAGAACTTTCCCACACAATTTCTGTAAACAACATATTGTTTACATTCTTTTATGGGGGTGGAGAACACTTGATGTACTGGTGGTTTGTCCAATGTCTTTGGAGAGGTGGCCCATTCACTCTCCAATCCAATGTCACCCTTGGGAAGGTATAAAAGACAGAGTCAGATAATAAACGTCCCTTTTTTACCTTGCAAGCAGCAGGTGGTCCGCGTTGTGCTTTCACGTGTCCCACAGCGACAGCTTCCTACATCAGACATCTTACAGGAGATACACAGGTGTAGATTCAAGGCCAATTCTTCCCCATGCTCCTCCAGTGAAGCCAGAGAAGGGCTTTCCCACCTCCAGCCCCTAAAGGAGGAGGCAAGAGGGCAGGGAGGTTCTGGCCTCAAACTCTCCTCCCACACTCTGTCAGTCCTGAGGAGATGCAGAGAAAGGGAGGCAACTTGCAGCAGCAGAGAGTCAGCACTGCTGGCTGGTATACAGGCATGATTCAGAACACACCTTACAAAAATATTCTCAGGAGCTGCTTATGATCTTAAACTGTTCATATACATTATTAAGTCAGACTGGAAGGGCAGTAGAAACACTGAATCTAAGTAGGGTCTGTACAAAGGTCTTTTGCAGTTTTGTGTTCTTGTTGTCACACCATCTCACACATGAAGCTAAGATGGTGATTTTCCTGCATTCAGTAATTCAAACCATGTAATGAAGCATAGTTTCACTTGTAGAAAGATAAGAGATAAAGGTATTAAAGGAAATAATATTTTATATCTGCTAGAGAAATTGGAGACACAAATGTGAATGCCCTGATTTTCATAAGCATTTAAAGTTGGCAGTGCATTTGTCTGGTCTTAAAGCAGATATAGACCCCTTTTAAACCCTGCTTTGGTAAGGGAATAGTGTAAAATGTCCCTGTAAATCAAACTAAGGACACGGTCTTCTGCCCATTTATCTTCTGACCACAGACACTGTAAAACTCTAATGTGGTCAAGAAAGGCTGCAGCTTTTCTGCATGGTGACATGTTTAAATAAATCTGGAAGAAAGCATGCAAGGTGTGCTTCTGCTTACATGCGTATGCCAGTTGCCTAATTCTGATGTGTAAATGCTTCCTATAGCCTAAAAATGGCAAAGCTTTTATACTTCACCTCACATCACCCTGGAATTCTGAATCCGATTTGTGATAGGAGCCAATGAATTCTGCTTCAGAACTTGTTTTCTTCCAAAAATGAAAAGAAAATCTCTGTGAAAGAGTGGTTGTTCACAGGACTACTGCCTCCTGATTTTCTCTGCATGGTGTTCTCCTTCACACAAACTAATTGTCAGCACTTCGGAACGTGATATACAGCTTCCAGCATATTATAAGATGCTCACTGGGGAAAACATACCATTATTATGAAAGACAGTGTGCTGTCTCACAGGAGACACTTGGCAGGAGGAGTAAGGAAATAAAGTCGGCTTGAAACTATAGCTGAATTTGCAGACTGTTACAAAGCCTGCAAAACAGGAGAAATCCCAGCATGTTTCAGTTATATTGGCTCTCCTATATCATGAATCCCATGACTTAGGAAGGTCTGTTCCACAGTTCACGAGATGTAAAAGTGGGAGAGACTAGATTAAAGTTGAGGAAGAAAAAGCAGCAAAGACAATAGAAGCAGATTTCCTAGATTTTGATGAGGAATATCTAATAAGAATTCTAAAAGCTGGCCTGTCTTCAGAAACGTTTGCTTGAAGTTCCAAACCCCAATAATGCTTCATGAAAAATATTTTAAGCCTTCTATTTAAAGGCAAGTGTGTGTATGCGCGTCTGCATGTGTGAGTGTGTTGTGGGGTCTGCATTGTAGCTCTTCACCTTTGAAAATAAGTTCTTTTTTCTGCTTATGAAGATCTATGTATGGTATGGTATGTATGGTAGTGATGCTGAAGTTATGAGCAATGTAATTGCCTTTAACCTAAAAGAGAACTAAAATGTCCAGATAGCAAGATAGGCAGAGGGCTTGTGTGGAAAAAAATTTAGAATGTTGCTCTGAATAGTGACTAAAAAAGGATTCCTTTTCCACTTACACAGTAAATAAACTAGAATGAAAATAACTACTGTCCACAGGTATGACAAAAATAGCTCATTCGTGTGACAACCATGAACAGATGTATGAGGAAATCTTCCCAGGGTTTACAAAGCACTGCTTGGGGGCACCAGAAAGCATTGTAGCCTGGAATGATTGCTGATGTTCTACTGAATACCACACACATTACCAACCACCAGAGAAGTCAGAGATACAGGGACTTTGTCTGAATCCCTTCCTCTCACCGCTTTGTACATATCAGCACACATCCAGTCCCATGCAGAATTTCCAAACTGAAATCATTCATTGTGCTTCCTCTGAAATGTGCAAGCCATCTGCCACAACTCTGTTTTGGTTTGAGCCATTTCTTTGTGAATAGGTGCTTATCAAGTTTCTCTTGTTATTTGTACTTTGAGGTAGGCAATGGGGGAGTCCAAGACCACCAACATGCTCTTTCTCTGACCAGATGCATACAGAATTATTTTCTATAAAGAATGGAAGAAGTTTCTGAAAAATGTATTCCTATTTATAATTCTATTGGATTTTTTATTAGTTCTGGCTTGCGTGTTTATTTTTAGTATGTTGAAAAATGAGAATAGAGAAGTATTAGATTATGACAAAGCTGCTGATAGCATCAAAGAAAATAATCTGGTTTGCAAAAATGATAAAGAAAGTGTCTATGATTCACTGTAAATGTATGCCAGTGTATTCAGCAGGTGTTAGGACATATGTAAAGTACTAATAAGCAGTATCTGTTTTCCCCTGTGGATAGATGAAATGGTCATTGTTAATATATGGGAGGCAAAAGGACAGTTTTGTTTTGCTTTCTTTTGCTTTTGGTTTGGTTTGGTTTTGAAGATAACTCGGCTGAAGAAGTGGCCTTTTTATTCCTTTGACCTACATGATCTTAAAACTTGGTTTGCTCCCCCGTAAAGAATTCCATAGCCCAAATGGATCCCCAAAACACTCTCCCCAAACACTGTCTAAAACCAAATCACTAATAAGTGATGAAACAGTCTGTGTGTTGGTAATGAGATCATCCTTAAAATTTGATTACCTGAGAACTGTTAGGGTTATTTCTAATGGGTTTTATCCATATCTAATGCATAATGGAGGCCAGTATTCATGTTAGTTCAGGCTTACATAATAATTAATAAGGATTTTGATGGGTGATAAATCCAGGCCAGCTAACTCTTGTGACATGCAATCTTTCAGACTACTGAAATACTCATGTGATGGCTGCTGGCAGATGCACTGCTGGAAAAGAGGAAATTCCCTGGCCAAGGAAATGAGATGCAACTGTCCCCTGCCCCCAGGAGGGGCAGTCAACAAATTATTGGCAGAATAGGATAGAAAAGGATACATTCATAGACCATGGGTTCATTCTGAACAAAAAATATGATCCAAAGCAGACAGGAGTTTAAATTAGTTGTTTAAATTAATTGAGGCAAAGGGCATTGTTATTCCTGCTGTTTGTGATCAGCTGTCCAATCCCATTTTGGGATTTTTCAACAAATTTGCTAACTCGTTGGCATCTAAATTTTCTTCAGGGACCTACATTTTCAGCACTTAAAAAATGGTCCTTTCTGCAGCCTGAAGGAAGCTGCAGGAAGTAGAACATAGGCTGAATGTTTTAGCAGCAGAGGGATGTGAGAAGTGTGGGATCTCTTGCCAGATCTTCTTGGCTTTTCTGCACTAAATTTGACTGATTTTTCTATGTTTTAGCCTCTAACACTCTTCTTTGGGGGCTGTGTGTAGCAAATATGTGAGTTGCTGAAGATTCAAACAGTCACAGCAAAAATCTCATGGCTTATTAATCAGGCACATCATGTTTTCAAGACTCAAGTTATTAACCAGCACTTTTCTTAGCTGCAGCCATGCATCTCTTGGGCCTAATGTCCAGAGACAGCAAACATTCTCACATTCTCAGAAAATAAATGTTTCTATTATTTTCAGTGTGGGTAGAAATGGTGAATAGTCTTCATTAAACTTAATTATCCTAGTCTTCTTTATGGCATGTCGTTATAGTGAAAGATCTATTCATCCAAAATAATAATAGTGATTTTTATTCCTTTTCAACACTTTTTCCCCCATAGTCTTTCAGAGACTGATAAACTAGATGTAATGAGTGACCACAACTGAAATGCAGCCAATTTTGAGGTGAAATACAGCAGCTATAAAATGACAAACAATAACATTTCAAAATAGGTTAGGAGAGAACAGAAGGAGTAACAATATATGCAAGAGAAAATTCAGAGGGAATGCAAAAATACAAAACAAGAATTTGGTCAGTACATACTGCATTTAAAACTAACACTAAAAATAAGTATTTCAGAGGAGGGTTAGTAGCTGAATGCTCTTATGAATCTACATGCAGCTTGTTGCCAAGCATGCTGATTGTGTGATAAAAGCAATTGAAATGTTTGACCATTTTTGTTTCACACTACAAATATTAGTAGGAAATATAACTATTGTTACTAGTGAGAGCTATTCTAGTCAAAATAATTAGCTACCCAGGAAGAGAAATAGATGTGGGGAGGATCCACTGTGTTTAAGCCAAGGATGTCTCTGTGTTCTGGCACTTGTACTCCATCTTACCTTATCCACAGAGGGATGTGTCACTTATTGACACCAGGGCATAAAGTATTTTGATGGCTTTGTGTATTATCCCTCAGGATTCTACAAGGAAAATGAGATATCCAATCACCCATAGTTTAATTTGTGGGTATCATTGGAAGAGGTCCTGGAGCTAAGGTGTCTCTCAGTAAATTCTGCCTTGTCTATATTTTCTTATATCCACTTGGGATTTTCCTGCAATTCCTCTTGAGCAGCATCAAGAAGTCTCTATCCAGCCTATGAAAACTCCCATTTGCTCAACTGCCTCATAGAAGCGCATTGGTTTCAATTTCTTACAGCAAGGTAATATTGGGCTTTGGACAATGTAGACCCAGTTGTGTTACTAACCTTTTCTTGGCAATTTTTCTTTATTCACTTTTTGCATTTTTGAGGTAACACACAGCAGCCCCTGGTACAGTGGCCCATGGAGACAGTCCCTGTACAAACATCCAGCTTACAGGCCCTTTTGGCCAGTTGGTCAATTCCAATGGACACAATAAATGTCCCACGCTGGTCAAGGAAGATGGTAATGGCAGCTAAATGATGACATGAACAGCAAAGTCTAGACGTTGCGTTGAGATAAGACACCCCAGGGCTGCACACCCATCTCAGCCTAGGTCTGGTTCAGCATTAGAAACAGATCAATATACCAAGCACTTTTCACTGAGATGCTCAGGGCACTAAGCCAAAATGAAGTCACAGCCTCAGGAAGATCTGCTTCCCAGTAATGTCCAGTTCCCACCTGCCTCTTTTTTGAGGGGGATCCTGGTAGGCACCCTGTTATAGGGGGAATATCACCAATTCTTACAGCAAGTTTCTCTCCTTCTCCTGTCTCCTGGGCTGGCATTGTCTCTGAAAGCTGGAGGAAGGGCTCAAGACCTGGCCAGGGGACAGAGAGGAAGAAGGGAGCAGCTCTACTGTTTATGCAGAATTTAATTTTGCTACATCCAACCTGCAGACAGAAAAAAGATTTTTACCTTTCTTTGTCTCCTCCATCATTAGTACAACAGAATTGGATTTTTTCATATGTTGCTAGGAAGTCTGGAACTATCAGTAGCACTGAGCTTTATGACTTTTTAAGTCTCTGATGTTGTTTACGTCTCAGGAAAAAAAAGCTGACTTAGTTTGTAGCCTGCAATTCAGATGAATATTCCCTGATATTAAAATTATTTTGCTGTTAGTCCAGCTAAAATGTGAGGAAGCAGTTCAACCTTTTTGATAGGCATTATAACCTCCTAATCCAAATGCTTCAGGCTGAATTGTTCAGCAGATGAACATGCACTTCCTAGAAAATGCATGTTGCGCAATCTGAGTAGTAGGTGTGGGTGTGATGGGAAATATGCTGCATTGGCATCCAGCTAGCACAAAGTCCAGTTTCATTCTCTGCTGCATTGACATTCTTCAGCTTCTTTTCCACATTTTTTATGTTTGTTCAGACAATGTGAATCTTGAAATGATGGAATGATGCCTGCAACCTCCTGAGTAAACTGGTGCCATTGGCAGTTCAGCCAAATGCTTTGCTGTAGCATAAGACTCCACCAGAAATCCAAAGAACTCAAATGTCCGTGCACTCCAGCCCAAGCAGACAATGTGTAAATGTTTAGTCTGAGGTATTTTATTATCTTGTTTCTCATTTATTTGAGAATGAACATTTAACCTGTTCTGGATTTTTAACCATTTTTGTTGCAATGGCTGAAAAATATAATGAAATCAATTTTCTGAACCTGTGTCCTCCTAGTCTCAGTGAAAGAACAAAACATTTGAAATTCTCTGTGTTGAAGTAGTGAAAAATTATTGCTGTGGGCTTTCTGGTGAAACCCGTAACTTGTGTAAAAAAGCTTTTAAAATTATTCAGGCAGAATATTTTCAGAAAGGGATTTTTTTTAAACTAATGAGAACTTTATTCAGTATGGACAAGAGAAAACATTCTTCCATGAAATGCTGGAGAGATTTCAATGTATTGGGCAGCTGGGAAACATGATGATGATGATTTAGCTTACATATTCACTCTTGAGTAGCTGAAAGGTTTGAGTAGTGGAATTAATTCCACTTGGAAAGAAGCTCCCAGACTTCAGCATAAGATATGTCTTTCTGGCCAAATGTTTCCTGACTTTCCTGGCAGGAAGTTTTTCTTACAATGTGATGGCTTGAAAGGACGATCTCATTGTTAATTCTTGCAGAGATGTGTGGGTGCTTTTTTTTAGTTTTACTAGGTGACATAATGATGTCTATCTTAAAATAAATGCTTTTTGAAAACTTCATTTTCACAGACATTTCAGATGAAGTCCAGCTGAATCACTGGCCCAGCAACCACCCCAAATAATTGAGGCCATTAATTTCAGAAGAATGACATCAATGTTCAGTTTGTCCAGAAAGCAGAAGACTAGATTAGTCACCCAAGCTAAGATGCTGAGTTTCTACTTAGCAGATTCAATTCACTTAAGGTAATTTAACTCAATGCCAGAGTAATTGGAGCACCCAGATCCATACCAAGGGTGCAGTTAACAAACCTTCATTCATCCTAGTGCTAGTAAAAAGAGAGGATTTTCAGCAGCCTATGTAGTTCTGATGTTTACCAAATTGTTTATTCACTAGTGAAGTTGGGACTGGAGACCTGTAATTTGAATCACTAATAGCCTTCCTCCTGGTCTTCATCTGTGCAAGTCCATTTTGCTGTAAGACTTTACAAATATTTTAGCAGCTGCAGTTAAGCCTGTATTTAACAGGTTGGGCAGAACTGCAACAATAAGTTGTAGCAATGAAGCCTTAAAACCAGCATGAAAGTATTTTAAAGCTTCAACCAAAGCAGGATTAAGAACATGAGATTTTTACTTTTATGATTACAAATAAGAAGGCTCTTCCTTGTTGCTCAAAACCTTTAACCCTCTAAACCTCTTTTCTGTACAAAGTTATCTCCATTATTTGTATTAGCAGATACACAGGGGTGGCTTTAGGACAAGGGCTGCTTTTAGACAAGGTAGGAAACTTCACAGGCCAACTACGTCTCTTTTGGGTTGAAAGTTATTTTCCTCTGTTGCCATGTCACATGATGGAGGATTGTCCACATTTCAAATGGGTGCTAAATCCTTTCTTGTTACCTTCCCCAAGTAAATCCATGGGGCTCACTTTTACTCTCAAAATCACTTAAATGTTCTTATTTAGGTATTGCTTTGAAGATCTATTCAAAGTAGTGTGTTGTTCATGTGTCCTTAAAAGAGAAAGAAAACTTTTTAACAAATCTGAGATTTGTTGGTTTTTTTAAATGAGAATTTTCTTTTTTTCCCCTCACACAAAACTGAGAAAATATTGCAAAATTGGCTTTATGATTTTTCATGCAAAATTTTAGCTGGCTGCTTAACAAAAAGATAATCAAGACAGTTCTCTGCTTTGTTCTACCCAACATATGGACAAACTCCCTAAAACTAAGGCTTTGTTTTTCCTACCTTTAGAATCATTTCATAGCTTAAAAAATGTAATTTCCCCCCCTCACCCCCTCACTTGTAATGTTTTTCCTTGTGGTCTGAGAGTTAGGGTATATGGCTGTAGATCTGGAAACTTTTTCTACTTATCCCCAAGATCTTAGTACAAATGATACTAACAGGCAACCAACCAAGGAAATGATGATGCTTGGACTGTGTCTTGGAAATGGATGTTTTGAGTGATGCATGGTTATAATTTTGCGGATTGCATTCAGATGTCAGAACTGGCAGTTGCTTCCCCAAACAGCAGGTGTTCAAGCTGACAGACACAGTGGTAACAATAACCAGCATAAAATGTTATGGTGAATTCTATATAGCACAATATCTGTGTTTGATTGCATGCAGAGCCATTAGGCAGTGACAGATTATTAAATCCCCAGACTGATACGAACAAAATCTGAATTCAGTCACTGAATGTGGGGAAAGTCAGTGAGAGATGAGCATGAGCACTCCTTTATTCCTTATTAAAATGACAAAGATGTTTTCAGTACCATCTCCATACATTTACCCCGTGTCTCTTCCCTGTGAGCACCCCTGTAAATATCCCTGAGACACTTATCTGGCCAAGCTCCTTGGGCTGTCTCCCTGCAAACGAAAGTGGAGAAAATTATCAGTAACATATGAGTGAAGCCCCTGAAAAATTCTGAGGCACAGACATGAATAGTGGAGGCAAATGTAGAATTTGATATATTCTTAACCAGAGTGAGGTTACATCAATGTGTCCAAAACCTATTGTATTATAGCTCATATAGAAATGTCATAAGGTAGTTTAGAAAGAACAAACACAGTATTTCAGTACAGTTGAAAAAAAATAAAGAAAGAAACAAAAAAAGAAATAATCTGGTTTTAGGATGCCTCAGTTTTTAGGCTGGAGAAAAGACTCGCAACTTCTTCTAAACTGCTGGATGATCCTTCTGACAGACCTGTGCTCCTAGTCTGACACATGCATATTCTCTTAAAATATATATTGCTGATATTTGAACAACATGGAGCTGTAAAGGTGGGTGACCCAAAGAAAATGTGCTTGCTATCCAAAATGCCTGTTGTTCTCTCACTTCAAATATTGACATTTGTCTGGTGATTCTTGTTTAGGTTGTCCATGGACCAATTTAACCAAGACCAGTGTGCCAAGAAATAGGACTTGTCTCAATAGGGAATTTCATAATTATTACCACTCTTCACTGCCTGCTTTCAGTCTCATTATATTTTTTTGTAAATCAACTTGACTTACAAATTGATTAGGTTTACTACCTGTATGTCACCATGCCACACTGTGCTACCCTCTTAGTAATCTTAAATACACCATTTTTTTTCTTAATTTATTTTCAGTTAATGTTTAGACATGCATTACTTGGTCAGTGTTATTCAAGGATCTGTTTACTGGTATTTTACTTGGGGTTTTAATTTACTACTATGAGCTTGGGGTCAGAGAAAGCCACTAAAAGAAATTTTTCACAAATTATTACAGAACTACAGGCAGACAGAAAGAAATTTTCATTCTAGAAAAGTGTTTCTAGAATGGCTGAGAGATTTCAGAAGAATTCAAATTCTTGTAAAGACTTCCTAATCTTAAAATATGCCTTAATCTGTCCTTATTGTTTTCTAACTTTCATTTTATATATCTTATAGTTACGGTGTCATTTTAAGGGACAATTTAATGGCACAAGAGAAGAGACATAGCAAGTGAAAATCTGATTTGATTCCAGAAAAAGAAATTCACAGCAAAGGAGATCAAACACTGAAGCAGGAGGCTCAAGGAAATATTACCATTTTAATTTTTGGAAATATTCTAGATTTGGCTGTGTACTACCCTGAGCAACCTGTTCTAGCTTCAAAGAAGGATCTGCGTTTAACAGGGACTTGTATTAGATGGCCTTCAGAGGTTCTTTTCAACTTAAATAATTCTCAGATTCTCAGAAAATTCTGCTCTTTTGTCAATATTTTGTGAAGAAAGTTCTAGCATACTAATAATAAAATCTAAAATTTTAAAGGATAGCAATAAAATTTTAATAGCAAATATTCTCTCTGAATAACACAATGACAGAAGATATTTCATTGAGTTGTCATAGACTGAATTCATTAGAATTAGTATCAGGGAGGTCCCCATTGTCTTTTCCTAGCTAATTGGTGTAACTCCTTTTTCTTTTCAATTAAAATAAAGCATCAGCCTCTACCTCCCACTTCTTTTTTTTTGCTGTCACTTTGCCAATTAAGATATTACAGATGAATGTTCTAATGAATGGTTCATTCCACCTCCCAGCAGTAGAATAATCTTCCCTTCTGCATGCTGATGGTACTTCTCCTTGTCTCATTTTAAATCTCCCAGGGTTTCCACTACTGCATTTGCCCATCTACTTATTAAACAACAAACAGAGCTCGGTTTAATGAAGTTTTCCCTAATACCAACCTTTTTCTTGTCTTTTTTTTTTTCCTGGTGATTCTATTCTATCTTGCGTGCTGCCGCGCTCCCGCCCCGGTTCCCTTTGTCTCAGCCCCGGCTAGCTCTTCTCTGGGGCGAGAGTGGGCGATGGAGGCACCCTCCGCCGCTCCCAGCTGGGGTTTGGAGAGTGCCTTTGTGGGTTCCGGGCAGTCCTAGCAAGCCTCGCGGTGGTAAATGAAGAGCGGATCCTGCTGGGGGCTAAGTCCGAGTTTATTGTAGCCCAACGGGGCCAAATATCCTAGAACGATGCCAGCCAACAGGAACAAGCACAAGGTGCTTGCACTGGCTTATAAACTGTAAGGGAGGGGTATCCAACAACCAATGGGGATAGGGATAGGGGGTGGCTCCGGGATGGGGTAATACAGCGTGGTCCAATGGGGGAAGGATATGGGGGGAGCCCCAGGTTCTCGCCCAATCACCCGGTGCCCTGAGTAGAAGCTTCTGGATGGATGGGAAGGGGCACCGAGTGATAGACAAGGCACCCGGGGGGGGGTAAAATGCCTCTTTCAGGGTGATGGATAGATACTGGGAAGGCGGGAAGGGAGGACAAGGCAGGAAAACTGGGGATAAACCAAGTTGCACACGGGGGTACAAAGGAATAAACCAATACATAATACAGGGATAATAAAACATATAAATAACGCAACTCCACATCGTATTATATTAATGTTACCCATCTTACTCTTTGTGTTTAAACATTTCTCATTCTTTTACCAGTTTATATGTTATCACCTTCATTTTCCTCTGGGTATTGCTCTTCCCAGCCATTTTTTGCTTCTCTGAAGTCTTGCCATCTTTTTGATCACTGGGCATGTGGAACTAAGAATTGCCTTCAAAGCCCACATGTATGGGAGCCAAGAAGAATTTGGGCTATTTTTCCCTTGCTCTGTGATGAGGTACCTCTGCAAAAACAGGACAGAAGTGCATTTAACTTTCTTGTCCTGAATTTATATTACAGTACAGCTGTAGAAATTTATCATCCACTGTTCCCATCAGGGTTCTTTCAGGATTAGTGCCTCTCTGGGAAACAGCCCCACTGAGTAAGTGAACTCTGGGGTCTAAGAAATGATCCTTTAAGACAGGTTTTTGAAATCACTGGGTTCATATCTCTTATTGGAAAAACAGAGGATAAATGTAGTGAAATGCTCTGTGTGCAATGAAGCCAGCATAATCCTTTCAGCATGTTTAAAATACTAATAGATGCTACCTACATGCTATGCAACTGTATGAAAGCAACGACCATGAAGAGATTTTCACGCAGCTCTTAACTCACATTATGTGTTGTAAAGGTCATCTGATGGACATGGGACCAAACAAGAAATACTTCAAGCATGTGAATGAAGCAAACAAGTAGAGAAAGGGAGAAGAGAATCAAACTCAGTGTGGGGAGGAGAAAGAGGAGGGAGATGACAAGGAAATGGTAATTCCCCAATGTAAATGTAGGGTATTTACCCTATATAGCTCTCCTACTCAGAGTCCACATGATAAACTGAGAGTTATCCAAAGTCTCATTTCTTTCCTCCTGCTAATCTCCACTCCATCTGACTCCAGACCAGAGGAAGCCTGCTGAGAGTGCATCTCTGTGTCTGTGCACAAAAGGACCACTTGTACCTGCTTACCTTTTGGGTATGTTCTTCATTCAACACCACCAGGAATATGTTTCTGATTAGCTAGAAAAAGAACATGTTCTATTTCACATTGAACCTCCCTTCAGGGAAAAGCAAACAAACATGTTTAAATCAGGAAGAAAAAGTTCACCAATTCAAAGTAGTCTGATGTGTCTCTAAGCTCCAAACAGAAGCATGGGAGGTTTGCCCATCATTATGAATATATGAGTCTGAATCACCAGAGAGGGAGGTCAGCATGCCAGCAGAGCCGTCCCTTCACTATGTCAAGAAAAATCAAGGGCCCTGTGTTAACTGGGAATTCATCAGTCTCTGGCAGTAATTTCCATCCACATCTCTGTTGTCTGCAGGCAGGCAGGCATGCAGGCAGATTTGCAAACAGATGAGCATTTCCCAGGGGATGTCACCACACAGTCAGACCTGCGAGACACTGAACTCAGTGTCCATCAGTCAGAGCCGCTTCTATACCTCCTCCTGTTTATCACAAAACTCGTCTGTAGAACCTACTATATAAAACAGCCTTTGACAAGCCTCTAAATAATAGCTATGCTACAGTAACAAACCAGTCGTGTCTGTTAAAAGCTTGGGAAAAGTTGTACTCAGTTCAAAACAGTATTTTTATTTCCAGCTTTTTAACAGAGACCAGATTCTAAATGATATCTTTTTGCTAGTCTTTCTGGAAGTCAACCTTTCCGACTGTTTTTCTTTGGCCTTTGCTATTCCAGCAAGGAATGATCTTAATAATTTTATAGAGTTGGTTGGTTTTTTTCATCTCACAGTTATTAGAAAAGCAATGCTCATGACTTGGTCAGTGTTTCAAATATATTACCGTTTTCATCTCCAAAGTTGAAGAAATAATTATTTTATTTTTTTTATTTATACATATATTAGGAACAACACAAATTTTCGGTTTAGCCTGCCTGTAGGCTCTGTCCTGCCTTATTTGCACTGGCTTCTCTGCTTGTTCTTTGTGCTGACTGATAGCAAAATGGCTTCCTCTCAGTGGACAAAAGGTTTATGGGGTTATTTGTTCTGTCTGGCATGTGTTCACAAAATAAAAACCCACAAAAATAAAGGCTAAACCATAGGGATGACCATATGTCATAGGGATGTATCAGAAATCTAAACCTCTGCTGATGCTGAATCTCTCAGTTTGAGAGGAAGGATAATATCATTAGATACCATAAATTAACCTGATTTTCAGGAAATACAACTTCTGAAAAGGGGTTCCCTTTAAAAGAACATCAAAGTAGACAATTCCATTCAAACCTGTTTTTTGGACAGCCTTTTTTTTTTATCTCTTTCTTTTCTCTATACCTGTTTGATTTTGCCATTTTGTTCTAACAACTTTTCTTAGCTGTGTAATTTCTGTAATTTCTAAGAGCTAAACATCAAGTGAAAAATTGCTGCTGTTTTAAAAAGATCCTAAAAAGACACTTCCCTCCTTTCCATCTAATATCTCTGTGAGGCAGGCATAAGCATCCTGTAGTAATTTACATCTATTTTATTTGTGAAATTATAATATGAAAATACTAATTCAATTCTTATTGAGTAGTTATTTTTGTTTCCTTGAGATTTTTTTTTTTTTTTTTTCAAAATGCAAGTTATCTGGAGTCAAAAATATTATTATGTCAGGATTTTCCTGTAGGATGTGTGCTGGTTTATTTTTTATTCATTTTGTCCTTTGTATTTACATGGTTGGGTTTTTTTAAAAGAAATATTTGAAAGTAGTGCTTTCAGTAACCACAACAATGTCTGTTTCTAGTGAGACTGTTTGGTAATATCTAAGACTTGGTAGCCACCTTCATGTTTTTTCGAGGCATGACAAAATTCAAGTGAAGGACTCTTCCAGTTGCCTACAGTGCTTCTCCAAGCAGTACCAAGAGATATGCAGGGACTATTCTGCAGTCCTAAGAACAGCTAATGCTGCATAGGCCATAACTCTTTTAAAGAAAAGGTGTCTGAGGGATCAGAGGGAGAGGAGGAAAGAGGCTGAGGAATGTGGTCAGGCCTAAAGCATAGAGATTGTTCAAAACTGACCATACAGAAGCTATTAAGATGCTAATTCACTGAACTTTAACAATCTCAGCATAATTCTTTACAGCGGCCCCTTTTCTCCTCTGTCTCTGAACTGAAATCCCAATTAGAGCTTTTTCTGGATAAAAACCAGTATGATCAGTATTAGAGATTCAATTTTCTATTATTGACATAAGGACATATGTTGGGAAGGATGGATAAATATAATTATTCATAATAATACAGCCAGGATGAAAACAATCCTCCATACTGGCTGGACAATACCCTTACCTACAGATAAGTCCAAAAGTCAAATGGACTGTTCCATCTCAATCCCTAAAATGTATGGTTCATCCTACACCTGTAACCCTCCCCTGAAACATCAAGTGTCTGTGACCCCATTGGCCCAAGTCTTGCTCCAGCCCACCTTGAAGCCCCCTGATAAGGGGTCTCCGAGGGGCCAGATGCCATCTTGGAACTTCCCCTCTCCTGGAACTTCCCCCCTCTTGGAACTTCCCCTCTCTTGGAACTTCCCCTCCTCTTGGATCTTCCCCCTTCTTAGGACCTCCACCGTCTCCTAGAGCATCCTCTTGGCTTTCCCCTCCGCCATCCCCTTAAGCCTTGCCACGTGCTGCGTCTGGCAGCTCCAAGCAAGACCTTTCTCCATCCCTAATAAATCTTATATCCTAAGAGCAGCCTTCAGAGATCACTCGTCTCCATTCATCTAAACCGTCCAGGAGCACAGCGCTCCCTACAGACATACATAAGTAATATAAGGGACATAAATGTAAGCAGTGTAAAGGGTTTTAAAATGACATTCATCTGGACTTTTTGAAGCTAAGAAGTCCTACCTTGCTCTTCATAATTCCTTAGTGCACCAATCAATGCATATAACCATGGAATGGGAATTT